>NC_140590.1:937408634-938608634 GCF_964204655.1 Triturus cristatus | reverse complement strand
CCCGCGCTCACTTCATTCGCTTGTCTCTGCCCGCCTTTTCTTCTCACGGTCTCTTCGTTCTGTCTCCATCTTTTACAAAGAGCTGCCTCCCTTCCTGCCCTCTCAGCCTGCCTCTTCCTCCCCGCCATGATAAACTGTTGTTTTCCATGATCTGCAGAGTAGCACCGCCTGGCCTAGCCTCTCACTTCGATCTTTTGTCTAGTTTCACTGGTGCAAAGTGTGTCTGTGCATCTCTCTCGTCAAGCTTTAAGTGCGTTTCTGCACTGTCGCCCATGGCTATGGCCGTCCTGTTTCCAGAGCACAATTTTCACCATCGTATGTCCAGTTTGTAGGTAAACTACTCCCTGTTGGTGCCGACTACAGAGCCAGTTAATTATTCCTACGTTCGTTCTATACTTTCCCCGTCCCCTCTAGCTCTTCACTTCATCATGCTCGTCTCTTATTTTCTTACCCTTTGTTTCAACCTTTTTTTAGTTTTGTCTTCATTCTTCTCTCGTCTTTTTCTTGTTTTACATTTTCTCTTCATACCCATTTCTTCTTTTATTGGCCCATTTTTCCTTTTTTTTCCCTTCTCTTTTCCTTCTACTCTTTCTCTTGTGCATAAACAAATACAACGCTCTCATTAATTACATTTGTTTAGCTACTCTTACACAAACATGTCTAGGCGCTGTAGCTGGTACTGCTTGGAAGAATTCATGCACGTCCTAAAACAAAAATAGTTTTACACTAGGTTTAGGTTTAAAATGAGCATGTTGGTTGCCTGTTAATCACATTTTATAGGATCTCATAATCCCTCCTTTCATCTGTTCTCTTCTGGTCTCTGCACTGTATCTCTCCTTCGTGCTGCCCTCTTTGGTCAGTTAAACCTCCCCCCCCTATTTTCCGTCTAGCGGATCCCGCCATGGATGAGTCCAGGCTCTCTCCTCCATGATACTGCAGTATGTCATTAGGTGACATGCCTCTGTGCTCATTTTCCGCACTGCATCCTCAGGTTTGGGAACGGGGTCTTTCAACTTCTTTCGAATTCAGAACCTCAAACGTTTTGTTTTGGCTTTCTCTCTCCACCGATTCTTATTTTGTTGAGAATGCTATGGGCCTACTTCTTCTTTAATATACATGGTCTCAAAGCATACCACACATTACTTCTCTGGCACATGCCAGTAATGACGTGTATATTTTTAGGTCGAGCCTAGTGCAATTATTTTCATGCAGGCTTTATTGTTTTGCAGGCCGTCTCTACCCGTCCCGTCTACCCCACACACATTAAATGGTTCCTTACCTTCCGTAAAAAAAAAAAAAAAAAAAAAAAAAAAAAAGAGTGTAGTAATTGTATAGCTCTTCAATCCATGGCAGCACAGGACCCAGGATAATGTGCTGCATGGCTAAACACCTATAAGGTAAAAAAAAGGCGAGACCTATTGGCAATGGCAACGCTTCTTGATATTCTCAGAGGGAAAGCAAGCCGTTCCAAGGGGACAGCTTCCTTCCCTTTTGTGAATGCACTACAACCCCCTTTCAGGCCTCGGTAAATAAAATAAGTGGGGTACAATCGGAGAAAAATAATGAAACACCAAAAGTAAATATATAAATGCCATCCACCGTTTTCTACACTCTTGTAAGAGATCTCTGTTTGGATCAAAAACCACTACTTTCACAGCACAGTACCACCTCCCTAGGGCAAGCGCACATAAGCAGAAAAAAAACATAACTCAGATTTAGTATTAGTAAACACCCCAACAATTGGCTACCCCTGAACTTAAAACACAACCCTAAATCCTGTAAAACCCAAATGATTACACGAGAAGCTATAATCATTACATTTTCAATAAACCCTTTCCTAAAAACTTCACTATGCGCCCTTCAAAAATAAAGTACAACCCCCTAAAAAAGTACCCATCCCCTGAACTCTAAACCACAATAACTGCAATACCCCAGAAATAAAGACTTACTGATAACGATGTAATGCCTTACTCTTGAGGTACCATCTACCACGATAATGTCATGCGAAGTAAAATCTGCGAAGTAAAGGTAACATGCCCTCATGTGTCCATTTGCCATGTCAAAAACACATGTTAACAGATATATATCATTTCTAAGCAGGCTTTTTTAAACATATTAACACTGTACAAATTATTTTGGTGTTTTCAATAGCTTTTTTATGTCGTTTTGCCTTTTAGTTTATAAAGGAATATTATTACATATTTAGAAGTTCTAAAATATTTTCAATGTTTAGTATTGCATGGTCCAATTCAAAAATATTTTGGTAACATTCAATTTTCGGGTGAATTGAAGGCAATGTTAAAATGGACCCGAGATAGATCGTATGGAGTTTAAAGTTTTTGAAAAATATGCTTTGATAAAGAAAGTTTAGCAGATAGGAAAGAAAACGATTTTATCACGCGCTACCAGGTTTCCACACACCCACTGGCATCCTAACTCTCATAAACATCCACAGCAAACGCTCCATAAAATGCAGAATCACAGCTGAAGCGAACAAAGCACCTTGGCTGGGCCTCTTCCCGTCATAAGAAATTACTGACTGATGAACTCTAGTGGATGCTTAATGCAAACCCAATTCTGCCCACCCCAGCAGGTACAGCACCTTAGTGTCAGATTAATGGCTATGAGCTGTATGTAGTGTTGGTAGAGCTAGCCCTGGAGTTGGCAAGCACCACCGTACGTTCTTGAGACAGCCCGAAGTGAAAAGCAGAACTTCAAGAGGCAGATAACAGATAGTATTTAACTTTGGAAACACATTCTGGTAACTTTTTTCGATTGTGGGAAACACTCCATTCTGCTCACCTTGCAACCCTCCTCTTATTGACTTCTCCTTTACAGCTTTTTCAATGGAAGGCATTGACAAAAGTCAGGTACATAAGCTGAAGTTAACAGAAGCATTCAAAGCGGACTCAACCCGAATCACCTACGGGTGAAGAACAAGTTTATCAGTGTAATCAGGTGAATGCAATAGGGGAACCTCATTAAGGGGCACTATATGTTGTTCATTCTGGCGCGCCAGCCTCCTTGAACACCACAAACAGGCAATGGGTAACTTAATTGCGAGTTAATTTAACAGCCCCCACCCTATCCATCTAAATTATAAAATAAAAACATTATAAATCGCACTAAAACCCTAAGGTACCAGAGTGCTATTGCGAGACAGACTAGTCAACAGGATCAGACCAACCAAGAATTCAGGAAGCTAAAATGAGAAAAGCCAGGTTTTCAGGTATTTTTTAATCAACATAAGGGAATCTGTTTCAGAAATATGGGTGGGCAGAGTGGTGGTGCCCGTACTTCCCAGGAGCGAGGTTTACCCTTGCTGCAACCTCTGAAGTACACAAAAGGGTAAGTTCTATACCTTTGATAACACTCTTTCTGATGGATACTCTAACCACAGACTCCTCACCTTTAGAATAGTTCAAGGCGTCAGGGTGGAATGGGATTTTCAATGCAATTGCTCTCATGCTACCAAACTTCATGACAGCTTCATGCTGTCCTGTAAGTGATGGTACAGAACATTTAGGCATCACTGTCCTGATGTCAGTTTTGCCTTTGCAAAATCAAAAGCAAAGCAAGTTTATTGCTTCAGCCAAACAAGCCTTAACAATTAAAATTCAATATACAACTCAATTTATCATCAACAATTTATCAGATAAAATACTATGGTACAATTAATAATATGTCAAGAGATGCAATTGTGGCTTTACGGGAGCCTACAGGGGGCCTGGTCCACTCTGAGGTGGGACTGCTGCGGGTCCTTAAGTCTCATCTCCAGCTGGTGTATACCGCGGACCCTGCCGTTTCCGAGGCGTCCTATCTCCCTTACCTTCCGGATCTGACCCTTCGGTCTATCCTCACGCGGGCACAGGAGGACCTTGACGAACCCCTAACACTGGGCGAGGTACAATCCGCCCTGCAGCACCTACCGAGAGCCAAGTCCCCCAGTAGTGACGGGTTCCCTCCAGAGTTTTATCCGAGGGTACGCTTCCCCGACTCCTGTTACAGGTTTATCTCGAGGCATTTGATCGCGGAATTCTCCCACCGAGCATGACGCTGGGGGAAATATGCATGATCCTGAAGCCGGGAGGGGATGCCCACGAGCCTTCATCGTATCGACCGATCACGATGACCAACACGGACGTTAAGATCTTGTGCAAGCTCTTGGCCTCTCGCTTAGTGCCATACATGACTTACTTGGTCCACGAGGATCAGTGCGGTTTCATACCGGGGCGCAACACAGCTATGAATCTGCGGCGGTTGAATCACATTCTACATGAGGTGCGGGGTCAGGATGAGCAGATGGTGTTGGTGTCTGTTGACCTCGCCAAGGCGTTCGACACAGTGGATTGGGGTTACCTTTTGGAGGTCCTCCACGCTGTGGGGTTGGGTCCCAACTTTTGTCGCTGGATTTGCATTTTGTACACAGCCCCCCGCGCTAGGGTGAAGCTTGGGGGCGCGAGATCAGAAGAGTGGCGACTGGGTCGGGGTACACGCCAGGGGTGTCGCCTCTCACCGTTACTCTTTGCCCTCGCCATAGAGCCCTTCGCTGTCCGGGTACGGACCGACATGGAACAGTGGGGAATCAGGGTGGGTGACACGTGCAATGTTATCTCCCTGTATGCTGACGACGCTCTGTTTTATTTGGCTTCTCCCCGGGACGCACTTCCGGTATTGTTGCACCACTTAGACCGGTCTGGGGATGTCTCTGGATTACGACTTAACTGCGTTAAGTCACTGATTTTTCCACTGGCGGGTCTGGACTCCGTGCCCCTGGGGGACCTACCAGATCTCGGGCTGCGCTGGGAACAGGTAGGGTTCCGTTACCTTGGGATACAGATGGCCCCGACGGACACGCAGGCGCTAGCCCGGAACGTAGATCGCATAATCGCGTCCTTACAGCAGTCGGTGTCCTTTTGGAATTCTCTACCGCTTTCATTGATGGGTCGGCTGGCCATCGCTAAGATGGTAATGCTCCCTAGGACTTTATATGTACTCCAGGACTAACTATGTCTGTTGCCGCCACGAGTTTTCAGAATTCTAAACACATACTTACGTCCCTGCTATGGGCGGGCCGGCGCAGTAGGGTAGCTCTTCACACCATTATCTGCAGCTACGAGGAGGGGGGCCTGGAAGCTCCACGCTTCGACCTATATTATTACGCGGCCCATTTACAACATGCGGCACGTTGGCTTTCAGATAGACAATTGGGAGACACGCCTTCTCTCTGGTAGGGTGGACACCCTGACACTGCAGGAAGCACTGATGCAGGGTAGGGGGTCGGACACGTCCCTTCCCTATATTGTGTGACACACGGCCGGTATATGGCAGCGGTTCGTCGAGAAGAACTTACGGAGGGCACCCTTTCACAGGGAGCTTCCGATCTGGATACTGGCCCCCTTCATCGACATGGGGCAATATAAGTCCTTTCAATCTTGGAGGGAGGGTGGGTGCGAAGTTCTGGCTGACCTTTATCCCAACGAGACCTTCCTTACCTACGAGCAGGCGGAGGAGACCTTTGGCCTTGGACGGGGACAATTCATACACTTCCGGGGACTCCAGGAGGTGGTGAAGGTCACCTGGCCCCAATACCCGGACATTCCACCACTGACACACACCCTGGATGTCCTACTTTCATGCGGTAAGGGTCGTAAATTGATCTCTCTTCTGTACAAAGCCATGAAACAGGATTTAACCCCCCCGGTACCGCTGTCTCGGGCAGCCTGGGAGACAGATCTCGCCACCCCGCTGGAGGAGAGACAATGGGCATGCATATGCTCCCGCACATGCACAGTTTCATGCAACGCCAGGTTTAAGCTGACGCACTTCAATTTTTTACACCGCAACTACCTAACCCCGGTATCCCTGAAACGTATCTCTGGGGACAGGGGAGATAGATGCCCTAGATGTGCCGCTGAGAAAGCGGGCTTTTGAAATTTGGCTTGGGACTGTCCATTGGTTAGGCAGTTTTGGGTGGGGGTGGTGGATCGGATAGTTGCAGTCACAGGCCTTCAGATGGCACCTGAACCATTGTATTGTCTGCTTGCATTAGTCCGGAAACCCCAAAAAAAGAAACTCCCGTATAAACTCCTACAATTAATGCTGGTACTAGCCAGGCGCAGGGTGGCAATAACTTGGATGGGGCAGAAGGCCCCGGAGGTGCCCATCTGGCTTAAAGATGTCCGTGAGTGGTCCCTAGCCGAGGAAGCCCACATGCAACTCACTCGAAGGGATGAGAAGCTGCAGGATGATCTAACGGCATGGCGGGTCATGTGTACTTCTGGATTAGCAGAAGGGGAGCCCTCCCCACAAGATACGACTGACAGTGAGGGAAGTGGGTTGGATCTATCCATTGGCTCTGGGCCTGACGGGGAGCAAGAGGGTCGGCCCCAGTAAAGTCCACAGTGCGACAAAGTGCTGTGCCCGGTTCCTTCCTCACGGTGTTCTGTTTGCACATCATTTATTTTTTCTTTCCCCATGGTCCCGTTCCCTCCTTGATGCTGCCTGTAGTCCTATGTGCCGTCAACGATATTGTAGATTTGCCTGTATACAATGATCTGATGACAGTTTGTGTGTTTTTGGTTTTTCTAACATGTAAACTGAAAAATAAAGTTTATAAAAAAAAATAATAATAATGTGTTAAGAACTGTGCAGTTCATTTAAGATCATCTTAGTTCCTATACTAAATATTTCGCTCCTGTTTCTCACACGGATAAGAATATCTATCACTCCTTCCTTTGATACAATATGAACAAGTAAAAAAGACAAGCAACCGTTTTGCTAGCCAATCGTTTTGTCAATAAGCATTCTTTCAACAATAATACCCTTGGCATAACTTGCTGACCCTGGCAACAAAGCTAATAAATACCTAATGTATAAATAGTATGTATAAATGCTTGCTTTCTAACTTAATCTATGCAACTCCATTAAAAGATTGTCCAACTTGCCTATCAACATTCAGATTTAAATGTGGGACTGATTTTTGTTACCATGTTGCGAAGATATACGATGAAACGGCCACTATAATAGTTCTGTCATCAGTTCTCATACAGAGAGCCTCCACCTTTTTGCAAGTTCTAATATTAAATGTTAGAAAGATTGGTTGCAGATGATATCCACGGATGCGGTAAGTAAAGTTACACAGCAAAAGAAAGTGTGTTAACGTTTTGCAAACTCCAAGGGGGCTGGGGCACTGCTCCACTTCCGTCACTTGGTGATTTCAACCATCTTTTAGTCACAAAAGCCACTGGTAGAGTACCTCATCTAAATTTAAGATAAAGGGCTCTATTTCTTCGCCGGATAAATGTACTCCAGACAATCAATTAAACCCAATTCTTGATTAAAAGAAAAATAGCGCTTTGATAAGGCACCTAGGTGGCTCATGTTTATTCTTTGTTTATAGTGCCAATATGCCTTTATTATCACATCAAGGCTAACCTTTGTGATCGTTTCAGGATGAAGCCAATATTTATTTAAGGCAATAGTGGTCAGAACGTCTGACAAGTGAGCAAACCATGGTAGCTTGTGATAATCTTGCTGCTACATAATATCTTGCAATGTAAGTCTATATGATACCAATTCAGACTTAGACCGTATCGTCGTCAATTTTGACTATACCTCAAATACAACATTGGCGTATCAGGCTGCTGTTGTAGTAAATGTCGAATGAAATTATTTTCAGTGATTTGTATTTCGGTGCTTTTCTTGAAACCCCAGACCTCTGTGCCATATGTACAAGCAGCCCTTCGTTTCATTTTGTAGGCTAGGATTGCTGATTTCACTGAATGTTTGCCCAGTGAATTTGCAAACCTCAATATCCCTCCAGCTTGCTGTGCCAATATGATTGTACTTTTTGATTGCTATTGGGACCACATTAGTTTAGCATTCAGTCGAATACAACGATAATTGTACATGGACTTGTTTCAAAGATATTTTATAAACCTTAAACGTGGTTTGCAGTTTTTGAACTAGAATCATATGTGTCGTTTTATCAATGTTAATAGACAATTTCCTTGCTGTACAGCAGGACTCAAAGCCTTTCAATAGATGATGCATTGATATCTCAATTCTGTCCTACAGTAAAGCGTTGTCTGCAAACAGTAGAATTGGAATGTAGTTGTTACCTACTTTCAATACATCCAAGTTAATACTTTTCAGAGCTGCAATGATGTCATCTATGTAGCAGTTAAATAGTGTCGGCGCTAAGACGCAACCCTGTTTGACACCTTGTTCGATTGGTATTTAGGTTGTATATTCCCTTCTTGTGCTGCATCTGATTCTTGTGGTGTTATCAGAATGCAGAGCAATTAAGAGCTTCAAAATGTCATCAAGGATGATCATTCTGTTTAAGATTTGCCACAACGTCTGGCGATCAACGGTATCAAAAGCTGTTTGAAGGTCCACAAAGACCAGGTAGAGTTGAGAGTTTTTAAGGCATATATATTGAGAACAAATTAGATTCAGTCTGAAGACCTGATCCACCGTACTCTGGCCCCTTCTGAACCCAGCTTGGTAAGGTGTTATCAAATCTAAGTCTTCCAGCCATTGGTGTAAGCGGGATAAAAGTAATTTTTTCAGCTATTTGGCTCACGCCATCAAGTAAAGAAATCGGCCGATAATTAGTGACAAGATCTCTCGGGCCCTTTTTGTAAATAGGCGCGATTATTGATTTCCGCCATGATTGTGGGATTTCTCTTAGGATCCAGATGGTATTAAAGGTTTGGGTTAGAACTGGAGATCCAAGAGTAAACTGGTTGAGAAAGACATCTGATGAAATTTTGTCCGGGCCAGGTGCTTTATGAGGCTTTTGCGCCTTGATTGCTTGCTCAGCTTCCTGTGCAGTGGATTATTGCTTTTGCCCTCCAGTCATAGAATTTGCCGAAGGTGTAAGAAATATCATGGATGTCTGTTTGCTTTCTGAACTCCACTTCTGATATCCACCTCCCTTGTTCCTACTGGCTATGGTTATTGGCTGTTGGTAGTTGACAGTGCAATACTGGAGTATTGGGCCCGTTTTGCAAGAGCTCGGTGTCATTTTTGTAAACCGTGCTGTAATGCTCTACCCAAATTTGACGACTAATGTTCAACTCCAGGTTCTTCGGAGGACCTTCACAGCCACTTCTAATAATTCCCCAGAATTTCTTTGCATTTCGTGAAGATATTGCGTCCAACAGCTCTTTGGTAACCAAAGGAGGGACAATGGGCTTTTAGACAGGTCCAGCATAAGGGCCCAAGGACAATAGTTTCAACAAGAAGATTATGCTGTTCCTATGAATTTGAGAAACAAAGAACACAGGGAATTACAACCTGACCACTGGGGTTCGAAGTTGGGAATCCATTGTATTGGATTGTAATGCCCTCACACACCCTGTCGGGTGTCATGCTTCATCATCGGGCTGCTCCTCGTCGGGTCGGCGGGCTCCCTATAGTAGGGGCACTTTATTGGAGAACTTTTTCCAATAGCCGTTTGGTGAAGTGCGGGTGGGGGGCCTCGTGTGTGTAGATGTGTATAAATATTGGATGTAAATGTAAAATAGGGTTGGGAGTACCTAAGAAAAAAACTTTAATCAAGGGGTCCCCTAACCTAAGTAAAAACTGAATTATAAGGCGCAAGGTTGAGGTAATGTCTCAGGTTGTGGCGTTCTTATAAGTAATGGGTCAACATGTTTCTTGCCAAAATGAGTAGTCTACAGGTGATTCGTCAGGACCAAAAGGTAAAAAAACTATCGACATCTAAAACTTCTAGGATTGGTGCTGTGGCTGCACACTCACAACAACCATAGGACTAAATAGTCGAATACCTGGTAGAACTGGAACTACCTGTTGAGAGAGAATATATCACATAGGTCAGAGTAATACAGTTGCGAAAGGTGGATTCTCTCAAATTCTCTGTGAATAGCTGTCTCTCTGTAATTGTATTGTGAGCATCAACCAGTTAAAACCATTAAAAACCAGGCTGCCACACAGTGAAGACAATAGGTGAGCAAACATTGAATTTCGTGTATTTAGACCTGCTGTGCACTTCCGGGAGGTGGGGAGTGTGTGTACAGAGGTATAGAGAGCTAACCCCTAGGGCGGCCATCTTGGAAGGGGGTCATTCATTATAGAATAGTAATGAATCTAGCGGACATCTTGGAGTGGTGTTGTTATTTATATCGGTAGTCTGTGATTGAAGCTGCTCAAGTGTGGTGATGTTCAAAACATATATTCAGTGATTTTATAATCGGTGATTGATGATTCAGGCTTTAAGGTATGTAGTTAAATATCACCATTAGGTACTAAATGAAAGTACTGTAAAAAACGTTTTAGAAAGAGGGGGTTTAACGCAGCTAAAATTAATTTCCCATGAATATCATGCTTGAAATAAATTAATCCGATTACTAAGAGTGTTTTAAATACCACCCATTAATTTCGTGACTAGAGGAAAGAGTTATATGGGGCTTGCAGTAAGTATACTGCGATCATGGATTAGTCATATTAGTCAAACTGTAAGATGTTGCTAGGACAATCGTGTGGTAAATCATAGCTGATTGTGCAACTCGTGTAGGTCGGTCAGTTATTAAATCTCATCTATTAGAAGGTAGTCGGTCTTTACTGGTAATACATCCATGGGTGACCTCGGATAGTGTCCATGGTATATCATCATTAAGACCATGGATATGTAGGGACAATCGATGTATCCATCTTTGTTCTTTGAGAAAGAGGGTGTGTTTGGTGATTTTGGTGAAAGTTTCTAACACCACCCATTTAAGTGAATTGTGAGAATAGGCTTTCTCCAGGAAGTGGGAACACATTTTCATGTTTGTCCTTTGACAACAGATGTTGCTCCGGTGTTCCGCAATGTGTGTCCTGATGGTGCGGGTGGTCATCCCTACGTATTGTAAATTGCAGGGACAGGTAAGCAAATAAATGCAATTTGTGGTATTGCAATTGGTATGGGCCAGTAACTCCCACGTGAAACCGGTGGTGAAAGTGATTGATTTACATATGGTAGTAAAGGTACCCACAGGGATAGTGTCCCTTGACCTGCGGTAAGTCCCATTGTGTGGTCGGTGTCACTGTCTTTGGTCTGGTGTGAATCAACATATCTTTCAGGTTGCATGAGCGCTTGAAAGCAAAGCATGGGGGCTCTTGTGTCATGGCACCACTGTTGAGTATGCCCCAGTGTTTCGTGATCACTTTACTAACTTCATTGGACCCAGGTGTGAAGGTGGTCACACAGGTGAGGGTGTCACTAGGGGTCTTGGTTCTATGTTCAAGGAGCGCTTTCCGGTTGTTGTTTCTGGGTCTCTTTCTGCTAAGCATAATGCTGCGTGGGGGTTAGTGCCGTGCTGCAAGTTTTCTGGCTAGTATTTCAGATTCTGTTTTATAATCTGCAATTTCGCTGCAATTTCTTCTCACTCTCAGGAACTGTCCAAAGGGGAGGTTCTCTTTTAAGGCGTGAGGATTTTGACTGCTATAAAGCAGCAGGCTATTATGGTCTGTTGCTTTTCTGTACATTGTAGTGGTCAGCCTCCCCTGTTCAAGTTTGATCGTGAGATCCAAGAATGGTATCTGGGTCTGAGAGATGGTACTCGTGAATCTCAGTACGGATTCAGTGTGTTGAGCCAGGCCTGGAAATCATGACAAGATCCCAAGTCACCTGACCAAAAGATCAAGATGTCGTCTATGAATCTTTTCCATAGACGTAGATTAGGTCGATAACGGTTTGAGTCATGGAGGATCTGTTCACCCTCAAAGGATGCCATATACAGGCAGGCTAAGCTCGGAGCGAAGGTACTCCCCATGGAAGTACCTTGCATCTTGTTGTATAGCTGCCCTTTGAACTCAAAGAAGTTCTCCGTCAAGGCCAAAGATGCACACTCAAAGATGAAGCTGGGTGGTGTGTTGGACTCCCAAGGTGTCGAGTTAAGTGCCTTCTCTATCACATCTAGGGTTGCTCTCTGGGGGATGTTAGTATAGAGAGCCTCAATGTCAAGAGTGATGAGGAGATCGATGTCACTAGATGGCTGAAATTTAGAGACCAGGCGTAAAATGTCAATGGTGTGTATATAGGATGGTATTTGTCTCACTAATGATTGCAGAAACTGGTCACAGAACTGTGACAGAGGTTCAAGTATAGAATCTATACCGGATACAATGGGACGACCAGGTACTGGTGTGACCCCCTTATGTATTTTGGGTAGTATGTAATAGTAGGGGGTCTTGGATTCTTTTTGCAAAAGGAAATCAGCCTACTTCTTGTTGATCCAACCCACAGTTTCTGCCTCAAAGATCAGTGTGGTTATGGCTGTGCTAAGACGTGTCACTGGATTGCTGGGGCTAACAGCTCATGCCATAACTTATGTAAATAGTACTTCTTTTTGTATTTTAGGAACCCCTTATATTGTTTCCTTTTCTCCAAAAAAAGCTGTTCATTCGCTTTACCCACATATCGGTTCTTTGGAGCCAGGGACAATGATTTTTTCAGTTTTGAGCATTCCTCATCATACCAATCCCGACCATCCTTGGGGAATTTCACAGAAACGCAATTAGTTTGATGCTCTCTTTCCAACAATAGTTCCTCAAACTTGTGCATTTGAAACTGTTGTTGCTCCACCTTATTCACTGGTGCATCTAATATCATGTTATGTAATGTTATCTATTTTGAACTAGTAGTATGGATATCTATTTCCTTGCTATTTCCTTGCTATATTGTAGCCTGATAATATTTTTCCTATTTGAATTTAGAGTAAAGTGTTTCAAAAGCAAAAGCAATGGGTCGTGATCACTTTCGGGCCTGCTAGTTACTCCCATATTGATAAGGTGCCAAGGCTTCCATATTTACTGCTATATAATCAATGGTGCTTTGTCTGGTGCCAACTCGATATGTAGATTTTGGAGGGTTGTCTGATTTAGTTAGACCATTAAGCGGACGCAGACCTTCCTCTAACAGAACCTTAAAAATTAATTCATCTTTCTTTGTTTTCTTACCATGATCTTTTGGTGGGAGAGTTTTCTCCCAAGCTCTATCTTCTTCGATTAACGATTAATCAAAGAACGGTGGGTGCATTTTTGTATTAAAGTCCTCATAAATGATTTTACAGACTTATCTTAATCTAGAGTAGACCGGGCATCCTCGCATTGCTTCGTGGCAATATATAGATGTTTTTTCTCCACATGACGTCAAAAGATGTTCCTTGAGGAACGCGAGATCAGATTTAATTTTGTCTCGGTCCCCTGGCAGAAAGTATACATTTATAATTTCAACTGTCCGTTTTTCACTTTTACTGTGCAATTTAAATATTTTTATTTAACACGATGTGATTTGTTTCAAAGTTTTCGAATACAGACGTTCTTATCCATGTAATGAGGCCTCCTACTGGTCTTCCTTTTGTGTGTTTTGCTGCCGACAGGTGGTATATGGAATAACCATGTAGGTCAATCATGTCTACAGACAAAGTTTCTTGAAAGCAGCAGATATCCTGATTTCTAATAAATGACAGACACTAAATATCCTCTACCATAGATTTTAGACCTGCTATATTCCAACTAAACATTTTCAAACACTCTCATTGGCCAGTTTGTGGAGAGGAAGTTCCAAATTTATCCTACAGACATTTGTTGAGGGAGATGTTATTAACAGTCTTGATAGTGGGTAAGGGACTTGGTGATGTTAGTTCTGAGCCAAGTTATTTACTATGCAGAACTTTACGTCCGGTTGGTCAAGATGTTGAGAAAGAGTCGTAACGGAGCTTAAGGTATTATGCAACACCAAGGTAGTATTTTTTGCATGTTTACTTCTTCTCCCAGCACTATGTAGGATTAGTTTTTCCATAAATATGGATGGATAAAGGTCAGGTTCCAGAGGTGTTATGTTTATGCCCCAGGTCTTCATTAGCATTTTATGACTGAGGATATCCTGTGTTATCATTGGATTTGACCAAGGTCTCTAGATGGATTTTCTTGGACTTGGACTGTTTATTTGAACAAAACTAACAGTCAGTAAATCGTTTGATTGTACGTGCTGCATTCCTTGTCAGGAGTTTACTAGACGCAAGATATTTCTTCTATTAAGGCGCCCTCTTGAGATGTATTCTGGGGTAAATATGATTGTCTGATCTAAGAGGTGGTCAGTGGGGGAGTGGAGAATATCCTCCGGCGATCCCAATGGGAGTTTAGATGATCAGATGGCGCCTGAATGATACCCCCATAAAAACTCTGCTAAAACGGATTCGACAAGCCTGTCCCCAAAATGGTGCCCACCAGGGTAATACCACCGAAGAGGGAGGATGTTCCCTTTAGTTGGGGGAGTCACATTGTGGCTATACGGCTTAACAGAGTAACAGAATCGCAGTACTAGAGGCATGAACCTCCGCAAAGTCTCGGAGATCCACAGACTCAACTTGCCTGACTTTAAGATGGCCGACAAGCTCCATATCCGATCCCATACTACCTCGTCACCTCCATTTCCCCGTTTCTGGTCCCCAGAACTTCGATCACATCAGGATCTTCATTATAATCCGGCGGAGCTCGAGTAACATGGCCGATTTCTGGCGGAGCTGCATTGACCGCTATTGGAGAGATTGGCTCCGGCACAACACTTTGGCCATCACCTACCCAGCCGGACCTCGGACATAAGTCTTGTCGCTTTTTTTCTTTTTTTTCTCTGCTGTTGTTTCCTCTCTGTGAAGACTTTTCCCCATTTATTTTCTTCTCGATGAGCTACAACTCTTGGTATCAAATTGGACTTCGACCAGACCGCAAGTTTATCCCACATCTGGCTTACTCATCAAGACAAAGATTATGTGAACTTGCCACCTGACCGTTGAGACCTTGCATTTTGGCCGATGCCCGGTGGAGCGCCCTGGATAGCTAGATGGAGATGGGCTGTGGACTTCCCCCTCGGCCGTCACCTACCCAGCCGGACTTTGGGCAGACTTTCCTTCGTCTCTCCACTGTATCACCCTCCTGCCCTTTTTCCTTGCCCTTTTTCGCTCCTTTTATCTGGTCTTCCATGCTCTTTAAGTGTTTTCTAGCAATGATTGTAACTGATGTAACTTTGTAACACTGTGGAACCTCATGTAAAGTGCTCTGATACCTTCGGGGCTAGCCAGCGCTATATAAAACTCAAATAAATAAAAATAAATCTGAGACTAATTGAAGTGTGTCAAAAACCATGCGCTCTTACCTGTAGATGTGCACTGGTGAGTTTTGCATGGACTTTATGAACCAACCTTCCAGCACCCTATCTGATAACCTGAACTTCTTAAATTACTAAGGCTACGCAATAGGGGTCAGGGAGGAGGGTCGGAATCCTGGACGCTTGTAGTTGGGTGTTGTTGTCGACCTGCGAGGCAACAAGACTAATTAACCTTTTATAAGTGTCTAATTCTAGCAAACATTCCTACTCTAATTATTAAAGATTTTCAGAAGAAATTAAAAATACTCCCTACCTGCGACTTCTATGTGTTAGACTCTGCGTCCGGTTGTGTTGTGATGACTTGGGATGGTTTTGGAAGTTCGGTTGAGCAGGAATTCAAAAGAGAGGTTTTTTCTATCTTCTTGTGCTGAATGAAATAAATGACTTAGTTAAGAACACCTTTCGTAGTTTTTTGTTTATCCTGCTTTATGAGTGTTCTAATTTAGGTCTTTTATAACACTTACTTGCAACCTAGTACCAGAAAATGGTCCATCACTAAAGGAATTAAACATAAGAAAACATATTCTGCTTTTCAAAAAACAATGATACTTCAAACTGTAACATAAGTTTTTAGGTTCACAATTGCGTTTACAAAGTTCTTTTTCTATTCTAGATTCAAGTCCAAACTTGCTTTCTTTACCAAGCAAAAGTTCCAAAAATTGTTCCTTGTTTATGCTTGATCGCATTAGGAGATTGTACTGTCTTGCGATGAGCGCCAGAAGAATAAACAAAACGTAGTACTTCACTTTCTCTCTCTCTTTTCAGGTTCAAGCAGGAAGATGTCCTATTTCCAGTTCGAGTGCCAGAAGAAAGGAAGATTTGAAGCCGGAATCGTGTCACGATGACTCCAGAGAAGCGTCCCTGATGAGTGTTCGCACAATAACTCACGATCCACCACCTCTTTATTAGCAAAAAAGGCCACTTTATTAAGACAGGTGCCAAATTATAATTTTCTCCAAACACCATTTTTCATTATCTGATAATCAAATCCCCAAATTTTCTTTGACAACTATAAAAACCTAACCCCCAAGGTAGACCCCAAGCAAAACCAACTAAATGACTCCTGTTGATAGATCCCCCTCATTCTCATTTCCCGTCCCCCTGACTGCGTCCCCCACCTCCCCTGTTAGAGGATGGGCAATCCCGCTCCAGTCTGCCCATCCCCCCATCAAAAACCCACCTACCAGAAAAAACTATCTAACCGAAAAAATAAAAAACCTGTCTTAGCGTGGCAAAAGGAAAAAAAAACCAGCCTGGCAGTAGCCAAACCTGATATAAACAAACCATAGCAAGAAAGGGAAAAAACGCCTAAAAGAAACTTGAAAAAAGGGGGAGGGCGGGCGGTGCAAATTCAAAACCCTTCCTCCCCGCTCCCTGGACACAATGACTTTCCCGCCCTACAGCACCTCTAAATATCACCTCGCCTCTCGCGCCTCCCTAATTACCCCTACCCCGCACCTGGGTGGCCGCTCCATTGTGCGAAACCACCCAGGGGGAGACTGGCTCGCGCTCAGCGCCCCCTGGGTCCCCCCTCGCACAATAACTCACGATCCACCACTTCTTTATTAGCAAAACAGGCCACTTTATTAAGACAGGTGCCAAATTATAATTTTCTCCAAACACCATTTTTCATTATCTGATAATCAAATCCCCAAATTTTCTTTGACAACTATAAAAACCTAACCCCCAAGGTAGACCCCAAGCAAAACCAACTAAATGACTCCTGTTGATAGATCCCCCTCATTCTCATTTCCCGTCCCCCTGACTGCGTCCCCCACCTCCCCCGTTGGAGGATGGGCAATCCCGCTCCAGTCTGCCCATCCCCCCATCAAAAACCCGCCAACCAGGAAAACCTAAAAGAGTTTTCCTGCCCCACCCAACGGAAAATTGTTAGCATCTTGCAGATGCGCCCAAATGCTCTCCTTCCAAATTTGAGCAATCATGTCCCTCAACTCCATCAAATAAAAAGCTTGCCCCATGGTAGACAAATGTACCCCATCATCCCTGAAAAGATGCCCTTCCGTGCCCCGCATATGAGAACGAGCGAGAACCTGTAGTCCCATTCCTTCACAAAACAATCTCATGGCTCTATTAAGCTTCCGGCGCGCTGCCTCTACAGCTGCGT
Organism: Triturus cristatus; assembly: GCF_964204655.1. Lineage (NCBI taxonomy): Eukaryota > Metazoa > Chordata > Amphibia > Caudata > Salamandridae > Triturus > Triturus cristatus. Next base: position 938,591,328 of record NC_140590.1, on the reverse strand, counting down.
GGCTTCGTGCTCCTTTACAGTGCAACCTCGGCATGAACTCAGTCCAAACCACCGTAGTGCCTGTCCAATTAGATGTGATGATTTGTGAAATCCTGCTTCATCATTTTTATTAGTGTCAGCCCAGACAAAGCCACGAGATAATTCTCACCCAAATGAAGAATCATCAAGTCTGGCGGGCCCCTGTTGGAAACACATCATGGCCAATAAGGAAATTAACTCCCCCCAACGCATACCCCCTTTACCCTTCCAAACCACTTCATGTTCAGCACCGTGGAGTCCAAGCGATCACCCACAAATCTGTTGCTCAGCATAAACAGCGCCGACTTTACGAAGTAGTGTCCTACTATCCATGTTGACTTTTCCACATTTACCAGCCCCGAAGTCTTACCTAGGCAGAAAAACAAACGTTAACAGAAGGAAACACAGTAGAAATAAAAAACTTATTTTCTAACACATTTCCCGCAACACGGGGATTGCCATCTCCCAAACCAACGTATGTCAGTCCATGACCATCCCAATCTAGCCGCCTCTGTTGCAGCCGTTCCACACATTAAAGGGTTCTCCCCCACAAGAACCAGCAAGTCCCTCATCACTGCCAACAATTGTGCCACTGAAAACTGACTCCCTGATGCATGGCAAAAAATGGCCCCAGTATAAAATGAACTAGACGCCTTAAAACCCTCCCATTACCTCACTGGACAGCATTGGCCCATTCCACACCTGTGTAGGAAAACCCATGTACCCTTATCCAACTGATCCGTTTCAGAGACCCTCAAATAAATCCGCGGCCTGTGTTCTTCCAGAAAAACCTCCTCGCTGTTAATCCACACCCTATGTAGCAAACCTAGAAGCTCGGATGCCCTAAATGCTCCAAATAATAACCATACAAAACATAGCCTAAACAGGCCGCAGTCAGCCTCATTATAACAGCAAAGTGGCAGCTGCCCAAGCATCATTTGCAACATATCAAATGTCACCGGTCGGCGTAACTGCTTGTTCCCAGCCTGAAGTCTACTTAAACCCTTGAGAACTCTCCTCACAATTACCCCCCCTACCGGGTCCTATCCCCTACCTCAATTGTCCATAAAAAGAATTCCCAGCCAATTTACCGGAAATGGTATTGTGGGAAAAACCTTTATCTATCAGGTGTAAAACAAAAACCCAAAACTAACTGCTCATCATCCATCCTTCTCCTCATGTCAGCACCATGTTATCATAACAGAGGAATTCGCTCCATGCTGGCTGATAGCTCCGTCTCGTAGAGTCCGCTACAAGTGCTCTACCAAGTCGACAATTCTCAGTCCCCCCACTCCCAGACACACAGTGGGACCTGAGTCTTGCGAAGTGCTGCCCCAAGAGCCAGCCTGTGAAATTTCCCCCACTGCAAACGAGGCAGAGAGCCCGCTATAAAAGTGTTGACACCTGAAATATGACGGGCCTGGAAAACGATGTTAAGCTGTAAACATTTGAACAGGAAAACACGCAGCAAACGTAAAAACTCTCAAAACCCTGCCCTTCTGGTGATTGATCAGCTCTACCACCGCTAGATTGTCGACATTAAACCTCACTGAACGATTCTGAACTCCTCCCCCCAGACCTACAATGCCACTAGAAAAGGAAAGAATTCTAACAAGGCGATACTGCCCTTGCCTTAACCAAAGCTCTGGCCAACTCTCGGCGCACCAACGCCCTTCCCAAAATACGCCAAAACCTTTACTCCAGCCGCATCCGAGTAAACCTGAACTTACCAGACCACAACGTCGTCCGCAAACAACAGGACACGCCTTTGAAGACATAGCCAACCCCAGCCTCCTGCAGAAAGGTCACCCAACCCGCACCACCCTACATGCCAAATTGAGGTATCCCAATAACGTCTGCACTTTCCTGAGCTCCAATTTGCGCTCCTCGATCACTGATGACAAAAGAAAGAAATCTCCCGCACCTTTGCCTCAGCAGCCGAGCTACCATGCTCACTTTGTCAATTTCAATACCCAAGAAAACCCTGGTAGTGCTGGGACACTCCGTTTTATCCCGGGCCAACAGCACACCGAGCTCCTGCGCCATACTCGGAAAAGCAGACAAAGCCGCATGACAGTGCCCCGAGTTCTGAGCACCAAATGAACAAAAAATCATCCCAATAATGGCATACCAGTGATGTGAACAAAAGACGCCACTGTAGAAAAGTGCTAAATGTTTCGAATAATGCACACTAGATAGAAACACCCCTTGGGCAGCATCTTGTCTACGACAAAAACGCCCTTTGAAAATGCATGCCTAACAATTCAAAATCACATGGATGGATGGGGAGTAAACGAAAAGCAGACTGTATGTCACTTGTAGCCAATTGCACGTTCGCCCTGCAGAGCCTACCAAAACCCCAGTGCATCATCCACTGAATCGGAAGACACGCAAGAATCCGCTGGCGATATGAAATCGCTAATAGAGGCACCCTCAGGCCACGACAGATGGAGTATCAGGCGGAAATCCTCAGCTTTCTTTTTGAGCCCAAACCCCAATGGAGAGACAAGCAAATTGTGCATGGTACATTGACCGAAAGGGCCAACCATCCTACCCGCTGCAACCTCGGACTGCAACTTCTGTTGGACCACCTGCGGAAACTCCTGAGCAGATTTCAGATTATCCGACCACCTACCCCGACGTGGGGCCTGGTAACCTATCCGGAAACCCTCGTCGAAACCCCACCATAATCTGTTAGCAGCTGCGCAGTTCGGGTACCCCTTTAACCAGTGTCCCAAAACCTCCAATCTAATTGGGGTAAGAGCCTTTTGATACAAACTGGAAAGCCTGCCCTCTACCCCGCTGTCCCCTTCCTTGCTCCGCAAACCGTTGGCCAGCAAAACATTGTGTGAGGGGATGCCTGCCACCCCCGGAATTCCTCGTCATCTGACAGCCAAGCATATCCTCCAAAATAACTCTGAGCTTTCCGTATAATATCCATATACTTAAACAATGCCACCGCTCTGTCCTGGTATTTTTCACAGTATATACTTGTGTAAATCAGAAATGCCAAAGTCCAGTTGTCAAATGTTTTGGAGAGCCAAGGGCGCCTGGCCAATTCCCAGTCCTCCTCCTTCGACCCCTCGTCGGCCTGAATATCCCGATGCAGCAATTAAAACATCCACCAATTCATGTTTCCAAAGCCTGCTTTTGGTCTTATCCAATAAATGTGATCCTAAAGGCATACCAAATCCCCATATACGGCAATGTTTGTGTATATTCTTGTCTTCCTCTACGGAATCCTGCACTTCCTTACCCTTCTTAGTGACCGGTGCATTGCCAACAGTAGCGACGCCCCCCACCCTTGCAGCATTTAGCAAATCCCCAGGGCGCACAACCCCAGCATGAGTATTAACCCCCATCAACTCTTCCCCCACACCAATGGACCTTGTTGCTTTGTGCGTTTGACCCCCCTTTTGCCAAACCGACCACCATACTGCCGTACCTGTTGGCAACTGGGCCGCTCTGACCTGTATATCCCGCTGTACCTCCTGTAGTTGAGTGACAGTGACCTAGTCCCGCAGCTTTGCTTGGTCCGCTCGAGACGCCTGCAAAAAACTAAGCACACTGTGTTGCCCCGGCACACCCCTCATACCCTTACATGATGTTCCATACTGTTTCCGATCATCCCCAACATTCCCCTCACGCAGCTCCCCTTCTTCCAATTCATCTCTGTCCGTTTCCAAAATACCCCTTCATTGCCAATGTCACCACACCATAACCCACTTTCCCTTTTCATATCCATAATTCCCCTGCCGCCAGAAAACCAAATTACAAGCAACCTTCGTCCCCACAGCTGGGGTGCCTGTGCTAGAAGGGAAATCCGCTCTAGATCTCCCTCCCTCTACATGCCCCCCCCGATGGAGCCGCAGCGTGCTCTTGCTGTAGGGTGCGCCTGCCAGCCGTCGTCCGTGAGGACAAAACCGGCAGCGTGGTATTCAAGCCGCTCTGACTAGTCTCTGGAACTCCTGAGGTGCCCCCGGGGCCCCCTAACTCACCCCCCCGCAGCGCGCTCTGCGTGCCCCCTTGCTCACCCCAGACCCACTGGCCCTCCGTGTGCCCTTGCTCCCTGTCCGTACCCAGCAGGCTACCACTAAGTTGCCCCCAGTCCTGCCGGCAGGCTGTAGAAATGCAGAGCAACCTGCTTGCCACCAACCTCTGTGATCCCAACTGCCCCGCAACCTATACCTGGGAGGACCAAAATGCCAACTGCGCCTCCTCTGCATCACCCAGGGACCCGGCTTGCAGAGAAAAAACCTGCCGCTCTGAGAATTGGATCTGACAAAGGCGCCCTGAGCCCGGCGAATGCCCTTGTAAGGCACCAAACCAGAAGGCCCAGCCTGAGTGGACTCCAAAACAAAAACGCATGATACCAGCGCGGCAGGGCTTAGAACCTACTGGCGCCCATTCAAAATCTGTAGCTGAGAAACTCCCCTGGCACACTACACCAGTATGCTCTGGGACACGCGACTGGCCTGATTCCATAAATGCGCCCGGAACAGCGAGTCCCTCTGTACTCTGTGCCTGCTTCGCTAGCCTGCCGCTCAACACTCCAGAGGCTACCCGACTCCCAACGCCGTTCCCCCTCCTCCCAGCTGAGCTCAGAATCGCCCTCTCCTGTCTCCCCTTGCAGCGCGCTGCCCGCCTACAATACTGCGGGCGGCCGCACATACCTGGGACTCTGTAACCAGCGCTCCGGGGGACACGACCGGTACCACCTGAAACGCAGCCCCGACCTCCATGGCCCCTTCCGGACCCGACGCCGTGCCCTCTGCGCCGTCTTCTTGCTGCGGCGACATACACACCGCCACCGCGACGCCTCCCGCAGCTTTCCGGGGCCGACACTCCAACCCCAAACACGCCTGCTCTGATAACCCCGGCTTCAGCAATTCGTCCCTCCCCACCACACAGAGCACGCGTGCAGCAGTGCGCACCTCCTCCTGACGCCATTGACCACCCCACAAGTACGGTGCCAGCAATGGGACAAAACATAATACGCAAATTCAAAACCCTTCCTCCCCGCTCCCTGGACACAATGACTTTCCCGCCCTACAGCACCTCTAAATATCACCTCGCCTCTCGCGCCTCCCTAATTACCCCTACCCCGCACCTGGGTGGCCGCTCCATTGTGCGAAACCACCCAGGGGGAGACTGGCTCGCGCTCAGCGCCCCCTGGGTCCTCCCTTGGGACTTCAGAAGAAGGCTAAGCACCTTCCAGAAGTCGGGTGTGTCATTAAATAGTGATGCCACACCCAAGATGGCCGCCACGCCCCCGTACATGCTGCGTAACGCGACGTGAGGCGGATTTGCCATTTACCTGTGTGCTGGGATGTTAGCTGCGGCACAAACCCAATCCAGCTCTGGCGCAGGTTACTTGTAGCGCTCCGCCTTTCTTTGCTGCATTGCTTAATATTGCTAAGCACGATTCTTAAACAAGGCATGTCTTTAACACATTTTGTGTGAAATATTAAGATAAGACAAGCGCATCCGTGACATGAATACCAAATCAACATTTATACAACTTGACAATTCAACATATTATGTATGTAATCACAACATCATAGACATATATTGACTAATTAACACAAATAGACATAGGGTTGTGCCGGTGGCACGGGACAGGGGTGGGTTTCATATTCTAAACCTCCTGCATCTTTGCCTCGGGTCCTTGTACGCTGGGGGTTTCATGACAAAGTGTCAACGTTGTCATTATTTTCAATGGGCCGGTGAATAATATTTAACGTATTTTGTGTATAGCGCTCATTCTCCTCTTTTGCAGTTCCAGTCCAAAGCTCTACATCTGTATTCAATTGATTGCTATGTATGTATGTAGGCGGATTTGGTCTATTGGTAAAGGAATTGGTTTTATTCATATAATTAGTATAGATTGTGTAAATGTCCCTACTTCGCAGGGCATCTAAACCTGATTGCTCATGTTGAGGGATTATATTTGATGCGGACCGCTGTTCCGAGGTACCATGAATGGCCTTTCTAAAATTAGATTCAATTTGCTCCAACATTGGATTCATTCGTGCACTTTAACTTGAGCATACTGCAGTGCTAGTCTGTCCGGGTAGTTTGGAGCTAAAGGTTACTTTGGGTTGATTCGTGGTTTAACCCCCTGTTGTACTAGAATTGGTGTGTAACTGCTCAAATTGCGGTAAAGAGTTAGTTTAAGTACATTGGTTTGATATACTTTTATATTTTCACTGGGGTGAAATTTGGGCCAACGATTCCCCTTGCCAATAAGTCAATACTTGGTTGGTTCTGATGGAGCAGGTAAAACAAAATTTTGTATACCTCCTCTATTTGCATGAAATTAATTACGTAATCATTCTAAGCATTAACTCATACTAATTAGTTTGAAGTGAGACAACTAACCAACCCTTACACCTTGATAAACACAAGATACACGTGGGACTAAAATACTAATTGCATGGCAGAACAACTAAATTAATTAACTGTGGTACGCAAACTAACTGTAGATTGTGGTGAAATAGAGATTTGCATGATTCATGTTGCTTTTGTGATGGTTTGTGCTTTCAGAAATGCAGAATGGTGAGTATTATTGCTTTAAATGTAGCTATAAGCTAGGAAAATACTAATATACATTGGGATTAGTGTGGGTCTACACATTAGATTCTCCATTTCTATATTTTAATTACTGTTATGTCTGTTTTTGCTTGAGTTGGCATTTGGGCCTACTAGGCCGCAGTACTTAAGATGGAGCTCCTGTGGTACCGCTGTCATGTGAGCGCGATGACTACTGAGCAGAATTAGATGGCTCTAGAGATCTCCAAGTGACCTTAGCTCCTGTACCGGCATGTCCCTTGTCAAGGATAAAAACATGAAGGGTTGCCAAGTGATGAACGGTGTGAACTACCAAGGGGACAATGGGCTTGTTTTACTTCGGAAATTTCGCCTCTGAACCGAAGGATACAGGACACATTTTATACTTTGCTATGCCAAGTCTCATGGAAAACCGTGAGACATGTGAAAAATGTAAGAAATTGCAAATTGAATTGGCCTGACCAATCCAAACAGTTTCTACCCCTAAAATTGTTGCATGTTGATCTAAAGTAAGCGGGAAAAGGGTATAAAGACCCTCGTCCGCCCAAGGGGGGTGGTTCACTGGGATAGTCGTCTATGGTAGTCTCATGGAAAACCGTGGGACATGTGAAAAATGTAAGAAATTGCAAATTGAATTGGCCTGACCAATCCAAACAGTTTCTACCCCTAAAATTGTTGCATGTTGATCTGAAGTAAGCGGGAAAAGGGTATAAAGACCCTCGTCCGCCCTAGGGGGGTGGTTCACTGGGATGATCGTCTATGGTGTTGGGTCTACGTTGAGCTGATGAAGAGTTCCATGGTTTACCTTGGGTTTCTTTAAATTAGAGAGAGCGATTCCATCTGATGGTTAGATTATTGCCGTGGGTTGAACAGTTTGTCCTGGAGATTGTCGCAGAGACTTGAATAATCCTCTGTGTGATCGGAGGGTCGCCAATTTCGAGATTTTGGTAAATATAATGCAATGCGAAATCTATTCTTATGTTCTAAAGATTTGATGTCTTCTTGAAATAAATCAAATTATGTTATATTCTGTTGCACCTAAATGCTAATCCAGAGCAAACTAATATTAGATAAACAAAATTTGGATTAATAAGAAATGAGTTTGTGATTCTTTAACTGAGTACTGGAATTTAAACAAATGTTTCCTAGGCTTTAATTGTTTTTTTAGCTGGTTCTAAATCACCATCAACCAGTCCAACTAATTGGTCCGTCGACCAAGTAGTGGAGGGCCTTGATTTTAAGGTCAGGATTCCATAGGTGCAGATGTATATAATGTATATAATGTAAAGAAATTCAATCCTGATAGGTAATAAGGTACCCATATGTCCAACGCTTATTCTCCTGTGTACAGATTCAAGTGAGACGAATGTGTGTTGGTGTTATGGGCCCCACCAATTAATGAATGTATGGATGGATGAGTTAGTGTGATGACGACATGGGAAGAATATGTAAATTTGCCCTTTTCTGCTGGATCAGTTTTCTTGGTAGCAGAGGATGGTTTTATTGCATTGGTTTGGTGATTATTGATTTATGTTTAACACTTTATGTTGAGTTTGTGTTGCGTTTTATGTTGTGAAGAGTTTTGAAGACTTCCGGGAAGTGGGAAGTTGGTTTGGTTGCCCTGTATGTAGGCGGGGGAAATGTGTGGCAAGTGAAGTCGCACAGCGCATTGTCTGGTTTCAAGGTGGTAACATCGTCGTGTGTTATCGGTAGGGATATTTACCGTATGAATGTGGGTGAGTGAAATAGCAATAGGTTCTCTTGTGAAACTCTGGCCTTAATTCTCAGGAGCATTGTAGTCTCCACATGTGTTTTATCCCCAGAGAAACGGTTAGCCTTTTTGTTTGTTAGAAGGGTAAGGTAGAGGAAAGTGCTACTTTATCAGCGAAACGAAAAAATTCTGTGGTAGGGTAGAGGTAAGCGCTGCCTACTGGAAATACAGAATTCTTCTGTAAATGGCCAAACTATCTTTTTGGTTTAGCGAAACAGGCAATGGAGATGTATTATGTTGTCACTAACCGGTTTTAATGAAAGAAAACGTGAGAAAACGTTTGCCGATAAAAAGTTTGTAAAAGAGGGGTCAGCAGAAGCAGGAGTAGCGAGAAAGGCTGATGTCAGAAAGACCGCGCTGGGATTGGTCAGCTGTAGGGAGACAAAGCCTTCACTTTTTGGTGCGTTAGTGTGAATCGCGCTGGGATTGAAGAATTACCGGTTTGAAGTAGACGCCCAGGATTGGTGCATTAGTGTAAGTTGCGCTGGGATTGGACAGAATACGGGAAAGCCGTGAAGGGAGTGATTTATAAAGCCTAGTGATCAAGAACTTTGAAATTTAAAAATGATGTACTACGATCCACCTGAGAAAGAGAAAAAATCATGGTTTGGAAAAATTAAACACCTATTTAAAAAGGTTACGCCGATTGTGACTAGGTAAGGTCAGATACTTCCTCCACCGAAATCACCTGCATCTTTTATGGTAGCAAAATATGGGTATCATACATGTATTTGGTTGGAGAACTGGGCAAAGTATACCAAAGAAGATGGGGTACTAGCGTTTCCAGAAAGTGGTTCGTTTAGTTTGACTGTATTACGAAATTTGAGAGAAAGAATGATGAGGTTAGAACCGAAACCCAGACCTACTCAGTTCAAGGCTTTGACAGAGTGGGAAGAAGAGATGTATGAAAGGGAAAGACATCGGAGCGGAACAAGGTATAATTACATGTTTGGTAGACATTGTGTTCAAGAAAGACATGATGACAGAATGAGAAGATGGCGGAATGCGAATATGACTGATGGTATGTTTCCCCTGAGAAGTGCTGAAGAGACAAGTGGCAGGAAATGTACAGAAAAGAGAAATAACACAGGGTCAGAAGGTTATAGATACGGAATGAGTGAATCAGAAGATGAAGTGCTGGAGGACATGTTTTATAAAAAATCCTCCCCCGTATCAACTGAATTCTACGTTACTGACACCGAGTGCGCCGGTAAAAGAAACCATGATAAATAAAGACTTTGAGCAAACGCCACCTAATTTGGGAAAAATTAATCCAATTAAAGATTCTGAAATGCCGCGACCCGTTAGAACGGGGAATGAAAATTCAGCTGAATTAGCTAGAACTACACTGGAATTAACTGAGAAAATTAGAGAGTTAACTAATAATATCTAAGCGGTGATAGTACTTGTAACTATAGGACTGGTGATGCCTGTCTTTGATAAACAGCAAAATAGTGAGCATTGTTTAACAGTTCCTTATAATTGTAGTAGGCAAAAGGAGACAGAAAGAAGCGGTTCCGGAGGGAATGAATGGAAAAATATGGCAGGAACATCAGGTTTGAGTACTCCTAAAAATGTAACTGTAAATCAAAGTCCAGTAAGTATGACACTTATGACAACAGAATCTGCGGCTGAAACCCCAGTGTGAATAACGGAGAAAATAAGAATTGAGACAACCCCTGTAGGACCCACATCTGAGGAATTAAGTGATTGGTTAAGAAGTCTACAGAGGAAAGATACAGAACCACAACCCTTAGATTAAAATTAAAGATAACGTTAGAAGAATTAATCGTAGGAACCATTCCAACTGAAAAGTTAAAAGCATATCAGGATGAGGAGCTAATGTTCCGCTGCAAAAGTATAACTTGGAGAGCGAGAACTTTGCATGAAAAATTAGAAGAGACAGCGAGTGAAATGGGAATTGATTTTGAGAAAATAAGGTCATTACAAAAACCATACAGAGTAGATTTTTCTGAAGGACATTGAGAACTTGAATACGACAGGAAGGTTGACCCAAATTAAAGAACTGATTGCCTTGCTGAGGAAATGGGGAGATGCGGATCGGTGGAAAAGTAGATGGTTCTGAAAGAGAGAGGAAACTACAGATAAGGCTTTTTCAGCATTCCCGGTGAGAGAAAAGGAGCCAGTGGTAACCGAATGTCCCATGAGGGAAATCCCAGGAGGAGGGTATGTGCATGTCCCTTGGACTAGACAGGATATTTTATTATTTACCAATGATTTCCCAAGGTTAAGAGAAAAACCAGTTGAATGGTACCAACAGGTAGACAGGTTTGTCAAACTGTCAAAGGTATTGTGGATAGATCTGAACTGTCTTTTTGATATAATTGTACCTGCAGATTTATGGACAGAATGTAAAATTACAATACATTGGCCAACGCAAGAGTATCCTAGGGATCCTAAGACGGGAGCCCCTGATCGGGAGGTAATGAAAAAATATGAACAGGTAATTACCTTTTTGAAAAATGAAGTACCTCCAAAGGAAATTGACTGGGTAAAAATTGATAGAACTCACCAAGAGGCTAAAGAATCTGTTCATGCATACTATGAAAGGTTGTTAGCTTTTAAGCAATACAGTGGAGATGAGAAATTAAGCGAAAAGGATCTGAGTCATTTTGTGTACAGATTTGTTTATGGTTTAAAGCCTGAGGTTAGTGAAATGATCAAACAACATACAGTAGATTGGCAGAATAAAAAGATAGATGAGGTGTTACGACATGCAAAATATTTTAGTGATGAAATTGAAGCGAAACAACGTAAACTGACAGAAAAGGCAATGTGGGCACAGGTTAAGGTAGCGGAGGGACAAGAAGCCCAGCTGATCGAGCAAGCTAATGGCATGGGGCAAGCTAAACAAAAGCCCAATATTGGAAAAGGAAAAGGACAGGTCAGCCTAGAGGAAGCTAAGAAGAAGTGGCCATGTCATAACTGTGGAAAATTAGGGCATTGGAAATCCAAGTGTAAATTGCCACCGAGGGCTAATGGTGATAATTCATCATTGAATCCACAGGTGCAGAATGAGGTGAGTTGCAACAGCAGCAGGTTGTTACCCAACAGTGTCAAGTGCCAAAGCCACCTTTTCCACAGCACGTAAATCATCAGAGATACAGTAATGAGACAGGATTCTACACCAAGGAACAGGTAACAAAGCTACAGCGCGCGCTAGTGCTGTTTCGCAGTATTGGCTGCAACGAGATGAGAGTGAGTGAGAAGAGAGTTAATGACGGTGCCTAGGAGAGGAAGAGGAGTGCGTACTTGGCACAACTCTAGAGGTAGACCAGACAGGACCCTTTGGGGATGGAAAGTGGATACTGGTGCTACTCATTCAACTGTTAGATTAGCTGATATAAAAAATCTTCCGCTCTCTGTTGAAACAATCCAAGTAGTTGGAGTCTCAAATAGACAGATAAAAACGTATCTTACGGATCCTGTAACGGTTAAAATAGGGAAATTCACCGACATGCATAGATTTGCCGTGTGTGATACTAGTCCCGTAAATCTGTTGGGGAGAGATTTGTGGTGCAAAATGAATTGCACTATTTTCTGTACCCCTGATGGCATAGCTTTTGAAACTCCTGATGAAGATGTACTGTATAGAATGACAATGGCAAACTTAGAACCTGAAATCACTGAGGCATTCGTTGTATTTGATCCGGAGGGATTGCCTCAAGAGTTGAAGAAAACCGTAAAACCCGAAGTATGGGATTTCATAAGAGAAGATATTGGATTGATGAAAAGAGTAGACCCTGTGAAAATAATTGGAAGGAGTAAATTACCTGAATATTCTTCAGTATAAACTGACACCAGAATAATTGCAGGAATAACGCCTGTAATTGACAGAATGATTGAACAAGGAATTCTGAGAGAAATAATGAGTAGTCCATGTAATTCTCCAATCATGGGTTTGAAGAAACCAAATGGGACTTTTAGGATAGTACAGGATTTGAGAAAAGTGAATAAAATCGTTGTTCCATGCTGTCCCATTGTACCGAACCCCTCGGTAATCCTATATCAGATTCCCCATGATGCGGAATGGTACACAGTCATTGACTTGTGTAATGCTTTCTTTTCCATCCCATTGCACCCTAATAGCCAACAAATTTTGGCGTTCCGGTTCGGCGAGCGTATTTTGGCGTGGTGCTATATCCCTCAGGGGTATACAGAAAGTCCATCGATATTTAATCAGATTCTAAAGAAATCCCTGGAAGATTTAAAAATGCCCGAAAGTTGAGTGCTCGTGCAATACATTGATGACCTATTGGTGGTGTCGAAGACACGAGAGGTATGTGTGGTGGACACAGTTGCACTGTTAAATCATTTGGCAGATGGAGGACTCAAAGTATCCCCATCGAAGTTACAGTTTTGTCAGAAAGAAGTACAATACTTAGGTCATAAAATCGAAAAGGGTCTGAGAAAAGTGACTGTGGACAGGATCAGAATAATAAAAGGAATGAGAGCACCAATGACACAAAGAGAAGTTAGAATGTTTCTTGGGATGGTAGGATATTGTCGCCAGTGGATCAGCAACTTTTCACTGATTGCGAAACCATTGGTACGCTTGACAAAGAGTGATGTGAAAGATCCCCTTGAGCTGAATAAAGAAGAGATGAAGGCTTTTAGACAATTAAGAGACAGCTTGTGTGAAGCACCGGCTCTTGGAATGCCTGATTACGAAAAGGAATTCGAGCTCTATTGCAGTGAGAGAGATGGATGTGCGCTTTCTGTGTTGGTACAAAGGCATGGGAGACTAAGACGACCGATTGCATATTTTTAGGCTGTACTAGATCCCGTAGCCGTAGCTTTGCCTGGTTGTTTGAAAGCTGTGGCTGCCACATGTAAGAGTTTGGAACAGAGTGAAGGAATCGTGATGGGATATCCTGTGAGAATGTTTGTACCCCATGATGTTGCCGAACACAATTTATGACGCATAGTCGTCTAACGAAATATGAAAAGGTCATTTTGGGTGCCACAAATGTGAGCCTCGTAAGATGCCTTAATGTGAACCCATCAACATTACTACCTGATGCTGTAAATGTGGAAGTGAAGGACGGTGTTGATCATGACTGTTTGGAAGTGCTTGATTTCTGCACCAAACCACGTCCGGACATAAAAGATGTGCCACTGAAAGAGAGTGATTATGTGATGTTTGTGGATGGGTCATGTCTGAGAAGGGATTTTGAGTGCTGCATATGCTGTATGTACTGTGGCGGCTGTGTTGGAAGCATCCTGTTTGAAAAGGGTACGATCTGCTCAAGTTGCTGAGTTCTTTGCACTGATTAGAGCATGCAAGTTAGGAAAGAAACTGCGAGTCACTGTGGTTAGTGACAGTCAGTATGGGTTTGGAGGTGTGCATGATTTTGGGAAGATTTGGTCCCAAAGAGGTTTCTTGACGTCGAGTGGAACTCCAATAAGAAATGCTGAATTGGTTGGAAAATTACTTGAGGCAATACAGCTGCCTAAACAAATTGCAGTTATAAAATGCACAGTGCATACAAAGGGAACGGACTACGTGTCAGCTGGCAATGAGTTTGCAAGTGACATAGCACAATACTGTGCGCGGAATCAAAATTCTCTAAATAGAAATCAGGAGAGAGACATGGAGTCATGTCCCTTGCTTTTTACTAACACTGTAAGTACATGGGATGAGGTGAGGCAGTTACAGGAAGAGGCAGGAGAAGAGGAAAAGAAACAGTGGATAAAATCAGGATGGGCACCACGAGAAGTAGACAGAGTTTGGGTTTATCGTGATGGAAGACCAGTAATGCCTGATAGCATGATCTCTACAATGGCACGGATGTACCATGGGCAGGCTCACATGGGTAGGAATGCCAAGTTTAGACTTTTCAAACAGACCTGGTATAATGCAAAGTTTCGGCTTATAGCTGAAAGCCTTTGTCAGAGATGCCTTATATGCCAGCAATATAATCCAGGAAGAAAAACAGTGGTGAGTTTGGGAACCATAGAACGGGAAGGAGGTCCTTTTACTAGAATGCAGATTGATTTCATTGAGATGCCCCCATGTCACCGGCTAAGATTTGTACTTGTGATTGTCTGCCTGTTTTCACGGTGGGTGGAGGCTTACCCGAACAGAAGGAGTGATGGAGTTACTGTAGCGAAACTTCTATTGAGGAAGTTAATTCCTAGGTTTGGTTTCCCAGTAACGATTAAATCAGATAGAGGAAAGCATTTCCAAAATGAGATTACAAAATTGATTTGTGAAGCATTGACTGTACAACAGAAACTGCATTGTGCCTATCGACCAGAGGCTTCAGGAGTGGTGGAACAAATGAATGGCACCATAAAGAACAGATTGGGGAAAATGTGTTTACCACAGGTCTAAAATGGCCAGATGTCTTGCCTCTTGTGCTTATGACTATTAGGTCAATTCCTGATAGGAGCATTGGTCTGAGTCCCCATGAAATTTTCATGGGTAGAGCAATGAGACATGTTTTCATTCCTGTCAACAAACTACTGCCTATATCTGATGACTTCGTCTTGGATTATTGCAAGAGGTTGGCTGATACAGTTCATTCTGTGATTCATCAGGTTGGACCAGATGCGACCACTCTCGAAAAGAAGCCAGCTAATGACTTGAGTCCTGGAGATTGGGTACGCATCAAAGTACACAGAAGGAGAAATTGTCTGGTTCCACGCTGGGAGAAACCACGTCAAGTGATTCTGACCACAACGACTGCTGTGAAGTGTGCAAAGGTAAAGAATTGGATTCATGCCAGTCACACTCTTTGAGTCCCTGGTCCTGAAAATCAGTCTGAAGAAGAGCATCTGGAAGTGTCAGATACAAGCTCTGAATCAGAATCAGAAGAAACAAGAACAAGACAAACCCCAAGAGCAGGAGAAGCGGATTTGAGCCAAATTGTGGGGCAGGAGAATATACCGCTAAGGAGACAACTTGAAATTTCTGATACCAGCTCTGAATCAAAGACCGAACAAGTGGGAATACAAGAAAGAATAAATGAGAATACTGGAGAAACTGAACAAGAAATCTTTGGTAAAGAAGTCCCGAGTAAAAGTATAAGAGAAATTCCACCCGAAATCATAGAAATAAAAGATGAGGAATTAGATACAGAGAGTGAGGGTAAGATTATTGCGGAAGACCGCCGAGGAGGTGTAGGGACACAACACACTCAGGTAGAAGAAGGGACAGTTAGTCAGCAGGAAGATTGCGTGGAAGAAACACGAGGAGGGATTGATGTAGATAGTGAACCTGAAGTCCTGAGAATAAAATCCAAAGACAGTAAAAGCCAGACCGATACAGAATCTGAAGAGAGTGAAGAAGAAGATAAAGGAGGAAGAACTTTAAGGAAAAGAGCTTAGAAAACGGAGCGAGAAGGGAAAGGAACAAAATTAAAGAGGCCGTCAAAAGAAGAAATTTGGCCCAACAAACTTAAAAGATTGAGATACCAATTAACAAGAGTAAAATCTTCTAATGCTGAACAAGTGAATGAAGTATCTAGTCAGGAAAAATCAGAAGACACTGATCAGAGACGCTTGCAAGGAGCAAAGAGGATAAAGAAACTAAACCAGAAGTACAAGTCACCGGAATGGACATATGTGGCACTTCCTGATATACAAGAGGAAGCAGATAGCCAGTGACTGTTCAGGGAGTGGTTGAAGAGGAAGAAGATTCGGAAATCCTGAGAGTTATCTTGTCTGACCTCAGAGAAGAAACGGATGATCAGGAAGTTCTGAACAAAGATTGTGAACCTAAAGATGATTCATGCATGGATTGAAATGACAAAGAAAATCGCAAGGAATTAAAACTCCGGACGAGACACATGACCAGAAAAGAACCAAGTAGGCAGTCAGAGCCTTAGGTTTAGACGAAGGAAAATTGTTGATGAAAAGAGGCTAAGTCAAAAGACACTGATCATAACCGAAATGGCAAACAGAGAAGGTAGAAAACCTACATGTGGGTTTCTCCAAAAATGGTGTAAAATGTGTTTTTGTTGTACAGGATTACTAATGCTTGTCTGGATCATATTGGCAATAATAATTTCATTTAGAATAACATTTGAAGATATAGAAAAACACACCGAGAATAGGACTAACAAGGGAAATATTGATGACAGTCATGTTACAAAACTGGTAGATAGAACAGAATTTCATAAAGATATGTCCATAAGTGATTTTTCAAATAATGTTTTGTCAAAGTTACTGTACAAGTATGTAAAAACCATGGAGGTTAGGGACTGATACGTTTGCATGCAGTTAACTGCATCTGTATCGAAGGTGTCAATTATCATCATCTTCCTTTGACATATGGGATAACTTGTAGTGTTTTAGCTAGTTTGTTTTATAGAACTGGGAAATTAGAATACTATTACACTGATGTTGATGATATTTTCTCACAAATACCTGTAGTTCCTGAACTAAACAAGGTGATTCCTGGTAGAATCTTAGGTGATTTTTTCTTGGAAATGGGGGAATTAACTTTAGAAGAAGTGTTTAAGAATAATCTTACTTGTAGTCTGAGAAAAGAAGAGAAAACGTTCTTGAACATGGTTGAGGAAAGGAAAGTTAAGATGCAAAGGAAAGTTTCTGGGGAAAAGATGGAAACCACATTTTGGGATGCTGAGAAGGAAAATAGTTTAAAGGGAGAAACAAATCCAGCAATGGCTTTAGATTGGCCCCAGAAAGGGAAGTTGTGCATCAGTAGAGATAATACTGTCTATGATAATTACTTTGTAGGTGCAAGTGAATGCCATGACTTATATAAAATCATGGGAGGATGGGGATTTAAAGGGAGAAATGATCCGGTATTCCCTGGAATATATTACATCTGTGGGAACAGAGCTTATTATAGGTTACCGGACCACTGGCATGGAACCTGCTACCTAGGCCTGGTCTTTCCAAAAATATTTCATGTGGAAAGGGGAGAGGACGGTTTGCATGAAATAGGTAGGCAACTAACACGTAGAAAGAGGGAGAGTTGGTCAGAAATTTTACGGGATATTTTTGGAGCACTGATACCAGCAGTTGCAATATCTCTGAATGCCCATAAAATTTGAAAATTGTCTTTAGTTGTGGATCGTTTATCAACCAGCACAGCTGGAGGGTTCCTGATGGTAAATACTGAAATGGTTGCTATGAGAGCTATGATTATGCAAAATCGACTTGCCCTTGACATTATATTGGCCAAAGAGGGAGGAGTCTGTGGCTGACAGTGCAACATTTTTGTACTTACATTCCTGACGAAAGTCAGAACTTAAAGAAATACATTAAGAATATAACTGATTTGCATGAGGAAATTGTTCCACTGGAGGTTGAAAGTGTCTGGGAGAAACTTGGTAAAAGTTTTTCTACTATTAAGAGTTTATTAACAAAATTTGGTAGTTCTTTTGTGGGTAAAATACGGATACCTGTGACCTTTGTGATTATATTAGAGTTATTATTGAGACAAGGATGTGTGTGTATAAAAAGAAGAAAGTTACAAAATAAGATAAAAAGAGAAATTAAGAAAAGAAAAGAGAAGGAAATAAGAGAAAGAGAGGTAGAAGATATAGAACTAGAGGAATTGAAAGAAAACATGTACAAGAAAACTAGAGAGAATGGTATGGGAAACACTATGATGTAACCTAACCAATGCAAGGGAACTGATTAACCATTTCTATAGAAAAATTAGAATTTTTTTTTGTGTGATTAGTGGTGATGTGAAAAATCACCAAAGGGGGGATTGATGGAGCAGGTAAAACAACATTTTGTATACCTCCTCTATATGCATGAAATTAATTAAGTAATCATTCTAAGCATTAACTCGTACTAATTAGTTTGAAGTGAGACAACTAACCAACCCTTACACCTTGATAAACACAAGATACACGTGGGACTAAAATGCTAATTGCATGGCAGAATAACTAAATTAATTAACTGTGGTACGCAAACTAACTGTAGATTGTGGTGAAATAGAGATTTGCATGATTCATGTTGCTTTTGTGATGGTTTGTGCTTTCAGAAATGCAGAATGGTGAGTATTATTGCTTTAAATGTAGCTATAAGCTAGAAAAATACTAATATACATTGGGATTAGCATGGGTCTAAACATTAGAATCTCCATTTCTATATTTTAATTACTGTTATGTCTGTTTTTGCTTAAGTTGGCATTTGGGCCTACTAGGCCGCAGTACTTAAGATGAAGCTCCTGTGGTACCGCTGTCATGTGAGCGCGATGACTACTGCGCAGAATCAGATGGCTCTGGAAATCTCGAAGTGACTTTAGCTCTTGTACCTGCATGTCCCTTGTCAAGGATAAAAGCATGAAGGGTTGCCAAGTGATGAATGGTGTGAACTACCAAGGGGACAATGGCTTGTTTTACTTCGGAACTTTTGCCTGTGAACCGAAGGCTACAGGACACATTTTATACTTTGCTATGCCAAGTCTCATGGAAAACCGTGGGACAAGTAGAAAATTTAAGAAATTGCAAATTGAATTGGACTGACCAATCCGAACAGTTTCTACCCCTAAAATTGTTGCATGTTGATCTGAAGCAAGCGGGAAAAGGGTATAAAGACCCTCGTCCGCCCAAGGGGGTTGGTTCACTGGGATGATCGTCTATGGTGTTGGGTCTACGTTGAGCTGATGAAGATTTCTATGATTTACCTTGGGTTTCTTTAAATTCAAGAGAGCGATTCCATCTGATGGTTTGATTATCGCCGTGGGATGAACAGTTTATCCTGGAGATTGTCGCAGAGACTTGAATAATCCTCTGTGTGATCGGAGGGTCGCCAATTTCGAGATTTTTGGTAAATATAATGCAATGTGAAATCTATGCTTATGTTCTAAAGATTTGATGTCTTCTTGAAATAAATCAAATTATGTTATATTCTGTAGCGCCTAAATGCTAATGCAGAGCAAACTAATATTATATAAACAAAATTTGGCTTAACAATAAATGAGTTTGTGATTCTTTAACTGAGTACTGGAACTTAAACAAATGTTTCCTAGGCTTTAATTGTGTTTTAGCTGGTTCTAAATCACCATCAACCAGTCCAACTAATTGGTCCATCGACCAAGTAGTGGAGTGCCTTGATGTTAAGGTCAGGATTCCATAGGTGCAGATGTATATAATGTATATAATGTAAAGAAATTCAATCCTGATAGGTAATAAGGTACCCACATGTCCAGCGCTTATTCTCCTGTGTACAGATTCGAGTGAGACGAATGTGTGTTGGTGTTATGGGCCCCACCAATGAATGAATGTATGGATGAGTTAGTGTGATGACGACATAGGGAGAATATGTAAATTTGCCCTTTTCTGCTGGATCAGTTCCAAGTTCAATTAGCTGCTCCTCATGTCAGAATTCTTGGTTTTGCATAGGGAAAATTAGCCTAGGTCCTGTTGGTATACGTTTTATATGGGAGTGGAGTGTACAATCTTTTCCGCACAACTATCCTGGGTCCTGATTCACAAATTCACCATCTATATAAGCGTTTTCTCGAACAGGGTCAGAGTTAGCCACTTCACCTCCTTTTTCTTTCATTTTGTGTTCTACTGCCACTACAGTCCCCAATTGATGTGGATCTGCTCCTGATATATTTAGTTCAGAGATGGTGACATGCTCCTGTTTTTTCAATTTATTTGTATTTAATCTTGGTCTCCCTCTTGTACTTGAGGTTCTCCTATTACCTGTTGATTTTATTAACTTAAAGTTAGACCTCTTGGTTCTTGTCTTCCTTTTATTTACAGGAGGAACATTTTATGCAGGCTCATGTAGGTCACTTAATTCCTCTATTGAATCACCGGTAGTCACATGGGGTTTAGATGGAATCGTGACCTTTTTCTTTTTTGCCCCGAGGACCATCTCTAAATTGGTATCTTGAATTTTACATATAGAGGGTTCTCCAGGAGTTGACTGGAAGTCAAGTGCCTTTTCTAGATACTTGCTGCAGTCCACAATCATAGTAATTATGACCCTTGGGACTTCCAGTAGTTATTCTAATAATAGAACACAACTTTGGCACTCCATAGGTGCTTGAGTAGATTGTATTCGTAGTTTTTCTTTTACTGCTTCCTCAATTAGTGCCATCCTATAATCAATATTGATTATTGTTGAAGTAAATTGCCCAGTAAGATCCAGTTGAAAATCAAGGTTTAGGAACTGCGACGTAATTGCATTTGCGATTGATTCTAAAGTAGTGCACATGACCTTCATAATGCTTGATATTAGTTGGTCTAGCTCATGGGTACTCACAAACATTTTCTCGGGGCCAAAGGATCAGTCTGGTTTGTGGGCGAGGGCCGCACCGATGAGCCTACGGGATGGGACGGGGCTACTAAAGAAAAAACAAATCTTCAGCGTACAAGGCAGGAATGCAAGGGCCCTGTGCTGTAAGGTTCATGAGGCACGGATGGTCACTGAGATGTAGTGTATGGGGCAGGGGAAGTGTGCTGTATGAGGCACTGATGCATCACAGAGCTGTAGTGTATGGGCAGGGGTGCGAGGGCACTATACCGTGCATGCGTTATGGCACAGATAAGTCCAGGGGCTGCAAATTTACCTAGGTATAGATCGGAAGCAGCAGTGCATGTGGCAGGGATATTAAAACCCTGGATCTGCACCTTTGAGAAAAACAATAAAAACTTGTTTTTTGAAGCAAGTTTAATCTAATTCGGTTAATCTTACATGTAAGAGTTCACTCTCGCTAGTTCTGGGCTGCCCTTTGAGTTGCTGGTCGAGTTGAATAAATATAGGTCCATTCATTTAATTAATTAATTCATGGTTGTTCGCAATCTACAGCTGGGAAGGAAATCAATTATTGGTCAACTTCGCCCTCACTAGGGTACACGTCACTGGATCACACTTGGACGCTTTCCTACTCATTGTGTAAAGCGGGAACTCAGTGACTTGCATGGCGCTGCAGACACAGTGCATATATTCACACTGAATGTGACTGAGCATCTGGGATCCCTCCGTGAACACCATGCCCCAAACCTGCACCTAACCTCTGACAGACCTGTTTGAAGAACAAGGCAGAATCACAGCGTGCTTCATACAGTAACTAGGAATGTTTACAGAGGGGAACCGGTTTGGTACCAGGGAGGCTCGTAGCTTTAAAAGCCACTATCCTTACATATGCCCATTGGAAGGTGAAGGAAGGAGAACTCTTGGACAGGCATAGCGTGATAATGTGGATAAAAAGCACGCCTTTACCATGGGAAGGTTCAAAGCTTGCACAGATTGGTGCTGCTAAAAGGCCCGGTGGCATGGATATGACTGACTGCTGTTGATGAAGGACCACCTTCGTGGCTGTGGCTACCGCCGTTTGGTTACTGAGGTTGCAGAGTTCTGCACCACAGCAGTAGTTTCCCCTGCAGTGGCTGGTGATGTCTATGCTGGGCTGGAAAGGAAATCCAGCAACCTGCATGCCCTTATTAAATGCCTCTTCCTCTGCTGCGTCGCAAGCGAGTGGCGTCACTGAGCAAGAAGGGGAGGGGGCACATGTGAGCAGGCAAATCATTAATTTCTTGAGCATGTTCCTTTGATGATTTTTCTTTTTTTTACTATGAATGCAGTCCCGAGTAATGAACAACAGGCAGAACAATGGCTGCTTTTGTTTTCCACACGGGGCACATCTAAAGGTCTGGCGGGCTGCAATTGGCCCGCGGGCCGTACTTTGAGTACCTAGAGTCTAGCTAAAGGGCAGTCTCATTTTGTGCCTCAATACAATGGGAATTCACCAATTTTTTCCTTACGTGGATTTGTTGATAATCATCCAAGAGATTTAATCATTTAAGTCTTTTAAGAGTTTCCTAGAATAACGACTTCTTTATTTTTCTAACCGCACATAAGTCATCTCTAATTTTCCACTGTGTAACTGCTGTCATCCTTTGTGTCTTCTGTTTATCTTGATGGATAAAGATAGGAGAGGAAAATATCTGAGAATTTCTTTCATGATTTATTTGTTGGTAGTGGTGATGGAGATCAGAATCACCAGAGTCTTTTACAACCCTCTATACAATGGGTGATGATGTTTGTATTGTAAAGGAGGTGGAAGAAAGATTCTTTGAATGCAACATTTCCACATTTTTATTCACATTTTGGTCCTGGATACTCATCTCTGAACATAGGTTTTGAGTGAAATTTGAGTTATAATTAGATTTGAACTAATTTCAGAATGCGACAAGGTCACTCCCGGTGATTTAAGATGTAATGGTTGATCTGATTGAGGTATTCCTATTAGTACAGATGTTCCTACTGAGTTCGTTTCTACAGACGCAATGGGGTCCTTATTGAAATCGCTAGAAACGGGTATAGGTTGATATAAGAAGGACGAACAGGAAGAGGAAGGAACAGAAGAAGGAGGAGGATAAGAAATTGAAAGCTGCTTTGGTTCTAAGCCATGCCCGTGTACTACTGCAAGGTGAACTTTCTTGTCGTTCGCTCTCCCCAAATGAGAGCTGTTATGTGAAGGATATATCGGTTCAACATTAGAGTTTTTGTAATGAAAATAATTTGTTATAGTATTTGCTGTTCCAAGATGAGGAGAAAAAATTTGAGAAGAATGGAATACCACTGCTGGTGATTTCGTCATTATTTGCAAAACTGATCCTGAGCAATCATCAATATTAGGTATCCGTTTCTTTCCGGTATGTAAAGTATCCAAGGTTGACATTTGACTTGTGGAAGGTCCAGTGTTGTGCTTCCGTATGTTCCCTTGATAATCCTCAGTACTTATAAGTCTCATTCCAGCAGGCACAGGATTTTGAGTTCCTACTATACTTATGTTGACTTGGGCCACTCCCGTTGACCACCTAGGCCCCTTGGGCACCTGAGTAAAAGAAGCTGCAGCAATTTGGAAGATGGGTGCGAAAGTAGTATGCACAGACCCCAGGGCCTTTAGCGATGTACCTACTGACTACTTATTGAACAACAATTTAGCGGATGTAGTCGCAGCAGCAGTAATGGTAGCTCTTGAACCCTCATCAAAATCATAGTCCTCAGCCTTTGTGGCCTTTAGTTTTCCCCTTGTCTCGTACATTCTTGTTGTTAGCCCTTTTAATTTTTTTTATTTTTCATAATGACTTACTTCACCAGTAAGACACTGTCATGGTCAAGCACAGGTCAAAACACGGATCAAGAAGCCCTAGATGTCCTAATATTAGTGGATACTGGGACAAATCTCTACTCCTACTTTCATGTGTTTAATCATCGGTTCAGGAAAACTCAAGAGTACCAAAAAATTAAAAGGATCAAGGGAGTTAAAAATAGTTCAAAATTCAAACAGACTTGTGAAAAAAAAAGAATAACCAAGGAATTCCAGCTGTTCCAATCGTTCACAGTTTGTTTCAGGGCTGGAGCGTACAAATCCTTTTGCAACACCCTTTGCAGTCTTTTAGGGAGTGAGGGGAGCGAGTTAGTAACAGCAAGCAGACAAGACGAAGCAAGGCCAAACAGAACCCAACAGAAAAAGCAGCAAGCAGGAGTCGATAAACTGAGTACAAGCAGTGGAAAGGCAAAGCAGGGCGGGAGGACAGCAAGGCCGGAGCACCTCACGCTACCTGCGGCCGTACCCAGTCCCACCTTGGTCGACTTTGCGGCAGCCCGGGCTCACACCTCGACAGATGGCAACCAATGTGCCACTCGTACACACTCCCTCAAATGCCCTCATCTCTGCAGTGCATCTAACGCCTGTCCTCTGCCCGCTCCTGTTATCCGCTCAAATCTGCACTGTTGGACTTGGCCCTTTTTTTAACTTTTTGCCTTCAACCCAGTCCCACCTTGGTCGACTTGGCGGCAGCCCGGGCTCACACCTCGGCAGATGGCAACCAATGTGCTACTCGTACACACTCCCTTGAATGCCCTCATCTCTGCAGTGCATGTAACGCCTGTCCTCTGCCTGCTCCTATCATCCGCTCAAATCTGCACTGTTGGACTTGGCCCTTTTTTGAACTTTTTGCCTTCTTCCTGTATTTTTTCTAATCTGTTGTTGGCTGTTTTATGACTCTGGGCACTTTACCACTGCTGATCAGTGCTAAAGAGCATATGCTCTCTATTGTAAATTGATGTATGAATTAGTGACTCCATGATTGGCTTATTTGGTTTACTTGTCATACCCTAGTACAGTGCACTGCGTGTGCACAGGCCTTGTAAATCATATGCTGCTGGTGGCCTTGCAACACCACCAAAGCAGCCTGTAAAATGTGTCTCAGGCCTGACATTGCAGAGCCTATGTGCAGTCTGGTACTGCCATGTTGACTGGCCAAGTGCACCCACTTGCCAGTCACTAAACCTTCCCTTCTCTTCATATCAGACACCCCTAAGGTAGGCCCAAGGGCAGGGTGCATTGTAAGTAAAAGGTAGGACATGCCCTGATGTGTGTGGCATGTCCTAATAATGAAATACAGCTATTTTCATTTTTCACTATTGCAAGGCTACCTGTTCCCCATAGGCCAAAATAGGCAGTTTGATTATAACACGTTATAATCCTAAATGACCCAGAGAACATGGTGGAAATTCGAATTTAGTATGCCTGAACTCAGGATGATCAAATACATCTTTTAGTGAAGTTGGTTTTAACATTCTGTGTTTGAAAATACCACTCTTAGAAAGTAGGTATTTTCTTGCCTAACTATCCAAGTCTGCCTCTGCTAGGTTGCGTATTCCATGTCTGGTTTGTGAGTGACAGGGGCTGGGGGATTCCAGGAGACAAGGTGAGTCAGACCCATCTGCGTGTAGAGTTGTGGGAGGAGTTGCACCTGGGACCTGAATAGGGCTGTGCCTGCCTTCCACAATGCTGGCTCCACCTCCTGTGTTGCGACTGATGGCCCTGGCCCACACTAACAAAGGAAAGAAGGAGTCCTGTAAACAAAGTGCTCTAAGACTGACCAGAACTGGTTTGGACTAGGCAAAGGCCTCTCTGCCTTCAGAGAACAAAGAGAATACGAGTATAAATACTGGGGCCCAGACCCCAAGACTTTAGATCACTTCTGGGAAACAAGAACCTTTGCTGAGGAGAGGAACCAGAGAGAGAGAATGCAGGAGGAGACTATCCCTATGCTGTGTGCTGTTTGAGGATTGGCGTGCCGTGGTTACCTGATTGCCAAAGAAAGGAGAAAGGACTTTGTGCTACTTTCATCAACTTGTAAGAAGATCTCCAAGAGCTTGAACTAGAGCTTGCCTCCTGCCTGAAGTCTCAGGGATACAAGACTTCACCAACCAGCTCCCCTGAGTTCCCTTGCTGGGAATCTGAAGTGCCTGCTGTTGAGCGGGGCCTTCTGAGAGACTGCGTGTCGCTGGGAGCTGGAAGCGCGATTCAAGACAAAGAGGCGTGTCGCTGCTGCAGCAGTTGTCGTCACATCGCTGAGGAAGCGTGCCGCCGCTGTCGCCATCGCATCGCTAAAGTGCCTCGCATCGCCGGAGAAGAGTGTCGCCGTCGCATCACCGTAGAAGCGTGTCACTGCCGCAGCAGCTGTCGTCGCATCGCTGAGGAAGCGTGCCACCGCTGACTCTGTCGCCATCGCATCGCCGAAGCACCCCGCATCACTGGAGAAGAGTGTCTCCGTCCCAGCAGACGCCATCGCATCACCAGAGAAGCGTGTCGCAGGGCCTGTCGCGGCTCAAGAAGATTCATTGAGTCGCCGCACGTCCGTCGGGCGTGCACGCATCACCCCTTCGTTGTCACAACATCAAGACGATGCCATTTTTGTTCATTGCACTGGGTCGTCGTCGCATGGCCACAGAAGCGCAGTAAGAAACAGACGCATCACCTCCCCTCCGGTAAGGAACCGACGCATCACCGTCCCCTACGCAGCAGTAGGGAACCGACGCATCACCTCCCCCTAAGCCAGGAACCGATGCATCACTGTTCTTTCGTGTAAAAAACTGACATCACCTTCCCTGCAACTCTTTTGTTTGTATTGCGTTACGCATCCAAAGGTACATTGCACGCTAAGTGTCGGATTTACCATCTAAAGAGAACTAAGCTATTTCTACCATTTTTAAAGTACAGTATTGTGGATTTTTGTCGTTTGTGGTCTTGTGTTAAGCCTATATAAAGATACTTATTTTTTATAATACAACCTGTGTGGTGTCCATCTGTAGTGTTGTCACTGTATTACTGTATGTGTTCACAAACGCTTTACACACTGCCTCTCAGATAAGCCTGTCTGCTTGTGCCAAGCTGCCAAGCTACCAAGGGGGTGAGCAGGGGTTACTTTAGGAGTGTACCCCCTTACCCTGACTAGACTCAAGGGCCCCTATTTGGTGAAAGATACCTACCTCTGCCAACTAGAGACCCCCAAATCTACCATGCACGGATCCGTTTTTGAGCACCTGGCAGATCGGACCCCAGCTCCTCCCGCCTCTGCACTCGAGGTCTCTAGTCTAAAATCTCCGCTATAAAACTGCCGCCGTGGAGCCCTTCAATCAACTCCGACAGCTCACTCTGATAGCTTCCCTCTCCTAACACTCGAGCGCTCGAATGCTCAATTCGCTTCCGCTTCCTGTCTGGACTCAGTTTTGCCTTTGCACTCTTCGGTGCTCTCAGATGCTGATCAAACATGATAAATTGGAGATGGCAATGGGCAAAAACCAACTTAGGAGCTTTTTTAACAGATGCAGGAATCGGCTTCACGCAACAGAGAAGAGAAAGGGCAGAGAGAATTCGGAATGTAGATCGAGTATCTACCAGAAAGAGCATTATCGAGGATACGCAACTTGTTCTTCTGATGGATACTTCTAACCACAGATACTTCACCTTTAGAATTGATATCCAGGCAGTGCATCCAAATTAGAGGAGGTCTGAGGAGTGGACTCGTATGAAAAAGACCTGCAGAACAAAGCGTGCATGGCAGACTTGATTTTCAAGGCAGTAGTGCTTGGTGAGTGTATGCACTGACACCCAGGTAGCAGGCTGGCAGATATCTAGGACAAGAATACCCCTTGCCAGCACTGTTAAATCAGCTTTGGCACAGGTGGGATGTGTACATAGGCCTCAAGAGGCTCCTTCTTGGACAGGGCATACCATGTTTATACACGGGATGATCCACTTGGACAAACTCAATTTCTGCACTGCCTTTCAGTACTTAGCTCCCACAAAGGTCACAAAGAGCTGGTTACTACACAGAATTCCTTTGTGTGCTCTATTTAAAAGCTCAACACTTTCCTTGGATTGAGTCGATGGAGCCTATCTGCCACTTTTCGAGTGATGTGACAGCGAGAAAAAGGCAGGAAGAATGACGAACGGACCTGCACTGAAGAGCAAGACAACGTTTAGCAGAAAGTAAGTCCGGGTTCTCACCACTGGTTTGTCAGAACAGAAAGTGGTATGTGGAGATCCCACTGAACTGCCTGCAGCTCACTGACATGGTGCTCATAGGGAATTACGATCAGAAAGTCTATCTTTATGATAAAGAGCTGCAGAAAACAGCTACACAAGGGCTCAAGAAGCATTCACATGAAAAAAGTCAAGACCAAGTTGAGGTTCCATTGAGGCATGATGAAGGGCATTGGTGCTTTTAATGTTATGACTAGAAATACCAGTGAGGACCGAATTGGAAGGTGGGTGCAATGGAACAGTGTTTCTTGCAGCTGAGCCACATCCCCTCTGTGATGGTCTAAGTATGCTAGCACTTGTCGTGCTTTACAAGGGTTGTTCACCCCACAGACATTCCAGGTAATTATTTTCGGCATAGTGAGTCACAGCATGTCCGTGTCACCCGACTGTGTCCCGCATGTGTCACTCAATCTTCTGTACATTGCAGACAGTGTGTGTGTGTGTCCTACACTGTAGCTGTGTACATATCAATAGAAGATAACCTAAACAACACCCACCCCCCTCCCAACCCAACCCTAATCGTCAGCAAGTACTCCAACTCTAGTAATCAACACAAACAGTCCCATCTCTTGTGGGAAGTAAAAATAACACCAATGAGCCCCATGCGTGGGGGGCAAGCAGCACAGCTTTGTGAGGGTGTAGCACCCATTTCCACTAATGCTGATTATTCTACTATGTACTATACAATGGGCGGGTGAGATACGGATTCTCTTTGCCTCAGTATTGTGGCGTGCATCTGACCCGGGGAGTGATTCATGTGGATTCTTGCTTCTAAGATGAGGGAGGGACTGCTTATATATAGAGATAAACAGTTCAGTACGTTAGGGTAACATGGTCCATAAGATAGCAGGGTTTCCCATGAGCAAATAGGTCGGGACTACCCCTCTTGGGCTGTCATGCCCCATCCAGCAGCCAATACTGCTGGGTCAGATGTCTGTTGCTGCAGGAGAATGGTTCTCAGCCTATCTAGCTGCAAGCACATCATGCCTCACCTCCGGGAACTCCGCTGGCACCCCATGCAGCAACGCTGCCACTTCAAGATACTCACTCTTGCCCACAAAGCGCTGCATCACATTGGACCCGCCTACCTCCACCGCCGTCTGCACTTACACCTGCCAACACGAAACCTCCAGTCTACCTCGCTGTCACTCGCACACATTCCGCACATTCACAGAAACAGGACAGGAGGCCGCTCATTCACCCATCTAGCACCAAAGACCTGGAACATCCTCCCCCAGGACATCAAAACAGCCACCATGCTCACAACATTCTGCAAGAAACGAAAGACCTGGCTCTTCGACTGATGCTCCGGACCATCTGCACTTACTCGCCGTCTATAGACCCTCACAGGTGATTAGTCCGCGCTCTTCAAATCCATTTACATTACATTACATAGCAGCACCAAAGCGAGGACTGGCAAACTCCAAGCCGCCGCCTCCCCTGGACTGCAGCTGCGGAGTGGAGTCATACCATGCACCTGTGACCAGCAACTGAAGAGCCCACTCACCTCTCTGTGCTTCTATTTTCTATTATAAGCTGTATTTCAGAGCTTTCCCATTTTCTAACAGGGATAACTTAAATAGATAGTCTGAGTTGTCCAGCTGAGGTACAGATTGTGTAAATACAGTCAAGAAAGACCCAAAATGACTGGATGGTTGGGCAAGGCAATCAAGTAAAAACTCTGAATTTCTTGGTGGTTGAATATAGTCATAGTATTAGAACAACACTACCACGGGACCGGACACTAAAGGAGTTCCATACACTGTATGATTCACTTCTTAGTTGTCTGACCCCTTGGAATCTGATGACTCATAGTCCAGTTAGAGTCTAAGGAAGTTCCTCCTGCTCCGGAGTTCAACAGAGCCATGGTTGAAACCTTACTCTTGGGCTTCAAGTGCAAGGTGACAGGAACTTAAAACATATGAATGCCAGTTTTAGGAATAAACCTTGACATCCATATTTGAGGGAGCCTGCTTGCATCCAATCTCTCCTTCCTTTCAAGAGTTGGACTCAGGCATTTGCTTTTGGCTTGGAGGAGCGAACAGGACAATCCTTGATCAAATCACCCTGTTCTCCACAGTACAAACATAACCGTTTAACCTGAAGTCTGCCTCTACATCTCCAACAAGGGCCCTCGAATTGCACCAATGTGAATAGGTTCCCCCGAAGTTTTAACAATCTTGGTTTCCCCTCGTCTTGGAACAGAAATAGGCCTGGAAGCAGAATGTAGAAAACTGCTCACTCCAACATACCTTTCCAGCTTCCTTTGCTTTAAACTCAATATGTTAAGTGGTTTCAATCAACGTAGTAGAACGAGGAATAGGAAGCAAATTCGTATTCAATTTCTTCCTTTAATCCACATCGAAAAAGAATAGGAAGAGTTCGCTCTGCCCATTGTGTTTCCATTGCCAATCGTGTAAAACAAGTGACATAAGCCATTACTTCTGGAGATCCTTGCTGCACGTCACACAGGGCTTCTTCCGCTGAGTATTCCTGATTGGGTCTACAGAACATCTTTTGGAATTTGTCTAGAAAAAGTTAATAATTGCCTACACTTGGATCAGAAGAAGTGACCAGAGGCATTGCCCAAAAGAGCATCTCCAGTAAGACAACTAATCAAACAAGATACTACCTTCAGTAATGATGTATCTGTGAGAGACATATATTAGTTATAGATTCCTTACCTTAGAATTACCCCCAGGCGTCAAACTGGATCCGGAGAAATTTTTTCGTAGCAATATCCTTGCAAGTCGGTCGACTCTTCGTCCGTCGATAATGTCGTGGTCGCCGGGATGACGTCGCGGCATCTACTTAAGACACCGCCCCTGCGCACGGACATCAGTTCTGAAACAACTTTCCACACCAGAAGCGCAGAGCCCTGCAAGACACTGACCACTGGTGCACAAAACTAGGGCCTTGCAAGGGAGTCCCTAACCCTAGAAGTCAGTTTGCAGAATGGGGAGGATGGGTGGGGCTGTATGGAATCTATAACTAATATATGTCTCTTACAGATACATCTTTACCGTAGGTAAGTAACTTGTTCATCTGAAAGAGACTATCAGTTATAGATTCCTTACCTTAGAATAGATACCCCAGCAATTCCAACCCCAAAGGTGGGTCTGCAAACCAAGTTCACACCACAAAATCCTGAAGAACAGAATAGCCGAAAAAGCGGTCTCTCTGAAACTGTCTGTCCAGGCAGCAATGCCGTGTAAAAGTGTGCAAGGATGCCCAAGTGGCTGCCTTGCAGATGTCGAGTAAGGGAACTCCACGTCCCAAGGCAGTAGTGGCTGCCGTCGCCCTGTTAGAGTGGGTGCGCAGTCCTACTGGAGGTTCATTTTTAGCTAAAGAATAGCAGATTTTAATGAATAGGACAACCCATCGAGAGATGGTATGTATGTACACTGCCCGGCCCTTCTTGGCACCCACATAACCTATGAAGAGTTGATCATCCACCCGGAAATCTTCAGTGCCGTCAAGGTAGAAGGACAGCGCATGTTTTGGGTTCAGATGGTGGAGTCTCTCCTCCTCTTTGGAAGGATGCAGAGGCAGAAAGAAGGTGGGCAGTGTGATGGTCTGACTTATGTGGAAAGAGGTAACAACTTTGGTCAGAAAAGAAAGCCTACTACGGAGAACTACTTTGTCCGGATAGACAGCAAGAAAGGGAGGTTTGGAAGATAAGGCCTGAAGCTCACTCACTCTGCGAGCAGAGGTGATGGCAAGCAAGAAAGCAGTCTTCAAAGTAAGGAGACAAAGAGGACAATTATGTAGTGGCTCAAAGGAAGCACACATAGGATAAGGGAAGACAAGGTTCAAGTTGCACTGGGGCATTACGAAAGGAGATGAGTAATGCCCTTCAGAAATCTGTGAACTATTGGAGACTTGAAAAGAGAAGGTTCATCAGGAATGCGAAGAAAAGCCGAAATGGCCGAAAGATAGCCTTTAAGAGTGCCCAGAGCAGAGCACTGCTGAGCCAAAGAAAGAACGAAAAGGAGAACCTCTGAAAGAGGGGCAGAAAGGGGATCCACAGCCTTTGCTGTGCACCATACCACAAATGTGTTCCATCTACAGGCGTATACCGTTTTAATGGCGGGACGCCTGGCTGCCAAGATTACATTGCAGACATTGGGAGGAAATTCGAAAGCTGTCAAATGTCGCCGCTCAATCTCCACGCAAGGAGGTGGAGGCTCGACAGGTTCGGGTGGAGGATCGTCCCCTGCTGCTCTGACAGAAGATCTTCCCGAAGAGGCAGTCTGATCGGAGGATCGATGGCCATGCTCGAAAGCTCGGGATACCAGACTCTTCGTGCCCAGTCCGGAGCCACAAGAATGACTTAGGCCTGGTCACGCTTGATATTCTTGAGCACTCTGGGCAAAAGTGGTACAGGTGGAAAGGCGTACAGGAGGCCGCAACTCCACTCGCAATGAAAAGCGTCGCCTAGCGAGTGCCACCTTGGAAACTCCAACGTGCAGAACTGCTGACATTGCGCGTTCTCTTCGGTGGCGAATAGGTCTAACTAAGGCTCTCTCCACTGCTGAAAGAAACCTTGCACCACCTCAGAGTGAAGACGCCATTCGTGATCTGTCATGCACCGGTGGCTGAGTTCATCTGCCCTGGCGTTCAGGGAACCTGACAGTTGTTGAACCACTAGAGACATGCCCTTATGTTCCAGCCATGTCCAAAAGCGAAGAGCCTCTTGGCATAGGGTTGGTTTGTTGCAGTACCACATGGCGGTGGTGTTGTCCGTGAACACCTGCACTACTCTTCCCTTGAGAGAAGGAAGGAATGCCTTCAGTGCAAGACGAATCGCCAGGAACTCCAGAAGGAGACCACAGGCCTCTGATCTCTGCCTCTCCCATGTGGCCGCCCCATCCAAGGAGCAACGCATCCGTCACTACTGTGGAGTCTGGCTGGGGAAGGGAGAGGGATCTGCCATTGACCCAATCCTGTTTCGTGGGCCACCACTGCAACTGATCTTGCAGCCCCCTCCGAGATCTGGACAACATCGGAAAGACTCCCCTAATGCTGCACCCACTGTAACTTCAGGTCCCATTGCAGAGCCCGCATATGCCATCTGGCATGATCTACCAGCAGGATGCAGGAGGCCATGAGGCCCAGCAGCCTCAGAGTCATTCTCACTGAGACTCGGGATGGAGGCTGAATCTTCGGTATCATAGCCCGAATATCCCGGACTCGCTGCTTGGGAGGATAAGCCCGAAACTGCGCTGTATCCAGAACTGCTCGGATGAAAAGGAGCTTCTGAGAGGGAATCAGGTGCTACTTCGGCACATTGATAGTGAACCCCAGCGAATGCAAGAGGTCTGACATAGTCTGGAGGTGGGAGAACACCCAAGGGGCGCTGGTAAGGCTAAAGGGGAGCACGGTAAACTGAAAATGCTCATGGCCTACCATGAACCGTAGGTAACGCCGGTGGACTGGCGGGATGGGAATGTGAAAATAAGCGTCCTGCAATTCCAACGTTACCATCCAGTATCCAGGGTTGAGTGCAGATAAGACCTGAGCCAAAGTTAGCATTTTGAACTTCTCCTTGCGGAGGAAGTGGTCGACGTCCCTGAGGTCCAAGATAGGATGCAGGCCTTTGTCCTTCTTGGGTTCCAGTAAGTAGTGAGAATAACAACCACGACCTACTTCTGGCACAGGGACGCGTTCGATGGCACCCTTGTCCAATAGAGGCATAACTTCCTGACGGAGAAGGGCCAGATGATCCTCCAACATGTGATGGTGTAGGTGGCATGGAGGGAGGGATAGTCTTGAAGGAGAGGGAGTAGCCCCTTCGGATGATTTGCAAAACCTACCTGTCCTACGTGATGGTGCGCTAGTGGGGAGGTGATGGCGGATCCTGCAGCCCACTGGCAATTGGTGGCCCTGAAAGGTCAGACTAGGAAGGTTTGGAGGCTGCTGCAGAGGGGGCATTGGTGGACTGGCCCGTCCGCTGCCCCCCGGACCCGCGTCGCTGGGTCCCACGTCCCTTGCCATGCAGAGGCTGGGTAACCTGCGCAGGCCTGTGGCCTTGGGTGGAACGTGGTGGGGTACCCCTTCCGTAGCCATGAAAGGGGCGAAAGGCAGACTGCACGGGACAAGAGGT
The DNA here is from genome assembly GCF_964204655.1 of Triturus cristatus. Lineage (NCBI taxonomy): Eukaryota > Metazoa > Chordata > Amphibia > Caudata > Salamandridae > Triturus > Triturus cristatus. Next base: position 938,557,551 of record NC_140590.1, on the reverse strand, counting down.
GGCCGTGAGGCCCAAGCATCTGGCCGTAGCCTTAGAGTCGTTGAAGCGCTCAAGTGCACTGTCCTCCTTGTCGCCGAACAGACGACGGCCATTGAAGGGCATGTCCAAAACGGTTGATTGGACATCCCCAGAGAGCCAGTGGATCTCAGCCAGGCGTAGCACCTCAGGACTACTGACGTAGAAATCGTTCTACCCAGCGAGTCGGCGGTATCCAGCTCACATCGGATGACGAACTTTGCAGCATCTCTACCCACGGCGACTGCACTGGAGAGTTCGGCCCGGGCCTCCTTCGGGCACTGTGGCAGCACTTGCGCAAACGTATCCCATACAGAGTGGGTGTAACGGCCCAAGAGACAAGCAGTGTTCACCGACGGCAGTCCTAAGCTGGCGGAAGAAAACATCATCTTTCCAAGATGGTCCAGCTTCTTGGATTACCTATCTGGGGTGGCAGTAGGGAACGCGTCTTTGAAGGTAGAGGCTTGTTCTACCAAGCTCTCCTCGGGGGTAGGGTATTGGGAGAGGAAAAGTGGGTCACCTGGGGCCGGGCGGTGGCATCGGGAAATCATCCTATCCACAGGAGCCGCTGTGCTTGGAGCAAGTGACCAGAAGGATGTCTGTGAGGGCCTCATTGAACGGCAGGAGGGACACCAAAGAGACCGTTGCCAGCCGAAGCACCTCAGTCAGGAGGTTAGTCCTGACTGCCACAGTAGGAAGCTCAAGGCCCAAGGCCTCAGCCGCCCTACACAACACCACAGCGTAGGATTCTCCCTCCTCTGTGGCCACGGTGGGCGAGACAGCATGCCAAGTCTTGGGGAGGTATCCAAACCCCTGGCATCACCCAAATCCTCTCGCCAGTCCGGCTTCTCAAGTTGATCAGCTAGATGATCACCAGACCCCTCCTAGTACTCCTCACCCTCCTCTGTTTGCCAGTCAGGGCAATAGGGAATGTCAGGAACGAACAGTGGGACAAAAGTACCCGCCGGTGCAGACGTTGGTCCGGCGCCATGTCCATATCAGGGGTAAGGCTGGGGTCGACGCAGGTTGGGTGCACAGCGGGGCCAGGGGCATCATCACTATAATCGGCACGGGGAAGGTACCGTGAGGTCGACCGGCACTGATCCGGATGCAGGCCTGGATCCATGGAGGTCCTGTGGCGCCTGGGCCGCCAACATCGAATGCCTAGAGCACCCAGCTGAGTCTGTGGGGCCCAAAGGCACGCCTGCGGAGTCGGGCTGCTCAAAAATGCTGTGCAGCGCTTCGTAGAACTCACGAAGCTGGGCAGGGGATGCTCCGGCTCCAGGAAAGGGAGGGAAGCGTGGACCTGTCCTAGCGGGCTCCGAAGGAGGAGCCGGAGGGCGATGACCCTCCGGGTCATGCGTTGCATCGGCCAACGTACGGGGAGAAGGCAAAGAGCGACAGTGCTTCTTCGCCTTCTTCTTGTGCTTCGACTTACCCAATGAGTGCAAAGACTTCTATGAAGAATGGTGATGGCGCCGCGACCGGTCCTGCAACCTTCCCCTTGACCGGGACCTCGAGCGGCACGAAGCGGACTGCCGGGCCTCCAAAAGCTTTCAGGACTGCTCCTGCAAAGACTTCCGGTTCAGGGCCCGCCAGTCGGAGCACAACTTTGGGTCATGGTTGCACTCCAGGCACACCAAAGGCACACGAGGTGCTGATCGGTCAACAACATCACCTTGTGACAAGAGTCACAGGGTTTGAAGCCGGGTCGACGGTTCGACCTCCCTCGTGCACTAGAAGTCAAGAGACTCAGAGATTTCGTCAAAAAGCCAAATTAGTCAAAAAGTGACTAAGGGCACGCTCTCTACGGATTTGCGTTGGCTGGTGTGGAAAAGAAAGAACTGACGTCAACATGCAGGGGCGGCATCTAAGTAGACACCGCAACATCATCCCGGAAAACCACAACACCGACGACGGAATCGACCGACACCACCTACTGAAGCGCAGGGGTACTGCTACGAAAAAGTTTCTCCGGATCCAGTCTAACGTCTGGGGGTAATTCTAAGGTAAGGAATCTATAACTAATAGTCTCTTTCAGATAAATATTTCACCTTTGTCTTATCAAGCATAAACTGGGTAGGGCGCAAGGTGAACAGTCATAGCCTCTAAAAATGTTCATGCCCTTTCAGGACTTCCGTACCGTACAGGCTGACACCAAAGGCAAATAAGAGGGATAAGAGGCTGCCAAAGTGTTTCTCAGCGCATCATTCTCGTTACCTAGGGCACCCAACTAGGCATTTTGTTGTTGATTGGTTTCTTGTAGACCTCGAATCCATAATTCTGGTTAGGGCGGAGACTCTGCATTGCAATCGGTTGATGTCTGGTTTTGTCAGGCGTGTCTTTATCTGGGAAACCTTGACTCCCGAAGAATGGGAGATTCCTTCCTGTAGCCCCCTGGCGAAGGAGAACTCGCTCCAGTTAGTGGATGCCTTGGGAAAAAAAGACAACTTGTGAAGGAGAAAAAGTGAATGGCACCATAAAATCTCTAGATTGATACCCCGAAGGGCTGGACTCAGCAGAGAGGAGCAAAAACACCTAACCAGCAACATTTGAAATATAACCAGTTAGAAAGACTACAAACTAACTAGGAGCATGCAAGAGAACCGAAAACACTGCCCCTGAACTATCCTTGGATCCTCTCTCCTTAAATACTAACATATGCCCTGGAAGGGAACGGACAACCCCAGAAGTAATTCTTCCATCATTTATTGGGACAGCCAAGCAGGAACAGTATTGACGGGACACCATCTTTCTTTGTTTGGGAATTATTCACCCAAGATGGCATTGGCCACCCCAGGATGTTGAGGAGAACCAGAGGAGCCAGTATAGCATATGCAGAGCCTGACCGAAGACTGCTACTCTTGCCCACAATGCCTTTGAGAGGTACCACTGCCCTTGGCCAGTTAAGGCTTGCCTGAGATTCTTGTCCTGCATGCCACGCTACAAAGGAGAAAAACTGAGCACGGCGTGAGCTGGAAGCAGAGCTCCTGACACTGTCTGCCTAACTATCTTCGTTTTGAGGAAGTTTTTTGTGCCACTGGACAGTATTAAGAGTCAGAACTGAAAATGGCTTCCAATGAGGCACAGGAAGAGAAAATACTCCTAATCCATGTGCTGCGAATCAGTTCAATCATAGTATGTCACTGTCCAAGTTCTTGAGGAAGTTGGCTCCGAATCCGGAAATCGAATCTAGATGGAGTCTGGATATGGCACCTATGTAGCTGAGTCTAGCACCCATGTGAGCATAAGAGGCGGGACTGTAGCAAACTCATCATTCGTCACTGAAAACTTTTACCTTTTTCATTCTTTGCATGCATATTTGGATTTGATAGTGTTTGAGCCAAGCATTGGAATGCTGGCAATCGAATCATCAAGTATATTGTAAATATTACATTATGCCAACTTTTTTATAAGCTGTCTAATATCATTGTTGGGTTTAGATAATATGCACATGTGGTTTTGATTAATGATATTGGCAGATGCATCCGTCAATTCTAAAAAACTTTTTGTTTGTAAATATGTACACATGTATGTTTTTTCTATTTTTGATATGAGAAATAATCTAGAAAACTAAATCAGCAAAAAATAATAAAAAAATCAATATAAATATAATTATGTTAAGATTATCATTTTCTAGAAAAAACAGAATTCATAGACTTTGAATACATGGTATATTCACTTGACATTTGCTCTTTCTTGCATAGCATGTAATTTTTATCGTTGGTCCTTCCTTTTTTCCAATCCAGCAAACTCATCAAGGCACAGCCTGGCACCAGCAGAGGGCTAGGCTGAGATGATATGTAGTCTGGTGGCAACACAGGAGGTCTTGCTGGTGGAAGTCCAAGTGGAGACCCTGTCGAGTGTACAGGGCCTAAGGCATGCTAAGGATGGGGGGGTGTGGCCATCCAAAACAGCAGAAATCTTTTAAGATCACAATCGGCTGTGGAGTGGACGTTGGTCAAGGAAATTCATGGCGCATTGACTTAAATCTTGGAACCGTTCCGATTCAGAAGATCAAGCTTGAGTCTTATCCCTGGTGCTGAAGCAGCGGGTCACAGTTGACTCTCGAAGCATGGCAATTCAATTTTGCACAGAACTTAAACAACAACAGTAAATGGAAATGGCCTCAAGACTGAACAGGAGCAATCTTGTATCTTATGCTCGCCGACAAACATCTTGGCTGCAGGTTTACTGAAGTCCTGTGGTTGCCTCAGGATGTATTGATTGAGGGACATCAAGTGGTGTTTGTAGCCAAAGCACCAAATACATTAGTCATGTGAGTCCTTGGTTGACTTTTGGTCATGGCTTAAATCCGTGCTGTTAGAGGGATAGAGTACACAATATTCTGAAAATAATTTTAAGAAGAGTTAGTAAAACACTGATAAAGTTTAAAACAGGGCACTGGATTAGTGTTGAAAGGTGTGGAAAAGGAGGAACTGACATCAGCAGGCAAAGGCAGCACCTATATAGGGCTCGGTCGTCACATCTTGAGGTGGAACGGAGTCCGATGGAGCCACCTACCGGTGTGCAATAACTATTGCAGCAATAACTATTGCAGAAAGTACACTGGGTGCAATCTTGTCCCTGGGAGGATTCTAAAGGTGAAACATTTGTTGTAAGAAGTATCAATTAGATGATGCCACAATGGGATGCAACTGGGTCTGGCACAGTGACAGTAGACAGAATGAGAACAGGAGTGGCTACCAGGACATCACAGGTGACTCACCCAGTCTGGTGTACTGAAAGTTACGTGTGTGAGTGGTCTTATTTTCTGTTTAACAGTCTCCGTTCCGAAAAGGCCTTTGATGCTGCTGGTTGAAACTTTCTGTTATAAAACTTTCAAAATGTTTAACTCCGGCCCACATTTCCTAAGTCAGATTAAGCTACTGTCAAAATGCACCGAGTGAGAACAGAAAAAGAAATGTCTGAGATTTGGAGATGCCTGTTGGCCCTACTGTGGTTTGCGATGGAGCCCATGGCTAGTAAACTGAGAACAGGATTACCAGAGAAGGGCATTCACATAAGCGATACTAAGCTTGTGGTGCTCGTTCAGGGGTCCACTGCGATCCATGCCCTGAATACCCCAGATGCTCGAGTCTGGAGACACGACGGATATCTGCTCTAACTGAAGTACATCTTACCTTTCCTCTATGAAAGCTGTAGTGAGATTTGAGGGACACGGACTTACAGGTTTGGGTCCAGTATGGTAGCTGGGGCTCTGAAGTACTTGGGCATTAGATCTGCAAATACTCTCAAAGGTAATATTGATCCAAATGCTTGTCGAGTTTTGCAAAGGATTTGTAAACTAATATTTTTCTGGCTTACACTGCCGCTCTTGCTGACAAGGAAGGTTGAACTTGCTAATTGACTGTGCTGCATGTATGCTTCCCTGGTGTATCATGTGTTTGGGTCCCAGGTCGACATTCTGTAAACTGGATATATGCGTAGCCCTTTGATATGAGTAGGTTTCCACCCCAAGATCAAACTAGCCACTGTTAAACCACCTTGTGCACAAGACGACCTTCGCTTGCCTGATTCGGAATGCTGTTATCTGGCCTCACAAGACCGACATTTGGTGCAATAACTGTATGAGGGAAGCTGAGACTCTAATAAATTGTAATAGCAATTTATGACTGAGCACTAGGTGGGCCCTGGATTTCCCCACCTGATTTGGCGTACATTTGAGTTTTGCAGCTGGTGCTGAAAAGCGTCCTGAGAGGAATCCTTTTATTTTCCATTTTGGTGACTGCCTGCTTTTCGGAGGCTGCAACAGGAAGCTGCTGTCACCAGATAGGTAGAAAGTGGTTGCCTGGTAATGAGTAATCTTTACAATGGTACTGCATTTATGATGCTCGACGAGGCAAGGACATTGTTCAGGGTGCAGACAGGACCGTTCCTAATCCGTGCCAGACTAGTAATAGCTCCCAGAATAACATTAGGTCATCTGATGGTATTATACTGGGTGGGTGCCTGGTATCTACACTTTATAATGACCAACACACCGGTGGATATATTAATTAAGGCAACATTGAAGGAGGATTGTGGAACACTGTTACCAGACAATGACTGGCTTAACACTTCTGCTCACAGTAAGGTGATGGTGAGCAATTTAGATTTACACAGTTTAAGCTTCTACGTAGAACTTCATGCATTATTTCACAAGATTGACCCGGTTTGCAACAATTTTTGCCATAGATGTGCAAAATGGGATACTGCACATGATTTGGTCATGTTCTGTAGGTGTGACATATTGGAAGTTAGTGATGTCAATACCTGGGGAGGTAGTGGCTTTCCCAGTCATAATTACCACAAAACAGTATATTCTGGCATTGTACCAAGGGCCAAAGAACTAGTTACATACCTTTGGTAACGTTATTCTTGAGGATAAACTAATTGCAGATTCCTCACCTCCAGAATATCCCCAGGTGTCAGACTTGTTCCAGAGAAGTCTTCCTACAATGCTCCAGTGAGACAAAAGGTGGTGCACGATAGCTTTGCAATGGCTTCATACTGCCCTGGAAGTGTTGTAGCGGAGCCATTCAAGTACAACCCAAGCACCCAGACATCATTTTCTTGCATATTTCTTCTTCTGTGCCCTCAGATGTGGAGTGTTGAAGAAATTGTCCAAGACAGTGTACTGAATTCCAAATTTGGGACCTTTGAGATGGTAAAAAGGCCACTCCACAGGATGAGCCACTGGAAAGCAGTTATAGTAGCCACCAGAAATTGTTTTATGAAGTCAAGTTACTTGTTGTTCTGAGGGATGCTGTTAACCGCAGATCCCTCACCTTTATAACAGATAGCACCAGCAGTTCCTCCTAAAGCTGGAGGGTCTGAGGAGAGTACTCAGACCAAGACACCCACCACAAATGAGCAAGTCCAGTGACATTCTGGTCAGACCTCCCTTTTAAGGCAACAGGGTACTCTTTAGCACATCTTCCCCTTTATTTGCCCATGGAAACCCGCAAAGAGGTGACCATCCATGCAATGGTCTACTGTATGGGCAGTGTAAAAACTCTTAGTGTCAAATCAATGGGCCCTCTCCTCTTTTGAGGGGTGGGGTGGAGAAAACGGCGCTGGCAGAGTAATCGAATGGCCAACTTAGAAGTGAGTCAGTCTTTAGTAGGAAGGCCACCATGGTCTTCGGTATTAATTTGTGCAGAAAAAAGGTGCTGTAAGGCGTTTCAACCGAAAGTGCCTGTAGTTCTCTTATGGGGCAAGCTGAAGCAACAACAATAAGGGAGGGAGACAGACAGTTGTCAGTGTCAAGTCAAGTGTTCGCCAGGTAAACAGAGAAGGGGGGAAAGAGCTGAAGAATTTACTTTTACTGTGCCTATGGTAAGGCCTTGCTGGGTGAAAGATAGTGCCCCTTTTTGACATGCGGTCACCCCCACTTTTTGCCTGGTATTTGATGCAATTTGGACTGAAGTACTCTGGATTCCTACTAGTCGCTAGTGCTCTTTCCTTAAAACAATTTAACAGCGCAATTGTTCCCCAACTGGCAAAATCTTTAGCACCTCTGTAAGCCCCTAGTAAATACTACTTCTGGTACCTAGAGTATGGGATCTAAAGAGGATCCCTTAGGGCTGCAGCATGTATTGTAGCACACTAAGGGACCTACCACCGAACTCGGGCAGACTGCCATTGCAGGCTGCGTGAAATGCTGCAGTCAAATGTGAAAACACTACACGGCACAAACCTTGTGTGCCATGCCCCCAGAGACTGCATGCAATATATGGAAGTCACTCCTACAGCAGGCCTTACAGCCATAAGGCAGGGTGTATTATATTACTTGTGAGGACATATCTGCATTAGCAGATACGCCCATGTGCTGCCTAGTTCTATTGCCAGATAGTACAAGTAAACATTGAAGCCATCTTAAGTATAGATACTGGGCACTGGTCATTACAAGTTTCCCAGCTATGTGATTGCTTCACTGAAACCTATGGTGTTTGGAATCAAAAACCTTGTCTTAATAAATCCCTACTAATTCCAGTAGTGGACTTATTAAAACTAGCAGGATGGCTAGTGAATCTGTATACCAAGGACAGAGGCTCCAAAGTCTCTGCCGCCTTTGATGTGCAACCCCAGACTCCCTCAGACCAGGGAGCTGCTGCCCCCGGCTTGAGGCCCATTTCAATCAATCAGCATTTGTAGAGGGCAGCACTGTCACCCCTGGGGGTATCTAGGCTCTGGGGTGCGAGGTCTCAGTCGAAAGCCAGGTATTGAGCACATGGTGGGAAGAGGTAAGAAATGAACAGAAAAAGGCAAAAACAGAGGGCAGAAAAACGAGTGAGCAGAAAAGGCAAAATATAGGCAGTAAAATGAGAAGCAAGGGCAAAAGAGGCCAGAAAAACAAGCAGAAAAAGGCAAAACAGAGCAGGAGATCGGGCAGAAAAGGCAAGAGGGTAGTAAAACGAGCAGAAAAGGCAAACTAGAGGGCAGAAAAACAAGCAGAAAAAGGCAAAACAACAGAAGACGGCAGAAAAATGAGCAGAAAAAGGCAAAACAGCAAAAAAGGGCAAAACAGAGGGCAGAAAAACGAGTAAAAAAGGTAAAACAGAGCAGAAAACAAGCAGAAAAGGCACAACATAGCAAGAAACAAGTAGAGGAGACACAAGCAGAGGGCAGCAGAAGGAAGTGAACTGCGGGCAAGCTGGACAGGAGAACTGTCACAGGGGGACGTGGAATAAGGACCTGCTCAATGGGGTTGCGCTGCGGCCTCCATTAAGTAGGTCCTGGGGGGAGGGCGGGACGCTGGTTGGCAGGAAGAGGGGAAACAGCTAGAAGAGGGAAGAAACAAGCAGAAAAAGGCCAAACAGAGTAGAAAAAGTTGCAGAAAAGGCAAAACAGAGAGCAGAAAAACGAGCAAAAAAGGCAAAACACAACAGAAGAGGGCAAAACAGAGGGCAGAAATCAGAGCAGAAAAGGCAAAATAGAAGGCAGAAAAACGAGCACAAAGAACAGAACAAAGGGCAGAAAAGTGAGCAGCAAAAAAGCAAAACAGAAGGCAGAAAAACCAAGCAGAAAAGGCAAAACAGAGCAAGAAATGAGCAAAGGAGGTACAAACAGAGGGCAACAGTTAGACAGGCAGCAGAGGCAGCGGACTGCGGGCAAGCTGGACAGGAGAACTGTTGCAGGGGGAGCTGGTATGAGGACATTTGGCACAGGACAGGCAGGAAATTAGCTATGCTAGGAGGTGTGGTACACTACCAGGCCAGTCACACTCCTAAGGTGGGCTTGCCTGATGTGCCAGAAGAAAAAAGGATTCCACCAACTTGATTTTGATGCAATTAAGAACTTTGGGACAGGGTTATGCCCACTCCCCACAGGAAGTGGTCATAGAAAGGGCGTAGTGACCCAAAGGTAAGTAGCCCATTGACTACTATACTTCACTGCCCTTAACGCCCCTAGATTCAGTATTTAGGAGGTCCCCTGACACCAGAAACTTAGATTTGTCTGCCTGAAGAAAGAGGACGACAAATAATAGCTGAAGAAGCAAAAACTGCAGACTGCTGGTGGACTTTGGCTCCGAACTCTGCCTAACTATCCTGCTCCTGTCCCGTCAAATGCGACAACCCAACTCATCCTGCAGCTGTGCATCCTCCAAAAGCCTTGAAGGGCCTCCAGCACTCTGCCAAGCTGTCCGCATCTCCCTTGAAGTGGAGGAGCCACCTACCGCAATGCCTGGTTCACCGTTCTGCTGTTTACCAGGTCCACTGATGCAGCAGTCACCCAGGATGAGGTCACCGTGCTCCAAGAGGAGAGGTCAGATCCATCTCCCTACAAGTGAGAAGATCCCAGAACCCTCCGGAGCCACCCTGCACCAATACCCGAGGTACCAGACCCCTCGCAGCAACCAAAGGTTGTTCGAGTCCAATCCGGGCTCAAACGCCGCAAAGACCAACCAGCCAACGAAGGACGTCAGCACTGTAGAGGCCAGCACAGAGTGGCCCAGCTGTCCAGTTTTGTCCCCCTTTGCAGGTCTAACCAAGAACCGTGGGTGCCTTTGATGCAAGTGCACCAGCTGACCAAAACCCTCTGCACTTGAGCTCCCCGGCCCGGGTCCATGACAACCGTCTGTGCTCCCCTACTCCCAGGACCCCCACAAACCAAGCCCCCGTTGGGCGCTCCCAGACTTGTCCCCAAGTCCCCCTCTGCAGTCTGTTTCTAGGTGGCCTCCCTCTTTCCCTATGGAGTAGTTCGCAAGGCTACCAACCCGTCTAGCACCTCTGCCCCCGGACATTCCAGGGCAGGAAAACCGAAACTGCTGATGGTACTTTGGACCTTGGCCCCCTAGCACCTTAAGTCCCAAAGGGGACCCCCGGAATACAATTGCAAATACCTATATGTAGTATATGCCTTTTTCTCCACAGGAAAGCATTACAGTGTAAAAACGCATTTTTGCTACAATTTTACTTAACTATAAAAATTGCTATTTTGAAAAGTACATACCCAATTACAAAGATCTTGGTGTTAAAATAAATATAAAAATATCTGGTATATGTCTAAATTGGTCTCGAGTTTACTCTCAAGTGTGTGTTTCATTTATTGACTGTATGTTCAACAAATGCATTAACACTACCCTTAGGTAAGCATAAACTACTTGCCCACACTACAACAAAAGAGAGCATTTGGGATTATTAATTAAAGCCCGGTAAACCAATAAGGGTCGTCTGGACTTTCTACATAGTGTAGCTCTTTTTGGTACACTACATAAAAAGCCAGATTCCTACATTGGTAGAAGCGCTGGGATACAAGACTCTGCATTTGCTGATACCACTTGTTCAACAGGTGATTCCATGAAGAAACCTACAATTGGATTTAGTCAAAAATAATTTTTGGAATTTTTTCAAATTTTCTAATCTGAACTGTTACGGACTTGTGTTAAGTCCCCCAGTCCAACTGTATTAGAAATATAAAAAGTATACAAGTTAGGCCTTAAAAAATAATGTAGATTTTTTTTTTAAAGATTCCTAAAAAGGTCCCAACTTGATTAGAAAATGACCATCACAGGGGAGATTATTCAAGAGCTCGACCTGACCCCTTATCTGTAGCTTAAGACACAGCAGGTAATGCTCCTCTGTAAAAATTATAAATAATTAAAATTGGCTCAAACTCGACAAAACAAAGGCTCCAGGAGCTACTTGCAGAGTATGATGCCACCCATCTTACAGTTTACACTGACAACCCCATAGCAGACGATGTGATCAGTCAAGAGGAGTCTAGAGTGAGTACTCCTGGGGGTAGTCTCCCCAACCTAGCTAGAGTAGGTGATGAGGAAACCCCTCACATCTACCTTAGAACTGTACCTGGAGTATCTGCCCCCTACTGGGGGTAGGTCAGGCCACTCAGGACAGGAGGAAGAACTAGATAAAGAGGACCTAGTCCTTGTGAAACTAGCCAAAAGAGCAGCCTCTGAGGCCAAAAACCTGGCCATAGAAAGAGAAAGAGCTGAGATAGGGTTAGGACTTATAAGTGGTGGCAGCAAAGTAAATATGTAGAGAGAGGACACTTTTGATCCCAAAATCCCCAAAGGGATTGTCCCTAGATATGCCGAGGGTGATGACATTACCAAATGGTTACCTGCCGTTGAGAGGGCATGTAAAATGAAGGTTACACCAGAGATACTGGGGCTCTCTACTCTGGGAGCTGTTCTCAGGAAAGTGCAGGGATAGACTCCTGACATTGGATGAGGCAGATTCTGAGTCTTATGAACTAATGAAGGATACCCTGATTGAGGGCTTTGGACTCACCACTGAGGAGTATAGAATTAAGTTCAGGGAGAATCACAAAACCTCGAGTCAGTCCTGGGTTGCTTTGGTGGACTTTTCAGTCAAACCACTAGTTGGTTGGTTAAAAGGGAGTAAGGTGCAAGACTATGATGGGCTTTATAAGATACTTATGAAAGAGCATCTGTTAAGTAAAGAAAATGCTACTTACCCAGTATGCATCTGTTTTTGGCATATAGAGCTGTAGATTCATATGCTTTAGCATAGATCCCCATCTGGTGTTGGGTCTGGATGTTTGCACCTTGTTTTTAATTGAAGAAGTCTTTAAGTCATGAGGTAGGTGACTCCTACTTTCAGTGGTAGTGCGCATGGGCATCGGCTCCATCCCCAGATTGTTTTGTTGTAAGGGTGATGATAAAGTTAGTAAGAGTAGAAAGAGATGTCCATGTATATTGTATCCAAGTAAGATGATACTGCAACAGACAAAGGTACCCGAGGTGGGTGGGAGCATATGAATCTACAGCTCTATATGCCAAGAACAGATACATACTGGGTAAGTAGCATTTTCAGTTCGAGGCATATGAGCTGTAGATCATATGCTTTAGCATAGACTATACATCAGTTATCTCCCAAGCGGTGGCTGACCTGTGTCTGTGGCAGTGGTTTGAAATAGTGTTCTTAAAACGGCCTGACCCCACACTAGCTTGTTGTTTCGCTAACACATCTACAAAATAGTGCTTTGTGAACGTGTGTGGCGTAGACCATGTTGCTGCTTTGCAGATGTCATCTAAGGGTATGTTCCCTAAGAATGCCATAGATGCCCCTAGTTTGCATGTAGAGTGCGCCCTAGGGGGAATTGTTAATGTGCGCTTAGCTTTAATATAACATGTTTGAATGCATTTAACGATCCAGCATGCAATACCTGCTTTTGATATGGGATTGCCTTTATGCGGTGGTGAAAAAGCAACAAAGAGTTGTTTTGTTTTTTGAAAAGATTTACTTCTTTCAATGTAATATAATATTGCTCTTTTTACATCTAATGTGTGAAGAGCACGTTCTGCCACCGAGTGTGGTTGAGGAAAGAAATACAGGTAGCTCAACAGACTGGTCTGAGTCTTGTAAGGACTACATTAAGATTCCACATAGGAGAAGGTGGAAGTCTAGGAGGGATGATTCTTTTAAGTCCTTCAATAAATGCCTTGATAGCAGGCACGTGAAACAAAGACAAATGTTGCCTGTTTTGAAGGTAAGCGGCTATTTCAGCAAGATGTAACCGTATAGATGTATAGGCTAAATTACAACGCTGTAGGTGCAACAGGTAGCAAATGATGTTTTGGATTGAAACATCTAGTGGATTGATTTGATTGTTTGTGCAGTAGATTACAAATCGCTTCCACTTTGCAGCGTAGCATGCTCTAGTGGTAGGGTGTCTAACCTCTTTAATGACGTTCATGTAGTCTGGCGGGAGATTAAGGTAGCCAAACTCTATGATTTCAGGTGCCAGATTGCAAGGTTGAGTTGACGGGGATCTGGATGTCTTACCTCTCCATGGTTCTGAGTGAGAAGCTTGGGGGAGAGGTGCAGCTTTTGGTGAGGAACTACTGATAGTTCCAATAGGATTGTGAACCAGGGTTGTCGAGCCCATGTGGGAGCAACTAGTATCATTGTGAGGGAATGTTGCTTGAGCTTCCGAACCACTAATGGAATTAGCGGGGGAGGTGGAAAAGCGTAAGCAAATCTGCCTGACCAATCCATCCATAGCGCATTGCCTTTGGATGATGGGTGTGGATACCTGGGCTCAAAGTTTGGGCATTTTGTGTTGAGGTGTGTTGCGAACAGATCTATTTCTGGATAGCCCCACATTTTGAAAGAATGGGATCAGTACTTGAGGATGTAGTTCCCATTCGTGGATCTGTTATTTTTGATGACTGAGCATACCTGCAATTTAGTTGTTCACTCCTGAGAGGTGTTCCGCAAGGAGATGTATCTTTTGAGGTATGGCCCATCTCCATATGCTTTGAGCTAGGCTTGAAAGCTGTAGAGTGTGTCCCTCCCTGTTTTTGTATGTAGTACATTGCTGTCATATTGTCCGTACGGACTAAGACAGCTTTGCCTACTAGATGCAGTTGAAAAGCTTTCAATGCCAGAAAAACAGCTAGTGGCTCTAGATAGTTTATGTGAAGTTGTTTCTTTTGAAAGGGTCCATGTGCTCTGAACAGTATGTTTTTGAAGATGAGCTCCCCAACCATTGAGTAATGCATTCGCTGTTAACACTATCTGTGGAACTGGGTCGAGGAATGGCCGCCCTTTGGAAAGGTTTTGTGTATTCCACCACTGCAGAGAGCGATGGTGTGCGGCCATCTACTAATACCAGAACTGTCAGCTGACCTAGAGCTTGGTTCCACTGACGTGCCAAGCATTCCTATAGGGAACGCATTTGAAGTCTTGCGTAAGGGACGATTAGAATGCAAGAAGCCATCATGCTGATCAATTGCATGAACACTCGGGCTGGTAGTGAGTGTTGGGGCTGAAATTGTAATATGAGATTTCGCATGTTGCGTATCTTGACTGGGTTGGGGTACGCTAGTGCTTTGCAAGTGTCTATTGTAGCTCCTAGATACGCTTGCATGTTGGACGGCTGAAGGTGAGACTTGGTGAAGTTTACTAAGAATCCCAAGTCGTGAAGCAGCTGTACTGTCTTGTGAGTGTGTAGTATGCAGCTGTGTTGTGATTTGGCTTTTAATAGCCAGTCATCCAGGTAAGGGAAGACGTGAATGTGTTGTCTTCTTAAATGAGCTGCAACCACTGCAAGGCACTTGGTGAATACTCTGGGTTCCGTAGTTACCCCGAAGGGGAGAACTTTGAATTGATAATGGTGTCCGTCCACCACGAACCGCAGATATTTTCTGTGAACTGGGTGGATGGTAATATGGAAGTAGGCGTCCTTTAAATCCAGAGTGGATAGAAAGTCGCCTTGTTGAAGCAATGGGAGCACCTGTTGGAGGGTGACCCTGTGGAAGTGGTCTGACTGAATGTAAAGATTTAGCTGTCTGAGGTCTAGTACAGGCCTTAGAGAGCCGTCCTTTTTTTGGAATTAAAAAGTACACTCCTGTTCCCTGATGATGGAACGGGACCTGTTCTATCGCATGTTTTTGTAAGAGAGAGAGAACCTTTTGTTTCAGGAGTGAGAGATGTTCTGGTGACATTACACATTGCTTTGGAATAATATTTGGGGGGAGTGCTGGTAAATTCCAGGCAGTAACCATATTGGATAATTTGTCTTACCCACTTGTCTGAGGTAATGAAATTACAGACAGGTAGGAACTGTGAGACGCGTCACCCGACAGGGGTGGGATGATAAGGGGGAAGCGGAGGGAAGTCACTGCTTATTGGCAGGGGAAGTGCAGGTGAAGTTACTTCTGCCTCCTCCTCTGCAGTTTCTCCTAAAATAGCCTCTGGGGGGTTAGAGTGGTTGTTACCCTTTATACGAGGCGGAGGGATTTTCTGATGACACTGTTTTTGAGCCACCCCTATAAAAGGAGCGGCAAAAGGAACCCCGGTTGAAGGCAATTGTAAGGACCCCAGGGACCTTGCGGTTTTGGTGCCTTTCTTCATTTTCTCTAATGAAGTATCTACTGAGGCCCAAACAGATGCTCTTTATCAAAGGGCTGATTAAGTATGGAAGATTGTACCTCCTGCTTGAATCCAGAGATTCAAAGCCAAGCATGCCTGCGTTAAGAGTATGCTAGTGTTGATGGCACGGGATGCTGTATCTGCTGCATCTAGTGCGCATTTTATGGAAGTGTTGGTGATGAGTTTTCCTTCCTGGATGAGGTCGTAAGCTTTAGTTTTATACTCATCCGTCAGATGTTGCATGAGTTTTTCCAACTCGTCATAGTGAGCCCTATCATAGCGTGCTAACAGAGCCTGAGCATTGGCAATACGCCAATGGTTAGCCGCCTGGGAAGCCACTCTTTTGCCTGAGGCATCAAAAAGTTTTGACTCCTTATCAGGAGGAGGGGCGTCACCTGTGGTTCAAGAATTAGCTCTCTTACGGACGTTAGTTACAAAAAGAGAGTCAAACGGCAACTGGCCTTTTATATATGCAGGGTCTGTAGGAGCTGTTTGTATTTTTTATCCACTCTAGGTGTTAGTATTCTTGCTCTAACTGGGTTTTTAAATACTTCATCAGTGTGTTTTAGTAAGCCCTTGAGCATTGGTAAGGTGTTAGTAGACCTTTGTGAATGTGTGAATGTCTCCACAAGGAAATCATCTTCTAGAGGGTCTGAGTGTAGTTCCACACCGTGATATTGAGCCGCCCTGTTAATAAGCTGCGCAAAACCGATGTAATCATCAGGTGGGGAGGGTCTGGAGGGATACAGGTCAGGATCGTTATCCTGGTCTGACTCTTTATCATAATTGTCCCAGGGATCAGTGTCCTGTGGTATGTCATGTGGCACATAATGGTCCTCATCCCTATCCCCATCTCCATCCCCATCGTCCTCGTCCTGTGTGTCAGGTGATGGTGGAGGTGGTGGTGAATTTGATGGTGTGATTATCAAATTTGGGTTAGGAGGAGGAGAGGGAGGTTTGTAAGGGGGGAGAAGGGTTAGTACCCATGTCCTCCTTCTTCAGAGGTATAGGATGATCCTCTGTGAGATCCAGCTTCCGTTTTTTAGGAAGAATGACCTGGAGGTGTCCAGTTTTAGGGTCAATGCTGAGTCTCTTTTGTTTGGGATCCAAAGGTGGCTGTTCAGGTAGAGGTTCTTTGGATGGAGTTGATTTAGTTTGAGGATCTTTGGGCGCCAAGTGTTTTGAGTCAGAGTGCTTTTTAGCAGGTTTCGGCTCTGAGCCTGTAGGCATGGGGTGTGTTTTACTTTCGAGTCTTTCGGTGTGGATTTCGGCTCGGAGGCGTTTGGTGTGGATTTCAGCTCCGAGGCTTTAGATGCGTGTTTCGGCTCCGAAGCTTTAGGCTTGGAGGCTTTCGGCTCCGGGTCTTTGTGTTTGGTGGGTTTCGGCTCGGAGGACTTCGGCGTCGAAGGTGTTTTCGGTGCTGGTGTCGTGGAGACTGGCAAAACCTTGTGTTTCGGTGCCGAAGGTGTTGGTTCCGCCCCGGAATGACCCTGGCTCAAGCCCGAGCCCAAAGGCTTGTGTTTGTGTTTCGTAGTAGAGGGCGGGGCGTCTGAAACCTTTTCTCAGTGCCGACCTGAGCCCGAGGGCAAAGGTGAAGGCGATACCGGAGCCGCAGGTTTTGGGTGAGTGGGCACAGGGCGATCTGTACTCACGGTACGTAGACCCGGAGTGATGGTCGGTTCTTCTTCCATGGCGGAATCGACTTTGGACATGGAGACCAGTTCTTCTTCCTCGGCTTCTGGATCTGGTTGGTGGGAGTCAGAATCTTCGCCGAAGATGTTTGGTACGGATCCGCTGCCGTGGTGCATCTCGAGCCCAACTGTCACAAATGGTTTTCTTCAATAGGAAGGATCGACACGCCTCAGAGTAATTTTTGTCGTGTTACGGGGATAGACAGAGGTTGCAGACCTCGTGCAAGTCGTGGGTGGAAACTTAGCATGACACCCGGGACATAACTTGCATGGAGTCCATTCCATCGACTGCTGGCGTGGTCGGCATGGGGAGGCCCGAAGGCCCGCCTCGAAGTTCCCGATCAAAGGTTTTCAGATTTTAGACGATGCGTGTTGAATGGAAACCGCGATCAATAGACAATACCATCATGGGTAGAGGATTGCGCGTTGAAGGGGTTCAAAAACGATACTGGACCTGAGCGCAGCAATACACATCCGAACCCGATGGCGGAAAAAAACTATCTGGGGATGGAACCGATGCCCATGCACACTATCACCGAAAGGAGGAGTCACCTACCGCGTGACTAACAAAAACGAAGTGCAAACATCCGGACCCAACACCAGATGGCGATCTATGCTAAAGCATATGATCTACAGCTCATATGCCTCGAACATGTACTTCTGAGAAATGGCATCAATACTTAGTGGACCTAGGTTTAGTCTCTCCCCAGCAGTTGGGGAAGAAGGCTGACCATTGGTTCAAGACTAGGTGTCCCAAAAAGTTTAATGGAGGGAGTGACCAAAAGAAAGGTTGCTAATCCCCCCCAAGGGAAAGATATGGGACAGTCTAAGGAAAAAGGTAAAGAATCTTATAAACGTCCCCAAAAACCTGTTCAGGAAGGTGGGTCCAGAAACGCTTCACAGTCCAAGGGTCAGTGCCAGGGTAAGAACTGGGGTCCCAAAAAGGCTTGATGTTTGAATTGTAAAGCCAATGGAGACCAAACTGGGGACTCCTTCTGTTCCAAAAAGGCTTCCACTAGTGCACCCCCAGTTACCACTGGGGTGGTGAGTCTCCAGATGGGATCCTTGGTGTGCCCTGACCAGGTCAGACAGCACACTGAAGTTGGCTGTCTGGCCCAGTAACCTGGAGAAATACCGACAACAGCCACATATCAATGGGTTAGAGTAGAAGCACTAAGGGGTATAGGTGGATGGGGTGGATGCAGCTGCCCTGGCTGTCTGGCCCAGTAGTACGAGTTACTTACCTTCGGTAACGATGTATCTGGTAGAGACGATTCTAGCAGCAGATTCCTTCACATAGAATTATTCCCAGACGTGAGACTGGATCCGGAAACTTTTTGCCACAGCATCCCTGCGCGCCGGGGGCGGGGCGACATCACGCGCCTCCGCCCAGGCGTCGTCCGCGTATGTGGCGTCGGTGAGGTCACATCAGACCCGCCCCGGCGCACCCACGTCAGTTTTCTTTGGAGAACTTTTCCGCACCACAACGCGGAACCACTAGATAAAAAACTGTGGGAGCATGGAAACAGTGTGCGAAGAGCAGAAAAATTGAAAAGAAACGATGACTAACAACACCACCAGGGTAGTGCCAACACCGCAGACCCCAAGGGCAGGGAAAGAAGAAAGAAGAAGAACAAGCAGAAACCTGTGCAGCCACCCTGCCCGCACAGACAACCTCCCATCCCTGTGCCCCGAAGGCAAGAACAGGCATAAAAGTCATGGCACACGTAGGATGCCCACCCCCTCATCCTGAGCAAGGAATAGGACCAGTCCCAAGACAGACAGGGACAACAAAACACCAAGCCACCCCAACCTAGAGGGCAACCACCCACAAGGGAGAAGGGCAAGACAAGGCCAGATGACCCTTAATCAGAGGATAGCAATGGAAGGAAGGGAGGGGCAGGAGGACAGGGATAGAAGCAATCCCCCCCCAAACCTGGAGTAGCCAGAGCAGCAGGGCACCGGAACTCCATCCTCCAAAGGACCAAAGGAGGAATGAACCGCCCACAGACGGAGCCACCCGTCAAGAACAAAGAAGGCACTCACAGGAGACACAGCCCCCCACCGGGAGGCGAGTACCGAAGACCAACCCAAGGGTCCTCGCAGAATAGGGGAGGAAGGGCGGACCGTGAAGGAATCTGCATCTAGAATCGTCTCTACCAGATACATCGTTACCGAAGGTAAGTAACTCGTACATCTGATAGAGACTACTAGCCGCAGATTCCTTCATGCAGAATAGATACCCTAGCAATACCCCCTGGGAAGGAGGGTCTGCGAAAGGACCCCACCAGCCAATGCAGAACAGAGGGCCCCACAGGGGACCAGATCTGTGAACGAGGTAGAATCTCACCCCTGCCAGGCCAAGAGAACCCCCACAAGCAGGACCTCACCGACCCCAAGGGGATGTAGGAGGGAAAGAAGGCTGAAAAGGCTCGTACACTCACAGCAGAGGAACGAAGGGCAAGGACTGAGAGGCCGAAGCACCCCACTCCCCCACAAGGCAACATAGCTTCCACCCAATGCCAAGACAGGAAAAGCGGAAGAAAAAGAAGAAGAAGCCTAGAGGACACAAGGAAACTAGGGAAAAGAAGACAAACCCACTCCAGATGGAGAGCAGCCTGCCAGCCAGAACAGCGCTGGCAGTCAAAGCCATAAGCAAGAGGAACAGCCCGAGGCCCCAGGAAGGCCGAGTAGGTGACGCCCGGCAAGGGAGACACAGGATCATCCCAGACCTCAGGACAGGAGCAGGGAGAGGAGGAGATGCCCGGGCCACCACTACGGGTGGCCACGCACACAACCTCAGGAAGCAAAAGCAACCTACCTAAACGCCATGGAGAACAGGCACCCGAAGGCGACCAGAACCCTCTAGCAGAGCGCAAGCCATATGACAGCTACCACTACCCCACATAGGGTACGTTAAGTCCCAAGATATGGGAACCCTCTTTGGAAGAACTTCCGCAGCAGAGGAAAAAACAAAAGAGCCACAGGGAAAAAAACACCCCCGCTGAAGGCTTGACAAACAGCCCAAGCAAAGCAGAAGGCCCAAACTCAGGGCCAAGTCTGCGCAACAACTCCTGCAGAACCACACACAATCAACCCAAGGGCCGTCCAACAGCCAACAATGCCAAAGTCCCAAGGAAGGACGTAAACGGCTAGAAACCACACTGCACAGTCAGAACAGCCGGCCTAAGAAGGCCCAGAATCAACCCAACTCAGAAGTCACTGAGGAGGGGATGGAGGAGGAGGATAAGGCGGAGGAGGAGGAGGAGGAGGAGCACACAGCCCTGCCAAGACCCTTTGGATGGCAGTGTCGGCCGGGGCATGGAACAACAGGCTGCCATCAAACGGAAGGCCGACGAGTCGCTCCTGAATATTCTCAGGGAATACCCCGTCCCGAAAGCCAAGCATGGCGACAGAGAACAACAGAGGAAGCCATGGCCCGGCACAGCACCTCTGAGATGTCCCGAGCAGAGTGGAGAATAAACGCCGCAAGCTCCCAGCCATCCAACGCATGATGCCGCAAGTCCACCAGGCCAGACTGCTGGGGCGCTGCAGATCCCAGAGACTCCGCTGAGTCCCACAAACAGGAGGAGGCCCTAGCCAGCACACACAAGGTGTTAAGGGCCCGCAGGGCTGCGCTGGTCGAGGCCTCAAGAGTCCAGCCAGCGGTGGCAGGGAGGGAAAAGCAGTCCGCAAAAGGGGGCTGGCGGCTGAGGGGTGAAGGGACACGCACGCCGGGTCACACAGCCCGGGAGGTGCCGGTGCAGAAGATGCTGAGGCACCTGGTCCCCTAAGGCAGGACGCTTCCAAGCCCCCGTCAGGGAAGAAAGGAGCGAACCTTCAAAGGGAAGCAAGATTTCCCTTCCACCAGAGCCCTGATAGAGGACCTCCAATAGATGGTCCACCAGAATGTGAGCCACCGGATCACCCATGCGCAGGATGCCCACAGCCGTGGACACCGCGTGAGCGAAGGCCGCACCCGCCTCCGTAGGGCCCCGCGGTGGAGAAATCAGCTCCTCTGTGGGAGACGGCTGCAAACTAAGGCGGCCGTCCCCGAGGCCAAGCGGGGCGGGCAAGGGCCAGACCTGGAAGTCAGAAGGAGCCATAGAATGAGGGACCTGCCGCTCTTCCGACGAACACCTCTGCCCCAGGAAGGGCGGGGAGCCACCCTTCGACGCCGGTGAAAAAGACACCACACGGCGACCAGTCTACGGGGAGGACGACCCAAATATGCATGCCTCCGGAGAAGGAGCGTCTGAAGATGAATCCGCGGTACAACCCCTGCACGGAGCCATAGAATCCGCTGCCTGAGGTAGAACGTCGGCACCAAGTCACCCCACACTGGGGACTGGAGTAGAGCTGGAGCCGCACCGGCCCCGGGGCAGCGCCAGAGTGACGCCGATCTGACCCCCGCCAAGGCAGCCACCAGCGCGGGGGATCGAGACGGGCATGGGGAGTGGCACGAAGCGCTCCGACAGCGGCGGCCCAGAATGAGGCTAAGATCGCTCGGCAACCCATGCGGCAGTACCAGGGACGATTCAACCTCCGACGAGGCTGCCACCTGTGTGGAGGGATGAGAGGGGCCCGGAGAGGGACGAGGGGTCTCCCCTCGGCCTCGACACGGAGCGGGATGAGGAGGGTCCACCGGCCTCCATGGCTCCGCACGGTCCAGCTGCTGCCGGCGCTGTAGCGGCATCACCTCGGCCTTAGACAGGACTACCCTGTCAAAGAACCGAGTGGGGCTCGGGGATGTGACCCGAGCCCCGGAAACCTCCTGCGACACGACAGGGACCCCCATGGGAGTTTGTGGCAAGGCAGAGACGCTGTGGCCTGAAGGAGGTGCCCCAGAGGAGCCGCACCCCAACAGTACCACATCCTTCAAGCCTGGATCCGAACCAGTCGGCGCTGGGGCCGGAGCCACCGGCGGCGCCGCAGAGGGCCCTGCGCAGAGCGAGGGATCCACCAACGCCCCAGGAGGGGAAGGAGGAGGAGGAGACACCATTGAGGCCTGCAAAGCCACCATGTATGTCTCCATTTGGACTCTCGACGCCCCAACACTGGGAAACGGTGGATAGGACGACACGCGGCCCGCATCACCTGCGGAGAGACCACTCCCCCGGGAGGCCGGAAACCAGCCCCCGGGGACAAACTGCGACACCTACCCTCCGGGGAGCGACGCTCACGTGACATCAGAGAAAGGCGAGGACGACGACCACGGTTGAATCTGAAGCCGTCCGTCGAAGCAGACCGAGGGGAGGACGTCGACCTGGAGAGACGCGCCGAGAGAAGTTTCATCCGGCGCTCCCGCCGCGACTTCGGCTTCAACTGTTGGCATTGCGTACAGTCTGTGGTGCCGTGATCCTCCCCCAAACACCACATACAAATGAGGTGAGGGTCCGTCGCCGACATAAGATGCCCACAAGACGAGCAAGTCTTAAAGCCCGAAGGCATTCGCACACCGTTCCACTAAAAAATGGAAGAAAAAAGGGGCCTAACAGGCCCTTAGCAAGGATTGGATCCGCGTTGCACGCGGAAAAGGAAAAAAACTGATGTATGCGCGCCGGGGCGGGTCTTATGTGACCTCGCTGACATCACGTACGTGGACGACGCCTGGGCGGAGTCACGTGATGTCGTCCCGGCGCGCAGGGATGCTGTGGCAAAAAGTTTCCGGATCCAGTCTCACACCTGGGGATAATTCTATGTGAATTAATCTGCAGTTAGTAGTCTCTATCAGATACCTGGAGAAATACAGACAACAGCCACATATCAGTGGGGTTAGAGTAGAAGCACTGAGGGGTATAGGTGCAAGTGTTACCATGGTGACTGAAAAACTGGTATACCCAGAGCAGTATTTAGCTGCTTATCCAGTCACGAATACTGATAATCATATTAAGGTTCATCCAATGGGTATGGTGTCCTTAGAGTGGAGAGGTGTTACTGGTCAAAAGAAGGTGGTCGTATCCTCTGCAATTACTGTTGAATCTCTGCTAGCGAATGATCTGGAGACTTCAACATGAGCAGAGGAAGAGTTAAAATCCCATGCAGTCATGCTGGAAATACCTGAATCGGTGTACGTAAAAACCAGAGCAAAGCCAAATGGTGAAAAAGAGGAATTGGAGCCAAAAATAATGGCCCAATACTCCAAGTGAAAATGTAAGCAGGCTGGGAAACCAACTTCTGAACAGCCTCAAACTCAGGTCCTCTCACCTCAAGCAGAAGATCTGTCATCCCCACAGAGAACTGAGCCCTAGGAACATGGGCCTTACCAGGAAGAGCTCCTAGCCTCGGGGGGGGGGCTCTAGGAAAGAGGTGTGCCAGGGACAGTTTATTCCCCCCCTCTTGATAGCCTAAGACAGCAAGCTGGTGCACAAGAAAAGGGAGATGTCAGTGACTCCCACAGGACCTATTGGGAGGAGGGGCCCCTGTATACTGAGGCAAGGGATCCCAAACCTGGTGCCACTTGGAGAGTGGTAGTGCCTCAGCAATACAGAGAGTTCTTAGTCTCATTGGCCCATGACACCCCCCCCAAATGGGCATCATGGCCAGGTAAAGACTTGGAGCAGGCTAGTCGCCCACTTCTACTGGCAAAACGTGTCCTAGAAGGTGAAGGAGTTTTGTAACTCCTGTGTTCTCTGTCAAGCCAATGGCAAGACAGGTAACCACCCAAAGACCCCCTTAATTCCACTTCCAGTGGTTAGGGTTCCTTTAGAAATGGTAGGAATTTACATAGTTGGTCCCCTTGACCCTCCAACAGCATCAGGAAACAGACTTATACTGGTGGTAGTGGATCATGCCACCAGGTATCCTGAAGCCATTCCCTTCAGGACGGTCACTGCTCCTGCGGTTCCTAAGGCCCTCATCAGTATCTTTACTAGAGTGGGCTTTCCTAAAGAAGTGGTGTCAGACAGTGGTACAAACTTCATCACTGACTACCTAAAAGTCATGTGGGCTGACAAACATTTACCACCCCATATCACCCACAAACCAATGGTCTAAGTTGCGAGATTTAACAGGACCATAAAGGGTATGATCATTGGGTCCCCTGAAAAACTAAGAAGGAGATGGGATGTCCTTTTGCCATGCCTGCTTTTCGCATACAGAGAAGTTCCACAGAAGGGAGTGGGCTTTAGTCACTTTGAACTTCTGTTTGGTCATCCTGTGATGAAACCACTACATCTAGTGAAGAAAGGCTGTGAGAGACCTCTCAAAGAGCCTAAACAAGATATTGTGGACTATGTGCTTGGCCTACGTTAAAGGGTGGCCAAGTACATGGGTAAAGCAACCAAAAATCTTGAGGCCAGCCAAGAGCTCCAGAAGCTCTGGTAAGACCAAAAGGCTGTACCGGCAGAGTTCCACTGTTGGAGCCTGTGGCACCTAGGGCCCTCCAGGACACATGGAGTGGTCCCTACCCTATCCTTGAGAGGAAAGGTGAGGTCACCTACCTGCCAAGGTCAAGGCACTTGCAGGAACCTTCACAGGGTCATCCATGTAAACTGTCTGAAACCTTTCTATGACAAGGCTGGTGTGGCCATGCTGTAACTGATGAGGATTAGAAAGAAGAGAGTGAACTTCTCCCTGACCTACTCTCCCATTGCCCTAAAGATGGGTCAGTTAAAGGAGTGGTCTTCTCAGACACCCTCTCTGCCCAACAGCAAGCTGGCAGCAGGCATGTCCCAATAGGCTGGGCTCTTTTCCCTAACCCCTGGTCAGAAAACCTGGTGTAACCATGATGTGGATACTGGAGACAGCCCACCTGTCAAAAACAAAATATACAGACAGGTTGGCCAAGTTGAGGAAAGTATCAGGGCAGACATCAGCACAATGCTGGAGTTAGGAGTGATTGGGCCATCTGAAAGTCCCTGGCTATCCCAGTGGTCTTAGTCCAACAGCCTCATTCCAACACTGGTACACCAGAGCTGAGGTTTTGTGTGTACCATAGAGGTGTCAATGCTGTCACCAAGACAGATGCACACCCTATCCCAAGAGCGAGTGAATTAATTGACAGGTTGGGGCAGCTACATTTCTCTATACTTTTGATTTGACATAAGGGTATTGGCAGACTGGTCTGACCCCAGGAGCAAAGGAGAAATCCACATTCTCAACCCCAAATGGACATTACCAGTTCACTGTAATGCAATTCGGATTAAAGAATGCCTGTGCCACCTTCCAAAGGTTGGTGAACAAAATCCTTTCTGGGTTGGAGACTTTTAGTGAAGCATATCTTGGTGATATTACCATCTATACCTCCACCTGGCAGGATCACCTGATCCCTTTTGGAAAAGTCATTGAGGCTCTGCCGAGTGTGCTTCTCACTATCAAGGCAAGCAAGCGCCAGATAGGGCAGGGAGGTTGTATCCTTGAGTCACTTGTGGGTGAAGGCCAAGTTCAACCCTTATAACACAAGATCCATACAATTGTGAACTGGGTAGCTCCAACAACCCAGACTCAAGTCAGGGCATTCCTTGGCGTGACTGGGTACTACAGGAGGTTTGTGAAGGGGTATGGTACCACTGTGGCACCACTCATAGAGATGACCTCCAAGAAGCAATCAAAGAAGGTAAACTGGACAGTGAGCTGTCAAAAGGCTTTTGACATAATTCAATGCAATGATCTATTTGTATTGAATTATGCCCCTTTAATCAGTAAGATCAAGGTGCTGTTTAAAAATGAACTAACTTACCTCTCTCCATAATGGACGTATTGCTCTGAATCGTATGTCAGTTTTGCCTTTGTGCAATTTCTTGTTTGCTGCTATTCCATGGATCCTTCAGATGACGTTTTTTTAAAGAGATGGAGTGTATGTTTTCAGCCTTTATGTGGGCTAATAAAATGCCCAGATTGTCATTAGATACATTATAAAGGCCAGTGAAAGAAGGGGGCTGTCCCACCCTGACTTGAGAGAAAACTATTTTGTGAATTTTGCACATAGTACTTTTTAGGGTTTTTAAGTCCCAAAAAGTGAATTTGATTGACTATTTCTTCCTGAAACTGATTTTCCAGGAGTACCAAATTATTGATTTTCAACACCTCATAAAAGTCCCTAGGAAGGTTAGCTGTAAGACCTTACAGTGGTTTATAAAGTGTTAAGATCAGCTATTTCAGCATTACAATATTCCCATTATTAATGCAGTCATTTATTTGGCTGATATCTATATCGGGGATCAACCCCTCTTAGAGAAAAATGATGTTTCTAGGTGGAAGAGCAGTGGTTTTTGCACGATTTCCGACTTTTTGAATGTGGGAGCCTGGAAAGTTTGGAGTGAAAGTTAACTCAGTATTCGGTACTTTAAAAACACGTTGCAATGGTCCTTTATTATGATCAGATATTTCTTAAGGGATTTCGATCCGATTAGAATCTTGGCAAGTCTGATGTTAGCAGAGGACTTGATAGAATTCTGAAAGCGCAGATCTATTAGCTGCTGGGCTTCAATCTTTAGACAAATAAGGCAAAAAAGGTGTTTGAAAAGGCCAGAGATAAGTGGAAGTTTAAAGAAGGCTTCCATTTCTAATAGCTACCTGGAACAATATTAAGGAGTATAACTCTACCTTAATGAAGTCCGCAAAATCTAGGCAGATGCAATTTTATGAGTACAAAAGCGATACAGTGCACATCAATTTCATCATTTGTTTCAAAGCTCATCAAATTTGTTAATTTAAACTTCTTGTGTGCAGCCTGGACAACATGATCCACCCTAGTGTCACACATTTGTAGATACAAATATGAATGAAGCAAAGTTACACTCCTTTTCCAGGCGCACAGCGTATTACGTACATCTCACACGTATATGTTTTCCACTTTTCAAATTTCAAAAAATGATTATTCCAACTGCTCCAATATGTTTCATTCACCTATTTATTGTTGTCATAACACACGTAAGATGATGATGTTTTCGACAATGTTTCTCATGCAACAGATATGCCCATCCGGGTCTTTTTCTGGGCATGCTAGACTCCACCAAACATCCTCAGTCATAAATTATGTTATACCCAATGCATTTTAAGCCAATAACGGCCCTTCGTCAGGGGTTTACTACAAATAAAAAAACAATGCCATTAGATTTTGTGATTTAAAAATTTCCAAGTCTTTGCAGGCAATATTAACCATAATGCAAGAAACCATTTCGTGTTTTACAACTGGCCCTGCACAGCGTTATCCCTCTATAAGCGTAATTATATGCTCCAACAGTTTTGCCTGAAAGAGCCTCTATCACACTCCATATCTCCCCTCCTACATTAACTTTCCCATTATCAGATACGACAAACAGGATGTTCCCCATCATAAGTGTACTGCCGCCTTGTACTAAATGTGCAATGCTGTGTTAAAAAGCTAGCTTTCATACCTTCATAACTGCTTCCAATTTCCTCAACTTCCCAACTTGTTTTATTCAGAAGAGAAAACGATCCATGCATTGCTAACTTTCCCCCGCTTTTAATTAGTGCAACGATACTCCACCCCTCATACTTAACCAATGCCCACGGCCCAACTGTTTCAAAATCTGTCCTTCATAACTACACTACCCATAATGCACTATTAAAGGCTTCATCTAAACACGAGCCCGCTATTGCGTGATAAGCTCCCCTTCTGGCGCCGACTCAGCCTCAACCCGAACCGGCTCCGACTCCGAAGGAAGAAGCGGAGACAGAGCCGGGGAGGCGACAAGCCCACGTTCCGAAGAAGGAGAAGGCGCTGGAGTCGGGGAGGCAAGCGTCCGTCGCCGCACCGATGTCGCCGCAGCCTCAACCGCAACAGGCTCTGACTCCAGAGAAAGAAGCAGAGGCAGAGCCGGGGAGGCGAGTCTACAGTGCCGGAACGGCGCCGACCCCAGCTCCGGACAGGCAGCTGCCTGCCCAGAAGGCAGAGGCGTGCAGAAAGCACCAGCAACCACTTGCGAATCGACAGGGAGCCCCACGGGACTATGCGGTGCAGCAGGGGTGCAATGGGTCGTAGAAGGGGACCCAGCCGGGGCGCACCCTGACGACGCCATATGGATCGTAGAGGAAGACCCAGCCGGGCCGCGTCCTGACGATACCACATCTCCGACATCCCTGGAGGGCAAAGGCTCATTTGACGCCGGGGCAAACCCACCGGCGAGTCCGTCGTGGACCCCACAGGTAGAGGAGGCCTCGAGGACGCCCCAGGGACAGGAGAGGACCCAAGGGAGGCCTGCAAAGCCGCGGCATAAGCCTCCATTTGGGCCCGAGTCGCCCCCGCACCCGGATAGGGCAGATAGAGGGGGGACGACTGTCGGGGGCGCTTGTCCGGAATGTTCCGGGAATCAGTGCCCCTGACAACAGATGAAAGTGAGGTCGAGGACCTCAGCGACATGAGCCGCAACTTACCAAGAAGTGGTGAACGACGGCCCCGGACCCCAGAGGGCGATCCACGGCGGAACTGCATTGAAGAGGCCGTGGGACGAGAGGACTGCGACCGGGACAGCAGTGCCGCAAGAAGCTTCATCCAGCGCCCCTTCCGGGACTTCGGCTTGAGGTGTTGGCAGGCTTCGCAGTCTATGGAGTCGACCACAGCTTACCTTACCTCAAAAAAGAAAAAAACATAATTCTGTATTAATACTTTGAACATGTGCCCGGGACTTTGTCTCATGTTTCACTGTGTGTCCATACCCACACATTTACAGAGGCTATTTGGTTTTCCTCTGACCTGGCAGCACCATAATAATTTTCTTGTTTCCCATACTTGCTGCAAATTAGCTTAAGCACCATTCTTCCTGCCTTACTCAAAACCCCACGCAGAACCAGTACTCTTCTGTGATTATTGTCCGCACTCAAAATGTGGAGCCACATAGAGAAACTGCCTAATGGAAAGTGTGCCAAGATCACAGATCCCAAGTGTCACATATCTACAGAATCCAAAATTCAATGAGAAACAGCCGACGAATGCAAGAGACCGAAGAATACTCAAGGCAGAAAGCAGGAACAGCAATGTCCTCATAATGCTCCAATGAGATAGAAATAACCTCCAAGAATACAACCCTACTGGAAGGACATGAAGCAGGAAAACCTGCAACACAACAAGGATATCTGCAAAGAGGAATATCCTATTATCAGATTCAGTATGAGAAAAAGAAAGAAAATAGTTCGCAGTGCGGGGAGGAGGGGTATAAGGAATCTGTGGCTAGATCCTGTCTCTACCAGATACAGCGAGAGACATCTAGCCTCAGATTCCTTGCTTAGAATCAGATACCCAAGCCATACGTTCCCCGGAGGAGGGACTGCGAACTTAGACTACCAAAGAAGCAGAATAAACCCGGCCCAGAAGACAAGGAGACCAGAGAGAAAGAACGACTTTGGAAAAATATCACACTCAACCCCATAAGTCCGCTTAGGGATCAGGGTTAGAAGAATTATACACCTAAGAACCATGGGAGCAGAACGCCGGTTAACCTGACACATCAATGTCAAAAGAATGCAACAAGAGAAACACAAAAGTTTCGACCTCAACAGCATATGATCTAGGTATATAATGTGACAACAACTGTGAACTGAGTAACAGGATAGACATAACACAAGGGTGAAGAGAAAATACCCATGACAAGGAAAGACAAACAAACTCCAAAAGTGTTGACAGTGTGAGGAGAAAATATCCATGGCAAGAAGAAAATGACAATAAATTGCCTAACGCATTACTTACCTTCGGTAATGATATATCTGTAAGAGACATTAGTTAGTGATAGATTCCTTACCTTAGAATTACCCCCAGGCGTCAGACTGGATCCGGAAAGTTTTTCTCAGCAGTACCCCTGCACGTCGGAAGGTGGCGTTGTGTGGCTCCACGTCCGTTGTAGGCGTCGTGATGACGTGGCTGCAGCTACTTAGCCGCCGCCCTCGCGCGCTGACGTCAGTTCTGTGCATGACTTTCCGCGCCAGGAACGCAGAGCCATGCCAGAGACTGACCACTGGTGCCATGAAACTAGGGCCCTGAAAGGGATGACCTTAACCCTAGAAATCAGTTTGCAGAACAGGGAGGATGGGTGGGGCGGTAAGGAATCTATCACTAACTAATGTCTCTTACAGATATATAATTACCGAAGGTAAGTAACTTGTGCATCTGAAAGAGACATGTTAGTGATAGATTCCTTACCTTAGAATAGTTACCCCAGCAATACCAACCCCTGTGGTGGGTCTGCGAACCAAGATCACGCCAGAAAGTCACGGAGAACAGAACGGCCAAAGAAGCAGTCTCTCTGGACTTGGCTGTCAAGGCAATAATGCTTATTAAAAGTGTGCAGCGAGGCACACGTTGCTGCCTGACAGATGTCTTGCAGGGGGACACCATGTCCCAATGCAGTAGTAGCTGCTGTCGCCCTGGTAGAATGGGCGCGCAACCCCACCGGAGGTTCCTTTTTAGCCAAAGAATAACAGGCTTTTATACACAAGACGACCCAGTGGGATAGTCCTCTTGTGTACAGCTTGGCCTTTCTTGGCGCCTACGTAGCCAAGAAAGAGCTTGTCATCCACCCAGAACTGTTGTGTGCGATTCAGGTAAAATGAGAGCGTTTTGGATCCAGACGGTGGAGCCTCTCTTGCTCTCTGGAAGGGTGCGGAGGCGGAAAGAAAGTGGGCAAGGTGATAGTTTGTCTGATTTGGAAGGGAGTAACAACCTTTAGCAAGAAGGAAGGATGAGTGCGGAGCACAACCTTGTCCGGATGAACAGACAGAAAAGGAGGTTTACAGGAAAGGGCCTGGAGCTCACTCACGCGCCTAGCGGAGGTGATGGCAACCAGGAAAGCAGTCTTCAAACTTAGTAAACGAAGAGGACAGTTGTGAAGCGGCTCAAAAGGAGCGTACATCAAATAAGTAAGAACCAGATTCAAGTCCCACTGCGGCATCACAAACGGAATAGGAGGGAAAAGGTGAGTAATGCCTTTGAGAAATCTACTTGCGACAGGGGACTTGAAAAGAGAGGGCTGATCAGGGAGCCTGAGAAAGGTCGAAATTGTAGAAAGGTAGCCCTTAATAGTGTCCAGAGCAGAGCCCTGCCGGGCCAAAGAAATAAGGAACAAAAAGACTTCTGAAAGAGGGGCAGAAAGGGGATCCACAGCTTTTGCTGTGCACCATGCCACAAATTTGTTCCACCTGCAGGCATATACCGATTTAGTGGAGGGACGCTTGGCTGCCAGAATGATATCACAGACTTCAGGGGGCAAGTCAAATGGAATCAACTATCGCCGCTCAATCTCCACGCAAGGAGGTGGAGGCGGGACAGATTTGGGTGGAGGACCGTCCCCTGCGACAGAAGATCCTCTCGAAGAGGCAGGCGGATCGGGGGATCCATGCTCATACTGAGTAGCTCGGGATACCAAACTCTCCGAGCCCAGTCCGGGGCCACAAGAATGAATTGGGCCCGGTCGCGCCTGATCTTCTTCAGCACTCTGGGTAGAAGTGGTATAGGGGGAAAGGCGTACAATAGACCGCAACTCCACTCGTGTGCCGCCTTGGAAATTCCAACTCGCAGAACAGCTGACATTGCGCGTTCTCTTCTGTGGCGAATAGATCTGACCAAGGCTCTCCCCAATGTTGAAAGAGACCTTGCACCACCTCCGATTGAAGATGCCATTCATGATCCATCATGCACCTGCGGCTGAGTTCGTCCGCCCTGGCGTTCAAAGAACCTGCCAAGTGTTGAACCACCAAGGAAACGCCTTGACATTCCAGCCATGTCCAGAGACGCAGAGCCTCCTGACAAAGGGTCCACGACCCCACCCCGCCTGCTTGTTGCAGTACCACATGGTGGTGGTGTTGTCTGTGAACACCTGCACTACTCTCCCCTTGATAGAGGGAAGGAATGCTTACAGTGCAAGTAGGATCGCCCGGAGCTCCAGAAGGTTAATAGGGAGCCTGGAATGCAGGAGGTCGGCCGTAGTCTGGAGCTGGGAGACGACTGCCTGGGGCGAGCCCGCCTTCAATAACCAGTCGTCGAGAGAGGGCAAGACTAAAACCCCTGATCTGCGCAGATGAGCTGCGACCACCGCCATCACTTTCGTAAACACCCGAGGGGCGCTGGTAAGGCCAAAAGGGAGCACGGTGAACTGAAAGTGCTCGTGGCCTACCGTGAACTGCAGGTAACGCCGCTGGGCCGCCAGGACGGGGAAATGAAAATAAGCATCCTGCAAGTCCAACGCTACCATCCAATCTTGCAGGTCTAGGGCAGACAAGACCTGAGCAAGTGTGAGCATCTTGAACTTCTCCTTGCGGAGGAAGCGATTAACGTTCCGAAGGTCTAAGATAGGACGCAGGCCCTTGTCCTTCTTTGCCTTCTTGTGCTTGTCTTACCTGACCCCGAGTGCGAAGACTTCGTCAAACGATAGTGGTGGCTCCGCGACCAATCCCTCGACCTCCCAAGGGACCGGGACCTTGAACAGTGTGGAGCCGACTCCCAGGCCTCTGCCCCCAGGCAGTAGAGACACTCGCGGTGCGGACCAGTCACCGACTTCAGGCGGGGACAAACCTCGCAAGACTTGAAACCGGGCATCCCTATACACCAGGAGTCAAAGACTCAAAAAAAGACAGAGACAAAAGTACCCAAAAACCTTGAGCGGCGCGGAGCCGACTGCCGGACTTCAAGCATCTTTCGGGACCACTCCCGCAAAGTCTTCGGCACCATGCCCGGCAGTCGGGGCACGACTTGGGGTCGTGAACGCGCCCCAGGCAGTAAAGACACACGCGGTGCGGGTCCGTCACCGACATCATGAGATGACAGTCACCGCAGGACTTGAAGCCAGGCATCCCTAATGCACCAGGAGTCGATCGACTCGAAAAATAGAGACAAAAAGCCTTGAAAAAACTCAGTCAAAATTGGCTGGAGGTACCGCTCTCTCCGGATCTGCGCTTGCTGGTGCGAAAAGAAATAAAGAACTGACGTCAGCGCGCGAGGGCGGAGTCTAAGTAGCTGCTGCGACCTCATCCCGGCGATCACGATGCCTACGACGGACACGGAGCTGCACGACTCCACCTTCCGACGCGCAGGGGTACTGCTGATGAAAACTTTCCGGATCCAGTCTGCCGCCTGAGGGTAATTCTAAGGTAAGGAATCTATCACTAACATGTCTCTTTCATATTAAGGCCATAAGTGATCGTAGAATTAACCCAGAACAATGAATAGGTCCTGTGGATCACAGATCCTCAAATGCCACTGAGCAATCTCTTTATATTGCAGAAAGAGGCATGCTAGAGAAGTCAAATCGACCTTGACAACTATCTGCATAGGAGTGGCTCGAAATAGAAGAAAGAGCTAGAGACAATAGAAGATCTCTAGGAAAATCCATTGAAAGATACATATATATGGAAACAACAGATATAGAAAGATCATCAAGATACACATATAGGTATATAGAAATATACATATATCCCCATGGGAAAACAAAGATCATAAGAGTATGCTTACGCCACCACAAAAAAAGTGAAGTTATATGTAAGAAGTTCGGGAAATAATGGAACGGAGTACCGATATGGCAACACAGAGACATGGAGCAGTATAGTACATAGAAGAAACAAACGCATTCCAGCCACAAAGTGAAAGAAAACCACCATTAAACAAGGTAGCATAAGAGGAAAGGGTTCAACCGAAAGGAACCCCCAATAGCACGAGTTAGTGCCTGACCTCAGGCAGTGTAGTATCTGACCTCAAGTGTTGTGAAAGGAAGCATCCATAGAAAATGTAGGAAACAAATCCCCAGACCGAAGTCGGAAACTCAAGACTGATTTCTCAGTAATCAATTAGTAACCAAAATAACTAGCATAAATATATATACATATCGGGACCGTAGAGATAAATGCGAGTCCCAACTACCTGTAGTAGAGATAGGCAAAGAAAGGATCTGTCCCCATAGGAACAGGAAAGTGAATGAGAAAAAAAGAATAAGCAATAAGTGGTAAAACCGGAAGGCTAACGCCTCTACTCCTAACTGCGTAATGGCTAAGAACAGCATCCTGGCCAGAAAAACGCCTAATAGAGAGAAAAAATCCTCCAAAACATAGGGAGGCAAGAATAATAATGCATACTACCAGAAAGGAGAAAAGCATGCAAAATGCAGTGTAAAGGTACTGAAAAGACCATGTGGTAACAATAGATAAGAGAACCAAGAACACAATACAAGAAGTTCCTGGCCCATAATGCCAGAACTCCCAGAAGTAGGAAGTCCACCAGGACCCCAAGCTACCAAAGGCAGCAGTATACGCATCCGCTAACTGAAGGGCAATACCGGAAGTAGTGGCATAATGGACAATGTCACTGCGTAAAGAAATTCAATGGTAATACGGAAGACAACTGTGTGTGTACATAATGCACCAAGGCATAGATACCACATATATATATATATATATATATATATATATATATATAGAACCAAAGTCCTGAACTCCCCAGTAAGACAAAGGGAGCTGCAAACAGGTAAGGACCTCTTCACCACGCACAATGCTGACGTCCAACAGTAAAAACAGCAAACGATTCCAAATTTTTCAATTCTGACTTTTTATTTCATTGTCAGACAAGTGTCCGCCTCCGACGCGTTTCGATCGCCTCCGCGATCTTGATCACCTGACGCGCTGGTGCCGGACCATACAATTTAAAATAGGGTTCACCCAATCACAATGCTCAGTGTTAATAAACATAATAGAAATACTACAACTTAGAGTGTGTTTACTTAAAAAGGTGCCGAAAATCAATCGGAAACAAAAGTAGCCGGGTTGATGGAAGAAAATTGATACATAAAATGCAACAAACCAGCAAAACAATTCATAACAAATGAAATACACGGCTAGTGCTCCTGAATGCTATAATGTTAATTGTCAAGTCCTAACCACGGCTCGCATGTTTGGAAAGAAACGACAACATGACTTCATTTTTTATCCATAAATAGCACACTCTCAATGACTAAAGTTAAAGGGGAAGAAAAATAAATAAATAAAAATTACGAAGCATGAATAGGGATGAAGAGAATTAATGAATACTAGAAAGAAGAAAATTAAATAAAGATAAAGAAACTAGAGCAGGAAGCATTGGAATGAATATTCATACTGTAGAAGACTGCCAGTTACAGAAAAACCGCTAAATTGAAATTGTTGATGTTGTTGGAATAACCACATACAAAGTAAAGATAAACAGCCACAAAGGAAACACATTTACAGAAAGTTATGCAAATCCTCACTCGTGTTCATCCCGTTTGGCATCTTGGTATCTAATAAAAGGATGAAGGAGGATTCTAACTGGCGTAATTGTTTCTCTCTGTTGCCCCCCCGAATTGAAGGTGGTACCGCCCCAATCACAAAGTAAGACAAGTCACTGACCTTATTGGCATGAATGGCCTTAAAATGTCGTGCAACAGGATATGTGGGGTCCGAGTTTACAATCGCACGAAGATGTTGTAAAATGCGGTTGAAAACCGGTAGTTTGGTACTCCCCACATATCTTAAGTGACAGGTACATTCTAACACGTAAACCGCAAAATCAGTGCGGCACGTGAAATGTTGTTTTATTTGTACCGGAACATTGCTAAATGCAGTGCAATATTCAGAAACATTAATTCCGAATTTGCACGCACGGCATGAAGCACATTTGAAGAAGCCAAAGCG
Source organism: Triturus cristatus (assembly GCF_964204655.1). Classification (NCBI taxonomy): domain Eukaryota; kingdom Metazoa; phylum Chordata; class Amphibia; order Caudata; family Salamandridae; genus Triturus; species Triturus cristatus. Next base: position 938,521,889 of record NC_140590.1, on the reverse strand, counting down.
TGTTAGCCACGTGATCTTTTCAGTGACTTCAGGATTGGATTTAACCAACGCATCCCTCATTGAGGGAGCTCTCCTGAAAGTAATGTCCGGTAGATTTGGCAGTAGAAATTTCAGAGTTAAATCGGTTAAAACAATAGGCCAGTGTTTGTAAATAATGTGTCGCAAGCTTTTGTGTTGTTTACAAAAAGTGGTAATGAGTCTGATGGGTTGAATGACCTCGGTATCCACCTCCAAACTTGGACAAATAATTTGAGGCTGTCCGGCACTAAGACAGATTTCCCGAGACCAAAGATTGGCTTTGTCAAGGGCTTTTTTAAGATTGTCTGGTTTATACCCACGGGCAAGGAACCGATTGGTGGCCTCCTGTTGGCATTTTTCTAAATCACATTGACGGCTACAAATGCGACGTAGACGAAGATACTCCCCGTAGGGAATGCTACGTATGAGATGTGGAGGGTGTGCACTGCTGGCATGTAAGATGGAGTTGCCAGCAGTGGATTTCCTGTGCAGTTTGGTCTCTATGTGTTGGTCCATAATGAACACTTCCACATCAAGGAACTCCACTCTCTCAGTGCTAATAGTAGCCGTGAATTGTAAATTCATTGAGTTGTTGTTAATAGAAGCCACAAATGAGGAGGCCTCCTCTTTGGAACCTTCCCAGACGATAAAAATATCGTCTATGTATCTGCCGTAATACCGGATGTGTGCATCCCATGTGTCTTTATGGTTGGTCCTGAGGACATGTTCCTCCCACCACCCAACCAAAAGGCAGGCATAGGTTGGAGAGAAACATGCCCCCATAGCCACACCCCTCAGCTGTTTGTATAGAGCTTTATTAAACAAAAATAGGTTGTTATTGAGACAGAGCTCAATCATTTGAAGAAGCATGGTATTGTGGTCTTTGAAGTTAATGGAACGGGAATCTAGAAAATGTTTGACAGCATTTAACCCCTGTGAATGTAAGATACTGGTGTAAAGGGAAGCTATGTCAAGTGTAATTAGTACAAAGGTAGATTGCCAGCTAATCGCCTTGATTTTAGTTAAAAAATCCCCCGTGTCCTTGATGAAGGACGGCAGAGCGGTCATATGGGGTTGGAGAAAGTAATCTACATATTTAGACATAGCTTCCAAAAGATTATTCCGTGCTGAAATAATAGGTCTACCTGGTACCGGATGAGTACCCTTGTGGACCTTAGGAATAAAGTAAAGGGTAGCTGTAGTTGGAAAATCATTTTTAAGAAACAGATATTCATTCTTTGACAAGAGTCCCATTCTTTTCCATTGGGCTAATAGGGAGGACACAGATTTCTTGATCTCACCCAAATGATCCCGACCTACTTTGCTGTAACAATTAGTGTCGGATAGATGGCGTTGTGCCTCTTGTAAGTACTCTTCTTTGGGCCAGAGAACTATGTTACCGCCCTTATCAGCACCCATCACCACAATTTGACCATTCCCACGAATTTTCTTGATCAGTGCCCAATAATTTCTCATTTTTGCATTTATTTGTTTACATTTGGAGAAAGTGGATAGATTCAAACTTTTGAGGTCACTAATTACCATGTCACTGAACACATCAACAGAGTCCTTGGGCATGATTGGATAAAAACTTGAAGGAGGACGGAATGGACTGGCAGCCGCCAATCCTGTGTTAATTCCTTCCACTTGTTCCGGTACAATACCAGATACAGTAAGATCCGAACTCTCCTTAGCCAAGGATTGCATAATTTGAAGTGTCTCAGAGTCCCGAACTTGCAGTGGATCCAACAGCAAATCAGAAGTGGTGGCCGTGTTGATGGATTTATTCAATTGGAAGAATTTTTTGAGTTTAATTTTTCGGATGAACTTGTAAACATCTATGCGAGACTGTTTATAGGAAAAGTTAGACTCCGGACAGAATGATAGCCCCAATTTTAGCAGTTGTTGCTCAGCATTTGTTAACATAATGTCCGTCAAGATGATAATTGTGTTATCTGATGGGTCTAGCGTTTCCATCTCCGTCCTCCTCTGCCCCTGTTTGATGGTTTTGAGGCGACATTTGCGCCTCTCTCTCCGCCGTTTGCTGCGGTTGTTTGGCTTTGAGGATTTCTGGGGCGGAGGGTTGCTCGCCTGTCCATAGTTAAAAAATTAAGCTCCTCCCCCAAAGTGTGTCTGATGGCCACTGTACTAGATGTGACCCCTGTACTGGGACCTTCATCCGAGTCTCCACTGGTCAGAGAGTTGACATCAGAATCCCCTGGAGTATTGGAGTCGTCATTGGTAGCTAGATCACGATTCCCTTGGACTTGCTCCGTAAGGGCTTTCCTTTTTACATTGTCGAATTTACGGGAAAACGTGAAAACCCTTCCCGCCAGATAGTCATCACGATCCCTGGCGAACTTGAAGGCTTTGCGGGTTTTGATAGTCTCTTCATACTGTTTCAGTTTGTTGGCTATCAAGACTCTGCCTTTAGCAATAGCATCCCTCTGATCATGAGCATCAAGAATTTGATTTAATTCAGTAATCTCTTTAAGAATCCTCTCTCTGTCAATTACAGCGTACTTGATCAGGATGTGAACCATGTTCATAGAGGCTTGGAGATTATTTGTGGCCCATTCAGAGAGCATCTCAGGGTGTGGGTTTTCATAAGATGGTGCGATCATGACTCGCAACCCCCGTGGCACCCTGCCAACATCACGATACTTCTCAAGGGACTTACTCTCCCACCATTTGGATAACTCGGTTTTCTGAAGTTTCTCCAATTTTCTCAGTAAACTTCTTACATCGTTTGTATTACCCTCATGGGTTAGCGATTCACTTGTAACATTGGCAGTCGGTAAATCAACAAATAACGCTTCTGCTGCAGCCTCCCGGTCACGCAGCGCGTCCTGGGCTGACATTGGAAGCTAGCAAGCTTGAAGTGCGTTAGATAAATGGAACCGCTTCTTTGCTGGTTGAGGACGAAGAATTCAAATTTAAAGCAACGGCAAGGATCTCCCAACCCGTTGAATGACCTCTTTAAAGACAGTGTCCCACTCCTTACCGGCGACTGAAGAGAGCCGTCCGGGGTCCGCCGACTCCAGAGAAACAAACTTCCTCGCCTGGCTTACGGAGACATGCTGCAACACTGTAGCGAGGCACGGGGGGCGTGGCCAGATTACTCCTTTCGAGTCACGTAGAATCACAGATGTGATGTCCGGCCAAACACGAACACGCCACTTAAAAGGGAGAGGGTCCAGAAATCCGGAGTTCAGCCGATATCCGGAAGAAATTGTATAGAACCAAAGTCCTGAACTCCCCAGTAAGACAAAGGGAGCTGCAAACAGGTAAGGACCTCTTCACCACGCACAATGCTGACGTCCAACAGTAAAAACAGCAAACGATTCCAAATTTTTCAATTCTGACTTTTTATTTCATTGTCAGACAAGTGTCCGCCTCAGACGCGTTTCGATCGCCTCCGCGATCTTGATCACCTGACGCGCTGGTGCCGGACCATACAATTTAAAATAGGGTTCACCCAATCACAATGCTCAGTGTTAATAAACATAATAGAAATACTACAACTTAGAGTGTGTTTACTTAAAAAGGTGCCGAAAATCAATCGGAAACAAAAGTAGCCGGGTTGATGGAAGAAAATTGATACATATATATATAAAGATATACAGAAATATATAGAAAAAACGTCACCAAAAGAATGAAGTCGAAAATGAGGATCACCCCACTACCTTGTGGGGGTGCAAGAAGCCAGTACCTAGAAGGGGTACTACAGACAAGAAGCCAGTACCTAGAACGGGTACTACCGAGCAGAGCATGACAATAATGTGATGAACAAGCTCTATAGAAGGGAGAAATCATTCCTGTAGAATGGGAAAAAGCATCACACAAGGGAGGCCAGGTGGCTAAACTCATGAAAACATAACCGCATATGCCAAATGAAGCACAGGTAGTGTTTAAAAATCTCAAGGCCGCACTAGCAGAAGAAAAGAGACTCAGATTACAATTAACCAACCACCTTTAGTCCCACTAGGGGGAACCACTGGAAGGGCACAAAGGTCCGCTTCGCTGACGCAGTAACAGCCTGTACCACCAGCTCTTTAGTGGAGGGGTGTTGTAAGAGGCAGGGGGGATACCCTCGAGCAGGACGAAGCCTATGGCCCGCTGCCCGATCAACAGGCGGCCCAAGGTTGTGGCCAAGTCCCCAATACTGTATCAAAGAGGGATTCATTGTAAGGGAGTAAGGGGACGACTCCTGTCCCACCTTGATAGAGAACCTGCATCAAAGGATCTGTAAATAAATGCACAGAAGGAAATTGGCAATTTAGAATTGCAGCTGCCCTTCTCAAGACCTCAGATAAAGAGGAACTGTCCTCCGTGGCAATGCCCAGAGGAGGAAGCAAATCTGAAGCTGGGGAGGACTGCAGGCCACCAGTGCCAGCCAGATCAGCCAGCCAAGCATCTTCCAAGGAAGGAGGGGGCAAGAGTCCCCAGAAGAGCTTGCCCCACATCCTCCTCTCTGCCTGTAAAACAAGGATTTCCCACAGGAAAACCAGAAAAAGACCGAATAGGGTCTGCATTAGCATTGTCCACAATAGGTGGAGGCACCGACACCGGTGCAGCGTTGACTCGTTGTGAGAAATGGCCCTGGGATCTGCATCGAGCAGTGCTGCCGATGTCGCAGGCTAAAGAGGCACTGACGCTGAAGGTGTGAACCCGGAAGGGCTGTTTCCCGGCGCTGCGCCGAATTCACTAACTGATTCAGGGGGCCTGCTGCGACCGAAGCCGTCTGCAAGGATTCAGCTGGGACACTCCCTACTGCAGGTAACTCCTATGAGACAGCAGCACAGGGGAATGAAAATACAGATCCTGCAAGTCCAAGGATGCCATCTAGTCTCCTGCGTCCAGTGCTTACAGGATCTGAGCTAGAGAGCAGTTTGAACATGTCCTTTCTCACTAATTCACTTAGGGGGCGTCAATCCAAAATCGATCGCAGGCCCTCGTCCTTCTTCAGTAGTAGGAAGTGAGTGGGCAGGGAGGAATAAAAGTCCAGGGCTCAGCCCCTTTGAACAGTCTGGAAGACTAACCTGTCCCACAAGATGGATATCTGGTTGGGGAGGAATGCCATATTTATCCTCCTACCTAAGCAGCTTGGTAAGCGCTACAGCAGGGGAAGAAACGTTTGAGGTTTGCTGCCCCTGCTGGATTGAATGGTGTAAACCAGTGCCACGTCCTGAACCACAAAAGGACTTGGTCAGATTTTGTAGTGCATGTTGGAAGGGCTGGCATGGTGTACAAGCTAGACACTTGGAATACCCCCTGAATTTTCTCTTTTTCAGGGGAACGGTTTAGCTGGTATCAAAAGCACTTGAAAATGTACTGTGGTATGACTGTTCTTGAATCAGCTTTTTCTCTGTAGAACCTACCTAGTCAGAAGGGCATGTCCATTAGGAATTTATTTATTTGAGGGTTTTATATAGCGCGAATGCATATGTGTCCTCGATATTTACCTTGTAAAGCGCTCCGATACCCGCAAGGTTCTTGTTCGAACTATATAAAACCCTCAAATAAATAAATATATAAAATAAATACAAATAAAGAATCACGTAATCACAATAACTTAGCAAGGTAAGTATCGAGGACACAGGCATCAAGTAAAAACCATAGAGTTCCATATAAATCAAGAGTCACGTAAACGCAATCACCCTAGCTCAGGTGAATTTAGCCAAGAGACGAGCTTTCACTTCTTTTTTTAAGGATGCAGTAGTGGGATTCAGTCTAGTTTCAGGGGCCAGATCGTTCCAGATCGGTTGTATGTTTTCTTTTTGATGAATCTTTGTGGTTTCAGTAACAGGTTACTGGCACTTCAGGACGCTCTGTTACCACAAGACGGCACCAATTTCTGTGCCAGATAGCTGGGAGTGTTATGATAAATGGCTTTATGGGTCATGCATACGATTTTTTTAGTTCAATTCTGGCTTCGAAAGGTGGCCAATTAAGGGATCTTAGGTCCGGGGATATGTGGGAGTTTCTTTTGGAACCATTAATAAGTCTAGCTGCTGCGTTGATGGTAGCCCTTAGAGGGGCCGTTGAGGATCTGGGGAGGTTGCAGAGAAAGACACTCCCATATTCCACTCTTGGGACGACTAAAGCCTGTATTGCCAATTTGAAGTCCTTTTCGGGCAGGAAAAGCTTTAGTTTTCTCAATGTGTTCAACTGAATGTTTGCTCCTTTTGTTGGGGTGCTGGTGTGTTTCTGCATATTTAAGTTTCTGTTGAGTCACTCCGAATGATATCGCTGAATCGACGATAAGAGGTTGGCAGTTGAGTGCTGTAAGGTGTTTGATCCAATCATGCATTATGCTTACTTGGGAAGGAGGAGCGATTAGGAGGAATTCTGTTTTGAGGATATTCAGTTTTAGATGGCTTTCGGCCAGCCAGGTTTGAGTTTTTTCTAGAGTTGTGTTGAGAGATTTGATGTCTTCCAGAGAATGGCTCTTTAGGTATAGTTGTGTATCGTCTGCGTACATATGATACTGTACGTTAGAGGAGTTGAGAATTTCGGTGAGTGGTTCCATGAATAAATTGAAAAGTGTCAGAGAGAGGGATGATCCTTGTGGGACTCCTAAGGTGACTGGGACGGGTTTGGACAGGGCCTGATTGACCTTGAATCGTTGCAATCTGTTTTGGAGAAACGAGGTGAACCAATTTAGAACGGATCCGGACAATCCCATTCTGTGTTTCAGAAGGTCAAGTAGGTTGTCGTGTTTGACGGTGTCGAAGGCCGAAGAGAGGTCGAGCAAGATCAGTAGGCAGGCTTCGTTTTGGTCTAGGATCTGTAGAGCATCGTCAATTATGTGGGCCATGGCTGATTCGGTACTGTGTCCTGCACGGAAGCCAGATTGGAAATGGTTGAGCAGAATGAAGTGGTCAGTATGTTTTACAAGCTGGAGGTGTACACATTTTTCTAGGAGTTTGGCCAGGGTGGGGATGTTGGATATTGGGCGGTAATTATTTAAGTCTACAGGGTCATTCGTTGGTTTCTTTAGGATGGGGTTACCAGATTGATCTTATTTAGGTGTGCCTTCTGGTCATGACACCAGTGCCAATAGCTTTTACGATGCAGTTTGTAGTGTCCGTAGAACATACTTGAATGAATCCTGACCATCATTACGTTTTGGCCAATGAGGCCCGGAGATGCTCCAGGACGGCCGGCAAGATTATGTTGGTCATAAACCATAAAGCATGGGTGTATCCAACAAACTGCATTACAAAATCCAAGTTCTAGACTAGCTGAAGAAGAAAAAACCTTTTAATAAAGTCTTTTAGATTCCTTAACTGGAGAATTGGTTGGGAAAGAAGTCAGATAGACCTTACTGTAGAAGCTTCAGCAATCAATCTCTCTGCTATCGGATACTCGGTCAGGATGTCCAGGTCCCTGGAAGTCGGACTATGTCGCTTAGCCGCACAGAGACTGACTGGCAGGCATGAGCATGGATTGGACTATGTAGCCAGAAGGGCCACAGTGAGCACTTTATTAAATGACACTCACAGCTCAGATGAAGCAGGTCCTGGTTGAAGAATATCAGTCAGTACATTTGTTTTCATTTTAATAGTGGGAAACTGTAACTCTAGTCTCTCTGCAGACCTTTCAACCACCACTGTAAACAGACCATTTTACTCAATTGGTGGCATAACTGGAGAGTCTAGCTTAGTTTCATGAGATGTGTCCATCCAACTGGCATTTTGTGAGTCTAGCTACAATGCATCATCAGGATAATGAGAAGTGAGCAATTTATTTATTTTCTGTCCCCTTCCTCAACTTTGTCACTGTCTTGATGGTCATTGGCCTATTACACGGTGTCCGAATTAGAGCCAAAAAGAGCATGAATCCCTTTTAAAGTCAATCGTAGAAGTCAGTGTGCACCTCTGAGTCTGAGGTGGCTGGCAGGTATCTGGGACGGACAAGCAGGCGGAAGTCCAGTTAGAGACCCCTACGGCTCTCTGAGAACTGCAGAAAAGCCAGGAGAAGCCGGAATCTCACCAAAAACCTGCAGCATGGCCTCTTTGAAGACCGCCGTCTGATGTGGATTTGGTGACAGCATGAGGAATTCAGTTTGCCAGGAACAATTGCAGGATCGGTTCAGACTTAGGAGACCTCACAGGAGTGCGATTTTTATCATGACACACTCTTTGAATGTCAGGATGGAGTCATGTCTTGCTTTGTCTTCTTACGCTTATGCCTAGACTTTAAATTCGGCTGACCAGAAGAGTTTGAGCCGAAGTGGACTTTTCACAGTAGCGGCCTCGAGACATACAGTTTAGATTGCCTAAGGGTGCATAATGGCACACTTGTTGCATGCGGTGGGAGTCGTGGCCTAAACCCAAGCTCAATAAGCAAAACTTGTGAGTTCCTGACTGTCATTTACTTTTGCAGTCTTGGCACTGCTTGAATGCGGTTGTTTTTGTTAGGGATACTGTTCCTTTGTACACCGTGGAAAAGGTTTTTGGAAGTCTCCAGATAAGTGATAATAGTTGGAGTGGAACTCCAGATTCGTGGCAAAGGATGGGAAAACAAAGGAACTGATGTTAGTGCACAGATGTGGCGCTTACCTGTGGCCCTGCTACGTTACTTCTGGGGCAGTACGGAGTCACTGCTGAGCCATACAGCACCACTCAAGAGGTGAGTGGGATAGTTGCAGGAAGAATTCTCTGGATCCAGTCTGGCACCTGGGGATATTGTAAAGGTGAGGAATCTGTGGTTAAAGTATTGATCGGAACAGCAAAATGTGTTACTCTGTGGTTACTGGCTAATAGAGATAGAAATCCATTGCTTACAAAGAACTGGTCAATTATTTGAAACAGTACGGAGATGTGAGTAGTCTTTGCCTAAAAAAACAGAAGACTTGAGTGACTGGGCTCACCCTGCGGGCAATGTATCCCCTCCCCCCAACTGACGTACCCTCTTCCCCCAATGATGATATGTTAACCGCGTTAACCAAATTTTATGTTTAATATCCAAACTACACTGGAATACCGTGAATTCTCCCTGGAGTGTTATTTTCCTTCCTCATTTATTTATTTTGAGGGTTTTATATAGCGCGAACAAGACCCTTACGGGTATCAGAGCGCTTTATAAGGTAAATATAGAGAACACATAGGCATAGAGTAAAAACCATAGAGTTCCATAAATATCAAGAATCACGTAATCACAATAACCCTAGCAAGGTAAGTATCGAGGACACAGGCATCAAGTAAAAACCATAGAGTTCCATATAAGTCAAGAGTCACGTAAACGCAATCACCTTAGCTCAGGTGAATTTAGCCATGAGAAGAGCTTTCACTTCTTTGTTTGCTGACGAACAAGTTACTTACCTTTGGTAACACTTTTTCTGGTGGATACAGTATCTGCCTGTGGATCCCTCACCTTATGAATATCCCCTACGCCAGCATTCCGCAGAAACTTTTTCCTAGCTCTCCACGCCGACGAGGTTGTCACAATGCTATGGCTCCGAACGTGGCTCCGCGTGACGTCACTGGAGCCATAAGAGGGCCACTTCGGCGTGATAACGTCAGTTCCACCCATTTTTTCCGTGCTACCGAGGCGAAACGGGCGGACCGACCATATAGACAATACATATATAGTACACAGTATTCACACAAATACACACAATGTAAAGTGAAATAGGAAGGCAAAAGAAAACAAGCATTTCCAATAAGCCTACACAAAAGAGAGGCAATACACAATGACAATATGAAACAACATATTAACGAATACCTCTTGAGGTATAAAAGGGTGGACAACGGGGAGGCGGGTGGGTCAGTGAGGAATCCACAGGCAGATACTTTATCCACCAGAAAAAGCGTTACCGAAGGTAAGTAACTGGTTCTTCTGATGGATACATCTGCCTGTGGATTCCTCACCTTATGAATAGAATCCCACAGCAGTCCCACTCCCGGAGGAGGGTGTCTACCCTTCTATACCCAAAAGTCTTGCAAAACCGAGCGCGCAAAATGGCCATCCCTCCTCACTTCAAAATCTAAGCAGTAATGCTTCGCCAAAGTGTGGAGGGAGGCCAAAGTTGCGGCCTTACAGATGTCCAGCAAAGGAACACCTCTGGACAAGGCAGAAGTAGATTATTTAGCCCTGGTCGAATGAGCTCTAATGCCTTCAGGAGGCTCCTTACCAGCCAGAGCGTAGCAGATCTTGATGCACAAGATGATCCACCTGGATAGAGTGCGCTTGTGCACCGCCTTGCCCTTCATGCATCCAACGTAGCCCACAAAGAGCTGATCGTCCAATCGCAGGTCCTTCAATCTATCCAGATAGAAACTGACCACCCTTTTAGGATCCAAGCGGTGCAGCCTCTCCTCCTCCTTGGAAGGGTGAGGGGATAGAAAGTAGGGAGGGTAATGGACTGCTCTAGATGGAAGGGAGTTACCACCTTAGGCAGAAAAGCAGGCCTGGTCCTGAGAACCATTCTTTCAGCATGAATAGTCAGAAACAGAGGCTTAGAACTCAAAGCCTGAAGCTCACTCACCCTCCTAGCTGAGGTGATAGCCACAAGGAAGACCGTTTTGAATGACAGCAGTCTCAAAGGACAACTATGCAGAGGTTCGAATGGGGAACCCATTAAGAAAGTTAAAACTAGATTTAAGTCCCACTGGGGCATAATGAAGGGAGTAGGCGGAAACATATTAGTAAGGCCCGTAATAAACCTTAAAACCACCGGAGATTTAAAAAGAGACGGCTGATCAGGCAAACAAAGAAATGCAGATAAAGCCGACAAATAACCTTCAACAGTAGCCACAACACAACCCTGCTGGGCCAAATGCAATGCAAAACAAAGAACATCAGAAAGATGAGCCTTTAAGGGATCAATAGATCTCTCTCCACACCATTTAACAAATCTTGACCACCTGTGGGAGTAAATGGACTTAGTGGAGTGTCGCCGGGCCGATAAGTTAACATCCACAACGTCAGGAGGGAGAGAGAAGGAACTCAGACTGCCCCGTCCAATCTCCAGGCATGTAGGTGCAGGCTCTGGAGGTGGGGGTGAAGAACCTGCCCCCGCGACTGCGAGAGGACGTCTACCCTGAGAGAGAGACAGAGCGGAGGGTGCTACGAGAGGTGAAGTAGATCTCTGTACCACACCCTTCTTGGCCAATCCGGGGCGATCAATATGACTTGGGCCCGGTCTTGGCGAATCTTTCTCAGAACCAGAGGAATCAAGGGTATGGGAGGAAACGCATAAAGGAGATGTGAGCTCCAACTCAACTGAAACGTGTCCCCCAACGCCCCCTGCATCGGAAACTGGAGACTGCAGAATGACTAGCTATGCGTGTTCTTCGAGAGTGGCAAACAGGTCCACCCGAGGAGCCCCCCCACGTTCGGAAGATGAGTCGAACTACCTCCGGATGAAGCCTCCACTCGTGGTCGGCGGAGAACTGCCGACTGAGACTGTCCGCACGCATGTTCAACACCCCAGCCAGATGATTTGCCATCAAGCAAATCCGATGGTCCTGAGCCCAGGACCAAAGCCGTAACGCCTCCCTGCAGAGACGGTACGACCCTACTCCTCCCTGCTTGTTGATATACCACACCGCGGTAGTGTTGTCAGTCAGGACTTGAACCAACTGACCGTGAAGGGAAGGGAGAAAGGCCTTGAGCGCCAAATATATCGCCCGCAATTCCAGAAGATTGATATGAGACAATCTCTCCTCTGGAGACCAAAGACCCTTGATCTCCAGATCCCCCAGATGAGCACCCCACCCTAGGGTAGAGGCATCCGTTATCACTGTGGCCACTGATTGAGGAAGATGAAAGGGCTTTCCTTGAGACAGATTGCCCTCCACGCTCTAGCAAGACAGATCCGCTGCACCTTCTCTGGAGATCCTGACAGACTCCCAGAGATCTCCGTTGTGCTGATAACACTGCCTGCGGAGGCACCACTAGAGAATCCTCATGTGCCAGCGTGCATGGTTGACCAACAGAATGCAGGAGGCGAACAGACCGAGCAGATGTAGGACCTTCAGAACTGGAACAACCGCTCTATTGTGGAATAAAGGGATAATTTCCTGAATGTCGAGAATCCTTTGTGGAGGAGGAAAAGCTCTACACACAGTGGTATCCAGCACTGCCCCTATGAACAGGTTGCGCTGAGAGGGCACCAGGTGAGACTTGGGCACATTTATTGAAAAACCCAATCTGAACAACAGCTGAGTTGTTACCTGCAGATGACGACGCACCATCTCTGGCGACTCTGCCTTCAGAAGCCAGTCGTCCAGGTAGGGGAAAACCAGGATCCCCGACCTCCTGAGATGGGAAGCCTCCACCGCCATCACCTTGGTGAAGACTCGAGGTGCAGTAGTAAGGCCAAACGGAAGGACGGCAAACTGGTAATGCTGCGAACCAACCGTAAACCGGAGATACTTCAGGTTTGGGATGTGAAAATACGCATCCTGCAAGTCTATGGACACCATCCAGTCCTCCTGTTGCAGCGCTTGCAGAACCTGCGCTAGGGTGAGCATCTTGAACCTCTCCTGCTTGAGAAACAGATTCAAGATTCTGAGATCCAGGATGGGACATAACCTGCCATCCTTTTTGGCAATCAGGAAATACTGAGAGTAGCATCCCCGATTCCTTTCCTGCTCCGGAACCATCTCTATCGCAATTCTTTGTAACAGGACAAGTACCTCCTTCTGAAGAAGTAAATGATCCTCCGTGCAAAACCCTTGGCAAGGAGGGTAAGGCGGAGGGAATTCCCTGAAGGGAAGGGTGTACCCATGTTCTACCAGATCTAAAACCCAAAGGTCCGAAGTGACCAATTTCCAATCCTGTAGAAAATGGGTAAGCTGGCCCCCCCACAGGACCAGCATGATCCAGGATGGTGGATCTAGGGCTGCTTTCCTGCATTACCAGGAGGGGTTGGGGAGGTAGAGGAGGAGTGGGAGGAAGGCTGACGACACGCTCCACGAAGGCGACCTCTGCCCTTACCTCTGTAGGACTTGTACAAGGGGTTTTGTTGCTGTATTAGCGGCTGACGGGAACCAGAAAAGGAAGATTTCCCAAAACCACGGTATCTTCTATAGCCATATTCCCTTGCCTGAGACTGTAGACCCAAGGATTTCGCTGTGGCCTTACTGTCCTTGAACCTTTGCAAAGCAGTCAGCTTTTTCCCCAAAAAGCCTAGAACCGTCAAAGGGTAGATCAAGAAGGGCAGCCTGTACATAAGGTGAGAACCCAGAAGACCTCAGTCATGCATGTCTTCTAGTAGCAATGGATGAACCCATCACCCTGGCAACTGAATCTGCTGTGTCCAGGCCAGACTGGATGACTTGGCGAGCAGCAGCCTAAGAGTCTTCCAGAACCTCACTCAAATTACCCCGGTCTTCCTCAGATGATTTGGAAGAAGCTGCTTGGCAGAGTCCATAAGGGCATGAATGTATCTACCCAACAAACAAGTAGCGTTGGTGGATTTCAAAGCCATACTCGCTGAAGAGAAGACCTTCTTTGCAGATTGCTCAAGCTTCTTGGAATCCCTGTCAGCAGGAGCTTGCGGAAAGGCACCCGTAGACTGCTTTGAACATGAAGCCTGCACCACCAAACTCTCAGGCGAAGGATGAGAGGAAATTAACACAGGATCTCCCGGGGCAGGCCTGTACCTTCTGGACACAGATCTTGAAACTGCAGGAGCAGAAAGAGGATTGCGCCAAACCTCAAGGATCGGCTCTGTCAGAGCATCATTGAAAGGCAAGAGTGGTTCAACCACAGAGGACGGAGAATGAAGCTCCTCTGTAAGGCAAATTAGGCTTGTACTCAGCCATCCAGATCAGAGATCCAAGAGCTCTGCAACCTTCCTTATTACAGTATGGTAAGGTGCAACTTCCTTCGAAGGAGAAGCTTTCTGAAAAGCAAAGTCCCACCTCGGGGAGGTGTCAAGTCCACTTGCCTCACACAGACCCTCGAACATATCCTCAGGCTCATAAATTTCACCTTCCTCCATATCTTCAGCCTGGTACTGTTCCTCCTCTAACAACCTCTGCGCTTCTCTCCTTGAGCGCATCTTCGGTTGCGGCGTCGGCGGTGCCACACCATGGTGAAGCACACCCAAATTAAATGCCAGAGAACCCACAGGACCCAAAGGTGCACCAGAAGGGTAAGAGGCCCTGTGAAACACACCATACATGGCATTTAAAAAATGTGAGGGATCTGAACCCGGCGCCGGGAATGAAGGATACTGCGCCGGTTCGAGATCCGATCGAGGAGCCTCCAGAGTTGGAACTACCGGGGCCACAGGCAGAGCCACAGGAGCCGAAGGCGTCTCAGCATCAGCCAGATTCGATGAACCATCTGGAGCCGGAGAGGATCTCGGCGTAGGAGACTGCGCCGGAGTCCCCTGATACGAAGGAGAATGGGCTGGAGTCACCTGAGGAGACACTGAAGGTGAAGGAGAGACGAAGTCCTTAACACGACGTCGAGCAGCCGGAGAAGGCAACCTTAAAGCCACAGGCTTCGACGAACGGTGTCAAGATTCATGCCTCTTCTTCTTCTGTTTCCTCCTCTAATCATGTGAAGTCGACGACCTCAACTTCGAACGTTTTCGACCCCTTTTTTCTTTTCTTACTTTAGCCATGTACAGCTTGGCTTCTCGTTCCTTCAAGGCCTTTGCGTTCATTTTCCTACAGCAAGGACAGCCCTCAACGTCGTGATCAGATGATAGACACCACAGGCAGTCCTCATGGGGGTCAGTGATCGACATATGCCCCCCACACTCCTTACAGGGTTTGAAGCCAGACTTCCTTGGAGCAGACATGTCGAAACCACATAAGGAAACCAGAGAAATACAAAGTATCCAGGAGAAAGTATAGGAGAGTCCGTAGAAAAACAGTTTGCGTCGACAGCGCGGAAAAAGGGAACTGACGTCATCACGCCGACGTGACCCTCTTATGGCTCCAGTGACGTCACGCGGAACCGCGTGCAGAGCCATAGCATTGTGACGACCTCGTCGGCGTGGAGATCTAGGAAAACGTTTCCTCAGAATGCTGGCGCAGGGGATATTCATAAGGTGAGGAATCCACAGGCAGATGTATCCATCAGAATCCTGAGTAATGGATAAGTTACTTACCTTTGGTAAAACGATTTCTGGTGGTTACGCCAAGTAACCGCAGATTTCTCACTTTTCAAATATCCCCAGGTGCCAGACTGGATCCGGAATAATTTTCAGCATGGCTCTGTGCACCAGTAGATGCATTATTCAGTTCCGTGTAGACTGCTCCAACCGGAAGTGACAGCTGGAGAAGCATATAGATGCCACCTAAGTGCACTGATGTCAGTCTTGTTCTGGACATCGTCCACGACCTCAGATGCGGAGAAAACAAACCAATTATTTGTGCCAGTGTGCAAATCTATATTTTCTAACCTTTTTAGATGGTAAAAAGTCAATTCCACAGAAAGGGGGCCGCAGGAAGTCTGGAAGGAATCTATAGTATAATATACACCAGAAAAATCGTTTCTTAAAGTAACTTGTCCTTCTTTAGAACAGATCTACAGATTCCTCACCTTTAGAACATATACCAAAGCAGTACCTACTCAGTGGTGGGTTTGTGGAATAACTAAAACCGAAACAACCTGCAGGACCAAGCCAAAATGCTCTTCCCATAGGATCTGGCTGACAAGTCAATAGTGCTCTGTGAACGTGTGCACAGATTCCCGCTTAGAAACTTAACAAATATCCACCAAGACAGGCACTCTATGAGCCAGTGTAGTTGTAGTACTGTTGGCTCTGGTGGAGTGAGCCCAATACCCCAGGGGGCTGCTTCTTGGCTAGTGCATAGCAGTCCTTTATGCAGTGGACTATCCACATAAATAGGGTCATCTTCTCCATTGCCTAAACAGCTAATTGTCCACCTGTGAGTTACTTTTGGGATGAAGGGAATAAGTCTCTCCTCTTTTGACGTGTGAGGTGGAGCAAAAAACATTAGAAGTGTGGTAGATTGACCAATGTGAAAGAATGTTTCAACTTAAGGTCTGGTCCATAGCAGCAATTTGTTCTGGTAGAAGGTGGTGTAGGGCGGCTGTACTGAAAGAGCTTAAAGTTCACTCACATGGTGAGCTGACGTAATCACAATAAGAAAGGCAGATTTATAATAAAGAAAACGGTCTTCAGGGTCAGGAGACGCAAGGGACAACAGTATCACTGCTCAGACAGGGTGGGTAGATATAGGGAAAGTAAGGACCAGATTAAGGTCTCACTGAGGAACCATGAAAGGCTTTGGGAGACTCAGATGGAGCAAAGCTTTGAGGAAACGCATCATAACGGGTGATTTTAATAAGGATGACTGGTCCAGCAACAGCAGGAAGGCTGAAAGAGCAGACCCGTAACCTTTAGCAATGTCACATGCAAGGCCTTGATAGGCCAAAGGTAACCTTTAGCAATGTCAACTGCAAGGCCTTGATAGGCCAAAGATGAAACAAACCCCACTACACACAAGTTTTCTAGCAATGGGTCCATGTGACCAGCACTACACCAAGCCAGACACTTGTCCCATCATCCAGCGTAAACAGATTTAGTAAAAAGATGCCTCCGCCATGGTGGCATCAACTTCTTCAGGATGTAGATAGAATGAAGCCAACTGCTGATGTTTAATCTCTACACATAGATGTGAAGATTGTGCAAACTCAGGTGCAAGACCCTGCCATGTTGATGAGACAGAAGAGTGCGAAGTAGCAGACTGATTAGAGAAAAGATCCCCATGCCCAGACGTTCTGGGTACCACACACTCATGGCCCAATCTGGAGTCACAAGGATGACTTAGACAAGGTCGTTCCAGATCTTCTTTAGAACCCAGGACAGGAAAGGTAAGGCATACAGGAGCCCAGTGTTGCATTATATAAGCAGAATGAGTCTCAGAGTGAGACTTCTTGGAAACTCCAAAACTCAAAAGCGTGGACACTGCGCATTACCAGCAGTGGCAAAGAGATCGAGCCAGGGTTCTCCCCATTTTTAGAAGAAGCCCTGTGCCACCTCTGGCTGTAGCTGCCGTTCGTAATCTGCTAGGTGCAGTTGGCTGACTTAGTCCATTTAAAGATCCTGACAGGTGGTATACCATCTGGTATATTCCCTGACGATTTAGCCAGTTGCTGATGTGCAGGGACTCCTGACACAGAACACAGGACCTCACGCTGCTGTGCTTGTTGCAATACCTCCTGAACCACCCACCCCTTGATAGATGGTAGAAAGGCTTTAACACCGAGTAAATGGTCTGCAACTCCAGCAGATTGCTGCGGAGGCAGGCTTTTGCTGGAGACCAGAGTCCTCCGATCTCCACCTCTCAGAAAACTTCCCCAGCTCCGCAGCAACACATTAGTCATCACTTGATGGGGTAGGGAGAAGGGTCTGCTATTGGTCAAGCAGTCACCACTGCAGATCATTTGCTGTCTCATCCAAAACCTCAATAGAATCAAACAGGTTTCCCTGTTGCTGGGCCAAATGAGACTTCAGACGCCCCGGCAGAGCTTCCGTGTGCCACATCACATGGTCAACGAGGAGGATGTAGGCCAGTAGACCAAGAAACAATTAATCAAGAAGCCTCATTCCCACTGAAATCAAGGATAGAAGATGAAACATCAGGAGAGAAGGCCTGAAAGCACACCGTCTATAGGATGGTTGTTATGAGAGGAGGCAAATGTGAAGGAGTCGAATGACTTTGGCAGTATAACCGTGAAACTGTGATTTAAGGAGGTTCACAGTCATCTCTAGGTGCTTCATGACTAACTGGCGAGCCGGCCTCCAACAGCTATTCCTTTAGGTAGCGAAAGACTGGTACCCCTGATTTCCAAAGATGAGCAACAAACACCACCATCACCTTTGTGAACACCAGAGGGGAACTGGTGAGGCAGAAGTGGCGCATGGCAAACTGAAGATGCTCCTTGAACCACTGATAGCGTCTGTGGGCCTGTAGGAGAGGGATATGGAAATGTGTCCTGCAGCTCTAACGCCACCATCCAGTCTCCTGGATTCAGGCCCAATAGAACTTGGGTCGGCATGAGTACCCTGAATTTGTGCGTCCACAGGATGACATTGAGGGCAAATGTCTAAAATAGGGCAGAGGTCTCTGCCATTCTTCGGCACAAGCAAATAACAGTAGTAGCAGCCGGTTCTAATCTCAGAGGCTGGCACGCCTTCTATGGCTCCATTCTCCAAAAGCCTGTAGTACCTGTAACAAAATGGACAAATGTTCCTCTGAAAGCCGATGTGATTAGGAAATAGCCTTGTTAGACTATATGCAGATCCCATCTGTCGGAAGTAATCACCTGCCAGCTGTGGAGAAAAAATCTAATCCTGTTTACCGTGTTGTGTACCAGTAATGGTAACTAAAGCAGCTTGGAGACTGCTGCTGGAGGGGCTGCAGACTGGTAGGTGCACTCTCCCTGCACGGCTTGGCATGGTCTGCTGGATCTCCTACCCCAATCCGAAGAGTGTCCATTGTTGGGATGGTGGGTCATGGCATTGTCTGTAGCCAAAACTCCTAGCAATGCCTCAAAAGAGGAGACATTGCATGAATACAGCCTTACAGGTATAGAATGATGTAGGGAGCATGCAGTAGTTCTTCCTTAAAAATGCTTGAGGGTGGAGTCAATTTTATTGCCACAGAGATGTGATCTGTCAAAAGGCATGCCCATGAGTGATGCAGAGCACTGTAGCATCACAAAAGTATCAACAGCTCTGATTAAGAAGTCTGCTCTGTCCATCCCTGACCTGATGATGTACTTGGCAGCATCCTGGCCACCTTGAACGTTCTACACCATATTAGTATGGAATTCCTTCGTTAGAGCAGGTAGGATTGCAGTGACTGAGTCCCATAAGTCATTTTAATATCTGCCCAGCAAGCAGCTGGTATTGACTGAATGAAGGGCGAGGCCAGCAGAAGAGAAAATCCTCTTTCCAAAAGCCTTAATTCTTTTTGACGCTCTATCTGGGTGAGTAGTCTGCAAAGAAACTGGGCTATCCTTGCTGGTGGAGGCCTGTACTACCAGACTCTCAGGAGTAGTGTGCTGTGTCAGAAAAGCAAGTTAACCAAAAGCCGGTCTGACAACATGTCACCTGTCTATTTACTGGTGGGCAAAAGCAAGATTTATTCCACGAGGGCCCTTGCCAAAGGGCAGGAAAGGTTCAGAGAAAGATGGATTGGTTTTGGCAGCTGCGTGAGGACTTTGGTTTTAACTTCTGCAGAAAGTAACTCAAGATACAAAACCTCTGCTGCTTGTCGAATGAGGCAGAATCCTCTGTGGAAAGACCAGGGGGTGAAACTCGCCCTGTATCAGGGAAAGTGTCCAGCCACCGGTCTCTTAAATCCATATAAAAGCTGTCATCATATTAAGGGACAATCTCATCCTCACCATCCTCACCAAAAGGTGGTTGGCTCTGATCAGAGACGGATACAAAAAGTTGGAGGATTACTGGAGTGTGGTTCTTGCAAGGCTACTGTTCCCTCAGAGTCAGACAGTATTATAGCTGGGCATGTCGGAACTGTGCATTAAAGCGGCTTTGGCCAAGGTGGAGACTGAGTTACTTCAGAATCGGACAAGAAAATGGGGACTGCCTCATCTGCATGGACACAGCAGAAACCTGCAAGGATTGTGGTGCCGGACGAGGAGTCCGCTACAAAGCCAGAGCGGGACTTGAAGCAGTTTCAAGAGGCACAGATTGTGCGCGAGTGGACCAGCAGAGGGTAACCTGACTGGAGGTATTCTCTGATCAATGGGGCCCAAAGGCATGCTAAGGGAGCCAAGTAAGCATCCAAAGATGCAATCTGTAGTTTCGTTGCTGACCCACCGGCATATTAAGACCAGCTAGGGAGCTGGCTGCACTGTAGGGAACCTGGAGCGAGACCAGGGGCCACTCTGATGTTCTTGCTACTCCTAAGGAGAAGCAAGACTAGTGTGAAGCCTGCTTGGACTTCTTGTCATTCTTCTCTGACTTGGACTTATCAGCAGACTTGCAAAGCAACAATGACCAGTCGTGGGACCTGCACCGAAAAGTTTGTCAGGGTGCACTCCCAGTACGACTTGAACTCGCAGCCTGATTCCAAACACCAGAAGCACACCTTATGGGGATTTGTCACTGTTCCGACAAGGTTTAAACCCTGAAGTTTTAGCAGGACACACGCACGCCGGTAAATACATTGGAAAAATACTCCTTATCGGATGAGAAACAAGTAAGAGCTAGCTCTGAATCTGCATACGAAAACCCAGGAAAGAAAAGTACTAATATTTGTACGCTAGGGTGGCGCCTATATGCAGTTCGAACCATCAATTTCGAGGAAGAGCGACCTACCAGGGACTATGCTAAAAAATACATTTTACGGATCTAATTTGGCACCTGGGGATATTCTTAAAGGTACGGAATCTGTATGCTAGAAGTATTCATCAGAAGATGAAGAATTCTATGTATTGATCCTTATATAGCCTAGATTTACTACTATTTCTATTATTTTTAAAATTAATTTTTGTTCTTCTGTTTCTTAAAACTAACTTTTTGTAAAGTCTGAATTAGAGGGATAGATGGTATCAAAGTGTAAGCTCAATAACAGATCTAGGCTCAAAGCATTATCTCAATGATTGACAAGCATTTCTCTCCACAGAAAGGTTGGAACTTATTGTTGCTGAACACACAAAAAAATACACCACTGGAGTGGCCCATAGATGGCAAGTCCTGTCCACCACACTTCGCTTTGGCTCCTACTTGCGATTTACAAAGAACAGTCTGCAGAAGAGATCATCCTCCACATTGTGAAAGCCACTACAGGAACTGCTGGCCACCCAATTTTGTTTATCACACACAGAGAGTCAGGACATGTAGATCGCCTCTTTTATGAGACAATTAAGTGCAAAGAGTAACAAAGTGCAATGCTTTGAAAAGACTGTCCTCGCCCTCAACAAGTGTTGGCATGCTTTATCATAGGGCTGCTGCGAACACCTCTGCGCAGACCAACGCTAGAGGTAGAGCAATAGGGTGGAGAAGACAATACAATCACAAAGAAAAGGAAAGGATCCAAAGAAAAATAAGTGCAGACAATAAGTTTAAAACTAATTAAGGGATATCCTAATAAGTATTTTATTCCTGGATACCCCTGTTAGGGCTAAAAGGTATCTCCCTACCAAAGGATGGTGGTGAAGTAAGAGATTTAAGCACCAATCACCCCTCTGTTCTGCAAAGAAGTCGACATGTTTCTGCCGGATTTCGTGTCTCTGCCGGCTTTCATCAGGACTGTTAGATTCCTAGTCTTACTCCCTTTCTAGTATACTTTAGTTTGTATCTCTGATTACTACACCTGTTACTTGTGAGTATAATTAGGTCCTGTAATCACCCTCCAAATTGGATCGAGTCCCACTTAGGATACTGCTAGAATTGGCATGAGGAATGAGGGCGACCTCCTGTAGTCACACATTCGTCAAGGGTGGTGTGCCTCTGGAACAATGTCCCTCCCGGTGTCGTGTAGGTACCCAATTTTGTTGTCTGTGTACCACATACAAAGGCGCATCACTTCCTCACATAACATCTTTGAAGCAACAATGCCCTGCATGCTCACATAAAACATTGCCTTGGTATTGTCTGTCGAGGCTTGCAACAGATGATCCTGCAATTTCATAAGAGGCTTTGAAGGTCAGATGCAACCTTTTGTGAGTTAGCAACCAAATTATTTACCTTTGGTAATGCCTTATCTGGTAGAGAGTATATCTAGCTGCAGATTCCTTACCTTTAAATTTCCCAGATGTCAGACTGTATCTGGAAGATTTTTCATGAGCAGTACCCCTGAGCGCGGGTAGATGGCTTTGATCGACTGCGCATTCGTCATCGGAAATGACATCCGCGGCACCTACAAAAGGCACCACCACGGCTCGCTGAAGTCAATTTCTTTTTGCGCCTTTCCACGTCAGAAGCGCGGAGCCATGAAGAACACTGACCACGGGGGGGGGGTGGCTTAGCCGGCAATGAAGACGGACGCGCTCCTGTAGTGCTCCGTCGTAGGCTTCTGCTATTGGCCCAATTTATCCGCCCCAGACATCAGAGTCGGGTCGCTGACATCAGTACACCTCCCGGGAGCCAACCCGAGGCCCAGAGATCGTGACGGAGAGCGGGGGCTTCGGAGACGCGGTCCCTCGACATCGGAGCTGCGCAGACAGTGCTTACAGCCCCGGGCGCCACTTGCCTCGCGACGCCGGGGATTAGCTCTGCCCCCCGGGCCCTGATCTGTGGCGCAGCTGCGCGCTCTGCGACCCACTCTGGCCCAGTGCCTGGCGCTTATCAGTCCCGGCAATTATTGGATCCCCGGGGAGACGTGGTGACTGCGGAGCGGCTCTTCCCACCAGTGCAGTGCTCTCTCTGCACAATCCGAGGATGGATGCGTGACCGGGGGCTTTGGCACACTACTACTCACGATCCTCTCCAGCGTTGGACGCACCACTCCTCTCTGCCCCAAGGGACAGGATGTAACGGCGCATTATTGATGCCAATACCTGCGGAGGCTGGTGCTATGGTGGACGCCGCACGCTGATGCCACTACCTGCGGAGGCTGGTGCTATGGTGGACGCCACACGCTGACGGTGAGACCTGCGGCGGAGATGCAGAGGTGCGACTGGGCCCTGTGGCATTGATCTGACCTACGCGGACTTTGCTCTGCACGGACGCTGGCCCCCGGGCCCTGGAAGTACCAAGCCTGTGATTGTACAGCCCTCTAGGGCTGACCTGCCCTGATCGCCTGGGAGCTTTGTGTCTGAGTTTGTGGGGGGAGTACGAGGTACACCGCGCTGCGGCAGTTGAGGATCATTGCTCCGAGGCCACTGGGGTCATCTGGTCGGAGGGTGCCACTACCTGAAGGTGAACACCTTAGAGACATTGGCAGATACAAAATTCCTCCCCGTGATACTTCCACAAGGCCAATTACATTGTCCGGCCTGCGCTGGCACATGCTTCGCGGTGTCCGCGCCTTCCCTGCTCACCGGAGACAGGTGGTGCCCTCATGTCGCGAGGGGGGCGCATAAAAACAGGCGGAGGTATTGCAGCCCCACCCCGCAGACCCGGGCCCAGGCTGACAAGATGGCGGGTTCGGGCGTAGTGGATGCGATGTCGCACAAATTAGATGCGGTATTAGCGGCAGTTGAGAAGCTTGGGGAAACCATGAACCAGATCCGTACCTCCCTCGAAGACAAAATTGATAAAGTGGCAGTCGAACTCACCCTGCTTCATGCAGATCACCGAAAACTGGCAGATCGCACTGCTTCCGCCGAGAAGGTCATTGCTGATGTCTCTCCACGCGTCTCCACAGCAGAGATGCAGATTCAGAGCCTCCTTGACCGGGTCAACTTCTTGGAGGTATGGGCTGAGGACGCAGAAGGCCACTCCCGACGCAACAATATATGCGTGGTAGGCCTACCGGAGGGAACGGAAGGGAGAGATGCGGTGGCCTACACGGAACAGTGGATTCAATCGTTCCTACCTGAGGGCACCCTTTCCCCGTACTTTGTTGTGGAGAGGGTGCATAGAGTACCTCCCAGGCCTCCCCCACCGGGCTCCAACCCTCGTCCACTGTTAATCCGCTTACAGAATTACAGGGACAGAGATGCAGTCCTTCAAGGTACAAGGAAGCTACAGGAGGTCCAAGTAGATAACCACAAAATCATGTTCTTTCCGGACTATACGATGCAAGTCCAGAGGCAGCTTTATTCGTTTATGACAGTGAAGCGGCAACTCAGACAATGTGATCTCAAGTACTCGTTATTTCCGGCGAAACTCAGGGTGATTGCGAATGGGAAAACTCATTTATTTAACACCTCGGTGGGGGCGGAAGAATGGCTGGACACCTACAGTTCCTCAGGGGGTGGGACAGCTGCCGTGAGCAGGAGAGAGTTGACATCTGATGCCTCCTCACGACGTTGCCGCAGGAAGTCCCAGCCCCCCAGCTCTCGCTCCCTTGGCCCGGCCCCGGAATTGATACTAAGTGGCCAACAACAGGCCCTGCAGGCGGTGGTGGACATCAGTGGGACGCAAGATGAAGAGACTAATTCGACTTCCGATCGACGAGAACCGCCAAGTGACTATGAACTCAGATAGTTTTTTTGCCTCCCAAGCCTCCGGTGATCTGCCCCGGATCCACCCCGCAGACTTCTAATGAGATAGTTTGAACCTTGAACGCATCTATGTTCTGCCTTTCATATGTAGCTCTCGTGGCCCAGGACAAGTCTGTTATTACTGCCACGCAAGTATCGGAGTTCCTATATTTGTCTTCTGCATTGTATTCCCTGATCTGAGATGCTGGGGTCTTATTATTGTGCTGCTGCTGCTGTTGCTGCAACGAGTGGGTTGCCGGGGACTGATGGCTCGATTAGATCCAGGACATCTAGGCGGGTTGTCGGGTGGCACCTGCTCCCAAGGGAACATCAATTATGTTACAGATGTAGCACCCCAGACAATATGGGTTAGGCCGGGGCAATTGAGGTAGCCAGAGGAGACTTATCCCACACTTTCTATTTAGTATATTGCTGTGCATATTGGTCCCCCCCCAGACGTTGACTGTATGCTACTTTTGTTCTTTGTATGGGCGGTTGTCTGTTGCACACTCGTCCTTCTGGTATTTCTCATTATATATAGTTTGAATGTTTGCTTTGCCATCCATCACATTAAGCGATATGCAGACCACTCGCCCCATTCGTACAACAGCGACAACTCTGCACGTATTTACGCAACTCCACTATTAGCTCTCCTCACCCCTTTGCCTGATGGGACATGGTGCGTTTCTTTTTCTCAGTCTCCATGGTCCCGATACGGATAGGTACATGGAACGTGCGGGGTCTGCATGACCCGTCACGACGATACCACATTTATTCATATCTGAAACGCCACCATATACACATAGCCTTACTCCAGGAGAGACACATACATAAACCTGAGGTGTTCCGGTTACATAGGCGCTGGAGGGGACCACTGTACGCTACAGGATACTCGGCGTATGCACAGGGGTATTGGTGTGGGTTAGACCAGGGACCCTTTTTCGAGTAGTAGATTCATGTATTGACATGGAGGGTAGATATGTCATTGTCAAAGGTACCCTAGATGGCAGATCTGTGATCATTGCCTCGCTATATGCTCCTAATACTGACCAAGCTGCTTATTTTGAACTTGTTTCTCACAAACTGGCCAGATGGCATGATACTCCTTTGATACTAGGCGGGGATTACAATAGTGTATTGGATGTCTCATTGGACCGCTCTTTTCCTCCCTTGCCTGGTACAGCCACACACACGGCAATGAAAGCACTGAACAACTGAGCAACGCAGTGGCATTTGACAGATGCCTGGCGCCATCGTCACCAGCTGGACAAGGTATACTCCTACTATTCAGGAGCACATGGCCTTCACGTGCGGCTGGATCGCTTTATGGTGACCTCTGATCTTTTACCCGGAGTTATAGGGTCACACTACATGGGGCGTACGCACTCAGACCACAATCCGCACGTGTTGCGAGTTGGAATGGGAGGAAGGGATCCCACCGATCCCAGTTTGGAGGCTTCAGCCGGATGCACTACTGGATGCACCCTTTCGGGACTTATTGGCCACCACTGTAGCACAGTATTTGGACGAAAATGCAGGCTCTGCCTCAACGCCGCTGCTGGAGTGGGACGCTCTAAAAGTGGTTGTACGGGGAACACTGTTTGAGAGCACAGGTGGGTATCCGAGCACAGTTAGAAAAAGACCTCACCAAATTAGAGTCACAATTAGCATCCTGCGAGCAGGAAGCCGCTAGTGGATCTCCGCGATGGCTTGATTGCCACAGAGAGGAACATGCGCGACTGTTAGAGCGGCTGCGATGCCTTAACTATGCAGCACATTCGGCGCGGACACATCATATGGGGGACAAGGCGGGGAAGCTACTCACATGGCTTGTCCGTCAGAGCGAGTCGTCAGCCCCGATAACGTCAGTACGTACGGCACGGGGGGTATAGCATATACGCAATGAGACATACACGATGCGTTTGTGTCACACTATCGTGACCTGTATAAGTCTCACACACAGACCACACCCGAGGAGCTGCAGATTTACCTGGAGGGGATAGCGTTGCCTCACCCCACGCGTGCTCAGAAAGCGGAACTAAACGACCCCCTCCTCCCGGAGGAAGTTCGAGAAGAACAAGTTACTTACCTTCGGTAACAATGTATCTGTAAGAAACATTAGTTAGTTAGATTCCTCGCCTTAGAATATCCCCAGATGTCAGGCTGGATCCGGAAAGATATTTGTAGCAATACCCCTTGCGCGTCGCTAGGCGTCGTCTGCGGCTCTGCGTCCGTCGTTGGCGTCGTGCGCCGGAATGACATCGGAGTACTTAGACGCCGCCCTCGCGCACTGACGTCAGTTCTTGTACATAGCTTTCCGCGCCAGGAACGCAGAGCCATGCAAGAGACCGACACTGGTGCCAAAAAGTCTAGGGCCCTGAACAGGATGACCTTAACCCTAGATGTCGGTTCGCAGAGCGGGGCGGATGGGTGGGTCGGTGAGGAATCTAACTAACTAATGTTTCTTACAGATACATCGTTACCGAAGGCAAGTAACATCTGAAAGAAACAAGTTAGTTAGATTCCTCTCCTTAGAATAGATACCCCAGCAATACCAACCCCGGTGGAGGGTCTGCGAACCAAGATCACACCAATAAGTCCTGGAGAACAGAACGGCCAAAGAAGCCATCTCTCAGGACTTGGCTGTCCAGGCAATAGTGCTTGGCGAACGTGTGCAGTGAGGCCCACGTCACCGCCTGACAGATGTCCTGCAAGTGAACTCCCCGTCCCAGGGCAGTAGTCGCCGCTGTGGCCCGGGTGGAATGGGCTCTCAGCCCAACAGGAGGGTCCTTTTTCGCCAAGGAGTAACAAACCTTTATACACAAGACGACCCACCGTGAGATGGTCTGCTTGTGTACAGCCCTCCCCTTCTTAGCACCTACGTATCCAACAAAAAGTTGGTCGTCCACCCGGCACTGTCTGGTGCGGTCCAAATAAAAGAACAGCGCACGTTTGGGGTCCAGACGGTAGAGCCGCTCTTCCTCTTTCGAAGGATGCGGAGGCGGAAAGAAGGTGGGCAATGTGACAGATTGCCCGATGTGAAAGGGGGTCACCACTTTCGGAAGAAAAGAAGGACGAGTCCGGAGGACAACCTTGTCCGGATGAACAGAAAGAAAGGGAGGCTTAGATGACAGAGCCTGGAGCTCACTCACCCGTCTAGCCGAGGTGATAGCTACCAGGAAAGCAGTCTTAAGAGTCAGAAGACGAAGGGGACAATTGTGAAGAGGCTCAAAGGGAGCGCACATCAGAAAGGCCAAGACAAGATTCAAATCCCACTGAGGCATTACGAAGGGGACAGGAGGAAACATGTGAGTAATGCCTTTAAGAAAATGTGAAACAACAGGGGACTTGAAAAGAGAAGGCTGATCAGGAAGCCGTAAGAAAGCAGAGATTGCAGAAAGATAACCTTTCAAGGTGCCCAGAGCAGAGCCCTGCTGGGCCAAAGAAAGAAGAAAGAGTAGAACCTCAGAAAGAGGGGTGGAAAGGGGATCCCCAGCCTTTGCTGTGCACCATGCCACAAATTTGTTCCAACTGCAGGCGTATACCGATTTTGTGGAGGGACGCCTGGCTGCCAGAATGACGTCACAGACTTCAGGAGGCAAGTCAAATGGCATCAACTGTCGCCGCTCAATCTCCACGCATGGAGGTGGAGACTGGACAGGTTCGGGTGGAGGACCGTCCCCTGCTGCTGCGACAGAAAGTCCTCCTGAAGAGGCAGTCGTACCGGAGGGTATATTGACATACTGAGTAGCGCGGAATACCAGTACCTTCGTGCCCAATCCGGAGCCACTAAGATGACTTGGGCCCGGCCGCGCCGGATCTTCTACAGCACTCTGAGCAGAAGTGGTATAGGCGGAAAGGCGTACAACACACCGCAACTCCACTTGCGACGAAAAGCGTCTCCGAGCGAGTGCCACCTTGGAAATTCCAACGCGCAGAACTGCTGACATTGCGCGTTCTCTTCGGTGGCGAATAGATCTAACCAAGGCTCTCCCCACTGCAGAAAGAGACCTTGCGCCACGTCCGAGTGCAGACGCCATTCGTGATCCATCATGCACGTGCGGCTGAGTTCGTCTGCTCTGGCGTTCAGAGAGCCCGCCAGATGTTGAACACCAGGATGATGCCCTGGTGTTCCAGCCATGTCCAGAGGCGCAGAGCCTCCTGACAAAGGGTCCACAACCCCACCCCGCCCTGTTTGTTGCAATACCACATGGCGGTGGTGTTGTCCGTGAACACCTGCACGACACTTCCCCGGACAGAGGGAAGGAAGGCTTTCAGTGCAAGCCGGATTGCTCTCAGCTCCAACAAGTTGATATGGAGTTGAGACTCCGCCGGAGACCAGAGGCCTCTGATCTCCGCCTCTCCCATATGGCCCCCCATCCCAGGAGGGATGCATCTGTCACTATTACATGCTCCGGTTGGGGTAGGGAGAGGCATCTGCCCCTGAGCCACCACTGCAACTGTTTCACAGTGCCCTCCGAGATCAAGACATGGTCGGACAGGTTGCCTCGATGCTGGGCCCACTGAAACTTCAGGTCCCACTGCAGAGCCCGCATTCGCCACCTGGCGTAATGCGCCAACAGGATACAGGAGGCCATCAGCCCCAGAAGCCGCAGCACCAACCTGACCGAAACCCAGGATAGAGGCCGAATGATGGGAATCCGAGCCTGAATATCCCGGACCCGCTGTTCCCGAGGGTAGGCCCGGAACTGCGCCGAATAGAGAACCGTTCCGATGAAGAGGAGCTTCTGGGAGGGTCTCAGGTGTGACTTCGGCACATTGATGGAGAACCCCAGCAAATGCAGGAGGTCGGCCGCAGTCTGGAGGTGGGAGATGACTTGCTGGGGCGAGCCCGCCTTTAACAGCCAGTCGTCGAGATAGCGGTAGACTGGAACCCCCGATCTGCGCAGATAAGCTGCAACCACCGCCATCACTTTCGTGAACACCCGAGGGACACTGGTGAGCCCGAAGGGGAGCACGGTGAACTGAAAGTGCTCCTGACCCACCGTGAACCGCAGGTAACGCCGGTGGGCCGGCAGGACGGGGATGTGAAAATAGGCGTCCTGCAAGTCCAACGCTACCATCCAGTCTCCAGGGTCGAGGACAGCCAGAACCTGAGCTAAGGCGAGCATCTTGAACCATTCCTTCCGGAGGAAGGCGTTGACGCTCCTGAGGTCCAAGATAGGGCGTAGGCCCCCTTTCCCCTTCTTGGGAACCAGAAAGTAGTGGGAATAGCAACCACGACCTACTTCTGGAACAGGAACGCGCTCGACGGCCCCTTTGGCCAAGAGGGCCGTAACTTCCTCCCGCAGAAGATTCAAGTGATCCTCCGACATACGGTGGCACTGCGGTGGCATGGCTGGAGGGTTCGTCTCGAAGGGGAGGGAGTAGCCCCTTCGGCCGATTTACAGCACCCACCCGTCCGATGTGATGGATCGCCAGTGGAGCAGGTGACGGCGAACTCTGCCGCCCACTGGCGTGGAATGGGCCTGAAAGCTCGGACTAGGAGGGCTTTGAGGCGGATGCTGCCGGGGTGGATGTGGACTGACCGGCACGTTGACCTCCAGTACCGCCTCGGCGTAATCCACGTCCGCGTGCAGGTTGGTTCTGCGGCCGGTGGCTAGGCGGATGTGAGGAGGCGCCCCTTCCTTGGCCGTAGCCCGGGAGTCCTTAAAACGAGCCAGCGCACTATCCACCTTCTCAATAAAAAGGCGAGTGCCATCAAAGGGCATATCCATGAGGGAATTCTGGACATCACCCGAGAAAGACGTGGACCGCAGCCAGGCGTGGCGCCGGAGCGCCACCGTGGTGGAAATCGCCCTACCCAGCGAGTCCGTGGTGTCTAGTCCACACCGTATGGCATGTCGTGCTGCATCTCGCCCGTCAGCAATCGCCTCCTCCGGACACAGGGGCAGCACGTCCTCCAACGTATCCCACAGAGAGTGGGAGAAACGGTCCAAGAGGCAAGCGGTGTTCAAAGACCGCAGGCCCAAACTCAGGGAAGAGAACAGCTTCTTTCCGAACTGTTCCAGCCTCTTGGATTCCCGATCCGGAGGAGCGGACGGGAAGGAGGATTGGGAAGTTGAGGCCTGGATAACCAGACTCTCGGGGGTGGGGTGTTGGGACAGGAAACTGGGGTCGCCCGGAGCAGGGCGGTGGCGCCGGGCCACGTTCCGATCCACAGTAGGAACTGTGGAGGGCTTGGACCAAGTGCCCTGCAGAACGTCTATGAGGGCCTCATTGAACTGCAGCAGAGGCTCTGTGGAGCTTGCCGACAGTGAAGCACCTCTGTGAGGATATTAGTCCTCACGGCCACAGCAGGCAACTCGAGCCCGAGGGCACCGGCCGCCTTGCGCAGCACCACTGAGAAAGCTGCACCTTCCTCGGAGGCCTCAGTTGGAGGAGAGATGAAACCAGCATCCGGAGAGGTGTCCAGACCACTGGCATCCCCCAGTTCGTCTGCCCAGTCCTGTGAAAGTTGGCCCTGTCTGGCCATAGGGTCCTCAGACCCCTCCCAGTCGCCCCCATCATCCGATTCCTGATAAACAGGAGGAATGATCGGAGCCGGGCGGTAGATGAAACGCTCATCCATCAGCGTCGGAAGCAGCACCGCGCCGGCGCCGGACAGGGGCTAAACCGGGGAACGGCGTCGTCCGGAGACGGCGCCGGAGGCGGAACCGTTGTCGGCGCCGGCGGAGGAGGCGTCGTGAGGTCGACCGGCGCCGGCAGAGATCCAGGCCTGGATCCCTCAGGGACCGGCGGCGCCGGGGCCGGAGCCCCCACCATGCGAGGTCGCCCAGTCGGGCCCGCGGGGCCCGAAGGCGCGCCGGCAGGCGTCGACGGCGGAGCCAGGCCCCTCATGGCCAGGAGGAAAGCACTGACCTCTGCCGGAGTCGCGTCAGTCCCAGGTACCGGCGGGTATGGGGACGGACGCGGCTCCTGCGGCTCCGACGGAGTCGCGGGGGTGGGACCACCCTGACCCTCGGCTGAGTCGCTCGACCGGCGAGGGGAGTCCGAAGAGCGGTGTCGCCTCTTGGACTTCTTTGAACGCTTCGACTTACCCGAAGACTTCGAGCCCGACGAGCGATGATGGTGGCTGCAGTTCCGCGACCGGTCCTTGGACCTCCTCCTGGACCGGGACCGTGAGCGGCGCGGAGCCAAGTGCTGAAGCTCGAGAAGCTTATGGGACCGCTCCCGCCTAGCCTTCGAGGTCAAGGCCTGACAATCGGGGCACGACTCCGCGTCGTGGTCGGCCCCCAGGCAGTAAAGGCACCGGCGATGGTGGTCAGTCACCGACATCAGTCGATGACAGGAGTCACAGGCTTTAAACCCAGGCATCCTACCGGCACCAGAGTCGAGTTGACAGAAGACCAAAAAGAGTCAAAAAAGTTTAGTCAAAAATTGACTAAGGGGTAAGCTCTTCCCGGATTGGCGCTGTCTGGCGCGGAAAAAAGAAGAACTGACGTCAGCGCGCAAGGGCGGTGTCTAAGTACTCCGACGTCGTCATTCCGGCGCACGCCGCCAACGACGGACGCGGAGCCGCAGACGACACCTAGCGACGCGCAAGTAGTATTGCTACAAAAACAATTCCGGATCCAGCCTGACGCCTGGGGCTATTCTAAGGTGAGGAATCTAACTAACGTGTTTCTTTCAGATAATCGGGGCACGACTCCGCGTCGTGGTCGGCCCCCTGGCAGTAAAGGCACCGGCGATGGTGGTCCGTCACCGACATCAGTCGATGACCGGAGTCACAGGCTTTAAACCCAGGCATCCTACCGGCACCAGAGTCGAGTCGACAGAAGACCAAAAAGAGTCAAAAAAGTTTAGTCAAAAATTTACTAAGGGGTAAGCTCTTCCCGGATCGGTGCTGTCTGGCGCGGAAAAAAGAAGAACCGACATCAGCGCGCGAGGGCGGTGTAGGAGAGTAGGGTCTGCTTTCTATGTTCACCCCCACTTTTTGCTTTTGCTTCACTGGTTTTTGACTTAGATGTGGCTGTGGGCCTGCCAATCAGACCCACAGCCCAGCTGTTCTCTCTCTAAATTTATACTATGTACTTTAGGTGCATAACCCAATTGGTTAGGATCACCTTATTGGCCCCTGTATAGTGTACCTTAGGTACCCAGGGCATAAGTGTACCCTAGGCCTACCAGGGGCTGCAGCATGTATTGTGCCACCCCTGGCCTGGCCTTCCATTATGACAACTGGCTGATCACTCAGCTGGGGCAAGGTCATGTAATCACCCCTTGCTTAGGTGTAGTATTCCTATACCTACCTTATATATAGACACATGTGTACCTATCAGCCACTCCTATGGCAGGCCTTAACAATCCTGGAGGCAGAGTGCTTGGTAACATGCGAGATGGTGCTCTAGCATGAGCTGAGCCTGTCTGCAGCTTTCGGAACCATGTCCTTATAGCTGTTCTATGATATAGCCTACCATATACTCTTAAAGTACCTTATAATCTTAAACGGTTATGGTAACTATGGTTTGGCTTTATCAAAACATGTCGTGTAAGGTGTCTAACACTTTGGAATAATACCCCCATACCATTTCTGGCGATGAGGATATTATTCCTCCCTTCTAGAGGGAGAAGACATGTTGAAACCTACTTACCCGGTTAAAGTTAACCAGAGCCCCAGCATCACAAAATGGATGCTGCTGCCACAGACACAAGTCTGACCTCCTGCTGCTGGGAGTCCTCCCAGCGAGGGAGGCTTGGACAATAGGTTTCCTGCCTTGGGAGGTGCTAGCACCACCCAGACAGGCCTTAGTGTATTGGGGCAGGGAGGGATGAAAGAAACTAGACACTGCCTGGGGCACACAAGGTGTCACATGCATAGTCCAGTTCAAACCGGCGCTGGGGCACTCCAGCCCCAGCTCTGGCGCGAAACTGGACAAAGGAAAGGGGGTGTAACCACTCCCCTTCCTGGTCCCACCCATAGGAGGGACCTTGCAGGTAGCCCAGCCCACTAGCCCAGTATATCAGTAGGTAGCTGAGCCCTGCTAAATTAGATTAACCTGAATCTGCAACTTGAACAGAAACTCTGGACCTTCGACATTCGACCTCAGGAAGAAGACTGAAAAAATCTCCCTTGTGGCCAAGGAGTGACCACCCTGGACAACCAGGCACCATCCAGCGACCGCTGCTTGCTTTGCGACTGATCCTACGAGGAACGACTGCAGAGACTGACCAGCGCCGTGACTTCCAGACACCTCTGAACCAGATCCACATCGACAGCGAAGCTGAGACCCGTGGAGGCGACGAGGGACGTGGGACCGGCGACCTGGGAAGAGTGGCTAGTAACTGACTAGCGTGACTTCTGAGGCTTCCTCGAGGTTGAGATTAGGGAATTGAGAAGCCCCAATCCCGAGCACCATCTGCAAAGAAGATCAGCTCCCCACACTTCACGTGTTCTGCGTGGGTCCATGCTGCACCCGAGTTGCTCGACGTGTTGTCCGGTTGCTGGCCCGTTGGCTAGTAGCCTCTGCGACGACGAACCTTTGTTTTCATCTTGCTGGTCCGGCTCCTCCAGACTGGCACCCACTCCTCTGTGAAAGAGAAGCACCCCAGACCTTCCTGGTCTGCACCAGAAGCAAGTCCTCCATCCTGTGTGGGTTCCGCTTGCCAAGGCTTGTTGGGTATTGACTCGACATCGACGCCGCCGACAGCAAGAGCCTTCGTGGGACAGCTCGTCTCCTGGTCCTGGTCGTCCTCGACGCCTCCTGGTACCCGTGGCTGCTGCGACAAGCTTCACCTCTTCACCTGCATCTTCACGACATCGCCTGGTTCCTTCCTGGTTCCTTCCCGGCTCCTGGCTGGTGACCTAGGCTCTGTCCCTTCTGCTTGCAGGTATCCTTCCTTCTTGATTCCATCCTTGGGATCCACCGGACACTCTTCACTGACTGCCTGTCAGCAACTTTCCTTCAGGCATCCATAGGAGTCAATGACGAAACCCCACGCAAGTTCACACCTATGCACCCGCAGCCCGTGGGCTAGGTAACTTGAGTACTCCGGTGCTCACAAGGGTATTGACTATCCTAGGGTCTAGTTTCCAAGTCTCGACTTCCTAGTTACCCCAGAAGTGTCCTAAAACTGTTAATGTCTAATAACTACTATTTCTATCGACTTTTACGCATTACGCGTGAGTGTTTCCACTCTGCACCTGAATCCCGTGGGCCTCCCACTTCCTAACCTTTGGTAGTATAGTGTAGCCCCAGCGACTCCCTAGGCCTAGGCCTATCCTGTGTTCGTGACAGTGGTTCTTATACCACTTACTTAGTATATGGTTTGCGTGGCCCCTAGGGCCTAACTGTATTACTTACCTGTGTGACTTAATGTATGCTTAAATAAGACTGTGTTGTACTTACCTCGAATCTCATAAAGAGTGCTGAGGGTTTGACTAGAATAAATACATTCTATTTTTATATACATCTGTTGTGGTGTAATTTCATTTGGTATTCAAGGAATTACATATGGTATAACAGCTGGCTTCACATGCCATACAGAGTTTAGCCTAAGACTGCTCTTATCCATGCAACCACTAGGATAGCTGGTCTATAAGGTTGACTTTACAACCAATCACCATAAGGGTTGTTTGAACTGATACAAGGTGTACACTAGAATTTGTGACATCATATCTCAGGCCAACTTCTCACAGGCGGCGTCTAAGTACTCCGACAACGTCATTCCGGGGCACGACGCCAACGACGGACGCGGAGCCGCAGACGACGCCTAGCGACGCGCAAGGGGTATTGCTACAAAAATCTTTCCGGATCCAGCCTGACGCCTGGGGATATTCTAAGGTGAGGAATCTAACTTGTTTCTTTCAGATACATAATCTCACTCTCTAACGGGAAGGCGCCGGATCCGGATGGACTACCGACGGAATTCTATACACACATCCTTGTACTGCAATTGCTGAAAGTGTTTAAGACAGCGATTGATGAATCCACTCTTGCGGACACTCAAAATGAGGCCTCACTGGTATCTCTACTCAAATCCGATAAGAATCCTGAGTCCTTAGGCTTTTATCGCCCTTTAGCGCTCCTAAACACCGACTACAAGATATTTGCGTCCATACTTGCGACGCGTCTCTCACCCATTGTAAAAACTTTAGTGCATCCCGACCAAAATGGCTTTGTGCCCACTAGGAGTATCGCTCAATATTCGTAGACTGTTCAGACTTCAACACTATGCAACACATGCATGGCCTCGATCCGGATGTCTGGTGCTGGACCTGGAGAAAGCTTTTGACTCTTTGGAGTGGCCCTATTTGGCAGTGGTCCTCCGCAAATATGATCTTGGAGATCATTACATGAGAATGGTTCAGCTACTATACCAACGGTTTATAGTTAGGGTCAGGACCGGCAAGCTCCTCTCAGAGCCTATTCGGGTCAGACGGGGGACGCGCCAGGGCTGCCCCCTGTCCCTGCTGCTCTTCTCCTTAGCCATGGAACCGCTAGCGGAGGTACTTCGTAATGATAGTGCGGCGTGGGGCATTGACTTAGGAAACGGGGAACATGCTGTTTCCCTTTACGCCGATGACTTACTCTTGTATGTTCGAGATATTCATAATATCCCGACATCTATAGCTGAGGCACTTGCAGCCTTCGAGGCAATGTCAGGTCTCCGGATCAATTGGGCGAAATCGGGGGTTTGTCCCTTCAGCACTGACACGATCGAGACTGAAGTTCTCTTTGGTGGCACTCGTCTCCCGTGGTATTCTACCACTTTTCGCTACCTTGGTATCTTGATTTACAAAACACCCAAAGATTTATTAGACGCCAACTTAGCACGGGCGATATCAGCGGTCAGGGCACAGGTGCACTTCAGGAAGACGCTTCCACTAACTGTCATGAGCCGCATTGCCCTATCAAGATGATCGTCCTCCCAAAACTTCTATATTATTTCTCAAATCTTCCAGTGTATGTCCCAACCAAAATATTCCGCGAACTGGAATGTATGATGCGAGACTTAATCAGGAACAAGGACAGGCCCCGTGTAGCATTATGGAAACTATATGCCCCAGTCAGTCAAGGAGGACTGGCAGTCCCTAATCCGGAGCTGTACTATATAGCGGCTCAGTTACAGTGGGTGACGAGATGGCTTGGTGGCAGGGGATTGGAGGACACGGTGACTTTACAGCGGCCCTGGACCCAATCACAAATCTGCCACCTCTTTCATCCCATCACTAGGCCCCCGCGGCCATCTCAGTTCCACCTAGCGCTGGCATACAAGTGCCAAAGGCGAGGCCTACTTCTCACACGGGCAACACTCCCGTACACCCCAATACTTCCACTCCTGGGGACGCACAGGGGGAGGGCTGGTACTTCTGAAGCAGCTCTTAGTCATTGGCATGCAGCAGAAGTAGATACCCTGGGCGACCTATATTCAGATGGCACTCTCCTTACTTTTGCTGCCCTGGCAGGGGACAGTGGGCTACCGGCAGGACAATTTCTATTGCATACCTCCTTGATCGGAGCCCTGTCAGCCTCTTGGGGAGACATGACGACTGAGCCGCCCATGCAACTGTTAATTCAATACCTACATGTCATTGGGGCGGGCTCCCACATAGTGCACTGACTAGTGACAGCTCTTCTTACACATACACTGAAACCAATGTTGAGTCTCCGCAACCGCTGGGAGGAGAGCAGGGGCGCACCCTGGACGGAGAGGGAGTGGAATGCCATCTTGACCAGTTCTGCATGCATCCCGAGAAGCTCTACATTTAAGCAGATACAAACATATTGTACAACAAGCATATCTCTCGCCTGATAATATAAACAGATACTTCACCATTAATACATCTGCATGTCCTCGATGCCAGCAACTAAATGCAGACCTACTCCATATGGTGTGGTCTTGCGCCTCCTTACACAACTACTGGCAGACAGTAGCCACGACACTTGCGCGCTGCACTGAGATCCCCCTGCCGCACACGTGGGAAGTCCATATATTAGGGCTCTACGCCAGATCCAAAAAGAACAGAGTCACGTCTCGGTTCTGGAAGCTAGGGTTAATAGTAGCGAAACGCTGAAAAGATGGAAACACAGCACACCCCCGGAAACGATAAGCTGGGAGAGATCGCTCATGGTCTGGGCGCAGGCAGAAAGCATCACATTACATAGAGAGGAAACTGCGGGACTCCGCAAATACTCCATCGCACAATGTTGGGATAACATCTTCACCATCTTTAAAAATGGGACAGATGAAAACAACACAAATACCCCCCCCCCCGCCAATACCTAACATAATCTTAGATGCTCCCATACTTGGAGTCATCACTGCACTCACAGACACTGCCACGTTTTTGCGTAATGGACTACCAATCGCCCTCCTAACCCCTCGGCACACATAATAAAGGCTTTGATGTTAGAGGTTCTCAATTCTTTCTGAATTCAAATGTCATTATGGTGAGCTGCTGCAGAATCAGGGTCGAGATGAGCATGTGTGGATTTAGTGATGTTATCTATATTCTTTCTGTTGTGAAGTGATGGCAATTTTTTCTTTTCTTCTTTCTTATAGTTTGTTAATTTGAAGGCTTGATTATTGTAAATGTCTTATTGGTTCATCCAGTTACTTCATCTACATATACTCCCGGAATACGATTAGTTGCAATACGAGCCCCTGTATTTCAAGTGACTGTTTGAATCTTAATATCTATAGTGGACGTCTAGGGTAATAGGATGCACACATTATATAAAGTGCGCCACTGTCTGTTAATCGGATACCGCATAGGACCCCGGATGGTAGCGGGAAGTAGCATGCAGTATTTTATGGTCACGAGCCATCTGCATATACAACGTAATAGTTATTACCTATTGTTCTTTTCATTATCCGGTACTCAATGCTATCAAGATAGCGGTTTTCATGCTCTGATTTTGTATGTGTAGATGTGCAATTTTTGCAAATGTTAATTTGTTACACGATTCAAAAAGGAAAAATACCAATAAAGATATTTAAACAAAAAAAATATGAAGAACACTGACCACTGGTGTGGAAAACTAGCCCCCTGAAAGGGATTAGCCCTGTCCCTGGAAACTCATTTGCAGAGCAGAGAGGATGGGTGGGTGGGTAAGGAATCTGCGACTATAGTCTCTACCAAATATGGAGTTACCGAGGGTAAGTAGCTTGTGCATCTGATAGAGACTTCTAGCCGGAGATTCCTTACCTTTGAATAGATACCCAAGGAGTCCAGTGGGTCCCCAATTGGTTTACAGAAGGCCAAAGTGGATAATACTAACTCTATCCTATGTGAGTTAGGCTTATTAGAGGGGAGTGCTAAGCATTTGTTGTGCTCAGAGGCAATAAACGAGGCACACACTCAAAGAATAAATCTGAGACCAATTTAGAAAAATAATTGTTATATATATTTTCGATATCCACACAAAAGTGAGGTAGGAATGGAGAATGTGGCTATATAATCTCGTGCAAGTGGCATGTGCTCAGTGTGTAAAAACTGCCCTCACTCAAAATTTGTGACGTGCTTCATCTGGCTTCCTAACACATAACCACGTGCAGACCAACGCCTGGGGTGGTGCAAAGGGGACGGCAATACAAACATATAAATAATTACAGAATCAACAAAACAATAAATGTGCAGTTAGTGATGATTAAAACTAGCTCGGGTTTATCCGCGGTTACAGTTTATTCCTGGATTACCCGGCCACGATTATAAGAGAATAAGATGGTGGCGAAATAAGATTGTTAGTACCCATTCACCCCTCTACTGCATGTTCAGTAAGTAGGGGTGAATGGGTATCGTTACGGCTTTCCTGTGCACTGGTAATATCGAAGAGTGAGCTTAGATACCACCGAACATATCCACTCTCGCAGATATGCCCTCACATGGGAATAAGTACACCCCGCCTTAGGGCTGTTATGCCTACCGTAGGGGTGACTTGCCTATATCACATGTAGTGCTGGCAAGCACTGTCACACAGGGATCTGTGCCATGGCAACTCAGAGGTTATCTCTGCACCAAGACATGCATTCTGCAATGGCAGTTTGCTTGAGCCTGGTGAGGGGTCCCTTAGGGTGGCACACTTTGTGCTACAGCGCTTAGGGACCCTCTTTAGGTCATATGCCCAAGGTATCAGGGATACCATTTACCAGGGACTAACAAGGGATTCCAAAACTGTGTACAGTTTAGAGAAAGAACACAGGTGCTGGGAACTTGGTTGGCAGGAACATAGCACACTTTCAGTCAAAATTGCACCAGATACCATGCAAAACGGGTGTGTGGGGTGGGGGCGTGGGGGGAATGGACCATGTCAAAATTGGCATTTCTTACAGAAGTCCTTCAGGACCGAACAGGCGAATTGCCTATCTCTACAGACCTGACTATCCAGGCAGTAATGTTTGGTGAACGTATGCAGGGAAGCCCATGTTGCTGCCTGGCAGATTCCCAGGACCGGAACTCTGTGTGCTAATGCAGAGGTCGGAGAATTAGCTCTGGTGGAATGAGCTCACAAACGTAGCATGTTTTGATGCAGAGCACAACACATTTGGAGAAGGTTTGCTTCTGCAGCTTTTTGCACCAACATACCCACAAAGAGTTAGTCGTCCACCCAAAACGCATGTGCGGTCAAGGTAGAAAGTCGTTGCTCTTTTGGAGTTCAGACGGTGGAGTACCTCCTCTTCTTTAAAGGGATGTGGAGGAGTGTAAAAGGTGAGCAGGGTGATAGACTGGCCCACATGAGATAGGGTGACCACTTTTGGTGGAAAGGGGCCCTTGTGCGAAGCACCAGTTTGTCAGGAAGGTGGCTTAGATGATGAGGCCTGCAGTGCACTCACTCTATGGGCAGATGTAATCGTGACAAGGAAGGCTGTTTTTATTGTCAGAAGCCTGAGGAGATAATTATGGAGAGGCTCGAAAGGAGCACACATTAAAAAAGTCAAAACCAAATCAAGGTCCCACTGAGGCATAGTAAATGGTGAAGGGGGAAAAGAGATGGACAAAACCTTTTAAAAACCTAACTTGAACAATGAGGGTTGGTCAGGTAGCCACAAAAATGTAGAAAGAGCAGATAGACAGCCCTTAATAGTGCCAAGAGCAGAGCCATGCAGGGCAAGAATGAAGAGTAAAACTTCCGAAAGGGGGGCAGAAAGGGAATCAATATCTTTCTGCAGACCATGCCACCATTTTTTTTTCCATTGGCAGGGATACACCATATTGGTGGAACAATGTCTTGCTGCTAAAATGACATTACAGGGAGGAGGTCGAAATCAATCAATTGTCGCGTGGACAGGTTCGGGTGGAAGACCCTCCCCTGCTGCTGCGACAGAAGATCCTCCTGAAGGGGCAGCCTGATCGGAGGTTTGATTGCCATGCTCAGTAGCTCGGGATACCATGTGCTGATAGGCCCGTGATGTCTAGTTTCATTATTAGATATTGCAAGTGATCAGGCGGCCATCTTAAGGACATGTAATGGGAACTGGTCATTACAAGTTACCAACCTACATGATGGCTGCACTGAAAACAATGGTGTCAGAAACCATGCCTGCACTGGAGGAAGGTGATCACACCTCCTCCAGCAGGATGGCTAGTGAATTACCATTTTAAGGTCAGAGGCTTTAAAGCCTCTGCTGGCCTTGATATGCGACAACAGCTACCCCCAAGACCTGGGGAATGCCACCCCTGCCCTGGGGCCCATTTGGGATGAGAGCAGGTGGGAAATTAGCTGGTCAGTGGGCGTGTTGCACTTTCAGGCTAGGCACACCCCTAAGGAAGGCCACATGAAGTGGACAGTCAAGGAAGGGTTTCACCATTTTGAATTTAGTAAAACTAGGAACTCTGGTTCAGGATTACGCCCACTCTCCACATATAGTGGTTATATAGGGGGGTGTAGTCACATTTTAATGCAGAACACAACTAATATGGAGATGGTCTGCTTCTGCACAGCCCTACCTTTCTTCGCACCAACATACCCCATGAAGAGTTGGTGGTTTACCCGGAACTCTTATGTGCGGTCAAGGTTTTACAACAATGCTCTTTTTGGGTCCTGACAGTGGAGTTGCTCCTCTTCTACAGAGGGATGTCGAGAAACCAAAAAGTAGGTAGAGTAATTGATTGGCCTACGGAAATGGGTAACTACTTTCGGTAGAAAGGAGGCCCTTGTGCGAAGCACCAGTTTATCAGGCTAGACTGATAAGTAAGATGGCAGAGATGACAAGGCGTGCAGCTCAATTACTCTACGGGCAGCTGTAACAGCCACAGGGCAGGCTGTTATAATAGAAGTGCGAGGGGACAATTTTAAAGAGGCTTGGAAGGAGCACACATCAGTAAAGTTAACACCAGATTAAGGTCCCACTGAAGCATGATAAATGGTGAAGAAGGGACGAGATTAACAAGACCTTTTAGAAACCTATGTACATTATGGGATTTGAACAGAGTGTTGGTTAGGCAGCTGCAAAAAGGCAGAAAGTGCAGATAGAAAACCCTCAAGAGTGCCCAGAGCAGAGCCCTGCTGGGCAAAGGAAAGAATTTAGGGTAAAATGTCAAAAAGGGGGGAAGAAAGGGGTTCAATGTCTTTTTCTGCACACCATGCTACAACTTTTTTCCAATGGCAGGCATATACTGTGGGACGCATGGCTGCCAAGATGACGTTACAAACTTTGGGAGAAAGGATGAAGACCATCACCTGGCACAGTTCAATCTCCACACAAGGCAGAAACTGGACAGGTTCGGGAAGAGTAGCCTGCCCTGCTGCTGCACCAGAAGATCCTCCCAAAGGGGCAGCCTGATTGGAGGATCGAGGGCCATGCTCAGTAGCTCAGGATACCAGACTCTTCGTGCCAAGTCCGAAGCCGCAAGGATGACTTGGGCCCGGTCGTTCTTGATTGTCTTGAGAACTCTAGGCAGGAGTGGTATGGGCGGAAAGACATATAGGAGGCCTGTGCTCCACAGCAGACAAAAAGCCTCTTGGAGCAAGAGCCGCCTTGGAAACTCCAACATGCGAAACTGCTGACATTGCGAGTTCTCAGAGGAGGCGAACAGATCTAACCAAGGCTCTCCCCACTATTGAGAGACGTTGCACGACCTCTGGTTGGCGATGCCACTCGTGAGCCGCTAGGTATCAACAACTGAGTTTGTTCGCTCTTGCATTCAGAGAGCCCACCAGGTGTTGACCACCAGGGATATGCCCTGCTTTTTCAGCTATATGGAGAGATGCAGGCCCTCTTGAGAAAGGGTCCACGACCCTACCCGCCATATTTGTTGTAGTGCCACATGATGGTGGTGATGTCAGTGGAACACCTGCACTAGCCTTCCCTTGATGGAGAGTAGGAAGGCCGTCAATACCAGTCGAATTGCACAAACCTTCAGCAGGTTGATGTGGAGTCCAAATTCCGCCGGCGACTAGAGTCCTCTGATCTCATCCAGGAGTGATGCATTGGTCACTACTGGGAAATCTGGTTGGAGAAGGGAGAGAGGTCTGCCTCAGACCCAATCACAGTCCGTGAGCCCCCACTGCAGATCTTTCTCAATTCCCTCCGAGATCTGAACCATGTCAGGAAGCTTCCCCTGATGCTGTGCCCATTGAAACTGCAGGTCCCGCTGCAGAGCCTGCATATGCTAATGGGCATGAATCACCAGCAGGGGGCCATGAGTCCCAACAACCTCAGGGTCTGCCTCACTGAAATCCAGGATAGAGGCTGAAACATCGGTATCAGACTGAATATCCGTGACTCACCGCTCGGGAGGATAAACCCAAAACTGCCCGTATCCAGAACAGCTCCAATGAAAGGGAGCGTCTGAGTGGGAGTCAGGTGTGACTTTGGCATTTTGATAGTGTACCACCGTGAGCGCAGGAGGCTCGCCGTAGTCTGGAGGTGGGAGACGATAGCCTGGGGTGAGGCTGCCTTCAACAGCCAGTCATCAAGATACGGGAAGACTGGAATCCCTGATTGCCACAGATGAGCTGCAACCAACGCCATCACCTTGGCGAATACCCGAGGGTTGCAGATAAGGTCAAAAGGGAGCACGGTGAACTGAAAGTGCTCGGGACATGGTGGCCGCTGCGTGGTAAGGAGAGCGACCCTTGACCCTGTGTTCAGGTAGATCGCTCCCCACACCGCACAGCTAGCACCACCTGTCTGTGCCGTGCCTCTCCTCCGCTGCTACCGCGAGTTCTAGCATCCTGTGGCTGCTCTCGTTTTGCTCTGCTGCCACTGTAACTGGACTCTTTTTTTCTTGCTTCCCTCCCCCTTGTTGCACTGTAATTTCACTTGCTTTTCTTACTTGTCTCCCCCTTGTTGCACTGTAATTTCACTCGTTTTTCTTACTTGTCTCCCCCTTGTTGCACTGTAATTTCACTCGCTTTTCTTACTTGTCTCCCCCTTGTTGCACTGTAATTTCACTCGTTTTTATTGCTAGTCTCCCCCTTGTTGCGCTGTAATGTCACTCGTTTTTATTGCTGGTTTCCCCCTTGTTGTACTATAATCTCTCTCGCTTTTTGCTTCCCGCCACAGTCCGTTTTTCCACCGCTGCGTCCCCGCCCCCCTCGCCCATTCGCCAGCCCACCCGCCTCCCTGCTGCCCCTTCCTCCCACCTCCCCTTCTTAATTGCGGCCGTGCCGCAGGCATGCCTAAGACAAGCCCGTCTGTGCCCATCCGTGCCTGGACCGCGCCAGCCCCCCTGGCCTCCACAAACGCCACGACAGCCGACACCGCTACGACGTCAGCACCCTCCACGCACTCAACACTGGCAGATCACACACCTGATGCCGGGCCACCCCGAAGTGCACCCATGGACCCTTCTCCTGCTGGAACTGCAGCTACACAAGTCCCCAAACCACCACCACCACCACCACCACCACCACCACCACCACCACCACCACCACCACGTCCACCGGTGTAGGACGCAACAGCCTCCGATGCTTTCTACTCAACACCCTCTCCGCCCGCAAACACGCCATCGAACTCTGGGACCTACTCTACTCCTCCTCCCCAGATGTCGCCTTCCTGACGGAGACCTGGATGAACCCCTCCACGGCACCCGACATCGCCATTGCCATCCCTGATGGCTACAAGATCACCCGCAGGGACCGCACCAACGGAACAGGAGGAGGAATCGCCATCGTCCACAGAAACACCCTCAGAATCTCAACCAGCACCGACGACACGCTTATCACCGCCGAACACCTGCACTTCCAGATCCACGCCGACCCAAACACCACCCTCAGAGGAACCCTCATCTACAGACCACCCGGCCCCCGGCCGCAGTTCAGCGACTCCATCGCCGACTTAGCACACACGCCCTTGCTTCCACGGACTACATCCTCC
Organism: Triturus cristatus; assembly: GCF_964204655.1. Lineage (NCBI taxonomy): Eukaryota > Metazoa > Chordata > Amphibia > Caudata > Salamandridae > Triturus > Triturus cristatus. The sequence goes on along the minus strand of NC_140590.1, from coordinate 938,477,519 downwards.
TTGGAGACCTGAATTTCCACCTCGAGAACGCCAACAGCAGCAACTCCACCACCCTGCTCGACAACCTCTGACTCAAACAGCTCGTCATGACTCCCACCCACTCCCTAAACACACGCTCACAACCCCATCTTCTCCGCGAGCAACCACGTCACCTTCAGCCACACCTCCGAACTCCACTGGACCCACCACCGCTGCGTCCACTTCACCTTCGAGAAGCCTACCACGCACCACCGCACACAACGGGCCCCCCACCGCAGCTGGAGCAAAATCACTGAAGACCAGTTAGCCACAACCCTCGCCCGAAACCCACCAACGGACACTACCGACATCGACTCCGCCGCCCTCAACCTCAGGCATTGGATCAACGACTGTGCCAACACTCTCGCCCGATCGAGAAACCCTCGAACAGACGCACCGACAGAAAAGCCATCTGGTTCACTGCCGACCTCCAGGCATTCAAGCAGGCCTGCCGTAGACTCGAAAAGAAGTGGCACTACGAACAGACACCGGACAGCAACACAGCCTACAAGAGTGCCATCCGCAGACACCACCAACTAATCCGAACTGCCAAAAGGACCTCCTTCAAAGAGCGCATTGACAACAACGCACACAACAGCAAAGAGCTCTTCAACATCGTGAAGGAACTCTCCAAACCCAGCTAGAACGACATCCAGCCATCACAAGACCTCTGCGGCTCTCTAGCCATCTTCTTCCACTGCAAGATCGCAGACATCCACGACAGCTTCAGCAACCAGGCCCCCCGACAGACACAGTCACCTCAGACGCACTGCCCCCCAGCTCTCCTAGACCCACGTCAACAACGAAGACACCATCAAAACCATGAACACCATCCACTCTGGCTCACCATTTGACCCCTGCCCGCTCCACATCTTCAACAAAGCAAGCTCCACCATCGTACTTAATCTCCGCAAGATCATCAACAGCTCCTTCGAGACCGCCACCTTCCCGGAGAGCTGGAAGCACGCCGAGATCAACACCTTACTCAAGAAACCCAAGGCAGACCCCAAGAACTTCCGGCCTATCTCTCTCCTCCCGTTCCCGGTGAAAGTCATCGATCAGACTGACAACAGGCAACTGACCTCCCTCGAAAAATACAACATCCTGGACCCGTCCCAATCTGGATTCCGCAGCAACCACAGCACCGAAACAGCCCTCATCGCCGCCACCAATGACATCAGGGCCATGCTGGACAACTGAGAAACAGCGGCCCTCATCCTCCTGGACCTCTCGGCCGCCTTCGACACCGTCTGCCACTACACCCTCTGCACACGCCTCCACAATGCAGGGATCCGCGACAAAGCACTGGACTGGACCACCTCCTTCCTTACCGGCAGAACCCAGAGTCCTTGCCTCCCGCTCTAAAGACACCAAGATCAACTGCGGGGTACCCCAAGGATCATCCCTCAGCCCGACACTCTTCAACGTCTACATGGCACCGCTCGCCAACATCGTTCGATCGCACGACCTCAACATCATCTCATACGCTGACGACACCCAGCTGATCCTCTACCTCACCAAGGCCCCCACCACCGCCAAATCCCACCTCCACGAAGGAATGAAGGCCATCGCCGAATGGATGATGAACAGCCGCCTGAAACTGAACTCAGACAACACGGAGGTCCTCATCATCGGATCCACCCCTTCCGCCTGGGACAACTCATGGTGGCCGGACGCACTGGGAGCTGCGCCAACGCCCGACCACGCAAGCGACCTGGGAGTCATCCTGGACTCCACATTGTCAATGTCCCAGCAAGTAAACGCCGTCCCCTCCTCCTGCTTCAACACCCTCCGCAAGATCTACAGATGGATCCCCACCGGAACCAGAACGACAGTCACCCAGGACCTCGTCAGCAGCAGACTGGACTACGGCAACGCTCTCTATGCAGGAACCTCAGCCAAACTCCAGAAACAACTACAACGCATACAGAACACCTCTGCACGCCTCATCCTCGACATCCCCCGCCACAGCCACATCATAGCCCACCTGAAAGACCTGCATTGGCTCCCGGTCAACAAGAGGATCACCTTCATGCTACTCACCCACGCTCACAAAGCACTCCACAACACCGGACCAGCGTACCTCAACGAACGACTCACCCTCTACACCCCGACCCACCAACTTCGCTCCGCTGCCCTCGCCACCGTCCCCCGCATCCGTCCAGCAACGGCCAGTGGCAGATAGTTATCCCACGTCGCCAAAAAAACCTGGAACACTCTCCCCATCCGCCTACGACAGACCCAAGACCTGCTTTCAGAAGACTCCTCAAGACCTGGCTGTTCGAGCAGTAGCAATCCCCCACCCCCCACCCCCCCCTGCGCCTTGAGACCCTCAAGGGTAAGTAGCGCGCTCTACAAATGATTTGATTGATTGATTGGGCAGGCAGGCCGTGATTGTAGAAATAAGCATCCTACAAGTCCAACACTACTATCTAGTCTATTGGGTCCAGGGCAGACAGGACCTCAGCTAATATGAGCATTTTGAATTTCTCCTTCAAGAAGTAGTTGAAGGCCTCCATCCTTTTTGGGGAGCAGAAAGTTGTTTGGCACCGGTCCAGATCCAAAAGGCCTGACTGGTGCCAGAGCTGCCGGAGTGGAACCAGATGGGGCCCCTTCCATCACCGCAGGTACACCTGTGGGGTCGGACCACCCAAATAGGAGGTGTGTGGCCCCCTAAAACTCTTTTAGAGGTATATGTGTGTGGGGGCGGTTTGCTCTGGCTCCCAGAAAGTCAGGAAGGCACGGAATTAGCCCAGGCTCTACCGCGGAGTCAGGCCTTGAATGAAGATGCTCTCACGCCTCATCAGCTGACTGACAAGGAGAAGTCGAAGACGTCTTCGACGACTTCTTCTTGTGTTGAGACTTACCCTAATGTCGAGGATTTGGAGTGGGACAAGGATCTTCAACTCCATGACCACTCTCTGGTCCTTCCCCTTGAGAGGACCTCGAATGTTGCGGCGCCACCCGCCGAGTCTCCATGAGCTTGAGGGACTGCTCTCGCAAGGCCTTAGGATTCATGGCGCGGCAGTCGGAGCATGACTTTGGGTCATGGTCACACTCGAGACACCACAGGCATACAAGATGGGAATCCGTCACTGACATCGGTCAATGACAGGCTCTACAGGGCTTGAAGCCGGCTTTCCTAGAGGACATCCCTGCCACACCAGGAGGAAAAAACCTCAAAAAGAGGAGACAAGTCAAAAAATTCCAGTCAAATAGTGACTGAAGGGGTAGCTCTTCTCCAGATCAACGCTGGCTGGGGTAAAAAGAAAAGAAATGATGTCAGCATGCCTAGGTACAGCCTATATAGGTGCTGCAGACGTCACTTCCGCGGACAACGCCACCTACCGGGGTACTGCTTTTGAAAAGTCTTCCAGATTCAAATTCAAAGGTAAGGAATCTAACACTACAAGTCTTTCAGATACTGCTATGATGCCTGGACTTAATCTGCTTTTTAGTAAAGAGTAATGACTGGGGACACACGATCTGTGGAGAAAAGAAATTGGGTATCATGGTAAGGATAATTATTGTAAAACTGTGAGCACTTGCTGTAAAATTAGAACTGAGCAAATAACTTCAAGCATCAACTGCATTTTTCTCTACCTCTTGTCAATTGGGTATCAATTTTGTGAACAGCATAATTCGAGAGAATTTTTTTTATTTATTAATTTCTTGAAGTACAGTATTCACTATACTTGCACAAAAACTTTAGATGGTGGATATACTAACAGCCCTAGTCTAGAGGCCAGATTGTTACAATGTTAATCGTTGCAGCACAAGTGGCCACAACAGGTCACCTTGCAGAGTAAATAAACATTAAATTACTGCTAAATCCAACAACGTTTGTGTGTGTTGTATGAAGAAAAAGTATGAATTTGAATCATTGCTCAACAAGAGGTACTCATGATATGGTCAGAGGGAGCATAAATATAGCTCCTGTTGTCAGTCACCCAGGAGTGATTTAGGTTTTTGAACAAGGGGTATTTCAAGGTGTAAAGACTCTGTAAGGAAATGGTGCCCTTTAAGATTCTGCTGTGGTGCCAACAGCTCATTTTCACTGTGTGGTAATTTCATTATGCACGACTGTTAATTATACATAGCTTTTGCGATAGTACAGATCTGACAAAAAACAATACAGAGAAAGGTTGGTTCTAGGATATGAATATTTTTGCAGAAGGTATGTTTTTCATTTTTATATTTCATTTCAGTGCCCATCTGATCACTCAAGCAATGTACAATAGAATGTTAACTTTCAGAATTAACAACATTATCACACTTGCACAAGTAACATAAGTACTGTGGATCTTTTTTTATTGAATATTCAGGTAAATATTTCACATTAATACAGGCTACGCAAAGTAGAGTCACTGTACGACATTGCATTTTCTCAACTTTTTTAAGCCTGTAAATAAACTGACATGGTTTAACCAACGCAAAGTTGGAACCATGTAACCTAGTTCACTGCTGTATACAATAAAATGTCAGTACTGTCTAGCCAAAAAACACTCCAACAGTCCAAAATGGCCAAACTAATCCAGAAATATAATTTAAAGTACAGACAAATTAATGTGGCGTTGTACAGTGGAAAAATCAAATTTCCATTTTATCAGCAGATTCTTTGAACGATTTTGTCACGTCAAAAACATAAAAAAAAGAAAAGTAGTTGAAAACTCTCCAGGGCTTTAGCCGAATCAATGATAATCCAAAATGTTGAAGGTTGACTCTCCAAATATCTAATTGACATATTTTAGGTGCATATTGCCAATATGAGGTGTCCATGTTCCAGCCCATACCTGTGGATGAAAACAGGCATCAGATAAAAGAAATTACATACTGGGAAAGGGCTACAATTTAAAATATACATTTGACATGGACTGCATTTATCAGTGACTATAATTATTAAAGAAAACGATGTAAATCAGGAAAGCTTACTCACCTATGGAATGTGTGATATTCCTGGCCCTTCCACGATCAACTTGCGAAAGCCTTGCACCACTAGAACTGGAAAAACGTTTGAGGATAGGGGACACCCTGAGGATCACTTGACAGCAACCACACACCCCCGAGAGAGCATAAGGAAAATGCTACTTACCAGTATGCATCTGTTCTTGGCATGTAGAGCTGCAGAATGACATACTTGTGCATCTGGTGTTGGGCTCGGATGATTGCAGTTTGTTATTGTCTTGGAAGAAGTCTTTGTAGTCAGGAGATAGGTGACTCCTCCCTTTGACAATAGTGTGCATGGGCATCGACTCCATCTTTATATTGTTTTTCGCCATGATGGGAAATAACAGAGTTTGTAAGAAACAGAAAAGATGTCCATGTGTAATGTATCTAAGTAAGATAACACTGGATCAGATAGAGGTTCCGGGGAAACGGATGGGCGTATGTCATTCTGCACCTCTACATGCCAAGAACAGATGCATACTGGCAAGTAGCATTTTCCCTTCGAGGCATATGAGCTGCAGAATACATACTTGTGCATAGACTATATAGCAGTGCTCTTCCCTAGCGGTGGTTACCTGTATCTGTTGCAGTGGTCTGAAAAAGTGTTTCAAGAACAGCCTGGCCTACAGAAGCTTGTTGTTTTGCCTGCATGTCAACACAATAGTGTTTGGTTAAGGTGTGTGGCGTAGACCATGTTGCTGCCTTACAAATGTCATCTAAAGGAATATTCCCTAAGAATGCCATGGAAGCCCCTAGTTTGCGGGTTGAATGTGCTCTAGGGGGGACTGTTAATGTACGTTTTGCTTTGTGGTAGCATATTTGAATACATTTGACTATCCACCTAGCAATCCCAGCTTTTGAGATGGGGTTTCCTTTATGAGGTGGTGAGAAAGCTACAAAGAGTTGGTTTGTTTTTCTAAAAGGTTTAGTTCTGTCAATGTAAAAAAGTATAGCTCTTTTGACATCCAGTGTGTGAAGAACTCTTTCTGCTACAGAATCTGGTTTTGGGAAAAACACAGGTAATTCCAACGATTGATTAAGATGGAAAGCCGAGATTACTTTGGGAAGAAATGTTGGATTTGTTTTAAGAACCACCTTGTTATGATGTATTTGTAAGAATGGTTCTTGTATGGTTAAAGCCCGAATCTCACTTACTCTTCTGAGAGAGGTGATTGCCACTAGGAAAGCTACTTTCCATGTAAGGAACTGCAGCACACATTTATGTAAAGGTTCAAACGGAGGACCCATGAGCCTAGTAAGGACAATGTTTAAATTCCACTCTGGAGAGGGTGGGATTGTGTGAGGAATTATCCTTTTAAGACCTTCCATGAACGCTTTAATAGCAGGTACCCTAAATGATGACAAATGTTGTCTGTTTTGTAGGTAAGCGGCAAGGGCCGCAGGATGTAATCTTATGGACGTGTATACTAGATTACATCTTTGTAGATGCAGTAAGTAGCAAATTATATTTTGAATCGAAGCATCTAGAGCGTCAATTTTGGCTGCATAGCAAGCTCTGATAGAAGGGCGCCTAGCTTCTTTAAAGTTCATACAGTCCAGTGGGAAATGGAGGTAACCAAACTCTAGGACTTCAGGAGCCAGATTGCCAGGTTCAGTTGTGCTGGATCTGGATGCCTTATTTCCCCATGGTTCTGTGTAAGGAGCTTTGGGGAGCGGTGTCGTTTTTGGTGTGGAACGACTGAGAGTTCCAGAAGTGTTGTGAACCATGGTTGCCGGGCTAATGTGGGAGCAACTAGGATCATTTTGCGAGACTGTTTGAGCTTACGCCTTACGCACTACTAATGGAATGAGTGGGAGTGGCGGAAAAGTGTACGCAAATCTGCCTGATCAATTCATCCATATCGCATTGCCTTTGGACAATGGGTGTGTATACCTGGCGGCAAAGGTTGGGCATATTGCGTTTGCGTGTGTGGCGAACAGATCTAGGTCTGGATGGCCCGACATGTGAAAGAATGGACGAAGAACTAGAGGATGAAGTTCCCATTCGTATATCTGCGGTGTCTGACGACTGAGCAGATCTGCAATCTGATTGTATCTCCCTGGAAGATGTTCTGCTAGAAGGTATATCTTTTGTGGGATGGCCCATATATTTTGCACTAGTTGAGAAAGCTGCAAAGAATGTGTTCCTCCTTGCTTTTGTATATAATACATTGCTGTCATATTGTCCATGTGGACGAGGACAGTTTTGTTGGTGAAATGTGGCTGGAATGATTTTAATGCGAGAAAGATTGCAAGCAACTCCAGCTGGTTGATGTGGAGCACTTTTTGTTGAGGGGTCCACCTGCCCTGAATGGTGTGGTTTATGAGTTAGGCTGCTCAGCCAGTAAATGATGCTTCCGCTGTTAGCACTATATGTGGATCTGGGTCTAGGAACGGCCGGCCTTTGGAAAGGTTTTGTGTGTTCCACCACTGCAGACAGCGATGTGTGCGGCTGTCCACCAACACCAGATCTGAAAGTTCACCTCGAGCCTAGTTCCACTGACGTGGTAAGCATTCCTATAAAGGGCGCATCTGAAGTCTTGCATCGGATACTATGAAAATGCTCATCATTCTTATGAGCTGCATGAACACTTGAGATGGTAGTGAGTGTTGGGGTTGAAATATTTTGATGAGAGTTTGCATACTGGATATCCTGGCTGGATTGGGGTATGCAAGAGCTTTGAAAGTGTCTATTGTGTCCCCTAGATACGGATGTATGTGGGAGGGCTGGAGATGTGATTTGGTGAGGTTTATGGTGAACCCCTAGTTGTGGTGTAGATGAATTGTTTGGTAAGTGTTATGAACACACTGGTTGTATGACTTGGCTTTTATCAGCCAGTCGTCCAGGTATGGAAACACATGAATTTGTTGTCTCCGCAAGTGGACGGCTACCACCGCCAGACACTTTGTGGAGACTCTGGGTGCTGTGGTTACTCCGAATGGGAGAACCTTGAACTGATAGTGTTGACTGTCCACTGTAAATCTTAGATATTTCCTGTGAGCAGGGTGTATAGGAATATTGAAGTAGGCGTCCTTGAGATCTAGAGTGGCAAGGAAGTCGCCTTGTTGAAGCAGTGGAAGGACCTGTTGAAGAGTGATCATGTGAAAGTGATCTGACTGTATGTAGATATTGAGACGTCTTAGGTCCAGTATTGGTCTGAGAGTACCATCTTTTTTGGGAATGAGAAAGCAAAGGGAGTAAACCCCTGTACCTTGATGCTGGAGGGGAACTGGTTCTATTGCATGCTTTTGAAGCAGTGAAAGAACTTCCTGTTTCAGGAGCAGTAGATGTTCCGTGGACATTAGACGTTGTTTGGGCGGTATGTTTGGGGGATTTTCGGTAAGTTCCAGGCAGTAACCATACTGGATAATTTGTCTTACCCACCTGTCTGTATAGTGATGGAGTTCCAGACAGGTAGGGACTGTGAGAGTCTTCCTCCGACCAGAGTGGAATGGTCTGGAGGGAGCAGAGGGAAGTCATTGTTTGGTAGTGGTGGAGGTTCGATTGTTGTTACCTCGGCCTCTCCCTTTCTTATTATTTCCCCTGTAGCCACCTCTAAAATATCCTTTGTTGGGGGAGGTTTGTGTGGGGCTTTTGTAGGAAGAGGAAGTAGTGTCTGTACTAATGTTTTTGGATCTGCCCCTATAAAAGGAGCGACAAAAGGAGCCTCGTGTTGTTTGAGACTGTAACGCTCCCATAGATTTTGCAGTGTCTGTACCTCTTTTCATTTTTCTAAAGCTGTATCTACAGCTGGGCCAAACAGGTGTTCTTGATCGAACGGCTGATTTAAGACGGTTGATTGCACTTCCTGTTTAAAACCAGAAATGCGCAACCATGCGTGTCTGCGTAGTAAGACACTGGTGTTGAGAGATCTAGATGCAGTGTCTGCTGCATCAAGGGCACATTTCATGGATGCATTTGTTATTAACTTGCCCTCCTGGACCAGATCATTGGCTTTGGCTCAGGCAAATGTTGAATTAGGTCTTCAAGCTCATCGTAGTGAGCCCTGTCATATCTGCTAAGTAGTGCCTGTGCATTAGCTTTCCTCCAGTGATTGGCTGCTTGGGAGGTAACTTGTTTGCCTGATGCGTCTATCAGTTTACACTCTGTCTGGAGGTGGAACACCACCAGAGATAGATAGATAGATAGATATTTTTTTATTTTTTTTAAAATCGATTCTAGGATGGAGAATCCTCGTCCTGACAGGGTCTTTAAATGTGTCAGGTGCAGGTTCAATGACACCTTTGAGCAACAGCAATGTATGTATTGTCTTCTGTGACTGGGCAAAAGTATCCAGTGGGAAGTCCTCTTCCATGGCGTCTGAATGTAGTTGAACACCATGATATTGCGCAGCCCTATTAATAAGCTGACTTAACCCTATATTGTCATATGGGGGAGATGGTCTTATTTGGTATGCATCTAGATCAGGAAGGTCTGGAGGATCCGAAGGATCGTTATATTCTGCCCATGAATCCTGTGGAATAGTAGTGTCATCATCAGAGTCATCATCAGGGTCATCATGGTGTGCACCCCCGCCCCCTAAATCATCCTCATCCTGTGGTGGTAGGGGTGAGCATGGAGAGAGTATAGGAGTGTGTATGGGAGAGTATGTAGGAGACAAAGGTTTAGTAGGAAGAACAGGAGAAGAGAGTCTTAGGGGGGAAGGAAGTTGCAAAGTCTCTTTTCTTGACAGGTAGCTCAGGAGAGTGTGAGGTATCTAATTTCCTCTTCTTTGTTGGGAGGCTGACTATATGGCCTATTTTAGGTTCCACATGCAATGTCTTTTATTTTGGATCAATAGGATCTGGTTGAAACAGTTCTTCCTCAGAGTGGTCTCCTTTCGGTGCCAACTTTTTCGGTTCCTAACGCGGTTTGGATTTGTGCTCTGGAGCTGTAGGAGAGGTTTTGTGCTCCTTTGGCTTCGATGTCGAGTTAGAAATCTTTTTCGGATCCGAAGGTAGTCGGTGTTTGTTCGGATCCGAGGCCTTATGGTCTTTTGGTGCCGAAGAGCTCGATACCGAGGCCTTTTTGGACGCAACGGGAGTAGGGTGTATTCCCGATTTCGGTACAGACTGTGTTTTTTGGGTACTGATATGCGGCTTGCTCGGTCACAAGCTGCCGGAAGGCTTTTCCTTTATCTTCGGAGCCGGGCCTGGAGGCTGGGCTTCTGAAGTTTTCCCTCGGTCTCGACTAAGGCCTTCGGGCGAAGTTTTGACCGGAGCCGCCTTCTTTTCTAAGGGGGCCGGGGTAGGGGCATTTGTACTCACTCGTTGACCTGGTGTGATGTGGTCATCGGAGTCGGAGTCATCGGCTTCAGAAACGATGTTGAGATCCTCCGAGTCTTCTGCCTCTGGAACATCGGGACCCTCGAAGATGTCGTGTGGCACCTGTGAAGCCTGTTGAGCAGTCACGTGTCGTTGAGCCCGGCGATCACGGATAGTTTTTTTAGAGCGAAAAGACTCGCAGGCTTGGCAATCCTTTTCTTCGTGTTCTGGTTACTGTGTGGAAATTTAGCTCCACACTGGGAGCATTTTTTAAATGGAGTCCTTTCAATTAGCTGTAGGCTCGAATGGCGGCAATAGGCCCAATGGCTCGTGTCGACGAGCAGAATCGAGGAGTTTGTGGGTTAGCAAGTCAAAATCACACGATCGAAACAATACCGTCAAGTAGTGATGGTTTGCGCATCGAATAGGTTTGGAAACACTGTATCGAACTGGAGCGCCGAAAGTCACATCCAAACCCGATGGCAGAAACAAAAAATCTAAAGATGGAATTGATATCCATGCGCACTATCGTCCAAGGGAGGAGTCACCTATCTCGTGACTACAAAGACTTCTTCCAAGACAATAACAAACTGCAATCATCCAAGCCCAACACCAGATGGCAATCTATGCACAAGTATGTATTCTGTAGCTCATATGCCTCGAACCTACTGTTCCAAATGTGGATATATATGAGGAACAACTAGTATGCTTGTTTAAGGAAAGGAAATAAATGCTTCTCAGCAACACTCCTCTGTCATAAAGGCATTGAAACTCCACACTTGGCCATAATTTGTCAAATTCACATAATTCGAAGTTCTCCATCTCTTAGGGAAGTGGGAGAGTCAAATGAGTATCTGCAGTTATTACGAATTGTTATAGGTAACAATGTTCATATGCTGGAACATATATAGAGTCACAAGCTCCATTTATAAAAGCAGTGGTGAGTCTAGGTCAGGATACCCTCCTGGGTGATAGGACTCAACAAATCTGAATAATGTAACAGTACGCAGTGTAATCTAGGAGTCTTGTGAACAGGAAGCATACTTCCTCAAGACGTTTTATGACAGCTGTTCTACCTATATTCAACTATAGACAGCTGCATTCGCATCCATCTGTGATGGTACAAATATCTTAAAGATCACCTGCTTAGGGTTAGTCTGTGGCGCCGGGAAACCTCCGGGTAGCTGTGTGCCTTATAAAATTAAATTAATAATAATTAATAATAAGGTGATCCCCGGATGTCAGCACAAGGAGCAGGCTGCGCACCTACGAAGATGAGCGTTTGATTTTATTATGTATGTAAAATATTAGATGCACAGCTAGGTTTTTCTCAACTCTGGTTTAGCATAGGTATGTTCTCTGCTATGATTTCCCATAGCGGTGTATAATCTTTTTGGTTAAGACTATGCAACATTTAAGAATTGCTACATAAAATATGCAAATTTTTGTAGAAACTCACAAAGGAAAATGTACGTTTGGAGCTGTCTGTCACTGTAGCCCTTAAACGGTGAATGGCACTGCCAAACAACAAGACACTTTCACAGGAGATGCATGTCATGTTTGTTGAGTGAAAGTGGGCAATTGGACCAAATTCTAGGCCAGGAAGCTCCTTATCGTAAAGTATTACAGATAATAAAATATCAATCCCACTAACAAAACAAAGTAGCAATCCTTTGGTAGTTGTGGTATCATAAGTATTATCACAAGGGAATCTCCAGTGGCAAGTGAAAAGAAGTGAAACAGCCCGCTCAATTGTGAAATAGCCCCCTCAATCTCCAGGCATGAAGGTGGAGGCTCTGGAGTTTGAGGTGCAAAACCTACCCCTCCAACAGCGTGAGAGATATGCCATAAGTAGGAGAACTGGGGAGAAGAGGGGAAGCGGAGAACACCCCCCCCCCACACCCCTTCCCAGGCTGTTCGTAACAGAAAAATGGGAGGCACAGAACATAAGACAACACACATTTTCTTGAGAGTTGTACAGGCCCACTACAAGGGTGACGCAGAGGGCAAAGATGGGTAGTACCACCTCTAGGTATAGAGGCGCCACTATTGGCCAGCAAGATGACGCTGACTTAGGCTATTAATCGTCGTAGTCAAAAAATAGTTTGCAACCAACCAAATGCTGCAGGCATAAGCCATGCCGACAGTTTAGGTGCGTCCCGGAAAAGAAGATGATAGCCCACTCTGCCTTACTTGTTTAAGTACCACGCTGCCTCACCTTTCCAATATTCCCCAGGCGTCATATTAGATCTGGAAACTTTTCAGAAGTATCTCTGTGCGCCGGTAGGTGGTGCCATGCGGCTCCCCACTAACATGTTCCACTCTGGAAATGACTAGCAGAACTTATATAGGCGCCACTCGTGTGCGCTGACGTCAGTTGCTTTCGAGACTGAGCCCCCAGACACAGAGACCCAAAAGCAAATTGGTGTGAACAGTGAGAAGATTCCAAGAAATGGGATCCTATTAATGTATGAAGGCCACTCACAGAACAGGGAGTATGGGAGGGCCGGTGAGGAATTTGCAGATAGTCTCTCTACCAGAAAGAGTGTTACAGAAGGTAAGTAGCTTGTTCTTCTGATAGAGACTTCTAGCTGAAGATTTTTCACCTTCTAAATAGATACCAATGCAGTACCTATTTGGAGATGTTGTCTGTGGGTGGACTCAACCCACAAATTCCTGCAGGACCAAGTGGGCAAAATGTCCCTCAAGGCGAACTAGACAGTCCGGACAACAGTGCTTCGTGAACCTATGGAGGGTCACCCAAGTAACTACCTGGCACATGTCTAGGACATGGACACAGCGTGCCAAGGCAATGGTAGTAGCTTTGGCTCCGGTAAAATGATCATGCAGTCCTTTCGGAGGCTGCTTTTTAGCCAATGCACAGCAGATATTAATGCAGAGTAAATCCAACAACAGATTGTTCTCTTCTACACAGCCATGCATTTTAACGCTCAAGAAAACCCTGTAAAGAGCTGATCATCCAACTGATGTTCTTTGGTAGGATCAATGTTAAAGCTCAGTGCTCTCTTGGGATCCAAGTGGAGTATGTCCTCCTCTACCGAGAGGTGAGGCAGAGCATAGAATGCCGGTAAGGTGCTGTTCTGACCAACATGGAATGGTGTCCCAACTTTAGACAAGAACAATGTGTGTCCGCAAGACCAGTTTGTGTAGGAAGAAGGTGACTAATGGCAGGTTGACAGAGTCTGAAGCTCATACTGTTTTGAGGGTGAAAAACCAAGAGGCGCAACTGTGAAGTGGCTTGAAGGGAGTGCACATCAGAAATGTGAGGGAGGACCAATTTAAGGTCCCACTGTAGCATGACAAAGGGATACGGAGGAAACAAATGCAAACCTTTTAAAACGCGTATAACTGTGGACTTAACAATGAGGGCTGATGTAGGAAGATGACTTTATATGTCCAAGCCAATGTAAGGGCACACCATGCAAAAAATACAGACAACCCATTCTGGTTTACAGAGCTTAAAGAACAAGTTACTTACCTTCGGTAACGATGTATCTGTAAGAGACATATATTAGTTATAGATTCCTTACCTTAGAATTACCCCTAGGCGTCAGACTGGATCCGGAGAATTTTTCACTTAGCAGTACCCATGCGCATCGGTAGGTGGCGTCGGTCGACTACGCGTTCATCGTCGGCATCATTTTCGCCAGGATGACGTCGCGGTGTCTACATAGACGCCGCCCTTGCCAGCTGACGTCAGTTCTGACATGACTTGCCACACCAGAAGCACAGAGCCATGCAAGACACTGACCACTGGCACACATAACTAGGGCCCTGGAAGGGAGTCCCTATCCCTAGAAGTCAGTTCGCAGAACGGGGAGGATGGGTGGGGCTGTAAGTGAACTATAACGAATATATGTCTCTTACAGATACATCGTTACCGAAGTTAAGTAACTTGTTCATCTGAAAGAGACCATTAGTTGTAGATTCCTTACCCTAGTATAGATACCCCAGCAATGCCTACCACGGAGGTGTGTCTGCGAACTAAGTTCACACCAGAATATCCTGGAGAACAGAACGGCCAAAAAAGCACTCTTCGGACTTGGCTATCCAGGCAATAATGTTTGGTGAACGTGTGCAAGGATGCCCATGTGGTTGCCTGGCAGATGTCAATGAGTGGAATTCCACGTCCCAAAGCAGTAGAGGATGCCGTCCTGGTAGTGTGGGTGCCCAATCCCACTGGAGGTTCCTTTTTCACCAATGAATAGCAAATTTTAATGCATAGGACAACCCATCTAGAGATGGTGTGTTTTTGTAAGTCCTGGCCTTTTTTTCACCCACATATTCAATGGAGAGTTGATTGTCCACCAAGAAATCTTTTGTGCAGTCAAGGTAGAAGGACAGCGCCCGCTTTAGGTCCAGATGGTGGAGTCTCTCCTCCTCTTTGGAAGGGTGTGGAGGTGGGAAGAAGGTAGGCAAAGTGATGGTCTGACCTATGTGGAAAGAGGAAACTACTAAGGGTAGAAAAGAGAGCCTAGTGCGAAGGACCACTTTGTCCGGATGGACTGCAATATATAGGAGGCTTTGAGGATAGAGCTTGAAGCTCACTCACATTGCGAGCAGAGGTGATGGCGAGCAGAGGTGATGGCGACCAGGAAGGCAGTCTTCAATGTAAGAAGTCGAAGAGGACAGTTATGTAGTGGTTCGAAGGGAGCACACATAAGGTAAGTATGGACAAGATTCAAGTCCCATTGGGGCATTGTGAAAGGAGAAGGAGGAAAGATCAGAGTAATGCCCTTTAGGAATCTATTTACAATAGAGGACTTGAAAAGAGAAGGCTGATCAGGAAGGCGAAGAAAGGCAGATACGGCTGAGAGGAAGCCTTTAAGAGTGCCCAAGGCAGAGCTCTGCTGGGCTAAAGAAAGGATGAACAAGAGGACCTCAGAAAGAGGGGCAGAGAGGGGATCCACAGCTTTTGCTGTGCACCATGCCACAAACTTGTTCCATCTACAGGCGTATAACGTTTTAGTGGAGGAACACCTGGCTGCCAAGATGGCGTTACATACTTCGGGAGGAAGGTCGAAAGCTGTCAACTGTCGCCGCTCAATTTCCACGCAAGGGGGTGGAGACTGGACAGATTCAAGTAGAGGACCATCCCCTGCTGCTGCGACAGAAGATCCTCCCGAAGAGGCAGTCTGATCGGTTGATCGATGGCCATGCTCAAGAGCTCGGGGTACCAGACTCTTCGTGCTCAGTCCAGAGGCACAAGAATTAATTGAGCCCGGTCGCGCTTGATCTTCTTCAGCGCTCTGGGCAGAAGTGGTACAGGCAGAAAAGCATAAAGGAGGCCGTAATTCTACTTGCGACAAAAAGTGTTGCAGAGCGAGTGCCGCCTTGGAAATTCCAACGTGCAGAACTGCTGACACTGCGTGTTCTCTTCAGTGGCAAAAACATCTAACCAAGGCTCTCCCCACTGCTGAAAGAGACCCTGCACCACCTCCGAGTGAAGACTGCATTCGTGAACCATCATGCACTGACTGCTGAGTACATCCGCCCGGGCATTCAGAGAACCTGCCAGGTGTTGAACTACCAGAGATATGCCCTGATGTTCCAGCCATGTCCAACGCTGAAGGGCCTCTTGACTTAGGGTCCACGACCCCACCCGGCCCTGTTTGTTCCAGTACCACATGGCGGTGGTGTTGTCTGTGAACACCTGCACTACTCTTCCTTTGATAGCAGGAAGGAATGCCTTCAATGCAAGACGGATCGCCCGGAGCTCCAAAAGGTTGATGTGGAGACCGGACTCCGCCAGAGACCTCTGATCTCCGCCTCTCCCAGGTGATCACCCCATCCCAGAAGTGACGCATCTGTCATTACTATCAACTCTGATTGGGTTAGGGGATCTGCCGCTGACCCAATCCTGGCTCTTGAGCCACCACTGCAATTGACGTGCAGTCCCCTCCAAGATCTGGATAACATTGGAAAGATTCCCCTGATGCTGCGCCCACTGGAACTTCAGGTCCCACTGCAGAGCCCGCATATGCCACCTGGCATGATCCACCAGCAGGATGCAGGAGGCCATGAGGCCCAGCATCCTCAGAGTCAATCTCACGAAATCCGGGATAGAGGCTGAAACTTCAGTATCATAGCCCACATATCCTAGACTCTCTGCTCGGATGAAAAGGAGCTTTTGAGAGGGAATCAGGTGTAACTTCAGCACGTCGATAGTGAACCCCAGCGAGTGCAGGAGGTCTGCAGTAGTCTGGAGGTGGGAGACGGCAGGCCTGCCTTTAACAGCCAGTCGTCGAGATAGGGGGAAGACTGGAACCCCTGATCTGCGCCGATGAGCTGCAACCACCGTCATCACCTTTGTGAACACCTAAGGAGTGCACGGGAAACTGAAAATGCTCTTGGCCTACCGTGAACCGTAGGGAACGCCTGTGGGCTGGCTGGATTGGGATATGGAAATATGCGTCCTGCAAGTCCAACACTACCATCCAGTATCCGGGGTCAAGGGCAGACAGGACCTGAGCCAAAGTGAGCATTTTGAACTTCTCCTTCCAGAGGAAGCGGTTGAGGGCTGAAGTCTAAGATAGGATGCAGGCCTTTATTCTTCTTGGGTCCCGGAAAATAGTGGGAGTAGCAACCACGGCCTACTTCTGGCACAGGGACCCTTTCAATAGCTCCCTTGGCCAAGAATGCTGCAACTTCCTGGCGGAGAAGGGCCAAGTGATCCTCCGAAATGCGATGAAAGGATGGTGGCATGGAGAGAGGGGAGTCTCGAAGGGGAGGGAGTAGCACTTTCGGACTACATGCAAAACCCACCTGTCCGACGTGATGTTTTGCCAGTGGGGGAGGTGATGGCGAATCCTGTGGCCCTGAAAGGTCGGACTAGGAAGGTTTGGAGGCTGCTGCAGGGGGGTTATGGGTGGACTGCCGCCCGGTGGCCCCCAGACCCATGTCACTGGGTCTCATGTCCGCGGCCACGCACAAGCTGGGCAGCTTGCGTGAACTGGTGGCTAGACTGGGTCGAATGTGGTGGGGCACCCCTTCCGTAGCCATGAAAGGGCCAAAAAGCAGACTGCGTGGGGCAATAGGTTGCCGCGAGGCCCAAGGATATGGCCGTAGCCCTATAATCCTTGAAACGCTTGAGCGCCGAGTATGCCTTGTCACCAAAAAGGCAACGGCCATCAAAGGGCATGTCCAGTAAGGTGGATTGGACATCCCCAGAAAAACCAGACGTCCTCAACTAGGCGTAGCACCTCAGGGCTGATTTGGAAACCGTTCTGCCCAGTGAGTCAGCTGTATCCAGCGCATATCTGATGGTGAATTTAGCTGCGTCTCTACCCTCTGCCACCGCGCGGGTGAGAATGGCCCGGGCCTCCTCCAGGCACCGTGGCAGCACATGCGCAACCATATTCCCACACTGTATGGGTATAACGGCCCAAGAAGCATGCGGTATGCACTGACTGCAACGCTAAGATGGCGGAAGAAAACATCTTCTTCCCAAGGTGGTCCAGCTTCTTGGATTCCCTATCTGGAGGAGCAGGAGAAATTGCGACCTTAGAGGACCAAGCTCTCGGGGGTCGGGTGTTGGGAGAGGAAAAGTGGGTTGCCCGGGGCCAAGCAGTGGCGTCAGGCAATCATCCTATCCACAGCAGCCCCTGTGCTGCGCTTGGACGAAGTGCCCAGAAAGACATCGGTGAGGGCTTCATTAAAAGGCAGAAGGGGCTCCGTAGAGGCCGCCGCAGGTTGAAGCACCTATGTCAGGTGGTTAGTCCTGACTGCCACAGTAGGAAGCACCAGGCCCAAATCCTCAGCAGCCCTACGCAACACCGCTGCGTATGAGGCTTCCTCCTCTGTAGCCACGGTAGAAGGGGAGAGCATACCAAGGTCTGGGGAAGTATCCAGACCACTTGCGTCACACCCAGGTCCTCTCACCAGTCCGGCTCTTCAAGCTGGTCAGCCAAAGGATCTACAGACCCCTCCCAGTCCTTCTCACTCTCCTCTGGTTGCCATTCAGGCCTGAAAGGAACACCAGGGATGAACAGAGGCACAAACGTGCCTTCCGGCACTGGCTCCGAAGTCAACCGATGTCGGTCCGGCACCGCGTCCAAGTGGGGATGAGGCTGGGGTTGGCGCCTGTCAGGGGCACAACTGGCACCCGGGGTGTCGTCGTTTGGATCTGTGATGGGGAAGGTACCGTGAGGTCGACCGTCGTCGATCCGGATCCAAGCCTGGATCCTTGGGGGGCCTCTGGTGACGGGGCTGGAGCTGCCAGCATCGAAGGCCCAAGGCCTGAGCCCAGTTTGCGGGATCCAAAGGCGCGCCGGCGGAGTCAGGCTGACCAAAGTTGCTGTGAAGCACTTTGTCGAAAGCTCGAAGCTAGGCAGGGGATGCTCTGGCACCGGGAAAGGTAGGGAAACTCAGAGCTGTCCCTGGAGCAGGCTCCAAAGACTGAGCTGGAGAGCGACGACACTCTGGCCCCGCGTCGCGTCAGTCGTCCGACGGTGAGAAGGTGAAGAGCGACGCTGCTTCTTCGCCTTCTTCTTGTGCTTCGACTTACTTGAAGACCTCAAAGACTTCGGCGACGAATGGTTGTGGTGGCTCCGTGATCGTTCCAGAGACTTTCCTCTCGATCAGGACCTTGAGCGACGTGGAGCCGAATGCCGGGCCTCCAACAACTTTCAGGACCACTCCCGCAAAGACTTCGGGTTCATGGCATGGCAGTTGGAGCACGACCTCAGGTCGTGGTCAGGCTTTAGGCACCAAAGGCACACAAGGTGGGGGTCCGTACCAAACATCAGGCGGATGTAGGCCTCGCGCGGTTTAAACCTGGTCCGACTATGGGACATCTCTCGTACACCAGGAGTCGATAGACTCAAAAAGAAGTCGAAAAATGTCGAGAAAAAGTTTAGTCAAAAAGTGACTTAGGGGTAGCTCTCTCCGGATCTGCACTAGGCTGGTGCGGGAAAAGAAAGAACTGATGTCAGCGCGCATGGGTGGTGTCTATGTAGACACCGCGACGTCATTCCTGGCAAACAAGACACAGACGACGGAGTAGATGGACGCCACCTACCGACACGCAGTGGTACTGCTAAGAGAAAAATTCTCCGGATCCAGTCTGACACCTAGGGGTAATTCTAAGGTAAGGAATCTATATCTAATGGCCTCTTTAAGATAGGAGGCTGCACACAGAGGTTTGAGGCAGTTAATCTCACAGAAAGCGGATTTATGAGGGAGGTTCTAAACCATAAACTGAGCAGCAGCTGTGCATGGAGGAGGGGTCCAGTTTCTGGTTGGTGCACACAGATGCTTTGTCACAGGACTGTATTATGCAGCTTCCCACGGCTTTGCTTTGGAAAGAGCCGTGTGCATGCGAAAGGGGAAGGTTCTTAAATCTTAAAGTGCAAGAGTTATTATATGACTTGGAAATTATAATTATTTTGTGATGTTACAGTTAGTGTGCTAGGAGAAACATGAGCCTAACGGTAGCATCACAATATAATTATCATTAATTCTGACACTAAAAGTTTGATTTGTGCATTTATTGTTGTGTTTGGTTTTTTTTCAGTACTTTGGAGTATGGTGGTGGTGTGCGGGGGGGGGGGGTTGAAAAGCAGGCGTCACGAATGAAGTGACAAGGTTTATGTAGAGGATGATAGGGGGGGCAACTCTTGTGGTGGCGAAGACCTGGTCGAAGAATGCTCCCACTCCGGAGTGGTATCAAGACCACTAGCATCCTGAATGCCTTCAAAGTCATCAGAAGATGCGTCCACCTCACCTTCTTCCACTTCCTCCCTATAACGCTCCTCTTCCAAGACTCTCTGGGCCTCTCTCCTTGAACGGATCCGAGGATCCGGCGTCGGCGGCGCCGTACGTGGAGTCGGTGGAACCGAACGTGGAGTCGGCAGCGCCGGAGTCGAAGCAGTCGGCAACGGCGTCGAGGAAGGCTCCGAAGAAGGCCGCTCCAGCCGAAGTCGAGAAGGATCACCAGACGGTGCCGGAAACTGCCACGAAGGAGCCATCGGCAAAAAGGGCATAAACGGGGCCTGAGCATAATGCTGCGGCACTCCCAAGGTGTATGCCATAGGACCCACGGGACCAGATGGTGCGCCGGATGGGAAGGTAGCCCGATGAAAAATCCCATACATCGCATTAAGGAAATGTGTTGAATCCGCACCCGGCGCCGGGAACTGCGGATAAGGGATTGATTCTGAATCCGGTCGAGGAGTACCCGGAACCGGAGCCGAAGTGTCCACACCAGGCGCCGCAGTATCAGCTGGTCCTGGAGAAAGCTCTTTCTCTTGTTCCTGCTCAGCGTCAGAAGCAGAAGACTCCACTGGCGCCGGTGACTGCGCCGGAGACTGTGCCTGGGACCGCGCCGGAGTCCGCTTCGGCGAAGGCGACCTCTCTGGAGACCTCCTAGGATATGGAGAAGGAGATACACCATCCTTACTTCGACATCGAGGCGACGGCGATCTCGAAGTCTTACTCCTCGAAGACCGGCGCCGAGAGCTATGCTTCCTCTTCTTGTGTTTCTTCGACTTCGAAGAGTGCGAAGTCGACAACTCCGGCCTCGATTTCTGCTTCTTCCTACCACTTCTTTCCTTCTTTGCTTTGGCCATGAAGAGTTTCGCCTTTCTCTCCTTCAGGGCCTTGGGGTTCATTCTTCTGCAACTGGAACAGTCCTCCATGTCGTGGTCAGAAGAAAGACACCACAAACAATCCTCATGGGGGTCAGTCATCGACATGTGGCTCCCACATTCCGTACAAGGTTTGAAACCAGACTTCCTCGTCGAGGACATGATAAATCCAGAAACAATAACCACTACAAGACTACAAAGTAGCAGGAGAGTGCTGGAAAACCGTTACGCGTCGATGGCGCGGAAAAAAGGGAACTGACGTCATCACGCCGACGTGGCTCTCTTATGGCTCCGGTGACGTCATACGGAGTCGCGAGCGGAGCAGAAGCATTACGACGTTCACGTCGGCGTAGAGAGCTGGGGAAAAAAGTTCAGTGGAATGCTGGCGCAGGGGATATTCACAAGGTGAGGAATCCACTGGCAGATGTATCCATCAGAAATCCTTTATCTGTTCAGGACAATACCATTGGAATTCGAGAAATACTGGTTTGTTACATTGGAGAATATAGTGAACCGATTCATGTGGTTGCTGGGAGAACTAGGAGGGCTCTTAGATTTATGTCACTCCCACGGGAACGGGGGGGCTTTGCGGTACCTGATTTTAGAACTTATTATTGGGCAGCAGCTCTCCAGTATATGAGTATATTATTTGGCGTACCCCTCGGAAACTCAGAAGATGATATAGGGCTTCCTGATGTATATAAATTGTTGCTCGGGGATCATGCTGAGAATTGCTTTATGAAATTTAGCGAGCCCAGTTACTATAAGAAGACAAAATTTAAGACACTGTTGGCCGCCTTTAAAATCTGGGCGGCACTTAAAAAACAAAAAGACTGGACTTGGGAGGATTCATTATTATACCCAGCTCTATAGAAACCCCATTTTTCCTGAAATATTCTCTGACGGGATCATGGCAGATTGGTCAGAGAGGGGGGTTTGGAAGGTTGGGGATTTAATACAGAAGGAGGACTTCCGCCAGTTTGGTGATATTCAGTCGGAGTATGGACTGGATAGATGCAATTTTAAAAAAAAATTGCAGCTGCAAAGCTTTTTTTAGTAAGAAGGTGGGGGGGCTTAATGGGTTCAGTAGAATTAAAATCATAGATACTATTAGAGACAGCAAGAAGGGTGCTATTAGGTTATTATATGCTGAACTGCTAGCATGAAAACAGGATGATCTGACCAAACATGCGGGAAAATGGATGGAACGGGTGGCTGTTGAACCAGAGAGGTTCCTCGACCTACCAGAATTGTGTCAAACAGTTATGTGCTCGGCAGGCCTTCAAGCACAGCATTATAAGACTGTTTTTTCACTTTATTATACCCCGTCGAGAATTGCACAGTGGGGTGGGTCGGTAGGAACTAACTGTCCGCGGTGCGGTGCACCCGCGGCTGATCTTATACACATTTTCGCAGCTTGCTCACGTCTCAAAAACTTGCTAGACTCTATAACTAAGTTTTTTGACCTGTCATTAGGGCTGAACGTTACATTACCCCTGCTATGATTTTGTTTGGAGTTAGCAGCGGTGATGTGCATGATCCGGCTTATCAATTTCTTTTTTTGGCTATGGGTGTTGTGCGGATAAGCATTGCTTCTGTCTGGCTTGATCCGCTGCCTCCAACTTTTCAGCAAGTTTGTCTCGATTACTTTCAATGTTTATTCTGGAAAAAGCTACATATGAGAGGAAGGGTAAAAAGGTGAGAATGCTGGGCCGGCGTATCTGGGCTTCCTTAGCGAGATGGAAGGAGTCAAAGGCTAAATAAATAAATTTGCCCGGTATGTTTGATTTATGGCAGAGCCCTGCTTAATCTAACATTTGGATGATATCTCGGAATGAACGTATTATTGTTTCCTATGGTTTATTCTTAATTTGATTGTTATCTATGTAGGAGGTTTTGAATGCTCATCTCCTTCATATTTTTTCCATGGATTGCTTAAATGTAACCTCCCTGTTTAAATATGGTATATGAGTTTGTGCTGTTCTCCGAAAAATAAAAATTTGAATAAAAAATATTTAAAAAAATAAAAATGGAAGTATGTTTGTAGAGTGTGGATTTCCCAGAGTCACAGTTAAATACTAGAAGTCTGGCAAGTCAGGACAAAAAGATTAGAACATGAAGAAAAATACTACCCATCCCCCCCCCCCCCAAAAAACATTTGACAGCAAAAAGAAGGCAAAGAGCTTAAAAACGAAAATAAGGCTGTTTGGTGTGGGTCAGGTTTCGTGCTGGAGGATAGCCAAATCTTTGCAGCAAATCTCTGCCAAAAAGCAAGAAAAAGAAAAAATGTAGTACTTTTAAGAACAAGTTACTTACCTTCGGTAACGATATATCTGTGAGAAACATTAGTTAGTGTTAGATTCCTTACCTTAGAATATCCCCAGGCGTCAGACTGGATCCGGAAAGTTTTCGTTAGCAGTACCTCTGCGCGTCAGTAGGTGGCGTTGTGCGGCTCCGCGTCCGTAGCTGGCGTCGTATGCGCCGAGGTGACGTCACGGAGACTACTTAGGCGCCACCCATGCGCGCTGACGTCAGTTCTGTACACGACTTTCCGCGCCAGGAACGCAGAGCCATGCAAGACACTGACCACTGGTGCATAAAACTAGGGCCCTAAAGGGATGACCTTAACCCTAGAAATCAGTTCGCAGAACGGGGAGGATGGGTGGAGCGGTAAGGAATCTAACACTAACTAATGTTTCTCACAGATATTTCGTTACTGAAGGTAAGTAACTTGTTCATCTGAAAGAAACACGTTAGTGTTAGATTCCTTACCTTAGAATAGATACCCCAGCAATACCAACCCCGGTGGTGGGTCTGCGAATTAAGATCACACCAGAAATTCCCGGAGAACAGAACGGCCAAAGCAGCCGTCTCTCCGGACTTGGCTGTCCAGGCAATAATGCTTGGTAAAGGTATGGAGCGAGGACTACGTAGCTGCCTGACAGATATCCTGCAAAGGGACTCTCCATCCCAGAGCAGTAGTGGCTGCTGTCGCCAGAGTAGAATGGGCACGCAGCCCCACAGGAGGCTCCTTTTTAGCCAAGGAGTTGATTATCCACCTGGAACTGTTGTGTGCACTTCAGATAGAACGAGAGCGGACGTTTTGGGTTCAGACGGTGGAGCCTCTCTTCCTCCTTCAAAGGATGCGGAAAGAAGTGATGGTCTGTCCGATGTGGAAGGGCGTGACAACCTTGGGTAGAAAAGAAGGACGGGTCCTTAACACCACCTTGTCCGGATGAACAGAAAGTAGAGGATGTTTAGAAGAAAGAGCCTGGAACTCACTCACTCTTCTGGCAGAGGTGATAGCAACCAGGAAAGCAGTCTTTAAGGTGAGAAGACGTAAAGGACAATTGTGAAGTGGCTCAAAGGGAGCGCACATCAAATAACCCAACACAAGATTCAAGTTCCACTGAGGCATTATAAAGGGGACCGGAGGGAACGGGAGTGTAATGCCTTTCAAGAAACGACGAACAGGGGACTTGAAAAGAGAAGGCTGATCTGAAAGCCTTAAAAAGGCAGAAATGGCTGAGAGATAGCCCTTGATAGTGCTCAGAGCAGAGCCCTGCTGGGCCAAAAAAAGAAGGGCAGAAAGTGGATCCACAGCCTTCGCTGTGTACCATGTCAAAAATGTATTCCACCTGCAGGCGTATATCGTTTTAGTGGAGGGACGCCTGGCTGCCAAAATAACATCACAGACTTCGGCAGGAAGGTCAAAAGTTGTCAACTGTCGCCGCTCAATCTCCACGCATGTAGGTGGAGGCTGGACAGGTTCGGTGGAGGACCGTCCCCTGCTGCTGCAACAGAAGATCCTCCAGAAGAGGCAGTCGGATCGGAGGATAGATTGCCAGACTGAGTAGCTCTGGATACCATACTCTTCTTGCCCAATCCGGAGCCACAAGAATGACTTGGGCCCGGTCGCGCCTTATCTTCTTCAGCACTCTGGGCAGAAGTGGTATAGGCGGAAAGGCGTACAACAGACCGCAACTCCACTCACGACGAAAAGCATCTCCGTGCGAGTGCCACCTTGGAAATTCCAACCCGCAGAATTGATGACATTGCGCGTTCTCTTCGGTGGCAAATAGATCTAATTAAGGCTCTCTCCACTGCAGAAAGAGACCTTGCACCACGTCCGAGGTCAGACGCCATTCGTAATCCAACAGGCATCTGCGGCCGAGTTCGTCCGCCCTGGCGTTCAGGGAGCCTGCCAGGTGTTGAACCACCAGCGACATGGCCCGATGTTCCAGCCATGTCCAGAGGCGCAGAGCCTCCTCCACGACCCCACCCGCACCGTTTGTTGCAATACCACATGGCGGTGGTGTTGTCCGTGAACACCTGCACTACCTGTCCCCGGACAGAGGGAAGGAAGGCTTTCAGAGCAAGTCGAATCGCCCGCAGCTCCAGAAGGTTGATATGGAGCCGGGATTCTGCCGGAGACCAGAGGCCCCTGATCTCCGCCTCTCCCATGTGACCACGCATCCATCACCACTGTGAACTCCGATTGGGGAAGGGAGAGGGATCTGCCATTGACCCAATCGTGATTTGTGAGCCACCACTGCAATTGACGTGCAGTGCCCTCCGAGATCTGGACGTGATTGGACAGATTGACCTGATGCTGAGCCCACTGAAACTTCAGGATCCACTGCAGAGCCCGCATATGCCATCTGGCATGTTGCACTAGCAGGATGCAGAAGGTGAGCCCGCCTTCAACAACCAGTCGTCTAGATAGGGGAAGACTGAGACCCCCGATCTGCGCAGATGAGCTGCAACCACTGCTATCACCTTCATGAACACCCGAGGGGCACTGGTAAGGCCAAAGGGGAGCACGGTAAACTGAAAGTGCTCGTGGCCTACCATGAACCGCAAGTAACGCCGGCAGGACGGGAACATGAAAAGCTAACATCCAGTCTCCCGGATCGAGAGCAGACCAGACCTGAGCCAAAGTCAACATCTTGAACTTCTCCTTCCGGAGGAAGCGGTTGACTTTTCGGAGGTCCAAGTTGGGACGCAGACCCCCTTTGTCCCTCTTAGGGACCAGAAAGTAGTGGGAATAACAACCACTCCCTACTTCTGGCCCAGGAACGCACTTGATGGCCCCCTTGGTCAAGAGGGCCGTGACTTCGTGCTGGAGAAGTGCCAAGTGTTCCCCCGACATGTGGTGGCACTGAGGTGGCATGGCTGGAGGGGTGGAGTGAAAGGGAAGGGAGTAACCTTTGCGGAGGATCTGCAACACCCACTTGTCCAATGTGATAGCGTGCCAGTGGGGGAGGTGATGGCAGATCCTGCCTCCCACTGGCGTGGGGTGCCCTCCAAAGCTTGGATTAGGAAGGTTTGGAGGTAGGAGCAGCGGAGGTGCTGAGGCTGGGTCTGCACAGGCTTGCTGAAGGAACGTGCCTGGGTGCCCCTTCCGTGGCCACGAAAGGAATGAAAACCAGGAGTGGCTGGGCTTTTCGTGGAAAGACCTAAGGACTTGGCTGTGGCCCGCGAGTCCTTAAAACGCTCCAGCGCACTGTCGGCTTTATTGCCAAACAGGTGAGCGCCATCAAAGGGCATGTCCATGAGTGAGCTTTGGACATCTGGCGAGAACCCGGTAGATCTCCACCAGGCGTGGTGACGAAGCGCCACAGTCGTAGCAGTTGCTCTACCCAGTGAGTCCGTGGTGTCCAAACCACACCGAATGGCGAACTTAGCCGCATCTTTACGCTCGGCAACAGCTTGCGACAGCAAAGCTTGGGTCCCTTCAGGACACTGAGGCAACACCTGTGCAACTGTATCCCACACCACATGGGAATAGCGGCCTAACAGGCAGGCGGTGTTCACCGACCGCAGCCCTAAGCTGGCCGAAGAGAACAACCGCTTGCCAAACTGCTCCAGCTTCTTAGAGTCCTTATCCGGCGGAGCCGTGGGAAAGGCACTCTGGGATGTCGAAGCTTGGATAACCAGGCTCTCGGGCGTAGGATGAGTGGTCAGAAAGGCAGGGTCACCCAGCGATGATGCCTGGCGATGTTCTTATCCACAGGGGCCCCTGTGGCTGGCCGCGACCAAGTGCCCAGTAAGACATCAGTGAGGGAGTCATTAAATGGCAGCAGGGGCTCCGACGAAGTGGACGTCGTCTGGAGCACCTCAGTGAGGAGATTAGTTTTTAAGGTCACCGTAGGGAGATCAAAGTTGAGGACCTCAGCTGCCCGACGGAGCACCACCATGTAAGAAGCGCCCTCCTCCATGGTAGGCAGAGGAGAGGCAAACCCCGGGTCAGAGGAGACATCAAGGCCGCCGGCCTCCTCTAACTCGTCCGCCCAGTCCTGCTCAGAGTCACACTGATGAGCAAGAGGGTCCTCTGACCTCTCCCAGTCATCCTCCACCCCAGCCGTATGTGATACAGACTGCGGTGGCAGGTCAGGGACCGGGGAAGGACCAAACGGAGCCGGGAACTGCACCGGACGGGGCAGAACCGGCGCCGTGTCCCAATGCACAAAATTGTCCTGGAACCTGGGCAGGGGCGGGACAAATGGCATCCACTGCGGCGCCGGAGGCGGAGCTGAGGGTAGCGCTGGGGCCGGAGCCGGCAGCGTGGGACCATGTGGAGCCGCAGGATCCTGCGGCGCTGGGGACGGAGCCGCCAGCTGCGCAGACAGGATCCTGACACGGGACCGCAGGGCCAGAGGGCGTGCCGACGGGAGCCCGAGGCCTAAACAGGCCGTTCAAGGTAGCAAGAAATTATTGCACCAGTGCGGGAGTCGCCGACGGACCCGGATAAGGTGGGTAGGCCGTGGGACTCCTGGGCTCCGAAGGAGCTGCAGGGGCAGAACCCCTGTCCCCCTCGTCTGCATCTGGGGACCAACAGGGGGACGTCGGAGAGCGACAATGCTTCTTCGACTTCTTTTTGTGTCATCTCTTACCCGAATCAGAGGGTGAAGACTTGGAGCCCGAGGAGCGATAATGGTGGCCCCGCGAGCATTCTCTGGAGCGGCCCCTGGGCCATGAATGGCGCTGGGATGAGTGCCGGACCTCAAGCAGCTTCCGGCACCGCTCCCTCAAGGCCTTCGGGCCATGGCCAAACAGTCCATACAGGACCGGGAGTCGTGGTCCCTCTCCAGGCAGTAGAGACAGACGTTGTGTGGGTCCGCCACCGGCATATTGCGACGGCAGGCCCCACAAGACTTAAAACCAGGCATCCCTACGTGCACCAGAAAAGACTCAAACTTACAGGAGACAAAAGTCTCAAAAAGATAGTAAAAAAGTGACTAAGGTATGTGCTCTAACCGGATCTGCGCTTACTGGCGCGGAAAAAGAAAGAACTGACGTCAGCGTGCATGGGTGGCGCCCAAGTAGTCTCTGTGATGCCATCTCGGCGCATACGACGCCAGCGACGGACGCGGAGCCGCACAACGCCACCTACTGAAGCGCAGAGGTATTGCTAGCGAAAACTTTCCGGATCCAGTCTGACGCCTGGGGATATTCGAAGTTATAATTACTATTTGCATACATAATTCAATTTCTATTACACATCACAGTTTTAACCAATGATGGTCCATAACAGCTGGAGCCATACCAGGTTTTCAGAATACTCAAATACTTTTACATACAATTAATCATCTAAGTGAGAATAATTAGCTGTTTTTTAAAATGAAAATCTGACCAAGCTCCAGGCCAAGGATACACATTTCTACTATGATGGATTGTATTTCTCAATGCCCAGAAAAAAATGTAGGTTACTTATCTGACTATCTAAATGCTATATGCAACCAGAGAGCCAAAAAAAGTAATACGCAGCCACAACAAAAATAATATAGTATTAAATGCAAGCCAGCAAACCGCAAATATCCACTAAAAACATGCTTTACTCTAAATACAATTTCAGGCTGCAAGTTCAATTCAACAAATTCATGTCTGGGGAAAAAAGCATGTCTTAGGAAGAAAGCAAGCTTGAAGTAAAGGTTACATAATCCTATGTCACCTGCTGTGCATCAGTACATTCTGCCACATTAGGAACAACTTTTATGACAGGACTCCAAGCAGGGTCTGCAGCATGCAGCCCGTTAAACAATGGGCCGCCTTGACCATCAGTCAATAAAGAATTTGAAGGTATCACAGTGCCAGCATACATGGAAATTGGTAGACCCTGAAAATAAATAGAACACGAAAGAATATAACAACTGGTGTCCAACCTAGATGTTCTCAAGTATATAAGTTGGTGGCATTCTTAACGTATCGCAACACATTAATCTTTATCATATGGAATTTCACAGAAATTTGCAATACATCCTTAACATAAAAAATTAATTCTATAAGTTTACACATCAAGGCTTTTGGGAGCACCGTGCCAGTTTCAGAAAACTTTCTGTGACCTGCCTATGAGGTTTGGTCATCACCGTTCTAAATAATCACTGCAAGCAAAAACTATGAACAATGCCATTAGACGACTGGCACAGAAATTCATTTGCGATCTTGGGCAAAGCAAATGTGGAATCCCCATGCCATTCTATCTAAAGACAATACACAGTGATGAGAAAGAAAAGCTACTTGCCTTTGGTAATTATATTTCTGATGGATACTATATCTTCCTGCAGATTCCTGAACAAAGGAATATCCTCCAGGTACTACAGAAGATCTGGAAATATTTCTTCATCATCTTTCCAGTTACACCACGTGCCGCTATGCAACTTTGCCTATTCAGGATGTAAGGAAGCTGGGACACAGAATGTGCTAAATGGCATGCCAGTGACAGTTCCTGGTACATTTTACAGTATAGAATATCCACACAGTAATATTTAGTTAATATGGGTGGCGTTGATCAGGTGGTAGCCTTGCAGATTTGGCTAGTGGAATATTACCCAGGATAACCATGCTGGATTCCTTTTGCGCATGTTTAGTTTGCCTTGGGGGTTGTGGGGAGAAGGTGGGGGCATTAGAGGGAGTACACTATTTGTTTTGGCGTAGCAAATCTAGATGTACTTGATGGACACAGTCGGAGTGTCTGCTGCTGCACGGTCTCAGACAGTTATCCAAATAAGAAAAGACATGGCTGGAGTTTCTGTGCAGATACAGGGAAAACATTGCTAGGCAGTTTGTAAACATCCTTGGAGATGCAAAGACTTTGAAGGTCTTCACTTTGAACTGGTAGGTCTGCCCATATATCACAAAGTGGAGGAACTGGTACCAGTGGTAGGTCGAGTGAATGGGGATATGAAAGCAGGTTTCTTTTAGGTTCAACGTCAGCATGAAGTCTTGTCAGAGCAGTGGGATGACGTCCTGCAGAGCAGCCATGGATTGGGTGAAAGGAACAGTTCCACCCCACCCCCCTTTTCTTTTTTAATTAGCAAGTGCATGGAGTACAAACCTTTGCCTCGACATGGAGATACCAGCTCTGAAGCACCCTGTACAAGGAGTTTTGCTGGAGGTGGTCTTCGCTGAGGATGTGGCGTTGCGACAGGATGTTGAAGGGTGTGGTGTGGAACTCAAGGCTCTAAATCAGAGTCTCACCACAGTGAGCATTCCCTGATCCGAAGTGACTTCCACCCAACGGGGGAAAAATGCTTTGGTCCCCCCTGACAGGTGTCATGTGATCAGGTGGTTTGGGGAGGACCAATAGCAAGTTATCGTTTGTAGGTAGAAGCACCCCTATTGGAGCCACCTCTACCTTTCCCCCTGTTGTTGCCTCTGTATCCGTCCCTGGTGTAACTCCTGCCTGTTTGGGAGCCCTGAAAGGTCTACTGTCGGTGCTGGTTTACCTTGTACCTGACTGGGTGTATATAGCCTTGAGTCTGCCGTAGAAATGTAGGAATGAGGGAGCTGAAAAGAGGTTTTGGGTTGAGGGGGTGGTGGCGGGGGTGTGGGGGCAGAAGGCATACTGTAGAGCGCCTGTCGGACTGTCTGGGTGTCTTTTTACGTTTTTGCAATATTTAGTCAACCTGATGGCCAAAGAGTTGTTCCTTGTAAAATGGAAGACCAGGAGGTGCTGCTCCACCCCCGGCCTGAACCCTGAAATGCCAAGAGATGCAAGGAACCATAGGAGAATGCTTGTGTCGATACTTCAGGAAGCGGTACCTTCTGCGCCTAGGGTGCAGAAGCAATTAGCATTTGTGATGACCTTCCCCTCGAACACAAGTTCTTGTCGAACAAGTGACTTACCTTCGGTAACGATAGATCTGTAAGAAACATTAGTAGTGATAGATTCCTTACCTTAGAATTACCCCCAGGAGTCAGACTGGATCCGGAAAGTTTTCGTCAGCAGTACCCCTGCGCGTCAGAAGGTGGCGTCGTGGTTGCGGAGATGACGTCGCAGCAGCTACTTAGACGCCGCCCTCGTGCGCTGACGTCAGTTCTGTACACGACTTTCCGCGTCAGAAACGCAGAGCCATTCAAGATACTGACCACTGGTGCCTTGAAACTAGTGCCCTGAAAAGGATGACCTTAACCCTAGAAATCAGTTCGCAGAACAGAAAGGATGGGTGGGGCGGTAAGAATCTATCACTACTAACGTTTTACAGATATATCGTTACCGAAGGTAAGTCGCTTGTTCATCTGAAAGAAACACATAGTGACAGATTTCTTACTTTAGAATAGATACCCCAGCAATACCAACCCCGGTGGTGGGCCTGTGAACCAAGATCACACCAGAAAGTCCCGGAGAACTGAACGGCCAAAGAAGCCGTCTCTCCGGACTTGGCAGTCCAGGCAATAGTGCTTAGTAAAAGTGTGCAGCGAGGCCCACGTAGCTGCCTCACAGATGTCTTGCAGGGGGACACCATGTCCCAATGCTGTAGGGGCTGCCGTCGCCCTGTTGGAATGCGCGTGCAGCCCCATCGGAGGCTCCTTCTTAGCCAGAGAATTACAGGCTTTAATACACAAGACGACCCATCTAGAGATAGTGTACGGCCCGACCTTTCTTGGCGCCAACGTAGTCAACAAAGAGCTGGTCATCCACCAGGAACTGTTGTGTGCGGTTCAAGTAGAACAAGAGCGCACATTTTGGGCCCAGACGGTGGAACCTTTCTAGAAGGAGGCGGAAAGAAGGGGGCAAAGTGATGGTCTGCCCAATGTGAAAAGCAGTGACAACTTTTGGCAGAAAAGATGGACGGGTTCTGAGCACAACCTTGTCCGGATAGGCAGACAGAAAAGGATGTCTACAAGAAAGAGCCTGGAGCTCACTCACTCACTCGCCTAGCGGAGGTGATGGCAACCAGCAAAGCCGTCTTCAGAGACGTAGAGGACAGTTGTGAAGAGGCTCAAAGGGATCAAGTATGTAAGAACCAGATTCAAGTCCCACTGTGGCATCACAAAAGGAATAGGAGGGAAAAGGTGAGTAATGCCTTTGAGGGATCTATTTACAACAGGGGACTTGAAGAGAGAGGGCTGATCAGGGAGCCTGAGAAAGGCCGCAACTGCAGAAAGGTAGCCCTTGATAGTGCCCAGAGCAGAGTCCTGCTGGGCCAAAGAAAGAAGAAACAGAAGGACTTCAGAAAGAGGGGCAGAAATGGGATACACAGCCCTTGCTGTGCACCATGCCACAAATTTGTTCCACCTGCAGGCGTAAACCAACTCAGTGGAGGGCCGCCTGGCCGCCAGAATAACATTACAAACTTCAGGAGGCAAGTCAAAAGGAATACACTGCCGCCGCTCAATCTCCACGCAAGGAGGTGGAGACTGGACGGGTTCGGGTGGAGGACCGCGCCCTGCTGCTGCGACAGAAGATCCTCCCGAAGAGGCAGTCGTATCGGGGGATCAATGGTCATACTGAGTAGCTCAGGCTACCATACTCTTCGAGCCCAGTCCGGAGCCACAAGAATGGCTTGGGCCCAGTTGCGCCTGATCTTCTTCAGCACTCTGGGCAGAAATGGTATAGGCGGAAAGGCGTACAATAGACCGCAACTCCACTCGCGTCGAAAAGCGTCGCCGAGCGAGTGCCGCCTTGGAAATTCCAATGTGCAGAACTGCGAACATTGCGCATTCTCTTCGGTGGCAAACAGATCTAACCAAGACTCTCCCCACTGCTGAAAGAGACCTTGCGCTACGCCCAAATGAAGACGCCATTCGTGATCCATCATGCACCTGCGGCTGAGTTTGTCCGCCCTGGCGTTCAGTGAACCTGCCAGGTGTTGAACCACCAGGGAAATGCCCGGATGTTCCAGCCATGTCCAGAGACGCAGAGCCTCCTGACATAGGGTCCACGACCCCACCCCGCCCTGTTTGTTGCAGTACCACATGGTGGTGGCGTTGTCTGTGAAAACCTGCACTACTCTCCCCTTGACAGAGGGAAGGAATGCCTTCAGTGCAAGCCAGATCGCCCGAAGCGTCAGAAGGTTGATATGGAGCCAGGACTCCGCTGGAGACCAGAGGCCTCTGATCTCCACCTCTCCCATGTGACCGCCCCATCCCAGGAAGGACGCATCCGTCACCACTGTGTGCTCCAGTTGGGGAAGGGAGAGGGATCTGTCACTGACCCAATGCCGGTTTGTGATCCACCACTGCAACTGTCTTGCAGTGCCTTCCGAAATCTGGACGGACTCGGACAGGTTCCCCTGATGCTGCGCCCACTGGAACTTCAAGTCTCACTGTAGAGCCCGCGTATGCCATCTGGCATGATCGACCAGCAGGAGGCAATGAGGCCCTGCAGCCTCAGGGTCAGCCTGACCGAAATCCAGGATTGAGGCCGAAAGATCGGAATCAGAGCCTGAATATCCTGGACTCGCTGTTCGGGAGGATAGACCCGAAAGAGCGTCGTATCCAGAACCGCTCCGATGAAAAGGAGCTTCTGAGAGGGAATCCGGTGCGACTTCGGCACATTGATGGAGAACCCCAGCAAATGCAGGAGGTCGGCCATAGTATGGAGGTGGGAGACGACTGCCTTGGGCGATCCCGCCTTCAACATAGGGGGAAGACTGGAACCCCTGATCTGCGCAGATGAGCTGTGACCACCGCCATCACTTTCGAGAACAGACGAGGGGCGCTGGTGAGGCCAAAGGGGACCACGGTAAACTAAAAGTGCTCGTGGCCTACCGTAAACCGAAAGTAACGCCGGTAGGCTGGCAGGACGGGAATATGGATATATGCGTCCTGCAGATCCAACGCTACTATCCAGTCTCTAGGGCAAGGGGAGACCGGGGAGACCAGACCTGAGCCAGAGTTGACAACTTGAACTTCTCCTTCTGGAGGAAGCGATTGATGTTCCGGAGGTCTAAGATAGGACGCAGGCCCTTGTCCTTCTTGGGCACCAGAAAGTAGTGAGAACAACAACTACAACCTACTTCTGGCGCAGGAACACGCTCGATGGCCCCCTTGGCCAAGAGGGCCACAACTACCTGTTGAAGAAGAGCCAAGTGATCCCCCGACATGCGGTGGTACTGGGGTGGCATGGCTGGAAGGGTAGTCTCGAAGGGGAGGGAGTAGCCCCTTTGGACTATTTGTAAAACCCACCTGTCCGTAGTGATGGTGCGCCAGTGGGGAAGGTGATGGCCAATCCTGCTGCCCACTGGCGTTTGATGGGCCTGAAATACCGGACTAGGAAGGTTTGGAGGCAAAGGTGGCCAGGGTGGAGGTGGACTTACCCGCCCGCTGGCCCCCAGACCCGCCTCTGCGGGTCCCACGTCCGCGGCTGCCATGAGACTGCTGCTGCTGTGGCCTGTGGCTCTGGATCGAACGTGTTGGGGCGCCCCTTACGAAAGGAGCGATAAGCAGAAGGCGGAGGAGGGCGAGTGGCTGAAAGGCCCAAGGACTTGGCCGTAGCCCGCGAGTCCTTAAAACGCTCCAGCGCACTATCTGCCTTGTTGCCAAAAAGGCGAATGCCATGTTCATCAGGGTGTTCTGGAAATCCCCCGAGAAGCCAGTAGTCGTCAGCCAGGCGTGGCGGCAGAGAGGCACTGTCGTGGAAATCACCCTGCCCAGCGAATCGGTGGTGTCAAGGCCACATCGTATTGTGAACTTTGCTGCAGCTCTCCCTTCAGCATTAGCTTTGGAGAGCACTGTCTCCGGACACTGAGGCAGCACCTGCGCCACCGTATCCCACACACAGTGGGAATAATGGCCCAAGAGGCATGCGGTGTTCACAGACCGCAGCCCTGAACTGGCGGAAGAGAAAATCTTCTTCCCAAACTGTTTCAGTCTCTTGGATTCCCTATCCTGTAGGGGGAGAAAGAGGGCGTCACCCGGGGCCGGGCGATGGAGTCGGGCCACATTCCTATCCACAGGAGCCCCTGTGTTGGACCTGGACATGGTGCCCAAAAGAACGTTCATCATTAAAGGGCACTGTAGGGAGTTCGAGGTGCAGAGCCTCGGCCGCACTACTCAACACCACTGCATAACTCTCACCCTCCTCCTTAGCCACGGTAGGAGCAGTTAGCATGCCAAGGTCAGGAGATGTGTCAAGACCGCTGGCATCCCCTAAATCCTCAACCCAGTCCGGGTCAAACTCACACTGTGCTGTGAGAGGGTCCTCAGACCCCTCCCAGTCCTCCCCTTCCTCAGCAGGCTGTGGACCAGGCCGAACATACGGAGGCTGGTGGACATAGGGGTAGAAAGGCCCCATCGGCGTCGAGCGACGCCGTTCCCATGCCGTGTCCACTTCAGTCGGGGGCACGGGTGACATCGGAGGTGGTATCGGTGGGGTCGAAGTCGGTGGAGGTGTCACAGGGTCAACCGGGATCCAGGCCTGGATCCTTGGAGGGCCTTGCGGTGCCGGGCCGAAGCAGACAGTGATGCTGGAGCCGCTGACAGTATAGGGCGAGGACCCCCAGTCGGGCCCGTGGGCCCAAAGGCGTGCCGACGGCCCAAAGAGGCGGGCCATGGCTGCCAGAAATTACTGCAGCTGGGCCGGAGTCGCCGATTCACTGGATTCAAGCAAGCCTGGCTGAAGACGGCTGAAATGCCAGAAACCGGTCCTAGGAAGCTTGTTTCCGGTCCAGGGAAGGCATGGCTTGGCAGTTCGGGCTGGACTGTTCCCATGAGGCACAGGGTCAGACTGATTTGCATATGGCCATGTCTGAACTGGGGTGGCAGAG
The DNA here is from genome assembly GCF_964204655.1 of Triturus cristatus. Lineage (NCBI taxonomy): Eukaryota > Metazoa > Chordata > Amphibia > Caudata > Salamandridae > Triturus > Triturus cristatus. The sequence continues at coordinate 938,441,689 of NC_140590.1, read as the reverse complement.
TGGGCTAAAGAACGGTGATGGATCAAACCCAGATCTGTTGACTGGGTGTGAGTGTTTGATTGGTTCTGATGCTCCGTCCATCACCACCCCCTTTTGGACCCGGGAAGGGCGGGTAGGCTGATGGTGACACCGTCGGCTCTGCCGGAGCCACGGCGGAGGCACCACCGGCACCCTCAGCCTTGACGAGCGAGGGGAAGTCGGTGAGCGATGGCGCTTCTTCGACTTCTTGTGATGCTTCGCCTTACCTGACCCAAAGTGCGAAGACTTTGAACCCGAAGAACGATGGTGATGGCTCCGTGACCGATCCCTCGACCTCCCACGGGACCGGGACGTTGAGCGGCGCGGAGCCGACTGCCAGACTTCAAGCAAATTTCGGGACCGCCAAGTCCCGGCAGTCGGGGCATGACTTAGGGTCACGGTCGCTCCCCGGGCAATTTAGACACAGGCGGTGCGAGTCCGTCACCGACATCATTCAATGACAATCCCCGCAGGACTTTAAACCGGGCATCCCTACGGCACCAGGAGTCGATTGACTTGAAAAAGAAGAGACAAAGGCCTCGAAAAACTCAGTCAAAACTTGACTGGGGGTACCGCTCTCTCCGAATCTGTGCTGGCTGGCACGGAAAAAAAAAAAGAACTGAAGGAGCACGAAGGTGGCGTCTAAGTAGATACCGCAACGTCATTCTGGCGACCACGACACCAAAGATGAACGCAGAGTCGACTGACTCCACCTTTCGATCTGTCGGGGTACTGCTGACGAAAAAATTCTCTGGATCCAGTCTGACGCCTGGAAAATGAAGGCTGGCAGAAAAAGAGGCACAATTACTGCCAGCCTTGCTTCTCGTAAACAACGACTATAAGAAAAAAGTGTGTGTTTACGTACCGCTTGCAGGTTTTCAAAACACAAATAAAAGGCAATGTCATTTACAGTGCCAATGGCTCAAACTCTTGCAAATACGAGACCTATCGCATTGCAAATACTTGTTGAGCTCTGAGAGGCAGCAGCCTTAGGAAGGCAGGGACCATGACGCCAAGCAGTGCGTATTCAAAAGCAGGAGGGAAGAGGAAGCAGCTGCAGCCAAAACAAACCTTGGTCTTTAAATGCACAGCAAATGTGGTAAGATAAGAGCAAGATTTACAGCCCTGTTTACAACAGAGCTCTGTAAACCACGAGCACTGGTCTCGAGTGCTCCAGATTAAAGAAAGAAATCGTGCTCACGAGCTCTGAGTAACAACACAAGTAACAGGGGAGTCCTTGAAAATGGGCGGAGCTTTCAAAGCCCATATCCTGAATACAAAATGTCTCGCAAGAGACAGCGCAAGCGCTGCCTAGGCGAGACCTAAAAAGGTGATCCATACACTTTTAAGGTATACCAGTGTTTTACATGCGGAGAAGAGCAAGCCTGTGAGGGGAGAGAGGAAGAGTCATGAAGCGCGGCTGTGGCGGAAGCAGCGCTCGCACTGCACCACAGGGAACACTGGGATGGCTGAGGGTCATTAGGGTGCGGGGATTAATTGGACATTGTTGGTTCAGAGTTGGGGGTAGCAATAAAATATAGCAATAATCTGTATTCAGTAGGTTTCGTAGACCTTTTGGCCCCGGCAACTTCAAAGCATGACCCTAGTGATTGCAAGTTAATTGCACTTCTGACTGCTTGTTTAGTTGTAAAGAAAATAAGTTACCCAGTATTGGTATCTTTCATAGATTCACATGCTTGAATCATTCCGTGAAGTGGGAGTCCCACTGTACCATAGTAAAGCATTATGTATAACGGTCATAGGCTATAATGGCACTAGGCCATCAGTTTAATAGCCTATCTACGTCCTTTTTTTTTTTTTTTTAAAAAGGACCAAACTTTAACTATCACCAATCAGGTACTAGCACCCTCTAGAACACTCCTAAGAGAGGCTGAGCCCCTCAAATTTCAAGCACGAGTGGGAGTAACATCCCTAGTTATAAAGGGAGCCTCTATAGGGAGGAGGGTGGGTCGCACGTGATTCTATAAATATACCAATACTGGATAACTGCAGTTACAGGTAAATAACTTCTTTTCTTATCCAGCATTGGATCTTTTATAGATGCACATGTTTCAATCAGAATAGCAAGCAGTATTGTAGGCAATTTAGGTACCCTTAGAGGATGGTAAGCCAAAAAGCAATACAGCAGCCGCTTTTTACAAGCCCCTGACTGATTGATTGACATGGTTAGTGACATCACTGTTCTTCATTATCTTGAAACCCTCTTGCCAGACGTGGTCGATGATGGGTATAGCCCAGACTGATTTTCTGGTATGTTCCTTTAAATCATAAAGGTAAAAGTTGAACTGTTTAGCCGATAAAGGGAGGTTGAACCTGGTTGCCGTGCTTTCCAAGAGGTTATAAAAACCTCTGATATCCTCTGGAGGTGAATCAATGGGGTGTTGAGGAGGTGGGGACGGTGTGGGAATGACGCAGTCATTCCGGTCATCCAGCGGAGGCTCCCTCCCTTTCGTCATCAGAAGACAATGGATCGTCCCTCGGTGGTGCCGCTATATGAGAAGCAAACATCATCATAGGAGTGGCAGGCGGAGGGATAGATGCTTGATTAACAGGGGACACAGGTTATGATGGTACCACTGGTTGCTCCTGAGGAGAAGCAGAAAACTTTCCTGTAGTCCGTGAGCATAGCCTGAAGATCCTGGACCAGGGATCTAGTATTTGGTAAGAGCTTTGAGCAGGAGGAGGATAATAGTCCTGATAATACTGTTCTTCCTCCTCTAAGTCATCATCTTTGTCCTAGCATTTTATGTGCAGCTCTGAAGGGCTTCGAGCTGTTCCGAAAGGAACGTCCTCATTGGACTCTTCAAGGTCCAGTAATTGGCTTTGGAGACAGAGGTGAAACCTTGTTGGGTGAAATAACCTCAGGTCATAATGAGGTTTGGGTTATTTTTTTAATTATCATCCTCCGCAATGGTGTCAACGTCAGAGCAATGTAAGTATAGTGTCTTGATACCTATGTTCCACCATTCAAATCATGACCCTGGTACCTGCAAGGTAACTGCACTTATGACTGCTTGTTTAGTAGTAAAATATAGCAATAATCTGGGCTCAGTAGGTTTCCTAAATCTTTTGGCCCCAGTGCCACTGCACCCTACACACCATTCAAATCATGACCCTAGTGCCTGCAAGGACAAATGAGGAAATTGTTTATATCCAGTAAATACAGGTGTTCCAAAAAAGGCACAGTTGCAGATGGACTACATAATTATTGTGTAGCTAAACAAAAGCTTTCATAAAAAGTGCCTTTAAATTTATCCCACTCTCCGAAACGAGTTGCAACAGATGTTATAAATAAAGCATATGCTTTACACATCAAAGCGAAAACCAAGCATTGCTAAATTGTGTTAAAATATGGCTGGCTCTTTTCTGTGAAAATATCTTACCCTGTGCTTGTCAGTGAATGGGCCGTAAACAGACAGACATGGGAATCAGAATCAAGACAACGGGCTGGAGTATTCAAAGAAATCAAAGTGCACAGATGAGATGACAGAGCATGAAAGCATTTGTGAAAAACTAAGTGACGGTACAGACTGGAGAGAAAGTGCAAGCTAGTTTAATTGATCAAGGTAAGGCAAAGTAGAGAATCTATAGGTGAGAGGGAAAAAAGAGAAGATGAACACTAGCATTCTGAAAAATTTGAAGCAGGAAAAACAGGAATTTAGGAAGGCCAACATAAAGAGTAGTACTGAATGCAGGAAAGAACAATGGTCAGCAGGAAAAGTTTTAAAACAAAAATGATGAAAAAAAGACTTGATTTTGCAGCAATTATGCTGCTTCAAGTGGCCAGACTTTGCCACTGAGGAAAGCAGGCAAGAAGGTCAAAGACAAACCAATCATGAATGCAAGTGTGGCCCCTTTATCATCAAGGCAAGATTTCCACCTCCAAAACTGAGGTGAGCACCAGAGAGCACATTCTGGTTGAAGGAAGGCTGTCTTGAGGGAGAGAAAGGAAGAATAGGGCACAGTCCTAATGGATTAAGTGGATGACCTAGAGATTCCATCTTTACTGTTTTACAACTGGTGAAACCAAAAAAATGTCTGACTCTTATAACTCCTCCTACCACTGGAAAAGGATGTGAAAGGCGGGTGGGAAAGACAAGTGACACAGCTATGATCCACTGGAGTATTAGGACAGGCTCAGAAAGTTATTTACGCTAGGGCTGCAATGCTTTAAAGCCACAAAATCTTCTATATTGTTGGTGAAATCGTCACACAGGGAATGCTACACACAGAGTGCAAGCCTAGTTTTTGAAGCGTTCACGGGAGGAGGCTGCTTTCTTTCCAAACAGCTGCTCGCAGTCGAAGGGCATGTACACAAGTGTGGCTTGGACACCTCCGGAGCAGTCAGTCGAACGCATTCAAGTGTACCGACATCTGTGCAAATGTGTCGGTAGGACTTCAAGATCTTTTAGGACGCATCCAATCAGTCACTGACCAGTCTGTAAACAGCTTTTTCATATGGCATGGCAAGATGAGATTATAAAGGCATGAACATATTGGCCCAGAAGGCAGGTGGCATTAGCAGTACAGCAGACCAGGCTGTAATTTGCCAAGACTTTTCCGTCCCTAGAGTCAAGTTTCTTCTACTTTCTATTGGAAGGCTCCAGGGTGAAGGTACTTGTGTGTTGAACAAGCTACTTACCTTTGGTAACATCTTACAAGGTAGAGAGACTATCTAGCCGTAGATTAATTACTTTAGAATTAACCCCAGGCGGCAGACTGGATCCAGAAGTTTTTTTTATTAGCAGTACACCTGTGCGCCGGAATGAGGAGTTGCTCAGTTATGCGTGGCGGTGTTGTCCGTGTGAGAAGTGGCATGTGCGGTGTACATATAGCCGCCGCCCCAGCCAGCTGACATCAGTTTCTTTCCATGAGTTTACATGCCAGCAGGGGAAACTGTTTCTTGAGCAGTACCCCTGTGCTCCAGTAGGTGGTGTCATTCAACTTCGTGTGGCGTCGTCGTCCGTGCCGTAAGTGACGTGCGTGGCCTATATAAGTGAAACCCCAACCCGCTGACAGAAGTGTCTTTTTGCGAGTTTCCACACAAGGAGTGCGGAGCCAGAAAGAACACTGACCATTGGTGTGGAAAACTAGGGCCTTGAAAGGGGAAAGTCCTGTGCCTAGAGATCCGTTCACAGAACAGGGAGGATGGGTGGGTTGGTAAGGAATCTGCGGCTAGATAAAGTCTCTACCAGATAAGGTGTTACCGAAGGAAGTAACTTGTTCATTTGCTAGAGACTTCCAGTGGCAAATTCTTTACCTTACAATAGATACCCAAGCAATACCTCCCCGGAGGTGAGTTTGCATAACGATTTCACACTTTGAAAGACCAGCAGGACCGAAAAGGAAAAGTGCCTTTCCTGATCGACCGGACTGTCCAGGCAGTAGTGCTTAGTGAATGTGTACAGAAAAGCCCACGTTGCTGACCGGAAGATCTCCAGGACCGTTTCCTCCACATACTAATGCAGTGGTTGCAGCCTCAGCTCTGGCGGAATGAGCATGCAAACCCTCAGGCTAGTGTAGCCGATTTTAATGCAGAGGACGATCCATCAAGAGATGGTCCGTTTTTGCACAGCTTTCCCCTTCTTTGCTTTGACATATCCCACGAAGAGTTAGTCATCCACCCGGAACTCTCGTGCGGTCAAGGTAGAACAATGCTCTTTTTTGGGTCAAGTGGCTCCTCTTCCATAGAAGGATGTGGAGGAAGTATAAAAGGCAGGCAGGGTCATGGACTGGGCTACATGAAAGGGAGTGACAATATCCATCAGAAAGGAAGCTCTAGTGTGAAGAACCAGCTTGTCTGGAAAGATGGTTAGGTATGGATGCCGAGATGACCAAGCCTGAAGCTCACTGACCCCCCGGGCAGATGAAATTACCACTAGGAAGCCTGTATTGATGGTAAGGAGTCTGAAAGGATAGCTACGTAGTGACTCAAAGGGAGCGCACATCAGAAATATAAGTACCAAATCGAGATCCCACTGAGGCATGATAAAGGGTTAAGGTGGAAAAATACGTTGAATACCTTTCAAAAACCTATTTACAACAGGGGATTTGAACAGGGATGGCCGATCTGGCAAACGCAGAAATGCTGAGATGGCAGAAAGAGAGCCTTTTTAAGGTGCCCAAAACATAACCCTGTTGGCCACATCAAAGAGAAAGAATAAACAGAAGGGCCTGAGAAAGGGGAGCAGAAAGAGGGTCAATGTGCATTTCTGCACACCATGCCACAAACTTGCCCCTGCAGCAGGCGTATACAGTCTGGGTGGAAGGACGCCTGGCTGCCACGATAAAATTATAGACTTCAGGCGGAAGGTCGAAAGTGGTCAACTGTTGCCGCTCAATATCCACGCATGAAGGCAGAGCTTTGAGAGATTCGGGTGGACAATCTTTCCCTGTTGCAGCGACAGAAGATCCTCATGAAAAGGCAGCCTGATCGAAGGACCAATAGCCATGCTCAACAGCTCGGGATACCAAACTCTCAGAGTCCAGTTTAGAGCCACAAATATGACTTGGGCCCGGTCATGCCTGATCTTCTTGCGAACTCTTGGCAGGAGTGGTACGGGGTGGAAAGGTGAACAGTTGGCCTGAGCTCCACTCGAGAAGAAAAGCAGCCTTGGAATCTCCAGAGCGCAGAAGTGCTGGCATTGCACGTTCTCGGCTGTGGCCAACAGATCTAACCAAGACTCTCCCCACCGCTGATAAACTTGCACCACCTCTGAATGGTGACTTCATTTGTGATCCGCTAGACATCTTGGGTGGAGTTCATCCGCCCTGGTGTTCAGAGTGCCTGCCAGGTCTTGAACCACCAGGGATATGCCCTGATGTTCCAGCCATGTCCAGAGGCGCAGGGCCTCTTGACAGAGTCCACAATCCCACCTGCCCTGTTTGTTGAAATACCACATGGCGGTGGTGTTCTCCATCAACACCAGCAGTGACATTTCCTTGATAGAGGGGAGAAAGGCTTGCAATACTAGCCCGATCGCCCGGAGCTCCATTAGGTTGATGTGTAGTCCAGATTCCGCCGGGGACCAGAGGTCTCCGGTTTCCACCTCTCCCAGATGACAGCCCCATCCCAGGAGTGACACATCTGTCACCACTGTGAGATCCGGTTTGAGAAGAGAGAGGGGTCTGATGCTAAGCCAATCATAGTTCTTTAACCACCACTGCAGATTTTTTTGCAGAACCCTCTGAGATCTGGACCACGTTGAAAAGATTCCCCTGATGCTGCACCCACTGGAACTTCAAGTCCCTCTGCAGGGCCTGCGTATGCCAGTGGGCATGTGTGACAAACAGTATGTTGGAGTCTAGGAGACCCAGCAGCCTAAGAGTCATTCTCACCGAAACCCAGGATAGAGGCTGAAAGATCTGTATCATAGCCTGACTATCCTGGACTTACCGTTTGGGAGGATAAGCCAGAAACTGCACTGTTTAGAACAGCTCAGATGAAAAGGAGCATCTGAGAGGGCATCAGGTGTGACTTCAGCGTGTTGATAGTGAGCTCCAGCGAGTGCAGGAGGTCCGCCTTAGACTGGAGGTGGGAGGCTACTGCCTGGGGCGAGCCCGCATTAAGCAGCCAGTCGAGATAGGGAAAGACTAGAAGTACGAGTTACTTACCTTCGGTAACTATGTATCTGGTAGACACGATTCTAGCCACAGATTCCTTCCCGTAGAATTATCCCCAGGCGTGAGACTGGATCCGGAAACTTTTTGCCACAGCATCCATGCGCGCCGGGGGCGGGGCGACACCACGCGACTCCGCCCAGGCATCGTCCGCGTACGTGACGTCAGCGAGGTCACATAAGACCCACCCCGGCGCGCCCACATCAGTTTTCTTTGGAGAACTTTTCCGCACCACAACGCGGAAGCACCAGATAAAAAACTGTGGCAGCATGGGAACAGTGTGCGAAGAGCAGAAAAAAATTTGAAAGAAAGAAACTGTGAAAAAACACCACCACCAGAGTAGTGCCAACACCGCAGAACCCAAGGCAGGGAAAGAAGAAAGAAGAATCAGGAACCTGCACAGTCACCCTGCCAGCACAGATAACCTCCCATCCCTGTGCCCCGGAGGCAAGAGCATACGTAAAAGTCATGACACACGTAGGCAGCCCACCCCCCCCCCATCCCGAGCAAGGAATGGGACCAGTCCCAAGACAGACAGGGACAACAAACTTCCAAGCCACCCCAACATGGAGGGCAACCACCCACAAGGACAAGGGCAAGACATGGCCAGAGGACCCTTAAACCAGAGGATTGCAATGGAAGGAGGGGAGGGAGGACAAGGATAGAAGCAATCCCGCTCAAACTCGGAGTAGCCAGAGCAGCAGGGCACTGGCACACCGAAACCCCATCCTCCAAGGACCCAAGGGAGAAATGAACCGCCCCCAGACGGAGCCACACGTCAAGAACAAGGAAGGCACTCACAAAAGACACAGCCCCCCACCGGGAGGAGAGGACCAAAGGCCAACCAAAAGGTCCTCGCAGAGTAGGGGAGGAAGGGCGGGCCGTGAAGGAATCTGCAGCTAGAATACCAGATACATCGTTACCGAAGGTAAGTAACTTGTACATATGATAGAGACTACTAGTCGCAGATTCCTTCACGTAGAATAGATACCCTTGCAATACCCCCTGGGAGGAGGGTCTGCGAAAGGACCCCACCAGCCAATGCATAACAGAGGGCCCCACAGGGGACCAGATCTGTGGACCAGGTAGAACCTTGCCCCTGCCAGGCCAAGGGAACCCCCACAAGCAGAACCCCACCGACTCCAAGGGGATGTAGGAGGGAAAGAAGGCTGAAGAGGCTCGTACACTCACAGCAGAGGAAGCAAGGGCTGAGAGGCTGAAGCACCCCACTCAACCACAAGGCAACATAGCTTCCGCCAAATGCCAAGACAGGAAGACGGAAGAAGAAGTATAAGCCTAGAGAGCCCAAGGAAACTAGGGAGAAGAAGGCGAGCCCACTCCAGATGGGGAACAGCCTTCCAGCCAGATCAATGCCAGCAGTCAAGGCCAGAAGCAAGAAGAACAGCCCGAGGCCCCAGGAAGGCCGAGTAGACGACGCCTGGCAAGGGAGAACACAGGGACACCCCAGACTGCAGAACGGGAGCAGGGAGAGGAGGAGAGGCCCGGGCCTCCACCACTAGTGGCCGCGCGCACGACATCAGGAAGCAAAAGCAACCTACGTAAACACCATGGAGGACAGGTACCAGAAGGCGACCAGAACCCTCCAGCAGAGCGCAAGCCATACGAAAGCCACCATAACCCCAAAGAGGGCATGTGAAGTCCCAAGATACGGGAACCCTCTTTGGAAGAACCTCCGCAGCAGAGGAAGAAACAAAAGAACCACGGGGAAAAAAAGCACCCCCGCTGCAGGCTTGACAGCAGCCCAAGCAAAGCAGAAGGCCCAATCTCAGGGCCAAGTCTGCGCAACAACTCCTGCAGAACTCACACACAACAACAAAAGGGCCGTCCAGCAGCCAACAATGCCAAAGTCCCAAGGAAGGACGTAAACGGCCAGAAAAACAGACTCCACAACCATAACAGCCGACCTAAAAAGGCCCAGAAGCAACCCTAACTCAGAAGTCACTGAGGAGGGGATGGAGGAGGAGGAGGCCGGAGCCCTGCCAAGAGCCTCTGGATGGCGGAGTCAGCCGGGGCATGGAACAACAGACTGCCATCAAATGGGAGATCAATGAGCCTCTCCCGAATATTTTCGGGGAAGACGCCGTCCCGAAGCCAAGCATGGCGACGGAGAGCGACCGAGGAAGCCATGGCCCGGCCCAGCGTCTCAGAGATGTCCAGAGCAGAGCTGAGAATAAACGCCTCAAGCTCCCGGCCATCCAAGGCATGATGCTGCAAATCCACCTGAGCAGACTTCTGGGACGCTGCAGACCCCAAAGACTCAGCCGAGTCCCACAAACAGGAGGAGGCCCGAGCCAGCACATACAAGGTGTTAAGGGCCCGCAGGGCCGCACTGGTCGAGGTGAAAATGTTGCGTCCAAGTGTCCAGCCAGCGGGCCTCTCTGGACGGCGAAGCTAACAGGGGTGGTAGGGAGGGAAAAGCAGTCTGCAAAAGGGGGCTGGCAGCTGAGGGGTGAATGGACAGGCACGCTGGGTCACGCGGCGTCGGAAGGTGCCGATGCAGAAGATGCGGAGGCACCGGGTCCCCGGAGGCAGGACGCCTACAAGCCCCTGTCATGGCAGAAAGGAGCGAACCTTCAAAGGGAAGCAAGATTTCCCTCCCACCAGAGCCCTGGTGGAGGACCTCCAACAGATGGTCCGCGGGATAGTGAGGCACCAGGTCACCCATGCGTAGGATGCCCACAGCCATGGACACCGCGGGAGAGAAGGCCGCACCCGCATCTGTAGGGCCCCGCGGTGGAGAAAGCAGCTCCTCTGTGGGCGACGGCTGCAAACTAAGGCGGCGGTCCCCGAGGCCAAGCGGGGCGGGCAAGGGCCAGACCTGGAAGTCAGGAGGAGCCGAAGAATGAGGGACCTGCCGCTCTTCCGACGAACACCTTTGCCTCAGGAAGGGCAGGGAGCTGCCCTTCGACGCCAGTGACCAGTCTCCGGGGAGTACGATACCAATATGTAGCCTGCCTCCAGAGAAGAAGGAGCGTCCGAAGACGAATCCGCGGTACGGCCCCTGAGGCAGGACACCGGCGTCATCCGGCATCACCGGGCAAGGGACCTCCAAGTCACCCTGCACCGGAGACCGGAGCGGGGACCGGAGTAGAGCTGGAGCCACACCGGCCCGGGAGCGGTGCCGGTCCAACCCCGTCCCGACCCCCGCCGAGACACCCACCGGCGTGGGGGAACGGGATGGGCCCGGGAAGGGGCCCGAAGCCTTCTGCCGGCTGCGGCCCAGGAGGTGAAGGTCGCCCGGCAACCCCTGTGACGGCGTCAGGGACGATACAACCTCTGACTTGCCCTCCAACGAGGCAGCCGCAAGTGAAGAGGTACGAGAGGGGCCCAGAGAGGGACGAGGGGTCCGCCCTCAGCCTCGACCCGGAGCGGGACAAGGAGTGTCCAGCTGCTGCCGGTCCAGCTGCTGCTGCCGGCACCGTAGCAGCGTCACCTCGGCCTTAGACAGGACCACCCTGCCAAGGGACCGAGAGGGGTTCGGGGTTGCGACCTGAGCCCCGGCGACCTCCCACGACACCACAGGGACCCCCACGGGAGTGTGCGGCGAGGCAGAGACGCCGTGGCCTGAAGGAAATGCCCCAGAGGAGCCGCACCCCAACAGCACCACATCCTCCAAGCCTGGATCCGACCCAGTCGGCGCCGGAGTCAGCGGCCGTGCCGCGGAGGGCGCAGCGCAGGGCGAGTGATCTGCCGACGCCCCAGGAGGGGAAGGAGGAGGAGACGCTAGCGAGGCCTGCAAAGCTGCCGCGTAAGTCTCCATCTGGACTCTCGACGCCCCAACATCGGGAAACGGTGGATAGGACGACACGCGGGGCAGCATCACCCGCGGAGAGTCCATGCCCCCGGTAGGCCGGAAACCAGCCCCCGGGGACGAACTGCGACACTTACCAATCGGGGAGCGACACTCACGTGACATCGGAGAAAGGCGAGGACGACTACCACGGCCGGACCTTAAGTCGTCCGCCGAAGCAGACCGAGGGGAGGACGTCGACCTGAAGAGACGCGCCGAGAGAAGTTCCATTCGGCGCTCCCGCCACGACTTCGGCTTCAACTTTTGGCACGCCGCACAATCTGTGGTGCCGTGATCCTTCCCCAAACACCACATGCAAATGAGGTGAGGGTCCGTCGCCGACATAAGAAGCCCACAAAACTTGCAAGTTTTAAAGCCCGAAGGCATTCACACACTGTTCCACCAAAAGGAATGGAAGAAAGATGGCCCTAAACAGGCCCGTAGCAAGGAACGGATCTGCGTTGCAAACGTAAAAGGAAAAAACTGATGTTGGCGTGCCAGGGCGGGTCTTATGTGAACTCGCTGACGTCACGTGATGTCGCCCCGCAGGGATGCTGTGGCAAAAAGTTTCCGGATCCAGTCTCATGCCTGGGGATAATTCTACGTGAAGGATTCTGCGGCTAGTAGCCTCTATCAGATCCCTTGATCTACCGCCATCACCTTGGTTAACACCTATGGGGCGCTGCTAAGGCCAAAATGGAGCACAGTGAACCGAAAGTACTTGTGGCCCACAGTGAACTGCAGGTAACACTTGTGTGCAGGCAGGATGGGAATGTGGAAATATGCATCCTGCAAGCCTAAAACGATCATCCAGTCTCCCGGGTCCATGGCAGACAGGAGTTGTGCATTTTGAATTTCTCCTAATTAAAGAATAAACTGAGAGGGCGCAGGTTCAGTATAGGACAAAGGACTGCACACTTTTTGGGCAACAGGAAGCAGCAGGAATAACAACCATGACCAACTTCTGGTGTCGGCACCCTCTCTATGGCTCCTTTGGCCAAGAGAGCAGCCACTTCCTGGCAGAGTAAGGAAACATGGTCCTCCGTCAGTCTGTCACAAGTGGATGGCATGTGTGGAAGGGTAGTAACAATGGGGAGGGAGTAGCCCCTTTGGACAATCTTGAGGACTGAGCAGTCTGATGTTATCGGCCTCCAGTGGTGCAGGTGATGGCATATTTTGCATTCCATTGCTTTTCCATGATGGCTGGAGGACAAATGAAAGAGGTTTGGAGGCTGCGGCTGCTGGTGAGTGGGTGGCTGAACTGGCCCAACCTCTGGCTGCCCCACCCACGGGTTCTAGGGGTACCACGTGTTTGGCCAAGCAGAAGCTGGGAAGCTTGCTGGCTGTGGTGGTTGGGTGGGTAAAGATGAGGCTGGAAGCCCAGTCAGTGGCCACAAAAGGCAGACTGGAGTTGGCGGGGCCAAGGAAAGGCCCAAGGACCTGGCCATAGCTCTGCTATCCTTGAAGTACTCCAGCACTGACTCTGCCTTGTCTCCGAAGTGACAGCAGAGATCAAAGGGCATGTCCATTAACGAGGCTTGGATATCACTGAAAAGCCTGTCGTTCTCTGCCAGGCATGGTGTTGTACAGCCACCAACTAACAAACCAGTCTGCCTAATGAGACTGTGGTGAACATCCACCATCTGATCGCGAGCTTAGCTGCATCCCTCCAGTCTTCCATAGACTGGGAGAGTATGGCCCGGGCCTCCTCCGTAATCATGGGCAGCACCTGTGCTACCGAATCCCACAGTGCATGGGTGTAACGGCCAAAAAGACACGCGGTGTTCACAGACTGCAGCGCTAGGCTGGTGGAAGAAAACATGTTCTTGCCTAAGGTGTGCAGCCTCCTGGATTCCCTATCAAGTGGGGTGGCATGTAATGTACCAGGGTGTACACAGGAAGTGTAGGCTTAGATCACCAAGCTCCCTGGGGTAGGCTTTTGCATGAGAAAATTGGGGTCCCCTGGGGCGGGAAATTGTCCTGTTCACATAAGCCCGGTCCCAAGCAGTAAATCTATAAGGGCTTCATTAAAATGGGAGAGGCAGTTCTCAGCGGGTCAGTTCCGGCTGAAGCACACCCATCAAGACATTAGTCTTGACTTCCACTGAGGGCAGGCTAAGGTCCAGGACCTCTGCTTCCCTTCTCACTACCATAGCACAAGAAGCTCCCTCCTCCGTAGCCTTGGTAGGAGGAGAGACCATGCCAGTGTTTGGGAAGATGTTCAACCCATAGGAATAGGGCTCAGGCTCTGGTCTGGAGGGCAAGGCTTCAGTCGGTGCCAGAGTCGGGCAGTGTACTTACTGATGTGTGTTGGAGATGAGAATTGAGACGCGCCATCAACATCGAGACCTGCATAGGGGATGGTCAAGGTGGTATGACAGGCGCCAGTCCAGATCCATCCAAGGGGCCTGATTGGTACCGGGGGCGGACCTGCCGACAGGGAACCAGTAGGGGCCGCTCCCTACCGCGGGAACAGGCCGCCCAAATATGAGGTGCATGGTATCAAAATTTGCAAAGTTGGCCATTGGTTGCTCCTGTTGCCAGAAACTCTGGGAGCCATGGAGGTGGCCAAGGTCCAGGCTCAACCGCAGAGCCAAGCCTTGAATGACTACTCTCCCTCGTCTTATCGGACAAATCTGATCTGGTAGAGACGTGATCTAGCCGCAAATGCCTTACCTTTGAATTTCCCAGGCGTCATACTGGATCCGGAAGATTTTTCTTTGAGCAAAACTCCTGCATGCTGGTAGGTGGCTCCGCGTGACTTAGTCAGCCACACCATTGTGATGTCTGCGTCACATACAGGCACCACCTCGGCGTGCTGATGTCATTTACCTTTCACGACTTTCCACGCCAGAAGCAAGGAGTCATTAAGTGAACTGACATTGGTCTGTTTCTGAGCAACTAGGGCCCTGAAAGAGATCGGCCCTGATGCTGGAAACCTATCCGCAGTGCGGGGAGGATGGGTGGGTCAGTAAGGCGGCTAGATCATAACTCTACCAGATAAGGCGTTACCGAAGGTTAAGTGACTTGTCCATCTGATTGAGACATCTAGCCGCAGATCCCTCACCTTTGAATAGATACCAAAGAACTACCATCCCTGGAGGGACTGTGGACAAGTTTAGACCAGGAAGTCCTGCAGGACAGAGCAGCCAAAAAAGCCGTCACTGCAGGCTTGACTGTCCAGGCATTATTGCTTAGTAAATGTGTGTAGGGATGTCCACGTTGCTGCATGACAAATCTGGAACTCTACGTTGCAATGCTGTGGTAGCAGCCTTGGATCTGGTAGAATGAGCCCTAAAGCCTTCAGGAGGCTGCTTTTGGCTAGAGTGTAATATATTTGATGCAGAGGATGACCCATTGCAAGAAAGTTCTTTTCTGCACCACACTACCTTTCTTTGTAGCAACGTACAGCATAGAAAGTAGGCAAGGTGACAGATTCCGCTACAGGGGTTGGTGCTACCACTTTCAGTAAGAAAAAGGCACTAGTGCAAAGCACTAACTTATCAGGGAAGATGGTCAGGTAAGGAGGCCTGGATGACCGAGCCAGCAATTCGCTCACCTTCCTGGCACAAGTAATTGCCACTAAAAAGGCTGTTTTGATGGTAAGTAGCCAGAGAGGACAGTTTTGCAGAGGTTCAAACATAGCACACATCTGAGAGGTAAGAACCAAATTAAGGTCCCACTGAGGCATGATGAATAGGGCAGGTGGGAACATATGTACAAGCCCCTAAAAGGAAAATGCTACTTACCAGTATGCATCTGTTCTTGGCATGTAGAGCTGCAGAGATTCACACTCTGTGCATAGATTGCCATCTGGTGTTGGGCTCGGATGCTTGAACCTTGTTGTTGTCCTGGAAGAAGTCTTTTGTAGTCACGAGATAGGTGACTCCTCCCTTGGACGATAGTGCGCATGGGCATTGACTCCATCCTCAGATTGTTTTTCGCGATGACGGGAAATGATGGAGATTGTAGAAACAGAAAAGATGTCCATGTAAATGTATTTAAGTAAGATCACACTGGAACAGATACAGGTTCCGGGGAGGTGGGTGGGCCTGTGAATCTCTGCAGCTCTACATGCCAAGAACAGTGCATACTGATAAGTAGCATTTTCCGTTTGAGGCATATGAGCTGCAGAACTCACACTCTTTGCATAGACTGTATAGCAGTGTCTCCCCTAGCGGTGGTCACCTGTATCAGTTGCAGTGGTTTTAAAAAGTGTCTTAAGAACAGCCTGGCCTACCGAAACTTGTTGTTTTGCCTGCACATCTACACAATAGTGTTTGGTGAAGGTGTGTGTGGTAGACATGTCGCTGCCCTACAAATGTCTTCTAGGGGAATGTTACTTAAGAATGCCATGGAAGCCCCTAGTTTGCGTGTTGAATGCGCTCTAGGGGCAATTGTTAATGTGCGTTTTGCTTTCTGGTAGCATATCTGAATGCATTTGACTATCCACCTGGCAATTCCAACTTTGGAGATGGGGTTGCATTTATGAGGTGGAGAGAAAGCTACAAACAGTTGTTTTGTCTTTCTAAAGGCTTTAGTCCTGTCTATATAATAAAGTAAAGCTCTTGACGTTGAGTGTGTGAAGAGCTCTTTCCGCTACCGAATCAGGGTTTTGGAAAAACACTGGTAACGCCACTGATTGATTAAGATGAAAAGCAGAGATTACTTTGGGAAGGAATCTTGGATTTGTCCTAAGAACCACTTTGTTACAATGTATTTTGTAAAAATAGCTCTTGTATGGTTAAAGCCTGGATCTCACTTGCTCTTCTGAGAGAGGTGATGGCGAGTAATGTCTCTTACAGATATTTTGTTACACAAGTAGTAACTTGTGCATCTGAAAGAGACACGTTAGTGATAGATTCCTTACCTTAGAATAGATACCCCAGAAATACCAACCCCGGTGGTGGGTCTGCGAACAAGATTACACCAGAAAGTCACAGAGCACAGAACGGCCAAAGAAGCCGTCTCTCCGGACCAGACTGTCAAGGCAGTAGTGCTTGGTAAACGTGTGCAGCAAGGCCCACGTAGCTGCCTGACAAATATCCTGCACGGGACACCGCGTCCCAAGGCAGTAGTGGTTGCAGTCACCCTGGTCGAATGGGCACGCAGTCCCACAGGAGGCTCCTTCTTGGCCAAGGAGTTACAGGCTTTGATGCACAGAACGACCCACCGCGAGATGGTCCGTTTGTGCACCGCCCAACCTCTTTTGGCGCCCACGTAGCCAACAAAGAGCTGATCATCCACCCGGAACTGCTGTGTACGCTGCAGATAGAATGCGAGCTCACGTTTTGGGACCAGACGGTGGAACCGCTCCTCTTCCCTTCAAGGATGCAGAGGTGGAAAAAAGGTGGGCAAAGTGATGGTCTGCTCGATGTGGAACGGCGTGACAACCTTTGGCAAGAAAGAAGGACGTGTCATCAGAACCACCTTGTCCGAAAGGAAAGGAGGTTTGGAAAAAAGAGACTGGAGCTCAGTCACTCTCCTGGCAGAGGTGACTGCTACCAGGAAAGCCGTCTTGAGAGTAAGAAGACGTAAGGGACAGTTATGAAGGGGCTCGAAGGGAGCGCACATCAGAAAAGTCAAGACAAGATTCAAGTCCCACTGAGGCATTATGAAGGGCACAGGTGGGAACGTATGCGTAATGCCCTTAAGAAAACGGTTAACAACCGAGGACTTAAAAAGAGAAGGCTGATCTGGAAGCCGTAGAAAGGCAGAGATGGCCGAAAGATAACCTTTCACTGTGCCCAGAGCAGAGCCCTGTTGGGCCAAAGAGAAGGAACAGAAGAACCTCAGAAAGAGGGGCAGAAAGGAGATCCACAGTGTTAGCTGTGCATCATGCCACAAATCTGTTCCACCTACAGGCGTACACCATTTTAGTGGAGGGGCGCCTGGCTGCCAGGATGACATCACAGACTTCGGGAGGAAGATCGAAAGGTGTCAACTGTCGCCGCTCAATCTCCAAGCATGGAGGTGATGGCTAGACAGGTTCGGGTGAAGGACCATCCCCTGCTGCTGCGACAGAAGATCCTCCCGAAGAGGCAGACGGATCGGGGGATCGATGCTCATACTAGTAGTAGTTCAGGATACCATACTCTTCGAGCCCAGTCCGGAGCCACAAGAATAACTTGGGCCCGGTCGTGCCTGATCTTCTTCAGCACTCTGTGAAGAAGTGGTATAGGCGGAAAGGCGTACAACAGACAGCAGCTCCACTCGAGACGAAAAGAGTCTCCGAGCGAGTGCCGCCTTGGAAATTCCAACGCGCAGAACTGACTGCGTGTGCTCTTTGGTGGCGAATAAATCTAACCAAGGCTCTCCCCATCGCAGAGAGAGACCTTGCGCCACGTCCAAGTTCCGACACCACTCGTGATCCACCATGCCCTGGCGTTCAGAGAACCTGCCAGCTGTTGAACCACCAAGGTAATGCCTTGATGTCCCAGCCATGTCCAGAGGCGCAGAGCCTCCTGTCATAGGGTCCACGACCCCACCCCACCCTGTTTGATGCAATACAATACCACATGGCGGTGGTAAAGTCCGTGAACACCTGCACTGCACTTCCCCGGACAGAGGGAAGGAATGCCTTCAGTGCAAGCCGAATCGCCCGCAGCTCCAGAAGGTTGATATGGAGCAGGGACTCCGCCGGAGACCAGAGGCCTCTGATCTCCGCCACTCCCATGTGGCCTCCCCAACCCAGGAGGGAAGCATCCGTCACTACTGCTCCGGTTGGGGAAGTGAGAGGGATCTGCCACGGACCCAATCGCGATCCGTGTGCCACCACTGCCACTGTCGTCCAGTGCCCTCCGAGATCTGGACGAGATCGGACAGGTTGCCCTGATGCTGTGCCCACTGAAACTTCAGTCAGGTCCCACTGCAGAGCCCGCATATGCCATCTGGCATGCGGCACCAGCAGGATGCAGGAGGCCATCAGGCCCAGAAGCCGAAGGGTCATCCTTACCATAACCCGGGACAGAGACTGAAAGATCGGAATCATAGCCTGAATATCCCAGAGTCGCTGTTCGGGAGGATAAACCCGAAACAGCGTCAAATCCAGAACCGCTCCGATGAAAGGGAGTTTCTGAGAGGGACTCAGGTGCGACTTTGACACATTGATGGAGGACCCCAACAGATGCAGGAGGTCGGCCGTAGTCTGGAGGTGGGAGACTACTGCCTGGGGCAAGCCCGCCTTCAACAGCCAGTCGTCGAGGTAGGGAAAGACTGACACCCCTGACCTGCGCAGATGAGCTGAGACCACCACCATCACTTTCATGAACACCCGAGAAGCGCTGGTAAGGCCGAAGGGGAGCACGGTAAACTGAAAATGCTCCTGGCCTACAATGAACCGCAGGTAACGCCAGTGGGCCGGCAGGACGGGAATGTGCAAATAAGCATCCTGCAAGTCTAACGCTACCATCCAGTCTCCAGGGTCCAGGGCAGATAGGACCTGAGCCAGAGTCAGCATCTTGAACTTCTCCTTCCGGAGGAAGCGATTGACGTCCCGGAGGTCCAAGATGGGGCGCAGGCCCCCCTTGTCCTTCTTGGGGACCAGAAAGTAGTGAGAATAGCAACCACTCCCTACTTCCTGACCGGGAACGTACTCGATGGCCCCCTTGGCCAGGAGGGCTGTGACTTCCTGACTGAGAAGAGCCAAATGATCCCCCGACATGCGGTGGTACCGAGGTGGCATGGCTGGAGGGGAGGACAGAAAGGGGAGCGAGTAACCTTGGCAGATTATCTGCAGCACCCACTTGTCCGAAGTGATAACGCGCCAGTGGTGGAGGTGGTGATGGACCCTGCCCCTACTGGGATGCCCCCTGAAGCTCGGATTAGGAAGGCTTGGAGGTGGAAGCAGCGGGTGCAGAGGTGGACTGCCCCGCCCGCTGGTTACCAGACCCGCCCCTACGGAAGCCACGTCCGCGGCCACGGTGAGGCAGGTTCTGCACAGGCTTTGTGGACGAGCGCATCTGGGCGCCTTTAACCTGGCCACGAAAGGAACGAAACCCAGGTGTGGCAGGGCTCTTAGTGGAAAAGTCCAAAGACTTAGCCGTAGCCCGCGAGTCCTTAAAGCGCTCCAGGGCACTGTCCGCCTTGTCGCCAAAGAGGTGAGAGCCATCAAAGGGCATGTCCATGAGAGTGCTCTGGACATCAAGCGAGAACCCGATAGACCGTAACCAGGCATGGCGCCGCAACGCCACAGTTGTGAAAATCGCCCTGCCCAAGGAATCAGCCATGTCCAGACCACACCTGATGGCAAACTTTGCTGCATCCTTGCCCTCTGCAATCACTTGGGAAAGGACGGCCTGGACCTCCTCAGAACACTGAGGCAGGACCTCTGCTACCGTATACCACACGACGTGGGAGTAACGGCCCAACAAGCAGGCGGTATTAACCGACCGCAACCCCAAGCTGGCCGAGGGGAACAGCCTCTTGCCATATTGGTCCAGCATCTTAGAGTCCTTATCCGGCGGAGACGTGGGAAAGGCACTCTGCGACGTCGAGGACTGAATGACCAGGCTCTCAGGCGTGGAGTGAGTGGTCAAGAAGGCCGGGTCACCAGGCGCCGGGCGATGACGCCTAGCGACGTTCTTATCCACCGGTGACCCCGAGGCTGGCCGCAACCAAGTGCCCAAGAGGACTTCGGTAAGGGCCTCATTGAAATGGAGCACCGGTTCAGACGACGAAGACGCCGTCTGGAGCACCTCCGTAAGGAGGTTGGTCTTAAGGGCCACCATAGGGAGGTCGAGATGGAGAGCCTCCGCAGCTCGACGCAGCACCACAGATTAGGAAGTGCCCTCCTCCATAGTAGGCGGAGGGGAGGCAAACCCCGGGTCAGAAGACACATCAAGTTAACCCACATCTTGAAGGTCATCCACCCAATCTTGCTCGGAGTCACACTGCCGCGCAAGGGGGTCCTTGGAGCCGTCCCAGTCCTCATCAGGCTCCAGGTTAGAAGGAGGCGGCTGGGGCGGCAGGACTTGAGCCGGAGAGGGGGCCAGAGGCGCCAAGAGCAGCGCCGGGAGCGGCGCTGGCCGGGGCTGACCCGTAAACACATCCCAATGAAGATCCCAGGTCGGAACGAAATGGTCCGAGAACCTGGGTAGGGGCGGGATAAACGGCACCCAGTGTGGCGCCTGTGGCGGAGCCAGGTGCGGCGATGGGGCCGGAGCCAAGGGCAGCGGCGTTGCACCTTGAGGCGCCGGGGCCGGAGCTGCGGGCGCTGGATCCAGTGGCTCCGGCGCCGCCGGGTCAACAGGATCTTGACACGGGGCCGCGGGGCCCGCAGGCGGGAGACCGAGGCATAAACAGGCAGTCCAAGGCAGCAAGAAGCTCTTGCCTCTGTTCGGGAGTCGCCGACGGACCCGGGTATAGAGGGTAGGCCGCGGGACTCCCAGGCTCCAGAGGAGCCGCTGGGGCGGAGCCCCTGTCCTCCTCGTCCGCCTCCAGGGGGACGTCAGAGAGTGAACACGCTTCTTCGACTTCTTCTTATGGCATTGCTTACCGTAATCTGAAGGTGAAGACTTAGAATCCGAGGAGCGTCTGCTCCGGTCCCGCGAGCAGTCCCGCGAACGGCCCCTAGACCCTGAGCGGCGGTGAGTGAAGTGCCGGACCTTAAACAACTTCCGGCGCCGCTCCCGCAAGGCCTTCGGGGCCATGGCACGGCAGTCCCGACAATCCCGGGAGTCATGGTCGGTCTCCAGGCAGTAGAGGCAGACATCATGGGGGTCCGCCACCGACATATTACGGCAGCACAACCCACAAGACTTAAAGCCGGGCATCCCTACATGCACCAGGAGACGAGAGAAGGAGACAGTCTCAAAAAAGGAGTAAAAAAATTGACCGGGGTACATGCTCAATCCGGATCTGCGCTGTCGGCTCGGAAAAATAAAGAACTGACGTCAGCGCGCATGGGTGGCGCCTAAGTAGCCTCCGTGACGTCAATCCGGCGCACACAACGCCAGTGACGGGCGTGGAGCCGCACGGCGCCACCTACTGGCGCGCAGGAGTACTGCTAAGACCGCCCTCGCCACGGTCCCACGGATTCGCAGAACCACCACCTGAGGAAGATCTTTCTCCTACCTGGCAGCCAAGACGTGGAACTCCCTCCCCACCCACCTGCGACTGACCCAGGACCATCTCTCCTTCAGGAGGCACCTCAAGACCTGGCTTTTCGAGCAGTAGCAGCACCCCCCCCCCCTTGCCCCCCTCCCCCCTTTCCCCCCTCCCCCTCCCCCCCCCCCCCCCCCCCCCAGCGCATTGAGACCCTCGCGGGTGAGTAGCGCGCTCTATAAATGTTCTTGATTGATTAAGCAGAAAACTTTCCGGATCCAGACTGACGCCTGGGGAATATTCTATGGTAAGGAATCTTTCACTAACGTGTCTCTTTCAGATTGTGTGGTTTAGGAGATGGGCTCCCCAGCCGGTGAGTTATGCGTCTGCTGTTAGTACTATCTGTGGAACAGGCTCTAGGAACGGCCGCCCTCTGGAAAGATTTTGTGTGTTCCACCACTGCAAAAAGAGATGGGTGCGGCTGCCCACCAACACCAGATCTGTAAGTTGACCTTGAGTGTGGTTCCACTGACGTGCTAAGCATTCTTGTAAAGGGCGCATCTGAAGTCTTGCGTGAGGTACAATGAAAATGCAAGAGGCCATCATCCCTATGAGGTGCATAAACACTCATGCTGGAAGAGAGTGTTGGGGTTGAAGCTTGGTGATGAGTTTGCATACTGGCTATCCTGGCTGGAGTGGGGTATGCTAGGGCTATGGAAGTGTTATTATGGCTCCTAGATACTGTTGTAGGTAGGAGGGCTGAAGGTGTGACTTAGTATGGTTCACTGTAAACCCCAAGCTGTGTAGCAGCTGAATGGTTTGAGAAGTATGGCGAACACACTGGTTGTGTGACTTGGCTTTTATCATCCAGTCGTCCAGGTATGGAAATACATGGATTTGCTGCCTTGGCAAGTGCGCCGCTACTGCCGCAAGGCACTTTGTGAATACCCTGGGTGCTGTGGTCACTCCGAATGGGAGAACTTTGAATTGATAGTTTTGGCCGTCCACTGTGAACCTTAGATATGTCCTGTGAGCAGGGTGTATGGGAATATGGAAGTAGGCGTCCTTGAGATCTAGTGTGGCAAGGAAGTCGCCTTGTTGAAGCAGTGGCAGGACCTGTTGAAGAGTGATCATGTGAAAATGATCTGACTGGATGTAGAGATTGAGAGGTCTGAGGTCCAATATTGGCTGTAGAGGACCGTCCTTTTTGGGGATTAGGAAATACAGGGAGTATACTCCTGTCCCTTGATGCTGTATGAGGACTGGTTCTATGGCATGCTTTTGAAGCAGTGAAAGAACTTCCAGTTTGAGGAGTGTCAGATGTTCTGTGGACATCGGATGCTGCTTGGGTGGTATGTTGGGGGGAGTTGCAGTACGCTCCAGGCAGTAACCATACTGGAAAATTTGTCTTACCCACTTGTCTGTAGTGATGGAACTCCTGTGAGAGTCGCCCTCCGACCGGAGGGGAATGGTCTGGAGGGAAGTCACTGTTTATTGGTGGGAGAGGCGCGAGTGTTGTTACCTCGGCCTCTACCCTCGTTATTTCCTCTGTACCCACCTCTAAAATATCCCTTATTGGGGGATGTTTGTGTAGTGTTTTTATAGGAGGAAGCAACAGTGTCTGTACTGATGTTTTTGATGCTCCTCTATAGAAGGAGCGTCGAAAGGAACCTCCTGTGGATGGAGACTGTAATGCTTCCATGGATTTAGCAGGCTCTCTGTCCTTTTTCATTTTTTCTAAAGCTGTATCTACAGCTGGACCGAAAAGTTGTTCCTGATTGAACGGCTGATTGAGGATAGTTGTTTGTACCTCCTGTTTGAAACCAGAACTGCACAGCCAGGCATGTCTTCTTAGTAACACACTAGTGTTGATGGATCTAGATGCGGTATCTGCTGCATCGAGGGCACATTTAATTGATGCATTTGTTATTAATTTGCCTTCTTGAATCAAAGCATTGGCTTTGTTTTTGTATTGATCAGGCAAATGCTGCATTAGGGATTCAAGCTCGTCGTAACTGGCAAGTAATGCCTGCACATTGGCTATCCTCCAGTGATTAGCAGCCTGGGCAGCAACTCGCCCTAAGCGTCTAATAATTTAGACTCCTTTTCTGGAGGTGGAGCATCACCGGAGGTCTGAGAGTTGGCACGCTTTCTAGCGTTGGTCAATACTAGAATCTAAGAGAAGTTGACCTTTGATGTAGGTGGGATCATTTCGGGCTGGTTTATATTTTTTTATCAAATATAGGATTCAGAATTCTAGCCCTTACAGGGTCTTTGAATATCTCTGGGGCATGCTTAATGACACCTTTTAACATGGGTAACGTGTGTACTGTTTTTTGTGTCTGTGCGAACGTGTCTAGTAGGAAGTCTTCTTCTGTGAGGTCCGAATGCATTTGAACACCATGGTACTGGGCATCTCTATCAATGAGCTGACTAAAGCCAATATCATGTGGGGGAGATGGCTTTGTTGGGTATGCATCGGGATCAGGAAGGTCTGGAGGATCTACTGGGTCATCATAGTCATCCCATGTGTCCTGTGGCATGTCTGTGTCGTCATCAGGGTGAGTGAAAGGGTCATTATTCCCTCCCCCACCCCTAAATCATCATCCTGTTGTGGTGGTGAGTATGGAGGAAGTATGAGACACTTTGGAGGAGAGAAAGGCTTAGTAGGAAGAACAGGAGAAGAGGGTCTTAAAGGTGAAGTGGCACAGTCTCTTTTCTTTACAGGCACATCAGGGAGGTGTGGGGGGTCCAATTTCCTCTTCTTGTGTGGAACGTTGACAACATGGTCTGTCTTGGGGTCCAATTGGAGAGTTTTCTGTTTCGGATCGATGGGATCTGGCCGAAAAAGTTGTTCCTTTTCGGTAACCGCTTTCGGTGCCGATTTTTTCGGTTCCGAGCGAGGTTTAGATTTCTGCTCCGGGGCCTTTGAAGGGGTTTTTGGATCCTTCGGCGTCGAGTGGGAAATCTTCTTCGGATCCAAACGTTTTAGTTTCGGATCCGAGGCCTTTTGTTCCTTCGGTGCCAAGGTGTTCAGTGCCGATGTCTTTTTGGGAAATGCGGGAGTAGAATGAGATCCCGGCTTCGGTGCCGACGGTGTCTGGGGGGGCACTGATATGCAGCTTGCTCAGTCCCGAGCTGACGGAAGGTTTTTCTTTTGTCTTTGGATGCGAGCCCGAGGGCGGGGCTTCTGAAACTTTGTTTCGGTCATGACTGGGGCCTGCAGGGAAAGTCTTGACCGGTGCCTTCTTTTTCTCGGGTAGGTGGGGGGGCGGGGGCACTTGTACTCACTCGTTGACCTGGAGTGATGTGGTCGTCGAAGTCATCTGCCTCGGAAACGATGTACAGATACTCTGCCTCAGGAACATCGGAGCCTTCATCGAAGATGTGTTCTGGCACCGGTGCAGCCTGTAGCGCCATAACGTGCTGTCGGGCCCGGTGATCATGGATAGTCTTCTTGGAGTGGAAGGAGGCGCAGGCTTGGCAATTGTTGTCCTTGTGCTCGGGCAAGAGACAGTGGTTGCAGACCTTGTGTTGGTCGCTGTGTGGAAATTTAGCTTCACACTGGGGGCATTTTTTGAACTGAGTCCTTTCCATTAGCCGTAGGCCTGAATGGCACCGACAGGCCCAGCGGCCCACGTCGACGACCGGAATAGAGTATTTGAGAAGCGCGTCGAAAAGCACGCAATCGAAAACAATACCGTCAAGTTTGATATGCTTTGCGCGTCAAAGGTTTGGATAACACGGTACCGAACCGGAGCGCTGAAGTTACATTCGAACCCGATGGCGGAAAAAAACAATCTGAGGATGGAGTCGATGCCCATGCACACTATCGTCCAAGGGAGGAGTTCCCCATCTCAAGACTACAAAAGACTTCTTCCAGGACAACAAGGTGCAAGCATCCGAGCCCAACACCAGATGGCGATCTATGCACAGAGTGTGAATTCTGCAGCTCATATGCCTCGAACATAAGTCTATTTGTGATAGGGGATTTCAATAAAGAGAGTTGGGCTGGCAGCCTCAAGTAAGCAGACAAGGTCCAGAGCAGAGCCCTGCTGGGCAAGGGTCATAATAAAGAGAAGGACTTGAGAGAGGGAGGCAGAAAGAGGATCAATACACCTTATTGTACAATATTTGACAAATCTTTGCCACCCGCAGTCGTACATGGTCTTGGTAGAAACGCCTGGCTGCCAAAATAACATTACAGACTTAGGGAGGAAGGTTGAATGCTGTCAACTGCCACAGCTCAATCTCCACGCAAGAAGGCTTAGAGTTGACCGGTTCGGGTGGAGGACCTTCCCCTGCTGCTGCGACAGAACATCCTCCTAAAGGGGCAGCCTGACAGGAGGATCGATGCTCATTGGATGATGCTCTGGATACCAGAATCTCCGTGCCCAGTCCAGAGCCACAAGAATGACTTGGGCCTGGTTGCTCCTAATTTGTCTGAGCTCTCTGGGGCAGGAGTGGTATTGATGGAAAGGCGTACAGGAGGCCTGAACTCCACTCAAGACAAAAACCGGCGCCATGCGAGTGCTGCCTTGGAAACTCCAGCGTGCAAAACTGGTGACATTGCGCAATCTCGGCCGAGGCAAACAGATCTAACCAAGGCTCTCCCACTTCCGAAAGATAACTTGCACTACCTTCGGATGGAGACGCCATTCGTGATCCGCTAGGCATCAACGGCTTAGTTAGCCCGCCCTCGCATTCAGGGAACCTGCCAGGTTTTGAACCACGAGGGATATGCCCTGCGGCTCCAGCCATGTTCAGAGTCGCAGGGCCTCTTGACAAAGGGTCCATGACCCCACCCACCGTATTTGTTGCAGTACCACATGGCGGTAATGTTGTCCATGAACACCTGAACTAGCTTTCCCTTGATAGAAAGAAGAAAAGCTTTCAATGCAAAGCAAATTGCCTGGAGCTGATGAGGAGTCCTGATTTGGCCAGAGACCAGGGTCCTCTGATCTCCACCTTTCCCAGATGGCCGCCTCATCCCAGGAGTGATGCATCGGTCACTACTGTGTTATCAGGTTCAGGAAGGGAGAGGGGCCTGCCGCTGACCCCATCGTGGTTAGTTAGCCACCACTGCAGGTCCTGTGCAGTTCTCTCTGAGATCTGGACCATGTTGGAGAAATCCCCTGATGCTGCACTCACTGGAACTTCAGGCCACACTGCATCAGGCATGTGTCACTAGCAGGATGCAGGAGGCCTTGAGGCCCAGCAGCCTCAGTCATTCCCACTGAAATCCAGGATAGAGACTGAAATATCAGTATCATTGCCTGAATACCCTGAACTTGCTGCACGGGAGGATAGGCCAGAAACTGCACTGTATCCAGAAGGGGAGCGCCTGAGAAGGTGTCAGATGTGACTCCAGCATGCGGATAGTAAACAGTAGCGAAAGCAGGAGATTTGCCGTAGTCTGCAGGTGGGAGAGGGCAGTCTAGGCCAAGCTCACCTTCAACAGCTAGTCGAGATAGGGTAAGACTGGCACCCCTGCTCTGCGCAGATGAGCTGAGACCACTGCCAATACCTTGGTGAACACCCAAGGGGCGCTGGTAAGGCCAAAGGGGAGCACGGTGAACTGAAAGTGCTTGTGGCCGACCATGAACACAAGGTAGCACTGATGGGCAGCCAGGATGGGAATGTGAAAATAGATGTCCTGCAAGTCAAACGCTACCATTCAGTCTCCGGGTCTAGGGCAGACAAGACCTGAGCCAAAGTGAGCATTTTGAACTTTCCCTATTTCAGGAAGTAGTTGAGAGCTCACAGATCTAGAATAGGACAAAGGCCTTTGTCGGAGCCAGAAAGTAGCAGGAATAACAACCACAGCCTACTTCTGGCACCGGAACCCTCTCTATGGCTCCCCTGATCAAGAGAGTGCGGACTTCTTCCTGCAGCAAGTTCAGGTGGTACTACATCAGCTGGTAATAAGCTGTATACATGAAGGGAGGGGTAGTCTTGAAGGGGAGGAAGTAGCCCTTTTGGATTATCTGTAGAACCCAACCTGTTGATGTGATGCTTTGCCAGCGGTGGAGGCGATAGCTGATCCTGCCACCAACTGGCCGCCCATGATCCTGAAGGGCCGGACTAGGAAGGTTTGGAGGCTGCAGGGGGAGGAGTGGACTGACTCGACCTCTGGCTACCTGACCCATGAGGTCGAAAGGAGCCACGGTTTTTTGACTGGCGCAGCTGAAAGCCCATCCCGTGGCCACAAAAGAGACGATAAGCATGTGGGTGGTCACTGAGAGGCCCAAGCACTTGACTGAATCCTGAGAGTCATTAAAGCGCTCCAGGGTCATGTCTGCCTGGTCTCCTTAGAGACCGGCGCCATCAAAGGGCATGCCCATAAGGGAAGCCTCGACATCCCCAGAAAAGCCAGAAGTTCTGAGCCTGGCATGGCGAACAGCCACCGATGACACTGCTCTGCCCAGCGAGTCGATGGTGTCCATCCAAAGGAGCACAGTATAATTAACAAGGGGACCCGATCAAGTAGCTTTGGACCTCGGGTGATTACTTATTTTAACGAACAAAGGTCCTTAGATTAAAGATAGATAATGAAAACATTTCAATATAGACTTCAATAAGAACTATGGATAGTCTTCCAATGTCCAGCCGGACAGAGGAACATTATTTAGAGCAGATGCAAAAGGAATTAAACAAAGTGAAAGCAACAAAGAGGGTGAAACACGGGCACAATCCTGTACTGAGCTTACAAGAAGAAAAATGAAAAATGAGAAGAAAAAGTAGCAGGCAAAAACTTTGGAGCAAGTGGTGGCTTACAATACAGTACAATCTTAAGTAAGCTCTAACCAGCAGTTACCACAATACAATTTACACAGTGGATAAATAGCGGTACTGTTTGAAAAGTCGACGTTTCGATCCCTAGCTCCTAATGCAATGGGATCATCCTCAGGACTAAACAATAAACAATTGCCTGATTTGATTTAGACGCCTGTGGGATTAAAACAGGAAAAAAGGGGGGAGAGAAGAAAACATAATAAGGTACCCCATTTAAGAATTGAGGTTGCATGTCAGCATCATTACAAGTTGTGGGGACCATATATATGGTCTGTGACTAAGAAAGTGATTTCATAGGCAATATGTGAAAAGACTAGGTCAAAGTGACACATGCAGTAGCAAATGATTGCGAATGCATCAATGGCCAAGCATGGTGAAAGCCTTAAGAACTAAGGTGACATTAATTACACAGTTCGTACGGAGGGCTGTGAGACGATGTCTAAGTGAAGATGGTCAAGGACGGACGGCCCAGTGAGAGTTTGGCGAGATCATACTATCACGTATCATGTGCATATTAAAATCTGGTCAAGCATAGTACATGCGCTGTTAACTTTGAATGCATGCCTAGGAAGGCTCGATGTTGGACCGCGACGAATTATGCTTTAGGAAAAAGGGGCACAAGGGGCGGGGTGTGTCAAGGTTACAGTGAGCATGTAAGGGTGGCGGCGCAAGTGTGGGATTTGCAAGGATCGTGTTGGTGTAATTAATGGATGGAGTGTGAAGCCATCTAATGCGGACGGAGTGGGCAGTGAGTTGTGGTTCTTTCCTTTATTCCCAGGTGATCCAATACCTCACTACGTGTCATGTTTCCTGGGCTTGTCACACCACGAGCCCACTCATAAGGTCAGCCTTTACTCTTAGTGAGTGCGCCGGCAACACCTTCACTGCGCCGACCGCAACTCACTGCCCACTCCGTCCGTCACAGACCATATATATGGTCCCCACAACTTGTAATGATGCTGACATGCAACCTCAAATCTTAAATGGGGTATCTTATTATGTTTTCTTCTCTCCCCCCTTTTTTCCTGTTTTAATCCCACAGGCGTCTAAATCAAATAAGGCAATTGTTTATTGTTTAGTCCTGAGGATGATCCCATTGCATTAGGAGATAGGGATCGAAACGTCGACTTTTCAAACAGTACCGCAATTTATCCACTGTGTAAATTGTATTGTGGTAACTGCTGGTTAGAGCTTACTTAAGACTGTACTGTATTGTAAGCCACCACTTGCTCCAAAGATTTTGCCTGCTACTTTGTTTTCTACTCATTTTTCATTTTTCTTCTTATAAGCTCAGTACAGGATTGTGCCCGTGTTTCACCCTCTTTGTTGCTTTCACTTTGTTTAATTCCTTTTGCATCTGCTCTAAATAAATGTTCCTCTGTCCGGCTGGACATTGGAAGACTATCCATAGTTCTTATTGAAGTCTTTGTTGAAATGTTTTCATTATCTATCTTTAAGCTAAGGACCTTTGTTCTTTAAAATAAGTCCATTCAAAGGAGGGCACAGCAAACAGAAAATGCTTCTGTCCCACCAAAATCCGTAGGCTGGGTCGGTGTGTCTGCAGAACGGATACATAGAAGTAGGACTACCGCAGGGCCAACACTACCATCCAAGACACAGGGACGAGGGCAGACAAGACCTAGACCAGTTTGAGCATCTTGAATTTTTCCTTCGGAAGGTGTTGAGAAGACACAGAAATAAAATATGCGAAAGGCCTCTGTCCTTCTTGGGCACCAGAAAATAGTGGGAACAACAACCACAACCTTTTTCTGGTACAGACATCCTCTCAATAGCTGGGACAAAAGGGCTTGCACTTCCTGTCGCAAGACGGAAAGATGGTCCTCCAAGAGCTGTTTGGCAGACTGTGGAAGGTACAGAGGTGCTGAAAGGAAGGTGAGAGCATAGCCCCTCCAAACAAATTGCAGGGCCAACGGTCTGATCTTATGGCTTGCCAACCAAGCAAGAATCTTTGGACACGGGTTCGTGGACACCATGGCAGTGACCGCAATACTGCTGGGCACCATGCTGTGGCTGGCGGTATGGGGACCTCTACCAAAGCCACAAAAGGAGTGGTAGGTCTGGTATGGTTGACAAGGAGGGGCAGATAGGTCTAGAGAATGAGCCCGACCCTGCTCTTCTTGTACCGCTTGAGAGGTGAGTTTGCATTATTTCCAAACAGCCAAGACCCATTGAACAGCACTGTCCATGCGGGATGACTAGACGTCATCTGAAAAAACGGTGGATTGCAGCCAAGCGTGGCAGCGAATGGCAACACTGATGCCAGTGGCCCTCCCAATGGAATTGGTAGTATCCAAGCCACAACAAATTGTTAACTCGGCCGCATCCTGACTGTCCTGGATAATCTGAAAGAGAGAGGTTGGAGATCTTCAGGGACACCATGGAGGACTTGGGCAACCAAGTCCCAAAGGGCGTGGAAGCAGTGTCCGAGGATACAGCTGGCATTCACTGGACAGAGCCAGGCTGATGGAAGAAAACTTGCTTTCCAAATGCCTCCACACACTTTGATTCTTTATCAGGAAGAGCAGTCGGGAAAGTGTTTGGGTTAGACTGGCTTGTGGACTCTTGGGACAACCAAACTTATGGGGGAACGGTGTTGACAGGAACACGGAGTCATCTGGAGAAGGACGATGGCGCCACGCTATTTGCTTGTTGACTGCAGGAGGGGTTGGGGGGCAAATCAAGGCCAGATGGTGAGAAAGGACTGATTTGGGGGGGCGGAAGGGGGTCTCTAGGCCGCGGTTCTCCTGCAAACCATCACACCAATTGTCCTCAGTATAGGGCTGAGTGAACACATCACCCACGTCAGTCGATGTCTCAGTTTGTACCGAAAAGGGAGTGCTGGGTGTGTTTTCCCTTGTGGAGATGGCGAATCAAGTGGGGCAAGAGTTGCCTCAGCAGTGGTCGGGCGTGACCTTGTTCGAAGTTAGACTTCACCAATTCAGAATCTACGAGCATTATAGGTATCTCCTTGTCTGGCGTCAATGGATTCAGCACCGGCTTTGATGTTCACCGAACTAGCGTGGACTGTGGCGCTGGAGGCGGGCTGGAATTAGAGGCATTGTGACGGGCTCGGAGGGTCCAATTGGCGCAGAGGGTGAAGCCGCCAGATGAATCCCAGATTTAAGACCTCTTGGCTCCTTGTGGCCCAAAGGCATGCCAGAGGGACTTTGAAAAAATCAGAAGAGTGGGAGCATGGCCTCACGGGACTCTTCAATCTGTTTAGGAGCGGTGGACTGCCCCGAAAACTTGGGTTGTGCAGGAACCAGTTGTGAAATCGGCTCCGAAATTGACGGACTCCAGTAGCAAGATCGAGAGCCATGAAGATGCCCTGTGTCTTCTCAGATGAATGAGAGTGATGAGAGGGGGCCAGAGTTTTGCTTTGATTTTGTGTGTTTCCTTTTGGACTTCCTGGCCGATTTAGATCTTGACGAACACCGCCCACCGAAGACCTGCTTTATCAACTTCTGGAGCGAGAACAGAAACCAATTACCGGAATGGACTGAGACTAACAGGTCTTATTACGTGGTCTCCTTATACATGGTGATGTAGTTACACCTTGCGCTCTCAGATGGTTTTGGATTCATCACTGTGCAGTGGCTGCAGGCCTTAGATTTGTGACTCGACCCCAGGACCACCTGATGGATATCTGTCACAGACATTTTTTTGTGACAGTCTTTACAGGGCTTAAAAACGGTCATATTTGGTGGCGACAATCCTTTGCACACTCAATTTTTTGAAAAATACCTGAGGTAAATGTCTCTGAAAAATGCGAGAGCACACCGGATCTGCGACTGGTGGTGTGAAAAGAAAGGAACGGACGCTAGCATGCTGGAGTGATGCTTATAAAGGCCCCGCACGTCAATTCCAGAGCGGAAGAGTGTCATTGCAGAGCCATGTGGTGCTGCCTATTGGCGTACAGAGCTACTGCAAAAATAATTCCGTATCCACCCTTGAGGTTTGGGGAATAGTCAAAAGATGAGGAATCTGCAGCTGGAAGTCTCTATTGGAAGCCTGAACTTCGAAGGCTGGAGATCCAGAAATTAGGAGAATGCAGACAGGGCTATCTTTAGAAATTCCATGAAAACGTTGTCAGCAAGGGGTTGGTCATTAGTTCCACCCAAGCGCAGCCGTTTGGTTGATGGTAGAGTTGAGTGGTGTGACAGCAGTTTCTATCCTGCAAGATGAGGCTGTTTCTACATAAGGCCCGCATTTCGGTCTGTCCCCAATTAATGTTCTGGAAGGCTGATGGCATTCTGGACAGAAACCTCAAACTACATTGTGCCCATGTTGTCGGTGCTACAACTTGAAGACGTCCCAGTGCTGCCTGCTGTGAGAAGCATTGCCTCACACAAAGGCTATTACTGGACAGCAGCCTGTGAATGGCACTTGAAAGTACAATCCAAAAATGGTTCTGAAGTTTGAGCCAGTGAAATCGCATCCCCTTTCTGGAAAACGTGTGTCAAAATGGAACCCAAAAAGACCCATTTTGTTTCAATTCTAAGTGCTCTATAAACAAGGAAATGAGTGCTCCGGAAAGTGCGTCCTGCACTGGTCAAGGTTTTGACTTCAACTCTTCTCCATCATGTACTGGATCATGTTAGGCTGCAACTGCAGTGGGTAACGCACTGGCCTAGACTGGACTGTAACTTCAGAGCTAGATTAATCCTGCACTAGTACTTAACGGGCTGCAAATGCCCACTGTGTGACACCTGCGCAGACTCGTGCTGTGATTCAACTTTGTGGTTCCTGTATGACACATGACATGCTGCATCTACCTCACTGCATAGAGGCACTTAACTAGAAGCAGGTCATGATGGTTGAAGACTTTGAAGACATTGAACAGTCCCTACCCACTTGTCCGAGAAGAGACATGACAAAGACATGGGCTTCGTCTGGCCTCACATATGATAGCTACCAAAACAGCACTCGAAGACTTGCAGGACCCTGCATGTGGTCAAGCACTAGTGACGGCAAGAACTTCAGAATGTTCGGTCTGAGGTACTCTGACAGGCAGCCTATTGCCAGTTAGGCCGTCGGTCAAATATTTCCACCAGTGGAAGTTCCACTGGTAGAAATGTGACAGTTTGTTAGACTCTAAATAGAGCAGGGGAAGCAGGAGTTTGGCAAACAGTGTACTCTTATCTTTGAAGCAGTGTACCATGTCCACTAAAATAAAAAAGCACCATATTTTGTTGAAGTTTAGTCTCTTTTGGAATGACACGAAACACTGGATTTTATTTATGAATACAGCACATCTTTTGCATTAAGCAAAAGAGATTGTTTTTAATTTTTCAAATCTTTGAGTAAATTACTGAATGTGTGACTGCCTACTGAGTGTTATAATCTATTGTTGCACAGTAGGTTTCAAAAGAAAGTTCCTATATTTCAATTAGTTACCTTGTCTTCGTTGGTCACAGTGTCATACTGTGTGCAAACGTAAGTATTGGCAAAGCCAATAGATCTCGCCAACGGGTTTGTCAATGTGTTTTTTAGCCATATTGTACAGTAGCATGGCTGCTGTGCAACATGGCTGACAGCAAAGCGAAAAAGTGCTATGATGCGGCAGGTGTTGTCTGCGTCATAGCATCCACGCAGCTGCACAACATGGCTAAACGAGCATTGGTAAAGTAAATAGGTCTTGCCTATGGGGAGGTTATTGGATTAGTCAATTTCTTTTCGCTATGTTCTACAGCAGCAAGGCTGAAAGTAAACAAAAATAGTGCTATAACGTGCCAGCATGGAGCTGTGATCTGTTTTCCTGGTATGGGATTATTCTCTGCCTTTACAAAAAATAAATACATAAAAAAGTTTATCTTGCGTAAAAGCTGAATTTTGCCATTGGTCCTGCACAAGAGCAGCACCAAAAAGGCCATACAGTGCAGGGAGCACAGTGCTGTTTGCATATTTCTAATATCTTGATATCCACTGGCATGACTTTTGGGTGCCCTTTTCTCGCTGGACAGGAGTGGGTAAACCTCTAAGGATGAGGGTTGGGAAGTAGATGAGTTAACCAACAATGGGAGAGATACGGACCAGACAAGTAACAATGTAGGACGAAGTGCGGTGCAAGTGAAAGGAAAATAAATGACCTTAATGGGGAGAGCACACAGGTAGATAGTGGTAAAGGGACATGAGGGAGTCTTGAGGGATCAGGGAAGGGTAGACGCAAAGGAGGTGAAGGCCACTTCAGGGCACGGGGAGGGTGACCTGAGGGTTCAGGGGTGGGTATAGGTAAAGTGAGGAGAAAGTGATTTGAGGGTTCAGGCATGGGCAGAGGTGAGGGGAGAGTGACTGGTGTGGGTGACTTGAGGGTCCAGGGGTGGGAAACGTTAAAGCAACATGAGGCCAAAATGTATGTTTCTGTAATTGTTCACGTCACAAAATCTCAAAATACTGAAAAGCGGGACCGTTTTAAGTTACCTTGAACGTGAGAGCGAAATAACTAAATAGAAAAAGTACCACAATCCGAGAGCAAGCAGCGTGGAAAAACACTAATCAAGAAATCAATTAGTACTCAGTCCATGCTCCACGGAAGAAAATAAACACAAGGAGACAAAGTGAAGCCGAAAGGCACTGATGTGCACACCAATGAAAAGGAAGAAAATAAGACGGACAATGAAGCCAACCAATGTATAGTAATGGGTGGGCTTACAGCCCCTTCTTAGAGTATTTTGGTTTTAGAAACAACAGATCGGGGCAAGCCACAGCTCATTTGCTCTGTCTTATGCGAGACCTTAACAGGATTAATTCATGTTCTAATGGTAAAATGTGGAAAGTGCCAAAGAGAAAAGGCATTATCTTTAAGACCGCTTTGAGCTTTTAAGGATGAGGCAAAACCAGCACACAAATCAGACGGCAACATCTACAAAAAAGGCGTCGCAATCCACAACAAATGCTTCATTTGACTTGCTTATCAATAACAGAAATTAAAAGCTTACTTTAGAAAAATCCACATAACCGCTGCTAGTTGGCTGATGAAAAATGTTTGCTGGAGCCATTATTCCAGAATCGTCACGTTCCATCGGTTGATGTTGAGAAAATGTAGCTGGATCCGGTACTTGCTGGAGGCCCGGATGACCACCCATTATAGACTGGGACCAACTTGACATGCCTTCTAGAATTATAAAAATACAAAATATATGGCCATCACAATTCAAACGTTTTGTGTCTTCCTTTTTACGATCAAATAGAGCTACCTTTGTTTGAGTTTGATTTTCATCCTATGGTAGAATTTATACAAAAGAAAGATGACTTGCAACACACAAAGACATACAGTCGGTTATTTGTAGCTGGAGGTCAAAATTAATGACTCTAATGACCTAGTTTGGACTGAGTTGAAGGTCTCACCCCCCTTGAGGTTAATCTGCCACCTGGGAACTGCTAATGAAATTATTGGTTCACCAGAGGGCACTTTTTGTTTCACACTCACTTTGCACTCGGCACTTACGTTGGACCACACCCAGACCTAGCTCTCAAAGGGATACTACCCACTTCATATGAAACACCTCAATGTGCTCCTTCTGTTGCATTACTTGGATGTGAGCCAGAAGGTATAGCGCACACCACTAAATTTCAATTCTTGTGTGAGGAGGAGCCTGATGATGAAGCAAGCCATCTTAGAGTGGGTGGGGGCTTTCGTCCTAAAACAGAAATTCTTTCTTGTGTAATAGGATTTTTGCTTGAGTCATTAGATTTTGACCTTAGGCAATACATGACCGACTGCATCTGTGTGTGTTTTATCTAGAATCCCTGTGAAATAGATGCATGTCTTGGTCAAAAACGTTCCCTGATCCTCTTGTGCTGTGAGCGAAAAAAGATGACTTGCATGTCAGCACTGTCCTGGAACACAGATTTGAACTTACAGATGGGGTTCAATTCAGGGCTTGCAGCTAGACTGTCTTCACTGCCAATGTAACAGCAATCACAACTATATTTTTGTAGTTTTACAGTCTCAGAGAACAAGCATGCAAAGGATCAAAAGCATTCACATCACACAAGGTAAAACCTATGGGGGATTCCATGTGTTAGGCGTAAACTAATCACCAGGCACTTTAGAATCTAATCACAAGTGGAAAAGCCTTGCTTTAGTGATCAGTAAAAGAGATTGTTGAACAAGTTACTTACCTTCGGTAACAATATATCTGTAAGAAACATTAGTTAGATTCCTTACCTTAGAATATACCCAGGCGTCAGGCTGGATCTGGAAAGATTTTGTGTCAGCAATACCCTTGCACGTCACTAGGCGTCATCTGCGGCTCCGTGTCCCTCGTCGTGATTGCCGGGATGACGTCGGAGTACTTAGACGCTGCCCTCGCGCGCTGACGTCAGTTCTTGTACATAGCTTTCCGCGCCAGGAACGCAGAGCCATGCAAGAGACCGACACTGGTGCCAAAAAGTCTAGGGCCCTGAACAGGATGACCTTAACCCTAGATGTCGGTTCGCAGAGCGGGGAGGATGGGTGGGTCGGTGAGGAATCTAACTAACTAATGTTTCTGACAGATACAGCGTTACCGAAGGTAAGTAACATCTGAAAGAAACACGTTAGTTAGATTCCTTACCTTAGAATAGATACCCCAGCAATACCAACCCCGGTGGAGGGTCTGCAAACCAAGATCACACCAGGAAGTCCTGGAGAACGGAACGGCCAAAGAAGCCATCTCTCAGGACTTGGCTGTCCAGACAGTAATGCTTAGCAAACGTGTGCAGCGAGGCCCACGTTGCTGCCTGACAAATGTCCTGCAGAGGGACTCCCCGTCCCAGGGCAGTAGAAGCCGCCGTAGCCCGAGTGGAATGGGCCCTCAGCACCACAGGAGGTTCCTTCTTAGCCAAGGAATAACAGGCCTTAATGAACAAAACGACCCACCAAGAGATGGTCCGCTTGTGCACTGCCCGCCCCTTCTTAGCGCCCACGTAACCAACGAAGAGTTGGTCGTCCACGCGGAACTGTTTCGTGCGGTCCCGATAGAAGGAGAGCGCACGTTTTGGATCCAGACGGTGGAGCCTCTCTTCCTCTTTCGAGGGATGTGGAGGCGGAAAGAAGGTGGGAAATGTAACAGACTGGCCGATGTGAAAGGCAGTTACCACCTTGGGGAGAAAGGAAGGACGAGTCCTGAGAACAACCTTGTCCGGATGGACAGAGAGGAAAGGAGGTTTAGAAGAAAGAGCCTGTAGCTTACTCACCCTTCTGGCAGAGGTGATGGCAACCAGGAAAGCAGTCTTAAGAGTTAGAAGATGAAGAGGACAATTATGAAGTGGCTCAAAAGGAGCGCACATCAGATAGGTTAACACCAGGTTCATACATATGAGTAATGCCTTTAAAGAATCTAGCAACAACAGGGGACTTGAAAAGAGAAGGCTGATCAGGAAGCCGTAAGAAGGCAGAAACAGCTGAAAGATATCCCTTGAGGGTGGCCAGAGCAGAGCCCTGCTGGACCAGGAAAAGAAGAAAGAGGAGAACTTCAGAAAGAGGGGCGGAAAGGGGATCCACAGCCTTTGCGCTGTGCACCATGCCACAAATTTGTTCCACCTGCAGGCGTATACCGTTTTAGTGGGGGGACGCCTGGCTGCCAGAACAACATCACAGACTTCACGAGGCAAGTCAAATGGCATCAACTGTCGCCGCTCAATCTCCACGCATGGAGGTGGAGGCTGGACAGGTTTGGGTGGAGGACCGTCCCCTGTTGCTGCGACAGAAGGTCCCCCTGAAGAGGCAGTCGAATCGGGGGATCGATTGACAGACTGAGTAGCTCGGGATACCAGTATCTTCGTGCCCAATCTGGAGCCACAAGGATAACTGGGGCCCGGTCGCGCCTGATGATTGTGAGAAGTTGGCCTGATATATGATGTCACTGGTTCTAGTGTACACCTTGTATCAGTCCAAACAACCCTTATGGTGATTGGTTG
The DNA here is from genome assembly GCF_964204655.1 of Triturus cristatus. Classification (NCBI taxonomy): domain Eukaryota; kingdom Metazoa; phylum Chordata; class Amphibia; order Caudata; family Salamandridae; genus Triturus; species Triturus cristatus. The sequence continues at coordinate 938,403,456 of NC_140590.1, read as the reverse complement.
TAAAGTCAACCTTATAGACCAGCTATCCTAGTGGTAGCATGGACAAGAGCAGTCTTAGGCTAAACTCTGTATGGCATGTGATGCCAGCTGTTATACCATTTGCAATCCCTTGAATACCAAATGAAAGGACACCACAACAGATGTATATAAAAATAGAATGTATTTATTCTAGTCAAAATACCCTCAGCACTCTTTATGAGATTCGAGGTAAGTACAACACAGTCTTATTTAAGCATACATAAGTCACACAGGTAAGTAATACAGCTAGGCCCTAGGTGCCACGCAAACCATATACTAAGTAAGTGGTATAAGAACCACTGTCACGACCACAGGTTAGGCCTAGGCCTAGGGAATCGCTGGGGCTACACTATCCTATCAGTTGCTAGGCAGTGGGAGGCCCACGGGATTCAGGTGCAGAGTGGAAACACTCACGCGTAATGCGTTAAAGTCGATAGAAATAGTAATGTTTAGAAATTAAGAGTTTTAGGACACTTCAGAAGGAGCTAGGAGTTAGAGACTTGGAAACTAGACCCTAAGATAGTCAATACCCTTGTGAGCACCGGAGTACTCAAGTTACCTAGCCCACGGGCTGCGGGTGCATAGGTGTGAACTTGCGTTGGGTTTCGTCGTCGACTCCTATGGATGCCTGAAGAAAGATGCTGACAGGCAGTCAGTGAAGAGTGTCCGGTGGATTCCAAGGATGGAATCAAGAAGGAGGATACCTGCAAGCAGAGGGGACAGAGTCTAGGTCACCAGCCAGGAGCCGGGAAGGAACCAGGCGATGTCGTGAAGATGCAGGTGGAGAGGTGAAGCTTGTCGCAGCAGCCACGGGTACCAGGAGGCGTCGAGGACGACCAGAACCAGGAGGCGAGCTGTCCAACGAGGGCTCTTGCTGTCGGCGGCGTCTATGTCGAGTTTGGACACAACAAGCCTTGGCAAGCGCAACCCACGCAGAATGAAGGATTCGCTTCTGTTGCAGACTAGGACGGCCTGAGGTGCTTCTCTTTCACAGGTAAGCAAGGGCCAGTCTGGAGGAGCCAAACCAGCGGTGGAAAGTCAAAGGTTCATCGTCGCAGAGGTCACTAGCCAACGGGCAAGCAACCGGACAGACGCGTCGAGCAGGAAAATGCAGAAGGGCCCCACGCAGAACTCGTGGAGTGTGGAGGGCTGATCTTCGGTGCAGATTGTGCTCGGGGCTGGGGCTTCTCAATCCCCAGAGCACACCTTCGAGGATGCCTCAGAAGCTGCGCTGGAAGCAAGTAGCCAATTTTCCCAGGTAGCCGGTCCCACGTCTCTCGTCGCCTCCACGGATCTCAGCTTTGCTGTGGGTGTGCATCAGGGTCGGAGAAGTCTGGAAGTCAAGGCGCTGGTCGGGCTCTGCAGTCGGTTCCTAGTAGAACGTTGGGCAAAGCAAACGGCAGGTCGCTTGACGGTGCCTGTTTGCACAGGGTGGTCACTCCTTGGCCACAAGGGAGATTCTTCAGTCTTCTTCCGTAGTCGAAGGTCCAGAGTTTCTGTTCAAGTTTCAGTTATCAGGATAATCCAAAGTCCTAGGGACTCAGCTCCCACTCTTATACTAATCTGGGGGGCTGGGTTACCTGCTAGGTCCCTCCTATGGGTTGGACCAGGGAGGGGGGTGGTTACACCCCCTTCCCTTTGTACAGTTTCGCGCCAGGACTGGGGCTGGAGTGCCCCAGCACCGGTTTGAACCGGACTATGCATGGGACACCTTGTGTGACCCAGGCAGTGTCTCGTTTCATTCATCCCTCCCTGCCCCAATACACTAAGGCCTGTCTAGGGTGGTGCTAGCACCTCCCAAGGCAGGAAACCTATTGTCCAAGCCTCCCTCGCTGGAAGGACTCCCAGCAGCAGGAGGTCAGACTTGTGTCTGTGGCAGCAGCATCCATTTTGTGATGCTGGGGCTCTGGTTAACTTTAACCGGGTAGTAGGTCTTCAACATGTCTTCCCCCTCTAGAAGGGAGGGATACTATCCTCACCGCCAGAAATGGTGTGGGGGTAGTATTCCAAAGTGTTAGACAACTTACACGACATGTTTTGATAAAGCCAAACCATAGTTACCATAACCGCGAGGATTATAAGGCACTTTAAGAGTATATGATAGGCGATATCATAGAACAGCTATAAGCAGATGGTTACGAAAGCTGCAGACAGGCTCAGCTCATGCTAGAGCACCATCTCACATGTTACCAAGCACTCTGCCTTCAGGATTGTTAAGGACTGCTATAGGAGTGACTGATAGGTTACCGATGTGTCTATATATAAGATAGGTATAGGAATACTACACCTAAGCAAGGGGTGATTACACGACCTTGCCCCAGCTGAGTGATCAGCCAGTTGTGTCATAATGGAAGGCCATGCTGCAGCCCCTGGTAGGCCTAAGGTACACCTATGCCCTGGGTACCTAAGGTACACTGTACAGGGCCCTAGAAGGTGATCCTTACCAATTGGGTTATGTACCTAAAGTACATAGTATGAATTTAGAGAGAGAACAGCTGGGCTGTGGGTCTGATTAGCAGGCCCAGAGCCACATCTAAGTCGAAAACCAGGGAAGCAAAAGCAAAAAGTGGGGGTGAACATAGAAAGCGGACCCTACTCTCCTACAATGATCTTCAGCACTCTGGGCAGAAGTGGTATAGGCGGAAAGGCGTACAACAGACCGCAACTCCACTCGTGACGAAAAGCGCCTCCGAGCAAGTGCCGCCTTGGAAATTCCAATGCGCAGAACTGATGACATTGCGCGTTCTCTTCGGTGGCAAATAGATCTAACCAAGGTTCTCCCCACTGCCGAAAGAGGCCTTGCGCCACGTCCGAGTTCAGACGCCATTCGTGATCTATCATGCACCGGCGGCTGAGTTCGTCCGCCCTGGCGTTCAAAGAGCCCGCCAGGTGTTGAACCACCAGGGTGATGCCCTGATGTTCCAGCCATGTCCAGAGGCGCAGAGCCCCGACCCCATCCCGCCCTGTTTGTTGCGATATCACATGGCGGTGGTGTTGTCTGTGAACACCTGCACTGCACTTCCCCGTACAGAGGGGAGGAATGCCTTCAGTGCAAGCCGGATCGCCCGCAGCTCCAATAGGTTGATATGGAGCCGGGACTCCGCCGGAGACCAGAGGCCTCTGATCTCCGCATCTCCCATGTGGCCCCCCCCCATCCCAGGAGGGATGCATCCGTCACCACCACATGCTCCGGTTGGGGTAGGGAGAGGGATCTGCCACTGACCCAATCGCGGTCCGTGAGCCACCACTGCAACGGTCTTGCAGTGCCCTCCGAGATCAGGACGTGGTCGGACAGATTGACCCAATGTTGAGCCCACTGGAACTTCAGGTCCCACTGCAGAGCCCGCATCCGCCACCTGGCGTGATGTAGCAGCAGGATGCAGGAGGCCATCAGACCCAGCACCAACCTGACCGAAACTCGGGTTAAAGGCTGAAAGATCGGAATCAGAGCCTGAATGTCCCGAACCCGTTGTTCCGGAGGATAGACCCGAAACTGCACCGAGTCCAGAACCGCTCCGATGAAAAGGAGCTTCTGGGAGGGACTCAGATGCGACTTCGGCACGTTGATGGAGAACCCCAGCAAATGCAGGAGGTCGGCCGTAGTCTGGAGGTGGGAGACGACTGCTTGGAGCGAGCCCGCCTTCAACAACCAGATGTTGAGATAGGGGAAGACTGGAACCCCTAATCTGCGCAGATGAGCTGCGACCACTGCCATCATTTTCGTGAACACCCAAGGGGCACTGGTGAGGCCGAAGGGGAGCACGGTAAACTGAAAGTGCTCGTGGCCTACCGTGAACCGCAGGTAACGCCGGTGGGCCGGCAGGACGGGGATGTGGAAATATGCGTCCTGCAAGTCCAACGCTACCATCCAGTCTCTAGGGTCTAGGGCAGTCAGAACCTGAGCTAAGGTGAGCATCTTGAACTTCTCCTTCCGGAGGAAGGCGTTGACGCTCCTGAGGTCCAAGATAGCCCCCTTTGCACTTCTTGAGAACCAGAAAGTAGTGGGAGTAACAACCCCGACCTACTTCTGGGCCAGGAACACGCTCGATGGCCCCCTTGGCAAAGAGGGCCGTAACTTCCTCCTGCCGAAGTTGCAAGTGAGCCCACGACATGCGGTGGTACTGCGGTGGCATGGCTGGAGGGGTCGCCTTGAAGGGGAGGGAGTCGCCCCTTCGGACGATTTGCAGCACCCACCTGTCCGACGTGATGGTACGCCAGTGGAGCAGGTGATGGTGAACACTGCCTCCCACTGGTGTGGAATGGGCCTGAAAGGTTGGACTAGGATGGCTTTGAGGCAGATGCTGCTGGGGCAGATGTGGGCTGACCGGCTCTCTGTCCCCCTGCTCCGCCTCTGCGGAATCCACGTCCGCGACCGCGTTGAGGCTGGTTCTGCGGCCTGTGGCTAGACGGATGTGTGGGGGCGCCCCTTCCTTGGCCACGAAAGGGGCGAAAAGCAGAAGTTTGGGGGTGCGAGCCGAGAGGCCCAAGGACTTGGCCATAGCCCTGAGTCCTTAAAGCCTCCAGCGCACTATCCGCTTTGTCACCAAAAAGGCGACGGCCATCAAAGGGCATGTCCATGAGGGGCCGGAGAAATTCGTGGATCTCAGCCAGGCGGGGCGACGAATCGCCACCGTCTTCACAATCACCCTACCTAGTGAGTCCGTGGTGTCAAGGGTGTTGAGACCCCTGGCATCCCCCAGCTCTTTTGCCCAGTGCTGATCAAACTGGCACTGCTGTGCCAGAGGGTCCTCAGACCCCTCCCAGTCGTCCCCGTCATCTGACTCCTGGTAGACAGGTTGAAAGGTCGGAGCAGGGCGGTAGATTAATTGCTCATCCATCGGCGCAGGAGATGGCGCCGGGCGGCACCGCTCCAACATCCGACCCGGACTGAAACTGGGGACGACGTCATCCGAAGATGGTGCCGGGGGCGGCAGCATAGGGGTCGGCGCCGGCGGAGGGGTCGTAAGGTCAACCAGGCGTTGACCAGGATCCAGGCCTGGATCCCACGGGGGCCTGCGGTGCCGGGGCCGACGACTGTGCCGGGGCCGGAGCCGCCGGCTCGCTAGGCCTCCCAGTCGGACCTGCGGGGCCCGAAGGCGCGCCGGCAGTCCTCGATGGTGGAGCGAGACTCCTCATGGCCACGAGGAAGTCCCGGATCTCGCCCAGAGTCGCATTAGGCCCAGGGACCGTAGGGTATGGGGCCGGATGAGACTCCTGCGGCTCCGATGGAGCCACGCGGGTGGTGCCACCCGAACCCTCAGCTGAGTCGCGCGACCGGTGAGGGGAGTCAGAAGAGCGATGTTGCTTCTTCGACTTCTTTTTACTGTACCTCGACTTACCTGAATGCGAGGTCTTCGAACCAGACGAGCGGTGATGACGGCTTTCGCGACCGGTCCCTCGACCTCCTCCTCGACCGGGACCTCGAGCGGCGCAGAGCCGACTGCCGGACCTCGAGGAGCTTGCGGGACCACTCCAGCCGAGCCTTCGAGGTCAAGGCCTGGCAGTCGGGGCACGCCTCGGCATCATGGTCGGCCCCAAGGCAGTAGAGACACCAACGGTGGTGATCCGTAACAGACATCAGTCGGTGACAGGCGTCGCACGGCTTGAAACCGGGCATCCCTACCGGCACCAGGAGTTGAGGTCGAATCGAAAGATGAACCCAAAAAGTCCAGAAAGTTTAGTCAAAAAGTGACAAAAGGGTATGCTCTTCCCACATCTTCGCTTACTGGCGCGGAAAAAAGAAGAGCCGACGTCAGCGCGCAAGGGCGGCGTCTAAGTACTCCGACGACGTCATCCAGGCGATCACAACTCCGACGACGGATGCAGAGTCGCAGACGACGCCTAGCGACGCACAAGGGTATTGCTGATGAAAAATCTTATCGGATCCAGCCTGACGCCGGGGGATATTCTAAGGTAAGGAATCTAACTAACTAATGTTTCTTACAGATGTAAAAAAATAATTTTAATACTTAACCCATCATGAGGTTTTCTGAAGCGAAACTGGTCGCAACTAAGGTGATTTGTAAGCCTGGGCGGAGTTTCACTCAAAGAACTCCGCCAAATTCTGCAGAGTTCCGCAATAGGGAGGAGTACGTGACGTCCACTTGTTATGATATTCCACAAAAGATTTCACCACTTTGGATATTGCAGTTTTAGTCAGTGGACCTTGAGAGCAGAGCTAGCATGGCCATGTATTCTAAGAGTGATGAAATAAAAGTGAGGACAGACAAGCCAGCCCAGCAGGCACAGTGTGATGGACTGCTGGGTGTGATAATCTCTGGCGGTCCCCCTCAAACATCTTCCAGATGGTGTGGCCGAGACCGAATGTCACTGTAGTGAACCATGGGCTCTACCCCATGAGCAGCCTGTCTTCAATCACGCCAGTGCCTCCTGCGTCCTACACTCTGCTCTTCCACGGCTAGCACTCTGACATGCCCACAAGTACCGGAGTGAGCCTAGAGCCTGCCCCAAGGCAAACAAGTCTCCACAGAGCCGGCGTGAGACAGAAAATGTAAAGGTGACGAACACTGTGCAGCTCTTTGTAAGCTCCAGCCTCCCCTCCTCTCCTAATAGACATAATGTAAAATGATAGCAGGTTCTTTAGGGAGCATAAAGAAAACTTGGAAGCACTCTTACCTTCCGTCAAGTCAATGAGTCCGAGGTAGTGCAGACATTTCAGAGAGGAGCACCCACCAGCACAATCCCTGGTCTGCAGCCCCTTCGACTCACCTTCATTCCACATCCCAGTTTGCCACAAGTCTCTTAGGTTATAGTGATGCAGACACTTGCTGGCACTCTGAGGAAACAGCTGGCGAGTAATCACTGGTTTGACAGTGCCCTCAATGCTACTGCACCAGTGCGCAGCTCTTTTTCAGCGCAGCTTCCCGGTCTGTCTTTTCACTGTTTCCCCCTCGCTGCCTCACGATGCCCCCCTGCACTTCCCTTCCACTCCGCATCTTTTCTTCAACTGACCTTGCTCCTGTCAGCTGAGCTCTGAGACTCCGCTCTTAGAGCTGCAGCTTGTAATGAGGCCGCTGATTTGCATGCTAAGTTCAGTCTGTTAGCAATCAGTGGCCACTGAGCAGCCTATTCTGATTGGCTTTGACTCTGTCCCTTTGTGTTTTATAAACAGTTGTTTGTGGGGAGGCGAGGCACGTGGCATAAGCCTGGAGACCATCTTTAGCAGCACTGGCAGACTCAGAGTGGGCAGCAGTGCCGGTAAACTTGGCCAAATTCTGAGCTCCAAACGGAGCGTGGAGTGGCAAAACTTTGCAAACTCCTCCAGCAGAGTGGAGTTGGCCGTCCTTCCCTAGCGATGGTCATCTGGTACCATCCCAAATTTTGCTGTGTTGGGGAGAACCCTATCTTTTTTCTTAGCTCCTTAGTAAACCACTTAAACTGGAACCGAAGGACACGTTGCTAAATTATTTTTTGTAACCTGGGTTGTGTGTCACAATTAAGACTAAAATGCAGAAGGAAAATGTCTGAGGTGAGGAAACAAGATTTTGTGAACAGAATGCAGAGCAGTCCCAATAAAAGACTCTAAACTGAATGAAAATGTTAAGTTGTGAATGAGTGGACACCCTTCCCAGGTATTTACATTTTGGACTGTCCACATGTATAAGTCACTAGTCATGGCACCAAAAATGCTAAGAAAATCGTGCCTCCTCAAACATCCTTTGAAATTCAGAATGCACCAGAGGACAGACCCCCTACATTTGATCATTGTTACCCATCTCTGAAGAGGGTGGTGGGCTGTGTATAGGTGCAATGTCTGCTAGAGTCTGTGCCCAACAGTGCTAAAGTACTGTGGAACACCAATTACGTTTAAGGTGCCTCACCTCTACACGGCTTCTTGTGGGGTAGGAGGAGTGATAAGCAGATGATTGGGGGTAGTGCACGAGAACGTTTCTTAACCAGTACGTTTGCAGTATGTGCTGCTGTAGATTACATACTTTTATACAGGAAGAAAGGGACAGCCACCCACCGGTGGGCAGTCTAATGTGTTGGCTAGTGTAGCGCTTGGGAAGGAGGGGTACCCAAAGGAGGGTGGCGATCCCGCAGAAATGACCCGTCTCTCTAGGGTGCAGTGAGATGGTCCCAGGAAATAAGGTGCCTGCAAACACTAAGAAGTACATCGCCTGGGTGACCATCAATGGGTGTAGGGTAGAGGCTCTCAGATACTGGAGCCAGTGTGATCTTAGTCCGGGGTCACCTGGTTTCTGAGGAGCAAGTAGTTCCCGGGGAATTCCACCAAGTAGTTGCTGTGGACAACTCAGAGCGCCAGTGTAAGGTGGCGCAGGTTCCCTTTGAATGGGGCAGGGGGGAGGTCTCTCCCTTGAGGGTGGTTGTGAGCCCTACCATGCCTGTAGATTATCTGCTAGGTAACAACCTGGAGCAGTCCTTGTGGAAGGATGTGGGGCTCAGGTCTCACTTGGAGATGCCTGGGTTGCCTGAATGGGCATGTGTGACCACTCCGTCCATGGCAGCCAGTAAGGGTGATCAGAAGGACCTGGAGCCTGAAACAGTGGCCAAGAGAAAGAACAGGGGGGTGGGAAACCCACCGTTGAGCCTCCCACGGTTGAGGAGGAGGCTGACCTTGAGGGGACACCCCAGTAACTACAGGGGAGCAAGTGGCTGAACTAGGGGTCTCATCTGAGCTGACCCATTGGCAGCAAGGTAGTGGTCCCACCAGGGAAGACTTCTGCAAGGAGCAGAATGAATGCCCGTTTCTAGAGGCTTTGTGGCAGCAGGCTGCAAACCAGGCAGCTGGTGAGCATCCTGGATCACACTGCATCTACTGGGAGAACGGTCTCCTGCACAGCAAGTCTAAGGTTGCTGAGCCTGGGTCAGCCCGTGTGCTGGTGGTACCCCAGTACTTCAAGACCTCCGTACTGGGTCTGGCTCACGACGTGCCTTTGGCAGGACATTTGGGGCATGACAAGACCTTTGCCAAGATTGTCACCCACTTATTTTGACCCAAATGCGAAGGCAGTCAGATACACATTGTAGGTCTTGCCAAACTTGCCAGGGAAGTGCTAAAAATTGGAGGCAGTGTAAGGCTCCTCTCCAGCCTTTTCCGGTTGTTGGCACTACTTTTGAGAGAGTTGGGATGGACATTGTGGGGTCACTGGACCTCAAGACAGCCATGGGCAACAGGTATCCGGAGGCTATCCTTCTCAAGACAACGGCGCCAGTGGTGGTCCGGGCGTTAATGGGTATCTTTTCCCACATGGGGTTCCCCAGAGAGGTTGCATCTGACCGGGGTACCAATTTCATATTGAAGTATACAACATCCCTGTGGGAGGAGTGTGGTGTAACCTACAAAGGTAATGGGTTGGTAGAAAGGTTCAACAAAACTCTAAAAGAGTTCTAACAGAACTCTAGTGGCGTAAGTGGGACATCCCATTGCCATGCCTTCTCTTTGCATACAGGGAGGTACCACAGAGGTTATTAGGGTTCAGTCCCTTTGAGTTTCTGTATGGGCACTCTGTGAGAAGACTGCTCAATTTAGTGAAGGAAGGCTGGGAGACAGCTCCCAGGAACACTCCCCAGGATGTATATAGCTACAAGCTGGCCTTCAGAAACCCAACTTCCCGCTTCAGGAAACTCGCTCAGGCGAACCTAGAAGCCAGCCAGGAGGAGATAAAATGCTGGTATGATCAGAATCCCACTCTGGTAGAGTTTCAGCCGGTCAGAAAGTGTGGGTTATGGCCCCAGTAGAGCTTAGTTCTCTGTAGGACAAGAGGACAAGGCCTTTTGAGGTGTTGGAGCACAAAAGTAATGTCACCTACCTGGTGAATTTGCAGACTCCCGAGAACCCTTTGAGGGTCTGCCTCAAACCGCACTTTGAGAGGTCCGAAGTGCACATACTCTTGCCAACAGATGATGGGGTCAAGGAGAAGAGTGAGCCTCTTCGTGAACTCCTGTCTACCAAGGAGGATGATGGGTCAGTGGAAGGTGTGATTCTTTCCTCTACACTGACCCAAGAAAAGCAGAGTGACTGTCGCCAGTTGTTGGGGCAGTTTGCCACCCTGTTCTCCCTGATCTCAGGTGTACCCATGACGTGGACAATGGGGACAGTCCTCCTGTGAAGCACAAGATTGACAGGCTGACTGACAGGATCAGAGCTAGCATCAAAGAGGAGCTCTCTAAGACGCTGGAGTTAGGGGTGATAGAGCCCTCCAAAAGTCCTTGGGCCAGCCCATTGGTCTTGGTCCCAAAGGCTGATGCACCCGGTGCCATTCCTGAACTATGGTTCTGTGCGGACTACAGTGGGCTCATTGCCGTCAACAGGACTGACACGCACCCCAGCCCCAGAGCTGATGAGCTCATAGATCGGTTGGGAGCTGCCAAGTTTCTCAGCACCTTTGATCTAAATGGTAGATTACCTTAACCGATGGGGCAAGAAGAAGTCAGCATTTTCAACCCCAGAGGGGCACTACCATTTTCGGGTGATGCCTTTTGGATTGAAGAATGCCCCTGCAACCTTTCAGAGATTGGTAAACCAGGTGTTGGCTGGACTGAAGGATTTCAGTGCTGCCTACCTGGACGGCATTGCAGTGCTCAGTTCCAGGTGGGAAGATCCTTTGCAGCATCTCTGAAAAGTGTTGAAGGCTCTGCAGAAGGCAGGCCTCACAACACCCAGACCGAGGTGAGAGCCTTTTAAGGTCTCACAGGATACTACAGGAGATTTGTCAATGGCTATGGCACCGTTGTTGCTACCTTGACTGAGCTGGCATCCAGGAAGCAGCCCAAGAAGGTGACCTGGACTGATGCCTGCCAGACAGATTCTGATGCCCTGAAGAAAGCCATGTGCACAGCGCCCATGCTCAAGGCACCCGACTTCTCCAAAGAAATCGTAGTGTAGACTGACACTTCTGCGCATGGTGTGGGAGCAGTGCTCTCACAACTGAACGAAGAGGGCCTAGACCAGCCAATAGTCTTCCTTAGCAGGAGACTACTCCCCAAGGAAAGGTGCCATAGAGCGAGAAGCTTTTGCTGTGGTCTGGGCACTGAAGAAGCTAAGGCAGTACCTGTTTGGGACTCACTTCCGAGTTCATACAGACCACAGGCTCCTCAGATGGTTAATGCAGATGAAGAGTGAGAACCCAAAACTGTTGAGGTCGTCCATCTCCCTACAGGGAATGGGCTTTACGGTGGAACACTGTCCTGGCACATAACACGCCAACGCTGATGGTCTGTCCAAGTTCTTTCGCCTTAGTGAAGAAAATTCTAACGTGGTTGGGTAGTTCGCCCTACTTTCAGGTGGAGGAGACGTGTTAAAACTAGCATCTTTTGGTGTGTTTTCACAGGCTTTTTGCTTTGTGACCTCCTGGTTTTGACTGTTTTAGTGTCTATGAGCACTTTCTCACTGCTGATCAGTGTTAAACTGTAAGTGCTCCTACCGTAAGTTGTGTTTATGGATTGATGTTTCCATAGTTGGCTTATTTGAATTACCTTTAAGCCCCTAGTACAGTGCACTGTGTGTGCCCAGGGCCTGTAAATCAAATGTTGCTAGTGGTCCAGCAGCACTGGTTGTGCCACCCACACAAGCAGCCCTTCAAAGGGTTCTCAGATCTGCCACTGCAGTGTCTGCGCGCAATTGTAACTGCCATGTCGACCTGGCAAGTGCACCCACTTGCCAGGCCATAACATTCCCTTTACTTACATGTAAGGCACCCCTCAGGTAGGCCCAGGGTACTTCCATGGGCAAGGTGCAGTGTATGTGAAAGGTAGGACATGTACTAGTGTGTGTGACATGTCCTGATAGTGATCTACTGTGTAGTTTGTTTTTCACTATTGAAAGGCTATCTGTCCCATAGGATAGAATGGGAGATACTTTGTAACATCTTACAAGTACAACTTTACATTGGGACAAGCTATAGAAATGGAGTTTGGGCTCTCTGAACTCAGAATTTAATAACATCTTTTAATTAAGATGGCTTTAAAATGGTGGATTTGAAAATGGCACTTTTAGAAGGTGGGCATTTCTTGCTTAACCATCTGGTGTACCTCTGCTGGGTTGTGTACTGATTGTTTGGTTTTTGGAATTACTGGGGCTGTGGATGCGCATTCACTGGGGCGGGCGGTTGAGGTGTACCCTGCCTTTCCTGGATGAATCAGGGCTGGTCTGAATAGTCCTGGGCCGCATTTAGAGTAGTGGGAGGAGATTTCCTTGAAACTGAATAGGCCTGGTCTGCCTTACACAATGCTGTCAACACCTCCTGCCAGGAAGCTGGACCAGAGAGGACAGAACTGGCTTGGACTAAGCAAAGAAACTCTGCCACAGGAGAACAAAGGAAAATGTGGTATAAATATTGGGGCCCAGACCCGAGATATTTAGAAATCGGTTGGACTCAGAAACCTGCCAAGAAGAAGAGCTGGAGAAGCTGTGAGGAGGAACTACCACTTTGATGTGGGCTTTGCTGTGCTGGCCTGCAGTGGCTGCCTCTGCCTTGGAAACAGAAAGGACTGGACTAAACTTTCTGCAACTTCTTTGCTTGAGTTTCTCCAAGGGCTTGAGGTAGAGCTTGCCTCCTGTTCAAGACGTCTCAGGAACAGCAAAGACTTCAAGTTCATCTGCTACCAGCACTGGGAACTGTGTGTTTTCTTCTGCAACAATATAAATGGCAAAACAACAGTGTCACCGGCTCCGTGTCCTGAAGGCACCGCAAAGGGCACTGCTGCACTTCACACCACAACCCTGGTCTCACCGACAATGCCGCCCAACGCTGCCACCGAGCGGCTGCTTACACCGTGACCTGTAGGCCCTGCCTCGCATCACTCTGCATCCCTAGTATCCCCAACGATGCTGCTCCTCGGCGACATCGACGCCACTGCTTGCACCGTGGTTCAAGGGCACAACTTGTAAATTACACAACACCGCCCTCATTTTGCACTGCAGTCTTGGCCTACTGACACCGGCGCCATCGATTCCGGTTGGTCAGCGGACGACAGCGCTTCCGCAATGATACCGCCACTGCTTGCACCATGACCTGCCAGCACCGAGATTAGCACTGCTTCATTTCGCACCACAGCCCTAGTCTCACCAACACTACTGGATGACCAGCACCGAGCTACTGTCTGCACCGCGACCTAAGGGCACTGCACACCGCAGCGCTGCACTTTGCACCGCAGCACCGACGCCGGCGCTCCAGACTTCAACAGCGAGGATTTCAATCTGCAACAAATGCGACTTCAAGGTCCCAACAACTCCTGCACTGACCTACATAACTGACGCCCGCTGATGTCGGCTCTTCAGAGCTCAACAAGAGTTTGCCAATGCTCTGCATTTCTAGAGGTACTGTTTAGCGGGTCTTCCCGATACCGTAGCTGGCCCACGACGACGCAGTCAGCCAGAACTGTTTGGATTTGTTGTTCACGAAGCAGAATAGAGCGGGCCGTGCTCGGATTATAATCTTCAACATAGTGTAAATTTAGTTTGCTATGACACACATATTGAGGCGAGGAAATTGGGGGCCCTAAAACCTTTCGACAAAACCGATTTTCTTCATTCTGAATATCACAGCAGTTCGAGATGCCCAAACCTCAGCCCCATAAGTTGCTGTAGGTATGCACTAAGTCTTAACAAAAAATTTACTTGGTAAGATTACCGCCCCCCCCCTCCCTTCTACTTGGTTGTGGTAAGCAGAGTACTGCATTGATTGATTTAGAAAGCATATTCCTGCAGTAAACAGTATGATCCGTCCACAAGCCGTTAGCAGCAAAAACCAATCGCAGGTATGGAAAAGTGCTTGTGCAATGTAAACTTTGATTATACATAGAAAGAACATTAATTTAATGCTTTCTAGGCTAACAGGCCATAATAAAAGATTTTGTAAAGTTAGTACTATAAGTCTAGGAAAGCCATAAAATCCACTAAGCCCCGTACTAAAAAGCGCAAGGCTCTTGGCGTGCGGCCCATTAAGACCGCATCATCTGCATACAATAAGGATGGCGGGATGGAACTATGGATTCTTGGGACATATTGAGTAAGGGTTATTAAAAACGTGTGTAAATTATTAATGTACAAGATAAAAAGTAATGGGGCTACAACACTCCCTTGTCTTACCCCTCTAAAAGCACAAGTTACTTACCTTCGGTAACGATATACCTGTAAGAAACATTAGTAGTGATAGATTCCTTACCTTAGAATTACCCCTAGGTGTCAGACTGGATCCGGAAAGTTTGTCAGCAGTACCCCTGCGCGTCGGTAGGCTTCGTCGTGCGGCTCCGCGTGCGTCGTTGGCATCGTCGCTGGAGCTACTCAGACGAGCCCACGCGTGCTGCCATCAGTTCTGTACACGACTTTCCGCGCCAGGAACGTAGAGCCATGCAAGAAACTGACCACTGGTGCCATGAAACTAGGGCCCTGAAAGGGATGTCCATAACCCTCGAAATCAGTTCGCAAAACGGGGAGGACGGGTGGGGCGGTAAGGGAGGAATCTATAAATACTAATGTTTCTTACAGATATATTGTTACCAAAGTTATGTAACTTGTGCACCTGAAAGAAACATGTAGTGATAAGATTCCTTACCTTAGAATAGATACCCCAGCAATACCAACTCCGGTGGTGGGTCTACAAACCAAGATCACACCAGAAAGTCCTGAAGAACAGAATGGCCAAAGAAGCCATCTCTCCGGACTTGGCTGTCCAGGCAGTAGTGCTTGGTAAACGTGTGCAGCGAGGCCCACGTAGCTGCCTGACAGATGCCATGCAACGGAACTCCTCATCCCAAAGCAGTAGTGGCTGCCGTAGCCCTGGTAGAATTGGCGCGCAGCCCCACCGGAGGCTCTTTTTTTAGCCAAAGAACAACAAGCCTTTATGCACAGAATGACCCACCGAGAGATGGTCTGCTTGTGCACGGCCCGACCTTTCTTGGCGCCCACGTAACCAACAAAGAGCTGGTCATCCACCCGGAACTGTTGTGTGCGGTTTAGGTAGAATGAGAGCGCACGTTTTGGGTCCAGACAGTGGAGCATCTCTTCCTCTTTTGAGGGATGTGGAGGCGGAAAGAAGGTGGGCAAAGTGATGGTCTGCCCGATGTAAAAGGCAGTGACAACCTTCGGCAGAAAAGATGGACGAGTCCTTAGAACCACTTTGTCCGGATGGACACAGAGAAAAGGAGGTTTAGAAGAAGGAGCCTGGAGCTCACTCACTCTTTTGGCAGAGGTGATGGCCACCAGGAAAGCTGTCTTCAAAGTGAGAAGACAAAGAGGACAGTTGTGAAGTGGCTCAAAGGGAGCACACATCAGTTATGTCAGAACCAGGTTCAAGTTCCACTGAGGCATTATGAACGGAACAGGAGGGAAAAGATGAGTAATGCCTTTTAAGAATCTATTTACAACAGGGGACTTGAAAAGGGAAGGCTGATCTGGAAGCCGTAAAAAGGTTGAAATGGCCGAGAGATAGCTCTTGATAGTGCCAAGAGCAGAGCCCTGCTGGGCCAAAGAAAGAAGGAATAGAAGGACCTCTGAAAGAGGGGCAGAAAGGGGATCCACAGCCTTTACTGTGCACCATGCGACAAACTTATTCCACCTGCAGGCGTATACCGTCTTAGTGGAGGGACGCCTGGCTGCCAAGATTACATCACAAACTTCGGGAGGCAGGTTAAAAGACGTCAACTGCCGCCTCTCAATCTCGACGCAAAAAGGTGGAGACTGGACAGGTTCGCGTGGAAGACTGTCCCATGTTGCTGCGACAGAAGATCCTCCCGAAGAGGCAGTCGGATCGGGGGATCGATAGCCATGCTGAGTTGCTCAGGATACCATACTCTTCGAGCCCAGTCTGAAGCCACAAGAATGACTTGGGCCCGGTCGCGCTTGATCGTCTTCAGCACTCTGGGTAGAAGTGGTATAGGCGGAAAGGCGTATAGTAGACCGCAACTTCACTCGCGATGAAAAGCGTCGCCTAGTTAGTGCCGCCTTGGAAATTCCAACACGCAGAACTGATGACATTGCGCGATCTATTCGGTGGCGAATAGATCTAACCAAGGCTCTCCCCACTGCTGAAAGAGACCTTGCGCCATGTCCGAGTGCAGACACCATTCGCGAACCATCATGCACCGGTGGCTTAGTTCGTCCGCTCTCTGGTTCAGAGAACCTGCCAGGTGTTGAACCACCAGGAAAATGCCCTGCTGTTCCAGCCATGTCCAGAGACGCAGAGCCTCCTGACATAGGGTCCACGACCCTACCCCGCCCTGTTTGTTGCAGTACCACATGGCAGTGGTGTTGTCCGTGAACACCTGCACTACTCTCCCCCTGACAGAGGGAAGGAATGCTTTCAGCGCAAGTCGGATCAACCGAGGCTCCAGAAGGTTGATATGGAGCCGGGACTCCTCCGGAGACCAGAGTCTTCTGATCTCCGCCGCTCCCATGTGCCTACCCCATCCCAGAAGGGACGCGTCCGTCACCACTGTGTGTTCCGGTTGGGGAAGGAAGAGGGATCTGCCATTGACAATCGCGATTCGTGAGCCACCACTACAATTGTTGAGCAGTGCCCTCCGAGATCTGGACGTGATCGGACAGGTTGCCCTGATGCTTAGCCCACTGGAACTTCAGGTCCCACCGCAGAGCCCACATATGCCATCTGGCATAATCCACCAACAGGATGCAGGAGGCCATCAGGCCCAGTAGCCGGAGGGTCATCCTGACCGAAGCCCCAGATAAAGGCTGAAAGATTGGAATCATAACCCGAATATCCCGGACTCGCTGCTCGGGAGGATAAACCCGTAACTGCGCCAAATTCAGAACCACTCCGATGAAGAGGAGCTTCTAAGAGGGAATCTGGTGTGACTTCGGCACATTGATGGAGAACGCCAGCAAATGCAGGAGGTCGGCCGTAGTCTGGATGTGGGAGACAACTGCCTGGGGCAAGCCCACCTTCAACAACCAGTCGTCGAGATAGGGGAAGACTGGGACCCCTGATCTGCAACCACTGCCATCACTTTCGTAAACACCAGAGGAGCGCTGGTAAGGCCAAAAGGGAGCACGGTGAACTGAAAGTGCTTGCGGCCTACCGTGAACTGCAGGTAAAGCCGGTGGGCTGGCAGGACGGGAATATGAAAGTAAGCGTCCTGCAAGTCCAATGCTACCATCCAATCTTTCGGGTCTAGGGCAGACAAGACCTGAGCAAGTGTGAGCATCTTGAACTTCTCCTTCCGGAGGAAGCGATTGACGTTCTGAAGGACTAAGATAGGACGCAGACCCTTGTCCTTCTTGGGGAACAGAAAGTAGTGGGAATAACCACAGCCTACTTCTGGCCCAGGCACGCGCTTGATGGCCCCCTTACCCAAGAGGGCTGTGACTTCCTGCTGAAGAAGCGCAAGATGATCCCCGACATGCGGTGGTATTGAGGTGGCATGGTTGGAGGGGAAGTCTCGAAAGGGAGGGAGTAGCCCCTTCGTCAATTTGCAGCACCCACTTTTTCGAAGTGATGTTGCGCCAGTGGGGGAAAGGTTGGCGAATTCTGCCGCCCACTGGCGTTTGATGGGTCTGAAAGGTCGGACTAGGAAGGCTCTGCAGTGGATGCTGCGGGGGTGGAGGTGGACTGACCTGCCCGCTGGCCCCCAGAACTGCCTCGACGGTTTCCACGTCCACACTGAGAAGGTTGCTGCGCAGGCCTGGGGCTATGAAACATACTTGTTATGGCACCCCTTCCGTGGCCACAAAAGGAGCGAAAAGTGGAGGAGGGTGAGTGGCCGACAGGCCCAAGGACTTGGCTGTAACCCTTGAGTCCTTAAACCGCTCCAACGCACTATACGCCTTATTGCCAAAAAGGTGAATGCCATCCCCTGAGAAGCCAGTTGCCCTCAGCCAGGCGTGGCGCCGAAGTGCCACCGTCATAGAAATCACCCTGCCCAGAGAGTCGGCTGTATCAAAACCACAACGAATGGTGAACTTTGCAGCGTCTCTGCCAGCTGTTATAGCCTGGGAGAGTACTGTCCGTGCCTCCTCCAGACAGTTGGGCAGGGTAGGAAGGTGAATATCTGACTATGGTTACCCCCAACTTTTTGCCTAGTGTCTAGCTGGTTTTTCGACTTAGTTGGCCTGAGATCCTGCCATTCAGAGTCTCAGGCTGTCTGCTCTCTCTTTAAAATGGACTCCATGTACCCTAGGTACATACCCAATTGGTAAGGATCACCTTATTGGACCCTGTACAGTGTACCCTAGGTACCCAGGGCATAGGTGTACCCTAGGCCTACCAGGGGCTGCAGCATGTATTATGCCACCCCTGGCCTGGCCTTCCAATCAGACAACTGGCTGATCACTCAGCTGGGGCAAGGTCGTGAAATCGCCCCTTGCTTAGATATAGTATACCAATATCTACCCTTATATATAGACACATGTGTACCTATCAGCCATGCCTATGGCAGGCCTTAACAATCCTGGAGGCAGAGTGCTTGGTAACATGTGAGATGGTGCTCTAGCATGAGCTGAGCCTGTCTGCAGCTTTCGGAACCATGTCCTTATAGCTGTTCTATGATATAGCCTACCATATACTCTTAAAGTGCCTTATAATCTTAAACGGTTATGGTAACTATGGTTTGGCTTTATCAAAACATGTCGTGTAAGGTGTCTAACACTTTGGAATAATACCCCCATACCATTTCTGGGGATGAGGATATTATTCCTCCCTTCTAGAGGGAGAGACATGTTAAAATCCTACTTTGCTGTTTAACTCTCACCAAAGCCTCAGCATCACAAAATGGATGCTGCTGCCACAGACACGAGTCTGACCTCCTGCAGCTGGGAGCCCTCCTAGCCAGGGAGGCCTGGACAATAGGTTTCCTGCTTGGGGAGGTGCTAGCACCTCCCCAGACAGACTGCAGTGTATTGGGGCAGGGAGGGCTGAAAGGAATGAGACATGCCTGGGGCACACAAGGTGTCCCATGCATAGTCCAGTTCAAACCGGCGCTGGGGCACTCCAGCCCCAGCTCTGGCGCTAAACTGGACAAAGGAAAGGGGGTGTAGCCACTCCCCTTCCTGGTCCCACCCATAGGAGGGACCTTGTAGGTAGCCCAGCCAACTAGCCCAGTATATCAGTAGGTAGCTGAGCCCTGCTAAATTAGATTAACCTGAATCTGCAACTTGAACAGAAACTCTGGACCTTCGACATTCGACCTCAGGAAGAAGACTGAAGAAATCTCCCTTGTGGCCAAGGAGTGACCACCCTGGGCAACCAGGCACCATCCAGCGACCGCTGTTTGCTTTGCGACTGATCCTACGAGGGACGACTGCAGAGACTGACCAGCCCCGAGACTTCCAGACACCTCTGAACCAGATCCACATCTCCAGCGAAGCTGAGACCTGTGGAGGCGACGAGGGACCGGCGACTTGGGAAAAGTGGCTAGTAACGGACTTCCTCGAGGCTGTGCTTGGGGAATTGAGAGGCCCCAATCCCGAGCACCATCTGCAAAGAAGATCAGCTCCCCACACTTCACGTGTTCTGCGTGGGGCCCTTCTGCACCTGAGTTGCTCGACGTGTTGTCCGGTTGCTGGCCCGTTGGCTAGTAGCCTCTGCGACGACGAACCTTTGATTTCACCTTGCTGGTCCGGCTCCTCCAGACTGGCACCCGCTCCTCTGTGAAAGAGAAGCACCCCAGACCTTCCTGGTCTGCACCAGAAGCAAGTCCTCCATCCTGCGTGGGTTCAGCTTGTCAAGGCTTGTTGGGTCCTAGCTCGACTTCGACGCCGCCGACAGCAAGAGCCTTCGTGGGACAGCTCACCTCCTGGTCCTGGTCGTCCTTGACGTCTCCTGGTACCCGTGGCTGCTGCGACAAGCTTCACCTCTTCACCTGGATCTTCACGACATCGCCTGGTTCCTTCCTGGTTCCTTCCCGGCTCCTGGCTGGTGACCTAGACTCTGTCCCTTCTGCTTGCAGGTTCCTTCCTTCTTGATCCCATCCTTGGGATCCACCGGACACTCTTCACTGACTGCCTGTCAGCAACTTTCCTTCAGGCATCCATAGAAGTCCACGACGAAACCCGACGCAAGTTCACACCTATGCACCCGCAGCCCGTGAGCTAGGTAAGTTGAGTACTCCGGTGCTCACAAGGGTATTGACTATCCTAGGGTCTAGTTTCCGAGTCTCGACTTTCTAGCTATTCCAGAAGTGTCCTAAAACTACTAATTTCTAACTGCTAGTAATTCTATCGACTTTTACGCATTACGCGTGAGTGTTTCCACTCTGCACCTGAATCCCGTGGGCCTCCCACTTCCTAACCTTTGGTAGTATAGTGTAGCCCCAGCGATTCCCTAGGCCTAGGCCTATCCTGTGTTCCTGACAGTGGTCCTTATACCACTTACTTAGTATATGGTTTGCGTGGCCCCTAGGGCCTAACTGTATTACTTACCTGTGTGACTTAATGTATGCTTAAATAAGACTGTGTTGTACTTACCTCGAATTTCATAAAGAGTGCTGAGGGTTTGACTAGAATAAATACATTCTATTTTTATATATATCTGTTGTGGTGTCCTTTCATTTGGTGTTCAAGGGATTACAAATGGTATAACAGCTGGCTTCACATGCCATACAGAGTTTAGCCTAAGACTGCTCTTGTCCATGCTACCACTAGGATAGCTGGTCTATAAGGTTGACTTTACAACCAATCACCATAAGGGTTGTTTGGACTGATACAGGGTGTACACTAGAATTAGTGACATCATATATCAGGCCAACTTCTCACAGGCAGCACCTGCGAAACCGTATCCCACAGAGAGGGGGAATAACGGCCCAAGAGGAATGCGGTGGTCACCGACCGCAGCCCTAAGCTGGCAGATGAAAACAGCTTCTTGTCAAGCTTTTCCAGCTTCTTGGATTCCCTATCCGGAGGGGCGGAAGGGAACGTGCTCTAGGAAGCAGAGGCCTGGACAACCAAGCTCTCGGAAGTGGGGTGTTGGGAGAGAAAGAGGGGATCACCCGGAGCCGGGCAATGGCGGCGGGCCACATTCCTATCCACGGGAGTCCTTGTGTTGGGCCTGGACCAAGTGCCCAAAAAAAGGTCATAAAGTGCGGCATTAAAAGGCAGCAAGGGCTCCGAAAAGGTTGCCGCCGGCTGAAGCACGTCTGTCAGGATGTTAGTCCTGATGGCCACCGTAGGGAGTTTGAGGTGGAGGGCCTCGGCTGCCCTACGTACTACCACTGCGTAACTGGCTCCCTCCTTCGTGGCCACGGTAGGAGGAGACAGCATGCCAAGGTCAGGTGGTGTCAAGACCACTGGCCTCCCCCAAATCCTCTGCCCAATCCAGATCATAATCACACTGTTGTGAGAGAGGGTCCTCAGACTCCTTCCAGTCCTCCCCTTCCTCTGAAGTCTGTGAAACGGCCTGAAAATAAGGAGGACGGACATAGGGGAAAAATGGCCCCATCGGTGTCGGCACCACAAGGCGTCGATCCAGCACCGAGTTCTGGCTGAAACTGGGGACGACAACGTCCCGAGGAGCGGCGACGTCGGAGGTGGTGCCGGTGGGGTCGACGGCGGGGGAGTTACGAGGTCGACCGGGGTCCGATCCCGGGAGGTCCTGCGGCAACGGAGCCAGAGCCACCGGCGACGCCGGGGCTAGAGCCGCCAGCGATGGAAGGACAGGACCTCCAGTCGGGCCCGCGGGGCCCGTAGGCGCACCAGCAGGGCCAGACGGCCCAAAGAGTCGGCCATGGCAGCAAGAAACCCTTGCACCTGAGCAGGCATCGTCGACGGACCCGTAAGGGTGGGTAGGCCGGCGGCGACGTCGCAGGCACCGCTGGAGCCGCGGGGGTGGCACCACCCGCACCCTCAGCCACGTCGCACGACGGGCGAGGGGGAAGTCGAGGAGCGACGGCGCTACTTCGACTTCTTTTTGGAATGCTTCGACTTACCTGACCCCGAGTGCGAAGACTTAGATCCAGAAGAACAATGTTGACGGCTCCGCGACCGGTCTCTCGACCTCCCACGGGACCGGGACCTTGAGCGGCATGGAGCCGACTGCCGGACTTTCAGCAACTTTCGGGACCGCTCCCGCAAAGTTTTCGGCACCATGGCCGGGCAGTCGGAGCACGACTTGGAGTCGTGGTCGCGCCTCAGGCAGTAGAGACACACGCGGTGTGGGTCCGTCACCGACATCATGCGGTGACAGTCCCCACAGTTCTTAAAACCGGGCATCCCTACGACACCAGGAGTCGATCGACTCGAAGAAATTGAGACAAAAGGACTCGAAAAAACTCAGTCAAAAAATGACTGGGGGTACTTGCTCTTCCCGGATCTGCGCTTGCTGGCGCGGAATAAGAAAGAACTGATGTCAGCGCGCGTGGGCACGTCTAAGTAGCTCCTGCGACGTCATCCCGGCGCCAACGACGCAGGCGGAGCCGCACGACGATGCCTACCGTCGCGCAGGGGTACTGCTGACAAACTTTCCGGATCCAGTCTGATGCCTGGGGGTAATTCTAAGGTAAGGAATCTATCAACACGTGTTTCTTTCAAATACACCGCTATCGTTAGAAACTTCCCCTCGTGTGTTGATTCTAATCCTGACTTTCATATATCTGTGTAGGTGGGCTAAAAAGTGGACTAAAGTCTCATCCATGCCACTCTCTAAAAGGATAGACCAGAGCCGTAATCGATGGACATAGTCAATCGCTGAGGTCAAATCCATAAATGCTAGATTATTCGGCAAGTGTTGGACAATAGTATATTTCCCAATAATTACATTTGAGTTGAGACATTGTTCAACTGTGCCCACGTTATTTCTAAAACCATGTTGAGAGGTGTCCAGAATGGTATTCCCCTCTGTCCAGTCTTTGATCTTATTATACAAAACCTTACCCAAGATTTTCAATGTCGTATCAATCAAAGAAATGGGCCTGTAGCAATTAGGCTGGGAGCGGCTACCCTTTTTAAAGATTGGTACAATGACAGAGGTTGACCATGTGCTTGGTAGTGAGGAACAAGCTAAGTTGTTAAAAACATTACGCATGAGCGGGCCCAGAAATCTGGGTTGTATTTGATAAGGTCTACAGGCACCACATCTGGTCCAGGGGCCTTGCTACCCGTACTCTGGTTTATGGCTTCCTCTACCTCTGCCGAAGGCATAGTTACTCCCTTAGGGGTGGAAAATAGGGGTACCTCGTTATCCTGAGACGTGGCCGCATATATCGCTGAAAAACTGCGCCTCCCAAGCTTCACTACTTATATTACAGCTAAATGGGGTTAACATCTGCCCAATCGCTTGCATATCTGTAACGGCTGCTCAGAGAAGTTTGCTATTCTTTCCACTTGCTACACTGGCAAGCAAATCCCATCATTGGTCCAATACCTCTTCCTTCCTCAAGGAGGTGACCACCTTATATTTTTTCCTTAGTGAGGTCACATCTTGCGGATTCCTAGACTTGGCTGGACGGGCCTGTTGCAGCAGTCGATTCACTATTGAACATTCGTGATTAAACATCTAGGGCTATGAGGGGTTAAAGGAGCAGGTTTCATCAACTCGGTTTTATGATTGGAACAAAGTTCAGAGAATGCAGTGACTAAATCAGGGTTGGAGTCATACACTGTCAGACAGGTCTCAATCAAAGCAAAGTTCTCCCAAACCATTTTATAAAATAGTTGGGCAGGGTTAATGCTGTGCCACTCTAAACGTAAGTTATCCGTGGAGGGTACCAAATTTCTAGCACCACATTCAATTCTGAACTCGGGCTTTGGGGACAGTTTAAATACCACTTCAATCGGACTGTGATCCCCATAGTGTGTTGCAACAACTTTACCATACAATAAGAACCCCTCCACATCAGACAAGATAAAGATATAGATTGTCGAGGCGCAACCCCTAAATTTAAACGTGGGTTGTATTTTGTCTTTGTTATTATAGGCCGTAAGGTCCATAACATTATTCAAATTGTGAGATGTCAAATGTTCCATCATCTCTATTCCCCTATTGCAAACTTAAGCTGTACTAAGATTACCAGAAAAAGGGTCCTGTGGGGCCAAGCTCTGCGTTAAAATCGCCTCCTAGACATGAGTTAGTGTTCGCGCCCTTCCGATCCCTTACGGCAGAGATTTAATTTAAAAAAAAAATGTATAAATATGTTAGGCCTTGTATGAAAATCATTATTATAAAAATTAATCAAATATAGGGTTGTATCGCTTTTATACCCTATAACCTGAAAATTATCATTGGAAATTGGTATGGCCTTTACACCCCCCCCCCCCCCTCCCCCCCAACTGTGATTCTTTTTTTTTGTTGTCTTTTTTAAAAAGTATGTTTTTATTTTCCACGCACAAAGTATAACAGAGGTCCAAATTGACACAACGTTAAGCCTACAACCCATTTTAGGGTCGGCAACGTTTCATCCAGTGCTCTCAGGGATTAAGAGACAGTTGAAAACACAGATTGTCGCCTACAACCCTTGGTGGGCCGGCCGCATGACATTGCATGTATAACAATAGGGGAGTGATGTGCAAAATCGCAGGGCCTTTTTGGTGCAACAACAAGAACAGTGAGAACATGGGTACAAGGCCCATCAAAAGTAAATAATAAGGAAGGAGCAGAAACTAGTCAGAAGAAGAGGGGAGAAAAGAATAAAGGAAAGACACAGCAAGGAAAGCGGCTAGGTAGGCGGACGGGTATATGCGCGTCGAGATACATGGTATTAAAAGCGCATATCTTGAGGATTGCCGCGGGAATCGTCGCCCAGGGTTGGTATGATTACGCAAGGAGCCTATTGGGATCCGACGGGAGTATGGCATCTTCAAAAAGTCGTAACGCCCTAAGCTTGGAGGGTAGATAACGCGCATGTTCTATTTTGCAGAGATATTGGACTAAGGGTCGCCAAACAGCAGCAAAGCGGGTGTCGCATGACTGCAATCGCGCTGTAAAAAGTTCCATGGTTATTACATTCCATAAGCGCGTGAACCAAGCAGTTATTGGGGAGGTTCCGTTCTTTTCCAGTACATCGCTATAAGTTGTTTAGCCGCCCCAAGCATATGAAGTGCTATAGTCCAATCGCTACGGGTAAGTGCCTTTAGGTTAGTGGGTTTAAGGCCCAAAAGGATTGTGGTTGCAGACTCAGGCAGGGGAAAGCCCAATATCGCTTTGATATGGCTAAGGACTTCCTTCCACAGCAGGGTCAAGAGCGGACAAGCCCACCAAATGTGGATCAAATCCCCAGAAGCTTTCGAACACCTCCAGCACAAGGGGGAAAACGGCAGGGAACATTTTGTGCAGTCGAGTAGGTGTATAATACCATTGAGCCATAATTCTATATGCATTGTCCCTTTGCGGTATGCTGCGATAGACCCTAGGAATATCCCGCCAAAGGTGACTCCATTGCGTCGGTGTAATTTCTGTGGTTGACGTTAATTGCCATTGGCGCTGATACATGTGTGTAGCAAGCATTGGAGGGTGCTGTAGAATCTGGTACGTCCGAGAAATAAGGCCTTTCGATTCATCAAAGGAGCGGGCCAGCCGTTCAAAGGGGGTGAATGGTCAGACAGCTGCCTGTTGCATCTCAGATGAGGACACCCAATGACGCAGCTGCGCATATTGTAGCCTTGCATTCGGTAGAAGAGAGAAGTCCTCCCTGCACTGGGCAAATGTCTTAAGTGCTCCCCCCCTATAGAGGTCCCCGATAACTCTGCAACCCCCCTGCAGCCAATTGGCGAATGGGGGTATGAGGGGAGGGGAAGGTCGTTAGCCCCTTGCCCACATATGTCCAGAACCGTTTTAGTAGTTGCTGCATGGTGACCATTGGAATTTGAAGGATCTGGTCGCTGCCGTAGAACAGGAAGTTTCTGAATTGAAGTCTGCCACGGAGTTCCAGGAAAAACAGCAGAATGCCCATGAAGTTCAGATCAGATATCATAAGGACCGCATTGAGTATACATAGGGACGCTCGCGGCGGAACAATGTCGGGTTGATTGGGCTGCCAGAAGGTGCAGAGTGCCAAGACACAGTCAGCTTCCTGGACTTAAAACCATCTTCCAACATATAGAATTCTACCCATTCTTTACCATAGAACGGGCGCTTCATGTCCCAGGCTGGAAGCCAGCCCCCGGTGACAGGGCACGCCCACTCACCTTCAAACTCATACACTTCAGGGATCGGGATGTGATCCTCCAGGAGACGAGGAAACTGGACGACATCCAGTATGAAAACGCCAAGGTTCAGTTTTTTGCAGACTATACAATGAAAGTCCAGCACCAGCAGGGGTCTTTCTTGCTGGTTAAACAACAGCTTTGACAGCTCAGTCTCTCCTATTCGTTGATGTTCCCAGCCAGGCCCCGTTTCATCTCTGATGGGAAGTCCAGGTTCTTTGACACGCCTCAGGATGTTTGGGACTGGCTAGAGATGTCGGGTCACTATTCTGACCCAAGACTTACAGCCACTGCTGCGACATTGTTTGGGGTAGAGGATCCCGGTGACGGCGGCCTGGAAGGCGGTTTCTGGGGGTCAGTAGCGGTGCCTGGCCCGGAGGACCAGATCCATAGAGAACGACAGGAGGTGGTTTGCATTGTGGAGCAGATGCAGCGGCGCCGGAGGACAAAGTGGACACTTCCTTACATTCAACAGGGGGGGGTTCCTTGATAGCTGACTCTGTTGAGGTGTCCGTGATAATGCCATACCTTACACCCCAGATGGCATTGTATGAAAGTGGTGCTACTGTTTGAATTGCTTTGGGGGGGGCGATTTTTAATGTTCCTAATGTCTATCATGAATCAAGATGGGGTGGGGCTGGTGTGTTGGGAGTGTCTGCTCTTGACTTTCGGATCTATGCTATGGCAATGCATGATTAGTTGACTTTGTGGGGATTCTGAGAGCATACCCTGCATGGTTGCCCAACCCCCTATTTTCCCCATCTCTTAGGGGCCAGTAAGACATGTGGCTTGGTTACTGTATGTTGTGTTTGGACGACATCTCAATGTTCTGGGGTTTGCCCTTATAAGGTTTCTTCTTGCCTTGTTTTTTTTTTCCCGTTTCCCTTTTGCTGCAGGAGTCTATGGGAGGGACATTGGAATTTTTGTTGTGCATGTCCGACTGATAATTATCGAGATCCGAGAGGAGGGGATCGCTATTCACTGCTGTTCACTTCCCTTAGCTCTGCCATGGGTCACGCGATACTTGCATGGAATGTACGGGGTCTCCGCACGCCTTCCCATAGGTATGCAGTGTACTGCTATCTAAAACTTCATAACGTGTACGTAGCGTTATTGCAGGAGACATACCTAAACAGAATAGAGATTACCCGATTACAGTGTAGGTGGAGGGGTAACATATACGCCATGGATTACTTCCTGTTTGCTAGGGGAGCTCGTATCTGGATACACCCTCGGACACCTTTTGCCGTGGATGAGGATGTTACGGATAGGGAGGGCAGGTATGTGTTGGTAAAGGGTAACCTGGATGGACGACATATACTGCTGGAAAATGTGTATGCACTGAATGTGGATCAGGGCCAGTTCTTTGGTCAGCTGTCCCTTGCTCTGGGGAAGTGGTGTGAGATCCCGTGGTTGTTGGGCGGGGATTTTAACAGTGTCTTAGATGTAAGGACCGACAGATCCTTTGGTCTGCTCAGGGGCACGGCCGCCACAACCAACTCTGCGGTGCTGAATGGCTGGGCACAGGGCTGGGGTCTGGTTGACGTTTTGAGACTTCATCACTCGGGGAGAGAGAGTACTAATTTTTTTCAGTACCTCATAACCTACACATTCGACTCGACAGGTTCTTTGGCCCCCCCTGCCTCTTTCCATAGGTCTTGAAATCTGAGTATTGGGGGCGTACGCACTCAGACAACAACCCTCACTGTGCTGTGTTGGCCTGGGAGGGCGAGATCCCAGGAGTCCCTACATGGAGGCTGCCACCGGCCATGCTTGAGCATTCAGGAGACGATTGGAGAGGCTATAGGGGAATACTTTGTGCTCAATGCGGGGACCGCCTCCTCCTCGCTGGTGGAGTGGGCGGCTATGAAAGTCCCCCTGAGAGGGAAGTGTTTGGGACTGGGCTGCAGGCAGCAACAGCAGGTGGCATCGGACCTACTCGATGTAGAGAGACGTCTGTTGCCGTTGGAGTCTAGGGCGGTGGTAGATGCTGGGGGTTTGGCCAACCTGGAGGAGGTACGCAAGAAACATGCAGAGCTCCTGGACCGGCAGCGCTGTATCAACTTTGCAGCGCACTCCACGTCAGTGCACGCTAAAACGGATCGTTCAGGGCCTCTTCTCGCTTGGCTGATTAAACACAACAGTTGGGTGGGCCAATTACTGCTCTCCGTTCTTCGGATGGAGGACTTCGGCACACAGTTAGAAATCCATGGTGAGCTGTCTGCACATTTCACACAGGTTTATAAATCTGGTTAACAGGCTCCGGAGGGGGCAATACAGCAGTTCTTAGAGGGACTTCTGTTCCAGGTCATGTCGCCGGACCAGCGGATGGAACTAGATGCCCTGCTCACGCTAGATGAGGTTAGGGGTATGATGCAGGCTTCGCCATCTGGGAAGGTTCCGGCCCGACGGTTTTCCCCATGAATTTTATAAGGCCTATGCTGACCCCCCTAAGCTCACAGCTGCTTAAGGTATACATGGAGGCGCTTGAGACCCTTGCCCTCCCAGCCTCAATGACGGAGGCTATGTTGATCACACTTCCCAAACCGGGTAGGGACCCCACCAACGCGTGGGCCTATCACCCCTTGGCGCTCCTGAATGGGGACTATAATATTTTAGTAGGTAACCTGTCAAATAATTTAGCGTCACTGATTCCTCAATTGTTTCACCAAGATCAAAATGGGTTTGTACCGGCCCGTAGCACGTCGCTTAACATACGTAGGCTGTTCCGGGTGATGCGCTGTGCTACAATATATTGGCCAACTGCAAGTTGTGTTGTGCAGGACTTGGAGAAGGCCTTCGACAAGGTCGAGTGGTCCTTCATATTTTCTGTGCTCCATCGATTCGGACTTGGGCCTTACATCCTAAGCCTTATCGGATTACTGTACAGGGCTCCTACGGTTCGGGTGCGGATGGGGACTCTCTTCTCTGACCCTATATTGAAAGATCAGGGGACTCGCCAGGGGTGTCCCCTCTCCCCTTTGATCTTTGCCCTGGTGATTGAACAGTTAGCAGTGACACTACGACATGAGGCACCGGAATGGGGGATACGGCTTGGGGATGGCACACATGCGATTGTGCTTTATGCAGACATTTTGTTGTACGTTAAGGATATTCAGGCAATCCCATGAGTCATCCCTGCCACACTGAGGTCTTTTGCGTCTCTGTCTGGACTAAGTGTGCACTGGGGCAAATCTTGCCCATACCCCTTTAATCCTGGTATGGAAGATCCGGGTTGGGAGGTGGACGGGACGGTAGTGCAATGGCAGCTGGTTGCGTTCAGATATCTGGGGATCAGCATTTACCATAATGATTTGGATCTTCTGGACGGTAAAATCATGAGGGCGGTCACAGCGCTTAGGTCTCAGATTGAGTTCTGGAAGACGCTTAACCTTTCGGTTATAGGTAGGGTGGAGTTAATCAAAATGGTCATGTTGCCACGTCTTTAGTGTTTTGCTTATCTACCGCTCTACCTACCCATGTCCTTCTTCCGCTCCCTGGAGAGGTTTGTTAGGGATTTCATCTGGAATAACTCGCTAGGCAAGGTGGCACTGGCGAAGTTGTACCTACCTCGTTCGAGGGGGGGAGCAGGGGGGGGGGGGGGGGGGGGGGGGGGGGGGGAACTGTCTCTAACCAACCTTTAACATTATTTCCTGGCATCACAAATCCTGTGGGTGGCAAAATGGGTGGAGGAACTACACTTATCTGACTCTGCAGAACATGACCCTCCCATAATCTCTGGACAAGATCCTCTCCCTATTCCACCATTGTAACAGATCGAATGAACCTCTTCCTTTACTGGTCCTGACGGCGTGGAAATGTTTCCGCAGGGTGCTCCGTCTCACTAGACGTGTCACATCATACGTGCCGGTTGTGCCCATATTAGGTATGCGAAATGCAAAAACAACAGCTGATGGACAGAATGCAGAACAATGTCATACATTCACCCCAGTACAGAGATCTGGGCCTAAATCCATTGTCTTTTTGCTCACCATGCCATTCCAGTTTGAACCAAGCCATATGCAAATCAGTCTTGACCCTGTGCCTCATGGGTAGAGTCCAGCCCGAACATATTAGGTATGCGACTGTGCAGGGACGCGTACAGAGTACGGACCTTACAGACTGGGTACGGCCTAGTATAACTACCCTAGGGGACCTATCCTGAGAGGGCGCATTACTGCAGTTCCTCGCTATCACGGACGAAGACGGAGTTTCCCCAGGCCAATTTCTATATTATGCCTCCTGGACGGCCGCGATGAAGCGCTGGTGGAGAGACATCGCGCAGGAGCCTTCGCATTTCCTAATGCAATAAATGCATGTTATGGGTACGGGATGCCACCTAGTGAAGTGGTTTGTGGAATCGATCAGGGAGCATACTCTAATGGACTTAATGCCGTTGCGAGTTAAGTGGGAGGCCCTATTTGGGAAAGGATTGGTCCGTGGTCCTGGAGAGTTCCAAGCAGGTCGCCAGAAATGCCCGTTTTAGGTTAATCCAATTCTACATTTTCGACAGGGCATATCTCTCCCTGGACAAAATAAATCAATATTTTCATAGACAGGATGCGTGCTGCTCGCACTGCAAGCTGGCAAATGCCGATCTTTTACACATGCTTTGGTCCTGCCCCAAGCTGAATGCTTACTGGTGGTGGGGGTGGGGGGGGTGAGAGACGAGTGCTTGGGTCGTTAGCCAGTTCCAAGAAACAAAAAGCATAAAGTATCCACCCGGTTTCTGGATCTGGGTTTTATTGTGGCCAAACAATTTATGACCCCTAAGTGGAAGGCGGAGGAGCCCCCGCCGACTAACGCTTGGTTCCTCTCCATGCTGAACTGGGTGAAGGCAGAGGCGGTTTTCCCTGGTACGGGAGGATACGCTGGGTTTGCGTAAATTCCCCATTTGCACTGCATGGAATGCTATGCTGTGTGTGTTACAGTTGTTGGTGCCAGAAGACTCATTGGATGTTCCCACTCTGGATTAATGAACAAGTTACTTACCTTCGGTAACAATGTATCTGTAAGAAACATTAGTTAGTTAGTTTCCTCACCTTAGAATATCCCCAGGCATCAGGCTGGATCCGGAAAGATTTGTCAGCAATACCCCTTACGCGTCGCTAGGCGTCGTCTGCGGCTCCGCGTCCGTCGTCGGCGTCGTGTGCCGGAATGACGTCAGAGTACTTAGACGCCGCCCTCGCACGCTGACGTCAGTTCTTGTACATAGCTTTCCGCACCAGGAACGCAGAGCCATGCAAGAGACCGACACTGGTGCCAAAAAATTCTAGGGCCCTGAAAGGGATAACCTCAACAAACCTAGATATCGGTTCGCAGAGCGGGGAGGATGGGTGGGTTGGTGAGGAATCTAACTAACTAATGTTTCTTACAGATACATCGTTACCGAAGGTAATTAACTTGTTCATCTGAAAGAAACACGTTAGTTAGATTCCTCACCTTAGAATAGATACCCCAGCAATACCAACCTGGGTCTGCAAACCAAGATCACATCAGAAGGTCCTGGAGAACAGACCGGCCAAAGAAGCCGTCTCTCCGGACTTGGCTGTCCAGGTAATAATGCTTGGCAAATGTGTGCAGCGAAGCCCACGTTGCTGCTTGACAGATGTCCTGCAAGGGGACTCCCCGACCCAGGGCAGTCGTCGCCGCCGTGGCTCGAGTGAAATGGGCCCTCAGTCCAACACGAGGTTCCTTTTTAGCTAAGGAGTAACAAACTGATGCACAAAACGAACCACCGAGAGATGGTCCGCTTGTGCACCGCCCGCCCCTTAGTTGGTCGTCCACCCGAAACTGTTTTGTGCGTTCCAGATAGGAGAGCGCACGTTTTGGGTCCAGACGGTGGAGCCTCTCTTCCTCTTTCAAGGGATGCGGAGGCGGAAAGAAGGTGGGCAGCGTAACAGACTGCCCGATGTGAAAGGCAGTCACAACCTTAGGAAGGAAGGAAGGGCGAGTGCGGAGCACAACCTTGTCTGGATGGACAGAAAGGAAAGGAGGCTTAGAAGAGAGAGTCTGGAGCTCACTCACCCTTCTAGCAGAGGTGATGGCTACCAGGAAAGCAGTCTTAAGCGTCAACAGACGAAGAGGACAATTATGAAGTGGCTCAAAGGGAGCGCACATCAGATATGTCAAAACAAGATTCAAATCCCACCGAGGCATTCCGAAAGGGACAGGAGGAAACATGTGAGTAATGCCCTTAAGGAATCGAGAAACAACAGGGGATTTGAAAAGAGAAGGCTGATCAGGAAGCCGGAGGAAGGCAGAGATAGCAGAAAGATCACCCTGCTGGGCCAAAGAAAGAAGGAAGAGAAAAACCTCAGAAAGAGGGGTGGAAAGGGGATCCACGGCCTTTGCTGTGCACCATGCCACAAATTTGTTCCACCTACAGGCGTATACCATTTTAGTGGAGGGACGCCTGGCTGCCAGAATCACATCGCAGCCTTCAGGAGGCAAGACAAATGGCATCAACTGTCACCGCTCAATCTCCACGCATGTAGGTGGAGACTGGACAGGTTCGGGTGGAGGACCGTCCCCTGCTGCTGCTGCGACAGAAGGTCCTCCTGAAGAGGCAGTCATATCGGGTGATCGATTGACAGACTGAGTAGCTCGGGATACCAGTACCTTCTTGCCCAATCCGGAGCCACCAAGATGACTTGGGCCCGGTCGCGCCTCATCTTCTTCAGCACTCTGGGCAGAAGGGGTATAGGCGGAAAGGCGTACAACAGACCGCAACTCCACTCGCGACGAAAGGCGTCCCCGAGCAAGTGCCGCCTTGGAAACTCCAACGCGCAGAACTGCTGACATTGCGCGTTCTCTTCGGTGGCGAATAGATCTAACCAAGGCTCTCCCCACTGCCGAAAGAGGCCTTGCGCCACGTCTGAGTTTAGATGCCATTCGTGATCCATCATGCACCGGCGGCTGAGTTCGTCTGCTCTGGCGTTCAGAGAGCCCTCCAGATGTTGAACCACCAGGGTGATGCCCTGATGTTCCAGCCATGTCCAGAGGCGCAGAGTCTCCTGACAAAGGGTCCACGACCCCACCCCGCCCTGTTTGTTGCAATACCACATGGCGGTGGTGTTGTCCGTGAACACCTGCACCACACTTCCCCGGACAACGGGAAGGAATGCCTTCAGTGCAAGTTGGATCGCTCTCAGCTCCAAAAGGTTGATATGGAGCTGATACTTTGCCGGAGACCAGAGTCCTCTGATCTCCGCCTCTCCCATGTGGCCCCCCCATCCCAGGAGGGACGCATCCGTCACCACTAAGTGCTCCGGGTGGGGTAGGGAGAGGGATCTGCCGCTGACCCAATCGCGGTTCGTGAGCCACCACTGCAACTGCTGTGCGGTGCCCTCCGAGATCAAGACATTGTCGGACAGGTTGCCCCGATGCTGGGCCCATTGAAACTTCAGGTCCCACTGCAGACCCCGCATTCGCCACCTGGCATGATGCACTAACAGGATGCAGGAGGCCATCAGACCCAGAAGCCGCAACACCAACCTGACCGAAACCCGGGATAGAGGCTGAAAGATGGGAATCAGAGCCTGAATATCCCGGACCCGCTGCTCCGGAGGATAAGCCCGGAACTGCGCCGAGTCCAGAACCGCACCGATGAAAAGGAGCTTCTGGGAGAGACTCAGATGTGACTTCGGCACGTTGATGGAGAACCCCAGCAAATGCAGGAGGTCGGCTGTAGTCTGGAGGTGGGAGACGGCTTGCTGGGGCGAGCCCGCCTTCAACAGCCAGTCGTCGAGATAGGGGAAGACTGGAACCCCTGTTCTGCGCAGATGAGCTGCGACCACCGCCATCACTTTCGTGAACACTGTTGAGGCCGAAAGGGAGCACAGTAAACTGTAAATGCTTCTGACCCACCGTGAACCGCAGGTAACGCCGGTGGGCCGGCAGGACGGGAATGTGAAAATAAGCGTCCTGCAAGTCCAACGCTACCATCCAGTCTCCACGGTCTAGGGCAGCCAGAACCTGAGCTAAGGTGAGCATCTTGAACCTCTCCTTCCGGAGGAAGGCCTTGACGCTCCTGAGGTCCAAGATAGGGCGTATCTTGGACCAGAAAGTAGTGGGAATAACAACCACGGCCTACTTCTGGACCAGGAACGCGCTCGACGGCCCCTTTGGCCAAGAGGGCCGCAACTTCCTCCCATAGAAGATTCAAGTGATCCCCCAACATGCGGTGGCATGGCTGGAGGGGTCGTCTCGAAGAGGAGAGAGTAGCCCCTTCGGACGATTTGCAGCACCCACCTGTCCGAAGTGATGGAACGCCAGTGGAGCAAGTGATGGCGAATTCTGCCGCCCACTGGCGTGTAATGGGCCTGAAAGCACGGACTAGGAAGGCTTTGAGGCGGATGCTGCTGGGGTGGATATGGATGGACCGGCACGTTGACCCCCTGTACCGCCTCGGCGGAATCCACGTCCGCTACTGCGTGGAGGATGGTTCTGTGGCCTGTGGCTAGGCGGACATGTGGGGCCGCCCCTTCCTTGGCCACGAAAGGGGCAAAAAGCAGAAGTTTGTGGGCGCAGGGCCGAGAGACCCAAGGACTTGGCCGTAGCCCTGGAGTCCTTAAAGAGCACCAGCGCACTGTCCACTTTGTCACCAAAGAGGCGATCTCCATCAAAGGGCATGTCCATGAGGGTGCTCTGGACATCCCCGGAAAACAGACGTGGACCGCAACCAGGCGTAACACCGAAGCGCCACCGTGGACGACATTGCCCTGCAAAGTGAGTCGTCGTGTCCAAACCAGATCGGCTGGCATACCGCGCTGCGTCCTGCCCGTCGGCAAGAGCCTGGGTGAGACGTGTCCGGGCCTCCTCCGGGCACAGGGGCAGCACGTCCTCCACCGTATCCCACAGAGAGTGGGAGTAACGGTCCAAGAGACAAGCAGTGTTAATCGACCGCAGCCCTAAACTAAGGGAGGAGAACAGCTTTTTGCTAAACTGCTCCAGTCTCTTGGATTCCTGATCCGGGGGAGCGGACGGGAAGGAGGTCTGGGAAGTAGAGGCCTGGATAACCAGGCTCTCAGGGGTGGGGTGTTGGGACAGAAAACTTGGGTCGCCCGGTGCAGGGCGGTGGCGTCGGGCCACGTTCCGATCCACAGGAGGTACTGTGGAAGGCTTGGACCAGGTGCCCTTCAGAACGTCCATCAGTGCTTCGCTAAACGGCAGCAGAGGCTCTGAGGAGCTTGCTGACGGTTGGAGCACTTCAGTGAGGAGGTTAGTCCTCACGGCCACAGTAGGTAGCTCCAGCCCGAGGGCTTTGGCCGCCTTACGCAACGCCACAGAAAAGGTAGCACCTTCCTCCGAAGCCACGGTCGGAGGAGAGATGAAGCCAGTGTCAGGGGAGGTGTCAAGGCCACTGGCATCCCCCAGCTCATCTGCCTAGTCCTGTGATAACTGGCCCTGGCGGGCCAGAGGGTCATCAGACCCCTCCCAGTCGCCACCGTCATCCGATTCCTGATAAACAGGGGAAATGATCGGAGCCGGGGATGGGGAAGATGAAATGGTCACCCATCGGTGTCGGATGCGGTGCCGGGCCCGGACCGGGGCTAAACCGGGTAACGGCGTCGTCCGGAGACAGCGCCTGGGGCGGAACCGGTGTCGACGCCAGCGGAGGAGGCGTCGTGAGGTCGACCGGCATCGACTGAGATCCAGGCCTGGATCCCACGGGGACCTGCGGCGTCGGGTCCGAAGTTGACGACAGCGCCGGGCCTAGAGCCGCTGGCTCGCTAGGCCTCCCAGTCGAGCCTGCGGGACCCGAAGGCACACCGGCAGGCGGCGACGGTGGAGCCAGGCCCCTCATGGCTGAGAGGAAGGCACTGATCTACGCCGGAGTCGCGTCAGTCCCAGGGACTGGCGGGTATGGGGAGATACGAGTCTCCTGCGGAGCTGCGGGGGTGGTACCACCCAGACCCTCGACCGTGTCATGCGACCGGCGAGGGGAGTCCGAAGAGCGATGTCGTCTCTTGGACTTCTTACTGTGCTTCGACTTACCCGAAGACTTGGATCCCGACGATCGGTGGTGGTGGCGGCGGCTCTGGGACTGGTCCTTGGACCTCCTCCTGGACCGGGACCGTGAACGGCACGGAGCCGAGTGTCGGAGCTCGAGAAGCTTGCGGGACCGCTCCCGCCTAGCCTTCGAGGTCAAGGCCCGACAGTCAGGGCACGACTCCGCGTTGTGGTCGGCCCCACGGCAGTAAAGGCACCGGCGATGGTGGTCCGTTACCGACATCAGTCGGTGACAGGAGTCACAGGCTTTAAAACCAGGCATCCTACCGGCACCAGGTCGGGTCGACGAGTAGACAAAAGAGTCTCAAAAAGATTTAGTCAAAAATTGACTAAAGGGGTAAGCTCTTCCCGGATCGGCGCTGTCTGGCGTGGAAAAAAGAAGAACTGACGTCAGCGTGCGAGGGCGGTGTCTAAGTACTCCGACAACGTAATTCTGACGCACGACGCCGACGACGGACGCGTAGCTGCAGATGACACCTAGCGAAGCGCAAGGGGTATTGCTGACGAAAAATCTTTCCAGATCCAGCCTGACGCCTGGGGATATTCTAAAGAGAGGAATCTAACTAACGTGTTTATTTCAGATAGTGTGTTATACATGGGTAGACCTATGGCCCGAGTTTCACTTTGATGTATAGACAGAGTCCCGTGTACCCCAAACTGGAAAGTCATTTCTCCTGGCAGTCATGTTGCGCACCCATATGATAGTCGACAGGTTCCTATTTTGTGACAACTGGGATCCGTGTTCCCTTTCCTACCTCTGTGCAGCTCTCGTTTCCCCTCCTACCCACCTTCCCGATAGCATTTTCCACGTTAGGTGTTTTTCATAAAATTGTTTGACTGCATAAACAGATTGATGTGATATGGTGGAGTGAATTGCTGGACAGAATGCAGAACAATGTCATACATCCACCCCAGTACAGAGTTCTGGGCATAAATCCATAATTTTTTTGCTCACCATGCCATTCCAGTTTGAACCCAGCCATATGCAAATCAGTCTTGACCCTGCACCCAATGGGACTGTTCCCACAAGGAACAGGGTCAAGACTGATTTGGATATGGCGGAGTTCAAACTGGTGTGGTGAGCAAAAGAATTATGGATTAAACCCAGATCCTTGAGACTGGGGATGAAAGTTTGCATTGTCCAGTATTCCGTCCATCAATTGTTTCTTTTGCATATGTCGCCCTAACTGGGAAAGGTATGCCCAGATGTGGGTCCCATGCTCACTACACTACTGGATTCAAGATAGCCTGGCTGATGAAGGGTGATGCCCTGAAACCTGTCCCAGGATGCTTGTTTCCGGTCCAGGGAGGACCTGGTTTGGCAGTTTGGGCTGGACTGTTCCCACAAGGAACAGGGTCAAGACTGATTTGCATATGGCGGAGTCCAAACTTGGGTGGTGTGATGAGCAAAAGAATGATGGATTAAACCCAGATTCTTGTGACTGGGGGTGAATGTTTGCATTGTCTAGCATGCCGTCCATCAACTGTTTCTTTTGCATATGGCGGAGTGAAGCCATAAAAGCTGTGCTTATGTATTTGACGGGTATTGCATAGTTGAGTTATAATGTACCATAACGTGATTGTACAGCATTGTTGCCGGAGGGAGGAGGTTATATGATTGATAGGATATGCCAATTCTCGTTGCCAGTTGTACATAACTTAACTGATGTGACCGAGCTGTTGAGTTACGATTTGGACTTGCTACTTACCTACTGGTTCTGTATGATAATTACTATGATGGTATATCATTTTATATTCATGTACATATAAACACAAAAAATCTTTAATAAACAGATCAAACACTTAATCAAGGAATTTCTCCTCCCAGCCATGACCCCAGCTTCAACAGCCACTGCCTGTTTGCAAATCCTACCCATAAGAACCTTAAGATGTTCTAGGCGTTCCAACACAGGTTTGAGTTTCTCGTCAATCAAATCACCAACCCTGGAACATAAAACATTAAATAGGGCACAACTCCATGTCAGAATTATTGCTATGGCTTCAGTCTAAGCGAAAGACGATTGGGTAGTATTAGCCATCACTAGTTGGATCATAGGTTGTGATGTGGGTTGTGGTCCTGGCTGTATCCAGGAAATGAAGTCACTTCAGGGTACAACAGCATGTGGGGGCAGCTTCTTTTTAGAGCAGAGGGGCTTTCCCGGTGGTCTTTTGCATTTCGCAGCCACAGTCACTACGGGGGCAGTTACAAGTTGGTGAGTCACGGGAGAACTGCACCCAGAGCCATCAGTATTGCCTGTGGGAAGTTCAGGATTGGCATCGATATGTAAAGGGTAACCCCCATCTAGTGCAGAAACAGGCATAAAATCGCTATCGCGCAGGGGTTGTGTCGCCTCGCATCCTAAGGACAGTCTACGATCCCTTAATTCAATCTCATTAGTAACAATGTTGACCACACTCTCCAGCATGCTGTCAATAGTAACGGTCGGATGTGTAACAGCCAGATCTGTTTGTTTCCCCCATGGTAAGTTGGTTGTAAAGGCAAAAGTTCTCACCTCGTCTTATGACCTGCAGAGTTGAGAGAGGGGGAGGGGTCCAGCGCAGACTTGTCTGGCCGCGGACAGGCAGAACCTGCGAGTGTCCCGTGCTGTGGAAGGTGGAGCTGAAAGATAAAGGCGCCTCCAGGCAGCGTCCTACCCCAATAGGTCCTGGGGCTTATGATTCTGCCCCCGCTGATCTCTCTCGCATCCCCCTGGCTAATATACTGATATACTGAAGATGCTTTGGTATTGTAGGCGGGAGGCATAGAGCGTAATGCTGCTTAGAGCAACCTGCTGGTGTTTGGCGAGGGGAGAGTGAAAAAACGGAGCACTATGAGGGTGGTTGATCCATCGCACAATGCACCCAACTCTCGGGCACTTTAAGCACACCACCAATGACTTCGGGAGTCCTGGTGCCCCCTGCTGTCCCGGCCGGTGCTTCCTCCAGTTGCAGCTTTCCGTGGCAGCCCGATGGAGGGGGCTGTTGAAGAGTAGGGGCTGCCAGACCAGGCTGGGTCACAGTCAAGGATCACTGGCAGTGCAAACCTGTAAATCCTTCAGAGAGCGAGCAGGGAACATTGCAACAACCTCCTCAGACCTCCCCGCTATGACTCCGCCCTCCACCTTTCTGCTTTTGTGAACATCTGAGGGAAGCTAGTGAGACCTATACGAAGCACTGTAAGCTCAAAAGGCTCCAGGCTGACCTTAATCACAGGTAACATTTGTAAGACTGCAGGACAGGCATTTATGAAAATATGCATCCTGTAGATCCAAAGACCCTATCCAGTAACCAAATCCAGAGCAGATCAGGGACAGCATGAACATTTTGAATTTGACGTTCCACAAGAAGGTATTCAGGGGTCAAAGGTCAATTTATGTCAGAGACCTTAGCCCTTTTTGAGCACACAGAAAAAGCAAGAACAACTCTTCTTTCTTTCAGAGTCCAGTAACAATTCTCAAAATGACTCGGGTGACTTCTGCAGCGATTGGAGCAGCTGTTGCTGTCTTTACGTCAGCTTCCTGGAGTAGCATCTGAATTTTCTGAACTGAGGAGTGAACTGCTTAGCAGTGATCAAAAGACCCAGGAACTGTGCTGTGGCTCTACTGCTTTTTTAAACTCCCCAGGACAGGCCAAGCCTTTTCACTAAAGACATGATCCATCAAAGAG
Source organism: Triturus cristatus (assembly GCF_964204655.1). Lineage (NCBI taxonomy): Eukaryota > Metazoa > Chordata > Amphibia > Caudata > Salamandridae > Triturus > Triturus cristatus. Next base: position 938,363,687 of record NC_140590.1, on the reverse strand, counting down.
CACATCCATGACAGAGGATTTTACATCAAGATAAATCCTGTGGAATGCATCCATGCAGGTCAGTGGAGCACAACACTGGTGCCAACCATCCTACACAGGCAATCTGTAGTATCAAGGCCAGCATGAATCACTTATTTGGCTGCATCCTAACCATCATGAAGTATTTGAACTAGTCCCTAAGATTTTCTGGGACTGCCAGCAAGCTCTCTCTGGCCATGACCCAAGGGGTATGTGAGTAGTCTTCTTAGACACCCCGTTCAGAAGAGCTGTAGGGAATAATAGGGGCTCACTTTGTAACTGAAGCCTGACCCACCAGGCTCTGTGAGGTAGGGTGTATAGTGAGCAAATTAGGATCGCCAGAAGCCGCAATGTGGCGTATGGCTAGCTGTCTATTCACTGGTAGGCATGAAACAGGGCTTTGAGCATGTGTCCACAATGGTACCAGTGAAGGCCTCAATAAAGTGAAGTAAATGCTCAGGCGTGGCAGGCCCAGGTTGCAAAATCTGCTTCAGGATGTCAGTCTTAATCTTGAATGAAGACAGCTGCCATTCCAGGTCTTCAGCTGCCCGACGGACTACTACTACAACTGATGCACCCTCTTCCATCGATAGTTCAAGTGGAGAGTCCAACCCTGTATCAGGGGAGGTATCAAACCCACTACCTCTTGTAAATCCAGGTAGAAATTGCCACCATCATGATGAGTGTGGAAATACCACCCCTTCCCCACCACCATCTTTTCCCTCTGGTTGAGTATCTTGTTCAGATTCAGAGCTGAAAAGATAAGAGGCTCTGCTGGTGAGTCCATTCTCGTAGAGGTATTGGTACAGAGTCAGAATGCACAACGACCGGTTATGCTTTAATAATGTCAAAGAGCAACATCAGTCAAGATTGGACTGAAGTTGGTCCAGGGTCAGACAAGAGAATCAGCACTGAACCTTCTTTCAGCACCAGAAGTGTAGGTTCGAGCGTCATCTAGCAACAGCCCGGTGCAGGTCCATGAGAGGGAGCAGCCTTGTGTGCCAGCGCCAATAGAGGACTCGGACTGGGTCCTAAGGGGTCAGATGATGCCTGGGAAGGACCAATTGGCGGGAACCCAACTAGAGACCTCTGTGGTTTCTTGAAGCCCAAGGTGAGTCAGAAAGAGCAGAGGCAAGAGTGCAAAGAAACTGCGGAGGGAATGGCCCCGGGAGCAGGCGACAGTTCACGGCCCGGAGCGGGAGACAGTCCACGGCCCGGGAGCGGGAGACAGTCCACGGCCCGGGAGCGGGAGACAGTCCACGGCCCGGGAGCGGGAGACAGTCCACGGCCCGGGAGCGGGACACAGTCCACGGCCCGGGAGCGGGACACAGTCCACGGCCCGGGAGCGGGACACAGTCCACGGCCCGGGAGCGGGACACAGTCCACGGCCCGGGAGCGGGACACAGTCCACGGCCCGGGAGCGGGACACAGTCCACGGCCCGGGAGCGGGACACAGTCCACGGCCCGGGAGCGGGACACAGTCCACGGCCCGGGAGCGGGACACAGTCCACGGCCCGGGAGCGGGACACAGTCCACGGCCCGGGAGCGGGACACAGTCCACGGCCCGGGAGCGGGACATGACAAGTACATCACTGTTGTTGATAGAGTGCACCCATAGCATTGACTAGATCTTTATCTACTTTTTTCCAAAATGTTGTTGACTCTTGGGCCGAAGTGATGCCACTTGGTGCTAATGGACCTCTGGCCAGAACCCAGAAATTTGGAGCAAACCAAAAAGTTGAAGGAAGTCAACTCTAAGGCACAGCGTATACTAGAGTGGCAATGTTCTTGCTGTCCTCTATAATTTTCTGTGTCTCCCACATGGGTTCTAGCTGGCATCTGTCATTACAGAGCTTGGGAAATGGAATTGTATCCAGAAATGCAGTGCTGATAGCAACTCTTTTTGCATTCCTTATCAGGGGAGAGTTATCTTCCATGCTCTGCATGAAAGCCAGCGTTCATGCAGTGTAGGCTACTACAGTCTCAGTGGATAATTTGTCCATAATAAATGAAGTATTGTGGAACCAGTTCGAATTTCCTTTCCACCCGGGAGTGACTAACAACTCTTCTGTGGGATACTCTCTCGAACAAAAGACTCCTCGCCTTGGAATATCTCAAAGGTGCCAGACTAGATCATGAGAATATTATAGCAGTGCTCCATTGCGTCGCTAGGTAGCATCATGAGACTCTGTGTTGGCTCCATACCGCTCTGTAAATGACGGCACAAAACTCATTTAAGAACCAACCTTGCGTAAATAACAAACAGCTTAGGAAGGAATATGTGTAAAACCTTTAATAAATCTGATCACAACAAGTGACCTGCACAAGGATGGTTGGTCCAGCAAATGCAGAAATGCCAAAAGGGCCGACAAATTCCCTTTCACAGTGCCCACTGCTAGGTCATCCTGGGATAAGTACAAGAGAAACAAAAGGACAGAAACAGCTGTTATAGACTTTGATTTTGTCCCATCAAATCTGTTTCATTCTATCAGGGAGTTTAGGGTTTCATGGGATGGTTGTAATGACTACATCAAAATAGAAGAGAGGGGGGACCAGGAGCCTGTTAATGGTCCAGTGCCTGTGCTCTGCAAAGTCTATGAGGTAATCAAAAAGGGGGGGCACTGTTCCGTAGTGAGTGTTGTAGAGAGACAACCTACACTACAAAAGGTGGAGAGTGGGACAGAAAGAGGTACTAGGTCAGGGGCTTGGTGATTGAGATGGGGGAGACACAAATTGTCTCTTGTTGCCCTCATACACCCCGAGGGATGTCATGCTTCATCATCGGGCGGTTGCTCCTCGTCGGGCCGGCGGTGCAATGCCCTACGGGTCCCCCGAAGGGTCTCTTTGGCAGAGATCTTCTTAGAGAACTGCCGATGGGTGCATGTGGGTAGAAGTTCTCTGTGAGGTGAGGGTAATGCGTGCAGTGTCTGTTAAAACTGCCTAAGGGTTGCCAAAGGTTTTTTTTTTAAATAAAGAGGTACCCTTGGCAGAATAAAAACCCGTAGGTTGAGAGTTACCAGTTGAGACGCAATGTGTCCGGGTAACTATGCTATGGTCGACATGTTTCATGCCTATATTGGTTTGGGGGATCCTCGGCGTTTCATCAGGACCGGGAGTGAGGGTGGTGTGAAGTGAGCGCACGGACGTATTAGTGTGAGTGGGGTACCATTAGCCCTCTCACAGATCCAAAGGGGAGAGAAAGGTCGCCTCCTACACTATTTGTGAGTGGCGGATATGACTCTTGAATAAAGTAGTGCCCCCTTGGTCAAGACCTAGAAGGGATAGGGTAAAAGAAAAGAAAAGGTTTAAAAAAACACAAGGCTCAGAGTAGTCTGTTATAGAGCGCTTGTGATGTGGCCTCTTGGTTAGAAACCAGGAGGCGATTAATCCAACAAATGGTGAGACATGATAGTTGGTAGGCCAGTACAGGTGCCATACATGATTGGTGTGGCCTGTGTCAACATCAGTCAGGAGCACAAACGGGAGGGTGTCATCGGACCCTGCGCATGGTGTCTGCTTGAGTTCGGTTGGCGTCCCATCCCGTGTACCCCCCCTGGCCGGTGCCATGACAACAGGTAATCAACTGGCACCGGTAGTAGAAATGTTTGAAGAGAAGCGACAAGAGAGGAGGTGCCAAAAAAACAAACTCCTCCATATCGCAATGTAGTGACCCATGTGGGGGGTTACATGAACACGTACCTCTCATGTCCCCGTAAAATACTGGTGAGGCAATATTAGAATGAGGCATGCCTCGGTAGTGGCGCTGCGTTTGTGCTTACCTAAAAAGGGAGCTAGAATTGCCCCATGAGCTTTAAGGCGTTGGGTGCCCGCAACTTCTTGGACTGCGGGTGTAAAGCGGCGGTCAGCGGGAGGATGAGGCCCGTGGGTGGGGTGGGGGGGAAGAGAAGAGGGAGAGAAAGGGAACAGACACATGTGCATAACACAGCGCTAGCGGCATTGCACATTCACCACACAGCAGAGACTTACTTCCGTTTTGGCAGATTTGGCGTAGTCAAGGAGTACTCACGGTTAGCTCGGGTGTCGGCACAAGAAACCTGCCCCGTCCAGATGCCAGCTCGTAGGTGGTGTACTGGGGAATCTGCCTGTGATTTAAGTGTTTAATCGGGAGTGTGTGGGGAGGTTCCCGTTTCCGGTATAGCGTGCCATGCTCCGTCATCGTTGGGTGGAGTGCGCATGCGTGTGTCTAGCCCTGTTGAAGTGCACATGCGGATTTGAAGTGCACATGCGGATTGGCAGCACACATGCACTTCAAACTCAGCAGTGAGTTTAGGTGGAGCGGGTATAATTCTAATGTGTGATCTCAGGCAGAGCATTGCAATCAATGCATATGCGGAAGTGTAAAATCGTTACATGAATGGGTCTATATAACAAGCCAAATCCCTCATCTGCTGATGTGTGATACGCGGACACCTAGAGTCCATTGCGGTGATAATGTAGAGTTACAAAAGAGCATGCGGAGTAATAGACCATGGGTCGTAACTTGACTCGGTCTATCTGGTGTGCCCAAACCCTCCTCTGCTAATGTAGAGCAAGGTGGTGGAGATAAAGAGTGGAGGATGAGGGGAGGGAGGGCACATGGGGTCGTATAGTTTGCCCTGGTATTGAGGAATCAGGGGTGGACACTACGGGTAGTAAATGAGTGCATTATCTCATGAAGTTGGGGTATGGTAAAGGGGTTGCCAACCTGGAGGGTTGGTCTGTTGTGATGTACTCATGAGACTATTACAGCGACTGGGTTAGCAAATCCCTATGGGGTGTTGTTTCAAAGGTATTGTGATACTGGTCCGCAAGGGGAGGGTGATGGGGTTGGTTTACAGTTCTGACCACGGGATTTCATCGTTCAGGACCTGTGTGTTGGTGTGAAGGCGATGGACCCAGTTGTTCACGTCTAAGGAGAGAGACACTGTACCAGCATGGATTGGCCTCTAGGATGGTCCACTGGATGGCTTCACATGGGTGGCCTCTCTCTAAGAAGTGGTTTGTCAGTTTGGTAGCTGTGAAGCGCTCGTCTCACCGTGCTCTTGTGTTCGCTGATTCTTTTCTTTATTGCTCTGGTTGTCATCTCAAATGTAGTAGAGGGTGCAGGGGCATATGATGAGGTAGACACAATTGGTTGTGTTACAATTAGTATGTTTTCGTTGTTCCCATTTAAAATTCCCCAGTTGTAGTGACTTTGTGTGTCGCGTAGAGGAGCATGCCCCGCATGTGCCACACGGATAGTGTCCTGTGACAGCTGGGAGGTCCCACAGGGTGGTTTCTTTGATCGTCTGTGGTGCTCGTGGTCGTGTGTTGACCAGTTGATCACGTAGAGGGGGAATTGATCCCAAAAGGAAATGTAATGGTGTGGTTACACTACAGGACCATGGGCTCAAAATTTAACGGGATAGGATTTTGCTGGATGTTTTTTATTTTAAATTAATGTAACTTTGTGCACATGAGTTTGAGCCCTGTGTAGAAGAAGGCTCTCTTGAAAAGAAGGATTTTCTCTTCTCATCAAATAATTTGTTCATTAGTTAAGTCCTTTCTTATTAGGCCATTTAATGCTTCTCAACCTTCACCAAAAGGGTGGCTTGACCATGCCTGCACTAGTGCTGATGTACGAGTTACTTACCTTCGGTAACGATGTATCTGGAAGAGACTATTCTAGCCGCAGATTCCTTCAAGTAGAATTATTCCCAGGCGTGAGACTGGATCCGGAAACTTTTTGCCACAGCAGCCCTACGCGCCGGGGGCGGGACGACATCACGCGACTCCACCCAGGCGTCATCCGCTTACGTGATGTCAGCAAGGTCACATAAGACCGGCCCCGGCGCGCCCACATCAGTTTTCTTCGGAGAACTTTTCCGCACCACAACACGGAAGCACCAGATAAAAAACTGTGGAAGCATGGGAAGAGGGTGCGAAGAGCAGAAAAAAATTGGAAAGAAAAAAAACGTGAAAAAACACCACCAGAGTAGTGCCAACACCGCAGAACCCAAGGCAAGGAAAGAAGAAGCAGGAACCTGCACAGTCACCCTGCCAGTAGAGACAACCTCCCATCCCTGTGCCCTGGAGGCAAGAGCATACGTAAAAGTCTTGACACATGTAGGTAGCCCACCCCCCCCATCCCGAGCAAGGAATGGGACCAGTCCCAAGACAGACAGGGACAACAAACTTCCAAGCCTCCCCAACCTAGAGGGCAACCACCCACAAGGACAAGGGCAAGACATGGCCAGAGGACCCTTAAACCAGAGGATTGCAATGGAAGGAAGGGAGGACAAGGATAGAAGCAATCCCCCTCACCGAAACCCCATCCTCCAAGGAACCAAGGGAGGAATGAACCGCCCCCAGACGGAGGCACCCATCAAGAACAAGGAAGGCACTCACAGGAGACACAGCCCCCCCCACTGGGAGGCGAGTACCGAAGGCCAACCAAAGGGTCCTCGCAGAATAGGGGAGGAAGGGCGGGCCGTGATGGAATCTGCAGCTAGAATCGTCTCTACCAGATACATCGTTACCGAAGGTAAGTAACTCGTACATCTGATAGAAACTATTAGCCGCAGATTCCTTCACGTAGAATAGATACCCTAGCAATACCCCCTGGGAAGAAGGGTCTGCGAAAGGACCCCACCAGCCAATGCAGAACAGAGGGCCCCACAGGGGACTAGATCTGTGGACCAGGTAGAACCTCGCCCCGGCCAGGCCAAGGGAACCCCCACAAGCAGAACCACACCGACCCCAAGGGGATGTAGGAGGGAAAGGCGGCTGAAGAGGCTCGTACACTCACAGCAGAGGAACCAAGGGCACGGACTGAGAGGCCGAAGCTCCCCACTCTCCCACAAGGCAACATAGCTTCCGCCGAATGCCAAGACAGGAAGACGGAAGAAGAAGAAGAAGCCTAGAGAGCCCAAGGAAACTAGGGAGAAGAAGGCGAGCCCACTCCAGATTGACAGCAGCCTTCCAGCCAGAACAATGCCGGCAGTCAAGGCCAGAAGCAAGAAGAACAGCCCGAGGCCCCAGGAAGGCAGAGTAGGCGACGCCTGGCAAGGGAGAACACGGACACCCCAGACCGCAGAACGGGAGCAGGGAGAGGAGGAGAGGCACGGGCCATCACCACGAGTGGCCGCGCACACGACCTCAGGAAGCAAAAGAAACCTACGTAAACACCATGGAGAACAGGTACCAGACGGTGACCAGAACCCTCCAGCAGAGGGCAAGCCATACGACAGCCACCATAACCCCACATAGGGCACGTGAAGTCCCAAGATATGGGAACCCTCTTTGGAAGAACTTCCGCAGCAGAGGAAGAAACAAAAGAACCACGGGGAAAAAAAGCACCCCGCTGCAGGCTTGACAGCAGCCCAAGCAAAGCATAAGGCCCAATCTCAGGGCCAAGTCTGCGCAACAACTCCTGCAGAACTCACACAACAACAAAAAGGCAGTCCAGCAGCCAACAATGCCAAAGTCACAGGAAGGACGTAAACAGCCAGAAAAACAGACTCCACAACCATAACAGCCGGCCTAAAAAGGACCAGAAGCAACCCTAACTCAGAAGTCATTGAGGAGGGGACGGAGGAGGGGGGGACGGAGCCCTGCCAAGAGCCTCTGGATGGCGTAGTCGGCCGGGGCATTGAACAACAGACTGCTATCAAATGGGAGATCAATGAGCCTCTCCCGAATATTTTCGGGGAAGACGCCGTCCCGAAGCCAAGCATGGCGACGGAGAGCGACTGAGGAAGCCATGGCCCGGCCCAGCGCCTCAGAGATGTCCAGAGCGGAGCAGAGAATAAACGCCACAAGCTCCCAACCATCCAAGGCATGATGCCGCAAATCCACCTGAGCAGACTCCTGGGACGCTGAAGACCCCAGAGACTCAGCCGAGTCCCACAAACAGGAGGAGGCCAGCACACACACAAGGTGTTAAGGGCCCACTGGTCGAGGCGAAAATGTTGCGTCCCCAAGTGTCCAGCTAGTGGGTCTCTCTGGACGGCGGAGCTAACCGGGGCGGCAGGGAGGGAAAAGCAGTCCGCAAAAGGGGGCTGGCGGCTGAGGGGTGAATGGACAGGCACGCCGGGTCACGCGGCGTCGGAAGGTGCAGATGCAGAAGATGCGGAGGCACCGGGTCCCCGGAGGCAGGACGCCTCCAAGCCCCCGCCAAGGCAGAAAGGAGCGAACCTTCAAAGGGAAGCAAGATTTCCCTCCCACCAGAGCCCTGGTGGAGGACCTCCAACAGATGGTCCGCCGGAAAGTGAGACACCGGGTCACCCATGCATAGGATGCCCACAGCCGTGGACACCGCAGGAGCGAAGGCCGCACCCGCATCCGTAGGGCCCCGCGGTGGAGAAAGCAGCTCCTCCGTGGGCGACGGCTGCAAACGAAGGCGGACGTCCCCGAGGCCAAGCGGGGCGGACAAGGGCCAGACCTGGAAGTCAGGAGGAGCTGAAGAATGAGGGACCTGCCGCTCTTCCGACGAACACTTCTGCCTCAGGAAGGGCGGGCCGCCCTTCAACGCCGGTGAAAAGGCCACCACACGGCAGCCAGTCTCCGGGGAGGACGATACCAATATGCAGCCTGCCTCCGGAGAAGGAGCGTCCGAAGACGAATCCGCGGTACGACCCGTGCGCGGAAACGTAGAGTCCGCTGCCTGAGGCAGAACACCAGCACCATCGGGCAAGGGACCTCCAAGTCACTCCGCACTGGAGACCGGAGTGGGGACCGGAGTAGAGCTGGAGCGGCCCCGGCCCCGGAGCGGCGCCGGCTTGACCCCCGCCGAGGCAACCACCGGCATGGGGGAACGGGACGGGCCCAGGGAGGGGCCCGAAGCCCTCCGCTGGCCACGGCCCAGAAGGAGGCGAAGTTCGCCCAGCAACCCCTGTGACAGCACCAGGGACGATACAACCTCCGACTCGCCCTCCAACGAGGCAGCCACCTGTGCGGAGGTACGAGAGGGGCCTGGATAGGGACGAGGGGTCCGCCCTTGGCCCGGAGCGGGACGAGGAGTGTCCACAGACCGCTGTGGCTCTGCATGGTCCAGCTGCTGCCGGCACCGTAGCGGAGTCACCTAGGCGTTCGACAGGACCACCCTGCCAAGGGACCGAGAGGTGCTCGAGGATGCGACCCGAGTCCCGGCGACCTCCCCCGACTCCACAAGGCCCCCCGCGGGAGTGTGCGGCGAGGCAGAGATGCCGTGGCCCGAAGGAGGTGCCCAGAGGAGCCACACTCAAACGGCACCACATCATCCAAGCCTGGATCCGACCGAGTCGGGGCCGGAGTCACCGGCGGCGCCGCTGAGGGCCCTGCGCAGGGCGAGGGATCCGCCGACGCCCCAGGAGGGGAGGGAGGAGGAGACGCTAGCGAGGCCTGAAAAGCCGCCGCGTAAGTCTCCATCTGGACTCTCGATGCCCCAACACCGGGAAACGGTGGATAGGACGACACGCGGGGCCACATCACCCGCGGAGTTCACATCCCCCGTAGGCCGGACACCAGCCCCCGGGGACGAACTGCGACACTTACCTATCAGGGAAAGGCGACTACTACCACGGCCGGACCTGAAGCCGTCCGCCGAAGCAGACCAAGGGGAGGACGTCGACCTGGAGAGACGCGCCGAGAGAAGCTTCATTCGGTGCTCCCGCCGCGACTTCGGCTTCAACTTTTGGCATGCCGCACAATCTGTGGTGCTGTGATCCTCTCCCAAACACCACATGCAAATGAGATGAGGGTCCGTCGTCGACATAAGACGCCCACAAAACGTGCAATTTTAAAAGCCCGAAGGCATTCGCACACTGTTCCACCAAAAGGAATGGAAGAAAGAGGGCCCTAAACAGGCCCGTAGCAAGGAACGTATCCGCGTTGCACGCGGAAAAGGAAAAAACTGATGTGGACGCCTGGGCGGAGTCGCGTGATGTCGCCCCGCCCCCGGCGCGCAGAGATGCTGTGGCAAAAAGTTTCTGGATCCAGTCTCACGCTTGGGGATAATTCTACGTGAAGGAATCTGCGGCTCGAGAATTATAGTGGTCACTAAACCAAACTCCAAGACAAAGAGCATTAATTGCTTCTTGTTGTGTAAACTAGACTATAGCCCTAAGCACTTAAAAAAAAATGCAGAGACGGCTGGGAGGAACTCATTTTGCCAGCACCAAGAACAGTAGTGGCATAGTCTCTGCCAGATAAGGCGTTACCGAAGGCATGTAACTGGTTCATCTGCTAGAGACTTCTAGCTGCAGATTCCTAACCTTTGAATAGCAAGCAATACATCCCCGGAGGTGGATGCGAATCAGATTAAACCAAAATATCCTATAGGAAAGAAGGGGTGAAGTGCCCATCACCAACGGACCTAAATGTCCAGGCAGTAATATTTTCTTAAAATGTGCAGAAATGTCCACATCGCCGACTGACAAACATCTAGGAGAGGAACGCTGTGTGCTAACGCCATGGTTGCAGCCTTGGCTTTGGTAGAATGATCCCACAAGCCATCAGGGGGCTGCTTCTTGACCAAGCATAACAGATGTTAATACCCAGGACAATTCATTAAGCAATGGTTCTTTTTTGTACAGCTTTCACTTTTTTTGCTCCCACATAACCTACGAAGAGTTGATTGTCCACCCAGAACTCTTTTGAATGGTCAAGATAGAATGACAACGCTCTTTTTGGGTCCGGACGGCGGAGACTCATCTCCTTAGCAGAGATGAGGGGGAGCAAAGATATTCTGGCTTACAAGGAAAGGAGGGACAACCTTTGGCAGGAAGGAAGCACGTGTCCGGTGGACCAGTTTGTCTGAGTAAAAGCTAGTATAAGTATGGGTGCGCCGAGAGCGCTTGGAGTTCACTGACCCTCCTGGCCGATGATACGGACACTAAAAAGGCATTATTGATGGTTCACAGCGCAAGAGGACAATTGTGCAGAGGCTTGAAGGGGTCACACATAAGAAAAGTTAGGACCAGGATGAGATCCCACTGAGGCATGATAATGGGCTTAGGTGTAAACATATGTTGAAGTTCGTTAAGGAACCTAGCCACAAGCGGTGGCTTAAAAAGAGAAGGTTGGTCCGGCAACCGAAAAAATGCTGAGATGGCAGACAGGTAACATTTAACTATGCCCAAAGCAGAGCCCTCCTGGGCCAATGAAAGTGCAAACAAAAGAACATGTGAGAGAGGTGCAGAAAAGGGGTCCCCACTATGAAAGGCACACCGTGATGCAAACTTTTGCCAACAGCAGGAGTATCCCGGCTTGGTGGAGGGATGCCTGGCTGTCAGAATAATATCACAGACTTTGTGAGGAAGGCAGAAAGCTATCAACTGTCACCGCTCAATCTCCATGCAAGGAGGTGGAGGGTGTGCAGGTTCGGGTACAGGACCTTGCCCTGTTGCTGCGACAGAATATCTTCCCGAAAAGGCAACTTGACCAGAGGACCAATGGTCATGCTCAACAGCTCAGGATACCAGACTCTCCTTTCCCAATCCGAAGCCAAAAGAATGACTTGGGCCCGGTCATTCCTGATCTTCTTGAGAACTCTGGGCTGGAGTTGTATTGGTAGAACAGTGTACAGGAAAGGGAGCTCCACTCGAGCGACAGCCACCTTGGTAACTCCAACATGCAGAACTGCTGAGATTGTGTGTTCTTGGTGGTGGCAAACAGATCTAACCAAGGCTCTCCCTATTGCTGAAAGAGACCTTGGACCACTTCCGTGTGTAACCGCAATTTGTGTTCCGCTAGGCATCTTTGGCTGAGGTCATCTGGCCTGGTGCTCAGAGAGCCTGCCAAGTATTGAACCACCAGGGAAATGCCCTGACGTTCCAGCGATGTCTAGAGGGGAAGAGCATCTTGACACAGGGTCCATGACTCCCCCCGCCCTGTTTATTACAGTAACACATGTTGGTGGTGTTGTCCGTTAAAACCTGCACTAGCCTTTCCTTGATCAAAGGAAGAAGGGGAGAGGGTGTGGCTTAACTGCTAGGGCAGCCGACCTTGAAGCTGGGAAACCAGGTTTGAGTCTGGCGGGACAACTGGTGCTCATTTAAAGTGCTCCGATACCTTTGGGTCGAGTTTGTACTATATAAAAACAAAAAGGCTTTTAATGCTCACCGGATTGCCCGAAGCTCTAACAGGTTTATGTGAAGCTTAGATTCCGCCAGAGACCAGCACCCTATGATTGCCACCTCTTCCAGGTGGCCACCCCAGGCCAGGAAGTGATGCATCAGTCACTACAGGCAACTCTGGTTGGGGACGGAGAGCGATCGGTCACTGACCCAATTGTGGTTTGTTAGCCACCAGTGCAAGTCCTTTGCAGTTCCCTCAGATCTAGGCCATGTTGGAGAGATTCTCCTGATGCTACATCCACTGGACCATCAGATCCCACTGCACCTTCAGGTCCCACCTACAGAGCCTGCATATGCCATCGGGCATGTGTAACCAGCAGGAGGCCATGAGGCCCAACAGCCTCGGAGTCAGTCTCACTGAAATCCAGGTTACAGGGTGAAACATTGGTATCCTACCATAAAAATTGGACTCGCCACTAAGGAGGATAGGCCAGAAACTGCACCATGTCTAGAACAGCTCAGATAAAAGGAAGAATCTGAGAGGGAGTAATGTGTTACCTGACCACGTTGATGGTGAATCCCAGTGAATGCAGGAGGTTCACCATAGTCTGAGAGTCGGAGACAACCGCCCGGGGTGAGCCTGCCTTCAACAACCAGTTGTCGAGGTAGGCGAACGACAGAAGTCCCTAACTTCCGCAGATGAGCTGCAACCACTGCGATCTCCTTGGTGTAAACCCGAGGGCTGTTGGTAAGGCCGAAGGGGAGTACAGCGAATTGAAAGTGATTGTTGCCCACCGTGAAGTGCAGATAGCGTCTGTGGGGCTGGCGGGATGTGGAAATAAGAGCCCCGCAAGTCCAATGCTAGTGGGTGGAATGGGTGGAGGGGATGTCATAAAGAGGAAGGAGTAACCCCTCTGGACTATCTGTAGAACCCAATGGTCTGATGTTACTGACAGCCAGTGAGGGAGGAGATGGCTATCTTGCCTCCCACTGGGTGCCCAACATGGTTTGAGGGTGGACTAAAGAGTCTTGGAGGCAGTGGCTGCCAGGGGGCTGGAGTTGACTGACCTGACCACCTGTCCCACGTGATCACTGGGACATGTGTCTGCGGCCATGAAAAGGCAGGGAAGCCTGCTGGCTGTGGTGTCTGGGAGGCAATGGGCGTGGCTGGAAACACCTTCCATAGCCCAAAAGGGGATTGAGGTGGACGAGGGGCTATAGACGAGCCCAAGGACGTGTCTATAGCCCTGTTGTCCTTCAAACGCACTAGCGCTGAATCTGCCTTGTCTCCATATATGCGAGAGCCAACAAAGGGCATGCCCAAAAGGGAAGCCTGGACATTCCCTGAAAACCCAGATGTTTTTAGCCAGGAGTGGTGCAGCAAGGTCATCAACTATGATCTCGCTCTGCCTAGTGAGTCGGTTGTGTCAAGTCTGTGAGAAGCTGGCCTGATACATGATGTCACTAATTCTAGTGTACACCTTGTATCAGTCCAAACAACCCTTATGGTGATTGGTTGTAAAGTCAACCTTATAGACCAGCTATCCTAGTGGTAGCATGGACAAGAGCAGTCTTAGGCTAAACTCTGTATGGCATGTGAAGCCAGCTGTTATACCATTTGTAATCCCTTGAATACCAAATGAAAGGACACCACAACAGATATATATAAAAATAGAATGTATTTATTCTAGTCAAACCCTCAGCACTCTTTATGAGATTCGAGGTAAGTACAACACAGTCTTATTTAAGCATACATTAAGTCACACAGGTAAGTAATACAGTTAGGCCCTAGGGGCCACGCAAACCATATACTAAGTAAGTGGTATAAGGACCACTGTCACGAACACAGGATAGGCCTAGGGAATCGCTGGGGCTACACTATACTACCAAAGGTTAGGAAGTGGGAGGCCCACGGGATTCAGGTGCAGAGTGGAAACACTCACGCGTAATGCGTAAAAGTCGATAGAATTACTAGCAGTTAGAAATTAACAGTTTTAGGACACTTCTGGGATTGCTAGAAAGTCGAGACTCGGAAACTAGACCCTAGGATAGTCAATACCCTTGTGAGCACCGAAGTACACAAGTTACCTAGCCCACGGACTGCGGGTGCATAGGTGTGAACTTGCGTCGGGTTTCGTCATTGACTTCTATGGATGCCTGAAGGAAAGTTGCTGACAGGCAGTCAGTGAAGAGTGTCCGGTGGATCCCAAGGATGGGATCAAGAAGGAAGGAACCTGCAAGCAGAAGGGACAGAGTCTAGGTCACCAGCCAGGAGCCGGGAAGGAACCAGGAAGGAACCAGGCGATGTCGTGAAGATGCAGGTGAAGAGGTGAAGTTTGTCGCAGCAGCCACGGGTACCAGGAGACGTCGAGGACGACCAGGACCAGGAGGTGAGCTGTCCCACGTAGGCTCTTGCTGTCGGCGGCGTCAAAGTCGAGCTAGGACCCAACAAGCCTTGGCAAGCGGAACCCACGCAGGATGGAGGACTTGCTCCTGGTGCAGACCAGGAAGGTCTGGGGTGCTTCTCTTTCACAGAGGAGCGGGTGCCAGTCTGGAGGAGCCGGACCAGCAAGGTGAAATCAAAGGTTCGTCGTCGCAGAGGCTACTAGCCAACGGGCCAGCAACCGGACAACACGTCGAGCAACACAGGTGCAGAAGGGCCCCACGCAGAACACGTGAAGTGTGGGGAGCTGATCTTCTTTGCAGATGGTGCTCGGGAGTGGGGCTTCTCAATTCCCCAACACAGCCTCGAGGAAGCCTCGGAAGTCGCGCTAATCAGTTACTAGCCACTTTTTCCAAGTCGCCGGTCCCACGTCCCTCGTCGCCTCCACGGGTCTCAGCTTCGCTGGAGATGTGGATCTGGTTCAGAGGTGTCTGGAAGTCTCGGCGCTGGTCAGTCTCTGCAGTCGTCCCTCGTAGGATCAGTCGCAAAGCAAGCAGCGGTCGCTGGATGGTGCCTGGTTGCCCAGGGTGGTCACTCCTTGGCCACAAGGGAGATTTCTTCAGTCTTCTTCCTGAGGTCGAATGTCGAAGGTCCAGAGTTTCTGTTCAAGTTGCAGATTCAGGTTAATCTAATTTAGCAGGGCTCGGCTACCTACTGATATATTGGGCTAGTGGGCTGGGCTACCTGCAAGGTCCCTCCTATGGGTGGGACCAGGAAGGGGAGTGGCTACACCCCCTTTCCTTTGTCCAGTTTCGCGCCAGAGCTGGGCTGGAGTGCCCCAGCACCGGTTTGAACTGGACTATGCATGGAGCATCTTGTGTGCCCCAGGCATGTCTCATTCCTTTCAGCCCTCCCTGCCCCAATACACTAAAGTCTGTCTGGGGAGGTGCTAGCACCTCCCCAAGCAGGAAACCTATTGCCCAGGCCTCCCTGGCTGGGAGGGCTCCCAGCTGCAGGAGGTCAGACTCGTGTCTGTGGCAGCAGCATCCATTTTGTGATGCTGAGGCTTTGGTGAGAGTTAAACAGCAAAGTAGGATTTTAACATGTCTCTCCCTCTAGAAGGGAGGAATAATATCCTCATCCCCAGAAATGGTATGGGGGTATTATTCCAAAGTGTTAGACACCTTACACGACATGTTTTGATAAAGCCAAACCATAGTTACTATAACCGTTTAAGATTATAAGGTACTTTAAGAGTATATGGTAGGCTATATCATAGAACAGCTATAAGGACATGGTTCCGAAAGCTGCAGACAGGCTCAGCTCATGCTAGAGCACCATCTCACATGTTACCAAGAACTCTGCCTCCAGGATTGTTAAGGCCTGCCATAGGAGTGGCTCACAGGTACACGTGTCTATTTTAAGGGTAGATATAGGTATACTATATCTAAGCAAGGGGTGATTACACGACCTTGCCCCAGCTGAGTGATCAGCCAGTTGTGTCTGATTGGAAGGCCAGGCCAGGGGTGGCATAATACATGCTGCAGCCCCTGGTAGGCCTAGGGTACACCTATGCCCTGGGTACCTAGGGTACACTGTACAGGGTCCAATAAGGTGATCCTTACCAATTGGGTATGTACCTAGGGTACATGGAGTCCATTTTAAAGTGAGAGCAGACAGCCTGAGACCCTGAATGGCAGGATCTCAGGCCAACTAAGTCGAAAAACCAGCTAGACACTAGGCAAAAAGTTGGGGGTAACCATAGTCAGATAGCCACCTTCCTACAAAGTCCACATCTGATCGAGAACTTTGTTGCATCGCTCCAGTCAGCCTCCGGGACCGTAAGTAGCACTGAATTCCACAGAGTATGGGAATAACAGCCCAAGAGGCATGGGGTCTTCACCGACTGCAGAGCCAGGCTGGTAGTAGAGAACATTCTCTAACGGAAGGTATCCAGCCTCTTGGATTCCCTATTCGGTGAAGTGGTAGGGAATGTGCCAGGGTGAATGCGAGAAGAGAAGGCTAGGTCCACCAAACACTCTGGAGTGGGGAGCTGGGTAAGGAAACTGGGATCCCCAGGAGCGGGGTGATGGCAGCGGGCAATCATGCTATTCACAAGAGCCCTTGTGTAGGGCTTGGACCAGGACTCAGGTAGGACGTCCATAAGAGCTTCATTAAATGGGAGTAAGGGTTCTGAGGGGGAAGCTCCCGGCTGAAGCATCTCTGTCAAACATTAGTTTTGACTGCCACTGAGGGCAGGTCAAGCTCTAGGACCCTAGCCGCCCAGTGCACCACAATAGCCCGACTGGTGCCAAGGTTGAACCCACCGGCGTAATTCCAGTAGGGTCCCCTCCCGCGCCTGTGGGGCGCAAAGGTGCTCCAGAGGGGCTGTACCACCCAAAAATGAGGTGCTTGGCTTCATAAAATTCTTTAACTGGGAGGAGGTCGTTCTGGCAAAATTGGGCAAGTACGGACCGGACCGGACCCAGATTCAGATCTTGTGTTTCGTGGGAACTGGAGTGCCGACGTTCCTTCAGCTCATCAGATGACATCAACAGATATGGGGAAGTCAAAGAACACTTGGATTTCTTCGACATCTTGTGCTTGTGGGACTTACCTGACTTCCCCGATGACTTGGAATGCAATGAGGAACATCAGGTAGGCTCCGCAAAAGGTCCCGGGCCTCCCACGTGAACGGAATCTCAATAGTCGCAGAGTCGTCAGATGTCAGGCGGTGAAGAGCTTAAGGGATCGCTCTCTCAGCGCCTTCGTTGCATGGTATGGCAGTCCTCACATGCTTTGGAGTTGCGTCCTGGCTCAAGCCACCACAAACACACAAAGTCTATCACCGACATTTGCCGTGAAAAGCCCCACATGGTTTAAAACCATCTGGTTTCTTAGGGGACATCCTCACACAAGGAGAACATTTTTTGAAAAAGAGTTGACAAAGTGAAAAAAGGGCATTCAAAAAGGGAATGAGGAAAAGCTCAATCTGGATTAGCGCTATCTGGCGTGGAAAGGAAAGAAATGATGTCAGCGCACCGTGGTGGTGCCTATATAGTAATGAGCACGTCACTTACAGAGTGGACAACATCTACGTGGAACTTAATAATGCCACCTACCGGTGTGCAGGGGTACTGCTAGACAATCTGCAGTCTGACGCCTGGAGATATTCTAAAGTAAGGAATCTGTGGCTAGATGAAGTCTCTATCAGATTTATATTTCAATGGTAGGAGGTAAGAGATGCAATTAAATTATTGCTTTGCCTAACAAAGCCCATGGTCCAGATGGGGTCACAGGTGATCTTTTTAAACCCATTGTTGATCTTTGGGCACCCTTGGTTACGCAATATCTTAACAACGCTGTAAAACGGGGGTTTCCTGCATCCTGGTCTCACTTGGTAATTGTTCCCGTGTTTAAAAAGGGCTGTAGGGAAGACCCGTGTTGTTATCGACCTATCCTTTTGTTCGATTCTAAAGTGAAAATTCACGGACAAGCAGCCGTAAACCATTTGCAACTTTGGGCTAATGAACATAATGCTCTTTCCCATATACAATATGGATGTCAGGGGCCGGTGGCCAATGCCTCAGCCTTTACTTAAGTTGCTTCAAAATACACAGTGGCCAAAAAGGACACACTTTACTTGGCCTTCATGGACTTTCGCTCCACTTTCAATAGAGTGAACAGTGATCAACTCTGGACTATACTGGGTTCCACAAGGGGTTAAGTGGGATATTTGGCTATTGAGGAACTTCCACAGCAATTTAACAGCACCAGATAGCTAATGCTAAGGAGGAGAAATGCGCTCAGCACTTTAGTTTGAAAAGGGGCGTCTGACAGGGAAGTATTTTAGCTACCTTCTTATTTATTTAATAGTCTCAAATCTATTTTACTTAAACATAGGAGGCATATGCCGATCACAGGGAAGAGAACTTTAGCAGCTCTGCTTTACACAGAGACACTGTTCTCATTCCTAGAACTGCTATTGGATTACAGCAACTTTTAGATTCCTTTGTTATGTCATGGACAGCTTGGACTTAAAAACCAATGTAAAAAAAGTCACATGTTATGGTAAAAGGACCTAAGGTTACAAAATCCAGGAATTTGTTCGTTAAAGGCATCTAACTCAGTAAAGTGCAGTTGTTTTCTTATTTTGCGATACTATTTGACTCTGCTCTTAGCTGCACCCCTTTATTGAAACAGAAACGATTAATTGTTGGGAGGTCCACTGATTGCATATTTGACTTTGCAAGGAGATTAGGTCATAAATCCATTGATGCTATGTTAAGAATATACAATGCAAAGTGTCTCTCAATTATGTCCTATGGGTGAGATTTTTGGGGTTATGTTGCTGCACCAAAAAATGATGTTAAGAAGACTGCTAACCCTTCCACCAAGTATTACTTTGGTCATGGTCCATGAAGAGCTGGGAGTTACAACTCCTCCCACTGATATTATGGCTTAATGTGTGGTTTAAACCAGAGGCTAATATGAATCTGTTAATTTTGGGTGATTGTTCTTGGCCTTGACCATATTATGTCCATAACTTGGTTGAGACACAAAGCAGAGTTTTATGCTCTTAGGTCGTCCATATATTTTTTTATTGCCCCAGTTCCATCACCAAGGCAGACATAAAATGGACATCTAAAGCTTTCTCCCTCTACAAACATCAGAAAATTAGATGGGAGCTATGACCAAACCTTTGGTTAGGCAATTTTTAATTGTTAAAACAACCCAGTTCATAAAGCCATATCTTTGTTTTGTAATATCTAACCATCATCGCTTCCTTTTGACATGATTTAGGATGGACTTTGCCGACAAGCCCGAGGGGGTGGGTGAAGGATTCAGACTTAGCTCCCTGTCCATGTAATAAGGATTCCAGAAAAGGCACCCTACATGACACCATTTTTTGCCCCATGTCTAGCACTTCCATAAGTCTAGCCACTCTACCACAGTCCGCCACTCCCCCGGTGCAGGACCATAAACCGGAAAGGGCCTTCCCCATCAGCCAGCTTAAGATCTTTTAGGCCCGCACCTCACCTCTGAGGGTTGTGGTAACTCCCATGCACTCCAAGAGTCGGTGTCCCATGTCACATAAGCACCCAGCTTGGGGCCCAAGTCTGTCCAATAGTGGGACCACTCTGCCACAGCACATGTGGGAGCAGGCTAGGCCGCGACCCCTCCTCCACCAGCACAGGCCCCGGCTGTGTAGCCTCTCCTTAAAAGCACCAGTGCAGGTTAATAAGCCCAGTGTTCGGTGTCCCCTAATCTGTCCTTGAAAAGGAACATCTGTGCTTAATTCAGTGGACTAGTATTAGACTACTAATCAGCCAGCAGAGCCTCCATGCAGTTTTCATCCAAAAGTCACAAAATTGTGACACCACACAACTGATGTGTATGTTCTTTAACTGTGCGCAGTGTAGTCTGGGCGTAGGGTGTGGTATTTGGCATTTTCTCTCAACTATTGGTCAATGATGATGTTATATCTGGCTCCATCAGTAAGGGCTTTAGTGAGACATCAGTGATGGAATTTATGAGGTCATAAGCAGCTCATAGTGGGGATATAAGTTATAGTATGCACAGCTTACCATTACCTAAGGATTTCCATTATAACCATAGCATCAATAACTATAACTTGATTAAGGGATTTCCCAGGGAGGTAAAGACAAATGGCAATTTGTTATAAGAAAAACAGAACCCTAAACAGTTGTTTTTGTTGGTTTTTAATGACAACCTGCTTCCACCACACCCAATACAGCTGCATCAGTGTTCTTTAAGCAGAAGGACTTATCATAGGAAAAGCTCTGTACCATTATCACCCAAAAGAGCAGTGCACAGACTTTGGCTATGTGCAGGGTTCCCCGGGCACAGTGCCAGCCCATGTTCCCACCCAAACCTGTTGAGCATGGCCTTCAGCTGTGAGCAGAGAACTCTTGGTACTGGTATTGTGCCAGCCTTGTCCTACCAAAACCACTTCAACAAAGCCTCCAGCAGTGATGTGACTGATCCATCCTACAATAACCAGCCATGCACAACATTTAGCAGGGTATAGTCTGATTTGTGTACAGTGCCTGACCACAGCACAACCATAGGCTATTCACTGACACCTCTGAGCACAAGGTCGGGCCTATGGCCATCCCTTGTGCATAGTTTGCGACCCTTAAAAGAGACATTTTGCACCTATGACTAGGCACTACAAAGACCTCATGCCCCACTGCTCGCTTCCCTTGGCCATTCGCATTTATACCCTGGATTTTCTCTCATGTGGCCACAGGAAGACCCCGTTGACCGCACAGCATCTTCAGCATCCTGTATCACTTGCTCAAGGACTACTCCACAGAAGTCAAGGGCAAGGGACCACTGACCAAGGAACTGGAATGAAGACTATATCTTTTTTTTTGCTAAGTAACTTTTTCTTCTGACATTGCTGAACCCCTTGACTGGCTCCATGCCAGAGTTGGTCTCCCAAAGTAACTAGGAGTAACCGCACTCCACTTTGACAAAGTGTTGTTGAAAAAGCTTTTTCGTATCAAATTTGTTGAATTTGCAAGTGCGTGTTCGCTGTTAAGTGAAAAGTCTTGGTTTATTGTTCCTTGTAAAATCTATATCTCAGGAACCCTCTAGTGGATCTTTTTCGTTCAGGTGTCCATAAATTCATAAAAATTGATTTTTTTTAATAAACTGGTGTCAATTTCTTGTGTCAAGTTTTTCTTCTTCAATTGTTTTTGTGCTATTTAAATTCTTTACATCTGTTCCTTTGTTGAAGCCTGACTGCTCTCAGCCACAGCTACCCATTGTTGAGTTAAGGTTTGACAAACAAAACCTGACTGGTCCTTAAGGGGTTGGAAGTTTATTACAAAGGGATGCTTCACACCCACATCATATAATATACCTTGTTTCCTCACAATAGGGTTGTGGGCAAGGGAACGAGGTCCACACAAGGAAAGGAGGGGTGGGTGGGAACAGCAAGGACGAACAGAAGAGGAACAGAGTAAGAGACACAGGAGAGAGCCAGCATAAGCAAAAAGAGGGGACTATATTAATAAAGTAGTCCCTCATGCAGTTCAATAGAAGCACTGAAGTGGAAGCGGAAGGAAATACTCAAAAAGCTAATAGCACTAAGTGAAAGATGAATACTCCAGTGGCAAAGCAAAGATGTGATTGACAAAGTCTCAAGCAAAATGGCTGAAAGGGGCAGGTGGAGGAAAGTCAAAGGTTGAAACAGGCGGACCCAAAGTCCAGTCTATATGTATTATAAGCAACAGGTCTGATGAAAGGATGTGTTGTCAAAATCCAGACCTTAAAAGTTCAATTGGCATATCAACCCAGAGACCTATAGAGAGGAGAATGATTTCCTCTAGCCTGCCATTGAATTGAAAACTAAGCCAGCCAAAAACAACCCTCTAAAAATAAAGTTCCAGTGAAAGATAGCAAGTGCAGCAACGTTATAATATGATTGTTTAAAGAAGTCTAAAATGAACAAAGATCCTTGCCACAAGATGTAAGGTAAAAAATGCATGATAACCTGCCTTTGAAGGGAGCTGAATTCAAGCTGAATCCACAGAAATAGCTGCTATTTGGTCCTTAAAATGAAAGTGTTCAGCTTTAACATATTGGATACTGAGGTTTTATTGATTTAATGCTACACACGTCTTTCCCACGGTTAAGACAAAGGCACTCACAACCAGTGCAACCCAATTAAGGAAACTATCATGTGAGTGAAAATACAGATGAAACAGTTGCCAAATCGATACATCTCCTTTTTACTTTAATAAACTTAAAATTAAAACCCTGGTATGTTAATTAGAGCTTCACAATGATGGGTGCTGTATTTTGTCATGGATGTCTCAAAAATGTATGGGAGATAAACAGTTTAAAAATAATATTTTGTTATATTTATTATTTGGTGCAGCAGACTTACCTGATGCACTGTTTACTCCAAAGGACCAGATACCACCATGACCAACTGGAGCACTAAAATTGTTTCCTACTGGAGTCGGAGTTGCAGAACCACCTTGTCGAATGCGGGCAAGTCTTTCTGTTCCGATAGGAGGTGGGACCTTTCTGTCATGGTTTGCATTATTTGCCTTCTGTGGTCCAAGAGGTGGAGGAGCAGAAATAGTTGACAGAGGTGAAGGTGATCCAGAAGCTACAGACACAACAGGTGACTCACCTAGTGACACAATGTTACACTTTACTGGGTTGAGAAAACAAGATTGCATTTTATTTCAATTCCATTTAATGCTGCACTAGATAACGAAGCCTGTCTTACTCAAAATTCAAATACATTGGCACCTGTCAGACTGAGCATTCAAGAAGAGAAAATAGAACACTACAAATGAAATGAGAAAACAATTAACTTAACTTTTAGTTAGACAATAGACTAAGAGAAGCAACTCCTAATATTTGACTGACTAGCATATTTCTAAAGTCGATGTAAGCAAAAACCTGATATGATTCCAACATAAGTAAAGGAGTAAAGATAAGGATAATGTTACTTACCCAGTAAGCATCTGTTCTTGGCATGTAGCACTGTAGATTCACATGCTTTGCATACTCCTGCCATCTAGTGTTCGGTCTGGATGTTTGCAAGTTGTTTTTCTTCGAAGAAGTCTTCAGTTACGAGGTAGGCGACTCCTTTTGGTGATAGGGCGCATGGGCATCGACTCCATTGTTCGATTGTTTTCCCGTAGAGGGTGAGAATGGAGTTAATAAGTAAAGAATAGGGATGTCCATGCATATGTATATAGAGTAAGAGAGAACTGCAAGAGGTATAGGTCAGGGAGGGGGGTGGGCGCATGTGCATCTACAGCTCTACATGCCAAGAACAGATGCTTACTGGGTAAGTAACATTATCCGTTCAAGGTATGTTAGCTGTAGATCACATGCTTTGCATTGACTATACAGCAGTATTCTTTAAAAAGCGATGGCTAACCTGTAGCTGTTGCAGTTGTCTGGAATAGTGTTCTAAGTACTGCCTGGCCCACATTAGCTTGTTGTCTCGCTAACACATCTACACAATAGTGCTTGGTGAATGTGTGTGGTGTAGACCATGTTGCAGCCTTACAAATGTCAACTATGGGGATGTTTCCTAAGAAAGCCATAGTAGCCCCTATTTTGCGAGTGGAATGCGCTCTAGGGGGCATTGTTAAAGTTCTCTTTGCTTTTGCATAACATGTTTGAAAGCATTTAACAATCTATCTGGCAATACCTGACTTGGATATGGGATTGCCCTTGTGAGGTGGAGCAAAAGCAACAAAAAGTTGTTTAGTTTTTACGAAATGACTATGTTCTTTCTATGTAATATAAAAGGGCTCTTCTAAGGTGTGTAGAGCGATTCTGCCACTGAATCAGGTTGAGGAAAGAATACAGGTAACACAACCAACTGATTGATGTGAAAGGCAGAAACTACCTTAGGTAGAAACTTGGGGTTAGTACGAAGAACCACTTTGACTCTGAAGTTGGAAAAATAGGTTCTTCTATGGTTAGTGCCTGTAGTTCACTCATTCTCCTCATTGAAGTGATTGCAATAAGGACAGCGATTTTCCAGGAGGGATATTGCAGTTCACAAGTATGCATGGGTTCAAAAGATGGGCCCATCAATCCGGTGAGGACTATGTTAAGATTCCACACTGGGGCCGGTGGAAGTCTTACTGGGATAACTCTTCTAAGTCCTTCCATGAAAGCTTTGATTACTGGCACTCGAAAAAGAGATAAGTGTTTCCTATTTTGTAGATATTGCAGAGAGATGTAGTTGGATAGAAGTGTACGCTAACTTTGACTGCTGCAAGTGTAATAGATAAATGGTATTTTTTATCAATGAATCAAGAGGATGGATGATGTGATTGAAATAGATAACAAAACGTTTCCATTTAGCTGCACAACATTCTCTTCTGGACTCTCAGATGATGTTCATACAGTCTGGTGGGAGATGTAGGTAACCAAACTATGATTTCAGGAGCCAGATCGCGAGGTTTAGTTGTTTGGTATCTGGGGGTCTGATTTCTCCATGGCTCTGTGTGAGGAGACTGGATGTGAAGTGCAGTTTTTGATGTGGAACTAATGACAGCTTCAACAGGGTTGTGAATCAAGGTTGACAGGCCCATGTGGGAGCTACCATGATCAGTGTGAGGGATGTTTTACTGAGCTTCCGAACCAGTAATGGAATGAGTGGGAGAGTCGGAAAAGCGTAGGTAAATATCCCTGACCAGTTCATCCATAGAGCATTGCGTTTAGATAGCGGGTGTGGATACCCGGAGGCGAAGTTTGGGTATTTTGCATTTTTGTCTGCGACAAAAAGATATATCCGAGGGAATCCCCAACTTTGAAAGTTTGGGAGGAGAACTTGAGGGTGAAGTTCCCATTAGTGGATTTATTGTCTCGGTCAGCTGAGAAGATCGGCAATCGGATTGTTCACTCCTGGAAGGTGTTCTGCTAGGAGATAGATTTTGTGGTGAATGGCCCACTTCCAAATGTCTTGAGCCAAGTGCGACAGTTGGAGAGAGTGTGTCCCCCCCTTGTTTTTTTATATAATACATAGCTGTCATGTCGTCAGTACGAACTAGGACAGCTTTGCCTACCAGGTGAGTCTGAAATGCTTTGTGTGCTTGAAATACTGCTAGCAGTTCAAGATGATTTATGTGGTGGGTTTTTTGCTGTTGACTCCACAGGCCTTCAACTGTGTGATGTTGAAGATGAACCACCCAACCAATGAGGGACGCGTCCTCCGTAAGCATTGTCTGTGGAGCTGGGTCTATGAAGGGCCGTACTTATGATAAATTTTGTGCAGAGAGCGATGAGTACGGCCGCTTACCAACACTAGATTGATTAAAAGACCCTGTGATTGATTCCACTGACTTGCTAAGCATTCCTGGAGGGGATGCATGTGAACCCTGGCATGGGGAACAATTATGATGCAAGAGGCCATCATTCCCAGCAGCTGCATATACACTGGAGCTGGTAGTGAGTTAGTGGGCTGAAACTGGAGAACTAGAGCCTGAATATTACATATTCTGGCTGCATAGGGGAAGGCTAGTGCCCTTTGAGTATCTAAAGTTACTCCCAGATAGGTTTGAGTGTTGGAAGGTTGAAGATGCGATTTCAACACATTGACTGTGAATCCCAGTTGGTGCAGTAACTGGAGTGTCCTGTGAGTGTGCTGGAGACGAACAAGTTACTTACCTTCGGTAACGATATATCTGTAAGAGACATATATTAGTTATGGATTACTTACCTTGTAATTACCCCCAGGCGTCAGACTGGATCCGGAGAAATTTTTTCATAGCAGTACCCATGCACGTAGATAGGTGGCGTCATTCGACTCCACGTTCATCGTCGTGGTCGCCAGGATGACTTTGCGGTATCTACTTAGACGCCGCCCTCGCGCGCTGACGTCAGTTCGCAGAACGGGGGGATGGGTGGGGCGATAAGGAATCTATAACTATATATGTCTCTTACATATATATTGTTACCGAAGGTAAGTAACTTGTTCATCTGAAAGAGACTATTAGCTATAGATTTCTTACCTTAGAATAGATACCCCAGCAATACCAACCCCGGAGGTGGGTCTGCAAACTAAGTTCACAGCAGGAGGTCCTGTAGAACAGACCGGCCAAAGAAGCCATCTCTCCGGACTTGAGAATCCAGGCAATAATGTTTGGTAAATGTGTGCAGTGATGCCCACGTGGCTGCCTGGCAGATGTCTTGAAGGGGAACTCCACGTCCCGAAGCAGTAGTGGCTAACGTCACCCTGGTGGAATGGGCCCGCAATTCTACCAGAGGCTCCTTCGTTGCCAAAGTGTAACACATTTTTAAGCAAAGAACGACCCACCGAGAGATGGTCTGTTTTTGAACCGTCCCGACCTTTCTTTGCGCCCACATAGCCAACAAAGAGCTGGTCATCCACCCGGAATGGTCTTGTGCGATCTAGACAGAAAGAGAGCGCACGTTTTGTATCCAGACGGTGGAGCCTCTCCCCCTCTTTAGAAGGATGCGGAAAGAAGATGGGCAAAGTGATGGTTTGACCAATGTGGAAAGAAGTAACCACTTTGGGAAGAAAGGAAGGTCTGGTTCTTAAGACAACTTTGCCCGGCTACTCAACAAGAAAAGGAGGCTTAGAGGACAGAGCCTGAAGCTCACTCACCCTGCAAGCAGAGGTGATGGCCACTTGAAAGGCAGTAAAAGTCCGAGAGGACAGTTATGTAATGGCTCAAAGGGCGCGCACATAAGACATGTTAGAACCAAGTTCAAGTCCCACTGAGGCATTACGAAATGAATAGGAGGAAAGAGATGAGCAATGCCCTTAAGAAACCTATTTACAATCGGGGACTTGAAAAGAGAAGGCTGATCAGGCAGCCGAAGAAAGGCTGAGATGGCTGAGAGATAGCCCTTGAGTGTGCCCAGAGCAGAGTCCTGCTAGGCCAAAGAAAGGAGGAACAAAAGAACCTCAGAAAGAGGGGCAGGGAAGGGGATCCACAGCCTTTTCTGTGCACCATGCCACAAACTTGTTCCATCTACAGGCGTATACTATCTCAGTGGAGGGACGCCTGGCTGCCAAGATAACATTACAGACTCCGGGAGGAAGGTCAAAGGCCGTCAGCTTTCGCCACTCAATCTCCACGCAAGGAGGAGGAGGCTGGACAGGTTCGGGTGGAGGACCGTCACCTGCTGCTGCGACAGAAGATCCTCCCGAAGAGGCAGTCGGATCGATGGCCAGCTGTAACAGCTCGGGATACCAGACACTTCGTGCCGAATCCGGGGCAACAAGGATGACTTGGGCCCTGTCGCACTTGATCTTCTTCAGCACTCTGGGTAGAAGTGATATAGGCAGAAAGGCGTATAGAAGACCGCACCTCCACTCGCGACGAAAAGCACCACCTAGCGAGTACCGCTTTGGAAATTCCAATGTGCAGAACTGAACGTTATCTTCAGTGGCGAATAGATCTAACCAAGGCTCTCCCCACTTCTGAAAGAGACCTTACAACAGCTCCGAGTGAAGACGCAATTCGTGATCCATCATGCACCTGTGGCTGAGTTTGTCCGCCCTGGTGTTCAGTGAATCTGCCAGGTGGTGAACAACCAGGGATATGCCCTGATGTTCCAGCTATGTACAGAGGCGAAGAGCCTCTTGACATAGGGTTCACAACTCCACCCAGCCCTGTTTATTGCAGTACCACATGGCGGGGGTGTTGTCGGTGAACACCTGCACTACACTTCCCCGGACAGAGGGAAGGACTGCCTTCAGTGCAAGACGAATCGCCTGGAGCTCCAGAAGGTTGATGTGGAGCCCGAACTCCGCCGGAGACCAGAGGCCTCTGACCTTCGCCTCTCCCATGTGGCCGCTCCATCCCAGAAGTAATGCATCTGTCACCACTATTAACTCTGTTTGGGGAAGGGAGAAGGATCTGCCGTGGACCCAATACTGGTTCGTTAGCCACCACTGCAGTTGGTGTGCAGTGCCCTACGAGATCTGGACGCAATCGTAAAGATTCCCCTGATGCTGTGCCCACTGGACCTTCAGGTACCTCTGTAGAGCCCGCATATTCCACCTGGCATGATCCACCAGCAGGATGCAGGAGGCCATGAGGCCCAGCAGCCGCAGTGTCATTCTGACCAAAACCCAGGATAGAGGCTGAAAGACCGGAAGCATAGCCCGAAGATCCCAGACTCGCTACTCGGAGAGTAGGCCCGAACCTACGTCGTGTCCAGAACCGCTCAGATGAAGAGGAGCTTCTGAGAGGGACACGGGTGTGACTTCGGCACATTGATAGAGAACCCCAGCAAATGCAGCAGGTCCGTCGTAGTCTGGAGGTGGGAGACGACAGGCTGGGGCGAGCCCGCCTTTAACAGCCAGTCGTCGAAATAGGGGAAAACTGGAACCCCTGACCTGCGCAGATGAGCTGCAACCATCGCCATCACTTTCGTGAACACCCGAGGGGCGCTGGTAAAGCCAAAGGGGAGCGCAGTAAACTGAAAGTGCTGGTGGCCTACCGTAAACCGTAGGTAACGCCGATGGGCCAGCAGGACGGGATGTGCAAAATAAGTGTCCTGCAAGTCCAACGCTACCATCCAGTCTCCAGGGTCGAGGGCAGACAGAACCTCAGCCAAAGTCAACATCTTGAACTTCTCCTTCCAGAGGAAGAGGTTGACGTCCCTGAGGTCTAAGATAGGACGCAGGCCTTTGTCCTTCTTGGGTACCAGAAAGTAGTGGGAATAGCAACCACGACCTTCTTCTGGCACAGGGACGTGCTCGATGGCTCTTTTGGCCAAGAGAGCCGCAACTTTCTGGCGGAGAAGGGCCAAGGGATCCTCCGACATGCAATGGTATTGAGGTGGCATGAGTGGAGGGGTAGTCTCAAAGGTGAGGGAGTAGCCCCTTCGGACGATCTGCAAAACCCACCTGTTCGATGTGATGTTTTGCCAGTGGGTGAGGTGATGGCGAATCCTGCCGCCCATTGGCAACTGGTGGCCCTGCAGGGTTGGACTAAAAGGGTTTGGAGGCTGCTGCAGAGGGGGCACTGCTGGACTAGCCCGCTCGCTGGCCCCCTGACCCACAATGCTGGGTCCTACGTCCCCGGCCGCGCAGAGGCTGAATGAACAAGTTACTTACCTTTGGTAAAGATATATCGGTAAGAAACATGAGTTAGTTAGATTCCTCACCTTAGAATATCCCCAGGCGTCAGGCTGGATCCGGAAAGATTTTTCGTCAGCAATACCATTACGCTTCGCTAGGCGTTGTCTGCGGCTCCGCGTCCGTCGTAGTGATCGCTGGGATGACGTTGGGAGTACTTAGACGCCGCCCTCGCGCGATGACGTCAGTTCTTGTACATACCTTTCCGCGCCAGGAACGCGGAGCCATGCAAGAGACTGACACTGGTGCCAAAAATCTAGGGCCCTGAAAGGGATGACCTCAACCTTAGATATCGGTTCACAGAACGGGGAGGATGGGTGGGGCGGTGAGGAATCTAACTAATGTTTCTTACAGATATATCGTTACCAAAGGTAAGTAACTTGTTCATCTGAAAGAAACACGTTAGTTAAGATTCCTCACCTTAGAATAGATACCCCAGCAATACCAAACCCGGTGGTGGGTCTTCGAACCAAGATCACACCAGAATGTCCTGGAGAACAGAACAGCCAAAGAAGCCGTCTCTCCGGACTCGGCTGTCCAGGCAATAGTGTTTGGCAAACGTGTGCAGCGAGGCCCACGTTGCTGCCTGACAAATGTCCTGCAAGGGGACTCCCCCGCCCAGGGCAGTGGTCGCCGCTGTGGCCCGAGTGGAATGGGCCCTCAGCCCTACAGTAGGTTCCTTTTTAGCTAAGGAATAACAGGCCTTCATACACAAAACGACCCACCGAGAGATGGTTCGCTTGTGCACCGCCCGCCCCTTCTTAGCGCCCACGTAGCCAACAAAGAGTTGGTCGTCCACCCGGAACTGTTTGGTGCGGTCCAGATAAAAGGACAGCACCCGTTTTGGGTCCAGACGGTGGAGCCTCTCTTCCTCTTTCGAGGGATGCGGAGGCGGAAAGAAGGTGGGCAGTGTAACAGACTGGCCGATGTGAAAGGCAGTTACCACCTTAGGGAGAAAGGAAGAACGAGTCCTGAGAACAACTTTGTCCGGATGGCCTGAAAGTAAAGGAGGCTTAGAAGAGAGCCTGGAGCTCACTCAACCTTCTAGCAGAGGTGATGGTAACCAGGAAATCAGTCTTAAGAGTCAGAAGACGAAGGGGACAATTATGAAGTGGCTCAAAGGGAGCGCACATCAGATAGGTCAATACTAGATTTAAATCCCACTGAGGCATTACGAAAGGGACAGGAGGAAACATGTGAGTAATGCCCTTGAGGAATCGAGAAACAACAGGGGATTTAAAAAGAGAAGGCTGATCAGGAAGCCGTAAGAAAGCAGAAATAGCAGAAAGGTATCCCTTGAGGGTGCCCAGAGCAGAGCCCTGCTGGGCCAGATAAAGAAGGAAGGAGAACCTCAGAAAGAGGGGCGGAAAGGGGATCCACAGCCTTTGCTGTGCACCATGGCACAAATTTGTTCCACCTGCAGGCGTATACCGATTTTGTGGAGGGACGCCTGGCTGACAGAATAACATTACAGACTTCAGGAGGCAAGTCAAATGGCATCAACTGCCGCCGCTCAATCTCCACGCATGGAGGTGGAGGCTGGACAGATTCGGGTGGAGGACCGTCCCCTGCTGCTGCGACAGAAGGTCCTCCTGAAGAAGCAGTCGAATCGGGGGATCGATCGATAGACTGAGTAGCTCGGGATACCAGTATCTTCGTGCCCAATCCGGAGCCACAAGGATGACTTGGGCCCAGTCGCGCCTGATCTTCAGCATTCTGGGCAGAAGTGGTATAGGCGGAAAGGCGTACAACAGACCGCAACTCCACTCGTGACGAAAAGCGGCTCCGCGCGAGTGCCACCTTGGAAACTCCAACGCGCAGAACTGCTGACATTGCGCGTTCTCTTCGGTGGCGAATAGATCTAACCAAGGCTCTCGCAACTGCGGAAAGAGGCCTTGCGCCACGTCCGAGTTCAGACGCCATTCGTGATCCATCATGAACCGGCGGCTGAGTTCATCTGCCCTGGCGTTCAGAGAGCCCGCCAGGTGTTGAACCACCAGGGTGATGCCCTGATGTTCCAGCCATGTCCAGAGGCGCAGAGCCTCCTGACAAAGGGTCCACGACCCCACCCCGCCCTGTTTGTTGCAATACCACATGGTGGTGGTGTTGTCCGTGAACACCTGCACTGCACATCCCCGTACAGAGGGAAGGAATGCCTTCAGTGCAAGCCAGATCGCCCGCAGCTCCAATAGGTTGATATGGAGCCGGGACTCCGCCGGAGATCAGAGGCCTCTGATCTCCGCATCTCCCATGTGGCCCCCCCCATCCCAGGAGGGATGCATCGTCACCACCACATGCTCCGGTTGGGGTAGGGAGAGGGATCTTCCACTGACCCAATCGCGGTCCATGAGCCACCACTGCATCTGTCTTGCAGTGCCCTCCGAGATCAGGACGTGGTCGGACAGGTTGCCCCGATGTTGAGCCCACTGTAACTTAAGGTACCACTGCAGAGCCCGCATCCGCCACCTGGCGTGATGTACCAGCAGGATACAGGAGGCCATCAGACCCAGCAGCCGCAGCACCAACCTGACAAACTCAGGATAAAGGCTGAAAGATCGGAATCAGAGCCTGAATATCCCAGACCCGCTGCTCCAGAGGATAGACCCGGAACTGCGCCAAGTCCAGAACCGCTCCGATGAAGAGGAGCTTCTGGGAGGGACTCAGATGCGACTTCGGCACATTGATGGAGAACCCCAGCAAATGCAGGAGGTCGGCCATAGTCTGGAGGTGGGAGACGACTGCCTGGGGCGAACCCACCTTCAACAGTCGTCGAGATAGGGGAAGACTGGAACCCCTAATCTGCACAGGTGAGCTGCGACCACCGCCATCACTTTCGTGAACATCCGAGAGGCACTGGTGAGGCCGAAGGGGAGCACGATAAACAAAGTGCTCGTGGCCTACCGTGCACCGCAGGTAACGCTGGTGGGCCGGCAGAACGGTGATGTGGAAATCAGCATCCTGCAAGTCCAATGCTACCATCCAGTCTCCAGGGTCTAGGGCAGCCAGAACCTGAGCTAAGGTGAGCATCTTTAACTTCTTCCGGAGGAAGGCGTTGACGCTCCTGAGGTCCAAGATAGGGCGTAGGCCCCCTTTGGCCTTCTTGGGAACCAGAAAGTAGTGGGAGTAACAAGCCCGACCTACTTGTGGGCCAGGAACGCGCTCAATGGCCCCCTAGGCCAAGAGGGGCGTAACTTCCTCCTGCAGAAGTCGCAAGTGATCCCCGGACATGCGGTCGTACTGCGGTGGCATGGCTGGAGGGGTCGCCTCGAAGGGAAGGGAGTAGCCCCTTTGGACGATTTGCAGCACCCACCTGTCCGATGTGATGGTACGCCAGTGAAGCAGGTGATGGCGAACTCTGCCTCCCACTGGCGTGGAATGGGCCTGAAAGCACGGACTAGGAGGGCTTTGAGGCGGATGCTGTCGGGGTGGATGTGGACTGACCGGCTCATTGTCCCCCTGCTCCGCCTCGGCAGAATCCACGTCCACGTTGAGGCTGGTTCTGCGGCCTGTGGCTAGACGGACGTGAGGGGGCGCCCCTTCCATGGCCACGAAAGAGGCGAAAAGCGGAAGTTTGCAGGCGCGGGACCGAGAGGCCCAAGGACTTGGCCGTAGCCCTGGAGTCCTTAAAGCGCTCCAGCGCACTATCCGCTTTGTCGCCAGAAAGGCGACTGCCATCGAAGGGCATGTCCATGAGGGTGGTCTGGACATCCCCGGAGAAACTCGTGGACCTCAGCCAGGCGTGGTGACAAATCGCCACCATGGTCGCCATTGCCCTGCCTGGCGAGTCCGTTGTGTCCAGTCCACATCGGATTGCATGCCGTGCCGCATCCCGACCCTCGACAAGAGCCTGGGTGAGCCGTGTCCGGGCCTCCTCCGGACACTGGGGCAGCAGGTCCTCCACCGTATCCCACAGGGTGTGGGAGTAACGGTCCAAAAGGCACGCAGTGTTTATAGACCGCAACCCCAAACTAACGGAGGAGAACAGTTTCTTCCCAAACTGTTCCAGCATTTTAAATTCCCGATCCGGGGGAGCGGACGGGAAGGAGGTCTGGGAGGTAGAAGCCTGGATAATCACACTCTCGGGCGTGGGGTGCATCGATAGAAAACTGGGGTCGCCCGGTGCAGGGCGGTGGCGCCGGGCCACGTTCCGGTTCACAGGAGGAACTGTGGAGGGCTTGGACCAGGTGCCCTTCAGAACATCAGACAGTGCTTCATTGAACTGCAGCAGAGGCTCCGAGGAGCTTGCTGGCAGTTGAAGCACTTCAGCGAGGAGATTGGTCCTCACGGCCACAGCAGGCAGTTCCAGCCGAAGGGCTTCGGCCGCCTTGCGCAGCACCACAGAAAACGTAGCAGCTTCCTAGGAGAGATGAAGCCAGTGTCAGGGGAGGTATCAAGACCACTGGCATCCCCCAGTTCGTCTGCCCAGTACTAAGGTAACTGGCACTGCCGTACCAGTGGGTCCTCAGACCTATCCCAGTCGTCACCGTCACCAGACTCCTGGCATACAGGTGGAAGGGCCGGAGTCGGGCAGAAGATGAACCTGTCATGCATCGACGTCGGATACGGCGCCGGGCGGCACCGCTCCGACGCCGGGCCCGGACTGGGACTAAACCGGGGAAAGGCATCATCCAAAGGCGGCGCCGGGGGCGGCACCGGAGGGGTCGGCGCCGGCAGAGGGGTCGTACGGTCGACCGGGATCCAGGCCTGCATCCAGCAGGGGCCTGCGCCGTCGGGACCGGAGTCGACGATGGCACCGGGGCCGGAGCCGCCGGCTCGCTAGGCCTCCCAGTCGAGCCCGAAGGCACCCCGGCAGGCGC
Organism: Triturus cristatus; assembly: GCF_964204655.1. Taxonomy (NCBI): domain Eukaryota; kingdom Metazoa; phylum Chordata; class Amphibia; order Caudata; family Salamandridae; genus Triturus; species Triturus cristatus. The sequence goes on along the minus strand of NC_140590.1, from coordinate 938,329,805 downwards.
CGACGGCAGAGCCAGGCTCCTCATGGCCACAAGGAAATCTCTGATCTATGCTGGAGTTGCGTCAGACCCAGGGACTGGAGGGTATGGGGTCGGACGGGACTCCTGCGGCTCCGACGGAGCCGCGCGGGTGGTGCCACCCGAACTCTCAGCTGAGTCACGCGAGGGGAGTCAGAAGAGCGGTGTCGCTTCTTCAACTTCTTACTGTGCCTCGACTTACCTGAATGCGAGGACCCCGACGAGCGGTGATGGGTGCGGAGCCGACTGCCGGATCTCGAGCAGCTTGCGGGACCCCTCTCGCCTAGCCTTCGAAGTCAAGGCCCGGCAGTCGAGGCACGACTCGGCATCGTGGTCGGCCCCAAGGCAATAGAGGCACCGGCGGTGGTAATCCGCAACAGACATCAGTCGGTGACAGGCGTCACAAGGTTTGAAGCCAGCCATCCCTATCGGTACCAGAGTCTAGGTCGACTGGAAAAGGAACCAAAAGAGTTCAAAAAAGTTTAGTCAAAAAATGACTAAAAGGGTATGCTCTTCCCGGATCGGCGCTTACTGGCGCGGAAAAAAGAAGAACTGACGTCAGCGTGTGAGGGCGGGGTCTAAGTACTCTGACGACGTCATCCCGGCGATCACGACGCCGACGACGGACGCGGAGCCGCATATTGCCCACGAAAAATCTTTCCGGATCCAGCCTGACGCCTGGGGATATTCTAAGGTGAGGAATCTAACTAACGTGTTTCTTTCAGATAGTTTGCGCAGGCTTGTGGCCCTGGGCAAAACGTGGTGTGGCACCCCTTCCATAGCCACGAAAGGGGTGAAAAGCAGACTGCGCAGGCCGGGTGGTAGCGAGGTCTAAGGATCTGGCCTTAGCCCTAGAATCCTTAAAGCGCTCGAGGGCCCGATCTGCTTTGTCGCCAAACAGGCGAAGAGCATCAAAGGACATGTCCAAAAGGGTGGATTGGACATCGCCCAAAAAGTCAGTGGATCTCAGCCAGGCGTAGCGTCTCAGGGCTACCGTGCGGAAATCGTTCTGCCTAGCGAGTCGGCGGTGTCCAGCCCACACTGAATGGTGAACTAGGCTGCATCTCTACTGTCAGCAACGGCACGGGAGAGTGTGGCCCGGGCCTCCTCCGGACACTGTGGCAGAACCTGCACAACCGAGTCCCAAGCTGGTGGGAGAAAACATCTTCTTCCCAAGATGGTCCAGCTTTTTGGATTCCCTATCTGGGGGAGCAGTAGGGAATGCACCCTTGGATGTAGAGGCTTGGGACACCAAGCTCTCAGGGGTAGGGTGTTGGGAGAGGAAAATGGGGTCGCCCAGGGCCGGGCAATGGCGTCGGGCAATCATCCGGTCCACAGGAGTCCCTGTGCTGGGCTTGGACCAGGTGCCCAGAAGGATGTCCGTGTGGGCCTCATTAAACGGCATCAGGGGCTCCGAAGAGGTCGCTGCCGGTTGAAGCACCTCGGTCAGGAGGTTAGTCCTGACTGCCACCGTAGGAAGCACAAAGTTTAAGGCCTCAGAAGCCCTACGCAACACCACAGCATAAGAAGCACCTTCCTCCATGCCACGGTAGGGGAAAAAAGCATACCAGGGACTGGTGAGGTGTCCAGACCACTGGCATCACCCAACTTCTCTCTCCAGTCCGGTTCGTCCACAGAACCCTCCCAGTCCTCCTCATCCTCACCTGGTTGCCACTCAGGGCGATAGGAATCCCCAGGACAGAACAGGGGCACAAAAGTACCCATCAGCGTTGTTGGTCCAGTACGTGTCCATGTCGAGGTGGAGGACGGGGTCGACGCTGGCTGGGGGCACAACCGGCGTCGGAGGTGGCGGAGCTGTGGACATTGGATTCGGCGCCGGAGGAGGTGGAGTAAGGTCAGCCGGCGCTGATCCGGATCCAGGCCTGGATCTTTGGGGGCCCCTCGGCGCCAGGGCCGGAGCTGCCGGGTTTGAAGGCCTAGAGCCTCCAACCGAGTCTGCGGGGCCCGAAGGCGCGCAGGCAGAGTCGCTCTGCCCAAAGATGGAATGGAGGCCTTAGTAAAATCTACAAAGTTGGGCAGGGGTCGCTCTGGCTCCTGGAAAGGGAGGGAAGCTCGGAGCCGACCCAGCTGGCTCCGCGGGCAGAGGCGCAGGCCCGAGCACCATCCGCCTCCCGGTTCGCGTCTGCCGATGGACGGGGAGAACGCGAAAAGTGACGACGCTCCGTCACCTTCTTTTTGTGCTTCGACTTACCCGAAGACTTCGATGACGAGTGGTGGTGACGACTCCGTGACCGGTCCCGCAACCTCCCTCTCGACCAAGACCTCGAGCAGCGCAGAGCACGCTGCCTAGCCTCGAGAAGCTTTCGGGACCACTCCCGCAAAGACTTCGGGTTCATGGCTCGGCAATTAGAGCACGACTTCGGGTCGTGGTCGCGCTCCAGGCACCATAGGCACACAAGCCTTGAGGTCGGCCTGACGTGGCATCCCTAGTGCACCAGGAGTCAACACGACTCAAAAAAGAAGTTGACATAAGTCGAAAAATATCAGTCAAAAAGTGACTGGAGCTAATGCTCTCCAGATCTGCGCCGGCTGGCACGGAAAAAGAATGAACTGAAGTCAGCGCGCGAGGGTGGCGTCTAAGTAGATAACACAACGTCATCCTGGCAACCACGACGCCGATGACGAACGTGGAGTCGACCGACGCCACCTATCGATGCAAAGGGGTACTGCTACGATAACATTTCTCCGGATCCAGTCTGACGGCTGGGGGTAATTCTAAGGTAAGGAATTTAGAAATAATATCCTCTTTCAGATACTTTGGATACGTACTGGCTTTGATGAGCCAGTCATCCAAGTAGTGGAAGACATGAATGTGTTGTCGTCTTAGGTGAGCAGCGACCACTGACAGGCACTTTGCAAAGACTCTGGGAGCTGTGGTGACTCCGAATGGGAGTACTTTGAACTGGTAATGATGCCCCTAACGCAAATCTGAGAAATTTGTGATGAGCGGGATGTATTGAAATATGGAAGTACGCGTCTGTGAGAAAGTGCCATCTTTCTTGCATGGTATGCCCCCACTTTTTGCTGAATGTACTTTGACTGAGTGTGCCCTCGGCTCCTGCCAATCGGTGCCCAGGGCCTATGTTCCTTCCCTAAAACCTAAAACCCAAATTGGCAAACCCTGGCCACATATCAGCCCCTGGTAAATGGTACCCTAGGTACCCAGGGCCTTGAGACCAGGGAAGGCCTCTAAGGGCTGCAGCACTCATTGTGCCACCCTTAGAGGCCATGTACCCTAACACACACACATACTGCCCTTGCAGGCTGAGTGTCTGGGTACAAGACAAAACAAAGAGTAGACATGCCACACATCCCTGTGTGCCATGCCCACAACCTACACTGCCCTGGCATACATCAGCCACCCCTCTAGCTGGGTGCATGAGCCCTGTGCCCCTACAGTACCCAGGTCCATTCCTGAGCACTGTAAGTGCAGTGCTGCCAGTTAAGAGTATATGGTGGTGGGAGCTCGTCAAACACAAACTCCACAGCACCATAATGGCAACACTGAAGACTGAGAAGTTTGGTATCAAACTTCTCAGCACATTACACCCGCACTGATGCCAGTGTGAGATTTAATGTACAAAGCACAGCAGAGGGCATCTTGGAGATGCCCCCTGAAGCCTAACCGACAATCCACGTCTTGTCTGAGAGGCTGCCTAGGCTGCCACACAACAGACATGTTGCCGGGCCCCTGGGTGGAGAGCCTCCCGCTCTCCTGGGCCTGCAACAATGCACATCCTGGGCGAGGTGCTAGGTCTCCTCCCCCAGGATGGGCAGGGGGAAGCTTCAAAGGCATGCCGCCTTTGTGAGCTTCTCCAGGCCACTTGCTGTACTCAGCAACTGGCCCCCACTGGTTCTGACCCCCACTCTGGCGGGAAGACTGGCCGTAAACTCCAAGTAAGGACAGGGGATGTTGCAGCCCTGCTAACCCCACCCCTCAGGTGGGGGAGGCGAGGTGAAGCACATTTCCGGGCTCCTGTCATCTTGAAGCTGGGGACCCCAACCCAATTAGGACTAGGCCACTGCCCCCCTCCCACAGGAGAGTGGCAGGATAGGGGGTGTGTAGGAGAGTAGGGTCTGCTTCCTATGGTCACCCCCACTTTTTGCCTTTGCTTTACTGGTTTTCGACTTAGATGTGGCTGTGGGCCTGCTAATCAGACCCACAGCCCAGCTGTTCTCTCTCTAAATTCATACTATGTACTTTAGGTACATAACCCAATTGGTAAGGATCACCTTATGAGTCCCTGTACAGTGTACCTTAGGTACCCAGGGTATAGGTGTACCCTAGGCCTACCAGGGGCTGCAGCATGTAGTATGCCACCCCTGGCTGGCCTCCCATCATGACAACTGGCTGATCACTCAGCTGGGGCAAGGTTGTGTAATCACCCCTTGCTTAGGTATAGTATTCCTATACCTACCTTATATATAGACACATGGGTAACCTGTAAGCCACTCCTATGGCAGACCTTAACAATCCTGGAGGCAGAGTGCTTGGTAACAGGTGAGATGGTGCTCTAGCATGAGCTGAGCCTGTCTGCAGCTTTCGGAACCATGTCCTTATAGCTGTTCTATGATATCGCCTACCATATACTCCTAAAGTGCCTTATAATCCTCACGGTTATGGTAACTATGGTTTGGCTTTATCAAAACATGTCGTGTAAGGTGTCTAACACTTTGGAATACTACCCCCACACCATTTCTGGTGATGAGGATAGTATTCCCTCCTTCTAGAGGGAGAAGACATGTTAAAATCCTACTTACCCGGTTAAAGTTAACCAGAGCCCCAGCATCACAAAATGGATGCTGCTGCCACGGACACAAGTCTGACCTCCTGCTGCTGGGAGTCCTTCCAGTGAGGGAGGCTTGGACAATAGGTTTCCTGCCTTGGGAGGTGCTAGCACCACCCCCGACAGGACTTAGTGGATTGGGGCAGGGAGGGATGAAAGAAACGAGACACTGCCTGGGGCACACAAGGTGTCCCATGCATAGCCCGGTTCAAACCGGTGCTCGGGCACTCCAGCCCCAGCGCGAAACTGGACAAAGGGAAGGGGGTGTAACCACCCCCCTCCCTGGTCCCACCCATAGGAGGGACCTAGCAGGTAAACCAGCCCCCCAGATTAGTATAAGAGTGGGAGCTGAGTCCCTAGGACCTTAGATTATCCTGAACTGAAACTAGGCACGAAACTCTGGACCTTCGACATTCGACGACAAGAAGACTGAAGAAGCTCCCTTGTGGCCAAGGAGTGTCCACAAAGCAAACAGGCACCAACAAGCGACCTGCCGTTTGCTTTGCCCAAGTTCTACGAGGAACCGACTGCAGAGCCCCACCAGCGCCTTGACTTCCAGACTTCTCCGACCCTGATCCACATCCACAGCAGAGCTGAGATCCGTGGAGGCGACGAGAGACGTGGGACCGGCTACCTGGGAAAATTGGCGAGTAGCTTCCAGAGCAGCTTCTGAGGCATCCTCGAAGTTGTGCTCTGGGGATTGAGAAGCCCCAAACCCGAGCACCATCTGCACCGAAGATCAGCCCTCCACACTCCACGAGTTCTGCGTGGGGCCCTTCTGCAATTTCCTGCTCGACGCGTCTGTCCGGTTGCTGGCGAACAAGTTACTAACCTTCGGTAACGATGTATCTGTAAGAAACATTAGTTAGTTAGATTCCTCACCTTAGAATATCCCCAGGCGTCAGACTGGATCCGGAAGATTTTTCGTCAGCAATACCCCTTGCGCGTCGCTAGGCGTCGTCTGCGGCTCCGCGTCCGTCGTCGGCGTCGTGCGCCGGGATGACGTCGTCGGAGTACTTAGACGCCGCCCTCGCGCGCTGACGTCAGTTCTTGTACATAGCCTTCCGCGCCAGGAACGCAGAGCCATGCAAAGACCGACACTGGTGCCAAAAATAAAATCTAAGGGCCTGAAAGGACAACCTTAACCCTAGATGTCAGTTCGCAGAACGGGGAGGATGGGAGGGTCGGTGAGGAATCTAACTAACTAATGTTTCTTACAGATACATCGTTACCGAAGGTTAGTAACTTGTTCATCTGAAAGAAACACGTTAGTTAGATTCCTCACCTTAGAATAGATACCCAAGCAATACCATCCCCGGTGGTGGGTCTGCGAACCAAGATCACACCAGAAAGTCCTGGAGGACAGAACGGCCAAAGAAGCCATCCCTCCGGACTTGGCTGTCAAGGCAATAATGCCTGGCAAACGTGTGTAGAGAAGCCCACGTCGCCGCCTGACAGATGTCCTGCAAAGGGACTCCCCGTCCCAAGGCAGTAGTAGCCGCCGTGGCCCGAGTAGAATGGGCGCGCAGCCCAACAGGAGGGTCCTTTTTAGCCAAGGAATAGCAGATTTTTATACACAAAACGACCCACCGAGAGATGGTTCGTTTGTGCACAGCTTTCCCCTTCTTAGCGCCCACGTACCCAACAAAAAGCTGGTCGTCCACCCGGAACTGTTTTGTGCGGTCCAGATAGAAGGAGAGCGCACGTTTTGGGTCCAGACGGTGGAGCCTCTCTTCCTCTTTGGAAGGATGCGGAGGCGGAAAGAAGGTGGGCAAGGTGACAGACTGCCCAAGGTGAAATGGAGTCACCACTTTAGGAAGAAAAGAGGGACGAGGCCGAAGGACAACCTTGTCCGGATGAACAGAGAGAAAAGGAGGCTTTGAAGATAAAGCCTGGAGCTCACTCACCCGTCTAGCCGAGGTGATGGCTACCAGAAAAGCAGTCTTTAGAGTTAGAAGACGAAGAGGGCAATTGTGAAGAGGCTCGAAGGGAGCGCACATCAGGAATGTCAAAACCAGATTCAAGTCCCACTGAGGCATTACAAAAGGGACAGGAGGGAACGTGTGTGTAATGCCTTTGAGAAAGCGTGTAACCACAGGGGACTTGAAAAGAGAAGGCTGATCAGGAAGCCGCAAGAAGGCGGAGATGGCAGCAAGATAACCTTTCAGGGTGCCCAGGGCAGAGCCCTGCCGGGCCAGAGAAAGAAGGAAGAGGAGAACCTCAGAAAGAGGGGCGGAAAGGGGATCCACAGCCTTTGCTGTGCACCATGCCACAAATTTGTTCCACCGGCAGGCGTATACCGTCTTTGTGGAGGGACGCCTGGCTGCCAGAATGATATCACAGACTTCAGGAGGCAAGTCAAATGGCATCAACTGCCGCCGCTCAATCTCCACGCATGGAGGTGGAGGCTGGACAGGTTCGGGTGGAGGACCGTCCCCTGCTGCTGCGACAGAAGATCCTCCCGAAGGGGCAGACGTATCGGGGGATCGGTCAACAGACTGAGTAGCTCGGGATACCAGTATCTTCGTGCCCAATCCGGAGCCACCAAGATGACTTGGGCCCGGTCGCGCCTGATCTTCTTCAGCACTCTGGGCAGAAGTGGTATAGGCGGAAAGGCGTACAACAGACCGCAACTCCACTCGTGACGAAAAGCGTCGCCGAGCGAGTGCCGCCTTGGAAATTCCAACGCGCAGAACTGCTGACATTGCGCGTTCTCTTCGGTGGCGAATAGATCTAACCAAGGCTCTCCCCACTGCTGAAAGAGGCCTTGCACCACTTCGGAGTTCAGACGCCATTCGTGATCCATCATGCACCGGCGGCTGAGTTCGTCTGCTCTGGCGTTCAGAGAGCCCGCCAGATGTTGAACCACCAGGGTGACGCCCTGGTGTTCCAGCCATGTCCAGAGGCGCAGAGCCTCCTGACAAAGGGTCCACGACCCCACCCCGCCCTGTTTGTTGCAGTACCACATGGCGGTGGTGTTGTCCGTGAACACCTGTACGACACTTCCCCTGACAGAGGGAAGGAAGGCTTTCAGCGCAAGCCGGATCGCTCTCAACTCCAACAGGTTGATGTGGAGACGAGACTCCGCCGGAGACCAGAGGCCTCTGATCTCCGCCTCTCCCATATGGCCACCCCAACCCAGGAGGGACGCATCCGTCACTACGACATGCTCCGGTTGGGGAAGGGAGAGGCTCTTGCCCTTGACCCACTCGCGGTCCGTGAGCCACCACTGCAACTGCTGTGCAGTGCCCTCCGAGATCAAGACATGGTCGGACAGGTTGCCGTGATGCTGGGCCCACTGAAACTTCAGGTCCCACTGCAGAGCCCGCATGCGCCGCCTGGCGTGATGCACTAGTAGGATGCAGGAGGCCATCAGCCCCAGAAGCCGCAACACTAGCCTGACCGAAACCCGGGATAGAGGCCGAAAGATGGGAATCAGGGCCTGTATATCCCGGACCCGCTGTTCCGGTGGATGGACCCGGAACTGCGCCGAATCGAGAACCGCTCCGATGAAGAGGAGCTTCTGAGAGGGACTCAAGTGTGACTTCGGCACGTTGATGGAAAACCCCAGCAAATGCAGGAGATCCGCCGTAGTCTGGAGGTGGGAGACGACTGCCTGGGGCGAGCCCGCCTTCAACAACCAGTCGTCGAGATAGGGGAAGACTGGGACCCCTGATCTGCGCAGATGAGCTGCGACCACCGCCATCACTTTCGTGAACACCCGAGGGGCACTGGTGAGGCCGAAGGGGAGCACGGTAAACTGAAAGTGCTCTTGGCCCACCGTGAACCGCAGGTAACGCCGGTGGGCCGGCAGGACGGGGATATGGAAATATGCGTCCTGCAAGTCCAACGCTACCATCCAGTCTCCAGGGTCTAGGGCAGCTAAAACCTGAGCCAACGTGAGCATCTTGAACCTTTCCTTTCGGAGGAAGGCATTGACGTTCCGGAGGTCCAAGATAGGGCGCAGGCCCCCCTTGCCCTTCTTGGGAACCAGAAAGTAGTGGGAATAACAACCACGACCTACTTCTGGACTCGGAACGCGCTCGACGGCCCCCTTGGCCAAGAGAGCCGAAACTTCCTCGCGGAGAAGATCCAAATGATCCCCCGAGATACGGTGGTGCTGTGGTGGCATGGCTGGAGGGGTCGTCTCGAAGGGGAGGGAGTAGCCCCTTCGGACGATTTGCAGCACCCACCTGTCCGATGTTATGGACCGCCAGTGGAGCAGGTGATGGCGAACTCTGCCGCCCACTGGCGTGGTATGGGCCTGAAAGCTCGGACTAGGAAGGCTTTGAGGCGGATGCTGCCGGGGTGGATGTGGGCTGACCACGTCGGCCTCCATTTCCGCCACGGCGGAAGCCACGTCCGCGACCGCGCGCAGGTTGGTTCTGCGGCTGGTGGCTCTGCGGACGTGAGGAGGCGCCCCTTCCTTGGCCACGAAAGGGGCGAAAAGCGGAGGTGTGCGCCCGCGGAGCCGAGAGGCCCAAGGACTTGGCCGTAGCCCGGGAGTCCTTAAAGCGGTTCAGCGCACTGTCCGCCTTCTCACCAAACAGGCGAGTGCCATCAAAGGGCATGTCCATGAGGGTGTTCTGGACATCCCCGGAAAATGACGTGGACCGCATCCAGGCGTGGCGGCGGAGCGCCACCGTGGTGGAAATCGCCCGACCTAGCGAGTCCGTGGTGTCAAGCCCACATCTTATGGCGTGCCGTGCTGCATCCCTCCCATCGGCCAGAGCCTGGGAAAGACGTGGCCGGACCTCCTCCGGACACAGGGGCAGCACGTCCTCCACCGTATCCCACAGGGAATGGGAATAACGGTCCAAGAGACAGGCGGTATTTAAGGACCGCAGGCCCAAACTAAGGGACGAGAACAGTTTCTTGCCAAACTGCTCGAGCCTCTTGGAATCCCGGTCCGGCGGAGCGGTCGGGAAGGAGGATTGGGAAGTAGAGGCCTGGATAACCAGACTCTCGGGGGTGGGGTGTTGGGACAGGAAGCTGGGGTCGCCCGGAGCAGGGCGGTGGCGCCTGGCAACGTTCCTATCCACAGGAGGAACTGTGGAGGGCTTGGACCAGGTGCCCTGCAGAACGTCAGTGAGGGCCTCGTTAAACGGCAGCAGAGGCTCAGTGGAGCTTGCTGAGGTTTGAAGCACCTCAGTGAGGATGTTGGTCCTCACAGCCACGGCAGGCAACTCGAGCCCAAGGGCCTCAGCCGCCTTGCGCAGCACCACAGAAAATGCTGCACCCTCCTCCGAAGCCACGGTCGGAGGAGAAGTGAATCCAGCGTCTGGCGAGGTGTCCAGCCCGCTGGCCTCCCCCAGTTCATCTGCCCAGTCCTGAGAAAGCTGTGACAGAACAGCCAGAGGGTCCTCGAACCCCTCCCAGTCGCCCCCTTCTTCCGATTCCTGATAAACAGGAGGAATGATCGGAACCGGACTGTAGAGATGGTAGGTCTCTAGCGGCGTCGGATGCGGCGTCGGCGGACGCCGTGCCGGCGTCGGGTCCGGATGAGGGCTAAACTGGGGCGTCGGCGTCACAGGCGTCGGCGTCGGCGGCGACGGCGTCGGTGGTTCAGGCGTCGGCGCCGGTGGAGGAGTGACAAGGTCAACCGGCGTCGACTGGGGCCCAGGCATGGGCCCCGCGGGGACCTGCGGCGTCGAGACCGGAGTCGTCGACGGCGCCGGGGCCGGAGCCGCCGGCACGCGAGGTCGCCCAGTCGAGCCCGCGGGGCCCGAAGGCGCGCCAGCGGGCGTCGACGGCGGGGCCAGGCTCCTCATGGCCGAGAGGAAGGCGCTGATCTCCGCCGGCGCTGCGTCAGCCCCAGGGACCGGAAGGTATGGGGGCGGACGCGGCACCTGCGGCTCCGCCGGAGCCGCGGGGGTGGAACCACTTGGACCCTCGGCCGAGTCGCGCGACCGGCGAGGGGAGTCCGAAGAGCGATGTCGCCTCTTGGACTTCTTTGAGTGCTTGGACTTACCCGACGACTTGGAGCCCGACGATCGATGGTGGCGTCGGCTAGGGCTCCGCGAGCGATCCTTGGACCTCCTCCTGGACCGGGATCGCGCACGACGCGGAGCCGAGTGGCGAAGCTCCAGAAGCTTGCGGGACCGCTCCCGCCTAGCCTTCGAAGTCAGGGCCTGGCAGTCGTTGCACGACTCCGCGTCGTGGTCGAGGCCTAAGCAATAGAGGCACCGGCGGTGGTGATCGGTCACCGACATCAGTCGATGACAGTCTTCACAAGCCTTGAACCCAGGCATCCTACCGGCACCAGATGTCGACAGACAGGGATCAAAAATGATCAAAAAGAGTTAGTCAAAAAAGACTAAAAGGGGTAGCTCTCCCGGATCTGCGCTTACTGGCGCGGAAAAAAGAAGAACTGACGTCAGCGCGCGAGGGCGGCGTCTAAGTACTCCGACGACGTCATCCCGGCGCACGACGCCGACGACGGACGCGGAGCCGCAGACGACGCCTAGCGACGCGCAAGGGGTATTGCTGACGAAAAATCTTCCGGATCCAGTCTGACGCCTGGGGATATTCTAAGGTGAGGAATCTAACTAACGTGTTTCTTTCAGATCCGTTGGCTAGTAGCCTCAGTGGCGACGAACCCTTAACTTTCCACCGCTGGTTTGGCTCCTCCAGACTGGCTCCTGCTTCCCTGTGAAAGAGAAGCACCTCAGACATTCCTGGTCTGCACTTGAAGCGAATTTCGATTTCCGTGTGGGTTGCCTTTGCCAAGGCTTGTTGACTCCAATCGGGACGTCGACTCTGCCATCAGCAAGATCCTTCGTGGGACAGCTCGTATCCTGGTTCTGGTCGTCCTCGACGCCTCCTGGTCCACGTGGCTGCAGAGACAAGCTTCAAGACATCACCTGTGTTCTGCCCGACATCGCCTGGTTCCTTCCTGGTTCCACCCGGTCACTGGCTAGTGACCCAGACTTTGTCCCTTCTGCTTGCAGGTGTTCTTCCTTCAAGATCCATCCTTGGGTCCACCGGACATCTTCCTCCTGGCCGCATGCCAGCATGTGTTCTTCAGGCATCCATAGGATCCAGCGACGACACCCGACACATCTTCACACCTATGCACCCGTCTCCTGTGGGTGAGGTAACGCGAGTACTCTGGTGCTCCAGTGGATATTGACTATCCAAGTATCTAAGTCTTTAGTTGCTTCCTCCTAGTTACTTCGGAAGTGTCCTTATTCTCCCTATTTCTAACTACTACATTCCAATTGACTTTAATGTATCCCGCGTGTGTGTCTCCACACTGCACACGCTTCCCGTGGGCCTCCCACTTCCTAACTATTGGTAGGGTAGTGTAGCCCCAGCGATTGCCTAGGCCCTAGGCCTACTCCCTGTTCGTGACGTGGTACTTATACCACTTTCGTAGTATATGGTTTGCGTGGCCCCCGGGCCTAACTGTATTTTCCTGTGTAACTTAACGTATGCTACTTAAGAAATTGTTTGTACTTAGACCTCTGAACTCAAAGAGTGCTGAGTGTATATGTTAGAATAAATACATTCTACTTTTATATATACCTGGTGTGGTGTCCTTTCATTTGGTATTCAAGGGATTGTAATGGTATAACAGCTGGCTTCACGTGCCAGACAGAGTTTAGCCTAAGACTGCTCTTGTCCATGCTACCACTCGGATAGCTGGTCTATAAGGTTGACTTTACAACCAATCACCATAAGGGTTGTTTGGACTGATACAGGGTGTACACTAGAACTAGTGACATCATATATCAGGCCAACTTCTCACAGGGTGTACCCACCCCAGGACAGGGACCAGTGGTTCCTGCCTTTTACCTACCTGTAACACCCCTAAAAGTAGTATTTAAGGGCACCCTGAACCTTCCTTCCTTAGATTCCAGATTCTAAACTAGCAAAGAAGAACAAGAAGAAAGACCTGCCGTGCAGTTGCTAAGAAGAAGACGACACCAACTGCTTTGGCCCCAGCCCTACCGGTCTGTCAACCCTCGAACCTGCTCCTGCTAAATCCCGGCACCTCCTGCGGCCAGCAACCTCACAAACCCTTCTTGACCCCAGGCTTCAAAGCGCCATCCTGCAGGGTCTTCCCACGGAGGCGTCCGGGCGTTGGCTGTGTCCGAGTTGGTTTCAAGGCGCTGAATGGAGCTGTTCTCAGGCGAGCTGGAACTACGGCTGTGTTCGTTCCTTTCTTCAGCATTGATATATATTTCATCATTTCTCTCAATGGCTGGTGACGTCTCGGGATAGAGCAGCATCTGTATTCTTCATTTGTTGCGGAACCCTCCATGCCCCATGCCCCCTGGGATCTGGTGATCTCATAGTCCTGAGGTAGCACGCTAGCGGCCAGGCCTTCCTCGGCTTAAGTGCTTCTGGCTTTCCACGATCAATATGTTGTTGGCTGCAGCCTCTCTCATTCTGCAGAGAGCAGAACATAACTTCAAGGGCTGGATTAAACACCTCTGCATGCACCTGCAGCCCTACACACTGTCCACAGACCGGCCCGCTGGTGAAGGTAGATCCAGCCTTCACCTGTCGGCCTGTGAGGGGAGTCAGCAGTTAGTCGGCGCACGCCAATATTGCTTTAGTTGGTTTCGTGTTGCATAAATGAATGCCACAAAGCTGTGTTTACTGTGTGAATGAAAGATGACGTTGGTGCCCTGTTAACCTCGTGTGCTGCCTGCTGGATCTCTTTAAGTGCTCCTGGGTTTGGATGACTAATGTTGGGGTAGGTTTTTAGGAATGTTCTTTGTTGGCTACAAAGCAGTGCGGCCATCTTGAATGGCTAGTAGTGTGGCACTCTGTTCATGAGCCTCATCAGGTTAACTTTTATCTTGCAATTGAAGATTATAACTCCGCTGTCAGTGTGCTCCCCACAGCCAGATTGTAAACAGTGGGCGAGGTTTCAGGTGACTAAAGTCACTGCAGCCCACCAGTGTGTGTCGACTGGACCCATTAGTCGTCACAGTCATCCTTGCCCAAAAAGGGTTCATTAGTTGTGGAAATAAGGCACAGCTCGGTTCAAGGGTGGGAGAGTATGTGCCTCCTTTGCAAAGGGTTTTGATGATATTGTTAAACCAAACCCGAAAGGGGGTCCCATGAACCAAGGAGAATTGAGTTCAGTAACTTATAGTAGTTCAAGTATCTCATCAGTGGATGAGCCAACAACTTCAGGATTAGGGGGAATACTACCGGTCAAGAGTTCTTCTTTTTCCGAAGAAATCTCAAGGATCAAAAGGGGTCGAAAGAAAATGCCCATAGAACAAGAAGGGGGCGGAAACATAGCAAATACCAGGATGGGGACTCGCAGTCAGAACAGGAACAGAAATTAGAACAGGAAGTTGGATTGGTAGGTTTGGCAAGATCGGAGGAATTAGAAATAATTAATCTGATAGGGAGTTAAATGTGCATGAAATATCGGTTCTGAAAAAGGGATTATCCTTTTGTCCAAACAATGTATGTAATTACACGGATCTGGAAATAGACTCGTTCAAATTCTCTAGAAAACTAAAATTGAAGAGTTTTTTTTCTATGATAGAAAAACCTGTAAATGTACCTACTGTGATTAAAAGTTCAGATATGACGATTGCGGAATTACATAATGTGCATTTATTAATGTCGCTAACAGAAGGGGAGAGATTTGGAATGGATGATATTGCAGCTATGTTGGATGTACCTACGGACTATGGCTGCACTAGTGGGTTAAGTGTCAAATCTAAATTTATACCGCATGGTGCCCAATTTGCAGCAATTGATATTTTTGTGCAAAAGACCTTAGAAGAATTCCACAAAATGGAAGATAGAGGGAAGAAAGGAAGAGGAATGAGGGATAATATCACGAGGGAGGAAAGAACAGCATTGGAAGGTTTGAGGAATGACAACAAGATAATTATTCGTGAAGCAGATAAAGGTGGGAATATTGTTTTAATGAAAAAATCAGATTACGTGAAGGAAATATACAATCAGTTAAATGATACTAATTGTTATGTAAAGATAAAAGGTAACCCAATGGAAAAGGTGATTAGGCTAATCGCAGGACGATTATTTTCCTGGAAAGAGGACGGTTTCATTGATGATGCTGAATTTAAATATTTGAATGTTTCTAATCCTACCTTTCCTTTTATTTACACCCTACCTAAAATCCATAAATCAAAAACGGATCCACCTGGGAGACCCATAGTTTCCAGTATTGGAAGTGTGACTGAACACTTATCTGAATTTGTAGATTGCTTCCTAAAACCTTTGGTGGTAAATTTACCATCATATATTAGGGACACAATGGATGTCCTAAATAAATTGCAGGACTTCAAGTGGGAAGGAGGAATGACACTCGTAACTCTAGATGTAGTTGGGTTGTACACTTGTATAAAAAATGACAAAGGTAAACAAGCCTTGAATCACTTTTTGAGTAGCCGCAGTGCAAGCCTGCGTGCACATTCAGAGATGTTGATCCAAATGAGTACATTGATTTTAGAAAATATTTTTTTTCTTTTTGAAGACCAATGGTTTTAACAAATTAAAGGCACCGCGATGGGTTCCAGGTTTGCTCCTTCTTACGCCAACCTCTTTATGGGGTTGTTCGAGAAGGAGCATGCCTGGGGCCAAGGGGCAGCAAGATGGACGGACTGCATTTTATTTTGGGTCCGATTCATTGATGATATTTTAATGATATGGAAGGGGAGTACGGTTGAACTCCGGGAATATTTTGACTTCCTAAATTTCAATGAGTTCAATGTAAAATTCACAATGAATCATAGTTCAAAGAGGCTAGCATTTTTGGATGTGGAACTATTCACAGAAAATGACATGATCAAAAGCAAACTATTTAGAAAAACAGCAGCTACGAATTCTATTTTATGTGCTGCGAGCTTCCATCCGAAATCAGTGGTTAAAGGGATCCCCTATGGGGAAATGATTAGACTAAGGAGAAATTGTAGCTCGGAACAGGACTTTGTGAAAGAGCTGGATGGCCTACTTAGTAGGTTATCCAATAGAGGATATAAAATGAAAGATTTACTAGAGGCACGGAAAAGAATAATGGAGGTACAGAGGGATACTACTCTTGTACAAAAGAAAAGAAGGCAATTGAAAGAAAAGGTATCATTTGTGACCACGCACTGTATGGAAAAAGATAGTATATATAAGGCCCTTAGGAAAAATTGGGGCTTATTAACAGGTGTGCCAGGACTAGTCCGTTCAATAGGAGAGAAGCCAGGAGTGATATACAGGAAATGTGCAACTATAAAAAAATTTGATCACCAGGAATTACATACCAGCAGAGGCAAAAGTAGGATTGAATGGGCTACCTAAGCAACCAGGAGGCTTTTCTGTGTGTGGAACTTGTAATGTTTGTGAATTGGGAATTAACAAAATTAAAGAATTCAGGTACAATACAAATAAACAGTATGTTACAAGAGAATTTATCAATTGCAATAGTACAGTAGTAGTATTTGTGATATGTTCTTGTAAAAAGATTTATATTGGTAGCACCAAAAAAACTTTAAAAATTAGATTACAGGAACATAGGCGTGCAATTTTAAATCATGATATTAGATCACCTTTGCATATGCATATAGAAGAATGTCACAATACTAAGCAAGGATTCAGATTTCATGGTATACAAAGGGTACTTCCCGGAAATAGAGGTGGGGACTGGGAACTGAGAATCAGACAGGAAGAAGCGAAATGGATCAGTAAGTGCAGAGCTGTAACAATGGGTTTGAACAGTGATACTGAACTCCATTATTTTTTAACGTAATGATTGAAATTAACAAAAGGATCCAGAGCAAAGGTTGGGGAAGATTTCAGTGATTAATGATGACAGGAAAGCAAGGTTATCTCACCAGTATTGTGTATGTTGATCTAAACTAGGAGGGGTAGCTAACAGATGAAGAAGAAGTTGAACTCAAAGAAATGGATGTAATATTTCAATGGCGATTCGAGCAGGGGCTATGGTGTGTGTTGAGGAATAAGACGCATGCAGAGACATAATAATGGCATCTAGGGGGATTGTACAGATACCAGCAGAGGATAATGATTAATGAATGTGGGCAGTGGACAGTAGAACCTAATACTTTTTTACTGGAATATAAAGTAGAGATATTTTTTAGGTGGTTAATTAACATTTTGGATATGGATTGGTGGTTGCATAATTGAGTGTGATTTGTGATGGTGTCACTTGGACTGCCTCGGTGTGGAAATAGGGCTGATGACATGGATAGAAGGGTCATGGTACGTCATGACGCACCACGATTGCCAGTATGGAATTGTATTACTGGATCTGTTTTAGAGAATAGAATGGGGCGAATGGAGCAGAACAAGAAACCGTGATTTGAAATGGTACATGTTGATTGGACTCGACAAATAGGACAAGGTGATGTACTGTAGGAATTGGATACGCGGACTGGCTCGGTTGTAGGAGCGGGACAGACGACGATGGGATATATGCCGATTTTGTATGATAGAATATGTTTGGTGATGTGTCACCATGATTGTCTCGGTTTGGACACAGGGTTGATGATATGGACAGCCAGTCCTTGGTATGTGACGACAAACCACGATGGTCAGTATAGAATTACAGCACTCGAACTGCTTGGGTTAATAGAGTGGGGTGACTGGATCAGTATAAGAGACTGGGATTTGAAATGGTGCACGGTGATTTGATACAATAAATAGGACAGGGCAACACACTGCAGTGATTGGTTATTTGGACCATTTCTTTTGTATGAGTGGGGTAGAAAAAGACAGGAAAGATATCATGGCTTGGAATAATAGACAATGATTGGCTGCAGCCAACAGAAGAATGAATGAGATTGGTTGATAATAGGTGCTCCCGCAGGATTGACAGTTATAAGATTTGGTGGTCCATGGACTGGATGATGCGGTGGACCAGAGAGGGAACAGGATATGCTAAAGCATGGTGTTTAAAATGGTGAATGAGGATTGGTTGGTATAACAGCTTGTGGAAAGGTGCAGGATGATTGGTCCATGGACTTGAGGATGCGGTGGACCAGAGAGGGAACAGGATATGCTAAAGCATGGTGTTTAAAAGGGTGAATGAGGATTGGTTGGCACAACAGCTTTTGGAACAGTGTAGGATGATTGGTCAGAAAGACAGAGGACCAGAGAGAACAGGCTGATGAATGAGAAACGGCTCTCAGTGATTGGCTGGGCTGCAAGTTATATTCGGAGGAACGGGATGGGTCACTGTGTGCAGCAGGAAAGACGGAACAGACCGTGGTGAGAGATGAGCTGGGCAGTATCTATGCTTGAATTTATACAGGTACGGGGTGAGAGTTTCTAGAAAGAAGGTGGTGTAGAATCAAGAAATGGATAGAGCAATTGGAGAATTTTTGGTCTCCTTTGTCTTCTATGCAGGAAAAGAAGTTTTTGTGGTCAATGTTGAGATTGATGAATAACATATGAGAAAATAGTCCCGGAAGAGCTCACCAAGAATTTTGGGAGAATAAGGTGAGAAGAGAGTAAATCTTTTTGAGACGGGGAGTATTGAATTGAAATCATAGGTCAATGATAACGGCATACAAATAATGTTGGGAAATTTGACTTAATCATGATAAGTGGGGCATTGGGTGGAGAGTATTTAAGATAAGTTTGAACTGGTGGAGAATATCTTTTCTCCTTTGTCTTCCCTGCAGGAACTATAATGTTTGGTGGTTACTGTTGATATTGACGGATAACTAAATAATAAGATAAGCTCGGGAAGAGCTCATCCAGTTATTTGGAAAAAGAAGGTGAGATGATTTTAAAACCTATCAGGACTGAGAGTATTAAATTGAAGTGACAGGTTTAACATAACAGCATAATTAAGATTGGGGAATAGGAACCGACTACAGTTGATGGGGGACCTGGTCGATAACACAGTAAAATTAGCGTTGTATAAAAATATATAACTAGAATAAGGTACAATGAAAGGATTTACATTGTCAGGGTGGTAGGACACTGGGGAAGGATGAGGGAAGCAGGACAGAGGATGCAATAATGTGGAAATAGAATCCAGATAAGAATGTGGGGTAAAAAATGTTTTTTTTTTTTGAGTGGTAGTGTATTGTACGAGGTGAATTTTATAATGTGGAGCATTTCAAATCATGTGTATCATGAGGATAATTGTGCAGGTGTTTGTTTAAAACTAGTAATGATGTGTCTATATATCCTGATTGACCATGGAGATTGTTAAATAGGCAGGAAATGATGTATAAGGAATGGAGGATGTGAATTTATTTGCATATAGGATGAAAATCTGATGGAATATTTATGTATTTCACAGCCCTGATGATGTCCCAGGAGGGGACGAAACGCGTCGGCTGTTGAGATTGTGTGAAATAAGGAATTGAAGCATTTGTTCCTTGATAGATTGATATGAATATAAAAGGACTGAAATATAAAAGGATGGAATGATCGTTTGATGGATTGAAAAGAATCTCAATGATAAATCATCATAAAAAGGAAGTGAAGCAATTTTCCTTGATGGATTGATGGGAATATATAAAAAAGGATTGGAACCGCTGAGGATGGAAAAAGAACTTTTTTGACAAATCATCTTAAAACAACCAGTTCTATATGCAATTGGAGGAAGTACCTCAAATATACAGAGAACATTTATATGTGATATATTAGACATCTTTCTTGTTGGGAGGGAAGATGACAACTAAGAATAAATGATGCTTATGTTTGAATCCAAAAAATTGGTGTTTGGAAATATTGTTTTGAATTGAGTGCTCCTTATTTGTGTGAATTGTTTGTAATTTTTCAAATGGTTTAACGATGACCATTTGTTAAGTGAGCACTAATAGTGTAGAACATTATTGATATTCCATATATAAAAAGCAATTGAAATTATTCCCTGTGCGCACAAGTGCGGGACCTTCATCGTTGTGAAATTTTTTGAACAAATTGCAAACAGTGGGCGAGGTTTCAGGTGACTAAAGTCACTGCAGCCCACCAGTGTGTGTCGACTGGACCCATTAGTCGTCACTGTCATCCTTGCCCAAAAAGGGTTCATTAGTTGTGGAAATAAGGCACAGCTTGGTTCAAGGGTGGGAGAGTAAGTGCCTCCACTGCACCTGTTGTACCAGATTTGGGTGTAATAAGCGTCTGGTTGTACGAGTGTGTGTGACAACAAGTATACAAAATGCATCCTTCCATAGCGTGTAGTGAGACCCCCCCCCCCCCCCCCCACCAGATCTATATTGAGTTTAAGCTTCTCTCTAGTCCAGTGTAGGAAATAATTTGCCTACTTTTACCATTTGTACAAATTTGACAGTAGACCTAATCAGATTAACAACATAAGATAGGCCGGAAAGAGGAGTGGCACAAACAGGCCAGAGGAGCAGGCGTGTAAAGAATTGTGGTTGATAGGGTATGGTGCCAATAACATGAGCACTTGCGTTCATTTAAATGTACAGAGCAGCCTATTAAGCTTGTGTGGAGGAAACCTGTGCTCGTATGTCATGGCTACCAGGAAGCTAGGAGTAAAACAAAAAGGCGCCTCGCGTGGCGGGAGAGGAGGGGGGCCTGCGCAATTCCCTTGCTGGAGAGAGCGGCAAGGCGTGATAATTGCTACCATATGGCACCAGCTGCTCGCTCCCGCAAATGAATCTCCAGACGTGCATGCGTTGCCATTGGAAGCAATGCACCGCGTGCACGATTTTGCAGGGAAAGCTGTGCCGATGACTAAAGGTCTCTTTCCTATGCAGCGCATGCGCACTGCGTAGGCGAGACCTAACAAGGAGAGACTGAACCTCTTGTTTGAGGAGATATAAGTGGTCTGGTGACAGTTTGTGTGAACGTGGAGGGATGTTTGGAGCATTGTTGGTGAACTGACAATAACCAGGACGGATAATTTCCAGTTCCAATTTGTCTGTAGTTATTGACTGCCAGATGGGTAGGAATTGTGAAAGATGCCCCCGACATGTGTTAAGTGGTATGGGGGAAGTGTAGTCAAGTAACTGTTTGGTATTGGAGGGGGAGGCGCGTGTGTGTTGGAACCTCTACCCTTGCCATTGTTGCCTCTGTACCCCCTCTCTGAAGAAACCCTTAGAAGCAGAGGGCTGATCGTTGCCTTTATAGGTCATAGAGGCAGTGTCTGAGGTGGTATTTTTGGACGCCGAAAGGAACCCAGGCCTAAAGGTGACTGAAGGGCTCCCATAGATTTCGCCACCTCTGTGTCCTTTTTCATCTTTTGTAATGATGAGGCTACTACAGGGCCAAAGAGGTGCTGCTTGTCAAATGGCGTGTTGAGGATAGAAGCTTGAACTTCTGGTTTAAACCATTAAATGCGTAACCAGGCATGCCTTTTTAATAAAGGCTCTAGCCGCAGTGTCAGCCTCATCTAAAATACATCTGATGGAATTGTTTGAGATGTGCGGTCCCTCCCGCAGCATAACTTGAGCTTTGGACTTGTGCTCATCAGGCAGAAATTGGAGCAACTGCTCCATTTCATCCCAATGCTCCCTGTGGTACCTGGCTAAAAGTGCTTGGGTATTGGAAATGCGCCAAAAGTTTGCTGCTTGGAAGGGTACTCTTTTCCCAGACGCGTCTATCAATTTAGTCTCCTTGTCTGGGGTAGAGCGTCTCCTGACGTTTGGAATTGGACATTTTTCTTGCATCAGAAATGACTAAAGAATCTAATGGTAACTGCCTCCTGATGTAAGCTGTTTGAGGGTGCAGATTTATATTTTTTGTCTACCCTAGGGGTGAGGAAACGTGCCCTCACAGGATCGATAAAAATGTCATCCACAAGCCTAAGCTTACCCTTGAGCATCGGAAGTGTGTGCGAGGATTTCTGGTACCTACTAAGGGTTTCAGAAAGGATATCATCTTCTAGGGATTCCTTATGTAATTCGACCCCGTGGTAATTAGCAGCTATACTTAATTCTATATATCCTACACTGTCGTCTGGTGGAGAAGGCTTAGTAGGGTACAAATCAGGATCGTTACCTCTGGGAGAATTAGTGGTATAATCTCCCAAGGGGTCTGTAGGTGGTGGATCATTGTCCTCACCCCCATCATCCGGATTATCAGGTGTATATGGTGGTGGTGAGTCAGCACGTGAAATTAGCAATGGTTGAGACTCAAGAGAAGGAGGTGATGGAGGAGGAGAAGTGTTAGTATCCACATTCTTCCTTTAAAAGGCATGTCGTAAACTTCTTCAGAGTCAGGTTTATGTTTGAGAGTCACTTTGGTGGTAATCTGTTCAGTTAATGGAAGAATGCAGAGTTCTCTCTGTTACGGATACGGTTTTGAGGGCAGAACATCGAAACGGTACTCTTTTGATGGAATCGGCACATCTGTTCATTTTGGTGCCAGTGTTTTGGATGCTGAGGATTTTGGATCCGAAGACGTTTTCGGCGTCGAAGGGGGTGGGGCTGAGCCTGACTTCACCTTCAATCCCGAAGGTTTCGGCTTGGTGCCAGATTTCGAACGACTCAGTTTGGAGCTGGAAGGCTTTGTGGTGTGTTTCGGTGCCAAGCCTGAAGGCAGGTTGTCTGAAACATGTTATCGGTGCCGCCCATGGCCCGCAGGCGGGGGTTTTGACTGAAGCCTTCTTCTTGGGCTTAAGTGGACTTTAGGGCAATGGAGGATCAGTACTCACGATACGCTGCCCGTGCGGGATGTCCTCGTCCACATCAGAGCCGTATTCGGAGACAGGCTCTTGTTCTTCCTCAGCTCCCATGCCATCTCCAGTCTCTTGTTCCGAATCTTCTCCGAAGAGGTCCAGAATGGAACCGGTGTGCTGGCTCAGCTAGACGGTTGCAAAGTGTGTTGTTTGATCGGAAAACCTTACACGCGTCGCAGTCCTGTTTTTTGTGCTCTAGAGATAGGCACAAGTTGCACACTTCGTGCGAGTCGGTGCGTGGGAATTTCGCGAGGCACAGAGGGCAGAATTTAAATGGAGTCCGTTCAATCTACTGCGAGGCGGACCGACAGGGGTAGGCCCAACGACCTTTCACAAGCTACCTGATTGAAAGAAGGATTTTCAGAAATACGATATGTGCAGAATGAGAATACGAGATCAAAAACAATACTGTCGAGGGCAAGTGTATTGCGCACCGAGGGGAACCCGAGAAACGGTGTCGAAACCGGAGCGCAGCAATTCATGTCCGAACCCGATGGCGGAAAAAAACAATCCTATTAATGGAGTCTATGTCCATGCGCACTATCACCGAAAAGAGGGGTCAGGAGTATGCAAAGCATGTGATGTACAGCTCACATGCCTCAAACATATAGTTACTTCTCTGATATCACAATACCTCATACTATGCTTTAATATATACTTTTCTAGCCGGTCACTCAAATAGTACCGTGGGCTAGGTAAACAAAACTAGTAAGTTGCTTACCTTTGGTAACTAGCTTTCTAATGTATACTCTTATCTAACTACAGATACCTCAACTTCTTGAAACCCTTGCATGAACCAGAATGAATACAGAGAATTTTAAATAGCTCTACCATGTCAACAGGTCGTGCCAGGTCTCCAACTCAATTCTGGGATCATACCTGGAAATGTCAAGGAACCCCGTATGGGGTCACCATGGCTTGCTGATGTCAGTTTCTCATCCTTCTTTCCATGCCCTCAGAGGAGGAGACTAGGCTGACAAGATTAAAAGAAAAATCAATGTGCAAGAGCTAAATTGGCACCTTATTCAAAACCTCAATGACACTCAAAACAGGGAGGAAGGGATGATCCGTGAGGAATCTTCAGACAGCATGAGAATGCATCAGAAAGATCCTTACCATTCTTACTGTGGAAAAATCTACCTGCTGATTCCACACCTGTGAATAAATTCAGAAGCAGTACTTCCAAGTTGTACAATCTGAGGAGATGGTCATATCAGACATCTAGCAACACAGGTCTGGCAAAATTGCCATTCCTGCAGACTTCTGAGTTGAAACAGTAATGTCTGGTGAAGGTAGAAACCAAAGCACACATTTCAGCTCAGCAAATGTCCAACAAGAGAAGATCCAAAGACAATGCCAAAGAAGTGGCTTTCACCCGATTGAATTTATGGAGTGCTTCTTGGCAAGGGCATAGCAGATCTTAGTAAAACAATACAGTTGGAAATGGTCTGCTTCTGAATTACCTTGCCCTTTTTGGGGTCAGCATAGCCAAGGAAAAGCTGTCCGTCAACTGAAAAATTGTGAGTTCTGTAAACGTAGAAACTAAGAGAAATGCACGGATGCGGAAGGTGAAGCCTTTGCTCTTCCTTGGTGGGATGAGGAGGTCAACAGAACATCAGCAAGCTGATAAACTAGCCCACATGACACTAGGTATGATAGTCTACATGACTAGCCTATGCAGATAAAAGTGAAAGAAATGTGAGCATAAATTCTGCAGTTTACGAAAACGCAGAACTGAGGTACTGGCTTTCAGAAAAAGGATTCTGAGTAAGCAACCTCAACGGGCAACTGCACTTCGGTTTGAAAGGTGAAATATTTCAGAAAAGTGCACTCCAGATCAAGGTCCCCCAATGGCATTACAAATGGCAAAAGGGTTTCCCCCAAAAAAGGTCAGTGCCTTCAGAAAACATATCACAGGAAACATGAACATAGATGGCTGATCTGCTAAACAAAGAAAAACAGAATCAGCTGCAAAACAACCTTCAATGGTGCCCTAAAACGAAGCGTAGCCAAACAAAGGCCATTGCAAAGAACAATAAATCTGATAATAGCAACCTGAGGGGATAAACAGACACCAATGCCCACAATAAACTGCTTTAATCGAGAGAAGACAAGCTGATGAGATGATGTCCAACATCTCAGCAGCCAGATGAAAAACATGCCGGCTGCCTTCCAATTTGAAGTATACAAAGAAGCGAATGCTTGAATTAATCTCAGCCATTGCTAATTACTTGAGAAAGCAACTCAGTCTATGGTTATTTTGCACACCACGCCACCTCAGTTTGGACCCAGCCATATGCAAATCAGTCTTGACCCTGCGCCAATAGAACAGTCAGACCGGACTGCCAGGCCCTCAGTGTAGTGGAACATAAGCAACCCAGGCCCGGATTTGCCCTAGTTTGGGCTCATCAGCCAGTTATAGCTGGCTTCCAGTGCAAATCTCCTCTTACTCATCTATTAATCCCACCAAACATGTGCTCACATAACCCCGCACCCACTCTATAATGATCACAACTAACCCCTGTTAAATTAGTTCCACCAAGAACCTGAAATGACTACATGGAATGGCTTGCTGGGCACACAAGACTTATCCCAATAACTGACAGTAACCAATAACCCTGGACTAACCACTAATCATGGTTTTGAGGCAGTGTGCTGCCTGAAGTAAAGAGCTTCAACGCCTCGTCAGGGGTAGTAAGCACTATATAATTACAACAACAAGTTATGATAAACTATCCTGGGCATCTGAAAGAGGTCAGAATCAGACCCAAAAGGCTTTTCAAACCTGCCATAATACTCATCACTAGGCAAGGCCTGTAAAGTTTCTCCCACTTCAACAACTGTTGTATTCAGTGTCAGAACTGGACTAAAACAGTCTTTGTCTTTGGAAAACTCACCACTCTCTAACAGATTTTAAGCCTGCAGCAGAGGTGGGCAACCAGCAAGACCTTCAGAGGAGGAGGTTTGGACAGATCATCAGGAGAATAAACAAGGTTGACCAGTGTCAGGGATGGATGGTGTAAGTCTGATAGGGGGCGCAATGGCTTTTTGGAGCTTGCAGGTGCACAAGGGAAGCCAGAAGCCAGTGTGGAGCAGAAGAGGGCCAGCAGAGAATGAAAACTGCAATTTGTACGGGTTAGCACTTTAGGCTGGAAACTCTGGAAATTGAGTTGGGGCTCTGGTCGTTGAACCAGAGCCGAATCCAGTGCTGGATCCATCATCACCAAAACTGGCTCCGTAGAGGACATTGAGGCTGGAGTTGAGGAGTGGATCGGCTAACTAGAAGTACTTACTCTTGAGTGGCTGTGATGCAGCGAGTTTAAAAGTCCCTCTTGTGGTACTTTGTGTGCTTCTTCCTGGAGAACCTGCCCTTGGAAGCAGCCTGCGTTGAGAGCTTTCTTGTTAAAGGCAGCCTGCAAAGGGGGCCAGAGAGTCAGACCTGAATCTAAACAGACCCACTGTTCTTCTTGGGTGCAAGCTATGAAGAGCTTTGCCATCCAATTCTTAGTGGCCATGACCTCGAGTCGTGTTTCACCCCCAAACACCAGAAATAGCTGTCTAAGGTCCAAGAATAACATCTGCTTGTGCAGGAGCAGTATGGTTTTTTTTTTTTTCAGAAAAATGAGAATTTTGGTAGAAAATGTTCAGAGGAGACCACCTCCAGGTTCGCAACAAAGGGAGCAGGAAAAATACAACTGATGTCAGTGTTCAGGGGTGGTGTCTTACACTGCTTTGTGTGTGATATATTCGGTGCAGTTCCTGAAGAAGAGCAAGAGCAGAGGCGTCACTTATCGCCACATAAGAGCGAATTCAACTTTCTTGATCTAGTCTGGTGCATGTAAGAGATTCAAAAGGTGAAGAAACTGCTGGTAGACGTACCCATCAGAATGAGCTGGTGGGTTCCAAGAAACAAAGATCTTTGGGAGCCCTTTAACTGCTGTCCCGTTACCAAGAAATGGGAAGTTCAGAATTTGGTTTTTGCACACGTTTTTGTGCCTGCTTGAGGCCATTAATGGGACGTTGAGGCAACCATCAAGCCATAAAGGTACTCTTTCCTAATGCCCGTTGCCATTCCCTGACTTAACAGTAAAGAATGTTCTGCAGCATGCACACTGTCCGGGTCATCACTACAGTTCTCATCCCCTGTCTCTACTTGGCCAACCTCAGCTTCATGTGCGGCATCCGTTTCAAACTTAAATTGGCCCGTGTATCCACATGGCTCGAAGAAACTGGAGGATTGTGAAATAGGAGAAGGGACTGATAAAGTAAGTAGTGCTGCAATGACTGGAATTGGCAACATTGCTGCAGAAGAACAAGTTACTTACCTTCGGTAACGCTCTTTCTGGTGGATACACAGACTGCAGATTCCTCACCTTGTGAACACCCCGAAGGTGCCAGACTGAATCCGGGGATTTTTCCCAGCAATACTCCTACTCGCCAGCAGGTGGAAGAATGCAACTATGAGTCAATAAAAACACATCACAGTCTTAGCCAAAAATGCAGCCCTTTCCCATAACACCAGTATGCCAGAGGAAAGGTGGTGTACGGTGAATGAACGGACAGAGCTTGTAGCTCACGCACATGATGAGCTCAGATAGTTTTCACTATGAGAAAGAATGTTTTGAAGATCTGTGGACACAAGGAAAAGCTATGAATCCGCTCCAACGGGGTACACATAAGTAAAGTGAAAACCAAATTAAGGTCCTACTCGAGCATCACAAATTGTGTGTGGGAACATATGACACAGACCTTTAATAACACACTTCACACCAAGTGATTTAAACGAGAACGGGCAGCCCTGCCAAGTATCATGTATCAGGCATGACGCCAACGCATTTCAGTGCGGTGGTCCGCATCACCGCACTGAAATGCGAAGTCACACACATCAAGCGCTGTTATTATAAAACACTAGTGACATTGGCATAGGCAGGCAGCCCTGCTGCATGGGAGAGTTCTTGAGGGCTGGGTTCTGAGTTGGCCGCTTGCTGCTATGTAACAACTGTAGTGAATCGCTGCGCGCTAGCGCGGCATACTTTCATTTTCCTGAGTTCATGGGCAGCAGCTGAACTCAGAAATGGCCAGCAGCTGAACTCAGAAATGGCCCAGGCAGGCTGGTCTTGATGAGGTCACAGCCGGCGCGGTAATGAATCCCGCGGCCGCTGCAACACACACGCCCCACTAGGACGTCCAGCTGAGCCAGCCGGCCCAAGCGAGCCTGATTCGGGCGGCCGGTCACAACAAGGAGAGGCGAGCTAGGCGGCCGGCATCACATGAAATGCAGCTGCTCTCGAGTAAGTGTGTGCCTAGCCCTGAAGTTAGAGAGGGGTGTAAAATAAGAGTACTCGCTGGCAATAATAGCCAAATTATCTGTGCCCCAGACTTTGCATTCCGACCTTAAGTTCAAGGCAAATACGCGCTACACTCCGCACTCGCAGCCACACACAGACTTGCACATAGCAGCCAGTCAGTGACACGCGCGCGCACACACACAACATGCACGGCATGACACCTTTCTCAGGCCAGCTCAGCTAATGTAAAATGACTTCTCTGTGCCACATAAACTCACTTGACTTCTACTAATGTCACTCACTACACATGATCTTCCATATAATTGTCCACTGGCTCGAGACTGCCATGCCCCAAATGCCCAGCGTGCATGCTGAAGTCTGCCACAATTAGTTTTCCCTTCGCTATGGGCCAGCCAACAACTCCAACTGTGCTTTACTTTAGTTATGATAGGCAATTAAATCCGGGGCTCAGGAGAGGCTAGTGGGTGTCTTATGAAGGTGATGCCAGTGTTTGTGAGGCATTTGGTAGCCGGACGTATACGTGTTGTACATGAATGGCTAACTAAACTGAAGTTGAAGTGCATCAAAAATACATTAGTTATTGGAGCATGTGGATGGAACGTGGAGCAGAACGTTTATTCGGTATATGAACTAATTCATGCTAGGCGGCCTCAAGTTGAACTGGCCATTCCTTGAAGAACTTCAAAACAACTGTGTAAGTGTTGAGAGAGATTATACAACTACAGTGCCCTAGCTGCTGGCTATGCCTGAGACTTCTCTGTCCCTCAGCCGTAGGCCTAATGCATTTCTGGTGCTTTGCAGCAGTTTTACGATTTTCTTGTTGCTCTAATTTAATTTATTATAGGTTTCCCTCGTCTTCATTGCTGGATTTTGCTTGCCCAAAGGTGTCACTCTTAGTCGTTGAAATGTCACTCGTAATTACACTGACATTCTGAAAATGTCACACATAGCCATCTGAAACCTTGGCAGCTACGAACGGGTGGCACCAGTAAACGCAAAAAAAGATCAAAAGGGCTGATAAATAAGCTTTAACAGTGCCCACAAAAATTCTTGTTAGGCTAAAGACAGCACAAAAAGTAAAATATCTGACAACTTTGCCTGTAATTGGTCTGCATGGCGGGATTCAGACCAGGCCACAAACTAATCCTAGCGTCTGGCGTAAACAGTTGTCACAGATGGATGCCTGGCTGCTAGAATGACACCCACTACCTCGGCGGAGTGGGAGTAATTGGAAGTCAGTCAACTGTCACCACTCCACATGGAGGTGTAGCCCTGCCCTTCAACATAAGACCCTGACTGGAGGACAGATGCTCATGCCCATAAGTTCTGAACACACTCTCCTGGCTCGATCCAGAGCCATTAGGATGATTTGGGCCCTAGGCGATTTTCATATAAAATCCAGGATCCGCTGACGACACTTTGGCGGGCTTGGTAGTGGGACATTGTTCGTGAACTGGCCCAAAAAGAATGGGACAAATATTGACGCACCTGTTAAAATTGAACTCCCCATCGCCCGCTTCAATACATACAGCCTAACATTCTCCACAGGACATACCTTACCCCGGTCAAACTACACAAAATTTACCTTGCAACACCACCTAACTGTGCATGATGCCATGCTCCTGGGGCGGATATGCTACACATGTTCTGGGATTGCAGATGCCCGAGTTCTTTGGAGGGAGGTCACAGACGCTCTTGATAGAGTAATAGGTCATACGGAACTGAACAATGCATCCAGCAGTCTGCTAGGGCTGCATAAACATCTTAAAGCTGGGGGGGCCTTTACTAACTTTACTGAACTAACATTGTTAATGGCATGACGTAAGATCACAATGCACTGGAAGGCAAGTGCACTTCCAAGCAAGATAAACTGGCAGGCGAGG
The DNA here is from genome assembly GCF_964204655.1 of Triturus cristatus. Lineage (NCBI taxonomy): Eukaryota > Metazoa > Chordata > Amphibia > Caudata > Salamandridae > Triturus > Triturus cristatus. The sequence continues at coordinate 938,300,179 of NC_140590.1, read as the reverse complement.
ACTATTAAATGTGGCAGGGCCGAGGCCACGGTGCTACACAGAGAAGAGGCATGTGGATTACGAAAACACCCTTTTGTGGCTATATAGGACGACCTATTGTATGCATTTCATTGCACACCTGACAGCGACACTGCTCCAAATTAGCAAGACACATTGAACAGCTGGCTATCAAGAATACCCCTACTAGCGGGGCCCTACATTCCCTCCCTACCGGCTGACCCAAAACTCCCCAACTCGCCATTACCCCATCACAAATACACAAGTCACGAGGCGCCGCTGCACTACATACCTCGCAAAGTTGTATTCCCCTTCGATGCTGTGGATGGGCAGCAGGCAGACAATGTACTACCACTGCGTGACAATTATGCTTTATTCAAGGCTCATGGTTTAGTTTAGTTGTTTTGTTCCTTAAAATCTGTACTGTTATCACATTATGTACGAATGTTTGTATGCATCGAGTCATGCTAGAAGATGCTGAAATACTAGAATGGGATGGTTGAACCCATTGAGCTCACCCAGTCGATCTGCCAATTTTTTTTTTAAACCATCTTTATTGAGATTTTATGCAATATGGTACATGAGATGTAATCATCAATAAGCTATCTCAATAGCTTATTGATGATTACATCTCATGTACCATATTGCATAAAAATAATAAAGATGGTTAAAAAAAAAAATGGGCAGATTGACGGGGTGAGCTCAATGGATTCAACCATCTCATTCTCAGTGGGCAAATCTCCCTTCTTCTTAGTCACCCAAACTCAAAGCCTGTATTCCGTTTTTTACAGTTGCTGATACGTAACAAGTGCCATGGCAAATATGAAGATTTGAGATAGGAAGCAGTATAAGGGAGAGCAACCAGTGATACAAGACGCTACCTGTCAATATTATTATGCACTGGGGATATGTATTTCTATTCATGCACCGATTTAATTCCAAACTACAGATTTAATAAAAACTTTTTTAAAAGACGGTTGAAGTTCTGCAGCCTCTTCTTCGGTTGAATGAGTGAAAAATGTTTACTTTTTGCCTCACTTTTTATTATGCAGGATAAAAAAAATTTATTCGTTTATTTAGTTGCTAATTTCTACACCAAAATAAAAAATATTTTCAAGTAAATATTTTTAAGGTACGTTTATACATTTTTTTTATCATTCAGATGCATGTTTTTGAAAAAGAAATTCGATTTTGTTTGCTTCTGTGTTACGTTTCATTAGGATGCAAAATGCTTTTGAGGAACTGACTTTTCTCTATGTTGGCCTCTCTGTTTTCCCCTTCTCTAACTCCTCTCTGACAGCGATGATTGGAAGATGAACTATGGGACAATACCCTGTCTGGAAGGGGTAAACTATAGGGTGCTTCAATGTCTCCTAGAGCTGGGTTTTAAAATGGTTCAACGACCCAAAGTACTTTGCCACTGTGCACTACACTTGGCACATCTACACTCCACTTTCGTCCAGACCATTCCTTTAAATTTTTCTCCTACGTTCCAATTTCTTCTTTTTCCCTTTCACATACCTTCCCTCACTTACTATTAGCTTTTCTTCCTTTCCTTTTCCTCATCTCCATCTGTTACAGGTCTTTTAGTGTGGGTTGCATGAAAACGGGGGCCCGTTAAAACACTCGTGCTATACAAAGGCTCAAACACCCAGCATCTCTGCACCTTTCCTCTAAAGAACACCACTGGGGCATTAAAGGCCATGCACCTGCACTAAAGGGCAAGGCTACCAATTATGAATTGAATTAGTATACTGATGTGTTGTTCTGTAGAAAGCTAAAGAGAAGACAGATGAAACTGCACCTGCAACACTTGTGTCATTTAAAAACAAAACGTCAGAGATGTTAGTTTAGTATGATGAATATCTGCTTCAAATCAAAGTAATAATATCAACTTTGCAAAGGAGGAACTGCCTGCAGTGGGATCTATTAATTTCTGAAATTTCATGCAATTAAGAGCCCTTTTGAAGATGCTAAATAAAACCCAAATATTCCGAGTGGATCAAGCAAAAACCTGGTACACCACAATCAAAGCATGTGTGCTCCAACCGGAGACAAAAATCGGCAATGACTTCCGGACTGATAGAAGTAACAAACCAATCGATCACAAACCATTTTAACCAGGTGTAGACCTAATGGCTTTGAGAAAGCTTGGGTTTCTCCCCAGAAGGAAGCAATGTGTATGCAGTCACGGAGGACACGCTGAAATGTATTTTGCTTTAAGATAAACAACTCTGAGACGCCACTGTGGGCACACATATGGGTGTGGAGGCAAAGCAGCCATGTTTGAATGGTCGGAATACCTTTCTAATGTGGCTGCATGCTAAAATAGTGATGGATGATCAGCGAGGCAAGTGACTGAGTGTTGGGGGAGAAGGCTGGGTTTGGCTGGTGGGGGTTGTTGGGAGAGGGAGAATGGGAGCGGGGGTTTTGGTTAGGGCGTCTTCTTGTGAAGTGGTGGCGGTTGGGAAAACAAGAGGAGCACACAACACAAGATGGGCGAGCTAAGGAGAGAGGATAGTCCCTTATGTGCTGTAGTACAAGGTCCTGATACGAGCTGTGAAAGACCAACTCATCCAATCAAAAATCAGTGAGACAGAAATGCTCATTGTGCTGGCCTAACAAAAGAATAAGGAAATACGTCATCAAATCAGAAGCAGGGGACTTGGGATAGACAAGAAATCCACTGATCCATGAGAAAGGGGAGGATTCGAAGCCCACACTAAGTATATACTGGATAAAATAGAAATAGATCTATAGGAAACAGTCAGTTTTCAGTAGACAAGACCTAATATGGAAAAAAACACCACTTGTTCTCCCTTGAACTGAAAGCAGCAACTGAACAAATGAAGAGGCAGTACTATGAGAAAAGTTAGAACCAATTAAGGAAACTTCTCACAAAAGGAATTTTGCCAGAGAAAACACCTTATTATGTTAAAGTGCCACAACAGCTGTACATTAAGACAACAATCAATTAACCGTAGTAGTTCCTGCTTGAACGTACATTTTGTGCATCATTTTGTTATTAAAGCTCTGTCAAATAGGACATAATACAAACTTTAACATGTGTAGAAATTAAATTTAGAGAACAAACGCTATGAACCCAAATCAGAAAAATATGTTTTGTCATGATAGCTAGCCAATCTAAATAAATATTGAAATATAACAAACAGCAAACGTTTAGGTTCAAAGAGCTATCCTCTAGCACTACATCATAGAGTCTGGTAAAAGTGATATTACATACATGAACTTGATGAATTTGTCCACGGATGTGGTGAAAAATGTTGTCTATTAAAGCCAGGAGTCCCACCAGTTGCTGGTCCTTGAAGAAACACTTGAGTTCCTTGCATGTTTGATGAAAAACTTATGGGATGTGAAGGAGGAGTAGTACAGCTTCCAGAAATATCTAAGCTGGGCAACACTAACAGTAAAATTATCATATTAATAAATGATATCTTTAGAAAAAGTGCAAATAATGAAAACAATTTACAATGTGAAAGTTAAGTATAGCTTCAACTATGGATTACTCACTACTTGGGAATGGGTTTAATTATTAAAAAATACTTACTCATAAAACACTCCAGATGACCAAGAAATTTGAATATACACAAAGAAATGTCTAAGAATCTAGACCTAGTGTACACTTTCATGCTACTGAATAATCCTGATGCATTGTGCATCATCCTCAGTTCAGACAATAGTGAACAAGGATGCATATAACACCACCTAGCCCTGAAGCAGATTCTTAATGAAAGATAATGTAGTAAAAAAAATATATATTACAACAGGGTAACCTTTTACATTTTAAGCCTTTTTGGTTTCTAACAAAGCAGAAGCGAATAAAGAGGTATATGCAGTGTAGCATCAAACAGAATGCGTGCCCACACACACACACTTATTTTAGTCAATCACAGATATAAAAAACACAAACCCCATCAGTGGACACAAATAAAGACTTTTTAACATTAAAGATAACAGAACAAGATAAAATTCCACTCAAGAGGGTGAATATAGCTTTTCATCACCAATACCAAATACTTATTTCAGACTTACTGTCAATTTAAGTACTTTTAGGTTTGGCAAAGGGGTTTTCTGCGCAGGAAGCCAATAAAAGAACAGGCAAAAAGAAAGAGAATGGGGGCAAGAGAAGATGACTATGTGAAAAATATGATACGATTGACCTAAACGGGATTGTGGGTGAGTAGACTCAAGCATATTATTTGGAGAGGTCATGGAACACAAGGAAAATATTAGAAATAGTCAAGAAAAGGAGAAAGACAAGAGGTAAAGGCTAAGATGTTGAAAGGAAATGAAGGGGCAAGAGACCATTGAGATACTAGGCAAAAGGTGGCTGAGAAGAGTGGTGCCAATGGAGGAGTATGTGAACATGCTCGACAAGGACATTTATCACAAGAAAGGAAATTGCTGTTATGGGGTTGAATATAGCATCGGATGCATGAGTGTGTTAACATTTCTTCTAGTTATTTACCATTTGGTTAGGTTTTTATTTTGAAGCATTTTTCTTTTTGCAATCGAGAAGGAATATGCTACTTACCAGTATGCATCTGTTCTTGGCATGTAGAGCTGCAGATCTACACACTTTTGCATAGATCACCATCTGGTGTTGGGCCCGGATGTTTGCAGTTTGTTTTTCCTCTTGGAAAGTCTTTGGAAGTCACGAGGTCGGTGACTCCTCCTTTGGTTCGTATTGCGCATGGGCTTCGGCTCCATCCTCAGATTGTTTTTCGCCAGCAGGGAAAGATGGAGCGTAGTAATGATAGTAAAGAAACCCATGTGTGTTGTATCTAAATAAGATAGACTGGAACAGATACAGGTAGCCGGGTGGGCGTGTATAGATCTGCAGCTCTACATGCCAAGAACAGATGCATACTGGTAAGTAGCATATTCCGTTCGAGGCATATGAGCTGCAGATTACACACTTTTGCATAGACTATATAGCAGTACCCAACCTTAGCGGCGATCACCGGTATCCGTTGCAGTGGTTTGGAACAGTGTTTTTAGTACAGCCTGGCCCACACTAGCTTGTTGCTTGGTTTGCACATCTACACAGTAATGTTTTGTGAAAGTGTGCGGTGTTGACCATGTTGCTGCTTTGCAGATATCATCTAATGGTATGTTCCCTAGAAAAGCCATAGAAGCCCCTATCTTCCGTGTAGAGTGGGCTTTAGGGGGAACAGATAGCGTTCGTTTTGCTTTGTGGTAGCAAATCTGTATGCATTTTACAATCCACCTAGCTATCCCTGATTTAGAGATGGGGTTGCCTTTATGTGGTGGAGAGAAAGAGACAAATAGCTGTTTGGTCTTTCTGAAAGGTTGTGTTCTTTGGATATAGTAAAGTAAGGCCCTTTTAACATCTAGTGTGTGTAGAGCCCTTTCTGCAACAGTTTGAGGTTGTGAGAAAAAAAACGGTAATTCTACCGATTGGTTTAGATGGAAGGGAGAAATGACTTTGGGTAGGAATTTTGGGTTGGTGCGGAGTACAACCTTGTTCTGGTGCATTTGGAGAAAATGTTCCTGTATAGTGAGTGCTTGTATCTCACTGACCCTTCTAAGGGAAGTGATGGCCACCAGAAAAGCTGTTTTCCATGTGAGAAATTGCAGTTCACATTTATGCAAAGGTGCGAAAGGCGGCCCCATTAGCCTTGTGAGAACTATATTTAAGTTCCACACAGGTGAGGGTGGTACTCTGGGTGGAATTACTCTTTTGAGGCATTCCATGAAGGCTTTAATGGCAGGCACCCTGAAAAGTGATAGGTGCTGTCTGTTCTGTAGGTAAGCAGCAATTGCTGCGAGGTGTAACCGAATGGATGTATATCCTAGGTTACACCTTTGTAGATGGAGCAAGGAACATATGATGTGCTGTATGGATACATCTAGAGGGTTGATTGTGTTGTTATGGCAGTAAACAACAAATCTTTTCCACTTTGCAGCGTAGCATGCCCTAGTAGTAGGGCGTCTAGCTTCTCTGATAATGTTCATGCAATCAGGGGGAAGGTTAAGGTATCCGAATTCTAGGATCTCAGGAGCCAGATCGCAAGGTTGAGCTGAGCTGGGTCCGGGTGCCTGATCTATCCATGGTTCTGGGTTAGGAGGCATGGTGAGAGGTGTAACTTTTGGTGTGGCACTACCGAGAGTTCCAGCAGCGTGGTGTACCACGGTTGTCTGGCCCATGTTGGAGCTACCAAGATGAGCGTGAGGGAGTGCTGTTGTAGCTTTCGCACCACTAATGGAATTAGTGGGAGAGGTGGAAAAGCGTACGCAAATTTGCCTGACCAGTTCATCCATATCGCATTGCCTTTGTACAATGGGTGTGGGTATCTGGCGGCGAAGCTTGGGCATTTTTTGTTTTCCAGGGTGGCGAAGAGGTCTATCTGAGGATGCCCCCACTTCTGAAAGAACGGGTGAAGAACCTGTGGGTGAAGTTCCCATTCGTGGATCTGTTGTGTTTGTCTGCTGAGCAGATCTGCCATGGTGTTTTGGACTCCTGGGACATGTTGGGCCAGGAGAAAGATTTTTTGCGGAATTGCCAATCTCCATATGCTCTGTGCTAGATGAGAGAGCTGTGGAGTGTGTGCCCCCCTGTTTTTGAATGTAGTACATGGCAGTCATGTCTGTGCGAATGAGGACTGCCTTGCCTGAAATCTGCGTCTGCAAGGATTTTAGGGCTAGAAAGATTGCCAGTAACTCCAGATGGTTGATGTGGAGTAACTTTTGTTGCGGCGTCCATGTGCCCTGCACTGTGAGGTGTAACAGATGAGCTCCCCAGCCAGAGAGCGATGCGTCTGTTAGGATTATTTGTGGAACGGGGTCCAGGAACGGTCGACCTTTGGAAAGATTTGTGGTGTTCCACCACTGCAGAGAGCGATGGGTGCGACCGTCTACCAACACCAGATCTGTCAGTTGCCCCTGGGCCTGGTTCCACTGGCGTGCTAAGCACTCTTGGAGTGGACGCATCTGGAGTCTTGCATGAGGTACTATGAAAATGCAAGAGGCCATCATCCCTATCAGTTGCATAAACACTCTTGCTGGGAGAGAGTGTTGAAGTATGAATTTTTGACGCAAAGCCTGGATGCTTGCAATCCTGGTAGGATTGGGATAGGCTATGGCTTTTGAGGTGTCTATGGTGGCACTGAGGTATTGCTTTGTGTGGGATGGTATCAGCTGGGACTTTTGGTGGTTCACCGTGAAACCTAGCTGGTGAAGTAGTTGGATTGTAGTGGCGGTGTGGTGTACACATTGGTTGTAGGACGTGGCTTTTATTAGCCAGTCGTCCAAATATGGGAAGACGTGAATGTGCTGTCTTCTGAGGTGTGCCACCACTACTGCTAGGCACTTGGTGAATACCCTTGGTGCTGTTGTGACCCTGAACGGGAGCACTCTGAACTGGTGGTGTTGCCCGTCCACTACAAATCTGAGGTACTTTCCGTGAGCATGGTGTACCAGAATGTGAAAGTATGCGTCTTTCAAGTCCAGTGTGGTGAGAAAGTCGTTCTGGGAGAGGAGCGGAAGAACCTGTTGAAGGGTTACCATGTGGAAATGGTCCGAATGTATGTAAGTGTTTAGAGGCCTGAGTTCTAAAATAGGTCGTAGAGTCTCGTCTCTTTGGTATCAGAAAGTACAGGGAGTAGACCCCTAAATTTTGCTGATTGGCCGGGACTTGTTCTATGGCTTGTTTTTGCATGAGGGAGATAACCTCCTGTTTTAGTAACGTGGCATGTTCTTGTGACATTGGGCGTTGCCTGGGTGGAATGTTTGGGGGGGGGGGGGAGATGTTAATTCTAGGCAGTACCCTGAACGAATAATTTGGGTCACCCATCTGTCTGAGGTGATGGTCTCCCAGACGTGAAGGAAATTTTGTAGCCTGCCCCTGACCGGAGTGGGATGGTCTGGAGGGAGCAGGGGGAAGTCATTGGGTAGGCGGTGTGGCAGAGCGGGCGGTATTTGTTTTGCCTCTGCCTTTATTATTATTGCCTCTATAGCCGCCTCTTTGATAACCCCTTGTGAAGGTGGACTGAGGAGGGGATTTGTAGGACGTGGAGGCGCTATCTGAGGAGTAGCCTCTGCCCGTGCCCCGAAAGGAAGAGCGGCGAAAGGAGCGCCTAGGAGGGTGTGACTGTAGGGCTCCCATAGATTTAGCCGTATCTGTGTCTTTCTTCATCTTCTCGAGGGCCTCATCTACCTTTGGACCAAATAAATGTTGTTGATCAAATGGGTGGTTTAATATGGAGGCTTGTACCTCAGGTTTAAAGCCTGAAACTCTTAGCCAAGCGTGGCGACGGAGGACACTAGTGTTGATGGCCCTGGAGGCTGTGTCTGCCGCGTCTAAGGCACAGCGTATAGAGGTATTAGTTATGGTTTTTCCCTCTTGAATCAATTCATTAGCCCTATTTTTGTGCTTTTCTGGGAGATGGTGCATGATGGTTTCTAGCTCATCATAATGCACTCTGTCGTATCTGGCCAATAGCGCTTGAGTGTTGGCGATAAGCCATATATTGGCAGCCTGTGACGCAGTGCGCTTTCCTGACGCGTCCAGTAGCTTTGACTCTTTGTCAGGTGGTGGTGCTTCGCCTGACGCCTGGGAATTTGATCTCTTCCTAGCCGTGGATACCACTAGGGAATCCAGTGGTGCAGGTCCTTTGATGTAGGCAGGATCTCTGGGGGCAGCTTTATATTTTTTCTCTATGCGTGGGTTTAGGACCCTAGCCCTGACTGGGTCTTTAAAAACCTCTGGCGCATGTTTTATTACCCCTTTGAGCATAGGTAGTATAGCAGTAGACCTATGTACAGTATCAAAGGTGTCTAGGAGGAAATCTTCCTCTACTGGGTCAGTATGTAGCTCTACCCCGTGATAATGTGCCGCCCTCTGAAGTAGGTGGTGAAAACCTAACGAATCTTCTGGTGGGGATGGCCTGGATGGATAAAGGTCATCTTGTGGGACATCTGGGATGTCTGGATTGTTATAATCATCCCATGGGTCAGGGGATCCAGTAGGGGTGGGGTCTTGTGGCACATCTGCTGGGTCGTAGTATGGGTCCCCCTGATCATCATGGTCTGGAGACGTGGTCGGAGAGCGATGAGGCAGGGGTGGAGAAGGTGGAGAAGGTGGAGGTGGAGAGGGTGGAGGAGGTGGGGAAGGCACTCTGAAAGGGGAGGTAGCACAGTCCTTCCTCTTTAGAGGTGGAGGTGGAGCTGGTTTGTCCAAATGTCTCTTTTTTGAAAACAGTGCCAAATGTCCAGTTTTTGGATCCTTGGTAAGTGTCTTTTGCAGAGGCCGATCTCTTCTTCGGTGCCGAAGGGTGTTTTTCGGCACCGCTGGCCGGCTGGCTCGAGCCCCCGGAAGGCTTATTAGGCTTCTTCACCGGGCCCGAAGGTGGGGTGTTAGAAGCAGTGTCTTGCCTAGGCTCGGAGGCGAAGGCGTGACCGAAGCCTTTTTGGGTGTCGGCGCGGGTGTGGGAGGAGGTATAGTACTCACGACCCTCTGCGCCGGGGTGATGTCCTCCACATCTGAGTCGTCGGCTTCGGAAGCACTGACTAGGTCGTCGTCTTCTTCGGTGTGCTGCTGTTCCAGAGCTTTGATGTCGTCCCAGAAGATGTCGACTGGAGCGGAGGTCGAGGAGTGCGCCATGTTGCATCTGGCCCTTCGATCTCGAATAGTCTTTTTCGATCTAAAAGACTTGCAGGCGGGACAGTCTCGAGCCTCGTGTTCAGGGGAGAGGCAGAGGTTGCACACCTCATGAAGATCGGTGTGGGGGAATTTGGACCCACATCGAGGGCACTTCTTGAAGGGAGTTCTTTCCATCAGCCGAGACCGGAGCCGGGATAGGCCCGAAGGCCGCCGTCGACGACTGGAATCGAAGAAGTGTCTAAGAGAAGGTGATTAAGAAGATTTGTATCTGAAGAATACCGATGAACAAGGATTTTGCGTCGATCGTTGAACTGGAAAAGTTCGGAACGGGAGCGCGAAGTATTACATCCGAGCCCAATGGCGGAAAAAAAACAATCTGAGGATGGAGCCGAAGCCCATGCGCAATACGAACCAAAGGAGGAGTCACCGACCTCGTGACTTCCAAAGACTTTCCAAGAGGAAAAACGAACTGCAAACATCCGGGCCCAACACCAGATGGTGATCTATGCAAAAGTGTGTAATCTGCAGCTTATATGCCTCGAACATATTATTCTAAGTAAGACTGGACCATGAAAGTGTTTAAAACCCCAAGTAAAACACCTCAATGAAATCAATTCGTGAGCAGACAGGTTTATCACTAGAAGTAATACAAATCCTGTGAAGACACTGCTTAAAGCTAATATTCGGACTTATTTTCATCATAGTAGCTAGAAAGACATAACAAATACAGAATTATAAGAAACACTGCCAAATATCATTCAAAACAAATAACAGCAAGAAGCAGAGGGAAGAAAAAACTATCAATAAGACTTATTTTTTTCATAAAAGGGGTTTGGGACTTTTACTGAAGGATTCAAAGATTCCTCCATGTAAGAAAGAATCCCATAGAAGCTACAACACAACAAAGAAGAGTATGAAGGAGAGGTGGTGAGACCTGCTAAACAGCTAAATTATATTCTAACATCGAATACACATTCTAATAGGTAACATTTGGTAACACTTTCTGGTGGGCACTATCTAACCGCAGGTTCCTCACCTTTAGATTATCCACAGGCGCCAGGAACCCCACAAAGAGCTAACTGTCCACCATTTGGTACTATCTATGTAGAAGCTCAGTGCTATCTTGGCGTCCAAGAAATGGCGTCTCTCCTCCTTCGTAGCATAGAAAGCCAGCAGGGTGATGGTTTGACCTAAGTGGAACTGTGTTCACGACTTATGGCAGAAAGGATGACAGTCTGCAGAACCAGTTTGTCTGGACAGAAGGTGGTGTACAGTGGGTTGACACAGCTTGAAGCTCACTCACACGCATCACTGACACTGTCTTGAGGGTGAGGAGCTGTAAAAGAGCCATGAAGTGGCTCAAATGGCATGCACATAGAAAAGTGAGCACTAAGTTATGGTTCCACTGTGACATGGCAAAAGGAGAGGGAAAAAACAAATGTTGAAACCCTTTCAAAAATCTAATAACAATCTGAACAAAGAAGGCTGATCTGGCAACTGCAAAATAGACAAAAAAGATAAAAGAAACGCTTTAACTGTGCCCAGAGCAAGGCCTTGCTGGGCTAGGGGCAAAGCAAATAACAAAGCTTCAGATAATTTGGCCTGAAGGGGGTCGGTCTGCTGATTACTGCACCAAGTCACAAATTTGTCCCAAACCAACTACAGGCGTATGCAGTTTTTGTCAAGGGATGACAGGCTACTGAGATGACATCAACCACCTAAAAAGAATTGTCAAAAGTGCTTAGCTGTCACCGCTCAATCTCTCTTCATTAAGGTGGAGATTGTGAAGGCCCAGGTGCAGTATTCTGTCCTGCTGCTGCAACAGCAGATCATCCCAAAGGGGAAGCCTGACCGGAGGACAGATGCTCAAGCCCAGGTATTCTGAATACCATATTTTCCATGTCCAATCCAGTCGAATAGGATGACTTGGGCTGGTTGTTTCTGATCTTTAGGACTCAAGGCAGGAGTGGTATAGTCCAAAATTACACTCAAGCCAGAACAAGTCACATAGCCAAAGATGCTTTGGAAACTCCAACGAGCAGAAGTGCTGACATTGCGTTTTCTCGGCAGTGGTGAACAGATCGAGCCAACGTTCTTCCCACTTTCAGAAGATACCCTGAGCCACCTCTGGGTGTAACTGCCAATTGTGATCCACTAGGCATCAACAGCTAAGCTCATTCACTCTGGTATTTAATTATCCTGCCAGATGGCTCATCACCAGAAACATTCCTTGGTGGGGAGCCAATTCCAGAAGCGCAAGGCCTCCTGCACAGGGTCGGTTAACCCACCCTGCCCTGTTTGTCGCAGTGCCACATGTCTTTGGGGTTGTCAGTGAGCACCTCTACCAGCTTCACCTTTATGAATGGATGGCTTTCAATGCCAAGCGGATGGCTCATATCTCCAGAAGGTTTATGTGGAGTCAGGACTCTGCCGGAGACCAGATTCCTATGATCTCCACCACTTCCAGATGGCCACCCCAACCCAGAAGTGATGCATCACTCACCACTGAGCTCTGGTTGGGGAAGGGCCTAGAGAGTTCGACCACTGACCCCCGCGGTCCAGCAACCACAACTGTAGATTCTTTGCGGTCTACTCTGAATTATGAACGTGGTCAGAGAGGTCCCCTCGATGTTGGGACTACTAAGACATCAGATCTCACTGCAAAACCTGCACATACAACCTGGCGTGCTCAACCAGCAGGATGCAGGAGACCACCAGTCCTATCAATCACAGCCAACCTCAATGAAATCCAGGGCCTAGGATTAAAGATCGAGATCATAGCCTTAATGTTCTGGACTCTTTCCTAATGGAAAAGGGACGAAACCAAACCATGACAAGAATGGCTGTGATGAATGGTAGCATCTTAGAAGGAGTCAGGTGTGACTGCAGCACTTAGACATTGAACCCCAAAGATGATAGGAGGTTTGCTGTAGTCTGGAGGTGGTTAATAATTGGCAGGGACGAGCCCGCCTTCAACAGCCAGTTGTTGAGGTAGGGGAAGACTGGAAATCCTGACTTCCAAAGGTATGCTGGCACCACGATCATCACTTTCGTGAACACCCGAAAGGCACTGGTGGGACCAAAGGGGAGCAGAGCAAAATTAAAATGCTCCTGGTTCACCATGAACTGCAGTGGGCCGGGAGGATGGGTATATGGAAGTAGGGTGTCTGGCAGGCTCAATGCAACAATCCAGTCTCCAGGGCAGACAAGAACTCAGCCACTGTGAGCATTATACATTTTTCCTCCGGGAGAAAAGTAGTGAGAGGGCGTAGGTCTGAAATAGGCCAGAGTCTTCCAACCTTTTTGGGCACAAGGAAATAGCGGGAACAACAACTGCATCCTACTGTAGGCACAGCATCTTCGATAGTCCCTTTGGCAAAAAAGGCTTGCACATCCTGCCACAAAAAGGGAAGCTGGTAGTCAGTCGCTGGGGAAACAATGGAAGGTGTGGTAGTGCAGAAAGAAAGGGGAGGGCATAGTCTTACCAAACAATTTGCAGGACTCCCACCCCTGTCCCACCTGAAGGCTGTGCTCCACTAAAGGTCCGCTAAAGAGATATTGCAGGTGGAGCTGCAGTTAAGGTAGTGGACTGGGTGGCTCGTTGAACTTGGCCACAGAGGCAGAAGGGCATCACAACCGTGAAGCTGCTAGAGGCCATGCTGGGGTCGGATTGGCAGGCAGAATGGGGCACCTCTGCCAAATCACGAAAAAAGCGGTAGGGCTGATGCAGTTGGCAGGGTTGGACAAATCTACTTAAAGAACGTGCCATGCCCTGCTCTCATTGACCTGCTGTCCTAGAACTGCAGGAGTCAGTCATGTCCCCAAACAGGTGAGTCCCAGCATGAACAGCATGTCCATAAGGGACAACAGGACATAGTCTGAAAAGCATATGGAACTCAGCCAGGTGTGGCAGCAAATGGCAACACAGGTGCCGATGAAATCAGTGGTGGCCAATCCACAACGAATTGTGAACTTGGCAGCATCTTGGCCATCCCGAATGGCTTGGGCAAGGACAGGTCGGAAATGTTTGAGGACAATTGGGAGGACTTGAGCCACAGAGCCACAAAGGGTGTGTGAATTGCACCTCTGCAGATAGGTTGCATTTATGGATTTGAGCCCTAAGTTGGTGGATCAAAATGCTGGTTTGCCAATAATTTCAACATGTTTTGACTCAGTCTAGGGAAGTAGCTGGGAATGCACTGGGATCGGTCATACTTGCACAACCAGACTTTCAGAGGAGGGGTGCTGATATAGGAAAGTGGGCTTGTCCAGGGCAGGGCGATGGTGTTGCACAATTTGGCAGATGACTGGTGGACCAGAGCAAGGTTTGGCTCATGACTCCAATAAGGTGTACGTTAAGGCCTCGTTAAATGGCAAGAGGGGTTCGGAAGATGTTTGTCCTGTCTGGAGAATTTCAGTCAATAAGTTAGTCTTTAACTCTAAGGTGGAGAGCTAGAGGTCAAGGACTTCAGCTGCTCTAAGCATTGCCACTTCTGTGTCTGGTATAGGGGATGAGAGAAGTCCCATTTCAGAGGAGGTATCAAGACCACTAGCCTACCGCAAGTCATCTTACCTATAATCATCTTGATAGGGCTGAGCAAACTCATCACTCTCATCATAATCATTGTCTGAGTCTGTGCAAAAAGTGAATGCAGGGTGTGTTGTCTAACCTGTGGAGAGTAAGTGGCACCTCAACTGTTTACCGAGCGTGGCAGGGGGTGAGATTGGACTGGCACAGTCTCAAGAGTTGGACACTACTATAGGTAGCTCCCCATCTGGCTTTGCTGTATTTGATACTGGCGCTAAAATCCTGGGCACCGGCATGGACTGCAGCACTTGAGGAAGGGTGTGGACTGAGGCCCAAAGACACGTCATAATTAGTCGGCAAGAAGCCAAACTGCCTGCGCAGGGCTGAGCAGACCTCTTTGATCTGTTGCAGAGTGCCAAACTGCTCCGGAAACTCTGGTTGTGCCTGAAACAGTTGAGGAACCGTCTCTGAAGTCGGATGACTCCCGGAGCAAGTTCTAGATCCATGCTCCTGCCCCTGCCCCTGCTCAGGCAAATGTGGGTGGTGAAGAGGGCTGAGTTCTGCTTTGATTTCTTATGTTTCTTTTTAGACTTACTGGACACAGTGAACATCAGCCTCACAAGCGGCTTGAGCAACTCCTGGATCGGAACCAAACCTTGGACCGCAAATCAGAATGGTTTCGGCAAGAAGTCCTCTTATGCTTGGTGGTGTCAAGTTTTGCCTCGCTGTAATGGATGGACTGCGGGTTTATCGATGTGCAGACACTTCACGCATTGGAGTTGTGGTTCCACCACGGGCACGTAGCCACTGGTCTTTACCCCTTACAGTAAAACCACAGGCACACCTGATGGGGATCTGTCGCAGACATTTGCTTGCAACAGTACCTACAGGGCTTAAAACCTGTATTTTCAGAGGGAGTCATCCCTTGCACACTGTAGACATTTGGAGGAAATATCAAGGTAAAGTGTCTCTGCGAAAGATAAGAGCTCAGATCCATGTCAGGAGGCGCTGAAAGAAAGGAACTGATGTCAGCGTGAGAGAGTAGCACCTATACAGGTTCCACATGTCATTTCCAGAATGGAATGAGATCAGTGGAAAGCTGCACAACGCCACCTACCAATATGCAGAAGGACTACAGAGTAGTTTCAAGATCCAGTCTGATGCTTGGGGCATATTGAAAAAAGTGAAAATCTTCAGCTAGAAGTCTCTATCAGAAGCCTACGTTGCGCCTGACAAATATCCAGGACAGGCAATCTGCATGCCAACATAGTGGTAGCAATCTTAGCTTTGGTTGAATGATCCTTCAACCCTTGTAGAGGCTGCTTCTTACCCATCTCATAGTGGATGTTAATGCAGAGGACAATCCTCCTGGACAAGAAAACAATTTACTTACCTGTAACTTTGGTTCCCCAGTATTGGTAACTTTCATAGATTCTCATGCTTTGTATCATTCCCCGTCGTCGGAATGGGAGCCTCGGTAAATAAAAAATATATCATAACCATAGAAACAAAAGAGAAAATAGGCCTAGGCCTCATCTCATTTTGTAGTATATCACCCTCTTTGTGTAAAAGAGCCCAAACTTTTGCCAGGACCAATCAGCACAGCCTCACCCCTTGGAACCTTCCTGAGAGAGCTCAGAGCCTCAGATTTTCATAGCCGTTGTGCAAACAGCCACTACCTCAGTAAACCGGCAGAGCTTTCCCAGGGGAGGTGGGTGGGCGCATGAGAATCTATGAAAGTTACCAATACTGGAGAACCAAAGTTACAGGTAAGTAACTTGTTTTCTTACCCCAGTATTGGAACTTTCATAGATCCTCATGCTTTGTATCAGAATAGTTAGCAGTAAATACTAAAGCACATTTTGGTAGACACTTGGCCTTACATAACCATCTCAGTTTACAGTAACAACCAGTACATGGTAATCAAGAAAAAACAATCATTACTGAACCAAATGTGCTTACCAGGATGGAGGGATTGTCTGGAAAGCTCACCTCTCAATGAAAAAGATTCCTGAGGACTGCTTGACCAACAGCAGTGTCATCTCGTCCCACCGACTCCAGGCAGTAGTGCTTCGTGAAGGTGTGTACACTGCTCCACGTCGCTGCCCTGCAAATGTCTTTGATAGCAACTCCAGCAAAAAGAGCCACTGAAGATGCCATCGCTCGTGTAGAATGAGCACGGGCCCTTCTGTCCAAAGGTTTGCCCGCAGCCTGATGACAGAATTGAATTGCACTGGAGATCCAGCGGGAAATGCCACTCTTAGCGAGAGGCAACCCCTTCCGTGGTGCACTGTAGGAAATAAATAACTGTGTAGACTTCCTGAAAGAGCGTGTGCGCTCGAGATAGAATTTCAGACATCTCTGGACATCCAAAGAATGCAATGTTCGTTTCGCCTGGGTAGAAGGACGTGGAAAAAAGGAATTCAAAATCAAGGGTTCATTCAGATGAAAATCCGAAGGCACCTTCGGGATGAATTTTGGGTTGGTTCTCAAAATTAGCACATCCTTTTTGAACTGCAGAAAAGGCTCCACTATGGACAGAGCCTGGAGTTCACTAACCCTCCTAGCCGATGTCAACGCTAAGAGGAGGGCTAGCTTCCAAGAGAGGAACTTCATGTCCGCCCTGTGGATCGGCTCAAAGGGAGCTTTCATGAGCTGAGCCAGTACTAGATTGAGCTGCCAGATCGGTGGAGGTGCTCGGACCGGAGGATACATCCGAAACAACCCTTTAAGGAACTGTTTAACAATCCTTGCAGACCATAGAGATGGCCCCGATTTCTTCCTTCTAAAACGGGAAATGGCAGCCAAATGCACCTTGACCGAAGAGTGCACCAAACCTGACTTAGCCAGTGACAGGATGCAAGGCAAAACCTGATGTGGCCGGGATTTATAAGGATGGAGTTTATTCCTCTGGCACCACAGACAAAATCTCTTCCATTTTGCCCTGTAAGTCTTATTAGTGCTTGGCGCCCGCGCCTGAGACAAAACATCCCTGCACTCCCTGGAGAGATTCAGATGACGGAATTCTCTGTGTTCAGGAGCCACGCCGTCAAGTGAAGTGACTTCGGATCCGGATGGAGCACCTGTCCCTGATCCCGCGACAACAGAGATGGAATCAGCGGCAAGCGAATTGGGCGATCCTGGGAGAGCAGCAGGAGTTCCGTGAACCAGAACTGCCGGGCCCACGCTGGAGCAATGAGAATCATCTTGCATGGTTCCGCCCTGACCTTCCTGAGAACTCGAGGAATGGGAGGAAAAGCGTAGCAAAATGCGTCGCACCAAGCAATCGAAAGGGCATTCCCCAGCGATCCTCGATGGGGAACCTTGCTTGCGTAGAAGCAACATTTGGCGTTCTCCGGAGACGCAAAGAGGTCTATGGTTGGAGTACGCCATCTCTCGAACACTTACTCCAGTGTGGCCTGGTCCAATTCCCACTCGTGAGTCACTTTCCTCTGACGACTCAGAGCATCCGCCGTGATGTTGAGACACCCTGCTAGGTGCTCGGCCTGTAGAGTGATGTTGTGAGAAATCGCAAAATCCCAGATCGACTGAGCCTCTTTGGACAGAGTTCATGATCTTGTTCCCCCTTGCTTGTTGATATAGTGCATAGCTGTCGTGTTGTCTGTCCGGACCAGCACTGCACGATTCTGAAGTCTGGGAAGGAACGCCAGCAAGGCTAAGCGGATAGCCATCTAAGAGGTTGATGTGGTTTAGGCTTTGCGCTGGACTCCAGTGACCGCTGATTTGAAGCTCCTGGAGTACCGCTCCCCAGCCTTCTAAGGAGGCATCTGTGGTCACCGCCATAGGAGAAGGAGGGATCCTGAATGTTAACCCTACTGCGATGTTCTTCTTTATCAGCCACCACTCGCAGGCCTAGCGCATCCCTGGTGTTATCCACACCTTGTCGTTGAACGACCCTTCTGCCTGGCGCCATCGTTTGTCTAACTCCTCCTGCAGAGGACGCATATGAAGCCTGCAATGCGGTATTAAAGGTATGCAGGATGATATCGATCCGAGTAAGGACTTGTACCGGCGAACCGACACCTTTTTGCTCTGCAGCACTTGACGAGCGGAGGTGATCAGCTTGCGTTGACGCTCCTCCGAAGGACGAGCGGTGCACAGTGTCGTGTCCAGAATAGCTCCAAGGAATTTTTGGGACCTGGAAGGTATCAGCACCGACTTGGATCCCTTTGAGCTGAAGACCCAAGTGGGCGAACAAGTGAATGCAAGTTGATACTGCTTGAGAAGCTGCCTTGAGTGAGGGAGCTTTGACGAGCCAGTCGTCCAAGTACGGGAAAACCTCCAAGGATTGCTTCCTGAGGAACGCCGCGACTGGTGCCAGCATCTTTGTGAATATCCGAGGTGCAGACCGAAGGCCAAACGGAAGCACCCTGAACTGGAAATGGCTCTTGCCTACTGTGAAGCGTAGATATTGCCTGTGAGCTGGGTGTATTTGAACGTGGAAGTACGCATCCTCTAAATCCAGGGACGCCAAAAAATCACCCGGATTCAGTAGGTGGAGAATATCCTGGAGAGTGACCATCCTGAAGGAGAGCTTGATGAGATAGGTGTTGAGCTCTCTTAGGTCTAGTATAGGACGCCACGTATCTTCCGTCTTCCGACCAGGAAGAACCTGGAATAGAAACCCTTGCCTCTTTGCGAAAGAGGTACCGGTTCTATCGCCCCCTTGATGAATAGTTGGTGGGCTTCGAGATGTAACAGTCGAAGATGCTTTGAGGGACGGGCGTCCGGAGCTCTTATTGGAGGAAAATCTTGGAATTCCAACGTATGGCCACTCTGAACAATATTCAAAACCCACCGGTCCGATGTTATAAAGACCTAGCTGTCCAGACAATAGGAGATCCTGCCCCCAACCGGTGTTCTTGGTGGGGGAGGAACAGTAGTCAGAGCCAGGAGGCCGCTATTGCCTCTTGGCATTGTATCGTCCCTGACGGTTCTGACGTCCTCTCTGGGACTGACGAGAGAAAGACGCCGATTGCCCTTGGCGTTGGTTTGAATACTGATTCTTATAAGTCTGTCCTGACTGGGTGGAATACTGACGTTGGTTTCCTCGATAAGTAGAAAACCCTCGCCCACGTGCTCCTTTAAATAAATGGAACCTTGCGATAATTTAAGGATCCTAAGGACCTTGCCGTGTCCGTATCCTTCTTTATGCTCTGCAGAGCCTCATCCACATGCTTACCAAAAAGCATCTCTCCGTCAAAAGGAAGGTCCAGGATCTTATTTTGGACCTCTAGACGGAACCAGGTTGCTTTTAACCAGCCCTGACGGCGCAAGACCGCTGACCCTGCCAAGGCCCTGAAAGCGGTAGAGGCTATGTCCATAGCAAAGTCGATGATCTCCGAGGAACATCTCTCCCCTTCCATAAGGACTTGTTTGGCCTCCTCTTGATTAGAGTCTGTTAAGAGGTCCACAAACGGTTCCATGTCGCACCACATCTGGCGGTCATACCTGCCTAGAATGGCTAATGAATTTGCTGCCCGAACCAACAAACTGGCCATGGTGGAAAATCTCTTCCCCACATTGTCCAACCGCCTGCCATCCTTATCCGGAGGTGTAGTCAAAGGCGTCAAAGGATTCTTGGACTTGCTCTGTGCGGCTTGAGATATCACAGAGTCCGACTTTGATTGTCCAAGGAGACATGCAGGACTGCCCTCAGGGGCCTTGTATTTCTTCTCCAGCCGGGGAAGAACCGGGATGACCGTTGCCGGGTTCTGCATAACCTTGATCCCCTCATTCCATACATGTTCAATGATAGGAATTGATCTGACGGACTTTCTGTACTGCGCTTTGAAATCATATAGGAAACAGTCCGACTGTTCTACTGAGAGAGGCAGCCCAAATCTCGTGGATGCACGCTCCATAAGATTATGGAACCCTCCAATATCTGCCGGCGGCGACACGTTCGTGTCCCGCCCTGCATCATCCGAATCTTGCATTCCCGTATCATCTAGATCCACATCCGGATCCCCTGGATCAGTAAGTGGGACCACGTGCCCCTCATTGTCTCCATCCGTATCCAAATCCTGTGCATCGTCATCGGCAGGTTCCGTAAATGAAGTTTGAGGAACCACTACTGGCACTACTACTGGTGAAGTACGTGGGATATTCTCAGGAGGGGGGGGCGGGGGGGGGGGGGCAAATCCACTAGCTGCCCTCGCGGGACCCCAGATGTAGATGGACGCAGTGGTTGAACTTCAGGGCGTGAAGGAAATCGAGCTCTGTAATCCTGCAACATCATCTGCAAGTCCGTAACCAGAGCAACTGGTAGAGCTGTCAAGTCCTGTCGCAAAGTCTGAGGACGAAATTCTTGCTGAACATATTGTTGTTCCTCTTGGTCAGCTTGCTCCTAGTACTCCTCCGTATCAGTGTCTTGCTGCTTTACGTGCAGTTCCGAGGGACTGTAGGCGTCACCAAACTGCTCATCCACCTCCTCATCTTCCGATTCATCCAGCAGCATGGATAGTGGTAAAGGCGTCACTTGTCTAGGAGATGTCATCTCCGGTGTAATCTTCAACTTCTGTATCGTAAATGCAGAAATTTTACTCGTCGACGATCTCTACGACGGTCCCGTCGTCGGAGCTGTCGTCTAAGGGACCACTAGCGTCGACGAAAGACGACGAACCCGTCGACGGCACGGTAATCTTCGTCGACGGAGTAATCGTCGTCGACAATACGGCCGTCGACGATGCCTGAATCGTCGTCGATGGTAGGGTCGTCGACAAAGCCTTTTTCTTCGTCGACGGAACACTCGTCGACGGAGCTTTCTTCATAGTCGACGGGACAACCGTCGACTGTCTCGTCGACGAGGTCGTCGTCAGCAGCATCAACGACGACGACGCCGTCGTTGTCATCGTCGTCGAAACAGGAGTAGATATCGTCGACGGTCCCGTCGACGAACTCAAAGAAACTGTCTTTGGAGTGGTAATCGTCGTCGACGTACCTGCTTGAATCATCGTCGACGGACGCTGCTTCTTCACAGGAACCATCTGTGAAGTCCCTGCAGAGTGTTTCTTCACAGGCTTTTCCTTTTGGGACGGAGGAGAAGATATTGAAACCTCCTTTTTATCCCTAGAGACTGTGTCCACACCAGCAGCCTGTCCCTGCCTCTCCTTTACACTTTCGTGAGGAGATGTTTTGGGAACAACCTCCTCAGACCTTTCAGAGATCCCATGAGGAGCTTTGACAGGGGGTTCTTCAGAGATGGAGGGAGATGACCTACCCCTCTTCCTTGATCTTCTGGAGGAAGTGCCAGAAATTGAATCTTCCTCATCTGACGAGACAACCTCCGTTCTGGTCTTTAGTTTCTGCAGCCATGTCAGCAGACGACCCTCTCTGTCTCGTAAAGTCTTGGTTGAAAGAGTGCGACAAATCTTGCAGTCTGTGGCCTTGTGCTCCGGGTATAAGCAGTAAATACAACTGTCATGCTTATCTTCCACGAAAAGCCTCTTCTTTCCACAAGAAGCACATGGCCTGAATAATGCTTTCTTCTCCTTTTCTGACATAATGTCACTAAAGATGTCAAAAGTAACTTCTGAAAGAACAATGAGAAAAAACTGAGCAGAGCTCAGTGGAGACTCCCTAGCACAACGTGCGGTAGAAAAATCTGAGGCTCTGAGCTCTCTCAGGAAGGTTTCAAGGGGTGAGGCTGTGCTGATTGGTCCTGGCAAAAGTTTGGGCTCTTTTACACAAAGAGGGTGATATACTATAAAATGAGATGAGGCCTAGGCCTATTTTCTCTTTTGTTTCTACGGTTATGATATATTTTTTATTTACCGAGGCTCCCATTCCGACGACGGGGAATGATACAAAGCATGAGAATCTATGAAAGTTCCAATACTGGGGTAAAGTCCTCTACTGCACTACTTCGCCTGTTGATGCCAAAAGAATTGACAACAAGCTGATCATCCACCTGATGGTCTTTAGTCCAATAGATGTAAAACCTGAGCATTCTTTTAGGGTTCAATCAATAGAGTCTTGTCTTCTCTTGAGGGGTCAGGACTGGCAAAGGACCTCATGAGAGTGATGACCTGCCCAACTTGAGAGGAATTCATGACTTTAGGTAGCAAGTACGCTCTAGTTCTCAACACCAGTTTCTCTGAAAAGAAGATGCTACAGGGCAGTTGTACTTGCAGCTCACTCATGTGACGAGCTGAGATTATTGCAATAACAAAGACTGTCTTTAGGGTTTAGAGGTATAGAGAACAGCTGTTCAACGGCTCAGTAGGGGTACATATAAGGAAAGTAAAAGCCTGATTAAGGCCCAGTGTGGGATCACTAAAGGTTTAGGAGGAAATATGTGGACCAAACGTTTGAGAACATGCATCACAACAGGTCATTTAAGTAAGATGGCTGGTCTGGTAAACGCAAAAAGACGAAAGGAATGACGGATAACTTTTAATAATGTCCTTGCTGGATCAAAGACAGAAATAACAGCAAAACATCAGACAAATTAGCCTGCTGCTGGTCCAGGTTACAGATGCCACACCAAGCCACATACTTGTCCAAGCATCCAGCTTAAACATTTTGTAGAAAGGCACCTGGGATCCACAAATTACATCCACTAGTTCAGGACGTAAATCAAATTCTGTCAAGTGCCACTGCCCAATCTCCACACATGGGGGTGCACTTTGCACAGGCCCAGCTGCTGTAATGGAAGATCCTCTTGAAGCGGTAGTCTGATCAGAGGAGAGATGCTCGTGGCCAGAGGTTTAAGATACCACACTTTCTTGGTCCAATCCAGAGCCACTAGGCTGATTTAGCCGTGGTCATTCCTGAATTCCTTGAGAACTCAGGGAACAAGAGGAAACAGTGGGAAGGCATGCAGGAGTTCTGTTCTCCACTCTAGGAGAAATGCGTCTCCGAGATAGCCTTCTTGGAAACTCCAGGCATCAGGCTGGATACAGAAGATTTTTTCTTAGCAGTACCCCTGCGTGCCGGTAGATTGCGTCGGTCGACTCCATATGACATCGTTGGCATTGTGTTCGTCGTCGTGGTGACATCCACGTTGTCAATATAACCGCCACTCTGGCGCGGACGTTCGTACTTCTCACGACTTTCCACACCAGAAGTGTGGAGCCAACAAGTGACTGACTATGGTGTGTGAAAAACAAACAGAGACTAAGGCCCTGAAGGGGAACAGCCCTAACACAAAGACAATTCCGCAGTGCGTGGAAGATGGGTGGTCGGGAATAGGAATCTGCATCTAGATCATATCTCTACCAGATAAGGCATTACCAAAGGTATGTAACTTGTCCATCTGATAGACATCTAGCCGCAGATTCCTTACCTTTAAACAGATACTTAAGCAATACCTTCCCCAGAGATGGGACTGTGGAAAGCTTTAAACTAGGAAATCCTGTAAGACAGAGCGACAAACAGGCCCTCCCTGTGAACCTGACAAACCAGGCAATAGTGTCTGGCAAACATGTGCAGAGATACCCACGTGGCAGCTTGGCAGATGTCAAACATAAGAACACCACGCTAGAGGGCTGTGGTGGCTGCTATCACCCTGGTGGAGTGGGCCCGAAGGCCTTCAGAAGGTTGCTTCTTTGCCAAGACATAACATGTTTTAATGCAGAGGATTACCCAGGGTGATATGGTCCTCTTTTGGACAGCACGCCCCTTCTTTGCTCCTACATATCCTACAAACAGGTGGTCAACCACCCGGAACTCTTTTGTGCGATCAAGGTAGAATGAGAACGCTCTTTTTGGGTCCAGACGGTGGAGACGCTCCTCTTCCTTGGAAGGATGCAGAAGTGCATAGAAAGTGGGCAGAGTAATGGACTGTCCCAAATGAAAGGGAGTTACAACCTTGGGCAAAAAGGATGCCCTAGTTCTCAGTACCACTTTGTGCGGGAAAAGGAAAGGAGGATGTGATGACAGTGCCTGTTTTTCGCTCACCGTCCTGGCAGAGGTAATTGCCACCAAAAAGGCAGTTTTGATAGTGAGCAACCATAGAGGACAGTTGTGCATCGACTCAAATGGTGCAGAAATCAAGAAAGTAAGGAACAAATTAAGGTCCCATTGAGGCATAAGAAAAGTAGAAGGGGGAACAAGTGGGTTAAGCCCTTCAAAAATCTCTGCACCAGAGGGGAATTAAAAAGTGAAGGCTGATCTGGCAGCTGAAGTAAAGCTGAGTGGGCCGAAAGGTAGCCCTTCAAAGTTCCCAAAGCACAGACCTGCTGGGCCAGGGAAAGGATAAACAGGAGGATATCTGCCAGGAAGGTAGGCAAGGGGTCAACAGACCCTTCTATACAATATTTACAAAATGTATTCCATCGGCAGGCAGATACCGATTTTGTGGAGGGATGCCTGGCTACCAGAATAACCTTGCAGACTTCGGGAGGAAGGTCAAAAGCTGTCAACTGCCGCTGCTCAATCACCATGTAAGGAGGCAGAGAGTGGACAGATTTGGGTGGAGGGCCCTCCCCTGCTGCTGCAACAGAAGATCCTCCTGAAGAGGCATCATGATCGGAGGATCGATGCTCATATCCAGAAGCTTGGAATACTAAACCCTCTGTGCCCAATCTGGAGCCAAAAGAATGACTTGTGCTCAGTCGCTCCTGATCTGCTTGAGCACTTAGGGCAGGAGTGGTATGGGCAGAAATCCGTACAGGAGGCCCGTGCGCCACTCGTGACAAAAAGTGTCGCCGAGCGAGAGCTGCTTGGAAACTACAACACGCAAAACTTCTGACATTGCGTGTTCTCTTTGGAGGTGAACAGATCTAACCAAGGCTCTCCCCACCGCTGAGAGAGAACATGCGCCACCTCCGGATGGAGACGCCACTCGTGATCAGCAAGGCACCTTTGGGTGCGTTAGTCTGCTCTGGCGTTAAGAGAACCGGCCAGATGTTGAACTACCAGGGAAATGCCCTGTTCCAGTGAAGTCCAGGGGTGAGGGCTTCTTGACAAAGAGTCCACAACCCCACTCCGCCTTTTTTGTTGCAGTACCATATGGCAGTATTGTTGTCTGGGAACACCTGAACTAGCATTTCCTTAATGGATGATAAAAAGGCTTTCAGTGCCAGTTGGATCACCCGAAGGTCCAACGGTTGATATGGAGTCTGCCTCTGCCAGAGACCAGAGTATTCTGATCTCCACCTCAGTCACGACTGTGAGAGCTGGGTGAGGAAGGGAGAGAGGCCAGCCTCTGACCCAATCGCGTTTTTTTAGCCATCACTGCAGGTCTTTTGCAGATCTGAACCAAATGCGTGATATTCCTCGATGCTGTTACCATTGGAACTTCAAGTCCCACTGCAAAGCTTGCATGCGCCACCGTGTATGGTCCACCAGCAGAATGCAGAAGGCCATGAGGCCCAACAGCCTCAGTCATTCTCACTGAAATCTAGGATAGAGGCTGAAACATCGCTATCATAGCCTGAATATCCTGGACACCCCGTTCAGGAAGGATAGGCCCGAAACTGCACCATGTCCAGAACCGCCCCAATAAATGGGAGTGTCTGAGAGGGAGTCAGGTGTGACTTCAGCGAGTTGATCGAGAACCCCAGCGAATGCAGGAGGTTCGCCATAGTCTGGAGATGGGGGACGACTGCTTGGGACGAGCTCGCCTTCAACAACCAGTCTTCGATATAGGGGAAGACTGGAACCCCTGATCTCTGCAGATGAGCTGCAATCACCACCATCACCTTTGTTAACACCCGTGGGCCACTGGTGAGGCCGAAGGCAGGCACCGCAAACTGAAAGTGCTTGTGGCCCACCGTAAACCGCAGGTAGCGATGAAGGGCAGGAAAAATGGGGATATAAAATCCGGCAT
Organism: Triturus cristatus; assembly: GCF_964204655.1. NCBI lineage: Eukaryota > Metazoa > Chordata > Amphibia > Caudata > Salamandridae > Triturus > Triturus cristatus. The sequence continues at coordinate 938,274,211 of NC_140590.1, read as the reverse complement.
CCTGCAAGTCCAACGCTACTATCCAGTCTCTCGGGTCCAGGGCAGACAGGACCTGAGCTAGGTGAGCATCTTGAACTTCTCCTTTTTGAGTTGAGGGCTCTGAGGTCGAGGATAGGACAAAAGCCTCCGCCCTTCTTTGGGACCAGAAAATAGCAAGAACTACCACCACAGCATTTTCTGGCAAAGGCACCCTCTGTATAGCTCCCTTGGCCAAGAGAGTCTTGACTTCCTCGCAGAGTAGAGCAAGGTGATCCTCCATCAGCCGATCATACACTAGAGGAATAGAAGGAGTGGTGGGTGGCACAGAAAGAAAAGAACTGACGTCAGCACGCCGAGTGGCGCTTATATGGACGACGCAAACGTCATGAAGATGACGTCACGCGGAGTCGACAGGTATGCAGGGGCACTGCTACGAAAAATCTTTGGGATCCAGCCTGACACCTGGAAGTTCAAAGCTAAGGAATCTGTGGCTAGATGTGTCTATCAGTTGTCAGCTCTGTATGGGCTAGGGAGAGTGGTCCACTACTGATCCAATTGCAGTCAAGCAGCCACCACTGCAGATATTTTGCAGTCTCCTCCAAAGCCTGGATGGAATCCAACAGATTACCTTGGTGCTGGCCCACTGAGACTTCAGATCCCACTGCAGAACCTGTAAGTGCCATCTGGCATGTTCGACAAGCAGGATGCAGAAGGCCAAGAAGCCTAGAAGCCTCAGAGGCATCCTCAATGAGACCCAGGACCATGAAATATCAAGATAATAGCCTGAATGCCATGGATTCGTTAATTCAGAGAGAAGGGCAGAAAGTGCTTCTCATCCAGGGTGGTTCAGATCAAAGGGAGCCTCTGCGAAATTGTCATGTGTGACTTAAACACATTTCTAGTGAACATCAGCATTTTAAGGATGTCCACCAACATCTGAAGGTGGTCCAAGGCTGACTGGGGCAAGCCTGCCTACAATAGCCAGTCATCAAGGTAGGAAGAAAACTGGTACTCCCAACGTCGTACAACTGTGACCACCGTCATTGCTTTCGTCAACACCCAAAGGGCACTGGTGAGGCCGAAAGGGACCATGGCAAACTGAAAAAGCTTGTGACCCACCTTGAGCCACAGGTAGTGTCTGAGTCTCCAACATGGGGATATGGAAATAAGCGTCTTGCAGGTCCAACACTACCATCCAGTCTCCTGAATTCAGGGCAGATGGAACTGGAGCTACAGAGATTACTTGTTCTTCTGCAGAGAGAAGAAATTAAATAGGGTAAAGCCTCCGCCCTTTTACCGCACTAGGAAACAGCTGGAATAACACCTGGTTCCGATCTCGTAGGCTGAAAACATCTCTATCACTCCTTTCACCAAAACAGCTGGAACTTTCTGCGGCAAAATGGACTGATGAACCTCAGGAAGCTGCTCGAATGTAGGCGGAAGAGATAGCAGGACAGCAAGGAACGGCAGGGCATAGTCCTGTTGGGAGTATCTACAGTACCTACCTGTCATATGTTATGGCTTAGTAGCTGCGGAGAAGAGGAGGGATCCTGCCACCCATAGGGTGGTCGTGTGACGCTAAGGACAAACCAGAGTAAGTAAGAGGCTGCTGACGGATGGGATGGGAACTTTGCAGCCCCAGAGGGCCTGGATGCACCCTGCAAGTGTGGCAGACCACTGCGCTGTCTGAAGGCAAAACCCCTAGCACGGTCTCAAAAAGGGCAACATTGTTGGGTTTACAGGCAAGACCAAGGGAGCATGCAGTAGGTCTATTATCTTTAAAGCACTCGAGGGTGGAGTTGGCCTTCTTGCCAAAGAGGCAACACGCATTAAATAAGTATTCATGAATGAGTCAACATCACCGAGAAGCCTGTGGATCTCATCTACGCATGGAACTGGAGCCTCACACTAGTGTCGATTGTTCTTCCTAAGCAGTCTGTTGTGTATAGGCCTGACCGGATGACATACTTGGCCGCATCCTGCACATCTCCACCTTCGGGACTGCTGGGAAGATCTCAGCAACAGAATCCCATAATGCATGGGAGACCCTTCCCAGAAAACAGCTGGAACTGACTGAACTAAGGGTAAGGCTAGCAGTTATAGTCACCCGGAACAGGTCTTTGGCGAAAAGTCGTTTGTCTGTTTAGGGTGGGCAAATGCAGGGTTTGGTACAACTGCCCATGAGGGTATCGGCCAGGACGTCACTGATCAGCAGAAGGGGTTCAGATGAGGACTGGATGGATTGTAACACTTCTGTGAAGAAGTTGGTTTTAAACCTCAATTGCAGGTAATTGTAAATCTAAGACTTCAGCTGCACATCTGATGACCATGGCAAATGAAACAGACTCTTCCGTTGAAGGGTCAGGGAAGAAAGCAGCCCCTTAGCTGGCCACTGGCCTGCTGTAGGTTCGGGCAACATTGTCATTATCATTTTTTGGGGAGAATTCGGCCCCACCATCACCACCAAACATGGGGTGGTCTGGTCAGAATTACATCCAAACAGTTGGTAGAGCACTGGGGTGGCTCCTATGCAAAAGTGTTGACTTATCAGTTTTGGAATGTATGAGGGACAGGCACAGCTTTGGCTGAGGTGATATTTGGGTTGGAGTCTGACATAACTACGGTATCAACGTCTTCCTCCAGCATCGATGTGGCAGGAACCAGCATGCACCATAGTGCCAAACGCACAAGTTACAACTTGTGTAATGATGTATCTGTAAGAGACATTAGTTAGTGATAGATTCATTACCATAGAATATCCACAGGCGTCAGACTGGATCAGGAAAGTTTTTAGTCAGCAGTACCCCTGCGCGTCGGAAGGTGGCGTTGTGCGGCTCCGTCGCTGGCGTTGTATGCCCCGAGATGACGTCACGGAAACTACTTAGGCGCCACCCATGCGTGCTGACGTCCGTTCTGTACACGACTTTCCGCGCCAGGAACGCAGAGCCATGCCAGAAACTGACCATTGGTGCCATGAAACTAGGGCCCTGAAAGGGATGACCTTAACCCTAGAAATCAGTTTGCAGACCGGGAAGGATGGGTGGGGCGGTAAGGAATCTATAACTAACTAATGTCTCTTATAGATATATTGTTACACAAGTAGTAACTTGTGCATCTGAAAGAGACACGTTAGTGATAGATTCCTTACCTTAGAATAGATACCCCAGCAATACCAACCCCGGTGGTGAGTCTGCGTATAGGATTACTAAAGAAAGTCACGGAGAACAGAATGGCCAAAGAAGCAGTCTCTCCGGACTTGACTGTCAAGGCAGTAATGCTTGGTAAACGTGTGCATCGAGACCAACGTAGCTGCCTGACAAATGTCCTCCTAGGAACGCCGCATCCCAAGGCATTAGTGGCTGCCGTTGCCCTGGTAGAATGGACACGCAGCCCCACAGGAGGCTCATTCTTAGCCAACGAGTAACATGCTTTGATGCACAGAACGACCCACCGAGAGATGGTTCGTTTGTGCACGGCCCAACCTTTTTTGGCGCCCACGTAGCCAACAAAAAGTTAGTCATCCACTCAGAACTGTTGAGTGCACTTTAGATAGAACGAGAGCGCACGTTTCGGGTCCAGGCGGTGGAGCTTCTCTTCCTCTTTTGAAGGATGCGGAAAGAAGGTGGGCAAAGTGATGGTCTGCCCGATGTGGAAGGGTGTGACAACCTTTGGCAAGAACGAAGGACCAGTCCTTAAAACCATCTTGTCCGGATGAACAGAAAGAAAAGGAGGTTTAGAAGAAAGAGCCTGGAGCTCACTCACTCTTCTGGCAGAGGTGATAGCTACCAGGAAAGCAGTCTTTAAAGTGAGAAGACGTAAGGGACAATTATGAAGGGGCTCAAAGGGACCGCACATCAGATAAGTCAAAACAAGGTTTAAGTCCCATTGAGGCATTATGAAAGGCCCGGGAGGAAACGTGTGTGGAATGCCTTTGAGGAAGCGATTAACAACCGGGAACTTAAAAAGAGAAGGCTGATCTGGAAGCCGTAGTAAGGCAGAGATGGCCGAAAGATAACCTTTGATCGTGTCCAGAGCAGAGCCCTGCTGGGCCAAAGAGAGAAGGAACAGAAGGACCTCGGAAAGAGGGGCAGAAAGGGGAACCAGAGCCTTTGCTGGGCACCATGCCACAAATTTGTTCCACCTGCAGGCGTATACAGTTTTAGCGGAGGGACGCCTGGCTGCCAGAATAACATCACAGACTTCGGGAGGAAGGTCGAAAGCTGTCAACTGTCGCCGCTCAATCTCCACGCATGGAGGTGGAGGCTGGACAGGTTCGGGTGGAGGACCGTCCCCTGCTGCGACAGAAGATCCTCCCGAAGAGGCAGTCGGATCGGGGGATCGATCGCCATGCTGAGTAGCTCAGGATACCGGTATCTTCGTGCCCAATCCGGAGCCACAAGGATGACTTGGGCCCGGTCACGCCGAATCTTCTTCAGCACTCTGGGCAGAAGTGGTATAGGCGGAAAGGCGTACAACAGTCCGCAGCTCCACTCACGACGAAAAGCGTTGCCGAGCGAGTGCCGCCTTGGAAATTCCAACGTGCAGAACTGATGACATTGCGCGTTCTCTTCGGTGGAGAATAGATCTAACCAAGGCTCTCCCCACTGCAGAAAGAGACCTTGCACCACGTCAGAGTTCAGACGCCATTCATGATCCATCATGCACCGGCGGCTGAGTTCGTCCGCCCTGGCGTTCAGAGAACCTGCCAGGTGTTGAACCACCAAGGTAATGCCTTGATGTTCCAGCCATGTCCAGAGGCGAAGAGCCTCCTGACCGGGTCCACGACCCCATCCCGCCCTGTTTGTTGCAGTACCACATGGCGGTGGTGTTGTCCGTGAACACCTGCACTACACTTCCCCGGACAGAGGGAAGGAATGCTTTCAGTGCAAGCCGGATCGCCCGAAGCTCCAAAAGATTGATATGGAGTCGGGACTCTGCCGGAGACCAGAGGCCTCTGATCTCCACCTCTCCCAAGTGGCCGCGCCATCCTAGGAGGGAAGCATCCATCACCACTGTGTGCTCCGGTTGGGGGAAGGGAGAGGGATCTGCCATTGACCCCAATCGCGATTTGTGAGCCACCACTATAATTGTCGTGCAGTGCCCTCCGAGCTCTGGACATGATCGGACAGGTTGCCCTGATGCTGTGTCCACTGGAACTTCAGGACCCATTGCAGAGCCCGCATATGCCATCTGGCATGTTGCACTAGCAGGCTGCAGGAGGCCATGAGTCCCAGGAGCCTGAGGGTCATCCTGACTGAAACCCGGGATAGAGGCTGAAAGATCGTAATCATAGCCTGAATATCCCGGAGTCGCTGCTCGGGAGTATAAACCAGAAACTGCGTCGAATCCAGAACCGCTCCGATGAAGGGGAGCTTCTGAGAGGTTATCAGGTGCGACTTCGGCACGTTGATGGAGAACTACAGCAAATGCAGGAGGTCGGCCGTAGTCTGGAGGCGGGAGACTCCTGCCTGGGGCGAGCTCACCTTCAACAGCCAGTCGTCGAGATAGAGGAAGACTGGCACCCCTGATCGGCGCAGATGAGCTGCGACCACCGCCAACACTTTCATGAACACCCGATGGGTACTGGTAAGGCCGAAGGGGAGCACGGCAAACTGAAAGTACCGTGAAACGCAGGTAACACCGGTGGGTTGGCAGGACTGGGTTATGAAAATATGCGTCCTGCAAGTTCAACGCTACCATCCAGTCTCCAGGGTCGAGGGCAGCCAAAACCGGAGGAAGCGGTTGACTTTCCTGAGGTCCAAGATGGGGCGAAGGCCCCCTATCTCTCTTTTTTTTTTTTTAACTCTTTTTATTGATTATTGCAAACAGTAGCATCATCAGTAATGTCACAGAGATACACAATGCATCGGCCATACATCTTTTGTTTCATCAGAAGCATAGTCATTATAGAAATACACATCAGCAATACTTGGCAATAATTTAGTGAAACCCACGAAGGCCAGTCAGAATACACTCCGCATTCAGGGTCTACATCAGCACAGGCATCTTTAAGTGGAGCAAGTGGGGTCAGTCTTCCAACCCTCTACATGGTACACATTCCAGCCGCTTGCCTCCATGGAGGAGCGTCTGACACCAGAAACCCAACAGCCTCCCATCTCCTCGCCACTACAATCCCCCATTCTCAGAACCATAGCTCCCCGCTATTTAGCTGGTTACGTCCCCTGCTAACTGTTCAGCTGTTTCCTGCGGGTGTTCAAGCAGATAACAGGTTAAGGGAGCCCATGTGTTCCGCGGCCGAGAGGCCATGAGGCAGCAGTTCCGAGTATACGTCAAGTTGCTCACGGCATGTCACAAGATCAGTAATCCAATCCTTAAATTTCGGGGCTCGGCCCCTACCCCATCGACAGGCCACCCTCCGCTTTGCCATCAGGAGCCCCAGTGCCACATATTTCCTATGCGCTGCCTGTATCGGCCTGACATATCCAAGCAATGCCACCAATGGTGCGGGTTCAATATGCGTATGTACCATATGAGTCAATGCCTCAAAGACCTGTTGCCAATATTCGTTCACCTCAGGGCATGTCCACGCCAGATGCAGAAAATCTGCTCCAGGGGCCCAGCATCTGGCACAGCTATCTGTCTCTCTTAACCGATATCTATACATCTTAACCGGCATATAGTACAATCTATGTAGGAATTTATAGTGTGTCATGCGAAGTCTACTGCTAGCCGACACTCTCTCAGTTTGCAGGCAACAATACTTCCACTGCTCATCCGAAAGGGCTATGTTAAGTTCTGCGTCCCATCGCGCGCGAGAGAGTGGATCAGCCAGTTCCCTTTGGGTGTGTATTGTTCTGTAGAGTAATGAAACTGGTCGTGTGGCTGTCTTACATTGCAGCAGTACATGCAGCGGGGCAAACGCTAGTGGTTCATTTGGGAAATTCGGAGTAATAGATCGAATCCCCTGTCTCAGTCTTACATATACAAAAAGATCAAGTTGGGTTCGTTGCGACCCTTGCAACAGCTGCTCCGCAGAGCGGAACTTCCCTTCATAATACAAATCCCCCCACCTCTGGATATTCATACGCTTCCTGAACTTGTGAAACAGTGTCTCCTGCAACAATGGTATATTCGGGTGATACGTGAGCGGCAATGAAGCCGCATACTGCATGGGGGTCTGCAACATGCGCCCAATACGGCGCCAAGCACTGATCGTACAAGTGACCGTAGTCGGCGTCTTATCCCTAGGTGCAACAGGTTCAAATAGCACTCCATCAAGTGGTATCGGGTGCGCGAGCCAGTGCTCCGCCGCCTCCTGTGGCATATACCTGGGCTGCGCCACTCAGTACCAAGCATAGTGAGCTTGCGCGCTGAGGTAATATAATTCAAAGTTTGGCACTCCAAACCCTCCCTGCGAGTATGGCCTTGTAAGTACATCCCATTGCAACCACGGTTGTCGCCCTCCCCAGATCAATCGTGTCAATTCCGACCTGAGTGTCGTAAAGAAATGTCTCCCCGGATAAAACGGAAAATTCAAAAATAAGTAAAGTAATTGAGGCAGAATCACCATTTTAATCAAGGAGACTCGACCCGCCATGGACAGAGGGAGTGCGATCCATTCGGTCACACATTCTGCAGTCCGCGTTATTACAGTACCATAGTTTAATCTCATAAGCTCATCTCTATCTCTCGTTACTCGTATCCCCAAATAGCGCAGCTCCTCCTCACACCACTCTAGGGGGTAGTCCAATGCAAATGTATGCATTGCCTGCGTCAAGGGGAATATACTAGATTTGCTCCAGTTAATATGAATCCCCGACAATTTACCGAACACTATAAACTCTCGCAATATCGGATTCCAATTATCCTGGGGATTCCGGATGTACAGGGTGATGTCATCCACGTATAGGGATACAAGTATCTGCCGCAGATTACAACGCAAGGCTCTGTCATTATGATGCTGTCGCAGTTTTGCTGCCAACGGTTCCATTGCAATAGCGAAAAGCAGAGGGGGGAGTGGGCACCCCTGCCGGGTACCTCTGGTAATTGACAATGGTGGTGACATATGCCCATTAATGAGTATCTTCGCTACTGGCAAGTTGTACAGGAGCCTAATCAATGACAAAAAAAGGGGGGGGGGGGGGGGGGGGAGAGCCCATTCGTAGCATTACTCCGAAGATATAATCCCATTCTACCGAATCGAACGCCTTAGTGGCGTCTAAAAAAATAGCTGCGAGAGGTAAGTCAGGCGAGACATTATTAAGAATCGCAAAAAGGGTCCGTAAATTATGGGATGTCGCCCTTCCTGGCCCAAAACCGGACTGGTCCGGGAGTATCAAAGCTTCAAGTAACAGGCCCAGACGATTGGCAATCAGCTTAGCCAGTATCTTGGCATCACAGTTCAGGAGGGAGAGTGGCCTATAGGAGTCACACTGCCGGGGTGGCTTTCCCGGCTTCAGCAATGATACTATAAGCGCTTCCGTCATGGACGCAGGAAGCGAGCCTACTTCCAGCGATTCTTCGTAGACTTCTCGCAGAACGGGGGCCATAATATTTATATACGTTTTGTAAAATTCCATGGGGATACCATCCGTTCCCGTGGCTTTCCCAGATTGCATACTCATGATAGCCTCCCGAACTTCATCTAGCTCAAATGGGGCACATAGAAACTCTCGCTGCGTGTCATTAAGACACCCCAGTGCTACATCCCCCAGAAAGCTCTCCAGATCGAAATCATCCTGTCTGGTGGTGGTATACAATTGGCCGTAATGTCTCGTAAATGCACTAAGGATATTAGCCGTGTCTCGGTAAACTACCCCCTCCGATTCTTCAATCTCCAAAATATAATTTGAATAGCGAGGTTTCCTAACTACATATGCCAACATCTTCCCCGGCCGTTCACCCTCTCCATAGCAGCGGGCCCTTCAGTATTTCCCCCTAAAGCGCGTCTCCCTCTCAGCTGTAGCCATATACTCCGTGAGTGTGTCTCTGAATCGTGCCTGGACGTTGGTGGATGGAGCCAGAGCCATCTCCTCTTCCATCAGTTTCAGCTCCCTCTCTAGCTTCTGTAGTGTGTTAGTGATATCTTTTAGCACCCCGAATCTCTTGGACATGCAGAACCCCGCATTGTTACCTTAAATGCCTCCCAAATAATTTCAACGCTGTCCACCGAGCCTTTATTGCGGGCAAAGAACTCCCGCACCTCTTCCAGCAGTTCCTCCTGATAGACCGCATCAAGCAGCATAGTAGCCTGCAACCGCCAGGCACCTCGCGGCACCCCAAAGTCTGCCGAGGACAACGTGAGTCAAACTGGGGCATCATCAGAATATATTCTAGCCATGTGTTGCACTTGAGAGATCGCAGGGCCCAGCTCCCTAGACACCAACCAATAATCAAGCCTAGCCCAGGAGGCTGCTTGCGCTGTGAAATGTGTGCCCTCCTGCGAGCTCGGGTGTATATGTCTCCAAGCATTTATTAATTGATATGCATCAACAGTGTCCCTCAATACCCCAGCTGCTCTGTTGTAATGATGCAAGGCCGGATGTGATCGATCCCACCGTGGGTCATACGTGACGTTAAAGTCCCCGCCCCAGATAATGTGTTGGGAGCCCACCTCGAAGACCTTGGCCCACAGCGCTGTAAAGAACGCCGGATCATCAACATTAGGCCCATAACAGCAGGCCAACGTGACGGACACCGACCCCAGCCGCCCCCACGCTATGCAATACCGTCCCTGGTCATCCCCCGTTGAGCCCAAAAGGTGAAAGGGAACTTGCCTCTTTATAAGGATAGCCGTCCCACACGCATAAGTAGAGTAGGAGGAGAAAACCCTGTGTTCTGCCCATTTGTTTGCAAACCCGCCAGCTCTATGTGGGGAGAAATGTGTCTCCTGTAGCATGGCTATGTGTGTGTGATACCTGTCTAGATAGGCCAGCACTTATCGCCTCTTCCGCGCATCCCCCCGCCCCCGAACATTCCACGTGACAATATTCAGACTGCCAGGATCACGATCTGCCATACTTCCATCTGTCAACCATGCCCCGATGTACCGTTCCGGCACTGTGGTGTATCCAACCTCCTATAATATCACATACGACTATAGACAATCTGAGACACTTAACTTCAAACGTAGCCCAACTCCCTCTCATCCCCTTATCATTAGTTCCCTTCTGGGATGTAATCACATTAAAACCAATAAACTTCCCATTAGTCCCCGCCCCCACCCACTGAAGCAGCCCCAACTTGCCAGCAATATAGCCCCTCCCTGCCCTCCCCCATCCCAACATGTCCATTGTTCACGCTATGACACCCCCCTAGGAGGTGCAGCGAGCCGCCCCGGGGTGATACCCGCTGGGGGCTTCTACTAGGTAGCCGCACAGTCACCTCTTGCCCCCAAAGAGAACGGCCTCCCCAAATGAAACATTCAGGCTCCAGGGGCCAGAGGGCGCCCGGTGATCAAAAAAAGTTCGCTCAGATAAGTCAACAGGCAGCAATACTACTTAGCTCAGTCCTGCGCCCTGCGGAAGTGGTGTACATCAGGTCTCAGGATTCTCCCTTCCGGCGCCTCCCGCAGCAGTCCCCAGGGAGTCCTCCGCCGCCAATCGCCGCGCCGTCTGCCCTCCTCCATCACGAGTCGCTTTTTTCAGTTGCTTAAGAAATTCTTCCACTTGGTTCGGCGCAGTGAAGAAATGTTGTTTCCCTTGACATGTCACTCTGAGGCGTGCCGGGTATAACAAGGCATAGTCAATTTGTGCCTTCCGTAATTTAGCCTTGACCTCCATAAATTTACGCCTCTCCTCCTGAACCATAGGCGTAAAATCGGGATAGAGTGAGAAGGCATTCCCATCGTATGTCAGTGACTGTTTTCCTCTGGCGGCACGCAAAGCCACATCGCGGTCTCTATAGTTTAATAGTCTCGCAATGATCGGACGTGGATTGCCACCTGGAGGCGGTCGAGGCCCCAGAGCTATATGGGCACGTTCTACAATGAACTGACTGGAGAATGCCTCCCCGCCTACAGAGGACAACAGCAGCTTCTCTATATATTCCTCCATTCTCCCTACATTGGTGGATTCCGGAATTCCCAGTACGCGTATATTGTTGCGCCGACTGCGCGCTTCCAAATCCTTATTCTTTGCAGCAATGACCCGTAGCAGATTATCCATCCGGGCAAGCCGCGTGGCATGGCTGGATGTCGCATCCTCCGTTTCGGATATACGCCGTTCCGCGTCCGTTAATCGTTCCTCATGCCCCTCGAGCTTGTGGACTATGGCATCCATCCTGGTAGCCATGTGGTCTACCTTCTCAACCACAGTGGCAAAGCCCTGCCGCATTTCTTGTAGTATGTGTTGGACGTCGGTATCAGGCACCCCAGTTCTTTCCTGTGCCGCAGTCCATCCCTCTGGAAGCTGACCTGCCTGCTGGGGCGGAGTCCCGCGTCGCGTTGCGTTGCCTCGAAGTGCAGTTTCGACTGCTTAGCATCCGTCTTGCCCATTCTGCCTCTAATATGGTTATACAGGCCAGGTGGCAACCAATCTCCTGCACACCGTGCTCCAGGCCTCGCTCCTATCTCCTGGCCCGCAGCTTCTCCTCCTCGTGTTTAAGCTCCACGGTCCCAGCCACGGTCTGCTAGCGCCGTTACCAATACTAGCACAGTCCACGCTGTTTACCGGCTATCCGCTCTGATATACTTCCTCGGCTAAGCATCCATAGGACTTCATGCAGAATCTTCCAGACACTCAGAGAAAAAGACTACGATTTGGCCCACACGCAGTCCAACCGCCACCACAATGCAGTCGCCCCTCAATGCTCCCGCCAAGTCGCACTCCCAATTGTACTGCGCAGGAGGCGCTGCAATTCAAATCATCCGTTGCCCCCGCAGCTGCCAATCGATCTCCTCCCTGCAGTAGGAGAGGTAGCGTCCCCTGCAATGTTTACTTCCTCAGTCTCTTGGAGATGCCCGCTTTGGCCAGGAATGTCTGCAGGCCCCCAGTCCACCGTTTCCATCAGCGCCCCTTCGCCGGAGGCAGTTCTCTTCCGGGCCGCTCCCGGCGCCGGTACACAACGAGGCAGCGGGGAGGGGGGCCGACACAGCCACGTCTTTGCCCCACACGTCTTCCGATCCCCGCACTGCACCCGCTGATTGCCCCGAGCGCCGGGCGGATCTTCTACCAGCCGTCACTCACCGCCTCAGCATCCATGTAGAGCAGCAACGCTTTTCCCGCTCCGATCTCTCAGCGCACTGCTACCGCCAGGGCACAGAATGCCGGCAAACGCCTCCACTTCAGGCAAGTCCCGTCCCTGCGCCGAACTTCCAGTTCGTCCCCTGGGGCCTAACCCCTCGTGCGCAGCCGCAGCCTCAGGTGCGCCCGCCAGCCGCCCGCAGCCAGCACCTTTTCTCAATCGTCTAGCGCCGGAGTCTTCGGCGCGATGATCGCCAGATTCGCTGCCAGGCTGCCTACAAGGTTCCCGCAGCCTTCGCGATAGGCTGCCACTGCCCACACTTCATCTGAGCAGGATTAATAGAGGATGATGGCACCGGGCTGTGGGAGCCTCACTACGGTGCGGCCATTCCTTGTGCGTGCCACCCAGCGCCCCCCCTCCCCCATCTCCTTCTTGGGGACTAGAAAGTAGTGGGCATAACAACCACGTCCTACTTCTGGCCCAGGAACGTGCTCTAGGGCCCCCTTGGCCAAGAGGGCTGTGACTTCCTGTTGGAGAAGCGCAAAGTGATCCCCCGACATGCAGTGGAACTGAGGTGGCATGGCTGGGGGGGCAGACTCCAAAGGGGAGGGAGTAGCACCTTCGGATGATTTGCAGCACCCACTTGTACGGAGTGACAGAATGCCAGTGGAGGAGGTGATGGCGAATCCTGCCGCCCACCGGTGTGGGGTGCACCCCAAAGCTCAGACTAGAAAGGTTTTGAGGCGGACGCTGCAGGAGTGGAAGTGGACTGTCCCACATGCTGGCCCCCTATCCCGCCACGGCGGGAACAACGTCCGCGCCGAGGTTGGTTCTGCGCAGGTTTTTGGCTGAACGAACATGTCGGGCTCCCCTTCCGTGGCCACGAAAGGAACGAAAAGCAGACGTGGCCAGGCGCGTGGTGGAGAGAACCAAGGACCTGGCCGTAGCCCGGGAGTCCTTAAAACGCTCCAACACAATCTGCCTTATCGCCAAATAGGCGGGTCCCATCAAAGGGCATGTCCATAAGGGAACTCTGAACATCCCCTGAAAACCCAGTAGACCATAACCAGGCGTAACGACGGAGGGCCACAGTGGTGGAAATCGCCCAACCCAAAGAGTCCGCGGTGTCTAGCCTACACCGGATGGCGAACTTTGCTGCATCTTTCCCCTCAGCCACAGCTTGGGAAAGCACTGCCCGAACATCCTCCGGACACTGAGGCAGCGTCTGCACAACCGTGTCCCACACAGAGTAGCAGCCCAAGAGGCATGCGGTGTCCACCGACCGCAGCCCTAAGCTGGCAGAGGAAAACTGTTTCTTGCCAAACTGTTCCAGCTTCTTCGATTCCTTATCCAGCGGGGCGGTAGGGAAAGCGCTTTGGGAGGTGGAGGCTTGGATGACCAGGCTCTCCAGGGTTGGGTGGGTCGTTAAAAAGGCAGGGTCACCCAGGGCCGGGCGATTACGCCTGGCCACATTCTTATCCACAGGGACCCCTGTGGCTGGCCTAGACCAGGTGCCCATTAACACATCCGTTAACGCCTCATTGAACGGTAGCAGAGGCTCCATAGAGCTTTCCGCCGGCTGAAGGACTTCAGTGAGGAGGTTAGTTTTTAGAGTTATCGTAGGCAGGTCAAGGTCAAGGGCCTCAGCTGCTCTACGGAGCACCACAGTGTATGTGGCGCCCTCCTCCATGGCCACAGCAGGAGGAGAAAGGAAACCAGGCTCAGAGGAGAGGTCAAGGCCACCTGCATCCTCTGACTCTTCAGCCCACTCCTGCTCCGACTCGCACTGCCGTGCAAGAGGGTCCTCAGATCCCTCCCAGTCGTCCCCTTCCTCCATTGCCCGAGGCACAGTCTTCAGCGACGGTGGGAGGGACAGGGGAATATAAAGGGTCAAACGGTGCCGGTCGGCACCGATCCGGCTCCATATCCCAGTTAGGGTCCGAACCCGGAGCAAAATTGTCTTGAAAGCCAGGCAAGGGCGGAGGTGGTACAAACGGAACTCCATTGTGGTGCCAGGAACGGAGCCGCCGGCGACGGACCCTGCAGTGCAGGGGCCGGAGCAGCCGGCGTAGGACCTTGCGGCGCCGGTAGCGGAGCCGGCAGCAAGGGAGACCCCTCAGGTGGGACCGCAGGGCCCGAAGGCGCGCCGGCGGGAGCCCTAGGCCTGAAATGGCGGTCCATGGCAGCAAGAAAATCTTGCACCTGGGCTGGAGTCGCCAACAGACCCGGATAAGGTGGGTAGGCCGCGGGACTCGCAGGCTCCAACGGAGCCGCGGGGGAGGTACCCCCAGCCCCCGCGTCCTGAGACCGACGGGGGATGTCGGAGAGCGCAAGCGCTTCTTCGACTTCTTCTTATGACATCTCCTACCCGATTCAGAGTGTGAAGCATTCGACCCTGAAGAGCGATGATGACGGTTCCGTGGTCGGTCCCTTGATCGACCCCTGGATCTCAAACGGCGCGGAGGCGACTGCCGGGCCTCCAGCAGCTTACGGGACAGCTCCCGTAGGGCCTTCGGATCCATGGCCAGACAGTAGGAACATGACCGGGAGTCATGGTCACTCTCCAAACAGTAGAGACAGATGCCATGGGGGTCGGCCACCAACATCGTATGGCGACAGGCCCCACAGGATTTCAACTCGGGCATCCCTACGTGGCACCAGGAGTCAAAGACTCAAAATAGTGGAGACAAAAGTCTCAAAAAAGTGACTGGGGTACGAGCTCTAACCGGATCTGCGCTTGCTGGCGCGGAAAAAGAAAGAACTGACGTCAGCGCGCATGGGTGCTGCCTAAGTAGTCTCCAGGATGTAATCTCGGCACATACGACGCCAACGACGGGCGCGGAGCCGCACGACGCCACTTTCCAATGCGCAGGGGTACTGCTGATGAAAATCTTTCCAGATCCAGTCTGACGCTTGGGGATATTCTAAGGTAATGAATCGATCACTAACGTGTCTCTTTCAGATATGGAATCTGCTCCAGAGTCGGAGCTGAACTTGAAGCAGGTTCAGGAGGCACAGACGGTGCCGGGGTAGACCCACCAGCAGTAAGCTGACTCAATGAATTCATTGTGCATGAAGGCGCACTGGAGGGAGCCGGTAGGATGCACAAGATTCAGAGCATGGCCTCCTTAAATACCTCAATCCAATCAGCGGTGACGCCTGCAATGGATTCAAACATTTGGGGTGGATTGAAATGAGTTGTGGCATTGGCTCTCCAGTAAGGGACTTGCAAGCAAGACCGTGGGGCACCATCTTGTCCTCACGCATTCTCAGATGGACTTCTTGTGCTTCTTCTTAAACTTTGACTTCCCAGAAGACTTGGACCGCAACAACGTGTTGCAAGACCAACCCTAGGAGCGAGGATGTTCTGTGTTCTTAACTTCGAGAGGGAGCGACCCTTACACAACTTCCTTTGGTGCACGGCGATGTACAGACTGGCATTCCTAGATCACATTCAGGTGCATCAGGGCACACTCTTCGCACAACTTGGTAGTCGTGGTCTGACCCCAAACAGCAGAAGGACACCTGTTGTGGATCTGTCACAGACATTTGCTTGCAACAGGGCTTAAACTTTGTCGTAAAAGGAGCGGACATATTTCCTTGCACACTGGAAAGAAATTTGAAGAGAAACAAAATGATGAGAAAAAGTTAGGAGCTAGTTCCGGATCCATGTACGAAGGTGCAGAAGAAAATTAAAAGACATTAGCGCTCTGGGGTTGCACATATATGCTACTCCAGCCAGGAGCATAGAGGAGTCTAGTGGGCAGGGGCCATACAAGAAAATCTTCTCAATCTAGTCGGATCCCTTCTAAAAGTGAGGAATCTGCCATTAGAAGTATCTATTGAAAAAATATGCCTCAAACTCAATTCACGCTCCAGACAGTAATGCTCTCTCTAGGAGTGAAATGAAACCCTGCAGGCTGCTTTGCAATGTCCACCATCGGCAATCTCTCATTCACACCATATTTTAATTTACAAGACAATGCACCTGTAGATGTTTTTTCATATCAGCTATACCTTCTGGGCACAAGAGAAGACATCAACAAGTTGTTTGTCCACCTTATAGGCGTTAGACTCAATCTAATTTGGCAGCTTTCTTAGAGTCTGCAATGAAGGGAGGTAAAACACATCAAGTTAATTTTCTCAGTGAAATGAAAGGGAACCACTTTTTTGGCGTGAAATAATGCCTTTACTCTCAACTTTTCCAGTTAAGAAATGGTGTAATATGGATCAACAGAGCAAGAAATTCCAACATATAAAGCTGCTACATAGTAATCTACCAGTCTAAAAAATCGGTCTGCTGATGGTCTTCAAAAGGAGGACCATTACTAAAAGAATCATGCTGAAGTTAACTCCAAATAAAACTCGAAGGAAACAATTTGGAAATCTTTCAGAAGCCTTGCAAAAAGGTCCTGTTCAGATAACGTCCTAAGGGCCTAAATGGCAGGCAATTAACCCTCGAGTATCCTTGACGACAAACCCTATTTGACCCAAGACTACAAATTTAAAACACCAAAGGAAGAGAAGAAACCCATTTAACTATGAGCGAATTTTTCAGGTCCATCTGAAATTGCTTTTTTTAGCTTCCGCCACACACCAGCCTGAAGGAGGATTTCTGATTAGAAAACCACACACATCCTTCAGACAAAGAACATTTCCGATAACTTAATTCAGACTTCATGCTTGAGGCTTATGACCCTAAAGTTCCACATATACCCTCTATTGAAATAAAGGTCATAAAGTTCTTGATTTTCCGTGAAAAGTGAGCTTTGCTGAAAGACAGAAATGGCCCACTTTACCTCTCAATTTACTTGAGACCCTTTTTAGCGTAAGAATTGGCAAAACCCAGAAGAGGGGAACTCTGCTTGAAAAGATTCAGCTCCACGTCAGAACACAAAGGTGAAAGGGTTGTAATCGGCATGGAAAGATTTAGAAGATGGCAGTCTAGACACCAGGGCTTAATTAGCCACCTTCTTAAGGAGAGTATCCTGCTGAGGTCTACGGCTCAGCCTGGTTGTATACAAAGCTACGGTGCGTACGCTGGAATGAGACAGGCTTCCCATGCTGTTGGTATCCAAAGTCTAGCCACAACATAAGCCAAATTAGAGTGGAACCAGTGAGAACTAGCAGATCAAAGAACCAGTAACACTTCACAGATTCAAAACCTACCCAATTCATTTAACCATGGGGAAACCTCAATTTCCTCACAACAAGATAAACAATTAGATTATGGGATTTAAGGGCCTTAAGTTCCAGTCCAACAGTAACTCATCCCCCAAAAGGCACGTCAGCAGACACTATTTAGAACAATATCCCTGGCACTTCGCATGCAAGACAAAAGGCTTGATAACTATAATTCTCTAATGTGAGGTAAGACTCGAAACCTCTGCAGGGCAAGCAGAGACTTGTTTAAAGACTATGTCAGCCTGTTCAGAGTACAGTCTGAGCTAATCATTTCAGCTGGAAGCCAAGAGACTTTATGAGAACTCGCACAATCCAAAAAAGCCATGTTTTTGAAAGAATGCCTGAAAGAAGTTCACATGTTTACCACTTGAGGATGTAGTCCATGAAGTTACGATTTGTTTGGCATCTGTACTGCTCATTCATGCACCTAGGAAAGGAAAGCTATCAGGAGCAAAGCTCTACAAGATCAATGTGGTATATTCTCTATGTATGAGCACAAGCACTAATAGACAGGTCCCACAAATGTCCTGGATACCAAATCAGATTCTGAAGCTCACATCTTGCTTAGCCCCAGTGATGCCACAGGCTCAACTTCAAGGACTCATCCTCTGGCATGGTGGGTCAACATACAGGATGTGCAAGGTCATTAGGCCCAAAAACAGCAATAACAGAGGCCGTTTCATGTCCACCTTAAGGGAAGAAGTGGACAGAGCGCTGAATGACTTGAACCACCAGAAAGCAGAGGAAAAGTACTCTTCTAAATCACGACCAGTACTGAATCACTGAACTAGACATATCGGATCGGTACATAGGAAAGACCAGGTGTTTTTGATTGTGAATTCACAGTGAAGGGCAGTACACTCAAAGTAAAGATGGTCATCAATACGGACAGGAGAACTTGCCTTTAACAGTCAGTCATCCTGGAGTTCGATTAACCACATAGTATTTTCTGCTGGACCCACTGGTCAGAGTTCTCCCTTTCTAGAAGCACATAAAGTGAAATACTCCGACAGATTTGTGAGATGACAAAGGAAACAGATTGAAGTGGCTTAGAAGCCATGCAATATTGAAGGCTGTTGACAGCCTTCAGCAGCTTCCCTGGCTTCTTCAGGACTGAACCATGTAATTAGTGATATGTTTGAGGCTTAGAAATGTAGGAAAACCGATGACATTGAAACTCTTCCTCAGAGGAAGTATCCATACCACTGGTATTTTGCAGGCCTATCAACAAGGAGATCTTAGAGCAATGGGGAGCTAGAAGGTGGTCACTCCACGATGCTATATATTCACAAGAACGTGGCAATAAGCCAGCTCAGTCTGTTCTTAAATAGAACTGAAGACTTCAAAACACTCTTCACATGACAGTTTCTATGCATATTGTGAAAAGCCTATTATTCAGTCCTTATTTATGTGCTTCACGGACTTCTCTTTCAGAGAGAAAAGCACTTGGCTCCAAAATAAGTATTGGAACAAATGTGGAGGGTAGTGTGGCATTGTTTTTTTTTTTTTTTTTAAAAACCTTTATTTGTGCATAGTAAAAGAACAAATACGGGCCTACAACCATCAGGCCGGCCACAATACGGTTGAGCACAGAGACAAACAGTACATCCCCTGTGCGTCAAGGTCAAGATTAGCAATGATTCAGGATTCATACACTGGAGGGATCCTTGACACCAGGGGAAGGAGAAGTGAAGGTTAATTTTAAAGTTTTCAAAAAAAATTTTTTATCGAGAAAGAAATCAGTAAAGGATAGAAACAAGGAGATTCGAGTCCGCGAGTCGGCTTCATACACTGGAGAGCAGCAGCATCATTAAAACAGCCATAGAAAATCTCATACAGTAAGGCGATGCAGTTAGATAACAGGATCATCACAGTAGTAAATACGCACCCCCTAAAAGCCGCCCCCACTCAATCCACCCCACACCCCGAATCGAAACAAGTATAGCGCAGAGACATGAAAGAAAGAGGCCCATAGAACTAAAAAGAAACAGTAAATTACCCCCCACCCTACACCAATGCGGAGGCTATGGCCTGCCCCCCCCCCCAGCATAGTGCCTGTCGCCCAATGAACCCGAAATATAGACGAGAGAGAAAGTAGGAATAGAGTAAAGAAACTAAGAGAAGAAAGAAGAAAGGAGGCGGGGAGGAGCCCACGTATCCTCGGAGCGCCCGACACCACCGGCCAACCAAGCCTCCACACACTGAAACCCCACTACACCCAAAGGCGGTCGTGTGAAGATAGCATGTAACAAGGAAATGAAGGCAGACAGATCGCGACGAGTGCGCACAACATATGCAAACAATTCCAGTCCCAGTCCAGCCCGTCCGTGAAACTATGATGATAGAAAGTAATCTAGCCCTGGCCCGATCGCGGGCTTACGATTAGACCCGCCCCCTCGTGAATGCCCGCATCCCGAACAGATAAAGACAATATGGCCGCTTGGAAGAAGATGGAGAAGTAGAGTCACAAAATGGCCGCCGATCATCTATTGAGGTCCCCTTGCACACCATATAAAATCCAGACCTGGCTTGTAAATTACATGAGTTCCACAAAAAAGGAGCCGTAGGCCACCGTGAACGGTTCCTCGAGGTCGTCAGGTGTAGTTCAGCTGGAAGGTCCTGCGGGCACGGTGAGGCAGGCAACAACAAAGCAGGCAGCAATGACCGGGGAAACAAAGTATCCGCCATTGAGCAGGAGAGCGATTGATCCTGAGCGCCGGGAAAGCCAAACGCAGACACCAGTGGAGCACCGCTACACCCAGTCGTTACTTCCCCGCAGGAGGACCACAGCACTGGCAGACTCACGTCTTGTTGATCACAAACGGGGCGCTCACGACCCGCAGCAGACAGTGTAGAGTCGAACCGCTCACTCAGCGTTTGCAAGCCGACACACAATTGCAGACGAAAGTCCCGCAGGGCAGCCAGAACGGAGCCGTATGTCAGCGGAAGCTGCGCCCCCACAGCGGCAGCAATCCGGGACGGCACTGGGGAGCTGGAGTCTGGTAGAGGGAGGGCGAAGCGGGCAGCGGGCGAGACCGGAGCATCACCCCCCAGCAGCGAGCAGGCAATCAGCGCCATGTTTTACCGCTGAACGGTACCGTGGCCAGGGGGGGGATCGTGACAAGGAGGCAATTCCCAACAGGTCTGCGCCGCAACAGGTGAAAGCCAACAGTCGCTTCCCCTCCCTCGGGCTCTCTTGCAGCCGACTAGACCATAGAAGAAGGGGGTCTGCAGCCTTCCACAGCGTGGTCCACAGAGCGGGGTAGGAGACCCGTCACGCCGGGGCTTACCCTCTAGCTCCAGCCCGTCAGGTGCAGGGTGCAGGAGGTGTCCGGGCGTCTCTCCCCCGGCTCCTCCGGCGACCGTCCGTGGCGTGAGGCGGGATCGGGACCTCGGGGCTCAGATTTGCACCAGCGGGTCCGGTGACTGCAACGCTTCCAGGGGGCCGGCCGAGGCCACAGTAGAGCAGGGGTCCAGTGCGGGGAACAAAGGCACCAAGAACTCCGGCATCCGGGCGGGCTAAGACTTCGGGAAAGCGGCGGCGCAGTCAGCGCGTCGTCGCACGCGTTGCACCTCGAAAATCGGCAAGGATAGGAATCAGGATGATAGTCCGAGGCCAAGGGCCGACGGAGCCGGGCGCTCAAGCGACTGCTCCGGTCGCCATCTTGGCTCCTCCCTCTAGTGTGGCATTGTTAAGAAAGGTGTGATACATATGGTATCCCATCAACTCACTGTTATGAGTCACTAACAGGACAATCATGTAAAGGCTCTGTGAGTGCTTTCCAGTACATTGCACCACAATCGGATTATTTGAAATTCCCCCACTCCACAATATATCACATGGAGAGTCCTGAATTCCCCGCCTCCCGATAAAGTACCCAACACGCTACCATCCAAACCGATTAACCTACATCAACAGAACACACTTTTAAAATGAATAGCTGTGTAATGCATAAATTACACAGACTCCAAACGGTTACAGTCATGAACAATATAAGCTTGATGAGGAGATCAAGATTAAAGCTGAACTATACTAAAAATGTATATCCGTCAAGTGGGGACAGGGACACACATTCTGCACTTACTTTTTTTCCCCACACAGTAAATTAGCAGTTCTTGCCATTTTGACCCCTGTAGCATGGATAGGAGAGGGTGTGAACGAGTTCCCTGCTGATCAAGATCATATACAAGAGTAATAGCAGGGAAGATCAGTACCTCTGCACAAGAAACACAGAAGGAACAATTCTGTCTTGCCAGTTCAGTCTCAATAATTCATCAACTTTGAGATGATAGATCTCATTGATGTTTTCTGCTGGCTTTGAACTGAAAAGTATTTGGGTGGGTACTTTGGGGCTACAGCGCTACAAAGACGGTCCTCTAAAAAAAAAGAAAAAAAAGACATATGCTTGACCTACTGCCTTTATTTATTTATTTATTTTTTTTAAACAAACTTTATTAGGTCACAGAACAAAATGCAGTCAATCCCCGTCCCCCATAGTCCTCCCCCCAGCCAAATCAGGACATCTTGCAATAATCACCCCAGCACATAAGCTACATCTGTACAGCATTCACCCCAATAATGTCCGTGCTACTAGGTAGTGCATCCACAGGAGTAATCCACCATGAGTGTGCGAGACAGCCAAAATAACCCCCACCCCATCTCCCAACATCCCCCCCAACGAGCCCCTCCTCCCTACCCACCCACCCAAGCATGTCGCCCGTACCTATCAGAAGTACATGTACATCAAAACCTCAGTCACCACCCGTCGAGTCCGCCTCCCGGCAATCCCAACAGACAGTACCGCAAGAGCAGAGGAGGGAAGCCCTGTATAGTGCACTCAAGGAAACGGGGTCCCGTCATCCCCCACCGGATCACCCCCATCCCCCATAACCGAACATTTGAACAAGTCCAGGAGAGCCATCCATGCCCGGGCCCATTCGTGCGTTGACCTACAGCCTTTATGAGGAGATCCGCCAACGTAATTTTTTTTTCCTTCCTACAAGAACATCGCATGGCATCCCCTATGCAAGCCTCAATTAATCAGACTCTCTCTTGTAAGTCAGTGACATGTTTGTGCAAATCTGTCACTTTGTACTCCATGGAGCCCAACATTGTTTGTTGCCCCTCGCCCTATCAGCAACTTTATGTGGATCATCACTGTGCAGCCCAACTATGATGGCCACAGTTTTTATTGTTTTCCAGGGCGCATCAAGTTTCTTGAATTGTTAGTAACATACAAACCAGTCTCCCATTTGCATCTGGGGTTTCCCCATTGGTTCCTGGTCACTGTGAAGGAGGCATTTTCAGTTTACCAAATTTCAGTTAAATCTGCTTTCACCTCATGATGGGTATTTGAGCCTTGGCTAGTCCCCCCACCACAATAATATCCCATAAACACACACAAAGTTGCAGTCTGCAGTAACAAAGCAATAAGCAAAAGCTAACTCACAGCCCTATCTAATTATAAATGATACACCCCCGCTATTGAAGGACAGCCATGGGGAAATGGACTGGTGTCAAACTCACTTTGAAAAGTTCTGTTTCCCATTTAGTCCAGGCCACAGAATATACAAGTCTCTAGTCTCCTGAGTCGGTCCAATACAATTGGTCCTCCGACTCCTTTTGAGGTACACAGAGGGTCTATTGTGCAGAGATGACAAATGCCTACATCAATGTCCCTCCTATGTTAAAACGCACGCTATTCCCCACTACTTGCCAAGGCAGTAACCATTACATGGTCATGTCGTACCACTCTGTATAGCCTCACTGCAAAAGAGTGGCAGCAGTATAGATGCTCCAAACAAGTGTTTGGCTTTGTTTATACACCCACTTGCTCTCCTTTTTTTGTGTTTTGTTTACAGTGCTGCGTCACAAATTTAGTCTCCCATTGCTTAGTTGAAGCTACTAATTTGTTTAAAACTAAGCAAGTTCCACTATTAGATGTAGAAAAGACATTTGGACTTTGGAGGTGAAAAAGTTTTTTTCTCATGAGGTTAATCAAAATGCTCTATCTGGGGGCTTCAATTGTAATGAATTCTCAAAGCTTCAAATCTGTTTATTAGCAGGTCGTACACCAAGCCTCCAAGCATCTATTTATGATTTATTTGCAGAGCCACTGGCTATATAAAAAAGTAAAAAAACAAAAATCGCTCAGTACCAGATGTACTGGGCACCACAAAAAGACTGACAAAGCTAAAATTAGATACCTATATGATTCGATTTTTTAAAGCTGATCAAAAAAATATTTTCTTACCTTTAAAACATTGTATAATTTAGTGAATTTGGAACTTGCACATGTAAGACTGGGATACTACTTTTCAGTACTACTGTCGTTATTCTACCATAAGATTTGCAGATCTTTTTTAAGGTCCCAAAACGATATCTGGATATACTTCATAGAGAATGTAGAAGACCTACACAATGAGAACTAAGTTGTTGAATAGAAAAGTTGTCTCTCTAATGACATGGATGCATCTTTCCATTACAGAAGGATAGCTTTATTTAAAATTGCTTCTCACCCATTTTTAAATTCACCTTTTCCATGCTACAATACTTTGTGCAGACCAAACATTACAAATTTGAATAGTACAAGTCAGTAACTACATTTAGTCTAACAAGGATCCCCATATTAGTCTGATTAGGCTGCAAATGAACACCGTGGCAGCGGGGGTTTTAGTGCTGCCCAATCTCAGAGGCATATTACATTTAATATAATCTAATATAAATATTTTTCTTAATAATGTTAGACTATATATTTTCATACCATATCTCCACCAGTACGAAAACGCCAGGATGCTAAGTTTACTTGATTCTCAGCGTGCTGCCTCACGAACGCGTTTCGGCCGTAGCCTTGTTCACGGTATCAACACAGAGCTGGCAAAGCCATTATACAGTGTTATGAGTGTAGTCATAAAGGTAGGACTACAGCGTGGAAAGTGAAACAATTTCACAGAAAAGTAGCAGCCATCTTGGAATGTACATCTCTTAGAATGCACAATTGCTTATTGTCGGATACTTAAACATCCTACATCATATATTTCTGTTAGAATTTACAAGTCATTTAGGTCAGTATGTTATCAGTGTTAATTATTGATCATGAGCACAAGTAGTTCGATATGAGGGTTATGTGACCTGATAACTATGTGCACAAGAGATCGCGCAGAATAGGAGACTTGTGACTCCTATGTATTTCATGCAAACTGATGTGTTTGCCGACTTTCTTGGATCTTGGAATTTCAGTTACTTTTACATTTCACTGTTTATTACTCGCCCAATTTTTTTGTAAATACGAACATAGCTTTGCCAGCTCTGCCTCGATCCAGTGAACAAGGCTATGGCCGAAATGCGCTGGTGAAGCAGCACGCTGAGAATAAAGTACATTTAGCATCCAGGCGTTGTCCTGGTGTTTTCGTACTGCTGGAGACGTGATGTGAATAGAGGGGACCTACGGAGCCCAACCAGGACCGCCGCGATATGCAGCCCCGGGTCTACGGATCTCGTGGAGATGTGCGGATGTGTGTATAAAACATTCATATATATATCATACATATACAAAATAATTAAAAATACATACAATTAAATAGGTTAAAATATATGAATAAATGTACACAAATAAAGCATTAAAAACTGAAAAATTCGAAAAACACAAGTACAAAAAATACTATAAACATTAAAATACATTTTAAAATCGAATCAAATAATGTTAAATATATTAATACGCATTTCATAATTTGCATATTTAAAATCAATTAAATAATTAATGAATAATTATTACTTCATTAACTTCCCAGTCAAGACCCCTATAAACCTAGCAGCCCCCAACTTAATATAATTAAAATAATTAAATAGGCAATAATTGAAATAGTTAAAATTCAATAAAATAATGAAATCCCAAATAATTAAATTACTTCCCACTCTATACTCCTACAAACCTAGGATCTCGCTACTAAAATATTAGTATAATAATTCACTATTTCATATTTTACATAACTGAAAATTAAATAACCAATTAATTATTAATTAACCCTCAACTTTCCACCCTAGACCCCTACAAACGTAGCAGCTTCCAACTAAAATAGAAGTCAAATACGTTTTCCATAAATTACATAATTAAAATCAATTAAACTAATTAACTATTAATAACTAATTGTTAATT
Source organism: Triturus cristatus (assembly GCF_964204655.1). Lineage (NCBI taxonomy): Eukaryota > Metazoa > Chordata > Amphibia > Caudata > Salamandridae > Triturus > Triturus cristatus. Next base: position 938,248,748 of record NC_140590.1, on the reverse strand, counting down.
ATTACTTAATTTACTTCCCAACCTATCCCCCTACAAACCCAACAACCCACTACAACACTATAGCTTACTATAAAAAAAAAAGGATTTAAAAATTGCAAGCTACATTTTTTAAAAAAAGTTAATCTCTTTAAGAACAATAACACAATTAATATATCAACTAAACTTACTCAAATAATTGGAAAGGAAAATGCTACTTACCAGTATGCATCTATTTTTGGCATGTAAAGCTGCAGAGATTCACACACTGTGCATAGATCACCATCTGGTGTTGGGCTTGGATGCTTGCACCTTGTTGTTGTCTTGGAAGAAGTCTTTTATAGTCAAGAGATAGGTGACTCCTCCCTTGGACGATAGAGCGCATGAGCATCAACTCCATCCTCAGATTGTTTTTCGCCATGATGGGAAATGATGGAGTTTGTAAGAAACAGAAACTATGTCCATGTGAATGTAAGATAACACTGGAACAGATACAGGTTACGGGGAGGTGGGTGGGCATGTGAATCTCTGCAGCTCTAAATGCCAAGAACAGATGCATACTGGTAAGTAGCATTTTCCGTTCGAGGCATATGAGCTGCAGAATTCACACACTGTGCATAGACTGTATAGCAGTGTCTTCCCTAGCGGTGATCGCCTGTATCGGTTACAGTAGTTTGAAAAAGTGTCTTAAGAACAGCCTGGCCTACAGAAGCTTGTTGCTTTGCCTGCACATCTACACAATATTGTTTGGTGAAGGTGTGTGTAGTAGACCATGTTGCTGCCTTACAAATATCTTCTAGGGGAATGTTTCCTAAGAATGCCATGGAAGCTCCTAGTTTGCGAGTTGAATGCGCCCTAGGGGGAATTGTTAATGTACGCTTTGCTTTTTGGTAGCATATTTGAATGCATTTGACTATCCACCCAGCTTTGGAGATGGGGTTGCCCTTATGAGGTGGAGAGAATACTACAAACAGTTGTTTCGTCTTTCTAAAGGCTTAAGTCCTGTCTATGTAATAAAGCAAAGCTCTTTTGACCTTCAAGCGTGTGAAGAGCTCTTTCCGCTACCGAATCAGGGTTTTAGAAAAATACTGGTAACTCTACTGATTGATTAAGATGGAAAGCAGAGATTACTATAGGAAGGAATTTTGGATTTGTCTTAAGAACCACCTTGTTTTGATGTATTTGTAACAAATGGCTCTTGTATGGTTAAAGCCTGGATCTCACTCTCCTGAGAGAGGTGATTGCGATAAGGAAAGCTACTTTCCATGTAAGGAATTGTAATTCGCATTTGTGTAATGGCTCAAATGGGGGACCCATGAGTCTAGTAAGAAAAATGTTTAGGTTCCACACTGGAGGGTGGCAGTCTGGGTGGAATTATCCCTTTAAGGCCTTCCATAAAGGCTTTGATAGCAGGTACTCTAAACAATGACAAATGTTGTCTGTTTTGTAGGTAGGCGGCAAGGACAGCCAGATGTAGTCTTATAGAGGAGTATGCCAGATTGCATCTTTGTAGATGCAGCAAATAGCAAATGATGTTTTGAATTGAAGCATCTAGAGGGTCAATTTTGTTGTTATTGCAGTAAATGACGAATCTTTTCAACTTTGCTGCATAGCAAGCTCTTGTAGCGGGTTGTCTGGCTTCTCTAATGATGTTCATACAGTCGTGTGGAAGGTTGAGGTTACCGAACTCTAGGATTTCAGGAGCCAGATTGCTAGATTCAGTTGTGCTGGATTCTGGGTGCCTTATCTCTCAATGGTTCTGCGTGAGCAGCCTTGGGGAGAGACATAGTTTTTGATGTGGAACTACTGAGAGTTCGAGTAGTGTTGTGAACCATGGTTGCCGTGCCCATGTGGGAGCAACCAGGATCATCTTGAGAGACTGCTGTTTGAGCTTGCGTACCACTAGCGGAATGAGTGGGAGTGGTGGAAAAGCGTACGCAAATCTGCCTAACCAGTTCATCCATATCGCAAAGCCCTTGGACAACGGGTGTGGGTACCTGGCGGCGAAGGTTGGGCATTTTGCGTTTGCGTGTGTGGCGAACAGATCTATGTCTGGGTGGCCCCACATGTGGAAAAAGGGTTGAAGAACTTGCGGATGAAGTTCCCATTCGTGTATCTGCTGAGTCCGACGACTCAAAAGATCTGCAATCGGATTGTTCACTTCTGGAAGATGTGCCAAAAGATATGTGTTTTGTGGAATGGGCCATCTCCATATGCTTTGCGCCAGTTGAGACAGCTGCAACGAGTTTGTTCCTCCTTGTTTTTGTATGTAATACATTGCTGTCATATTGTCGGTGCGGACTAGGACAGTTTTGTGGAGGAGATGTACTTGGAATGACTTTAAACGCTAGAAATATTGCTAGTAATTCTAGGTGACTGATGTGGAGCAGCTTTTGTTGAGTGGTCCACTGGCCCTGAATTGTGTGATTTAGGAGATGGGCTCCCCAGGCTGTGAGTGATGCGTCTGCTGTTAGCACTATTTGTAGAACTGGCTCTAGGAACGGCCGCCCTCTGGAAAGGGTTTGGGTGTTCCACCACTGCAGAGAGCTATGTGTGCGGCTGTCCACCAACACCAGATCTGTAAGTTGACCTTGAGCCTGGTTCCACGGACGTGCTAAGCATTCCAGTAAAGGGCGCATTTGAAGTCTTGGGTGAGGTACAATGAAAATGCAAGAGGCAATCATTCCTATGAGTTGCATAAACACTCGGGTTGGAAGAGAGTGTTGGGGCTGAAATTTGGTGATGAGGGTTTGCATTCTGGCAATCCTAGCTGGATTGGGGTATGCTAGAGCATTGGAAGTGTCTATTGTGGCTCCTAGGTACTGATGCAGGTAGGAGGGTTGAAGGTGTGACTTGGTGTAGTTCACTGTGAACCCCAAGCTGTGTAGCAGCGGAATAGCTTGATAAGCGTGGTGAACACACTGGTTGTATGCCTTGGCTTTTATCAGCCAGTTGTTGAGGTATGGAAATACATGGATGTGCTGCCTTCGCAAGTGCGCTGCTAATACCGCAAGGCACTTTGTGAATACTCTGGGTGATGTGGCCACCCCGAATGGCAGAACTTTGAACTGATAGTGTTGGCCGTCCACTGATACCCTTAGATATTTCCTGTGAGAAGGGTGTAAGGGAATATGTAAGTAGGTGTCCTTGAGGTCTAGTGTGGCAAGGAAGTCGCCTTGTTGAAGCAGTGGAAGGACTTGTTGAAGAGTGATCATGGGAAAATGATCTGACTGTATGTAAAGATCGAGAGGTCTGAGGTCCAGTATTGGTCTTCGAGTACCGTCTTTTTTGGGGATGAGGCAATACAGGGAGTAAACTCCTGTTCCTTGATGCTGTAAGGGAACTAGTTCTATTGCATGCTTTTGAAGCAGTGAGAGAACTTCCTGTTTCAGGAGCGTCAGATGATCCTTGGACATCGGACGTTGTTTGGGCGGTATGTTGGGGGGAATTGCAGTAAGTTCCAGGCAGTAACCATACTGGATAATTTGTCTTACCCACTTGTCTGTAGTGATGGAATTCCAGACAGGTAGGAACAGTGAGTCTCCCTCCGACCGGAGTGGAATGGTCTGGAGGGAAGTCACTGTTTATTAGTAGGAGAGGTGCGAGTGTTGTTTTTTCGGCCTCTACCTTTGTTATTTCCCCTGTACCCACCTCTAAAATATCCCTTGTTGGAGGATGTTTGTGTGGGGTTTTTATAGGAGGAAAAAGCAGTGTCTGTACTGATGTTTTTGGATGGTCCTCTATAAAAGGAGCGCCGAAAGGAGCCTTGTGTAGATGGAGACTGTAATGCTCCCATGGATTTAGCAGTCTCCGTGTCCTCCGAAACTCCACTCACGCCGAAAAGCATCGCCTAGCGAGTGCCGCCTTGGAAATTCCAACGTGCAGAACTGATGACATTGCGTGTTCTCTGCGGTGGCGAATAGATCTAAGGCTCTCCCCACTGCTGAAAGAGATCTTGCGCCACGTCCGAGTTCAGACGCCATTCGTGATCCGTCAAGCACCGGCGTCGGAGTTCGTCCGCCCTGGCGTTCAGAGAACCTGCCAGGTGTTGAACCATCAAGGTAATGTCTTGATGTTCCAGCCATGTCCAGAGGCGCAGAGCCTCCTGACATAGGGTCCAAGACCCCACCCCGCCCTGTTTGTTGCAATACCACATGGCGGTGGTGTTGTCTGTGAACACCTGCACCTCACTTCCCCGGACAGAGGGAAGGAATGCTCCAACAGATTGATATGGAGCCGGGCCTCTGCCGGAGACCAGACTCCTCTGATCTCCGCCTCTCCCAAGTGGCCTCCCTATCCCAGGAGGGACGCATCCGTCACCACTGTGTGCTTCGGTTGGGGAAGGGAGAGGGATCTGCCATTGACCCAATCGTGATTCGTGAGCCACCACTGCAATTGTCGTGCAGTGCCCTCTGAGATCTGGACATGATCGCACAGGTTGCCCTGATGCTGTGCCCACTGGAACTTCAGGTCCCACTGCAGAGCCCGCATATGCCATCTGGCATGTGGCACTAGCAGGATGCAGGAGGCCATTAAGTCCAGGAGTCGGAGGGTCATCTTGACTGAAACCCAGGATAGAGGTTGAAAGATCGGAATCATAGCCTGAATATCCTGGAATCGCTGCTCCGGAGGATAAACCCAAAACAGCGTCGAATGCAGAACCGCTCCGATGAAGGGGAGCTTCTGAGAGGGACTCAGATGAGACTTCGGCACTTTGATGGAGAAACCCAGCAAATGAAGGAGGTCGGCCGTAGTCTGAAGGTGGGTGACGACTGTCTGGGGCGAGCCAGCCTTCAACAATCAGTCACCGAGGTAGGGGAAGACTGACACCCCTGAGCTGCGACCACCGCCATCACTTTGGTGAACACCCGAGGGGCGCTGGTAAGGCCGAAGGGGAGCACGGCAAATTAAAAATGCTTGCGGCCTACCGTGAACGGCAGGTAACGCCATGGGCCGGCAGGACGGGGATGTGAAAATATGCGTCCTACAAGTCCAACGCTACCATCCATCCTCCAGGGTCGAGGGCAGCCAAGAACTGAGCAAAAGTCAACATCTTGAACTTCTCCTTCCGGAGGATGCGATTGACGTTCCTGAAGTCCAAGATGGGGCGCAGGCCCCCTTTGTCCTTCTTGGGGACCAGAAAATAGTGGGAATAACAACCACACCCTACTTCTGGCCCAGGAACGCGCTCGAAAACCAGGAGTGGCTTGGCTCTTAGCAGAAAGACCCAAGGACTTGCCGTGGCTCGCGTGTCCTTAAAACGCTCCAGTGCACTGTCAGCCTTATCGCCAAACAGGCGAGTGCCATCAAAGGGCATGTCCATGAGCAAGCTCTGGACATCGGGTGAGAACCCAGTAGATCGCAGCAAGGCGTGACGACGCAGCGCCACAGTCGTAGAAATCGCCCTGTCCAGTGAGTCAGCGGTGTCCAAACCACACCGAATGGCGAACTTAGCCACATCCTTACCCTCAGCAACTGCTTGGGACAGCACAGCGTGGACCTCCTCAGGAGACTGAGGCAACACCTGAGCAACTGTATCCCACACCGCGTGGGAATAGTGGCCCAATAAGCAGGCGGTGTTCACCGGCCGAAGAGAACAAACGCTTCCCGAACTGTTCCAGCTTCTTAGAGTCCTGGGAAAGACACTCTGCGACGTCGAGGCTTGGATGACCAGACTCTCAGGAGTGGGATGAGTGGTCAGAAACGCGGTGTCACAAGGCGCCGGGCGGTGACGCCTGGCGACATTCTTATCCATAGGAGCCCCTGTGGCCGGCCTCGACCAAGTGCCCAACAAGACGTCGGTGAGGGTGTCGTTGAAGGGAAGCAGGGGCTCCGACGAAGTAGACGCCGTCTGGAGCACCTCAGTGATGAGATTAGTCTTGAGGGCCACCGCAGGAAGATTGAGGTTGAGAACCTCAGCGGTCCGACAGAGCACCATGGTGTAGGAGGCGCCCTCCTCCATAGTAGGCAGGGGAGAGGCAAACACCGGGTCAATAGAGACATCGAGGTCGCCAGCATCCTCCAAGTCGTCCACCCAGTCCTGCTCGGAGTCACACTGACGGGCAAGAGGGTCCTCGGAACCATCCCAGTCATCCTCCACCTCTGTTGCAAGGGGAACTGACCGCGGTGGCAGAGCCGGAGAAGGAACATATCGCGCCGTGAACAACGCCGGCCGGGACCGCCTCCCAATACGGATCCCAGGTAGGAACTAAATGGTCCTGGAACCAGGGCAAGGGCGGAACAAACGACACCCACTGCTGCGCCAGAGCAGAGGGTGGCGCTGGGGCCGGCAGCGCGGGACCTCGTGGCGCAGGAGCCAACGGCACAGGATCCTGTGGCGCCGAAGCTGGATCCGCCGACGGCTCAACAGGATCTGGACACTGGACCGCGGGGCCCAAAGGCGCGCCGGCGGGAGCCCGAGGCTTAAAAAGGAGGTCCATGGTAGCAAGAAACTCTTGCACCTGTTCGGGTGTCACCGACGGACCCGGGTAAGGCGGGTAGGCCGCTGGACTCACAGGCACCAAAGGAGCCGCAGGGGCAGAACCCCTGTCCCCTTCGTCCGCATCCAAGGACCAGCAGAGGGACGTCGGAGAGCGAACAAGCTTCCTCGACTCCTTTTTATGTCGTTGCTTACCGGAATCCGAGACTTGGAGCCCGAGGAGCGACGAGTGCGGCCCCGCAAGCGTTCCCGGGAACGGTACCTGGATCTGAAACGGCGCTGGGACAAGTGCAGGACCTCCAGCAGCTTCCGGCGCTGCTCCCGCAATGTCTTAGTTACCATTGCTTGGCTGGACCTTGAGTCATGGTCAGTCTCCAGGCAGTAGAGGCAAACATCGTGGGGGTCCGCCACCGACATATTGCGACGGCAGGCCTCACAAGACTTAAATTCAGGCATCCCTACGTGCACCAGGAGAAAAGGGGAGACAAAAAATCTCAAAAGTAAAGTCAAAAAGTGACTAAGGTACGTGCTCTAACCGGATCTGCGCTTGCTGGCGCGGAAAAAGAAAGAACTGACGTCAGGGCGCATGGGTGGCACCTAAGTAGGCTCCCTGATTTCATCTCGGCGCATACGACGCCAGTGAAGGAGGCGGAGCTGCACGACGCCACCTACTGACACGCAGGGGTACTGCTACAAAAAGACTTTCCAGATACAGTCTGACGCCTGGGGATATTCTAAGGTAAGGAATCTATCACTAATGTGTCTCTTTCAGATGATATTGTTATATTATTGCTACTGTGATTATTCAGCAATTTTGCTTAGCACATGGCACTTTTAGGTCTTAGCACTTTAAGTAAAATTCCCGGCCTTTGATCAACTTTTGTCAAAATTGTACTAATAGCACTAAGACGCTATTATGTCTAGTTTTAACAGTTTTATACCTGCTGTCTGTATTTTTAATTGTTAAATACTCTTGGCCATTTTTCACAAATGTTTTCCCGGTCTCTCTAGGACTTTTCTATTTACATCCTGATGTAGACAAAACATCTTTAGCTCTGTTGTTTACAATTAATTAATTGGATCGGTAAGAGTATGTGGCTATTAACAGGGTTGGAGCGCTTTTTAGCTTATGTGTGCATACATCAACGAACAATAACCACCCAAGAATTAGTGCCTAGTCTTTGGGCACAGTATCTAGAATTTATATTGCACATAACATCCACAATTCAGTCGGTCTGCTTTTAGCGCTCTGTCCTAATTTTACTGCTAAATGCATAGATATCTCGTCAGCTACCCGTGTAACGCACCACAGATGTCTTAACTATTTATGATTTGTGTCACTTCCATGACATCTTCTGTTTTTATGTAGCTCTTACTGTCACATTATTATTTGTGTTGCTGTAACTTTGATGGAATCGATTGTCTAAATAAAGTATCTTAAAACTGAAAAGTATTGTAGAGGAAGTGACAGGCTATTATCAATGAGAATTTTAGAACCAGAGTGTACTATAAATTTAGGATATGTGCACCTATGGGTTGTAATATGACAAACTACTGGTTTGTACATTTGTGATGAGCCCCTTAGATCATCTTGCAAATCATTTTTTAAATACCTTTTCTGCACTCAAGCAGCGGTGATTTAAATATTTTTTTAAAAATTGTTTTCGTCTTTCCAATGCACTCTATTTTGTCTTCTGCAGGCATTAATAAAATTGCAGCCAACATTAGAAAGACTTTGTGAGAAAGTGCCATGTTTCTTGCATGGTATGCCCCCACTTTTTACTGAATTGCTGATGTACTTTGACTGAGTGTGCCCTGGGCTCCTGCCAATCAGGTGCCCAGGGCCTGTGTTCCTTCCTTAAAACTGTATTGAAACCAAAACCCAATTGACATCTCTGGCCACATGTCAGCCCCTGGTAAATGGTACCCAGGGCACTGTGACCAGATAAGGCCCCTAAGGGCTGCAGCACTTATTGTGCCACCCTTAGAGGCCCTGTACTCTGAAACTGACAGAGACACACAGACACACTCTTACTTTGCAAGCTGAGTGTCTTGGTACGGAACAAAACAAAGAGTCGACATGGCACACATCCCTGGGTGCCATGCCCACAACACACTGCCCTGGCATACCTCAGTCACCCCTCTAGCTGGGTGTCCTATGCCAGTGGTGTGGGTACAAGTGCATGAGCCCTGTACCCCTACAGCGCCCAGGTCCATTCCTGAGCACTGTAAGTGCAGTGCTGCCATTAAGAGTATATGGTGCTGGAAAGTCGTCATCACAAACTCCACAGCACCATGATGGCTACACTGAAAACTGAGAAGTTTGGTATCAAACTTCTCAGCACATTAAATCCACACTTCTGCCAGTGTAGGATTTAATGTAAAATGCACGACAAAGGGCAACTTAGAGTTGCCCCCTGAAACTAACCCACATCCTGACTACCTACCTAGGCTGCCACCCAGCAGACATGTTGCTGGACCCTGGGTAGACAGCCACCCGCTCTTGTGAGCCTGCAACAATGCACCTCCTGGGGCGAGGTGCTAGGTCTCCTCCCCCAGAATGGGCAGGGGAAGCTTCAAAGGCATGCTGCCTTTGTGAGCCTCTCCAGACCACTTGCTGTACTCAGCAACTGGTCCCCACTGGTTCTGACCCCCACTCTGGAGGGAAGAATGGCAGGAAAACCCAAGTGAGGAAAGGTGGTGTGCCAGCCTCTGCCAACCCCACCCCTCAGGTGGGGGAGGCGAGGTGAAGCACAATTCCGAGCTCTCGCCATCTTGAGGATGGGGAGCCCTACCCAATCAGGACTAGGCTCCTGCCCCCCTCCCACTGGAGAATGGCAGGATAGGGGGTGTACTTACCCCAGGAAAGGGCTCTATTTGTCCCTGACCTTTCCCTACCTGTAACGCCCCTAAATTCAGTATTTAGGGGCACCCTGAACCTTCCTTCCTGAGATCCTGGTTCCGAAACTACAAAGAAGAACAAGAAGAAAGAAGACCTGCCGTGCAGCTGCTAACAAGAGGACAACACCAAGTGACTTGGCCCCAGCCCTACCGGCCTGTTGACATTCGAGCCTGCTCAAACCCGGCGTCTCCAGTGGTCAGCAACCTCAAAAACCCCGGAGGACCTGACTGCCTTGCACATCTAAAGACTGGGACTCCCACGAGCAGTGGTTCTGCTCAAACGGCAACAACCCCTGGTGCCAGCCAGGAACTGCGAATCCAGCACACTCTGCACCCGCCGAGCCCGGCCTGTGCCTGAGTGAACAAAGACCACAAGGACGTCCCCCCCGACGACTGTGACCAAGAATCCAGCACCCAAGACCCTCCTCCACGCTCCTGACGACGTCTGCAGCCTCAACTCCAGGGACCCCACCCAACCGAGACCAGCAGAGGGTAAGATTTCCCAACGCCAAAAGACACCCCTGCACCCAACCCCCTGTGGCCCCTTGTGCCCAACTCCTGGGTGCCTACCTAACCTACAGCTTCCCAACTTACCTCTCGAAGTGGTGGTCGCACCTGAAGAATCTCCGTCCCCGAGTTTGCAGCCTTTGTTCGTCTCGCAGCTTTCCAATTGAAATCCATTGGGCTCCCGAAGGCCCAAAAGCACCCTGCACCCAGCCGCTCGAGTGCCCCTGGAAGTGCAGCATCCGTTCTATTCTACTTCCCCACTTGCCCTGTGTAAGTGACCAGGAGCCCAGCTCCCACAGCCACGTGGCCTGCCTGCTAGCAGCCACCAACCAAAAGGCCCCCCTGCCCGTCATAGGCTAACATTGTGCCTACTCTCTCTGCACCTGGCTGCCCCTGTGCCGCTGAGGGTGTAACTACTGTACCTACCTGAACCTGGGAGACCCCGGAGTCTAACCCCAGAACCTTAACTCTGCCAGTCGAGTACTTATCTGAAAGCCGATAACCTACATTTTCTCCATAGGGTAACATTGACTGGTTTTACTTGGAAATTCTTCTAAGTGTCGAGTTTTGAAACTTTGAAATATTCACTACAAATCATCCTATAAACGAAAACAAAATTACTCACCTTTTACCAGGAGAGATCCCAGATCCCAGTGCTGGATCTTGGAGCCTAGCACTGACCCTAAAAAGTAATTACAACTGTGATTTTCAGATAACCTGATTTTCCCCCAAAGGATAACATTGCCTGGTTAAGTGTCGATTTTTGCAACTTTGAAATATTCCTTAAAAATTGCCTGTTTTACAAAAACGATTTCTTTCAACTGTTTACAGGAGTTGCACCAGGGCTGAATCCAGGATCCAGCCCCGAGTAAGAAAAATCTACGTAAAGTAATTGTTATTACAGCTTGCTTAAAATTCCCATTAAGCTCAATGTTATTATTGTGTTAGGATTGTGTTGCATATTGCAACAACTGTTTCTATTGCATTGAAAATTCTATTGCTTATTGAAAGTATACAACTATAGCATCTCATTCTGAGAAAGTATTTTTATACCTACTTGTGGTTCTAAAATAAAACAATATATTTTTACATACAAACCAATTAGCCTAGAGTTCAGTTCTTGAGTGTGTGAGACCATTTGCTGACTGAGTGTGTACAACAAATGCTTTACACTGTCCTCTGATACTGCCTTACTGCTCGATCAAGCTACCACTTTAGAGAGTAAGGTTATATCTAACTTTAACCTCAGCCAAACCTCTGGGGACTGTTGGACTCTGTACACACTGAACCTCACTTTGGTGCAGTATATACAGAGCCACTTTCTTACAGACTTTCCATCAATGGCTTTTGCAAAATTACAAGCATCGAATATAGCACTCTTAGGCAAGGTCATACTTGATACAACTTTTAAAACATGACCCCTACTTATCACATTACTATGAGTACCACTGAGAAAATGTATAATATTTAGATAGACTGCAGAGTTTAGCATAAGTATATAATGATGTAACTAGGATTCCTTCGAACTTCTAGTTTGCTGCTTTCTTAGATTACATTTTGAATAGAGATCTGCAGACCTTTCACTATGTATGTTGCACTTTGGTAGACGGGTCCACACTACAAAAATGGGCACAATGAACATGCGATTATCGTGAGCAAGATAGTGTTTTGCTGGTACTAGCTGATGGCTTCTTTGTGTATCATGGTGTAATAAATACACAGAAGTGTGATGAACAGAGTGCTTTCCTTTTTCTTTCCCAAATACCATATAACCATCTGTTCGTAGTGTGTGTTGCTGTAGATTAACATGCTGTGCATACTCATGCCGTCAACTGTTGCGCATCGACATTTCCAATTTTTTTTTTTAAACGTTTGAGTCACAAAACTCCATTTTTGGTCCACAATACACTAACACACTAGCTCCATCTCAGATATTTTTCCGTTCAGCTGGCGAGTAGCATAAGCATAGAGTGGTGTCAAAGACAGAGTGCACTGTACATAATAAAAGGGAGTACAAGGACAAAGCAACATTTGTGTTCATCACTGGCTTCTGGGAAGGAGAGTGGGAGCAAGTAATCTACAGCACTACGTGCTATGAACAGATGGTTACAGGAGAAGAAAAACTTTGCATTAGCAGCAAAATTGTATTTTATTGTGCGTTACCGAAGGTAAGCTAATTGTTCTTCTGATAAGATACAACTAACAGCAAATTCCTCACCTTGTGAATTGGTACCATAGCAGTACCTTCCCAGGCGGAGGGTCTCAGACTAAAACATCCTGCAGGATGGAGTGGGCAAAATGCCTCTCTCAAAGGACCAGACAGTTGAGATAATAGTGTTTCATGAAGGTATGTGCTTGCAGCCACGTAGCTGACTGGCAAATGTCAAAGATAGGTACTCTGCATGCTACTGCAGTGAAAGCAGCCTTAGCTATGATGGAATCAGCTCGTGAATCTTTTGGAGGCTGCTTCTTCATCAGTGTCTAGCAGATCTTTATATAGAGAATAATTAATTAGGAAATGCTGCATTTTTGCATTGCCCTTCTTTGCCCTGGAGAACCCTATAAGGAGTTGACCGTCCACCAGATGTTCTTTGGTGAGATCTACAAAAAAGCTTAGTGCCTTTTGAAGGTCCAGACAATGGAGACTCTCTTCCTCCTTAGAGGAATGAGTCAGGAAAATAAAGACCGAAAGGGTGACAGCCAGCCCGATATGAAATAGAGTGACCACTTTTGGCAGAAAGGAGGCTGGGATCCTCAACACCACCTTATCTGGGGAGGAAGGAAGGAAGGAAGGAAGGAAGGAAACACACACACACAATGGAGTGGTGCACTACCCAAGTGATATTCTCAATAAATCATGTTGACTTGTTTTGTTGTATCAAATAAATCCTTTATTTTCAATGTCATCCGACAATAAAAGTTACAGCCAACGCGTTTCGTTCATCAAACAATGAACTTCTTCAGGGCATTGGTGAGTGTGTAATCGGTGGGGAGAAAGGATCCTTTGGTCCCCATGTGTTGTAATACGCTGGATTTGGGATGCGAGCTTGCTCGAGTATGCTCGTGGTGGTTGTTTACCGATAGCGTCTGTCTTGCTGGTGCAAATTAATGCAATAGATGAGGCCTCCTTGATAAGGGCCAGGAACCGTGGTTCTATGGTACAGTACGCCTAGGCGAGTCCTGTTCCAATGCCCTGAAGAAGTTCATTGTTTGATGAACGAAACTCGTTGGCTGGAACTTTTTATTGTTGGCTGACATTGAAAATAAAGGATTTATTTGATACAACAAAACAAGTCAACATGATTTATTGAGAATATCGCTTGGGTAGTGCACCACTCCATCTATGGTTCAGTTTTCTCTCTGCCTGGCAGCTGGCACCCAACAACAGCAGGTGCAGGAGTTGTATGTGCACACCGACTCGAACTACTATTTGATAACCTACAAGGAGAATACAGCAGGGAAGTGCGGATACTGCGGTCCGCCATTGCTGACCTTCTTCCACTATACATATACACACACTCTAGTTCCAACTCCCTCGATCGGGATCGGACAGCAACCACAAAGAAGCGGCTCAATACAAATTTTTGGTGCTTTATTAATGTACAAGTTACTTACCTTAGGTAATGATGTATCTGGTAGAGACGATTCTAGCCGCAGATTCCTTAATGTAGAATTATCCCCAGGCGTGGGACTGGACCCGGAAAACTCTCTTACCCAGCATCTCTGCACGCCGGTGGGCGGTACCACGCGACTCCGTCTTGACTTCTTCCACGGGTGTGACGTCAGCGAGGTCACATAAGCCCCACCCCGGCGCGCTGACGTCAGTTTGCTTTGGAGAACTTTTCTGCGCCACAACGTGGAGCCATCACAACAAAACTGAGGAGAGCATGGGAACAGTGTGCGAAAAAAACAGAGAAACAAAACCGACACAAAAGGTGAGGAACAGCACCAGGTGGCACAGAGTCGCCAGGAGGCTACAACAGGAAAAGAGCAGACCACCTCTGAGGAACAACTGTGCAAGCCAGGTGATAGCACTGGCAGCATAAAAGTACCAGAAAGTCACAGCAGTAAAGCTACAGCAGGGAAAGCGTAAGGCACCCCTCCATGGAACCACCGAGCAAGCCAGGGCGAGAGCCTGGCTGGAGTCACAAGCAGCGGAAAGCGCTGGAAGAGAAAGAGAGAGAGAGACAGCAACCAAAGACCACAAGCCTGGAACAGAGGAGCAACAGAAATCCATTCCCAGACTACATAGTCAAGGAAGGCCAGAGCCTCTGAAAGTAGCAGGAGGCCAAGGACAGGCACTGGAGAGAACCCAGCTGGAGGGAAGCCAGACGGGCAGAAAACGAAAAAGGACCTCCACAGAAGACAAGCCACCCAGAGGGAGAGGCGAGCACAGAAAACCAAGTTGAGGGTCCTCGCAGAACAAGGAGGAAGGGCGGGTCGTGAAGGAATCTGCGTCTAGAATCGTCTCTACCAGATACATCGTTACCGAGGGTAAGTAACTTGTACATCTGATAGAGACTACTTGCCACAGATGAGCGACGCTGGAAGAAGGACGATGTCGGAGACAGAAGTGGCGGTTCTTAAAGGCGTCCGCAGGGGACGGACGCGGCGACAACGCCGACCTGGACATGCGTGCCGAAAGGAGTTTCATCCGGCGCTCCCGTCGGGACTTCGGCTTCATTTGCTGACACGCCTCACAGTCTGTTGAATGGTGGTGCTCCCCCAGACACCACATACAGATGGGGTGAGGACCAGTCGCCGACATCTGTCTTGCGCAAGACAAGCACGTCTTGAAGCCCGAAGGCATTCGCACACTGTACCCAAGAAGTGCTAAGCTTCAAAAAAGAGAAGGCCTGAAACAGGCCAGGACACGATACGGGTCCGCGTTGCACACGGAAAAGAAGAAAACTGATGTCAGCGCGCCGGGGTGGGGCTTATGTGACCTTGCTGACGTCACGCCCGCGGAAGACGTCAGGGTGGAGTCGCGTGGTACCGCCACCCGGCGCGAAGAGATGCTGGGCAAGAAAGTTTTCCGGGTCTAGTCTCACGCCTGGGGACAATTCTACGTTAAGGAATCTGCGGCTAGTAGTCTCTATCAGATATATATTATATATTCCAAGAAGGGTTCATATAAACAACCACAGCAGTCGCCATGGGCAGAAGGTGAGACAACATGGCCCCATCTAAAGGGAAAGGGAATGGTAGAATTCACACACCTCAGAAAATCAAGTGAGGAGACAGAAACAGCACTACCGACTGAAGGGTAAAATTAGGTAGATGAGACAATTGAAAAGAAAAACACAAGGGAGAAACAACCCCAGTGGAATATAGAAATAAAGACCACAATGGAGGACTGGAAAAAGGGCAAAGTTTAACAGGGCTGACACAGGGGAAGCAAATTCAGATAACTAGTCCTCATCGCAAAAGAAAATAGTATGGGAAGACAAATGCCAGGAATAAAGGTCCACCCAAAGGACCAGTGTAAAGAACTGAAGTAGCAGATAGAGAGACAGCCTAACAAGCATGAAGGCCAGAAGCAAAAGAAAGTCCTGTGTGCATGGGGCAACCTGTGCTCAGTCAACAAACCAGGGAACAACGTGAATGAAGACACTGACGTCACCCAAGATCATACTAGGTATGCTTTTTAGTACAACGGAAACAAACCCCCAAAGGGGTTAGAACTGCAACTGCGCTCGCAAGAAGTGAGGAAACTCCCCGGAAAAGAAGCCCAAGAGATCACAAACTACTGTACTAGCCAACCCAGAGTGGACGGGTAAGGAACCAATGTCCAAGAAGAACGGAAGATGAAAAATAACCATAAACCACCAAAAAAGGGTAGAAGGCACATCTGAAGAACAGCCAGACCAGTAACAAAACTCTGTGATTGTTATCGGAGAGGTCATGGAAACGTCTATTCAAAAAGTGAAAGTAACCGCAACTTCGCGCAAGGCAGAAACAGAGGAAAACGGGCCATGCAGAGGCATAGAAGTGATCGGGCGGCCAAGTAAGTCACCCATGCCAAGATGCAAACAAGGCATGGTGGCAAGGAACCTACCATAAAAAAAGAGAGCGAGCAGGAGCCAGTCTTGCCCAGAACTAGCAGAAGTATGAACGGCTGAAGAGAGGAAGAAGGAACACCTTTCAGGGCAGAACCAGACAATGTACCTTAGGCCAAAAACCATGTCCCTTTCCTTTGCATCTGCCAGGAAAGAAGGACACCAGACAGAGTAGAAGGAAAGATCCCCTGTGCACCATTTTCCGAATTGCACCGGTGCGCCAAATCACGGCATGTGGAGTCCCCTATAAGGGGTACGATGGTTTCAGAAACATATGGAGGAATACTTGTAAGGCATGCCAACTAAGTACCCTTTTGGACAGGGAACAAGGCAACAGTGCATCCGCACAATACTATGAAAACACCCCAATCAGAACTTGGGAAGCAGCTAAGAACACCGTGCAGCCACCAGTGAAGACACCAAACAGGGTTGGAAATTAAGACGCATCCCAAAAAACAACCAGTCATCGACAGGGTAAGAATGCAAGAAAAGAAAATGCCTGCTGAGCCAACTGGCACTGCCTTATAACAGCCCACACAGAAGGGAATGCAGGAGACCATTCCCATCTGACCGAGGAAGGGGTGAATAAGAGGATGGTATAGCAATCTGGTATTAAGATTTCTCTCCACTAAGACGATCCCGAAAATGGTGTACAGCGGAGTCTGCTTGAGAGCCAAACAGATATTGCTCATCGAAAGGCATGTCCACCGAGGTGAGCTAAATAGCCTCAGAGAGGCCTGAAGTATGTAGCCAGGCACGCCGACGAAGAGCTACTGAAAGGAGCCATGGCCCGTCCAACAGAATCTGGAGTATCCAGGTCACAGTGAATCAGTAATGTTACCGCCTGACGGCCATCCTGGGTCTACTGATTAAGAGTGTCCCAAGACTCATCAGGGACAGAGGAAAAAGGCTGTCAGGCGCTGAGCCTAGGCGTCTACCGACGTAGGGAGAAAGACTACAACTCCCAGACACCCCGCCGTTGGAAGGGCGGGGCCTCCTCGTTATCACCCGGCAGCGCGAGACGTCAGCGCGCGTAATTCTGGCCATTCGTATTGCCGTGAGGATTCACGGCTTCCTGGTTCCTGTGCGGTGGATCGTCTTCAAGCACCTCCGGTGGTCCGGGAGGCGTCCCCAGCGCTGCCTTGCTACATCCTGTAACCGCGCTGAGGTAAGCGCTGCGAGTATGGTAATCCCGCTTTGAGACATCGCTCTGAAGTAAGCGCTGCCGTCTCTATTGCTAGAAACCCTGGCATCTGGGCTCTGTTCAAGGGAACCTGAATTAGTTCCTGTGATCGCGCTGTTGAAAGCGCTTATGCTGCTGGGAGCCTGTTCCAAGGCATCGCGCTGAGGTAAGCGTTGCCATCTTTGTGGATCTTCTGGCGTTTTGGTTCTTGTCGGGGCATTGAGAGGGCGCTGACGTAAGCGCTATCTTGCCCGGCTTTCCTTGTTCCCCTCCTCTGCAGAACTAGGGATGTTGGTCTTATCAAACCAGGATTGTGCTCTGGAACTTCATTCTGTGCTGTGGTTCAGGTCCTCCAAACGCCTATGAATAGTTGTTCATGTGACCTTGACTTATCTTTGCTTTCTTGTTGTAGGTATGCAGCAATCCTACTGGAGAGAAGTATCTCTATGTTGATACACTGGAATGTCGCATCATTAACTAATGGGTCCCCAGGTAATAGGCAGAGGTAGTGAGACCATATGAGAGTAGCAGAAGTATATAGGCCTTGTGTTAACCGTGTGTTCTTTTGTTACAGGTCTCCTCATCCCCGCTGTTCCTACCCTAATTCCTTTCCCTCGCCTGATTGCCTTAATACCCTGTGTTGCATTATTCAGAGTTAGGGACTTCGGGAGGTGGACCCCTTTGTGCATCGCCCGGATCCTAAGGAGCCAGAGTGGATCTTACAAAGGCGCCAGACCGAATCAAACAGTACATGAGAAAAACGGCCTAAAACACAAGCCGTATTAAGGGACTGTAAAGCAGAGCTGGTAGCAGAAAAGAGATATCGACCGAAAGCATCCAGACGTTTAGACTCCGTGTCTGGAGGGACGTCAGGCGTGGTGCCAATGCTGGGGTAGGCCGTAGCAGCCTGAACCACAAAGCTGTGCGGAGTAGGCAGACACGAAAGGCAGATTAGGTCTCCAGGATCAGGTTGGTGACAATGAGCCATAGACCGGTCTACGGAGGACCTTGAAAAGAGTTTAGCCCAAGGGCTCAACAGAATATCAAGGAGGGTTTCACTGAAGGGAAGCGCAAGCTCAGGTCTCAGCTGGCCGTGCTGAAGCACACCAAGTAAGGGATCAACGGCCACTTCCACAGAAGGAAGCCGCAGCCTCAGAACTACATCAATTCTTCGCAAAGGCGGAGCAAAAGCAGAGCTAGCCTCTGAGGAGAGGAGAAAACAGTACAGAGGATGGGGAAGAATCAATGCCTTTGGCGTCACCATAGGCAGAAATCAATTGAAACTTAGGAGGACGCTCAGTTATGTGATCACCCACATCACCAAAATACCTGTGTGCCAAGGAGAAAATAGCAGGTGGCTTCTCTGAAGGCAAAGGAAGGTAGCCCTAGGAGGACTGTTCCACCAACTCAAAGTGGAGTCGAGGAGGTGACACCTCAGCGTCAGGGAGGAGGGATGAAGTAGGGGCGATCGGCGCTTGTTGACGCCGAAGTCAGCGCCGGACGATCCAACACAGGCGTCACAGGTGGGATCCCCGAAGGGCTGTGCACGGGAGCAGAGACGGAGCAGATCACGGATCCGGAGGGCACAGCTGACACCGAGGGAGGACTTGCCGGTTTGGAATCAGTCACAGCCTCACCTAACTCCTTGGGGCCAAGAAGTGCACCAACAGGAGGCTGAGAACCAGAAATGGCATCAAAGTACAGATAGTATCCTCTCATCTGAGCCAGTCGCCTAAGAGCCGGGAAAAGCTGGAAGGCGTGAGACAGACACACTCTGCGTCTCCGAAATCGATGTAATAGACTAGTCAGGGACACCACGCGTACGCTGTCAAGTTTGGGAAAGCTGCTTCAGGCGACACGGAGGACGAAGAACTACAGTAGCTGGTCCTCGAATAGTCTTTGGAGGAAGAAGAGGATCACGACAGACGAGGGACCATCAACCACTGCGCTGCTAACAGTGTCATGTGGCGCTCCTGCAATGCCGAAAACTGAAGCTTTAGAAGCCCCCCCATACCTCGTTCGGAGTCAATGTGCGCGCCTAGACACCACATGCAAATAGGATGAGGGTGCAGGGTTAACATGGTAGTCCACAGGACCTCAAAGATATCTAAAAAAAAAAAAACACACTGTTTCATTGTGGGAGGCCAAAAATGGCCCGAGGTACCGCTCTCCGGATCTGCATGGAAGCACGGAAAGGAAGAAACTGACGTGAGGGTGTCAGGGGAGGGCTTATATGAACTCTTGACAATGTCACATCCGGTGGTCAAAGTCATTACAGAGTTGCTCAACGCCCTCTACAGATGCACCAAGGTACTGCTGTAGAAATACTTCCAGATCCAGTCTGGCGCCTGGGGATAATTCAAAGGTAAGGAATCTGCAGCTAGACGTCTATCAGATAGACAGTTTTCAACGTCAAATCCTTAATGAAGAACTGTGCAGCGGCTCAAAAGGGGTGCACATCAAAAAATTGAGAACCACATTTACATCCAAATGTGGTATCACAAAGGGTGTTGGCGGAAACAAATGTTGCAAATCTTTAAAACAAAAAAATCACCACAACACATGATTTAAATAAAGAAGGCTGATCTAGCAGCACCAAAAATCCCCACAATCTAACAAGTAGCATTTAACAGTGCCCAAAGCAAGTTCTTGCTGGGCAAGGGACAAGACAAACAAAAAAAAACTCACACAACATGCATTTAGTACGCCAATTTGGCACTTTGCCAGGTGACACACCAAGCCATAAATTTGTCCCTAAGACTGGTTTTCACAGATTTTGTGGAAAGATACCTCGCCACTAAGATGACATCAAAAGACCTCAGGAGGAAGGTCAAGAGGTCAAGTGCTATAGTTCAAACTCCACACATTGAGATGTAAAATGGGAACGCATCTTTGACTGCTACAGAAGAGGCTCCAAACAGCAGCTTGATCGGAGGACAGATGCTTATGGCCAGGAGTTCTGGTTACCACTCTCTCCTGGCCTAACCAGGTGCCACTAAGATGACTAGGGACTGATTGATCCTGACCTTTTTCAGAAGCAGGGGCAGAAAACTCAGCGATGGGAAAGCATACAGAAGGCCTGACCTCCACTCTAGGCTGAAAACCTCCCCAAGAGCTTTCTTGGGTACTCCAATGAGGTATGGTTCTTTGCATTGTTTAACTGCCATTCACGGTTGCGTCCAGAGATGCCACCACGTGGTTCACTACCATAAAAATGCCTTGGTGGTTCAACCACTTCCAGAAGCATAGATCCCCCTGGCACGGTTCCCATGACCTAACCTTGCCCTGCTTTTTGCAGTACCACATGGCAGTGGTGTTGTCATGAGCACCTACACAAGCCTTCCTCTGATGGTGGACAGGAAGGCCTTCAACGCAAAACAAATTGCTCTCAGAAGGCATTAAATAAGAAATTGGGCATAAACAAGTCAGAAAAGCAAAAACGAACATGTGGTTTGATAGTAAATGCAGACCTCTAAAAAGGCGGATAAAGAAATTAGAAAGATACTTAAGGTATTCTCGGAATAACGTGGGTAGAGACCGTCTCAGAGCTCTAAGAAAAGAGCTTAAAAATTGATAGTAGTAAGAAAATTGATCACTATAGAAAAACCTGGAATATCTTGCTAGAGACCAGAGAAATAAAGAACATTAAAAATGTCTGGGAATTGGTACAGCATTGCCTAGGGAAGAATGATGGGAAGTTGAAATGCTTGGTAGGAGAGGAAGCATGATGTGACTAACTGGAAGAAAAGTATAAATAAGATACAGTAACCACCCAGAGGCCGATTAAAGTTTATATAAATAAGGGAAACAACAGGGGCAACTCTCTATAAGGATAATTAAGACAACTGAGTCTTTAAATCTCAAAAGAGCAGCTGGCCCAATAACCTGCCTATGGTGTAGTCTATTCCATTCTCTGTTCCAAAACATCCTGTCAACCGGGAGCTTCCCAGATAGCTGGAAGTGAGCGGTGATCAAACCTTTGTACAAAAAAGGAGATACCGCTTACCCCAATGGCTACAGGCAAATAAGTTAGTAGGAAAGTGTTCTCCAAAATTCTCCTGTGGAAATTAAAAGAGTGGATAGACAAAAACAAAATAATTCCTATAGAGCAAGGTGGTTTAAGGGGGAGGAGAGGGGCACACAATAGCAGACAACTGCTTTAGTTTATGGACCATAGTTAAAAAAATTGATAGAGCTTCGGGGAGGGCTACATTTTCGTTTTGTCGATTTTTGCTCCATGTTTGATACTGTTGATCGGGCATGGTTATGGGAAGCTTTTAAAAGTTATCGTATCCCAAAAGACTTGCTTTTAATCTTACAAGAATTACACAGACTCAGCTGGGCTCAAGTGGAATCAGAGGTCGATGGTTTGCTCACAAGGAAAATGGACAAAGAATAAACTCAGACATGGCTGTGTTTTGGCACCCACTCTATTCTCCATCTTCTTGGCAGATCTGCGAAAAGGTTTGAGCTTACCCAATAGCTTTAGCCTCAAACTGAATGGCGTACATGTAAGTGGTCTCCTTTAGCAGATGATTTAATGATCATTGATCTCCCAGAAGAAATAAGTTACTTACCTGTAACTGCAGTTATCCAGTATTGGTATCTTTCATAGATTCACATGCTTGAATCATTCCCCGTCGTCGAAGTGGAACTCCCGCGGTACATATAATAAAGCAGTAAATAGTAAATTCCATAGTCTATCATAGAGGTAACCATGCACTCAATAGCCTACCAACTTCCTTTTATAAAAAGGACCAAATTCAAAACCCGACCAATCAGCACCCTCTAGAACCTTCGCAAAAGAGGTTGAATCCCTCAGATTTTCCAGCACAAGTGTAGTTAGTAGTACTGTGGTGCCAGAGGAGCCTCTCCGGGGAGGAGGGTGGGTTGCATGTGATTCTATGAAAGATACCAATACAGGATAACTGCAGTTACAGGTAAGTAACTTATTTCTTATCCAGTATTGGGGTATCTTTCATAGATTCACATGCTTGAATCAGAGTAACAAGCAGTAATCTAAAACAAGTACCCGTAGTGGATGGTGGGTAGTACCAATAGCATATCAAAATGTATTCACAGAAAGGAATGTTCTGTGAAATCGCTGGTGTGTAACTATATGCATATAAACACACGAACATGTAGAATAATTTTTTTTACCATAAGCGTAAACATGCATACCATCTTCTATAAACAATTATGGCACATTTTAAAATGTAGGTCAATGTTGAAAACAGAAAAGATATCCTCTAATTAAAGAGGCTCATAGTACTGAAACAAATGACGTAGCACTGCCTGTTCCATGGCTGCATCAGTACGTTGCGTTGATTTCAGACAGTAATGCTGCGTGAACGTGTGCGTCGTTTTCCACGTTGCAACTCTACCGATCTTTTCTATTTGCACCCCTACGAACATAGCAGGCAATGTAGAGGCTGCTCTTGTGGAGTGTGCTCTCACTGGTTTTGTCAAAGGCTTGCCTGTCTTGTCATGGCAAAACTGAATTGTGGCTGCTATCCATCTTGTGATGGTAGTTTTAGAAACCGTGCCTTGACTACCTTGCCTATAGGCTACAACCAGTTGATCAGTTTTATGGATAGACTCATGATGTCTTGAGTGTCTAAAGTTCACTCCGCAGGTGTAGCAGGATAAGGAAAGAAAGTTCTGAGAATAACAGGTTTTCTTAAATGGAACTGTGAAGGAACCTTAGGGATGAATCTGGGATTCGATTCATCCTGAGGATAACCATTTATTTGAAAAAAGAAGAAAATTATGTTTTATCATGAACGCTTGAATTTTACTAACTCTTCTGGTTGATGTTAGGGGGAGTAGAAGAGCCACTTTACTCGTCAGGTATTTGATGTCAGCTCTATAGATTTGTTCAAAGGGTTGCTTCATCAATTGCAACAGGACTATATTCAAGTGCCACTCAGGAGGTGGAGCCTTAAAAGGTGGATAAGTGTGAAACAAGTCTTTCATGAATATCTGTACAATTCTGGTAGAACAAAGACAGACGTTTAGGGGAGCGTCTATATCGAGATATAGCTGCTAGATCAACTCTAATTGAAGAATATGCTAGTCCTGATTTTGCCAAGGACAGAAGGTATGGTAGGATTTACTCTGGAGCAGAGATACACGGATGCACGTTGTTTTGACGGCACCAGAGATAGAATTGCTTACATTTCAGTCTAAGTCTTGTTGATGCTATCTGCACAAGACCTGGCAATAATGTCTTTATACTGCTGTGTAATAGTCAAATCCTTAAATTGAAAGAATTCAGGAGCCACGCATGAAATTAGTGGGGGCTATCAAGATGAGAAGACTCCGCTTTGCTGTTGCTGAGAACCTTATGTATCAAAGGTATCAGGGGAAAAGTTAAACAGAGATCCTGGACCATGTGTCAAAAAGTTTTCCTTCATGATCTTTGATGTGGATGACAAGTTCCATAGAATTGGCATTTGCGGGTTTCGTTTGTTGCAAAGAAATCTAGAGCCAGTTTGTCCCAGAACCTGAAGAACATATTTGGTGCCAACCGATCGAACTTTCATTCGTGGAGGCCGTTTCATTGCATGCTGGTGGTATTGCAAGTGTGAACTAACACCGAAGACTCGGCTATCATTGGCAGGAAAGCTTGGAGACACAGTTAGATGGATTTGAGCTCCAGGCAATTGATATGCATGCTTTATTGGAGCAGCGACCACTTTCCTTCAATTTGTAGGGTCTGTAGATTATCACCCCAGCTCTCCAGGGAGGCATACATAGTCATTATGAAGTGAAGTATTTAGGGTAAGAGTGTGAGGTCCTCTAATAGGCGAGAGATCTGAGACCACCAGTCTAGAGTTTATCATACATGTGCAAAGATCACCAGGCCCCTGAACGAGTCTTTAGATTGTATCTTTTGTTTTGTAGCTGTTCCTGTAAGAGTCTAATTTTCAGGTGCGCAAGAAGGATCATATTGATAGCTGAGGACATGATGTCCAGAAGCTAACTGAACCAACGCACTAATAATTATTATTATTTTTTTTTTTTAAGTTTGAGAGCCAGTTCCTACAGCGTTAGTTGCTTGGATTAGGATAGAAGACTTTTGTCTTGGACAGTATCAAGTGTTGCGGCCTAGTAACAGAATCTTCTGAGATGAACAAGTTGATGATCTTAGATAATTCACAAGGGGACCTAGCTTGTGAAACAACTTTAGGCAAGCTTCTGTGGCCGTGGACGATTAAAATGCCTTTGGAACTTTAATCAACCAGTTGCCAAGGTAGGGGAATACCATATGACCCTTCGTCCTGAAAAAAACTGACAGAGCTATGCAGTAGGTAAAATGTAGGAAGTTGAACTGAAGCCAAATAGGAGGGCTTTAATGCGTGGGAGGAAATGTGGAAGTATGAATCCTGTAAATTCAGAGTTGTCATGTGGTGTCGGCGAAGGTGACCATGTAACAGTATTGGTTTCAGAAACACTTGTTTAATTTCCAGAGGTTTACGATGGATAGCCAATCCTTTATTTTCATGTCTACGAAGAAAAAACTGAGAATAGAAGCCGGTTTGCTTAAAATGTACTTCTTTCTCTATGGAACCTCTGGTTAGCCTAGCCATCCCTCCTTTTCGAAGCAGATAAGGAGAGAGGGGGGGGGGGGGCACCCTCATTTTGGTGGAGTAGTGGGCTGAATCATGGTTAACTCTAACGTCAGACCCTATGTTTTGAGATGTGCTACAAGGGGTATACAGTTTCTAGGGGGGACGGGGAAGACAAATCTTTCCTCGTGATGCCCTCACACACCCCGAAGGATGTCATGCTTCATTGGGCTTTGCTCCTCGTCGGGCCGGTGCTGCAATGCCCGACGGGCTCACCGTATACAGGGCTCTTTGGCGGAGATCTTTTTTTGAAGAAGCCATATGGTGTGTGTGGGTAAGAGGGCAAGGGTAGTGCATGGAAAGTGAAAGTTAAAATAAGTCTGGAGCAGTCCTAATCAAAACTATTTTAATGTTCAAGGTAGTTCTAGCTAGATTAAAAGTACATGGAAGCCCTATGTGGATATAATGTTCCTAGAGGGCTATCTCTGTGGAAAGGGTCCACATGTTTCGTGCCTCTGTTGCTTCTAACGAGTCATATGGCACTTCATCAGGACCTAAGTAAATAGTGTTGTGCACTACTAGATATCTGGCTTATACTGGGCGGTAAAGTAAGACCTGTAGGGGGAGAAAGGAGGGGGGGGAAGGAAAGAACAACACATTGGCAATTAAAACCTGAGTAATACAGGGGGTGTATCTCTATTATGACTGTGACCTAGCATCATACTGAGAGTGCTGTGTCTGGGCATGCGCTAGTTATATCTAGCGTGAAGGCTATAATGATGGTTGGTGGTGGCCATATATGTGGCCCATACTTGTTCTGAGTGACGTTAATCAGGGATTTGGGGTGCCCATACAAGTGAGTACTTGATTAGGTCGAGTTCCTGTGCGGGATGAAGGAACTCTCTTTAGCCACTGTTTATTGTATTGTGAATGGTTGATCCACCCGTATACCTTCTTAGCCTCACTAACCTTTTTAGCTTCACTTCTAATGACGCATAATGTGTGTGCGGTGTTGCGAGTCGACGGCACCCTTTAGTATTAGATGTCGCTCACGTAGCATGTGCAAAAGTCTTCGAAGCACTACTGTCTATTGGCTGTGCCAGACCACATGCAATCTGCTGTGGCCACTTTTAACAATCACGTTGAGTCATTGGGATATTGCCTTATGTTCTCACCCACGCGACATAATTGCGGGCACTTTTACACAACGTAGTTGCACTGATTGAACTACATCCCTCTGGACATCCCAATCTTTACCAACGGATGCCTTAACCGAAAGATACCTCCCCCGTATGTATTATCTAATGCACCATCTTTGGGTTAAACCTCCGTACATTGGCTAAAGAGTTCCTTCATCCCGCACAGGAACTCGACCTAACCAAGTACGCACTCGTATGGGCACCCCAAATCCCTTATTAACGTCACTCAGAACAAGTATGGGCCACATATAAGGCCACCACCAACCATCTTTATCGCCTTCACGCGAGATATAACTAGCACACGCCCAGACACAGCACTCTCAGTATGATGCTAGGTCACAGTCATAATAGAGACACACCCCTATATTACTCCGGTTTTAATTGCCATTGTGTTGTTCTTTCCTTCCCCACCACTCCTTTCTCCCCCTACAGGTCTTACGCTACCGCCCAGTATAAGTCTACTAGGGCGTTTCCTTTTTTTGTCTGGTTACCACCCCATCAATTAGGAGCCAGATATCTAGTAGTGCACCACACTATTTACTTAGGTCCTGATGAAGTGCCATATGGCTCGTTAGGAGCAACAGAGGCACGAAACATGTCGACCCTTTCCACAGAGATAGCCCTCAAGGAACATTATATCCACATAGGGCTTCCATGTACTTTTAATCTAGCTGGAAATACCTTGAACATTAAAATAGTTTTGATTAGGACTGCTCCAGACTTATTTTAACTTTCACTTTCCATACACTACCCTTGCCCTCTTACCCGCACACACCATACGGCTTCTTCAAAAAAAGATCTCCGCCAAAGAGCCCCGTTTACGGTGAGCCCGTCGGGCATTGCAGCGCCGGCCCGACGAGGAGCAAAGCCCAATGATGAAGCATGACATCCTTCGGGGTGTGTGAGGGTATCACGAAGGAAGACTCGTCTTCCCCGTCCCCCCTAGTAACTGTATACCCCTTGTAGCACAGCTTACTAGAAGCCCTGTATACAGGCCCTGCTTAAATAACGGCTCCCGGTACCAAACCTCTTCCTTTTTTTGATACCTATGTTTTGAAAGCCAGGACTTATTTATCCGAAACTATTTTCCGCCATAGATGACACCATTTTGGAACGGTTTCTCCCACAGGATGGCGTAAGTATCACTAGAACATTGTCCCTGTAGGTAAGCTAGCCTAAGGGCTACTGATAGTGTTGTTAAGTCTGATACCGTTGGCATCCTTCTTGATACAGATGAGTATCTCTTTCACGAGTGCCTCAAAAGGGTGTTTCTATTGAAATTGAATGTAGCAAAAAATCTTGCACTGTCAGTCATCCTTGACTGCTTGCAAGGCGTCGTCAATGTGCTTGTCAAACAGAACATCGCCATGATATGGTAAAAAATATTAGATAGATTTGCACCTCTGGCTCTATATTCAGTGGTCTTGAACCAACATTGGCGTCTAAGTACCACTGGCCCTGTCAGTTGTGAAATACCTATTGAGGCTATATCTATAGCGCAATATACATTTACTAATGAAGAGGTTACAACCCCTGCAGAATCTTATATATATATATATATATATATATATATATATATATTTATTTTTGTAATTTTTGCCCTATCTGTCTTCCAGTAGAAATTCTATGCATGTGGCAATGTTGGACTACATCTCGTAATTATACCAGCTCCATATTGCCAGTGATTGGGCAGCTCATACAGTAGCACCAGGCATAGTTGAGAATGTCTCCTTGCTGGTAAGGCGGGCTTATACGTGACCTGGTTTTCCACGATTTCAATTCCTCCTGGATAAATCAACAATTGGAATAGGTCTCACGGCTTTTCTAATTAAAATCAAAAGGAGAACAAACTATTTATTTGCTTTTGGAAGATAGAAGCGTTTGGCTGCATGTTCCTAAAGGGTCTGGAAACCATAAAAAATCATTTTGTAGGGTATCCAGGAGTTGTGGGCCTTCTCCCTGTCATCACCAGCTATGAATGGCTCGTTCCCAGGATGAAAAGACATTTTTATTTTTAACCCTGGGATCACTCTTTCTTGTGGCAGGAGCATCGGAGTATGCAGACATATCAGGCACAATGTGACCTTGCAGTCTCGGGAAAGTGTTAGTAGTAATCCTGTAACATGCCTTATAGGTCTAGTACTAGAGCGACATAGATCTAACCTAGGTTGTGAAGTTGGAGGTGGAGCGAAGTGGTGAATTTGCTCCACATATTGCCTCTTCATATATTGGTTACTGTTGTAGACTTACTCATATTAGTCCCCTTAAAATGTGTCATTAAATTAGTCTGGACTATGTGTCTTTTGTACTTGCTGAGGACTATGGTGTATTGTCATTGAGTTTATTGTTGACTAGGTAGACGAAGACCACTAGGCTGATGTTGACAATTTTGGTCATCGACAAGGCCGTTGTACAGGATGCAGTCATAGATTAGGCCATCGTAGAAGATCTCATCGTAGACTAGGCCATCGTAGACATTGTTATCGTAGGCGAGGTTATCGCAGATGAGGCCGTTGTCATAGATGACCCTCATAAACAACCGTCATAGACGAGGCTGTCATAGACGACCGTCTTAGATGACCATTGTAGATGAGGCTGTCATCGAGATGAGGCTGTCATAGACAATGCCATTGTAGATGAGGCCATTCGTAGGGTAGACCATCATAGATGAGGCCCTTCGTAGGGTAGACCATCATAGATGAGGCCCTTCGTAGGGTAGACCATCATAGATGAGGCCATTCGTAGGGTAGACCATCATAGATGAGGCCATTCGTAGGGTAGACCATCATAGATGAGGCCATTCGTAGGGTAGACCATCATAGATGAGGCCGTCGACGGGCCATCATAGATGAGGCCGTCGACGGGCCATCATAGATGAGGCCGTCGACGGGCCATCATAGATGAGGCCGTCGACGGGCCATCATAGATGAGGCCGTCGACGGGCCATCATAGATGAGGCCGTCGACGGGCCATCATAGATGAGGCCGTCGACGGGCCATCATAGATGAGGCCGTCGACGGGCCATCATAGATGAGGCCGTCGACGGGCCATCATAGATGAGGCCGTCGACGGGCCATCATAGATGAGGCCGTCGACGGGCCATCATAGATGAGGCCGTCGACGGGCCATCATAGATGAGGCCGTCGACCGGCCATCATAGATGAGGCCGTCGACGGGCCATCATAGATGAGGCCGTCGACCGGCCATCATAGATGAGGCCGTCGACCGGCCATCATAGATGAGGCCGTCGACCGGCCATCATAGATGAGGCCGTCGACCGGCCATCATAGATGAGGCCGTCGACCGGCCATCCTAGATGAGGCCGTCGACCGGCCATCCTAGATGAGGCCGTCGACCGGCCATCCTAGATGAGGCCGTCGACGGCCATCCTAGATGAGGCCGTCGACGGCCATCCTAGATGAGGCCGTCGACGGCCATCATAGATGAGGCCGTCGACGGCCATCATAGATGAGGCCGTCGACGGCCATCATAGATTCGACGGACATCATAGAGGAGGTCGTCGACGGCCATCATAGAGGAGGCTGTCGACAGCCATCATAGATAATTGTAGACGACCATCGTCGATGACTGTCGTAGACGAGGCAGTCATAGACAACCGTTGTAGACGAGGCTGCCGTTGTAGACGAGGCTGCCATCATAGACGATCACCATAGATGAGGCTATCGCCGAAGACCGTCGTAGAAGAGGCCGTCGTCGACGACCGTTGTAGATGAGGCGGTCCTAGACAACCATCGTAGATTAGGCCATCGTAGACGATGCCATCGTAGACGAGAGCATCATAGATGAGGTCAATATTGGTGAGGCAGTAATAGTAGGCATGGAGTTTTGTTATAGACTCCTCATTGTCAGGTTATGAGGATTTCCCAGATTTTTTTTTTTTTTTTTTAAATATGGTTTTATTAGTTTCAAAACAAAATATTTCGACATTGCTGGAATACAATTACTGCAGGTGTTCACCCGGTAATAATGTACTTTGATCACTCCCATAAACCAGTGAGGTATCCGTAGTACTCAAACAGTATTGCAGTTCACCTAAGCAGTTCTTCATAACAGCCCAGGCAGGATTACAAGTTAAACATCGTTAGAGTAAACCATACTCAATAAGGACCAAAGGAAAGGCACCCGGACCCCAAATTTAAAGAAAACAAACAAAGCAAATACTCCTCCCCTACCCTAATACCCCCCTCAGCATGACACACATATGAGGATGCTATAAACCTAGAGGTTGTAGTTCAGCAGCTCGTTATATAGGTAATATACAGTGCATATCAAGAAAAAAAAGCCTATTGCCATAGAGCTAAAATGAGGATTTCCCTAATGTAGTGTCAGGGTGGAATAGCAAGTTGTAGGATCTGCCTCTGAGGAAGTTTTTTCCAATTGCCTCTCTCTGTGAGAAATGCCTTATCAAGACTCATGGTAAGTCTTTTTTATGGCTTTCCTGTGCGCCCTCTGGAGACACTTGGCGCGACCTCTCCCTTTGACCTCTCCTATGAGGTGAAGGAATCCTCACTGTCCTCATCAGAAGTGACAGATTTAAGTTTCTATAGTCCCAATAATAGCCTCATCTCTCAGAACGTGAGAGTTTTTGAGGAAAAGGTTGGACATATTTCGTAGTCTATTACCTTGTTTTCTGCCATATTACTGACATATTAGTACCAGTGTCAGAGAAATGAAACAAAGTATAATTGTGGATGATCCAAAAGAAGAAATAGCTGAAGAAACTGAGCAGAGCTCAGGAGACTCCCTTCACAACCAATGTGCATTGAAAATCTGAGGGATTCAGCCTCTCTTGGGAAGGTTCTAGAGGGTGCTGGTTGCTGATTGGTCGTGTTTTGAGTTTGGTCCTTTTTATAAAAGGAGGTTGATAGGCTATTGAGTGCATGGTTACCTCCATGAAAGACTATGGAATTTACTATTTACTGCTTTATTATATGTACCGCGGGACTCGCACTTCGACGAAAGGGAATGATTCAAGCATGTGAATCTATGAAAGATCACCCAATACTGGATAAATTGTCCTACAGGGGAAGTTAGATGTTTTTGGTAATTACAGTGATGAGAAAAAATGAATGATAAATTAAAAAGAAAAAACGAAAGTGCTACCAGTTGGGATCATGAAGATGAAGTTTAACTGGACACTAAATGGTGCAAAAATTTAAAGAGTTAGCAGCTTTAAATATTTGGGGCTGTGGTTCATGAACAGCCTGTCAAGGAAAGCGCACCTTGAGTCACTTCAGGCGAAGGCCTTTTCCTCAATAGGGGGATAAAGAAATTTGACAAAATGTATGGAGGTCCATCCCCGAGACCAGTGATGGTAGCATATCAGGAAATGGTACAACCTCAATTCTAATATGGTATGGAGGTGCTCATTATTAGCAGGAAAACAAGTTGGGATTTGGAAGAGGGTAGGTGCTTAAACAGATTATCACTACTACCCTCCACCATGGTACAGGCAATTAGGGCAAAAATTGAACTGAATGCATGGAGCTACTTAGTAACCGCGGATACCTTAACATTTTGGGCAAGGATAGATAGCGATGAATGCCCCAAAATAGCCACTCCATGTAAAAAGGAAATTATAAATAGCGATTTATACTGGGCAGGATCAGCCAGAGAAAAAATGCAAGACTTAAGTAGGAAATAAGAATTACATGGCCGCATGATAAACCTAGCAAACATTAGTAAAGCTGAGTTCTGTAAGGTTATGAAACAGATAGCTAGGGAAGATGACTTTAGATATTCAAGGAATAAAAGAATCTGTATTTCCTTTGATAAATGCGTGGCTTGAGGACAAAACATTCCCCTGTCTTGAAAACCTTCCAAATGTATGTTTAAGAAGAAAACAAATTACTTACCTGTAACTTTGGTTCTCCAGTATTGGAAACTTTCATCGATTCCCATGCTTGTATCATTCCCCTTCGTCGAGATGGGAATCCCCGGTATATATAAAATAGCAATAGAAAACATTACAAAAACAGAAACTAGGCCCATGCTAGTTTTGTAACATATCCACCTCTTTTTGTAAGAGACCAAATAAAGTGAACAACCAATCAGATTAGCCTCACCCCTTAGAACCTTCCTGAGAGAACCTCAGAGCCTAAGATTTTCATAGCCGTTGTGTAACAAACTACCAAAGGTGCTGAAGGCCGAGCTTTCCCAGGGGAGCAGGGTTGGTCGCATGGGAATCCATGAAAGTTTTGAATACTGGAGAAACAAAGTTACTGGTAAGTAACTTGTTTTCTTACTCCAGTATTGGAACTTTCATAGATTCCCATGCTTGTATCAGAGTAGCTAGTAGTTGTGAACACATTTTTCTTTTTTGAACCATGATCATTATTAAACCATTCTGGATTATTAAAACCCAAAAGCATGAAATATGAAAAGGAATAAGCAAGAATAAAGCAACAGCAATTCACCATCATTACAACATCAATGGTTAATAAACATTCCTAGAAATGTAAGTAATTATAAACAGATGAAGTTAAAAAATGTGCCAGGATCTGAAACCGCAAAAACGGAAGGAGGGATGAAAGGGAAAGCTCACCACTACTGAAAGAGGTTCCTCAGGACTGCCTGGCCAACTGCTGTGTCACCCTGCACTGAAGAATCCAGGCATTAATGTCTTGTAAATGTAGGAGTACTGCTCTAGGTCGCTGCTCTGCAGACCTCCCGGATAGGAACTCCAGCAAAGAGGGCTGTCTAAGAATAAACTGCCCTCGTGGAATGAGCACGGAACCGACCTTCCAGAGACTTGCCCGCTGCTCGGTGACAGTACTGAATAGCGCTGGTAAGCCAACGAGCAATCCCCTGCTTGGAAAGGGGGGAACCCCTTACGAGGGGCGCTGAAGGCCACAAAAAGTTGAGGGGACTTCCTGAAGTCTTTAGTACGTTGAAGATAGAATTTTAAGCATCGTTGAATGTCCAGTGAGTGGAGTGCTTTCTTTGCTGGAGTAGTCGGTTGAGGGAAAAAAGTTTTGAGTATAACCGGCTCATTCAAATGGAAGTCTGAAGGTACTTTCAGTATGAACTTTGAGTTGGTACGGAGTATCACTGTCCTTTTTTAGGTCTCGCCTGAGCGCTAGTGCATGCGCTAGCTCAGGCGAGACCTTTAGTAAGCGGGTTTTCAAAGTGCTACTAGAGAGGCTTTTCGTGGCCTAAAACCTGCGTGCATGTGAGCGTGAACGTGCACAAGCCTCTCCTTTCGCGCGCACCACTTGCGTAGTTTTTGTTTTGCGCGCGCAACTCCCGGGCTTGTTGCTTGCGCTTCTTGTTTTTTTTATTTATAAATCTCCGTTGTGATCTAAGGCCCTTTTATATATAAATTCCAACTGAATGCAATGCAAGGAATATGTTACTTACCAGTATGCATCTGTTCTTGGCATGTAGAGCTGCAGAGCCACACACTAAGGATAAGATCGCCATCTGGTGTTGGGCTCGGATGATTGCAGGTTGTTGTTGTCTTCGGAAGAAGTCTTTGATCACGAGATAGGTGACTCCTCCTCTGGACAACAGTGCGCATGGGCATCCACTCCATCCTCAGATTGTTTTTCGCCATGATGGGAAATGATGGAGTGTATAAGAAGTAAAGAGAAAGGATGTCCATGTGTAGTGTCTAATTAAGACAATGCTGGAACAGATACAGGTCCCGGGGAGGCGGGTGGGCGTGTGTGGCTCTGCAGCTCTACATGCCAAGAACAGATGCATACTGGTAAGTAGCATATTCCGTTCGAGGCATATGAGCTGCAGATCACACACTAAGGATAGACTATATAGCAGTGTCTCCCCTAGCGGTGGTCACCTGTATCTGTTGCAGCAGTTTGGAATAGAGTTTTTAGGACAGCTTGGCCTACTGAAGCTTGTTGTTTGGATTGCACATCAACACAGTAATGCTTAGTGAAGATGTGTGTAGTAGACCATGTGGCTGCTTTGCAAATGTCTTCTAAGGGGATGTTCCCTAAGAATGCCATGGAAGCCGCTATTTTACACGTGGAGTGCGCCCTAGGGGGAACTGTAAGAGTACGTTTAGCTTTTTGGTAACATATTTGGATACATTTAAGTATCCACCTGGCGATACCCGATTTGGAAATAGGGTTGCCTTTATGTGGTGGAGCGAAAGCAACAAACAGTTGCTTGGTTTTTCGAAAGGGTTTGGTTCGGTCGATGTAATAAAGCAAGGCTCTTTTAACATCTAAGGTATGAAGTGCCCTCTCAGCTACTGAGTCTGGATTAGGGAAGAAGACTGGCAGTTCGACTGACTGGTTTAGATGGAAAGGGGAGATGACTTTAGGGAGGAATTTTGGATTTGTCCTAAGAACCAATTTGTTACGACGTAGTTGTAGGAAGGGTTCTTCAAGAGTTAAGGCTTGTATTTCACTTACTCTTCGCAGGGATGTGATTGCGACGAGGAAAGCAACTTCCATGTTAGGAACTGCAGTTCGCATTTGTGCATTGGTTCAAATGGGGGACCCATGAGCCTTGTTAGAACAATATTAAGGTTCCACACTGGGGAAGGTGGTAACCTTGGAGGAATAATTCTTTTAAGACCCTCCATAAATGCTTTAATGGCTGGTACCTTAAAGAGGGACAGGTGATGTCTATTTTGCAAATAGGCTGCTAATGCTGCTAGATGTAGACGTATAGAGGAATACGCTAAATTGCATCTTTGCAAGTGTAGTAAATAGCAAATGATGTTTTGGATGGAAGCATCCAGTGGTTGTATGTCATTGTTAGTGCAGTAAATGGCAAATCTTTTCCATTTTGCAGCATAGCATGCCCTAGTAGTAGGTCTTCTGGCTTCTTTAATGATATTCATACAGTCTGGAGGAAGGTTGAAGTACCCGAACTCTAAGACTTCAGGAGCCAGATTGCCAAGTTCAGTGTTTGAGGATCTGGGTGTCTGATTTCTCCATGGTTCTGGGTTAAAAGCTCCGGGGAGAGACGCAGTTTTTGATGTGGAACTAGCGATAGCTCCAGAAGTGTGGTGAACCAGGGTTGACGTGCCCAAGTGGGAGCTACTAGGATGAGTGTTAGCGACTGTTGTTTCAGTTTGCGTACCACAAATGGAATGAGTGGGAGAGGCGGAAAAGCGTACGCAAATCTGCCTGACCAGTTCATCCATATTGCATTGCCCTTTGACCGTGGGAACCTGGCGGCGAAGGTTGGGCATTTTGCGTTTTCTTGTGTGGCGAACAGGTCTATGTCTGGTTGTCCCCACTTTTGGAAGAATGGGAGTAGGACTTTGGGGTGTAATTCCCATTCGTGTATTTGCTGTGTGTGGCGACTTAAGAGGTCGGCCACCTGGTTCTGAACCCCTGGGAGGTGTTCTGCTAGCAGGTAGATGTTTTGGGGAATTGCCCATCTCCAGATTTGTTGTGCAAGTTGGGACAGTTGTAGAGAATGTGTCCCCCCTTGCTTCTGTATGTAATACATTGTGGTCATGTTGTCGGTGCGGATGAGGACAGTTTTGTTTTTTAGATGCACTTGGAAGGATTTCAGTGCTAGGAACACCGCTAGAAGTTCTAGGTGATTGATGTGGAGCTGTTTTTGTTGAGTGGTCCACCTGCCCTGAGTGGTGTGTTGAAGGAGGTGGGCTCCCCACCCTGTGAGAGATGCGTCGGTGGTCAGCACAACTTGTGGAAGAGGCTCTAAGAACGGCCGCCCTTTGGACAGGTTGATGGTGTTCCACCACTTCAGCGAACGAAGTGAGCGGCTGTCCACCAACACCAGATCGGTAAGTTGTCCGTGGGCCTGGTTCCACGGTTGTGCTAGACATTCCTGTAAGGGACGCATTTGAAGGCGTGCGTGGGGTACTATGGAGGTGCATGACGCCATCATGCCTAAGAGTTACATGAACACTCTTGCTGGGAGAGAATCTTGTGTTTGAAATTTTTTGATCAGATTTTGTATATTGGCTATCCTGGCTGTGCTGGGATAAGCTATGACCTTGGATGTGTCTATGGTGGCTCCCAGGTATTGATGTACATGGGAGGGTTTTAGTTGAGATTTTGGATAGTTGATGGTAAATCCCAAGCTGTGTAGGGTTTGAATAGTGCGGTGAGTGTGGAGAACGCATTTGTCTAGAGTATTGGCTTTTATGAGCCAATCGTC
Source organism: Triturus cristatus (assembly GCF_964204655.1). Lineage (NCBI taxonomy): Eukaryota > Metazoa > Chordata > Amphibia > Caudata > Salamandridae > Triturus > Triturus cristatus. The sequence goes on along the minus strand of NC_140590.1, from coordinate 938,212,785 downwards.
CAGATAGGGGAAGACATGGATTTGTTGTCTTCTGACATATGCTGCCACAACTGCTAAGCATTTGGTGAATATCCTGGGTGCGGTTGTTACTCCGAATGGGAGAACTGTAAACTGATAGTGCGGACCGTCTACCACAAATCGTAGATACTTCCTGTGAGCGGGATGCATAGGGATGTGAAAATATGCGTCCTTGAGGTCTAACGTGGCAAGGAAGTCGCCTTGTTGAAGTAATGGAAGGACCTGTTGGAGAGTGATCATGTGGAAATGATCCGATTGTATGTACTGGTTTAGTAGTCTGAGGTCTAGTATGGGTCTTAAGGTCTTGTCCTTTTTGGGAATGAGGAAGTATAGGGAATATACTCCTGTGCCCTGATGTTGTAGTGGAACAGGCTCTATTGCGTGTTTTTGAGGCAAAGACTGTATTTCTTGTTTGAGGAGCGTGAGGTGGTGAGACGTCATGGGACGGTGCTTGGGTGGTATGTTTGGGGGGGGGGGGGTGTATGAGTTCGAGGCAGTAGCCAGACTGGATAATTTGTCTTACCCACCTGTCTGTTGTGATGGAATTCCAGACAGGTAGGAACTGTTGAAGTCTTCCCCCGACCGGAGTGGAATGGTCTGGGGGGAGTGGTGGCAAGTCACTGTTTAGTGGCTGGAGAGGTGCGGGTGTTGTTGCCCCGTCCTCGGCCTTTAGTATTGTTTCCCCGATAACCTCCTCTAAAATATCCTCTGTTAGGGGATGTTTGACCTGATGTTTTGAAGGTGGAAGAGTTGTCTGTTCCCACATTTTTGGAAGCTCCTCTATAAAAGGAGCGACGAAAGGAGCCTCTGGGTTGAGTAGACTGCAATGCTCCCATTGATTTGGCAGTCTCATTATCTTTCTTCATTTTTTCTAAGGCAGTGTCTACTGCGGGTCCGAATAGTTGCTCCTGATTAAAGGGTTGAGCAAGAATGGTGGTTTGTACTTCCGGCTTAAAGCCGGAAATGCGTAGCCATGCGTGGCGTCTAAGCAATACGCTTGTATTGACTGCCCTAGAGGCGGTGTCCGCTGCGTCTAATGCACATTTGATGGAGGCATTTGATATTAGTTTACCCTCTTGGATGAGGTCATTGGCCTGTGATTTGTATTGATCAGGCAGGTGTTGCAAAAGGTCCTCTAGTTGATCATAATGAGCCCTATCATAGCGAGCCAATAGGGCTTGTGTATTGGCAATACGCCGGTGGTTAGCAGCTTGTGCGGCAACCCTTTTGCCGGAAGCCTCGAAGAGTTTAGACTCTTTGTCTGGGGGCGGCGTGTCTCCGGTTGTTTGGGAGTTCGCCCGTTTTCTGGCATTTGATACGACTAGTGAGTCTAAGGGGAGTTGCGCCTTGATGTACGCAGGATCTTGTGGCACCGGTCTGTATTTTTTTTTCGATCCGGGGGTTGACAACCCTGGCCCTAACAGGGTCTTTAAAAACCTCAGTGGCGTGCTTTATCACTCCCTTAATCATGGGTAGAATGTGAACAGTCTTTTGCGACTGTTCAAAGGTGTCGAGGAGAAAATCTTCCTCAGGTGTATCGGTGTTCATGGTGATGCCATGAAACAGTGCCGCTCTGTTTATAAGCTGACCAAACCCTAAATGGCCATCAGGAGGGTAGGGTTTTGAGGGGTATGGAGTGGGGTCAGGCATATCGGGTATAGGGTAAGTCCAGTCATCTACTGGTGCTGTGTCCGGGAGTGTAAAGGGATCAGTAGGATCAGTGGGATCATTAAAGAAATCTGGGTCTCCCCCTCCCCCTAAATCATCATCATCCTGTGGAGGTGGTGTGTGAGAAGGGGGTGGGGGGGATGGGATAGGAGGTAATGTAGGAGAGGAAGGACGTATGGGTGAAGTGGCACAGTCCTTCTTTGGAGGAGCTGGAGGAGGTGTTGTGTCCAGCTTCCTTTTCTTGTAGGGCATCGCTGTGACATGTCCAGTTTTCGGATTTATGTAAATCCGTTTTTGCTTTGGATCGGGCCGAAAAAGTTCCTCAGTGTCCGAAGGCGGCTTTGGCGTCGACTTTTTTGGTTCAGATCTTGATTTTGTGAGATCGACGTGTTCTTTATGGACTTGTTTTGGCACTGAGGATGTTTTGGGTGCCGAAGAACTTTTCGGTGCCGAAGGACCTTTCGGCGCCGACGAGCCTTTTGGTGCCGGTGGAGACATCGGTGCCGAGTGACGTTTCGGAGCCGATGGATATTTCGGTCTCGGAGCCTGCTTCGGTGCCGAAGGTATTATAGGCACAATAATATGAGGTTTGCTCGAGCCCGAGCCACCTGCATGCTTACTTTTCTTCGGAGCCGGGCCCGAGGGCGGGGCTTCAGAAGAGGATTTTGGATCGCGACTGGGCCCAGCTGGCAGAGTCTTGACCAATGTCTTTTTTGGTGGGGTTGGGGTAGGGGAGCTGGTACTCACAGGCTACCCTGGATCAGAATCGGCGGCCTCGAACACTATCTGGAGGTCTTCGGAGTCATCGTCAGGGACATCCTGTGCAAAGATGTCTTCTGGTTCCGGAACCGGCTTGGCCATGATATGGCGTCGAGCTCTTCGGTCCCGGATAGTTTTCTTCGAACGGAATGCGGCGCAGGCTGGACAGCTGGATTCGTTGTGGTCTGGGGAGAGGCACAAATTACAGACCTCGTGGTGATCACTATGAGGAAACTTTGCTCCACATTGGGGGCATTTTTTAAAGGGTGTCCTTTCCATCAGCCGCGTCCGGATCGGTCCGATGTGGATTTCGACGCCGAGATTTAAATTTTGAGAGTTGTTTTGATTGCCAGAAGTTTTCTGCTGGAGCGGAAAAAAGTTCATCCGAACCCAATGGCGGAAAAAAACAATCTGAGGATGGAGTGGATGCCCATGCGCACTGTTGTCCAGAGGAGGAGTCCCCTATCTCGTGACCAAAGACTTCTTCCGAAGACATCAACAACCTGCAATCATCCGAGCCCAACACCAGATGGCGATCTTATCCTTAGTGTGTGATCTGCAGCTCATATGCCTCGAACACAATGTTTCACCCTGGTAAACATTGGTAAAATGAGTGTCACCTGACACCAGTCAGGCCTAACAGCTGCTACTTCTGGGATAGTGATTTTGATTTAGAAGTGTGCATTATAATTTAATCACTGGTACGTGGGTTCAAAGCCGCTGACAGCCTTCTTCAGTTTTAAAAGCTTGTTAAGAAAACGCCTGAAATGTTTTGACAAGCGACAGTATTTTTCCGTATGCAGCCCAAGTTCCCCCTCCCTTTGTCGAGTCATGCTTCATGGGTGTGGACTTCATCCCTGTTATTATGACTCGCAGCATCCCTGCTTCATGTCAGAGAGCAGCTCATCACTGTGTAAAATTGCCCTCACCATGCCTGTTCCCGTCTTCCCTGATGATATCTCTCCTCTGATCCACTACATCACACCCGGTGCTGAGCCTAAACCTTGCTGCCACCTTCTCTGCAGTTGTGCCACACCAAACTTTTCCTTGTCTTCTCCGCAGGCAATTTACCTTCAGCCTGGCTGCTCCTTCCACACCAGTGTATAGCATCCTCCTGTGTTCTGCCCTCTTCCTTGAAACGCTGTGTATACGCTGCTGCTGTTATGAGTGCTCCAGGGTCCAGATGCACCATCTCAAAACTGTTTATAAATGGTATGAACCACATTCGTCAAGCACATTGGCTACAGAAGCTCTTTATATCCTGACCTTAATGCAAAGAAGAAGACCCATTGAAATGGGGATAATGGGAGACTAATTCATGTTGCAAATAGTGGTAAGAACAGCACTGTAATTGACTTTTGACAGGTCAGAGCAGAGCACCTTTCTTTATGGGTGTGAGATCAGTTACCGGAGTCAGTGCACATGATTACAATACAGCTTCATTTTCCTTACTCTTTCTTTTGTAATACTGCAGGCCTTCACCCCGATAAAAAAAATCTCTGTATCAAACCTTAGGTGGCCATACAACTCAGATTTCAGATATTTAGAAGTTCTTTAATATATTGCATAGTGCTAAACACATTTATTGTAGGGTCTCATTTTGATTGATGTGATAAAAAGAACTCTTCTGTTGACTGGCTGGATGTCACAGCTATCTGAGTGAGATAGAGTTCGATAAGCAGTCTGTGCTTCCCCGGTTCGAGCAGTTAGTTGGTTCACTTCTGTTAATTGATTAACTTAGTTGTCATGGATTGTAGTGGCGAAACAGTTGTATCTACATGCTAAACAAGCATTGGCATAGCCAATAGGTCTCGCTTTTGGGACTTTATAAGTATTTAGTTATGCAGCACAATATCCTTGCTGCAACAACATCAACTGTTGCATGGCTAAACACATATAAGGTCCAAACGTGAGACCTATTGGCTATGCAAACGCTTGTTTAAACTGGAGAAAGGGTTCCTCAATGGTAAGAGCCTGTAATTCCCCTACTCTCCTAGCTGACGTGAGGGCTAGCAAAAGAGCCACCTTCCAGGAGAGGAATTTCAAGTCCGCCCGATGAATAGGCTAAAAGGGATGCTTCATGAGCTGGATGAGAACCAAATTAAGGTGCAAAAGAGGCGGCGGAGGCTTGACTGGAAGGAAAACTCTAAAAAGGTCCTTGAGAAACTGTTTTAATTATCCTTGCCGACCAGAGGGAAGGACCAGAAGATGTGCGTCTGAAGCGAGAGATGGCGGCAAGATGCACTTTGATGGAGGAGTGAGCCAGCCCTACCTTTGCTAGCGAAAGAATGTAAGGAAGAACTTCATGCAGTGCAGACGAAAGAGGATGAATGCCCTCCTGCTGGCACCAAAGGCAGAAAAGCTTCCACTTTAATCGGTATGTCTTGTTGGTACTTGGAGCCCGTGCCTGAGAAAATACGTTCCTACACTCTGCCGAGAGGGTCAAACCAAGCAATTCTCAGTGCTCGGGAGCCACGTTGATAACTGCAGGGATCGAGGATCCGGGTGCCAGACCTGGCCCTGGAACATTTTTAGTAGCAAAGGAATCGGCTGCAACGGAATTGGACGCTCCAGGGAGAGGAGATGTAGCTCTGTGAACCAAATTTGTCGGGCCACGTAGGAGCTATCAAAATCATCTTGCAAGGCTCCGCCTTGAGCTTCCTGAGAAGTCTGGGGATCATTGGAATGGGGGGAAAAGCGTAAACACATGCGCCTAACTAGGACATCAAAAGCGCATTCCCCAATGATCCCGGATGGTGAAGCCTGCTTGCGTAGAATCAGCATTTCTTGTTTTCCGGCGTGGCAAAGAGGTCTATGGTCTGCCGGCACCATATGCGAAAAATCTGGTCCAGAGTGGACTGGTCCAGCTCTCATTCATGGCTGACTGATTTCAGTCTGCTCAGAGAGTCTGCGTCTCATTGAGATCTCCAGGAAGATGCTCCGCTTTCAGCGATATCCTATGCTGGATAGCCCATTGCTAGATTGTCTTCGCTTCTTTTGACAGAAGACGAGACCTTGTACCGCCCTCTTTGTTTAAATAATGCATGGCCGTCATATTGTCCGTTCATACCAGGACTGCAGACTGCTCTACCAGCGGCCGCTTACGTGAAGGTCTTGCAAGACCGCTCCCTAGCCCGACAGCAAGGCGTCCGTGGTTATTTGAGGAGCTGGGGTGACCCTGAAGGAGAGGCCCTGAGAAATGTTCTCCTGGATCGTCCACCATAGTGCGGCCTTCCTCATGGACACGGTAACGAAGATCTTGTCGTCGAAGGAACCGTCCACTTGGCATAACTGCAAGTTGAGCTCCTCCTGGAGAGGGCGCATCCGCAACCTGCAGTGAGGTATGAGCGGAATGCAGGAAGAAATGGACCCTAGGAGGGATTTGTAGAGGTAAACTGAAAGTGACTGTTTTCTTATAAGTTGATGGGCCATGACCATCAGCTTTTCTGGTCTCTCCAGGGTCGGAAAAGCTTTGTTGAGAGTTGTGTCAAGAATGGCTCCCAGGAACCAGGCTGTTCTGAATGGACACAGTCGACTTGTCCGTGTTGAGAGTAAGACCCAGGTTGTCGAAAAGGCGTGTGCACGCCGTGACCGATTCCTCTGCCGCGTGCTTTGCAGGAGCCTTTAGCAACCAGTCATCCAGGTAAGGGAAAACGGGGTGCTGTTTTCGCAGAAAAGCTGCCACGGGAGCTAGTACCTTAGAACAGATCCGCGGAACAGATCGGAGTCCAAATGGCAGGACCTTGAATTGAAAGTGGCTCTTGGCTACTGTGAAGCGAAGGAACTTCCTGCGGGCTGGATGGATGGGTACATGAAAGTATGCGTCCTGTAGATCCAATGTGGCCATGTAATCTCCTGAGTTTAGGAGTCGAAGGATGACCTACAAGGACACCATCCGAAACAACAGTTTGATGAGATAGGTGTTGAGCTCCCTCAGATCTAGAATAGGGCGCCACTTCTCTAAGGTCTTCCGAATCAGGAAGAACCGGGAGTAAAAACCCCCTTCCTGCTGAAAGAGAAGAACCGGTTCTATTGCCCCTTTCAGGAGCATTTGATGGACTTCCAAAACGAAGATGATTTGACTCGGTGGCACAAGATGGCTTGGAAGGTAGTGCATTGACGAATTCCAGAGTATGGCCGTATTGAAGGAGTTTCACAACCCAACGATCCGATGTTATTTGCCTCCAGTTGTGGAAGTAATGTGAGATTCTTCCTCCCACTGGTGTTACAGGAGGAGAAGGGACAGTAGTTAGAGCCAGCAAGACGCTATTGACGCTTAGAGGCGTCCTTTCCCTGGCGTCCTTGTTTTCCTCTGTTATTAGACCTAGAGAAAGAGGATGATTGACCCTGCTGCTAGTTATATTGCGGACGGTAAGATTGAGAGGCTGAGGTATAGGAAGAATACCGTTGTTGCTGGTATCCTCCTCTGTAGGAGGGTTGGCCTCTGCCTCTGGCCCCACAAAAGGTTACCTTGCGGTATTGCCGGGTCCCTAAGGATCTTGCGTTCTCCGTATCCTTATTTATATCTTCAAGCGCATCATTAATATACTTCCCAATAGCCCTTCCCTATCGAAGGGAAGATCCAAGATCTTATTCTGGACCTCTGGACGAAACCATGTAGCTCGAAGCCAGCCCTTGCGACGAAGGACAGCAGCTCCTGCTAAGGAGCGGAAAGCAGTTGTTGCCATGTCCATTGCACAGTCAATGACCTCTGAAGAGGTCCTCTCTCCCTCTTGGAGAATCTTTTTCACCTCCTCCTTTGCATCCTCCGGCAATTGATCAAGATAGGGGGAAAGATAGGGGGAAAGATAGCAAAACATCTGACGATCGTAACGACCAAGTATCGCCAAGGTGTTTGAAACTCAGACCATCAGGCTGGACATGGAGGAAAACCTTTTGCCAGCGTTATCCAGGCTTCTGCCTTCCTTATCTGGAGGTGTTGTGAGGGGAGCTGAAGGATTTTTGGACTTACTCTGGGCTACCTGCGAGATGACAGAGTCCGGTTTAGGCTGACTAACCAGGCAAGCCGGGCTATCCTCAGGAGCCTTATATTTCTTTTCAAGGCAGAAGAGGAATCACAGTGGCTGGATTTCTCATCATCTTCAGACCCTCGCCCCAGACATCACCCACTATCTGAATGGTCCGAAACGATTATCTGTAAGGCTCTTTGAAGTCTTAAAGGAAACATTCAGACTGCACCGTGGGCAGGGGCAGTTCAAACCTCTTAGCAGCCCTTTCCATCATATTATGGAAACCCCCGATGTCTCCAGGGGGAGAATCCACTGGCGCTGGTGAAGGCGAAGGCGAAGCTGGGTGAGGAATGACAGTCATCCCACTCAGTGTCCAGATCTGGAATAGTGACGTTGCCCTGGTCCTCATCAGAGGTATCATTCTAGATGAGAGGGACGTTTGACGGTGTAGCTGGAGCCACGGGCAGTAGTGGAGGTGGTGGCAATTGAGGAGTAGAAGCCAATGTTGGTGGAAGAGCTGAAACTGGCACCACGATTGAAGCAGGAGATTGTGTTGGGAATCCCCTCCAATAGTCAGACAGCATAAATTGTAAGTCCGTTAGTAAGAAGGAAGGCATAGAGACCATCTGTTGTTGGTAGTCCTCTTGATACCCAAAGGAGGATCATACTGCTGCTCCGCCACGTACTCTTCCTCAGAGTCTGTGTCTTGGCACTTCACGTGCAATTGAGATGGACTATTCGCATACCCAGAAGGCCCCTCCTCCTCCTGAGAACCATCCTCTTCAAGGAGGAGTGCAGGTGGTAGAGGAGGGGAGTGAGTGATTTCATGGGTAATTTGGCGCTGACTGATCATGATAGCAATTTTTTCCCTCGTCGACGATGATGTAATGGGCGTCGACAAAGACAGACTCCGTCGAGTCCGTCGTCACCACTGCTGCAGATGCTGCCATCAACGTCGTCGTGGTAGACGTGGTTGCCGTCATCGCCGTCGTCATCCTCGAAGTCATCGACACCATCGTCAACGACAGTTACCATCACTGCGGAACCCAAAACCGTCGTCGAGGCAGTTGGCACCAAAGGCGAAGGAGACGATGAAATCTCCGTCGACGAGCCCGTCGACGGTGGTAGAACTGAAGGAGACGAGGACTTCGACTGTACCTTTGAAGCCTTCGTTGACAGCGTTGTCGACGAGTGAGTTTTCTTCACCAACTTAACATCAAGAAACAGTGATGATGGCTTTTTGAGCTGCAGGAGGCGAGGATGGAGGAACTGAGCTGGACTTCCTCTCTGATGTCGTTCCTGCTGACAGTCCTTCCCTCTCCTTTACACCTCGGTGAGGAGATTTGCTAGGACTACACCTTTCAGACCTATGACAGGTCTTTTTCAAGGCTTTACTGGGTCTTTAGAAGGAGAAGACCTACCCTCTTCACAGACCTCCTAGAAGATGTAGCGGAGGAGGCTTCATCACTGTCACTGAAGACTGGTTCCTTCCTTGACTTAAGCTTCTGGAGCCAGGTCAAGAGACGCACCTCACGGTCCCGTAAAGTCTTTGTTGAGAAGGTGCGGCAAATATTACAGTCTGCTGCCTTGTGGTCTTGGTACAGACACTAAATACAATCCTTGTGCTTGTCCTACACGTAAAGTCTCTTCTTAGCACAGGTAGCACAGGCTTTAAAGAGAGTTTTTTTCTCTTTATCAGACATCTTTACACGAAGTCTAAGTAGGTTTTGCAGAAAACACAGGTGAAAAAACTGTAGCAATAAGTTTGACAGGAAAAAACTGAGCAGAGCTCAGTGGAGACTCCCTTGCACAAAGTGCGTTAGAAAATCTGAGGCTCTCTCAGGAAGGTTCTAAGGGGCGAGGCTAATCTGATTGGTTGTTCACTTTATTTGGTCTCTTTTACAAAAAGAGGTGGATAGGTTACAAAACTAGAATGGGTCTAGGCCTAGTTTCTGTTTTTGCAATGATTTCTATTGCTATTTTATATATACACCGGGGACTCTCATCTCGACGACGGGGAATGATACAAGCATGGGAATCAATGAAAGTTCCAATACTGGAGTTAGGTGTCTTTTAAAAATAAGATGTGGGGTTAACCATGTTTTATTTTCCCAGGCACAATGCTCCCTTTTAGATAAGGATAACGTTTATAAATGCGGTCTCAATATGAAAGGGGATTCAGTGCATGCTTTAGTAGATGATCTGTGGTTTTTAGCCCAACATAATATGCTATTGAGGCCAATTGTACAAAAATATGGCATTAGAGAAAGGGAGCAAGCAATTAATTTATTTTCTAATATGCAGTATTTGGATGTAGCTTGTGATATACGGTGATTTTTTACTATCAGTAAATCAAGTTTTATTATCTGTAAATAAAGGTTTAGTGAACAATTGAACATTTTAATGTATATGATGAATTTTATTAATTGTGAATTCGATTGTTTTTTTAATTGAAATGCTTTTTTAATGTATGATAACGGTTACAAGGTGGTAAACTATTGCACAAATGTTTAAAACACCATGGTCTAAATAAACCTATTTTGACAGTGACAAATTGCCCTCAACTCTATCAAATTGATGTGGCTTCGGGCTTCCGTCGGACACCATAGGCCCCTGATCTCCACCTCTTCCACATGGCCTCCCCAAACCAGAAATAATGCATCCATCACCACTGTCAAATCTAGGTGAGGAGAGGAGAGGAGTCTGCCACAGACTCAATCGCAGTCCAGCTCCCACCACTGAAGGTCTTTCACAGTCTCCTCTTAAGACTGGATACAATCCAATAGATTGCCAAGGTGCTTTGCCCACTGGGACAGGACGCACTGCAGATCCCGCATACGGCAACTGGCATGTTTCACCAGCACAAAGCAGGAGACTAACAATTCCAAGCCTTAGAATCATCTGCACTGATATCCAGGACAAAGGGTGAAATATTGGGATCAAATACCAAATGCCATAATTTTCTGCTCTGAGGGAAAATCGTGAAACTGTATCGTATCCGGATTGGCTCAAATGAAATGGAGCGTCGGCGAATGAGTCAGGCATGACTTCGGCATCTTGATTGTGAACCTCGATGATCTAAGGAGGGTCGCTGTCTACTTAAGGTCGTTGACAACTGCCTGGGGTGAGCCTGCCTTCAACATTAAGTTGTTGAGGTAGGTGTACTCTCAACCTTCAAAAGAGTGCTGCAAATAACCGCCATCACTCTTGTGAGCACCCGAGGGTACTGGTGGGACTAAAAGGGAGCACTGCAAGCTGAAAATTCTCCTGGACCACTATGAAACGCAGGGGCCACCAGTGGATCCGCAGGATGGAGATATGGAAATAAGGGTCCTACAGGTCCAACGTAAAAATCCATTCAATGGCATTAGAGGTTCTGTATGCGCTGGACCAGGGTGGAGGACCTCCGTCAGAACATCAGTTTTCACCTCCACAGTAGGTAGCTATAGGTTTAGCATTTCTATCACACCAGTATAACAATAGCAAAGAATTGCTTCCCTGAGCGGCAGGATCAGGACAAGAAATAAGGCCAGTTTCTGGAGAAGTATCCTGGCCACTGGCATTGGGTAGCTCCTCATATCAGTTGTCATCATTTTGGGAGACTAAATCATCCCCCTTGCAATTGTCACTGTCTGAGTCAGTGCCAAAAAGATTGTGTAAAGTTTGACCAGTACTTCGTGGTATGGGCACGGCATCCAAATCAAAAGAATTGCTGGCGGTACTCTGTTGGGAGAAGGGTGTGGCCTCAGTCAAGGTGGATTCTGCTCAGAGTTGGAAAGCACAATGGGCTGCAAATCCTTCTCTGGCATCAATGTGAAGGGAACTGGCACAGTGGGTGGTGCCAGAGCTAGTGCGGAACCAGTGGTGGGTTAGAGGAGCATAGACAATGCAGTAAGTGGAACAGCTGGCAGAAGTAAAGCTGAAGGCCCCTGAAGATCCATGGAGCCTGAAGGTGCATTAGAGGGAGCCAGTTAAGTGCTTAAAATTAGTAGAATAACCTCACTACCAGCCTCCACTGGCTGTGATGCACTTGCAGTCCCGGAAATTCAGGGTGCATCAGGATTAGACTCGGAATTGGCTCAGATGGAGATCGGGAGCAGCACCAGGTGGCACACCGATGACCTCCACTCTCTCTGGAGTTTGAGAGTAGCAGAAAGGGGCTACATTCTTATGTTTCTTCTTAAACTTACCCAAAGTCTTTGACCACAGTGACGATCTGTCATGGAAAAGACTTCGGGAGTAGGAACAAGACCTTCCTTTCGAACGGTCATGGCGTGAAGTCGTCTGATGTTTGGCAACATACTTCCCCTTGTGGTCCCATACGGCCTTTGGATTCATCTGGAGAGTCTTCACAGGCCCTGGAATAGTGCTCCGACCCTAAGATCCTTAGATATACATCATAAGGGTCTATCAGACATTTGTTTACGACAGTCCCTACATGGCTTGAAGCCTGTTTTGTTAAGGGGTGGTGTTTTTCCTTGCACACTAGTAAAATATTTTTTTAAAGTGTCTTGAAAAGACCACGAAGTAGCTCAGGATCAATGTCTGAAAGCACGGAGAGAAAGGAACGGACACCAGCGCTCATGGGTGGCACTTATAGGCAGCTCCACTCATCACTTCAGAGAGACAATGTTGGCGCGGAGCCGCATGACACCACCTACTAATGCTAAGTGCTGCTTTAAAGATCGGGATCCAGTCTGAGGCCTGGAGAATATCAAACTCTCAAAAGGCAATGGAAGGAATGCTGGCAATAAGCCTAATCACTGGCAATCACTTGAGGAAGTATTCCCATCCATCTGGGGAATAATCACAAGATGAGGAATCTGCGGTTAGAAGTATACATCAGAAAACAGCAAACATAACACATTAGCAAACAAAATACACATAATGTGACATGCCAACTAACTAGCCTTTTTCAAAACGTCATACTGTATCAATAGTTTTCACAACTTACCTATGGGATTTGAGGAAAGTCTTTGGGATTGTTGCCTGAATCCAGGGGCCTTTGAACCATCAGAATAATGGGTATTTTCCAAATGCCCGAGCATCGAATTGTTTAGATAAGGAGATTGTGCATTGAAAGTCTGCTCTGCTCCAGTTCGTGAGGAAAGTGGGCAGCCTCCCCAATTCTGGCTGACTGGCACCTGATTTTCAAAAAGACTGCTAAAGTTATTGAATAGAGCAGCTGGTCCGAAAGTAGAAGGTAAATGCTTATTTTGAGGGTTCATATGAAGTTGAGAACCATTCATAATGTTCACAAGTGAAGAAAGTGGTACTGCAGTAGGTGGAATTTGTTTCATTGAGTCTTGTGGTGCTAAACAACTGGAATTTGTTACAAAAACAGACTGATGATCTTGAAGCAGTGTCGTGTTACTTAACATTGGACAAAAAGAGCCTCTAGGCTGTCCTCTGTGAGATGCTAGCTGTGCTGGAGTAGGCAGTGGAGGTAAATTACAATGGTCTCGATTTTCTGTGCCTGAAGGTAAAACATTTGGTGTAGAAGACGTTACATCTGCAGCTATTGATTCTGAATTGGCAGAAGGTATTGACAATGGCAAATTTTCTTCCTGCATATTGGTAGGAGGGGGGGTGCTGGATGCTGATCGAGACTCTTTAACTCTTGCATGACTACCAGTGGAGGAGTTAAAACTAAGAGGTGTAGATGATTGCATACAAACATGTCCAGTATGTTGATCAGGGATTAATATCTCTTTGGTTGCAGAAAATGATGGATTTTTATTTTGAGAAGAATGCAGATTAGTAACAGTGCTCGGGGAAAAGTGTGTTTGCCCGCTATTTCGTGATACAGACGTACTTGAAGGTAAAGAGGTACTGATGCTGGTCGTAACTGGGGCAATTGTGCTTATTTTAGGAGTAGAGGCGAAAAGCTGCTTTCTAGCCGATGGAGAAGGGGTATGAGTCAATGGCAAAGGTTGACTGGATACAGGGACAGAAGACATAGTGATTGAGCAATTAGCAGACGAAGGTGATGAAGAACACTCAGGCTGAATAAGGTTAGCACTCTGGACTGCTGGACGAACTGTACCGTTATGCTTTGGAGAACTGTTTGAGCTTCCAGGACTAACTGGTCTCACAGGAAATGGTCCCCAAGTGCTGGAAGTTGGTGTAAAGTTTCCTCCAAACTGTGCCATGGGTAAACGAGGGTGTCTGATCTGTTGCATAGTTTGTGCAGCCAATAGGGCAAAATGAGGGTGAGAATAAGCTAAAGGAAGGGAGACTGGGAAAGGAGATCGCACACCTGCTGTTGCATTTTTGGTAAGTCTGCTGGAAGATTGAAAATTTGACAATGCTGCTGACTGTGAAGTTGTAATTGTAGCTGTTCCCAAAGCATATGATATTTTGCTAAATGGCGATGAAACACTGGCTCCAGAGGATGTATTTGATGTCCCACATTTTGAGCTGGCAGTTGGAGTTCGGATGTGATTTTTGGGAATTAAGTCTTCTAGTTCCTTTGCAGGATCTTGAATAAGTGCATTGATGAGCTGAACTGCATATCTTGTTGATTCCGTACCACCTCTGGAAGGAGAAAGGAGAATTGTTTCACAAAATAACCAACTGCATTAATAACTGTGTGAAATTTGGAGAGCATGATAACCAGATTACTGAAATCATCACATTCTGTATACCACATAGAGGGAATAAAAAAAATAAAAAAATAAAAACACATTTGAAAAACAAAGCATTTTTCATGAGGTTTGAGAGAAGCCAAATGTTAACACACTGGTTTGCCCTGACCTTTAGATGTGGCAGTATCTTAAGCTTAAATTCTGTCAAACAAGTTATAGATCACTAATTTAAGAGGCTGGGGTGGAGAAGAACGAGCAATAGAGAGACAATCTTTGCAATGGGAGAATTACATGAATATAAGCTAAGTTCTACAAGTAACTATATCTATGACACTCATGTAAGGTGTATTGTAGGCATCAAGACTTAAAGAGAAAATATTACACTGAGGTTACTTACCATATTTAAATTATTCTGGTAAAACTGACCTAACGAAATGAAGCCGAGATGAAGGTCAGAGACCTGCACAAACTGAATGTGCTCTTCTCCTACCTGAAACTGCAGAAAATGCATGAGGGACTGCAGGTGAGGGACGTGGAAATAGGTGTCCTGCAAGAACAGCACCACCATCCAATCTCCTGGATTAAGAGAAACAGAACTTGGAGCAGAGTGAGCATTTTGACCTTTTCCTTTTGAAGGAAGGCATTCAGGGGGCAAAGATTTAGGATGGGGCGGAGGCCACCGTATGTTTTTTGGGCACCAGATAGTAACAGGAATAACAGCCAGTCCCTATCTCCAACATCGGCACCCTCTCTACGACTCCATTTGCCATGAAAGCCTGATCTTCACCCATGTTGTGGGGTGGGTGGGTGGCCTTTCCAAGGGATGCTTCAGTTGATATTACCTGCCAAAGCCTCAAAAGGGATGAAATTGTTGGGGAACTGATGTACCAGCAGAACAAGGCCAAGAGGGTGTGCTGAAGCTCTACTGTCTTTAAAATGCTCTATGGCCGAGTCTGCCCTGCCTCCATACAGACGGGTCCCATCAAAGGGTATATCAAATCAGCAACTGTTGGGCGTCACTCAAGAATCCAGTAGAACAAATCCAAGGGTGGCACCTAAGAACCATGCTGGTGCTGACTGCCCTACTCAGACAATTACTTACCTTCGGTAACGATGTATCTGTAAGAAACATTAGTAGTGATGGATTCCTTACCTTAGAATTACCCACAGGCGTCAGGCTGGATCCGTAGAGTTTGTGAGCAGTACCCCTGCGCGTCAGTCGTCTGCGTCGTGCGGCTCCGCGTCCGTCGTCAGCGTCGTGATCGCCGGGATGACGTCGGGGGCAGTATTTAGACGCCGCCCACGCGCGCTGACGTCAGTTCTGTACACAACTTTCCGCGCCAGTAACGCAGAGCCATGCAAGATACTGACCACTGGAGAATTATAACTAGGGCCCTGAAAGGGATGACCTTAACCTTAGAAATCAGTCCGCAGAACAGGGCGGATGGGTGTGGAGGTAAGGAATCTATCACTACTAATGTTTCTTACAGATACATCGTTACCAAAGGTAAGTAACTTGTTCATCTGAAAGAAACACATAGTGAAAGATTCCTTCCCTTAGAATAGGTACCCCAGTAATACCAACCCCGGTGGTGGGTCTGCGAACCAAGATCACACCAGAAAGTCCAGGAGAACAGAAAGGCCAAAAAAGCCGTCTCTCCGGACTTGACTGTCCCGGCAATAATGTTTTGTAAATGTGTGCAGTGAGGTCCACGTGGCTGCCTGACAGATGTCTTGCAGGTGGACACCCCGTCCCAATGCAGTAGTGGCTGCAGTTGCTCGAGTGGAATGAACGCAGCCCCACCGGAGGCTCCTTTTTAGCCAACGAGTAACAGGCTTTGATACACAAAGATGACCCAGGGGGAGATAGTCCTCTTGTGTACCACCCGACCTTTCTTGGTGCCAACGTAGCCAACAAAGAGCTGGTCATCCACCCGGAACTGTTGTGTGCGGTTGAAATAAAATGAGCGCACGTTTTGGGTCTAGACGGTGGAGTCTCTCTTCATCCCTGGACGGATGAAGAGGCGGAAGAAGGTGGGCAAGTTAATAGACTGCCCAATGTGAAAGGCCGTAACAACGTTTGGCAAAACGGAAGGACGGGGCCTGAGCACAACCTTGTCCGGATGGACTGATAGGAAAGGAGGCTTACAAGAAAGAGCCTGGAGCTCACTCACACGCCTAGGGGAAGTGATGGCCATCAGGAATGCAGTCTTCAAGGTCAAGAGACGAAGAGGACAGTTGTGAAGGGGCTCAAAGGGAGTGCACATCAAGTATGTAAGAACCAGGTTCAAGTCCCACTGAGGCATCACAAAAGGAATAGGAGGAAAAAGGTGTGTAATGCCTTTGAGAAATCTATTTACAACAGGGGACTTGAAAAAAGAGGACTGATCAGGGAGCCTGAGAAAGGGCGAAATAGCAGAAAGATAGCCCTTGATAGTGCCCAAAGCAGACCTTTGCTGGGCCAAAGAAAGAAGGAACAGTAGTACTTTAGAACGAGGGGCAGAAAGGAGATCCACAGCCTTTGCTGTGCACCATGCCACAAATTTGTTCCACCTGCAGGCGTATACCACTTTAGTGGAGGGACGCCTGGCTGCCAGAATGACATCACAAACTGCAGGAGGCAAGTCGAAAGGAATCAACTGCCGCCGCTCAATCTCCACGAAAAGAGGTGGAGACTGGACAGGTTCAGGTGGAGGACTGTCCCCTGCTGCTGTGACAGCAGATCCTCCCGCAGAGGCAGTCTGATTGGAGGATCAATGCTCATACTGAGTAGCTCGGGATACCATACTCTTCGAGACCAGTCTGGGGCCACAAAAATGACTTGCGCCTAATCTTCTTCAGCACTCTGGGCAGAAGTGGTATAGGCGGAAAGGCGTACAACAGACCGCAACTCCACTCGTGACGAAAAGCGTCGCCGAGCGAGTGCCGCCTTGGAAACTTCAACGCGCAGAACTGATGACATTGCGATTTCTCTTTGGTGGCGAATAGATCTAACCAAAGCTCTCCGCACTGCTGAAAGAGACCTTGCACCAACTCCAAGTGAAGACGCCATTCGTGATCCATCATGCACCTGTGGCTGAGTTCGTCCACCCTGGCATTTAGAGAACCTGCCAGGTGTTGAACCACCAGGAAAACACCCTGATGTTCCAGCCATGTACAGAGACGCAGAGCCTCCTGACAGAGGGTTCACGACCCCACCCCACCTTGCTTGTTGCAGTACCACATGGTGGTGGTGTTGTCTGTGAACAGCTGCACTACTCTCCCCTTGACAGAGGGAAGGAATGCCTTCAGTGCAAGCCGGATTGCCTGAAGCTCCAGAATGTTGATATGGAGCTTGGACTCCGCAGGAGACCAGAGGCCTCTGATCTCCGCCTCTCCCATGTGGCCACCCTATCCCAAGAGGGACGCATCCGTCACCACTGTAAACTCCGGTTGGGGAAGGGAGAGGGATCTGCCGTCGACAATGCCGGTTTGTGAGCCACCACTGCAACTGTCGTGCAGTGCCCTCCGAGATCTGGAAGCGAAGGGACAGGTTCCCCTGATGCTGTGCCCACTGGAACTTCAGGTCCCACTGCAGAGCCCGCATATGCCATCTGGCATAATCGATCAGCAGGATACAGGAGGCCATGAGGCCCAGCAGCCTCAGAGTCACTCTGACCGAAACCCAGGATAAGGGCTGAAAGATCGGAATCAGAGGTCGAATATCCCAGACTCACTGTTCGGGAGGATAGACTGGAAACTGCGCCGTGTCCAGAACCGCTCTGATAAAGAGGAGCTTGAGAGGGAATCAGGTGCGACTTGGGCACATTGATGGAGAACCCCAGCAAATGCAGGAGGTCGGCCGTAGTCTGGAGGTGGGAGACGACTGTCTGGGGCAAGCCCGCCTTCAACAACCAGTCGTCGAGATAAGGGAAGACTGTAACCCCTGATCTGCACAGATGAGCTGCGACCACCGCCATCACTTTCGGAAACACCCGAGGGACGCTGGTAAGGCCAAAACGGAGCACGGTGAACTGAAAATGCTCGTGGCCTACCGTGAACTGCAGGTAACGCCGGTGGCCCCGCAGGACTGGAAATAAGCATCCTGCAAGTCCAGCACTACCATCCAGTCTTGTGGATCAAGAGCAGACAAGACCTGAGCCAGAGTGAGCATCTTTAACTTCTCTTTGCGGAGGAAGCGATTGACTTTCCGGAGGTCTAAGATAGGACGCAGGCCCTTGTCCTTCTTTGGAACCAAGAAGTAGTGGGAGTAACAACCATGACCTACTTCAGGCGTCGGAACGCGCTTGATGGCCCCCTTGGTTCAGAGGGCCGCAACTTCCTGCTGAAGAAGCACCAAGTGATCTCCAGACATGCAGTGGTACCGAGGTGGCATGGCTGGAGGGGCCGGCTCGAAGGGGAGGGAGTAGCCCCTTCGGACCATCTCTAAAACCCATCTGTCCGTAGTGATGGTGCGCCAGTGGGGGAGGTGATGGCGAAGCCTGCTGCCCACTGGCGTATGATGGGCCTGAAAGTTCAGACTAAGATGGTTTGGAGGCAGTGGTGGCCGGGGTAAGAGGTGGACTGACCCGCCCGCTAGCCCTTTGGTCCGCCACAGCGGAACCCGCAATTGGATTGTTGCTGCGCAGGCCTGTGGCTCTGTTGCGTAAGCTGCAGGCGCCCCTTCAGGTGCCACGAAAGGAGCGAAAAGCAGAAGGTGGAGGAGGGCGGACTGCAGAGAGTCCCAAGGATTTGGCCATAGCCCGTGAGTCCTTAAACCGCTTCAACGCGCTGTCTGCTTTGTCGCCGAAGAGGCGACGGCCACCAAATGGCATGTCCATAAGTGTGTTTTGGACATCTCCCGAAAATCCAGTTGTCCTCAACCAGGCATGATGTCGGACCGCCACCATCGTTGCAATCGATCTGCACAGTGAGTCGGCGGTGGCTAGGCCTCAACGAATCATGAACTTCGCTACGTCTCTCCCCTCTGCAACAGCCCGGGAGAGAGCTTTCCGGGCCTCCTCCGGCAGCACTTGCACCACCGTATCCCGCAGAGAGTGGGAATAATGGCCCACGAGGCATGCGGGGTTCACGGACCGCACCACAGAACTGGCGGAAGCGAAAATCTTTCCGAACTGATCCAGTTTCTTGAATTCCCTATCCGGTGGTCCGGAAGGGAAGGCGGTCGGGGAAGCAGAGACTTGGACAACCAAGCTCTCGGGGTGGGGTGTTGGGAGAGGAAAATGGGATCACCCGGAGCCGGGCAATGGCGTCGGGCCACGTTCTTGTCCACAGGAGCCCCTGTGGTGGGCCTGGACCGGGTGCCCAAAAAATCGTCAGAAAGTGCTTCATTGAAAGGGAGCAGCGGTACTGCAGAAGTAGCTGCTGGCTGAAGCACTTCCGTCAGGAGTTTAGTCCTGACGGCCACAGTAGGGAGCACGAGGTGTAACTAACACCCTCCTCCGTAGCCACGGTAGGAGGAGTGAGCATGCCAAGGTCATTTGTAGGTGTCAGACCACTGGCTTCCCCCAACTCCTCTGCCCAGTCCTGTTTATACTCGCAATCAGCTGCGAGAGGGTCCTCAGACCTTCCCAGTCCGCCCCTTCCTCCTAAGGCTGTTCAACGTGCCTAAAATAAGGAGCAGGGACATAGGGATAGAAATCCCCGAGCATCGTCGAGAACGGCATCGATCGACGCCGGCCCGACGCCACATCCACTTCGGGGCTAAAACCGGGGTAGACGTCGTCCCGAGGAGCGGGCGACATCAGAAGTGGTGCCGGTGGGGTCGACGTTGGTGGAGGTGTTATAAGGTCACCGGCATCGACAGGGATCCAGGCCTGGATCCAGCGGGGGTCCTGCGGCGCTGAGGCCGGAGCCAACAGCGATGCAGGGACCGGAGCCACCGGCGATGAAAGGCGAGGACCCCCAGTCGGGCCCGCAGGGCCCAAAGACGCACCAGCAGGACCAGATGGCCAAAGAGGCGACCCATAGCCGACAGGAATTCCTGTATTTGGGACAGAGTCGCCGACGAACCCGGGAAGAGTTGGTAGGCCGGCGACGAAACCGAAGGCTCTGCCGGAGCTGTGGGGAAGGCACCACCCGCACCCTCAATCGCGAGGCGAAGTCTGAGAACGATGACGTTTCTTCGACTTCTTGTGCGTCTCCTTACCTGACCCAGAGTGCGAAGACTCTGATCCCGAAGACCGATGGAGAGGACTCGGCGCACGGTCCCTCAACTTCCTTCGGGCCGGGACCTCGAACGGTGCAGAGCCGACTGCCGGGCCTCCAGCAGCTTTCAGAACCGCTCCCGCAAAGACTTCAGCGCCATGGCCCGGCAGTTGGGGCACAACTTGGGGTCATGGTCGCGCCCCAGGCAGAAAAAACGCACTCGGTGCGGGTCCGTCACGACATCATACGGTGACAGTCCATGCAGGACTTAAAACCGGGCATCCTAACTGCACCAGGAGTCGAAGACTCGATGAAAAATAGAGATAAAAAGGCCTCAGAAAGTCAGTAAAAAATTGACTGGGGGTTCCTACTCTTCCCGGACCTGTACTTGCTGGTGTGTAAAAAGAAAGAACTAACGTCAGTGCGCGTGAGCGGCGTCTAAGTAGCGCCCGCGTCGTCATCTCGGCGACCACAACGCCAACGACGGACGCGGAGCCGCACGACGCCACCTACGACACGCAGGGGTACTGCTGACGAAAACTTTCCAGAATCAGTCTGGACGCCTGGGGTAATTCTAAGGCAAGGAATGTATCACTGTGTTTCTTTCAGATACAAGAATCATTCCAGCACCAGTTTGTGCTTCTAATGTTTTGCCCACAATATACATCATAACTACAGCATCTGTTTTTTCCATTTTCAGAGTTCCGTTTCTTGGATTTGAAATTTCTTAATGTCCCTGTTCCTATCTAAGAAGCAACCTGGAGGGAATATTTATGTAACAAAAGTTGTACTTTTTTCTAGAACTGTGACAGATACTTTTTTCGTTTGCGAATCACCAATGTGAATTAAGAGGTGGTGGGGGAAGTACATTTCCCTTAAATGCCTTAAGCAGCTCTGAACTATAAACACTAGACAAGAAAGGACTGAAGATGGCTAATTTAAAGGAACCAATAGTGAAATATCTGATGCCAAGTTTCTCTATGGAAAACAGCTACAGCTCTCTGTAGCCAGAGCTAAACAGAAAGAGGTCAGCTCCCTTGAAGCAGGACCAAAGACATTCTCAAAATGATCATCACAAATGTGGCTAGATTGGCATTACACATGCACAAGCCTCTAGGAATGCAATACTTTATTACTACTAATAAATCGGTTACCTTTCCTACTACACTTGTAGGACCTCCGTGTAGGCTATGAATTTGAAAATCCTACAGCAGTTTGATCAACACCTACATGGTCATCATTCTCTCATTAATCTGTTGGGTTGTCAAAGGTCCTAGAGTGGTTTCCAGCCGCCTTTCTGAATTGGAAAATCAAGGAGTATAAGCCTTTGTTTGGCATCTGGGTACCGTCTCCAATCACCCATTCAACAATCTGTTTTTTCTGTTTAAGTTGCATGAGATGCTGTTTTTATTTATTTTTTAATGACTAGTGGCACATGTGGGTGTGTTTTGACAAGTTCAAATGCATGATTATGTCAAATTAATTCATACAACCGATGACCTGTGAAATTTTCCCACTTTGACAGACTAGCAATTTCCACCTACTGGGCATTGAAACGTGGTGACGTTCGCTGCAGAGACCTCAAAGATGCGAGAAGTTACAGGCCTAAATCTCGTCTTCCCTTTCCTGCCAAGATATCCCGAGTGGGATGGGTATGCTCAGACTTGAGTCCCATGCTCTCCATGCCACTGGAATCAAGCTATCCTGGCTGAAGAGGGGTGAAACCCCGAAACCGGTCCTAGGATGCTTGGTTCCAGTCCAGGGAGGACCTGGCTTGGCAGTTC
Source organism: Triturus cristatus (assembly GCF_964204655.1). Lineage (NCBI taxonomy): Eukaryota > Metazoa > Chordata > Amphibia > Caudata > Salamandridae > Triturus > Triturus cristatus. The sequence goes on along the minus strand of NC_140590.1, from coordinate 938,190,852 downwards.
GGGCTGGACTGTTCCCATGAGGCACAGGGTCAAGACTGATTTGCATATGGCTGGGTTCAAACTGGAATGGCATGGTGAGCAAAAAACGATGGATTTAGGCCCAGATCTCTGTACTGGGGTGAATGTATGACATTGTTCTGCATTCTGTCCATCAACTGTTGTTTTTGCAAGATATTACAGAGGGCTTTGAATAGGCAAATGTTATCTTTTTTTTAGGCGCTAACCAGCTTTGCAATTCTTCACAGTATGATTTCAGAGCAAACCACTGTACCGAATCCGATCTGGTAGCAGCCTCCGAAGAGCTGAGAATGGTGACTGACGAGGGCGGAAAGGCAGCACTGATTTTATTAGATCTATCTGATGCTTTTGATACGGTCCATCATTGGTTCTCCTAAATCGGTTCCAGTTGCTGGGCTTTAGGAATCCAGCCTGGCCCTGCTGAGCTTGTTCCTATGCAAAAGGCAACAGACCATGTAACTGGGAGATTCCATTTCAGACCTCTTCTCCCTCCCTTGTGGGGTGCCTCAGGGGTCCTCTGTAAGCCCCACGCTTTTCAATATCTATGTTACCCCTCTGGTCAATCTAATTCGTAGTTATGGCTTCGCAGTTTTCTCCTACGCTGATGACACACAAATTGTAGTTGCATGTCTCACATTGCAAACTGGATGCAAAGAAACTGCTTGAGGATAAACTCCGAGGAAACCGAGGTCTTGCTTTCTGGGAATCATGTCACCTTCTGAAACTCATCATGGTGGCCATTCTCCTGTTCAAAAAGCTAGAAATTTGGGAGTCACCTTTGATACCAAACTGTGCTTCTTCCTGCTCAGGACATTTAAGATCTTTCCATTCCTTCCACTGGAACTACAAAAAACAGTTACGGTGGCACTCGTCATCTCAAAAATAGACTATTGTAATGCTTTGTATTGGAGTACTCAAGCAATCGGTGAAAAAACTTCAGTCCCTACAAAATGCAGCTGCTAGAATGCTTTTGAAAATTCCTAAGTTTGCTCCCATGTCTCAATCATTGCGGGGTCTACACTGGCTCCCAGTTAGGAAGAGGATCGGTTTTAAAGCACTGTGTCTGGTCCATAAGGCTCTTCGTTGAACCAGACCAGTATACTTTCAGAAAGTGTTCTCCTGGTATGCTCCCAGCCGGAACCGAAGATCGAGCTCAACCAGATTGGTAACTGTCCCCAGAATAAACAAAGCTAGATGGGGTGGCAGGACTTTCTCCTTTTGTGCTAGCAGACTCTGGAATGCTTTGCCTATAACTCTATGCTCCCAATCCAATCTGCTGCAGTTTAGGAAGCAGCTAAAAACCTGGATTTTGACAGGGCTACGACCCCTTTGGGTAATCGTGCGCTATACAAAATAAAATTACATTACATTCTTTTGACTAGTTTGTGGGACCGGACATGGGTGGGATTGCGGATGGATAAGGAAGTTTACTGGGACATTAAATTGAGTGGTCTTGCTGTGGGCTCGGTGGACAGTTAATAGACTTGTTGATGCTCCGGCTAACATGTATAACCGCCTTAAAAAGGTTTGAGCCTTACGTCCCCAGTTCCCACAAGAGTATGATGGACAGGAAGATTGCAGGGACCCTATAATAACATCCATTTTCAGTGTTGACTTGATTTCCTGGAGCACTTCATCCACATTTCCTTAAATCTTCCTTTTCACTGAACGGCATATGGGACGTTCTAGTTGCCGATACCCAGTTTAGCAGGTTTTCTAAATTGGAGACACACAACGTTCCACGGAGCAGAGCAAAGTTATTTACGGGCAAGGGTGCAGCCTATACTATTTGTTTTTAAATCACAGGCGACCTCCCCTTCTGTGACAGCTCATGGAGTCTGAAAGTCTTTCAAAATAGTATACCTAATAGGTTACCAAAGATACCAAATGGGTATGTTTTTCTTGGCATGCTTTTTTTTTTAGCATTATCAGCAGATGAATTAACTTAGGCATACATTATATAGACATTATATGTGAGTGAAGTAGGGATCACTCAAGGTCCGGACGAGAAAGCCATGGGGATGGCTTTTGAAACATGTTGACCGAGTAGGAGGCAACTCATAACTGTACACCACTACGTTTCCCCATTTTTAATGTTTCCAGCTAGGGAAGCGAATAAAGTTTTTTTTCCCCACTAGCCAGGGAATTTTTATCATTGCACGACTATTCTTCCCGACCCTACCACTCTCACCTTTGCACTACACAGTCTTTTTCACTCTAAAAAGTGCTCCGCATCTTTGTAGGTTGTAGCACGCTACGCCCCGGAGAGGGACGGGAAGACCCCCATGATGTAGCATTACACTAAGGGATTCTTAGTGTGTGAGGGGTAATTTTAAAAACACAGTATTTTCCATGACAATTTCATGGTTCATAACACAATTTTCCCACCAACTTCACTAGAATTTTTCTACACTAAGAAGGATATATTATTAAAAGGTAGAATCTCTTTGTTTAATTAAAGTCTATATAGGAGGTCGATTCTATCTTTTCACCTCTTCACTCCCCCCCCTTTTTTGATTGTTTATTTAACATTTATATCAGGTATGAGTGCCTGCACTTCCAGACATGGAAGCTATTGTAACCACTGGAGAACAGCTTCCCTACTACCTGGCAGAAACCTGGGAGACAAACATGGTGCTTCAATCACCACAGCCAGTGTCAAGTAAAATTCAAGCTTCCATCCGCTTAACCTCAGACACCTTGACTACAGATACAGCAATATGTCACAGTACACCAGATGATGATAGCTTCTTAGCAGTGCTAGAGTGTTTGCTGCCTTAATGAAGGATGCTGCTGTTGAAGTTATCCTCTTGCCGAAGGTCACTCCATACATGTTACCTTTTGATCTAAGGGAGAAGTTAAAGTGGATGGTAGATTTCTGAATCTTCATTGTGAAGCAGGGAACTAAATTTGTTTTTGGATTATCAGAGAGGCAGAGTGGGGGTTTTATCTGACACCTTGAATTTCTTCTTAAGCTGAGGAGCCACATGTTAATTGGGGCAAACATTCTGATCAATGGTTGTTCCTCTCTGATATGATCCAGGATCAGGCTGGCTTTTATGAAGAGACCAGGCTGTTCCTTAAAACCATGTAATAAATATTTTCCCACCATTGTTAAACTGAAGAGCCTGACACACTGTTAGGGTAAATGAGTACTATTTTCAGGTAAAGAATCAACAGGAGTAATAGGTGGCGGTTGTGGAGCCACTGGACGATGAAAGGCAGGGAAACTTGCATAAAACTCATCCACGCAATACCACCGTGCTCACCATGATCATAGGATGGAAATCCTTGGTCATCTTTTTCTTCCCTTCTGCACTTGGAGTCCCTGGCAAAAGGCGGCGTTTGCGTTTTTGTCAGTCGCCATGAGTATTTCTCTGTATTCTTCCAGCTCCAAAAAAAGTAACTGTAGTTGTCATGGTGCCTTCATTAGAGAGGTATGCAAAGGGCAACAGTCTGTGCTCAGTTGATGCCAAAATGGTTAGCACTGAGGCAGCAACAAAATCACTGCTTCCTTGAATTGCTGCATACTAGTAGGTCTTCTTGGGCGTCATCGATTAAAAAGATGCATCTATGAAAAGGGTTCTGACAGTCATTGCTGTTGATGAGGTGCCTGCTGATGAGGGTATAGCTGTCAATGTCCCAACAAATAATGAGGCTGAGATTAACAAAGATATGCTGGACATGGCAGTGGTCAGTGAGATTAAGGTCAACAAGGAGGTCATTCATGAGGCAGTCAGCAATGATGACCTGACCAGTTAAGGATTAGAAGTCAACTTGGTGACTGTTTTGACTGAATGTTGGGCAGAAAAATAGCAGCATACTTTTGGAGGAACTAGAGAAGAGGATGCTATTCTTCTCAAGTAACAAGTCACTTACCTTCGGTAACACTTTTTTTGCTGAAGACTCTCTAACCGCAGATTGCTTACTATGGAATATTCCCAAGGCGTTAGACTGGTTCAGGAAAATATTGCCACAGCTCTCATATGCTGATAGGTGGTGGTGGTGGCTCCTTTCTAAGGTTGGATGCAGCGCGGATGTGACGGCACTGGAGCCATACAGCGCAGTCCTTACGTCAGTTCCTTGTTCATTTTGTCCAAGACATTCAAAGCAGAGACGAGGGGAGCAAAGATTGACATGAAGAACAAGTTACTTACCTTCGGTAACGATGTATCTGTAAGAAACATTAGTTAGTTAGATTCCTCACCTTAGAATATCCCCAGGCGTCAGACTGGATCCGGAAGATTTTTTGTCAGCAATACCCCTTGCGCGTCGCTAGGCGTCGTCTGCGGCTCCGCGTCCGTCGTCGGCGTCGTGCGCCGGAATGACGTCGTCGGAGTACTTAGACGCCGCCCTCGCGCGCTGACGTCAGTTCTTGTACATAGCTTTCCGCGCCAGGAACGCAGAGCCATGCAAAGACCGACACTGGTGCCAAAAAGAAAATCTAGGGGCCTGAAAAGGATATCCTTAACCCTAGATGTCAGTTCGCAGAACGGGGAGGATGGGTGGGTCGGTGAGGAATCTAACTAACTAATGTTTCTTACAGATACATCGTTACCGAAGGTAAGTAACTTGTTCATCTGAAAGAAACACGTTACTTAGATTCCTCACCTTAGAATAGATACCCAAGCAATACCATCCCCGGTGGTGGGTCTGCGAACCAAGATCACACCAGAAAGTCCTGGAGGACAGAACGGCCAAAGAAGCCATCCCTCCGGACTTGGCTGTCAAGGCAATAATGCCTGGCAAACGTGTGTAGCGAAGCCCACGTCGCCGCCTGACAGATGTCCTGCAAAGGGACACCCCGTCCCAAAGCAGTAGTAGCCGCTGTGGCCTGAGTGGAGTGGGCGCGCAGCCCAACAGGAGGGTCCTTTTTTGCCAAGGAGTAGCAAATTTTGATGCACAAAACGACCCACCGAGAGATGGTCCGTTTGTGCACCGCTTTCCCCTTCTTAGCACCCACCTATCCAACAAAAAGTTGGTCGTCCACCCGGAACTGCTTTGTGCGGTCCAAGTAAAAGGAGAGCGCACGTTTTGGGTCCAGACGGTGGAGCCTCTCTTCCTCTTTGGAAGGATTCGGAGGCGGAAAGAAGGTGGGCAAGGTGACAGACTGCCCAAGATGAAATGGAGTCACCACTTTCGGAAGAAAGGAGGGACGAGGCCGAAGGACAACCTTGTCCGGATGAACAGACAGAAAAGGAGGCTTTGAAGATAAAGCCTGGAGCTCACTCACCCGTCTAGCCGAGGTGATGGCTACCAGAAAAGCAGTCTTAAGTGTCAGCAGACGAAGAGGACAATTATGAAGAGGCTCAAAGGGAGCGCACATTAGAAATGTGAGAACAAGATTCAAGTCCCACTGAGGCATTACAAAAGGGACAGGAGGGAACGTGTGAGTAATGCCTTTTAGAAAGCGTGTAACCACAGGGGACTTGAAAAGAGAAGGCTGATCAGGAAGCCGCAAGAAGGCAGAGATGGCAGCAAGATAACCTTTCAGGGTGCCCAGGGCAGAGCCCTGCCGGGCCAAAGAAAGAAGAAAGAGGAGAACCTCAGAAAGAGGGGCGGAAAGGGGATCCACAGCCTTTGCTGTGCACCATGCCACAAATTTGTTCCACCGGCAGGCGTATACCGACTTTGTGGAGGGACGCCTGGCTGCCAGAATGATATCACAGACTTCAGGAGGCAAGTCAAATGGCATCAACTGCCGCCGCTCAATCTCCACGCATGGAGGTGGAGGCTGGACAGGTTCGGGTGGAGGACCGTCCCCTGCTGCTGCGACAGAAGATCCTCCCGAAGGGGCAGACGTATCGGAGGATCGGTCAACATACTGAGTAGCTCGGGATACCAGTACCTTCGTGCCCAATCCGGAGCCACCAAGATGACTTGGGCCCGGTCGTGCCTGATCCTCTTCAGCACTCTGGGCAGAAGTGGTATAGGCGGAAAGGCGTAAAACAGACCGCAACTCCACTCGTGACGAAAAGCGTCGCCGAGCGAGTGCCGCCTTGGAAATTCCAACGCGCAGAAATGCTGACATTGCGCGTTCTCTTCGGTGGCGAATAGATCTAACCAAGGCTCTCCCCACTGCTGAAAGAGACCTTGCGCCACTTCGGAGTGCAGACACCATTCGTGATCCATCATGCACCGGCGGCTGAGTTCGTCTGCTCTGGCGTTCAGAGAGCCCGCCAGATGTTGAACCACCAGGGTGACGCCCTGGTGTTCCAGCCACGTCCAGAGGCGCAGAGCCTCCTGACAAAGGGTCCACGACCCCACCCCGCCCTGTTTGTTGCAATACCACATGGCGGTGGTGTTGTCCGTGAACACCTGCACGACACTTCCCCGGACAGAGGGAAGGAAGGCTTTCAGTGCAAGCCGGATCGCTCTCAACTCCAACAGGTTGATGTGGAGACGAGACTCCGCCGGAGACCAGAGGCCTCTGATCTCCGCCTCTCCCATATGGCCACCCCATCCCAGGAGGGACGCATCCGTCACTACGACATGCTCCGGTTGGGGAAGGGAGAGGCTTCTGCCCATGACCCAATCGCGGTCCGTGAGCCACCACTGCAACTGCTGTGCAGTGCCCTCCGAGATCAAGACATGGTCGGACAGGTTGCCGTGATGCTGGGCCCACTGAAACTTCAGGTCCCACTGCAGAGCCCGCATGCGCCGCCTGGCGTGATGCACTAGTAGGATGCAGGAGGCCATCAGCCCCAGAAGCCGCAACACTAGCCTGACCGAAACCCAGGATAGAGGCCGAAAGATGGGAATCAGGGCCTGTATATCCCGGACCCGCTGTTCCGGTGGATAGACCCGGAACTGCGCCGAATCGAGAACCGCTCCGATGAAGAGGAGCTTCTGAGACGGACTCAGGTGTGACTTCGGCACGTTGATGGAAAACCCCAGCAAATGCAGGAGATCCGCCGCAGTCTAGAGGTGGGAGAAGACTGCCTGGGGCGAGCCCGCCTTCAACAACCAGTCGTCGAGATAGGGGAAGACTGGAACCCCTGATCTGCGCAGATGAGCTGCGACCACCGCCATCACTTTCGTGAACACCCGAGGGGCACTGGTGAGGCCGAAGGGGAGCACGGTAAACTGAAAGTGCTCTTGGCCCACCGCGAACCGCAGGTAACGCCGGTGGGCCGGCAGGACGGGGATGTGGAAATATGCGTCCTGCAAGTCCAACGCTACCATCCAGTCTCCGGGGTCTAGGGCAGCTAGAACCTGAGCCAAAGTCAACATCTTGAACCTTTCCTTCCGGAGGAAGGCATTGACGTTCCGGAGGTCCAAGATAGGGCGTAGGCCCCCTTTGCCCTTCTTGGGAACCAGAAAGTAGTGGGAATAACAACCACGACCTACTTCTGGACTCGGAACGCGCTCGACGGCCCCCTTGGCCAAGAGGGCCGAAACTTCCTCGTGGAGAAGATTCAAATGATCCCCCGAGATACGGTGGTGCTGCGGTGGCATGGCTGGAGGGGTCGTCTCGAAGGGGAGGGAGTAGCCCCTTCGGACGATTTGCAGCACCCACCTGTCCGATGTGATGGACCGCCAGTGGAGCAGGTGATGGCGAACTCTGCCGCCCACTGGCGTGGAATGGGCCTGAAAGCTCGGACTAGGAAGGTTTTGAGGCGGACGCTGCCGGGGTGGATGTGGACTGACCTCGTCGTCCTCCAGAACCGCCTCGGCGGAAACCACGTCCGCGACCGCGCGCAGGTTGGTTCTGCGGCTGGTGGCTAGGCGTACGTGAGGAGGCACCCCTTCCTTGGCCACGAAAGGGGCGAAAGGCGGAAGTTTGCGACCGCGGGGCCGAGAGGCCCAAGGACTTGGCCGTAGCCCGGGAGTCCTTAAAGCGATTCAGCGCACTGTCCGCTTTCTCGCCAAAAAGGCGAGTGCCATCAAAGGGCATGTCCATGAGAGAGCTCTGGACATCACCCGAAAATGACTTGGACCGCAGCCAGGCGTGACGTCGAAGCGCCACAGAGGTAGAAATGGCCCTACCCAGCGAGTCCGTGGTGTCAAGCCCACATCTTATAGCATGTCGCGCGGCATCCCTCCCATCGGCCAGAGCCTGGGTAAGTCGTGTCCGGACCTCCTCCGGACACAGGGGCAGCGCGTCCTCCACCGCATCCCACAGAGAGTGGGAATAACGGTCCAAGAGACAAGCAGTGTTCAAAGACCGCAGGCCCAAACTAAGGGAAGAGAACAGCTTCTTGCCAAACTGCTCTAGTCTCTTGGAATCCCGGTCCGGCGGGGCGGTCGGGAAAGAGGATTGGGAGGTGGAGGCCTGGATAACCAGGCTCTCAGGGGTAGGGTGTTGGGACAGAAAACTGGGGTCGCCCAGAGCAGGGCGGTGGCGACGTTCCTGTCCACAGGAGGAACTGTGGAGGGCTTGGACCAGGTGCCCTGTAGAACGTCAGTGAGGGCCTCATTGAACGGCAGCAGAGGCTCAGTGGAGCTTGCTGCAGACTGAAGCACCTCAGTGAGGACGTTCGTCCTCACAGCCACGGCAGGGAGCTCGAGCCCAAGGGCTGCAGCCGCCTTGCGTAGCACCACGGAGAATGCAGCACCCTCCTCCGAAGCCACAGTCGGAGGAGAGATGAATCCAGTGTCTGGCGAGGTATCCAGACCACTGGCCTCCCCCAGTTCATCTGCCCAGTCCTGGGACAGTTGGGCCTGAGCGGCCATAGGATCCTCGGATCCCTCCCAGTAGTCCCCATCATCCGACTCCTGGTGTAGAGGAGAAAGTAACGAAGCCGGGCGGTAGACAAAATGTGTCTCTAGCGGCGTCGATCTCGGCGTCCATCGACGCCGGACCGGCGCCGGGCCCGGAGCGGGACACGACGTCGAGCGGAGTCGACGTCGGCGTCGGGGGGTGGTACCGGTGTCGACGCCGGCGGAGGAGGCGTGACGAGGTTGACCGGCGTCGACGGGGACTCGAGAACGGGTCCCTCGGGCGCTTGCGGCGTCGAGGCCGGAGCCGTCAACGGCGCAGGGGCCGGAGCCACCGGCAGGCAAGGCAGCCCAGTCGGGTCCGCGGGGCCCGAAGGCGCACCAGCGGGCGCCGACGGCGGAGCCAGGTTCCTCATGGCCGAGAGGAAGGCACTGACTTCCGCCGGCGTCGCGTTAGTCCCAGGGACCGGAGGGTATGGGGACGTGCGCGGCGCCTGCGGCTCCGCCGGAGCCGCGGGGGTGGAACCACCCTGACCCTCGGCCAAGTCGCGCGACCGGCGAGGGGAGTCCGAAGAGCGATGTCGCCTCTTGGACTTCTTGGAATGCTTCGACTTACCCGAAGACTTGGATCCCAACGACCGATGGTGACGTCGGCTGCGGCTCCGCGACCGATCCTTGGACCTCCTCCTGGACCGGGATCGAGAGGCGCGCGGAGTCGCGTGGCGAATCTCGAGAAGCTTACGAGATCGCTCCCGTCTAGCCTTCGAGGTCAGGGCCTTACAGTCAGAGCACGACTCCACGTCGTGGTCGAGGCCCAAGCAGTACAGGCACCGGCGGTGATGGTCCGTAACCGACATCAGGCGGTTACAGTCAGCACAGGCTTTAAAACCAGGCATCCTACCGGCACCGGAGTCGATTGACAGGATCAAAAAGGATCAAAAAGTTAGTCAAAAATTGACTAAAGGGTTAGCTCTCCCGGATCTGCGCTTACTGGCGCGGAAGAAAGAAGAACTGACGTCAGCGCGCGAGGGCGGCGTCTAAGTACTCCGACGACGTCATTCCGGCGCACGACGCCGACGACGGACGCGGAGCCGCAGACGACGCCTAGCGACGCGCAAGGGGTATTGCTGACGAAAAATCTTCCGGATCCAGTCTGACGCCTGGGGATATTCTAAGGTGAGGAATCTAACTAACGTGTTTCTTTCAGATTATGCAGTGCAAACAGTGCTCAATTTGAGCCGGTGGTTTCCGGAGCTCAGCACAGGCACTTAATGATCAACACCGGTGCTTGAGCACCAGTTAAGGATACATTTATTTTTGGTAGGCACAGGGAGATTAAGTCATTGGCCCAGAAGCACAAGATATTGAGCTGCGCCAAGACTCTAAGCCGGTTCCCCTGCTCTGAAGGGAGGAGCTGTGGCCATTATGCCACATCCTCTCCCCACTTGTAGGGTTTCATGGTTCGCAGTTGGCTCTGTGTTAGCAAGCGCTAACAGGAGAAATGGGCTGGTGGAAGCTGCCTCCTGATGAGTGCCCCAGCACTTATTTTTGTACAAATTAACCACTGAGTGAAACAGTAATAAATTGAAACCTTATTATAAGTAGCCTTTGACCACCCTTAGCAACAAGGAAGTGGGTGGGATTGGTGAGGAATTTGCAAGTATAGTATTCACTAAAAAGAATAAGTTACCTACTTTGTAAGAATCTGTTCAAAGGATAGGGTGCTCTAGATTCATATGCTCTGCATACTCCTGCCACCTTGAGTTGGGCTCAGACAGTTGTAGTGCGTTCTTCTTAAAAGCAGTCTTCCGAGTCATGAGGAATAGGGACTCCTTCCTTAGTAGCCACTGAGCATGGGCACTGGCTCCAATGTTGGATTGTTTTATGAACAGCGGGTGAGTGTAGTTATGGAGCAGTAGGTTATGTTATCAGATATTTGTAAAGCGCACGGCTACTTCCAGGAGTGTCCCGGCGCTAGGAACAGAGACCACATAACATCGTACAGAACATGCCCCTACAACAGAACTGAAAGCTGAAAGAGCCATGTTTTCAGACTTCTCCTTAAAGTGAGGAGGTCCGGAATAAGGCCATTCCACAGCCGAGAAGCCACTGCTTGGAAAGATCTACCCCCTACCCGGGAGAGCAGGACCTTCGGAGTTGAGATCAGAAGCTGAGCAGAAGATCTCAAGGTTCGCTGTGGTATATAAGGTTGAAATCTTTCCCTAAGGTAGGGGGCTCCAATCTTGTGAAACGCTTTACAAACCAAGACTCAAAAATGGACTCTGTACCGCACCGGAAGCCAGTGTAGGGAGGACAGAAGCTGAGTTGTGCGAGTCCTGGAACCTGACAGAAAGATGGCCCTCACTGCCACATTCTGAATCACCTGCAATCGGCCCAGTAGGTACTCAGGGAGGCCGAGATACAGGGAATTAACATAGTCCAGTCTAGACACCACCAGGGCCTGGACCACTGTTTTCCTGTAGGGGACTGAGAGCAGGGGGAGTAAGTTCATCAGCATTCTCATCACCCCGAAGCAGACCCCAGCCACCGTTTGGAATTGGGCCTTCATCGAAAGGGCAGCATCCAATTTGACCCCCAGATTTTTCACAATGGTGACTGAGGACGGGGGGGGGGATGGGAAGGGGGGGTGTCTGGGGGGTACATGTCCTGCAGCCACCAGGTATGCCAAGCTTCATATGGACGTGGACTGAAGATAATCTCTGACTTTTCAGAGTTACACTTCAATTGATTGTCTCTGAGCCAGGAGAAGACTTCAGAGAGGCAGGTATTAATTAGGTTGCCGTTTAATTTGACACCCTTCTTGCACGTAAACAGCAGCTGGGTGTAGTCAGCATACAACACTATTTTGGCCCTGTATTTCTCGGCGAGAAGAGCGAGAGGGGCCATATACAAATTAAACAAAGTTGGGCTCAATATTGAGCCCTGTGAAACCCCGACATTCATAAGAGGGATTGCAGCGGCAAAAGGTGGAGACCAGATAGTTTGAGAGCAGTTAGCTAAGAAAGACGTGACCCATCTGAATACAGTGCCACCAATACCGCTCTCCATGAGTCTTTGCATTAATCTGTTGTGGGGCACGGTATCGAAGGCTGCGGAGAGGTCCAACAATACCAAGACCGCGTTACCTCCTCTGTCCAGCGTAGCTTTGTCTCCACAACTTCTAGCAGGGTGATTTCCGTGCTGAAGTTAGCTATGAAACCCGACTGACTAGGGTGCAGCAAATGATTGGCCTCCAGGTACTTCGTTATGACTTTATTGACATATTTCTACAATGCCTTGTAGAAGAAAGGCAGGAGTGATGTAGGCCTGTAATTACTGGCGACCTCGGGATCTGCCGTAGGTTTCTTTAGCAGCGGAAGAATTTTGGCGTGTTTCCAAGTTTGCGGCATGAGTCCCTCGCGTTAGGTGGTGTTCAAAATCAGGTTAACTACAGGGTTATTCACTTCTGCAATTGAAAAAAGTACTATTGCTGGACATGGGTCTGATGGTGGGCCAGACTTCAGAGCTTTCATAAGCGCTAGAGATTGCTCCAAGGTAATCACAGGGAACTTCATAAGGGAGGGGTCAGTGTGGGGACACACATCAAGGGGAGGTCCAAGGGCAACCTCTAATTCTGGTGACTGAGCTACGAAGGAGTCCTGAATGTTCTTGATTTTATCATGGAAAAAACAAGACACTTTGGTGACCATATAATAAGTGAGACACTTTGGTGACCATTCAATAAGTGAGACCGAAACAGATTAAGTATGTAAATGAAGAACTATACATTTACAACCACCGAAGGAGGGTGGGGCCTGTGAATCTACAGCACTACAAATACAAATTGCAAACAGATTCTTACTGGTTAAGTAACCTATTCCATTTGCAATATGTGCAACAGTACATACAGTACAAGCCTTAGTGTTATCAAGACTAGACTATGGAAGCACCACTCTCTGTGGCCTCCCCAGATACAAGCTGGCCCCGTTGAGAGCTTCACTTAACGCTGCTGCAAGATTGGTATCAGGAGCTAAAAGAAATAGCCACATTTCCCTGACCCTGAAAACGCTGAACTGGCTGCCATATGAGGCAAGAATTCATCTAAAAATTGCCTGCATGACCCATAAAGCACTACACAACAACACACCCAGCTACCTAGCTCAAAAACTAGAACGATCCGGAGGATGCAGACAATTATGAAGCGCGAGTTCTCTACTTCTGAAACCACAAACCTTTCATAAAAAGAGAATTAGTTGCAGAGCCTTCTCAGGGATCGCCCCAAAGATATGCAATTCCCTACCTCCATTGGTTCGGGGAATCTCTTCCCTTACAGCCTTCAAAAAAGAGGTAAAAATCCTCCTAATGAACAAACTTACGTCCCAAGTCCTGACCCTATACTGGCTTCGAGCCACCGATACGATCCGCATATTACTGGATACCCTGTGTGGATGGAAAGAGAACACTATTGGTCTGTTTTTATCCCAATGCAGACCTAAGGCCCAATAACCTTATTGTCTGCAATATGACGTTGCCCTCTGGGATCATGTTCTCGTCCACTGGTCTACTATGTCATCTTATAACTATGTTATCTTATACCTTTTGCCTCTACTGTAAGTAATGACGAATATCTAATGCGTGTATATTACTTTATCTTTTATGTCTCTTTAACTATATACATACTGTAAAGCGCTCTGATACCCTCGTGGGTCACGTTCGCGCTATATAAAACCTTATCAATAAATAAACAAATAAATACACATGCTCTTCATAGACTGTAAAGCGGCCCTTCACTAAGCTTTGGTTAGCTGATCGATGTTGCAGAAGACTAAAATAAAGTACTCAGCACAGTCTGGCCAACTCTGCCTTTTTTGCATGCTAGGACATCCACACATTAACGATTGGTAAACATGTGTGGAGTGGACCATGTAGCTGTCTTGCAAATGTCAGCTATGGGGATATTTCCAAGGAAAGCCATAGTAGCCTTTTGTTCCGTGTGGAATGAGGCCTGGGCTGGACAGGCAAAGTTCTCTTTGCCTTAATGTAGCAGTTTTGGATGCATTTATAAATCCATTTGTTATGCCCACCTTTGATAGAGCATGCCCTTTGTGAGGTTTGACAAAAGCACTGAAGAGCCTCAGTGTTTTGTAAAAGGGTATGGTTCTGTCAATGTAGTACAAGGGCTCGCTTGACATACAAGGTATGACAGGCCCTCAATGCTACCTAGAGTGGCACTGGGAAAAAGACAGGGAGATCTATGGTCTGGTTGAGGTGGAAAAGGGACACCACCATGACAAGAAACCTAGGGTTAGACCGGAGGACAACCTTGTCGTTATGAACTTAGAAAAAAGGCTCCTCTAAAGTGAGAGCCCGCAGCTCACCAACACATCTTAAGAGGCATCAGTGTTGTGGTTCAAAAGGAGGACCCATGAGTCTGGTAAGAGGAACATTAATGTTCGAGGTGGAAGCAGGGGCCACCCTGGGCATCGATAACCAGTATGAATCATTCCATGAAAAGTTTGATGACAGGGATTTTGAAGAAAGAACAGCGTCCCCTGTTCTGCATGCAGGCTATAATAGTGATCAAGTGAAGGTGTATGGAAATCTAAATGTGAAAGAAACACATAGTGATAGATTCCTTACCTTAGAATTACCCCCAGGCATCAGACTGGATCCGGAAAGTTTTCGTCAGCAGTACCCCCGAGTGTCGGAAGGTGGCGTTGTGCAGCTCTGCGTCCGTCGTCGGCGTCGTGGTCGCCGAGATGATGTCACAGCAGTTACTTAGACACCGCCCTCGCGCGCTGTCAGTTCTTTCTTTGTCCGCGCCAGCAAGCGCAGATCCGGAGAGAGCGGTACCCCCAGTCACTTTTTGACTGAGTTTTTTGTTTCTTTTTTGTCTCTTTTCGAGTCGATCGACTCCTGGTGCCGTAGGGATGCCCTGTTTCAAGTCCTGTGGGGATTGTCATCGAACGATGTCGGTGACGGACCCGCACCACGTGCGTCTCTACTGCCTGGGCACGACCACGACCCCAAGTCGTGCCCCGACTGCCGGGCCATGTCGCTAAGACTTTGCAGGAACAGTCCCGAAAGTTGCTTGAAGTCCGGCAGTCTGCTCCGAGCCACTCAAGGTCCAATCCCGTGGGAGGTTGAGGGACTGGTCACGGAGCCATCACCATCATTCTTCGGGATCGAAGTCTTCGCACTCGGGGTCAGGTAACGTGAAGCATCACAAGAAGTCGAAGAAGCGCCATCGCTCACTGACCTCCCCTCGCGCGATGCGCCTGAGGGTGCGGGTGGTGCCTCCCCCGCTGCTCCGGCAGAGCCTACGGTGTCACCGTCGGTCTATCCCGCCCTTCCCGGGTCCGTCGGCAACTCCGGCCAAGCTGCAGGAATTTCTGTCAGTCATGGCCCGCCTCTTTGGGCCATCAGGCCCCGCCGGCGCGCCTTCGGGCCCCGCGGGCCCAACTGGGGATCCTCGCCCTTCACTGTTGACGGCTTTGGTTCCGGCATCTCTTTCGGCTCCGGCGCCGCAGGGCCCCCCAAGGATCCAGGCCTAGATCCCGGTCGACGCCGGTTGACCTGGTGACACCTCCACCGACGTCGACCCCACTGGCACCACACCCGACGTCGCCCATGCCCCCGGACGACACCGTCCCCAGTTTCAGCCCTGAAGTGGACACTGAGCCATAACGGCGTCGCTCGACGCGGATTCCGATGCCGATGGGGCCTTTATACCCCCATGTCCAGCCTCTGTATTTTCGGCCTGTTCCACAGCCTTCGGAGGAAGTGTAACACTGGGAGGAGTCCGAGGACCATCTCATAGCAAAGTGTGAGTTTGACCCAGACAGGGTTGAGGATTTGGGGGATGCCAGCGTCTTCACTTGGAGGTGGTGCAAGGTCTCTTTCAGCAGTGGGGAGAGCCTTGGTTAGATCTATTCGCCACGGAAGAGAACGCTTGGTTAGATCTATTCGCCACCGAAGAGAAGGCGCAATGTCAGCAGTTCTGCGTGTTGTAATTTCCAAGGCAGCACTCGCTCGGCGACGCTTTTTGTCACGAGCGGAGATGCGGTCTGTTGTACGCCTTTCCACCTATACCACTTCTGCCCAGAGTGCTGAAGATCAGGCGCGACCGGGCCCAAGTCATTCTTGGGGCTCCGGACTGGGCTCGAAGAGTATGGTATCCCAAGCTACTCAGTATGACTATCGATCCCCTGATCCGACAGCCTCTTCGGAGGATCTTCTGTCGCAGCAGCAGTGGACGGTCCTCCACCCGAACCTGTCCATACTCCACCTCCTTGAGTGGAGATGGAGAGGCGGCAGTTGATTCTTTTTGACATGCCTCCTGAAGTTTGTAATGTTATTCTGGCGGCCAGGCGGCCCTCCACTAAAGTGGTATACGCCTGCAGGTGGAACAAATTTGTGGCATGGTGCACAGCAAAGGCTGTGGATCCCCTTTCTGCCCCTCTTTCAGAAGTTCTTTTGTTTCTTCTTTCTTTGGCTCAGCAGGGCTGTGCTCTGGGCACTATCAAGGGCACTATCAAGGGCTTCCTTTCTGCTATTTGGGCCTTTTTCAGGCTCCCTGATCAGCCCTCTCTCTTCAAGACCCCTGTTGTAAATAGATTCCTCAAAGGCATTACTCACCTTTTCCCTCCTATTCCTTTTGTGATGCCACAGTGGGACTTACATCTGGTTCCTACATACTTGATGTGCGCTCCCTTTGAGCCTCTTCACAACTGTCCTGTACGTCTCGTGACTCTAAAGACTGCTTACCTGGTTGCCATCACCTCCGCTAGGGGAGTGAGCGAGCTCCAGGCTCTATCTTGTAAACCTCCTTTTCTGTCTGTCCATCCAGACAAGGTTGTGCTCAGAACCAGTCTATCCTTTCTGCCAAAAGTTGTCACTGCTTGTCACATCAGGCAGACCATCACTTTGCACACCTTATTTCCGCCTCCTTCTTGAGAGGAGGAGAGGCTCCACAGTCTGGACACAAAACGTGCGCTCTACTTTTACCTCAATCGCACACAACAGTTCCGGGTGTATGACCAGCTCTCAGGCTGTACACAAGCGGCCTATCTCCCGTCGTGTCGTCTTGTGTATTAAAGCGGACACTGAGCCGCACACGAAGCCACCTTCCGACGCGCAGGGGTAATGCTGACGAAAACTTTCCGGATCCAGTCTGACGCCTAGAGGTAATTCTAAGGTAAGGAATCTATCACTACTCATGTTTCTTACAGATAAATCGTTACTGAAAGTAACTTGTTTGTTAGGCCTGATGTTTGCAACTGGAGGAGGTAACATAGTTCCTGTGCTGCGGGTTGAGGAGAGTCTAGGTGCTTGTAAATGCAGTAATGGCCAAACCATTTTCACTTGACAGCATAACAGGCTTGCAAAGTGGACCTGCGTGCTTCTTTTAAGCTGCCCATGCACTCTGGGTGGAGACTGATATAACTGAACTCTAGGAACTCAGGAGCCAACTTGGTAAGATTAAGCTACCTGAGGTTGAGGTGCCAGATTCTACCCTGATTCTGAGTGAGAAATTCCGACAGTTGAGGAACTTTTTGTGGAGAAAAATGGACATCTCGAGAAGGGTTGAGAACCACGGTTACCTGGTCCATGTGAGAACCACCAGGATGAGACTCAAGGACGTTTGCTGAAGCAGTCGGACTACTTTTGGAAAGAGTGGGAGAGGAGAAAAAGCGTAGAAAAGGATCCCTGACCAATTCAGCCATAGAGCAATGTCCATGGGCTGCGGGAACCTGGAGGCGATGCTGTGGAATTTAGCTTTTTTAGTAGTGGCGAAGAGACCGACCTCGGGAGCCCCCCAATGACAGACATACGAGATTAGGACTTGTGGGTTGAGGTCACACTCATGGATTAGTTACTGCATCCTGCTTAGCCGGTCTGTAAAAGTCTACTACTGGACGGTACTCTGTCAGGAGGTGTATCCGATGGAGTAGTGTCAATGGCAAATGCTCCGCTAAGTGTTGATAACTAAGGTGAGTGTGTACCGCCCAGGTTTTGAAGATAATACACGGCAGTCATACTGTCTAAGAGTTACTTTGAGCTGAAGTTCCGAATAAAGACTGTGAGATTTAACTGAATGGCCAGGAACTTGAGGTAAGTGATGTTGAGACTCCTCTATTGCGTTGACCGCATGGCTTGAACAGTTAGTTGTTGAAAATGCAACCCACCCCCCCCCCTTCGAACTTTAGACTGAGATGCCCATGGTGATCGTCACCTGCAGAACAGGATCCATGAAGAGCAGGCCCTGCAATAGATTGCTGCTGTTCCACCACTGCAGACAGCGATGGCTGCTGGTCAGTGTCACCACAATAGGCACTGCTGAAATGAACCTGGCATGGGGGATGATGGCTATGCAGGAGGTCATCATTCCAAGAAGATGTGCAACTGTTTTGACTGAAAAAGAGGCAGTATCTGCTGGAATGGCTGCTCCTGGCTTGGCTAGGACCTGCCCTTAACTATTGAGAATGCCCCCCAGGAAGGGCTGAAGATGGGTCGTGGAGGCATTTATGGTGAACCTTAAACTGTGGAGGAGGGATATAGTGAGTTTGGTGTGAATGATAAACTTGCTTGCCTGCACTCTTGATAAGCCAATTGTCTAGGTACAGAAACATGTGACTGCCACCCCTTCTTAGATGGGCAGCAACAACAGATAGGCATTTGGTGAATATCCTGGGGGCTGTGGTGACACAGAAGAGCAACACTTGAACTGATAATGTTAACCACTTACCACAAAATGTGGGGATGGATGGGTATGTGGAAGTAGGTGTGCTTCAGATTGAGTGCAGTCGTACAAGTTATTTATCTTCGCTAACTATGTATCTGGTAAAGATGATTCTAGCTGCAGATTCCTTAACGTAGAATTATCCCCAGGCGTGAGACTGGACCCGGAAAACTTTCTTTGCCCCAGCAACCCTGAGCACCAGGGGGCGGTACCACGCAACTCCGCCATGATGTTGTCCGTGGCCGTGTCGTCAGCGAGGTCACATAAGCCCCACCCCAGCGCGCTGACATCAGTTTTCTTCTGAGAAGCCATCACAAACAAAACTGTGGAGAGCATGGGAACACTGTGCGAAAAAGCAGTGAAACAAAAGAGAAAAAACCAAAGAGGAGGAACAGCACCAGTTGGAAAACTGCCAAGCACTAAGGTACAAAAAAACCATAGCGGGAAAAGCCATAGCAGTGAAAGAGCAGAGCACCGCTCCGAGGAACACCCTTGCAAGCTAAGGCGATATCCTCCCCGGAGGCAGAAAGCATGTGAAAAACGCCATAGCAGAAGAGAGAGAGACTGCAATCACAATCCACAACAGAGAAGGGCAACAAGCCCGGACCAGAAGAGTAACAGCAGTCTGCCCCCAGACGACACCATCAAGGAGGGCTGTATCCCCCGAAAGGAGTAAAAAGGCCGAGGCACAGGCAAGAAAAAAAAACAAAAGTAGAGGACTGCGAGGGAATCAGACACCCTAAGCAAGTAAAAGGGAGAAGAGTAAAAGCAGGCCCCTACACTGGAGAAAAACCCAGGGTGGAGGGATGCAGAGCACACATGAACCAAGCGACCATGTATCATAAGGGAAGTGGTGGAACAATCAAGCAGAACAAAGCATCCTGTCCGGGAAGAAGTGAAGCGGACACACACAGAAAACAAGCCACCCGGAGGGAGGCGAGTGCAGAAAACCAAACTGAAGGGCCTCGCAGAATGGCACGGAAGGGCGGGCCATGAAGGAATCTGCTGCTAGAATCGTCTCTACCAGATAAATAGTTACCAAAAATAGTAATTTGTACATCTGAGAGAAACTACTAGCCACAGATTCCTTAACGTAGAATAGATACCCTAGCCATACACAGAGGGGAGGAGGGCCTGGGAGAGAATCTCCCCAGTAGGGAGAAACACAGGGCCACAGCAGGAGACGTGCCACGGGTCAAGAAGGGCGGCCCAGCCCCCACCAAGCAGAAGTAAGCAAGAACAAGGCGAAGGGAAGACTAGGAGACCCCAAGCCCTATTCAAGGCACAATGGCCACAAACCCTCGTAGGGACAGACAGCCGCAGAGGAGCACACAGGAAGAAAAGAAAACCCCCCAACCCAGGTAGTAGAGGTAGAACCGGAGGCAGAGCCTGCCGCAGGAAAACCCACAGAAACAGAGGAAAGCTAAACAGGCATCAGCCGCAAGGAAGCAGGCAAGGCAGGAACGGCTCCACAGCCAAGAAACGCAGGTAGAAGAAGAAAGGCACAGGTGCGCAAAGCCCCAGCAGAACAAGAGGCAGGGGCACAAGCGAACACAACAAGGGCCACGGCGGTGGACCAGAATGAGCAGGCGTGCTCAGCCAGCAGCTGACAGTACCATGGAGCAGTGCACCCAGAACAAACCAGGCGCAGGCTGAGGGCAGAGGCCAGGGAAATTCAGAAAAATCCCCAAAGGAGGACCGTTCAATAGACACACACTGACCCACGAAGAGAAGTGGGACAAGCCAGAAGAGAAAAAGGGGAGACACGGAGGATGGACCCAAGCTGTCAACCAGAACACAGGAAAGCCAGGAGAAACCCAGCCCCCCGGAACACAAGACAGGGGACCAGGCCGAAACGTCGGACAGGAAGGCGGAAGCGCCACAACACGCCACCGTAGACAGTATGCCAGACTGGTCGAGCAATGTAGTGAACACCGAGAATGACATAACCTGGAGCAGCGCAAGCTGCGCCCGGACAAGGCACAAGAGACCGCACCAGCGGTATACAGTGATGCCAGGAAAAGCAGGTAACCCGAAAAAGGGCGACCATACCTTCCCAGCGCAGGACAGAGCTATGCAAAAGCTACAAGTACCCCACATAGGGTATGATACGTCCCAAGAAAACATGGGAACTCCTCTTAGAGAAAAATCCCGCAGCAGAGGACAAGAACATTAAGGTAGGGTATGATACGTCCCAAGAAAACATGGGAACACCTCTTAGGGAAAAATCCCGCAGCAGAGGACAAGAACATAAAGGACCTGCAGAGAGAACCACAGACGGCTTGCCAATCAGCAAAACAAAAAACATACAGAACACCCCACCTGAGGATTCATACAGGTTTACCAACAACCAAAGAACCACAAAAGCCAAAGGGGCTGTACCAGCAGCCAACAGCACAAAGGGGTCAACCTAAGGACCACGAAAGCACGCCAACCCACACAGAATACACAGACGGTCCAACCGAACCACTAGACCCCCGAAAAAAGGATGGGATAATGCCGCCCATAAAGCAGCAGAGGACCGACAAGCCGAGTTTACGGAGGGGGAGGAGGAGGAGGACAGAGGCACGCAAGGAGCCGCTGAATGGCGGCATCCGCATGGGTGTTAAACAAAAGCACCCCATCAAAAGGCAGGTCAACCAGACGCTCACTAACATTCTCAGGGAAAAGGCTATCCCTCAACCAAGCATGGCAACGGAGAGCTACTGAACTTGCCATAGTGCGACCAAGAGCATCAGAAACATCCAGGGCCGAACTAAGAATAAACGCGTCCAACTCCCGGCCATCCATCACATGTAGCCGCAGATCAGCGCAGACACCTTCCTGAGAGGCACAAGACAGAAGGCACTCCACGGAATCCCACAAGCTGGAAGTAGCCCGGGCCAACACACAAAGTATGTTGAGCGCTCGCAAAGCAGCACTAGAGGAAGCGAAGATGTTACGCCCCCTTGAATCCAACCACCGGGCCTCCTGTGATGGAGGAAACCACCAAAGGTAAGGAAGGAAAGGCAGTCTGCAGAAGAGGGCCCTGGGTAGAAGGGTGGAAAGAAAGGCAGATTGGATCGGGTGAAGCAGGGCGGTGGAGGAGTGACTGGGGCACCGGATTCCCCGTGGCAGGGAACCCCTAGGGCCCCAGAAGAGAATTATGGAGCGAAGCTTCGAATGGAAGAAGCAGCTCCCGTCCACCAGAGCCCTGATGGAGAAACGCAAGCAAATGATTTGTAGGGAATGGTGTGACGGGGTCGCCCATTTGCAAAATGCCAGCGGCAGTGGAAATGGCCCCGGCAAAGGCTGCACTTGCCTCTGAGGGGCGTCGTGGGGGGGAAAGCAATTCCTCCGTGGGTGACGGCTGTAAACTAAGCCGGCCATCACCGAGTCCAGCTGGAGGAAGAAAAGGCCAGCCCCGGAATGGTGGAAGATTCACGGACGAGTGGAGGACCCGAGGTGCCTCTGGGGACGGCTGTGGCCGCGGGGACGGCGAAGAGCCCCTCCCTGGAAGACGCCGGGGAAAAGGCCATGACGCAGCGTCCCGTCTCCGGGGAAGAAGAGACAAAAAGTTGACGAACCTCCGAAGAGGAGGGGGCCTCTGGAGAAGAGTCGGCGACCCAACGCCGACACGGCGCCGTGGAGTCCGCCACAGGTGCCGGTGTGACGTCGACCGATGCCGGAGGGGATGCCGAGACGACCTCCTTCACCACTTGCGCCCTAGGAGTATGGGGCGGGGCCAGCTCTGGGTCGGCAAAAGAACGGCGCCGAAAAGGTGCCGACTCGACCTCCGACGAAGCAGCCGCCTGCGTGGAGAGGCAAGAGAGACCTGGGGACGCGCCCTGGCCCCTAGCCAGCACCTGCGGCGCCGCCAGGGCCGACAGGCGTCGGCACCTGAGCGGCGACAGCTTAGCTTATGGCAAGGCCGCCGCCTGCCCAGAAGACCGCCACCTGCCCAGAAGACAGATTAGGTCTCGGGGCAAGCCGCGAGTCCCGGCGACCTCCCGTGACACCACAGGGACCCCCTTGGGGGTTTGCGGGGAGGCAGAGGCGCCGTGGGCAGAATAGGGGAACCACATAGGGCCGCACCCCGACGGCACCCCACCGCCAAAACCTGAAGCCGAACCAGTCGGTGCCTAACCCATTGGCGACTCCGCGGAAGGCCCCGCACGTGGCAAGGGATCCGCGGACGTCCCAGGAAGAGGAGGAGGGGCCATGGAAGCCTGCAGAGCCGCAGCATAGGACTCCATTTGGACCCTGGTCGCCAGGAAACGGCGGGTAGGGTGGCGACGAACGAGGCCGCATGTCCCGCGGTTAACCCGCGCCCTCTGACGAGAGCAGGGACCAGGCCTCAGGGACAAGCTATAAGACTTACAGACGGGCGAGCGACGCCCTAGGGGCCTCGTTGAAGGGCGATGTCAGATTCGGAAGCGGCGATTCTTGGACCCTTCTGTGGTGGACTGACGCGGAGACGACACCGTCGTTTTGGGGAGCAAGACCCCTTGCCTGCCAGTATATTGTGGGGTTCAGCTCCGTATAGCTTAGTTGGTGTCGTCCACACTGGAAGTGACGTGTGCATTGCTCATTTAGGTGGAAGGGGGACCCGCCTTAACCCTAGAAATCTGTACCCAAAGCAGTGAGAATGGGTGTAACTTGTTCATCTGACTTCTACCCGCATATACCTCACTTTAGAATAGATAAACAAGAAATACCTCCCTAGAGGTGGGTCTGCAAAGCAATCACACACTACAAAGTCCTGCAGAACCGAACGGGCAAAGTGCCCATCCCTACGGACCTGACTATACAGGCAGTAGTGCTTGGTGAATGTGTGCAGGGAAGCCCACATTGCTGCCTGGCAGATGGCCACTGCTTTAGATCTGGTGAAATGAACACGCAAACCTTCGGGGGTTGCTTCTTGGCCAATGAGTAGCAGATTTTAATGCATTACACGATCCAACGAGAGATGGTCCGTTTTAATACGGCCGTCTCTTTCTTGGCTCTGAGATACCCCATGAAGAGTTGGTCGCTGTAGGAAGGAAAATGCTACTTACCAGTATGCATCTGTTCTTGGCATGTAGAGCTGCAGATCCACACATTATGCATAGATCGCCATCTGGTGTTGGGCCCGGATGTTTGTACTTGTTTTTGTCTTGGAAAAGTCTTTGGAAGTCACAGATAGGTGACTCCTCCTTTGGACGATAGTGCGCATGGGCATTGGCTCCATCTTCAGATTGTTTTTCGCCAGCAGGGAAATGATGGAGTTTTGTGAGAAACAGATAAGATTCTCATGTATGCCATATCTAAGTAAGATAGTACTGGAACCGATAAAGGTTGCCGGGGAGGCGGGTGGGCGTGTGTGTATCTGCAGCTCTACATGCCAAGAACAGATGCATACTAGTAAGTAGCATTTTCCGTTCGAGGCATATGAGCTGCAGATCACACATTATGCATAGATTGTATAGCAGTACCCATCCCTAGCGGCGACCACCAGTATCTGTTGCAGTAGTTTGAAATAATGTTTTGAGTACAGCCTGGCCCACACTAGCTTGCTGTTTTGTTTGCACATCTACACAATAGTGCTTTGTGAATGTGTGTGGTGTAGCCCATATAGCTGCTTTGCAGATGTCATCTAAGGGAATGTTTCCTAAAAATGCCATTGAAGCCCCCATCTTTCGGGTAGAGTGGGCTTTAGGGGGGGAACTCATAATGTACGTTTTGCTTTGTGATAGCAACTCTGTATGCATTTGACAATACACCTTGCTATCCCAGATTTTGATATGGGGTTGCCTTTTTGTGGTGGTGAGAAGGACACGAAAAGTTGTTTTGTCTTGCAAAAAGGTTTTGTTTTTTCAATGTAATAAAGCAGTGCTCTTTTTACATCCAAAGTGTGAAGAGCTCTTTCTGCGACTCTTTGTGGTTGCGAGAAGAATACTGGCAACTCCACCGACTGGTTGATGTGGAAGGGAGAAATAACCTTAGGGAGAAATTTTGGATTGGTTCTGAGAACCACTTTGGTATGATGGAGTTGTAAAAAAGGTTCTTGAATAGTGAGTGCCTGTAGCTCGCTGACTCTTCTAAGTGAAGTAATGGCCACTAGGAAAGCGACTTTCCATGTTAGAAATTGTAGCTCGCATTTGTGCAGAGGTTCAAAAGGAGGGCCCATTAGTCTTGTGAGAACTATGTTTAAATTCCACACAGGTGAGGGTGGTACCCTGTCGGGAATTATTCTTTTGAGGCCTTCCATAAATGCTTTGATGGCAGGTACCCTGAATAGCGACAAGTGTTGTCTATTTTGTAAGTAGGCTGCTATGGCAGCAAGGTGTAACCTAATAGATGTGTATGCTAAGTTACACCTTTGGAGATGCAGTAGGTAACTTATGATGTGTTGAATAGACATATCTAGAGGATTGATGGTGTTATTGTGACAATATATGACGAATCGTTTTCACTTGGCTGCATAGCAGGCTCTAGTGGTGGGGTGTCTAGCTTCCTTGATAATGTTCATACAGTCAGGGGGAAGGTTAAGGTAACCGAATTCTAAGACCTCAGGAGCCAGATCGCTAGATTGAGCTGTGCTGGGTCCATGTGTCTGATCTCTCCACGGTTCTGGGTTAAGAGGTGTGGGGAGAGGTGTAGTTTTTGGTGCGGGAGTACGGATAGTTCCAGTAATGTGGTGTACCACGGTTGTCTGGCCCATGTTGGAGCAACTAGGATGAGAGTGAGTGAGTGTTGCTGTAGTTTGCGCACCACCAGTGGAATGAGTGGGAGGCGGAAAAGCGCAAGCAAATCTGCCTGACCAATTCATCCATATCGCATTGCCCTTGGACAACGGGTGTGGGTATCTGGCGGCGAAGCTTGGGCATTTGGAGTTTTCGTGTGTGGCGAAGAGATCTATCTCTGGTTGCCCCCACATGTGGAAAAATGGTTGAAGAACTTGCGGATGAAGCTCCCACTCGTGAATCTGTTGTGTTTGACGACTTAACAGATCGGCTATGCTCTTCTGGACTCCTGGGACATGTTGGGCTAGGAGAAAAATGTTCTGAGGAATAGCCCATCTCCATATGCTTTGCGCTAGTTGAGAGAGCTGTAGGGAGTGTGTCCCGCCTTGTTTTTGAATGTAGTACATGGCTGTCATGTTGTCGGTGCGGACTAGGACAGCTTTGCCTGATATTTGTTTCTGGAATGCCTTCAGGGCTAGGAAGATGGCTAGTAACTCCAGCTAATTGATGTGGATTCACTTTTGTTGAGGGGTCCACCTGCCCTGCATGGTGAGATGTAACAGATGAGCTCTCCAGACGGAGAGCGATGCGTCTGCTGTTAGCACAACCTGTGGAACCGGCTCGATGAACGGTCGCCCTTTGAAAGGTTTTTGGTGTTCCACCACTGCAGAGAACGGTGTGTGCGACCATCCACCAACACCAGATCTGTCAGCTGACCTTGAGCCTGGTTCCACGAACGTGCGAGACATTCCTGTAGGGGACGCATCTGGAGTCTTTCGTGAGGTACTATGAATATGCAAGAGGCCATCATCCCTATCAATTGCATGAACACTCAAGCTGGAAGAGAGTGTTGCAGCTGAAATTTTGATATGAGGCGTTGTATGCTTGCTATCCTGGCTGGGCTGGGATATGCTAGTGCTTTTGAGGTGTTTATTGTGGCACCGAGGTACTGTTGTATGTGGGACGGTTGTAGGTGAGACTTTATGTGGTTTATCGTAAACCCTAAGTCGTGGAGTAGTTAGATTGTGGCGTGAGTGTGATGTACACACTGATGATATGAGTTGGCTTTTATGAGCCAGTCGTCTAAGTATGGGAAGCCGTGAATGTGCTGTCATCTTAGGTGAGCTGCAACTACCGCCAGACACTTGGTGAATACTCTGGGTGCTGTGGTGACTCCGAATGGGAGGACCTTGAATTGGTAGTGCTGACCGTCCACTACAAACCTGAGATATTTCCTGCGAGAGGTGTGAATGGGAATATGAAAGTAGGCATCCTTGAGATCTAGAGTGGCAAGGAAATCGCCTTGTGAGAGAAGAGGAAGGACCTGTTGAAGCGTGGCCATGTGAAAATGGTCTGAGTGTATGTACAGGTTTAAGGGTCTAGCATAGGTCTTAGAGAGCTGTTCTTTTTGAGAATGAGGAAGTACAGGGAGTAAACCCCTGTGTTTTACTGTTGCGGGGGACTGGTTCTATTGCATGTTTGTGCAGGAGGGAGGTTACCTCCTGCTTTAGCAGCGATAAATGTTCCGATGACATTGGGCGCTGTGTGGGTGGTATGTTTGGTGGGGTAGCAATGAGTTCTAGACAGTAACCTGATTGAACGATTTGTCTCACCCACCTGTCTGTGGTGATGTTGTTCCAGACAGGTAGGAAATGTAGTAATCTTCCCCCGACCGGAGTGGAATGGTCTGGGGGGAGTGGAGGGAAGTCATTGGGTAGGGGTGGAGGCGGAGCGGGTATTATTGGTCTTGCCTCTACCCTTGTTATTATTGCCCCTATAGCCTCCTCTTTGATAGCCTCAGGTGAATGTGGTCTGGGTGTGAGTTTTATAGGACGTGGAGGGATTGTCAGAGGAGTAGCCTCTTGATGTGCCCCTGTAAGAGGAGCGACGAAAGGAACGCCTGGGAGCGTGTGATTGCAAAGCTCCCATTGATTTAGCCGTGTCTGTATCTTTTTTCATCTTTTCGAGAGATGAATCCACGGTAAGCCCAAATAGATGATCCTGGTCAAATGGTAGGTTGAGAATGGAAGATTGTACCTCCGGTGTAAACCCTAAAACGCGTAGTCATGCATGCCTACGCAGGAGGACACTTGTGTTGATGGCCCTGGAGGCGGTGTCTGCCACGTCTAGAGCGCGACGAATGGAGGTGTTTGTGATAATTTTACCCTCCTGTATGAGGTCGTTGGCCTTAGTTTTGTATTTATCAGGGAGGTGTTGCAATAGGGACTCTAACTCACCATAGTTTGCTCTATTGTATCTGGCTAACAGAGCTGGAGTATTGGCGATGCGCCATATATTAGCCGCTTGCGACGCCGTACGTTTACAAGAGGCGTCCAAGAGTTTGGACTCCTTGTAGGGAGGTGGAGCGTCGCCTGAGGTTTCGAGTTAGCCCTTTTTATGGCATTGGAGACCACGAAGGAGTCCAATGGTATCTGGCCTTAAATGTAAATAGGGACTGCTGGGGCAGCTTTATATTTTTTCTCTATCCTGGGGTTTATAACCCTAGCCCTCACAGGATCTTTGAACACCTCAGGTGCATGTTTGATTACCCCTTTTAACATAGGGAGGACAGAGTTGGACGTTTGTGAAGTGTCAAAAGTATCCATTAAGAAATCCTCTTCCACAGGGTCTGTGTGTAAGGCAACTCCGTGGTATTGTGCAGCTCTGTGAACTCAAGGCCGTGGGGCACCCAATGCCCCACGGCCTTGAGTGCCCAAACCAGCGGTGCCTAATGATCCCACAACATCCCAACTTACCCCTCAAAGTGGTGGTCCCACCCAAAAGGTCTTCATCCCCGAGCCTGCAGCCTTTCTTCAAACCGGAGGATCTCCACAGAAAACCACAGGGCACCCGATATCGAAACAGCAATCTGCACCTGGCCGCCCTAGTGCCGGTGAGGGTGCACTTTTGGTGCCTACTTGTTTCCCCCTTTGCCCTGACCTAAACCCTAGGAGCTTTGCTCCCACAGCCGTGTGACCTGCTAGCCAGGAACGACCGACCGGCGACCCCCCCCATCCTCTATAGCATAACATTGGGCCTCAACATTCTGCACCCGGCCGCCCTAGTGCCGCTGAGGGTGCAACAACAGTGCGTAACTGACCCTGGGGGACCCCTGAGTCTAACCCCAGAACCTTAACTTCCACAGTCGTTTACTTACCTGTAAACCGATGCACAAGTTACTACTTGTGTAACGATATATCTGTAAGAGACATTAGTTAGTGATAGATACCTTATCTTAGATAGATTCCTTACCTTAGAATATCCCTAGGCGTCAGACTGGATCCGGAAAGTTTTGCTAGCAGTACCCCTGCGCGTCAGTAGGTGGCGTCGTGCAGCTCCGCGTTCGTCGCGGGCGTCGTGAGTGCCGAGATGACGTCACGGAGACAACTTAGGCACCACCCATGCGCGCTGACGTCAGTTCTGTACACTACTTTCGGCACCAGGAACGCAGAGCCATGCAAGAAACTGACCACTGGTGCCATGAAACTAGGGCCCTGAAAGGGATTACCTTAACCATAGGAATAAGTACGCAGAACGGGGAGAATGGGTGGGGCGGTAAGGAATCTATCACTAACTAATGGCTCTTGTAACTTGTGCATCTGAAAGAGACATGTTAGTGATAGATTACTTACCTCAGAATAGATACCCCAGCAATACAAACTTCGGTGGTGGGTCTGCAAATAGATTACACCAGAAAGTCACGGAGAACAGAACAGCCAAAGAAGCCGTCACTCCGGACCAGACTGCCAAGGCAGTAATGCTTGGTAAACGTGTGCAGCGAGGCCCACGTAGCTGCCTGACAAATGTCCTGAAAGAGGACGCCGCGTCCCAAGGCAGTAGTGGCTGCAGTCACCCTGGTAGAATGAGCACGCAGCCCCACAGGAGGCTCCTTCTTAGCCAACGAGTAACAGGGGTTGATGCAGAGAACGACCCACCGAGAGATGATCTGTGTGCATAGCCCGACCTCTTTTGGCACCCACATAGCCAACAAAGAGCTGGTCATCCACCCGGAACTGTTGTGTGCGCTTCAGGTAGAACGAGAGCGCAAGTTTTGGGTCCAGACAGTGGAGCCTCTTTTCCTCTTTGGAAGGATGCCGAGGCGGAAAGAAGTTAGGCAAAGTGATGGTCTGCCCGATGTGGAAGGGCGTGACAACCTTTGGCAAGAAATAAGGATGGGTCCTTAAACCACCTTGTCCGGGTGAACAGAAAGGAAAGAAGGTTTAGAAGAAAGAGCCTGGAGCTCACTCTTCTGGCAGAGGTGAGAGCTACCAGGAAAGCCGTCTTGAGAGTGAGAAGACGCAAAGGACAGGTATGAAGGGGCTCAAAGGGAGCGCACATCAAATATGTCAAGACAACGTTTAAGTCCCATTGAGGCATTATGAACGGCACAGGAGGAAACGTGTGCGTAATACCTTTTAGGAAACGGTTAACAATCGGGGACTTAAAGAGAGAAGGTTGATCTGTAAGCCGTAAAAAGGCAGAGATGGCCGAAGGATAACCTTTGATAGTGACCAGAGCAGAGCCCTGCTGGGCCAAAGAAAGAAGGGCAGAAAGGGGATCCACAGCCTTAGCTGTGCACCATGCCACAAACTTGTTCCATCTGCAGGCGTATATTGTTTTAGTGAAGGGACGCCTGGCAGCCAGAAGAACAAGTTACTTACCTTCGGTAACGATATATCTGTAAGAAACATTAGTTAGTTAGATTCCTCACCTTAGAATATCCCCAGGCGTCAGGCTGGATCCGGAAAGATTTTTCGTCAGCAATAACCTTGCGCGTCGCTAAGCGTCGTCTGCGGCTCCGTGTCCGTCGTCAGCATCATGATCGTCGGGATAACGTTGGAGTACTTAGACGCCGCCCTCGCGCGCTGACATCAGTTCTTGTACATAGCTTTCCGCGCCAGGAACGCAGAGCCATGCAAGAGACCGACACTGGTGCCAAAAAAGTTTAGGGCCCTGAAAGGGATGACCTCAACCCTAGATATCGGTTCCCAGAACGGGGAGGATGGGTGGGTCGGTGAGGAATCTAACTAATGTTTCTTACAGATATATCGTTACCGAAGGTAAGTAACTTGTTCATCTGAAAGAGACAAGTTAGTTAGATTCCTCACCTTAGAATAGATACCCCAGCAATACCAACCCCGGTGGTGGGTCTGCGAACCAAGATCACACCAGAAAGTCCGGGAGAACAGAACGGCCAAAGAAGCCGTCTCTCCGGACTTGGCTGTCCAGGCAATAATGTTTGGCAAACGTGTGCAGCGAGGCCCACGTTGCTGACTGACAAATGTCCTGCAGGACAGCGCCCGTTTTGGGTCCAGACGGTGGACGCGAGGGATGCGGAGGTGGAAAGAAGGTGGGCAGCGTAACAGACTGCCCGATGTGAAAGGCAGTCACCACCTTAGGAAGAAAGGAAGGATGAGTCCTGAGAAAAACTTTGTCCGGATGGACAGAAAGGAAAGGAGGCTTAGAAGAGAGCCTGGAGCTCACTCACCCTTCTAGCAGAGGTGATGGCTACCAGGAAAGCAGTCTTAAGCGTCATGAGACAAAGGCGACAATTAAGAAGTGGCTCAAAGGGAGCGCACATCAGAAACGTCAAGACCAGATTCAAATCCCACTGAGGCATTATGAAAGGGACAAGAGGAAAAATGTGAGTAATGCCCTTAAAGAAGCGAGACACAACAGGGGATTTGAAAAGAGAAGGCTGATCAGGAAGCCGCAAGAAAGCAGAAATAGCAGAAAGATAACTTTTAAGAGTGTACAGAGCAGAGCCCTGCTAGGCCATGGAAAGAAGAAAGAGGAGAACCTCAGAAAGAGGGGCGGAAAGGGGATCAACAGCCTTTGCTGTGCACCATGCTACAAATTTGTTCCACCTGCAGGCGTATACCGATTTTGTGGAGGGACGCCTGGCTGACAGAATAACATTACAGACTTCAGGAGGCAAGTCAAATGGCATCAACTGCCGCCGCTCAATCTCCACGCATGGAGGTGGAGGATGGCCTGGTTCGGGTGGAGGACCGTCCCCTGCTGCTGCGACAGAAGGTCCTCCTGAAGAGGCAGTCGTATCAGGGGATCGAGCGACAGACTGAGTAGCTCGGGATACCAAGATGACTTGGGCCCGGTCGCGCCTGATCTTCAGTACTCTGGGCATTAGTGGTATAGGTGGAAAGGCGTACAACAGACCGCAACTCCACTCGCGACGAAAAGGCGTCCCCGAGCAAGTGCCGCCTTGGAAACTCCAAAGCGCAGAACTGCTGACATTGCGCGTTCTCTTCGGTGGCGAATAGATCTAACCAAGGCTCTCCCCACTGCCGAAAGAGGCCTTGCGCCACTTCCGAGTTGAGACGCCATTCGTGATCCACCATGCACCGGCGGGTGAGTTAGTCTGCTCTGACGTTCAGAGAGCCCGCCAGATGTTGAACCACCGGGGTCATGCCCTGATGTTCAGGCCATGTCCAGAGGCGCAGAGTATCCTGACAAAGGGTCCACGACCCCACCCCGCCCTGTTTGTTGCAATACCACATGGCGGTGGTGTTGTCCGTGAACACCTGCACTACACTTCCCTGGACAGAGGGAACGAATGCCTTCAGTGCAAGCCGGATCGCTCTCAGCTCCAGAAGGTTGATATGGAGCCGGGACTCCGCCGAAGACCAGAGGCCTCTGATCTCCGCCTCTCCCATGTGGCCCCTCCAACCTAGGAGAGACGCATTCGTCACCACTACGTGCTCCGGTTGGGGTAGGGAGAGGGATCTGCCATGGACCCAATCGCGATCCGTGGACCACCACTGCAACTGTCTCGCAGTGCCCTCCGAGATCAGGATGGGGTCGGACAGGTTGCCCTGACGCTGGGCCCACTGAAACTTCAGGTCCCACTGTAGAGCCCGCATTCGTCATCTGGCGTGATGCACCAACAGGATGCAGGAGGCCATCAGACCCAGAAGCCGTAGCACCAACCTGACGAGGCCGAAAGATGGGAATCGGAGCCTGAATATCCCGGACCCGCTGTTCCGGAGGATAGGCCCGGAACTGCGCAGAGTCCAGAACCGCTCTGATGAAGAGGAGCTGCTGGGAGGGACTCAGATGCGACTTTGGCACGTTGATGGAGAACCCCAGGAAATGCAAGAGGTCTGCCGTAGTCTGGAGGTGGGAGATGACTGCCTGGGGCGAGCCCACCTTCAACAACCAGTCGTCGAGATAGGGGAAGACTGGAACCCCTAAATCTGCACAGATGAGCTGCGACCACCGCCATCACCTTCATGAACACCCGAGGGGCACTGGTGAGGCTGAAGGGGAGCACGGTAAACTGAAAATGCTCCTGGCCGTGAATCGCAGGTAACGCCGGTGGGCCGGCAGGACGGGGATGCGGAAATAAGCGTCCTGCAAGTCCAACGCTACCATCCAGTCTCCAGGGTCTAGGGCAGCCAGAACCTGAGCTACAGTGAGCATCTTGAACTTCTTCTTCCGGAGGAAGGTGTTGACGCTCCTGAGGCCCAAGATAGGGCGTAGGCCCCCTTTGCCCTTCTTGGGAACCAGAAAGTAGTGGGAATAACAACCACGACCTACTTCTGGACCAGGATCGCGCTCGATGGCCCCCTTGGCCAAGAGGACCGTAACTTCCTCCTGCAGAAGTTTCAAGTGATATCCCGAAATTCGGTGGTACTGCGGTGGCATGACTGGAGGGGTCGTCTCGAAGGGGAGGGAGTAGTCCCTTCGGACGATTTGCAGCACCCACCTGTCTGATGTGATGGTGCGCCAGTGGAGCAGGTGATGGCGAACTCTGCCTACCACTGGCGTGGAATGGGCCTGAAAGCTCGGACTAGGAGGGCTTTGAGGCGGAAGCTGCTGGGGTAGATGTGGACGGACCGGCACGTTGTCCCCCTGTACCGCCTCGGCGGAGGATGGGTCTGCGGCCTGTCGGACTTGAGGGGGCACCCCTTCCTTGGACATGAAAGGGGCGAAAAGCAGAAGTTTGCGGGTGCGCGGCCGAAAGGCCCAAGGACTTGGCCGTAGCCCTGGAGTCCTTAAAGCGCTCCAGCGCACTATCCGCTTTGTCGCCAAAAAGGCGACTGCCATCGGAGGGCATGTCCATGAGGGTGCTCTGGACATCCCCGGAAAAACTCGTGGACCGCAGCCAGGCGTGGCGACGAAGCGCCACTGTGGTCGACATTGCCCTGCCCAGCGAGTCCGTTGTGTCCAGTCCACATCCAGTCCATAGTTGGCTTGCCTAGGTCCTGCTCTGTCTCAAGTACTCTTCGATCTTTACACTGGCTACCGATTAAGTCAAGAATTCATTTTAAAGTCTTATGTCTGGCTTTTAAGATTATGAAAGGATTAGCTCCGCAGATTCTTTCGAATCTCTTGTCTAGCTATGTTCCGACCCGCTCTTTAAGATCAATGGGCCAGGCACTCGCTGTGGTTCCGAGGTTTAAGCTCAGCCGAGTTGGTGGTTGGTCCTTTCGGGTAAAAGCAGCAGCGCTCTGGAACTCGCTTCCGTTTGAGATTCGCGCGATGGAAGATCTTCTCCTTTTTCGTAAAGCCATAAAAACCCTCCTGTTTTAATTTCTCCCTCCTAACTAGATGTGCCCCTTTGTGTCTTCAATTTCAGTGTTAGTTGTGTTTTTACCGGTCTTGCGCCAGGACGCCCCTTAGCTGGGGCAGCTGTGCGCAATATAAATGCTGCTAACATAACATGACATAACATCGGATTGCATGCCGTGCCGCATCCTGCCCCCCGGCAAGAGCCTGGGTGAGTTGTGTCCGGGCCTCCTCCGGACACTGGGGCAGCACGTCCTCCACCATATCCCACAGGGAGTGGGAGTAACGGTCCAAAAGACACGCGGTGTTGATAGACCGCAACCCAAAACTAAGAGGAGAACAGCTTCTTCTCAAACTGTTCTAGCCTTTTGGATTCCCAATCCGGGGTAGCGGTCGGGAAGGAGGTCTGGGAGGTAGAGGCCTGGATAACCAGGCTCTCGGGCGTGGGGTATTGGGACAGAAAACTGGGGTGACCTGGTGCAGGGTGGTGGTGCCGTGCCACGTTCCGGTCCACAGGAGGAACTGTGGAGGGCTTGGACCGGGTGCCCTTCAGAACGTCAATGAGCGCTACATTGAACTGCAGCAGAGGCTCCATGGAGCTTGCTGACGG
Source organism: Triturus cristatus (assembly GCF_964204655.1). Taxonomy (NCBI): domain Eukaryota; kingdom Metazoa; phylum Chordata; class Amphibia; order Caudata; family Salamandridae; genus Triturus; species Triturus cristatus. The sequence goes on along the minus strand of NC_140590.1, from coordinate 938,156,588 downwards.
TTGAAGCACTTCTATGAGGAGGTTCATCCTCACGGCCACAGCAGGCAGTTCTAGCCCAAGGGCTTCGGCCGCCTTGCGCAGCATCACAGAAAATGCAGCACCTTCCTCCGAAGCCACGGTCAGAGGAGAGATGAAGCCAGTGTCAGGGGAGGTGTCAAGACCACTGGCATCCCCCAGCTCGTCTACCCAGTCCTGAGATAACTGGCCCTGCTGGGCCAGAGGGTCCACAGACCCCTCCCAGTCGTCACGGTCATCCGATTCCTGGTATACAGGTGGAATGATCGGAGCCGGGCGGAAGATGAAATTGCCACCCATCGGTGCCAGACGGTGCCACTCTGACGCCGGGCCGGGACCGGGACTAAACTGGGGAACAGCGTCATCCGGGGACTGCGCCGGGGGTGGCACCGGAGGAGTCGGCGCTGGCGGAGGGGCCGTGAGGTCGACCGGCGCCGACTGGGGTCCAGGCCTTGATCCCCCGGGGACCTGCGGCGTCGGGACTGGAGTAGACGAAGGCGCCGGGGCTGCCGGCTCGCTAGGCCTCTCAGTCGAGCCTGCGGGGCCCGAAGGCGCGCAGGCAGGCATCGACAGCGGAAGCCAGGTTCCTCATGGCCATGAGGAAGGCACTGACCTCAGCCAGAGTCGCGTCAGTCCCAGGGACCGGAGGCTATGGGGACGGATGGGTCCACTGCGGCTCCATCGGAGCCGTGTGGGTGGTGCCACCCGAACCCTCAGCCGAGTCGCGTGACCGGCGAGGGGAGTCAGAAGAGCGATGTCGCTTCTTCGACTTCTTGCTGTGCTTCGACTTACCAGATGTCGAAGACTTCGACCCCAACAAGCGGTGGGGGCTGCGGCTCCACGACTGATCCCTCGACCTCCTCCTCGACCGGGACCTTGAGCGGCACGGAGACGACTGCCGGTACTCTAGTAGCTTGCGGGACCGCTCCCGCCTAGCTTTCGAAGTCAAGGCTCGGCAGTCGAGGCACGCCTCGGCGTCGTGGTCGGCTCCAAAGCAATAGAGGCACCGGCGGTAGTGGTCCATGACCGACATCAGTCGGTGACAGGAGTCACAGGCCTTAAAAGCAGGCATCCCTACAGGCACCAGAGTCTATGTCGACAAGAATAGAACCAAAAGAGTTAAAAAAAAAAAGTTTAGTCAAAAAATGACTAAAAGGGTATGCTCTTCCTGGATTGGCGCTTACTGGCACGGAAAAAAGAAGACGGACGTCAACGCGCGAGGGCGGCGTGTAAGTACTCCGACCACGTAATCCCGGCGATCACGACGCAGACGAGGACGAGGACGCAGAGCCGCAGGCGACGCCTAGCGATGCGCAAGGGTATTGCTGACGAAAAATCTTTCCGGATCCAGCCTGACGGCTGGGGATATTCTAAGGTGAGGAATCTAACTAACGTGTTTCTTTCAGATTGACATCACAGACTTCGGGAGGAAGATCAAATGCTGTCAACTGTCGCCGCTCAATCTCCACGCATGGAGGTGGAGGCTGAACAGGTTCGGGTGGAGGACCGTCGCCTGCTGCTGCGACAGAAGATCCTCCCGATGAGGCAGTCGGGATCGGGGGATCGATCGCCATGCTAAGTAGCTCGGGATACCAATACCTTCGTACCCAATCCGGAGCCACAAGGATGACTTGGGCCCGGTCAGCTGGAATCTTCTTCAGCACTCTGGGCAGAAGTGGTAATGTCTAGCTCGAGCCTGATATAAACGAAATTCCACAGGAACGAAGATGAAGTCCCCCAACTTCCAGGAGACAACTCCTGGAGTGTAACCATGAAACACACTCGCAAATAGCTGTTCCCTAAAAGTATGGGGAATAAACCATAGAGTGTCCAGCACTCTTCCCCAGAAGATGTTGAAAGGAATTTCTGTGGTGAGATGACAGGAGAGACAGGGCTCTGTAAACAATAATATCTCTTGTAGACAAAGACTCGTAAGCATAGCGAAACTTCTTAAACATTAATGTATGACAAGTTCAGTGCTCCACTTACCCAATGTATGTCCCCGAACCTCTCGGAAAAACAGCAGAGAAGCTTCCAGGTAGAAGTAGTTTTGATGTGGAAGTTTTTCTGCGTAATACCCTTTAAGTTTCTGATGAGGGGACTGGGTGGAACAGGGGACCCTCATTCAGTCATTCACACAGAACATAAACTGAAGGTGAACAGGTGGTGGACGGTAAAAAATAATTGAGGGAGCAGCGCAGATATTTTTAATAAGCGGATGTGGAAGGATTACCGGGAGTAGGAGTTGTTACTATGAGAGGAGTTGCTCGAGTAAATAATACAGCATCATCATCTCATAAGAGGACTCTATTCGGAATTCCACAGAGGATGAGAGCTGCTATTTCTCAAAAAGTGGATTGGAAGACTAAACACTAAGGAGGTAGGAGGTGCCGTCCGGCTCCGGGGAAAATGGAGCGGAACAGTGGCGGAACAGTGGCTTACAGGCAATGCTGTGCGAGACGTGCCGTCCAGCTCCAAGGAGTACTTCGAGCGGAACGGACACGCACTCGGAAGGCGGGGTGAGGTGCCCCGTCCAGCTCCGGAGATGGGGGGAGCGGAGCGGACACAAACTCACCGGGGGCAAGAAAACCTCAAACGAGGGTACACTCTGGATTCCAATGGAAGGGGCGGCTAACTACTGCAAACGGGGCGAGAAGCAAGACCAAAACACGGAAACCAGGCAGCAATGGGAAGGGGGCATGGTCACGTCCAGTGAACAGTAAGCCAAGCAACAGCTTACGTAGGAGACGGCCTTTTACGTGGTTTAGGGACCGTCTCCTAATTACAGTTAGTAAGGGACGCACGTCTTTGCACATACATTAAGGTTAGTCTCGCTTACACCCTGACCCCTAAACTACCGTCTATTCCTCACAGGTATAGGCTGAAAGGCATACAACAGACCGCAACTCCACTCGCAACGAAAATCGTCGCCTAGCGAGTGCCGCCTTGGAAATTCCAACGCGCAGAATTGATGACATTGCGCGTTCTCTTCGGTGGCGAATAGCTCTAACCAAGGCTCTCCCCACTGCTGAAAGAGACCTTGCGCCACGTCCGAGTTCAGACACCATTCGTGATCCATCAAGCACCGGCGGCTTAGTTCGTCCGCCCTGGCGTTCAGAGAACCTGCCAGGTGTTGAACCACCAAGGTAATGCCTTGATGTTCCAGCCATATCCAGAGGCGCAGAGCCTCCTGGCATAGGGTCCATGACCGCACCCCGCCCTGCTTGTTGCAATACCACATGGCAGTTGTGTTGACCGTGTACACCTGCACTGCACTTCCCCGACAGAGGGAAGGAATGCTTTCAGTGCAAGTCGGATCGCCCGAAGCTCCAAAAGGTTCATATGGAGCCGGGACTCCGCCGGAGACCAGAGGCCTCTGATCTCCGCCTCTCCCAAGTGGCTTCCCCATCCCAGGAGGGACGCATCCGTCACCACTGTGTGCTCCGGTTGGGGAAGAGAGAGGGATGTGCCATTGACCCAATTGCGATTCGTAAGCCACCACTGCAATTGTAGTGCAGTGCCCTCCGAGATCTGGACATGATCGTACAGGTTACCCTGATGCTGCGCCCACTGGAACTTCAGGTCCCACTGCAGAGCCCGCATATGCCATCTGGCATGTTGCACTAGCAGGATGCAGGAGGCCATCAGGTCCAGGAGCCGGAGGGTCATCCTGACTGAAACCCGGGACAGAGGCTGAAAGATCGGAATCATAGTCTGAATATCCCAGACTCGCTGCTCGGGAGGATAAACCCGAAACAGCGTCGAATACAGAACCGCTCCGATAAAGGGGAGCTTCTGAGAGGGACTCAGGTGAGACTTCAGCACGTTGATGGAGAACCCCACCAAATGCAGGAGGTCGGCCATAGTCTGAAGGTGGTTGACGACTGCCTGGGGCGAGCCCGCCTTCAACAACCAGTCGTCGAGGTAAGGGAAGACTGACATCCCCGACATGCGCAGGTGACCCTCGACCACCGCCATCACCTTCATGAACACCCGAGGGGCGCTTGTAAGGCCGAAGGGGAGCACGGCAAACTGAAAATGCTCCTGGCCTACCGTGAACCGCAGGTAACGCCGGTGGGCCGGCAGGACGGGGATGTGAAAATATGCGTCCTGCAAGTCCAATGCTACCATCCAGTCTCCAGGGTCGAGGGCAGCCAGGACCTGAGCCAGAGTCAGCATTCTGAACTTTTCCTTCCGGAGGAAGCGATTGACGTTCCAGAGGTCCAAGATGGGGCGCAGGCCCCTTTGTCCTTCTTTGGGACCAGAAAGTAGTGGGAATAACAACCACTCCCTACTTCCGGCCCAGCAACGCACTTGATGGCCCCTTGGCCAAGAGGGCCGTGACTTCCTGCTGGAGAAGTACCAAGTGATCACCCGATATGCGGTGGCACCGAGGTGGCATGGCTGGAGGGGAGGACTGAAAGGGAAGGGAGTAACCCCTGCGGACAATCTGCAACACCTACTTGTCCGAGGTGACATCGAGCCAGTGGGGGAAGTGGTGGCGGATCCTGCGACCCACCGGCGTGGGGTGCTCCACTAAGCTCGGATTAGGAAGGTTTGGAGGTAGAAGCAGCGGGGGCGGAGGTGGACTGACCCCGACGCTGATTCCCAGACCCGCCCCTGCGAAAGCTGCGGCTGTGCTGAGGCTGGTTCTGCACAGGCTTGCAGAAGGAACGGGCCTGGGCGCCTCTGCCGTGGCATCGAAAGGAACTAAAACCAGGAGTGGCCGGGCTCTTAGCAGAAAGACCCAGGGACTTGGCCGTGGCTCGAGAGTCCCTAAAACGCTCCAGTGCACTGTCAGCCTTATCGCCAAACAGGCGAGTGCCATCAAAGGGCATGTCCATGAGCAAGCTCTGGACATCGGGCGAGAACCCAGTAGATTGCAGCCAGGCGTGGCGACGCAGCGCCACAGTCGTAGAAATCGTCCTGCCCAGTGAGTCAGCGGTGTCCAAACCACACCGAATGGCAATCTTAGCCACATCCTTACCCTCAGCAATTGCCTGGGAAAGAACAGCATAGACCTCCTCAGGACACTGAGGCAACACCTGAGCAACCGTATCCGACACCGCGTGGGAATTGCGGCCTAATAAGCATGCGGTGTTCACCGACCGCAGCCACAAGCTGGCCGAAGAGAACAACCACTTTCCGAACTGTTCCAGCTTCTTAGAGTCCTTATCCAGCGGAGCCGTGGGAAAGGCATTCTGCAACGTCGAGGCCTGGATGACCAGGCTCTCAGGCGTAGGATGAGTGGTCAGAAACGCGTGGTCACCAGGCACCAGGCGGTGATGCCTGGTGACACTCTTATCCACAGGGGCCCCTGTAGCTGGCCTCGACGAAGTGCCCAACAAGACGTCAGTGAGGGAGTCATTAAAGGGAAGCAGGGGCTCCGACAAAGTGGACGCCGTCTGGAGCACCTCAGTGAGGAGATTAGTCTTGAGGGCCACCGTAGGAAGATAGAGTTCAAGAACTTCAGCGGCCTAACGGAGCACCATCGTGCAGGAGGCGCCCTCCTCCATAGTAGGTGGGGGAGTGGCAAACCCCGGGTCAGAAGAGATAGAGGTCTCCGGCGTCCTCCAAGTCATCCACCCGGCCCTGCTCGGAGTCACACTGATGGGCAAGAGGGTCCTCAGACCCCTCCCAGTCATCCTCCACCTCTCTTGCAGGAGGAACAGACCGCGGCTGCAGAGCTGGAGCCGGGGAAGGAACATACGACATCAGAAACGGCACCAGCCCGATGCTGAGCCGGCCCGCTTCCCAATGCGGATCTCAGGCAGGAACAAAATGGTCCTGGAACCAGGGCAAGGGCGGGGCAAACTGCGGCGCCGGAACTGCTATTCAGGTCATCTGCCACTGAAAATACAGTCTAAGTTAAACTTTTCAATAACATGACTTAGACTGGGATATAATTTGCTAACGTTATCATAACAGTTGAAATAATTGTCACTTAAAAGCTAGTTTGTAGTAAACCACTCCATTCGAAATATTAGTACTCCTATGGCGCCTACACTGCTTTGGGAGAGATACGTTCCTTCTGTCTTAAGAGTTAATGTATGAACAGGTGTGCGAGACGAACAGACAAATAAGTATACTTATAAATTATATGGGCGGGGGCTTTCGAAGCACTTCTCTCCTTTCTTCCGGTTCGTCTTGCAAAACTGGACGGTCTGCATTGGAACGCTGCAAGGATTTCAGCCTTCCTTTCCGAGTTAAATTCTTCTTCATGAATTAAGCGTCGACAGTGAGAAGCAGGGTTACAGGAACAACTAACATAAGATGAAACAGCCTGTCTCCTAATTCCACAGAGCACCAGTGCATTCAACTTAATGTCTGTAGTCTGTTATTGATGTTTCAACGGATGACATTTGTCCATAGTTTCTGTACTTCCGGGTCAAATAGGAGCTTTTGCAGCCATTCCAATGGCTGAACAGACGCTGGTAGTTAAGGAAGAGCGGGATGGACTAAGTGTATGGCGGTCTAGGATTGGAGCACTGGGGTCACCACAGCCAATCCATGTGTGCTCCACAGAATTGGGACGTGGCTATTGGCTGTCAAGCTCGCATGGGCCTCTGTAGTGTATGAACACTGTCAAAGCTAAAGTAGACAGCCAAGCTGTGTCAGCTGCGGAGTGCGGACACGATACGACAACATTTTGAGCTACGCCAAGCATCACTGGTTATAGCACCACATTCTGGTAATTCTTCCGCTTTACTGCAATGGGGAGAAGGTGTGGCTTAACGCCTAGAGCAGCCAACTTTGGAGTTCGGGAACCAGGTGCAAGTCTGGCGGGAGGCTTGAACATCCTGGGACTCTGGGCAAATCACTTAATTTTCAAGTGCTTAAAAAATGAATGTGTTCGTCTGTACTGCATCTAACTGGTGCTCATGTAAAGTGCTCTGATACCTTCGTGTCGAGCACGTGTTATATAAAGCTGCAAGAAAAAACAAGAGGGAGGGGTGGGGGGAGTGCACGCATGCACGCTAAGCAGCATCTGTTTGCTCTTTATCAAAGCACCCACTCGTGCTTGTGGCGCGCAGCTGCGCACTCCCGCAAGCTGTATGCCGCCACAAGCACGAGCAAAAGCGCTTGGTAGCATTTCTGAAGCCCCATTACTAAAAGTCTTGCCAGAGCAGCGCATGCGCTGGCTCAGGCGAGACCTAAAAAGGGGGAGACAAAAGTCTCAAAAGTGTAGTCAAAAAGTGACTAAGGTACGTGCTCTAACCGGATCTGCGCTTGTCTGGCACGGAAAAAGAAAGACGCATGGGTGACGCCTAAGTAGTCTCCGTGACGTCATCTCAGCGCTTGCGATGCCAGTGACAGACGCGGAGCCGCACAACGCCACCTACTGACGCGCAGGGGTACTGCTAGCAAAACTTCCTGGATCCAGTCTGACACCTGGGGATATTCTAAGGTAAGGAATCTATCACTAGCGTGTCTCTCTCAGATGCCATAGCTTGGGAGAGAATGGCCTGGGCCTCATCCAGGACCATAGGCGGCACCTGCACAATCGAATCCCAAAGGGAATGGGAGTAATCACCTAAAAGAAATTCAGTGTTCACAGACCGCAATGCCAGGCTGGCGAAGATAAACATTTTCTTTCCCAAGGTGTCCATCCTTTAAGATTCCCTATCCGGTAGGAGGTCATTGAATGAGTCAGGATTTACTCGGGAAGTGGATGCTTTGACCACCAAACTCTCTGGGGTGGGGAGTTGGATGAGGAAAGAGGGGTCCCTTGGGCCTGGAGCGATGGCGGCAGGCAATTTTCCTGTTCAAAGGAGCCCCTGTACAGGCTTCGGATCAGGCCCTGAGCAAGACGTCCATGAGGGCTTCATTAAATGTGAGAAGCAGTTCTGAAGGATAAACTCCCGGTTGTAGACCCTTCGTCAAGACGTTAGTCTTAGCAGCCACGGAGGGCTTAGCCACCCTCCACACCATGAAACCAGGACCCTAGCCGCCCTCCACACCATGAAAGCAAAAGAGGCTCCCTCCTCCGTAGCCACAGTAGAAAAGGCCAAGCCAGTATCCGGGGAGATGTCCAGTCCACTGGCATCCACCAAATCCTCACACCAGTCCATAATGGGGCCGAAGGGCTGGTATTCTTCAGGATCCAGTGGCCACTCCTAATCTTCACGAAGCCCATAGGAATAGTTCTCAGGCTAGAAGAATTGGGGCCAGAGTTTGCATCAGGTGATGCCATTCCAGCTCCGTGTCGGAGTAAGAGATAAGAATGGGGATGGCGCAGTGGGAAGCATCAGTAGAGGGACCGGTGCTGGCCCAGATCCATCTGTTGACTCAAGGGGCCTGACTGGCACGGAGGGTAGTCCCACCAACGGGGAACCAGTAGGGGCCTCTCCCGAACCCACAAGGCCCCAAAGCACTCAAATGTGGACAGGCCACCCAAATAGGAGGAGCATTGCCACATAAAATTCTTGGAGGTGGGTGGGGGTCACCCCAGCTCCAGGAAACTCAGGGAGGTGCGGAGGCAGCCCGGGCTCAGCTGCAGAGCCAGGCCTAGTGATGACTCCCTTGTCTCGCTGGATGACTTTGGCGGACGGGGTGCACTCTAAGACCTCTTCTACGTCTTGCTCTTCTTCTCGTGGGACTTACCGGAAAGGGATGACTTCAACTGTGCATAGATCGATGGCTCCATGACTGATCCTCGGACCTTTCTATCGACCGGGATCGAGACCATCGCAGTCTCGAACATCGAGCAGCAAGGAGCTTGAGCGAACTCTCCAAGGCCTTATAGTGCATGGAGTGACAATCAACGCACATCTTGGCATCGTGGTTGTGCTCAAGACACCAGAGGCAGACGAGATGCTGGTCCATCACCCACATTTGTCAATGACAGGCGCCACAAGGCTTGAATCCAGTCTTCCTCGTTGACATCAGTTTGATGCCTGTGGATAATTCTAAGGAACGGGAATCTGCGGATGAAGGTAGCTAACAGATTGTTCTGACTATGAATTGGTGGTCTGCTTGAAAATGTTGGATTAGTGCCTTAAAGGACTACATCCTAGCAGCGTTCGGATAGGTCATGTGAACTTCTGGGCTGAGGACTGCCCCCAGGTAGGGCTGTATCTGGAGAGGTTGAAGGTGGGATTTGTAGTGTTGACGGTAAACCCTAGCTAGCTTATGAAGGTTTATTGTGACATGTGTGGGTTTGCGGCATTTCTGACAAGTGATACTCTTGATGAGCCCAGTCATCTAGATAGGGGAACTCATGAAGGGCGCCTGCGAAGATAAGCGGCCACCCCCCCAAAACACTTGATGAACACCCTGGGTACAGTGTTGGCCCCGAAAGGAAGCACCTTGAACTGGTAATGCTTTCTGCTGATTACAAACCTGAGATGCCAGCAATGTGCCGGGTGTATTGGAATGTGAAAATAAGCATCCATCAGGCCTAGATCGGCCATGAAGTCACCTTGTTGCAGTAGCCGGATGACATCCTGAAAAGTAAGCATGTGGAAGTGCACTGAAAGAATGTATTCATTTAGGAGAGGGAACTATCTTTTTTAATGAAGAGTATACTCCAGATTCCTGCTGTTGATGGGCAGACGGGTGGTTCTATGGCCCCATTTAGAAGGAGCGCTTGGACCTCTTCCTCGAGTAGTCTCTTGTGTTCGGGGGGAGGGGGGTTTGCGAGGTGGAATGGCAGGAGGCATGGAAATGAGCTCCAGACGATGACCTGTTGAATAATATCCAACACCCTCTGGTCAGAGGTGACATTTCAGCATGCAGGAAAGAACTTTTGTAGGCGCCCCCCGACAAGTGCTGTGTGATCAAGGGGAATGAAAGGCAAGTCCGGGCTTGGTAGTGGTGGTGGTCCCTTTGGGGGAGGCACTTTTACCTCTGCCTTTTGAGATGCTGCCTCTGTTTGACCCTCTAAAGTAGACTCTAGGGGAGGACAGCTGGGCTTGTGCACGCTGGGAAAACATGGCCTCGGGGGAGGTGGTGTTTGAGCCTCCACGGTATGGTGAAAGTAGCGGCAGTAGCAGGTGTTAGCACCCATCATTTTCACAATCTCTGTATCCTCCTTTTTTTTTCCAGCATCTGGTCAATCGATGTTGGCCGAACAGATGTTGGCCATCAAAAGGCAGTTTGAGCAAGTTTTCTGGACTTCCGGCTTGAAGCTGGATACACGGGGCCAGGCATGCCTGTTCAGAAGGACCTTGGAGTTGACCCCCCCTTTTGCAGCTGTGTCTGCAGCATCTAATGCACAGCAGATGGTGGTGTTGGAGATCTGCCTACCCTCAGTAACTACTTTATAGCCTCCCCATCTCATCCCAGTGGGCGCGGTCATATCTGGAGAGAAACCCAACAGACTGACAATCTACCAATAGTTGGCCGATTGCACAGCTATCCTCTTACAAACATCTATTTGGTTGCTTTCTTTATCTGGTGGAGGGGCATCACCAGTAACCACTGAGTTGGCCCTCTAACAGGTCTAAGTAACAACCTGGGAGTCAGGTGGGAGCTGGGCATGAATGTAAAGGAAGTCCGTTGGAGAAGCGTTTTATTTCTAGTCCATCCTGGGTGTGATGACCGTAGCGCAGACCGGGTCTTGGAAGTGGTCAGGGGTATGACACAGGCAGTCTTACCAATGAGTTAATGGTAGGGCATGGAGTCATTAGGAGGAGAGGGATGGTAAGGGAACAGGTTGGGATCTGTGCTCGCCAGTGGGTTAACATCACAGAGGAGTCCAAGGGATCGCCCTGCCGAGGAGTGTCTGTGTGAGGTGATACCTGAGATGTATAGGGAAGGGGGGGCGGGGGGGGTGGGGCGCACCTGGAGAAGTGGGTGGTGAAAGTAAGTGCTTTGGAGCAGGCTGAGGTGGTGGTAGAGTGAGGAGCAAAGGAATACTAGCCTTGTCCACCTTCTTGCACTGCTTGAGTGGAGGTGGCATGTCCAAGGTTTCCTCGAAGGACAGCCGACATGTGGACAGCCCACAGAGGGCGGGCGAGAATCAGGCCCGTGTGGGGATGTGTCACCAAGTGAGTGTAATTTGCAAAGGATCGGCTCAACGGTACCAGAGCTGGGCCACAGCTCTCTCAGTCCTTTACCAATTACATTCCTCATGTTGACAATGACCAGGTCAAATAAGGACACACATGCCACAAGAAAATGCCCTTGTCAGGCCCACATGATATCTGCATGATGAGTTTAATCTTGGGATGCAATACGGAGGCCTCCAACTGCTCTATTCCTATGCATCTCAAAGGCACAGATCTCCAAAGAGATCTTACCACAAAAAACACAGAAAGCCTGTGGAAACAGTCATGATTTTCAGACTGTTCATTCTTAATGTCTTTTCAAGGTTCTTCATTCTCAGACAGGACAAAAACATTGAAAAAGGTAACATGGGATTTGTAAGGTCCATGAGCCAACCCTGCACAGGTCAAGGCATTCTGGATGGCAATGCTGGATTAGCGGTTTTGAGGCCTTCACATGTTTTGGCACCTAAGAACAAGTCAAATATGTAGGAGGGAGAGCTCTGCAACGAGACTTCCTCACACAGTATGATTAGTACAAATCGGAATTCATAGTGGCATGTAGGAGTGCAGATCACATTTTCCTCTTGGGTGATGTTTGGACAGTTTACAACGAGGTGAATGTGCAAATAAGTCAACTTTAAAAATAAACTATTATTTGCATAAAGGTAAATGCTATATATAATGTAACCAGGAACTCCCAATCTCACAAAGGGCATGATACAAGCATGTGAATCTTATGCTGGAGAAACACAGGATCCATAGAGTGCAAAACACAGCCTTTAAGAAAAGCCAAGATATAGCTGCTCTAAATTTCTTTAGAGGTACTATTTTAAATTAAGATGACATTTTAGTAAATCTATACTGGGAACTATCAATGACGCACAAAAATATTAAACAAGCGTATCTGAGTTTACTGTACATTAAAAAAACTGTTTACATCTTACTTGCCTTATTGTGATCATTCGTTCACCATTCTTATCTTTTTGCTTGTCCACATCAATATGCGCGCCAGTTACATCCTGAATTGCAGAGATATTACAGCCACCTCTTCCCATGATTCTGGAAACAACCGAGGCAGGTACTGACAGCTTTTTCGATCTGCCAGTGTTACAAAATGTACACTTATATTAAACCTATGCTTTCTTTCTTTGCATAAAACTGTTCAGTGTACAATTATGTAAGTCTTATCAGTCTAGAATTCCAAAACAATTAAATTGCTAACAGATGCAGAAAACGGAACAGATCAGCAGACATTGAAAAAGGTTTGTATCGCTAGTGAGACATTAAACTCATTATGGCTATTGACTGTAAATCAATAGGTAATAACATCCCTATTCGGAAAATGGCACAAATAACTCATGTAGGAATCAGCAGGCTGCCAGTGGGCTCACGATTATCTTGAGAGCAAGTACCCCAAAATATCTGCCAATGTAGGCAGCTTGAAAAACTGAATGCAGAGAGTACCTGCGAGAAACTGCGTGGTTGGTTGGGTGGGTGGGGTGTTAACCCTGCTCAACCAACAGCCACAATCTCTCAAGGTGAACCACAAAAGTCACCAATTAACCTGTGCTTAAACGCTGGTAGCTTGGCACAAAAGCAGCTAGGCTTAACTTAGAGACAATGTGCAAAGTATTTAGGCAGCACACAAACAATAATAAAGTGAAAACACAAAGAAAATCCTTAACAAATTTAGAAATATAGAGTACATTTTAATAAATTATTTGACATCAAAATGACAAAAATCAAATCAGTAGAAAAGTTATGAATTTTTAAGTTTAAGGTAAAAACTAGCACCTAAAAGAAAGCGCCAACCGTAGACATCTAGGGCCAGATGTATGAACATTACAATTTGCGAGTCTCTAATAGCGAATTTTACCCATTCGCTATTATAGACTCGCAAAATGCAATGTATGTAGGAATCCGCTAATATTTAGCGATTCCTACGCATTCCTTATTTGCAAATCACAAATTGCGAGTCGTAAATATTAATTGCTTCTCATTCATTCCTATGGGCCAATAGGCTAATAGGAATGAGTGGGAATTGCATACACAATTTGCGAGTACCCAATAGGTACTCACAAATTGCGCACGCAATTTGAAGGCTGCAAGGGTTCCTAAAGGACACCCTGTAGCACCCCTGAAATGTGCATGTGTGCACATTTGGCGCACATACATGCCCTAAAATGCATGAAATTGCATTCTAAAACGAAATTGCAATTTACCTCCAACCTGAAGTTAGTGGTAATTTGGGATTCCTTACAGCATAATTGCAAATTGCGATTCTCTAAATGCTTGCGCAAAATAGGGAAACGCAAATTTTGTGATTCCTTATTTTGCGACTAGGTTTTTACTTACCTGCATTGCACACAGCTAAATTGCAATCGCAAACACTGAAATTCTGCGAATTTCAGTGTTTGCGATCGTAATTTACCTTGATACATTTGGCTCATAGTCATTTGTGATTGGGTCAAAGTCGAAAAATATGGAAGATTTTAATTTATTTCCTCACTTATTCTACTAAGGAGTTCGTTCTATCCCGTGCATTAAAAGAGCGTTTTCTGACTTATGGAGATTCTACATTCACGATACGTTCTGACATGGGAAAAAGGACAGCTGAGCGGAAGTGGCTTCTAGGTTAAAAAATGAATGATCTCCGCGCTAAGGGCGCCCAAGTTTCCTGCCATGCTGAGGATTATGTGGCAGAATAAAATGTATAATATTCGAGAGCCAGAAGAAGTAGATGCATTATTAGAACAGATGGGTGGGGCAGATTGGAGCAGAATAGATCTTCGATTAAGACTCAGCTCACTACCCTGTATTCTTCTGTGACTATCTAGTGTAATTTTGTAAGAGACTCATTTTCGAGTTTTCTCCCTCCACATCTGATGTTAAGGTATATGGTTTTTTCTCACTTCACACAATTTATTTACTAAGACATCACAATTATTTATCTTTTTGTATTAGGATTATGTAGAGTCAGTAGAGTTAGTGGTTAGGTGTGGTTTAGTTCAGAGTATCTGGGTTCATCTTGCTAGCATAGGGGTTTCTTGAAGGCGTTCGCGCCCCAAGAGATAGATAGGGGGGTTCCTCAGGGGAGGTTCGAGGGAGGGTTCACATGGGGATGGGAGCAGTTGGGGGGGAAATAAAGAAGAAAAAAAATGTTTGTCCTCTTTCTGACAGATATTAGTCAAAATGGATTAATTTTGTTAATGATGCTTCCCATCAAAGTGGTGCTAATGAATTGTATTTATGTTAGAGTTGGAGTGAGGGGGTTTTCTTATCTAATATATGAGTAAAAATTTGCTGCATCTCACCTCCTGGAATGTAAATTGGGTGAGATCTACAAGGAAATTGGCCCATATAATGGAATCTCTTGAGAATTCTGAGGCAAGTGTTATTCTTTTACAGGAGACTCATTTAGAGAATATCGAATGTATATCTATGATTAAAAGATGGGCTTGGGTCCAGGATGTTGTTTCCTCTGAACAGAGAGGGAGTTTGAAAGGAGTAGCTGTTATTATAAGATCAGGGTGTGGTATCAAATTGGAAAGTCAGTATACGGACACATCTGGGAGGTGGATACTGGTTAACATTAAGATACAAAACAAGGCTTTAGCATGTGTCAGTTATCATGGCCCCAACCAGTATAACCCAGATGCGCTAAGTAAATTGGAGGCTGCTTTGGTGACAACCAATAGTCCAGTCATTATTGGTGGGGATTTTTATTTAATTCAAACACCTGATCTGGATAGAACATTTAAAGTAAAATATGTCACTCCCTTAAAATCAATGGCAACACTCAAAACTATGATCCAGGAATTAAATTTAGTAGACGTATGGAGACTAAAGATGGGGGATAAGAAAGGATTTACTTTTTTCAGCAAGAAATATGGACATCATTCGCGCATTGATTACTTTCTAATAGATCGATCTTTACTTGAGGGAGTGAGAAAGGTTAAACATCTTCCTGCCACACTTTCAGACCATTCTTCAGTCCATCTTCCTCTGAAAATTTTAGAAAAGAAAGCTACGATAAGATGGACCCTTGATCGGACAATCTTATTAGATGAGGATGTTCAAGTTAAGATGTGTGAAGAGGTTTTGGCTTTTTCTAAAAATAACAATGATTCAGCTAAAATTCAGGTAATTTGGGATGTCTTTAAGGCTTTTTTGAGAGCCCTAAGCACATCCGCTATGTTGGGTAAAAATCGTAGTTCTAGGATGCGAGAGAATAACCTCCTGGAAACTATTCAAATGAAGGAGTCTGAACTCCAGAGGGTCTCTGTTGAATCTCCTAGTAAAGTCCCTAATATTACTAAAGAGCTAGAATATTTTCAACAAGAATACCGGGGTCACTTAGATAAAATTTTACTAGATAGATGGAGGGTTAGTAAACTCCAGTATTTTTCATATGGCGAGAAGAGTGGCAGGCTTCTTGCCTGGAAAGCTAAAATGGATAAAGTACAAAATCAAATCAGTAGTCTGAAAGAGAGTGCAACTGGTCAAATAGTTGACACTAGTACACAAATCGGGGCTGAAATACGGGCTGACATGGCCAAGTTATATAAAGACGATATTACTCCAGGATTGGTAAGAATAGAGCAATTTTTAGGAAGTTTGGATCTTCCTCTATTGAGTGCACACCAAAAACACTCTCTTGCTTCAGAGATAAGTGAAGAGGAGATTAGGACACAAATGAGTCGGATGGCTAGAGGGAAGGCCGTGGGCCAGATGGCCTCCCAATTGAAATTTACTCTTCCCTCGAGGTCAGTATAATACCCATGATAAAAAAACTTTTTAATGCTATCTTGAGGGAAGGGGAGGATCCTCCGACATCTTGGGCTGAGGCAACGATTGTTTTAATTTTAAAACCAAATAAGGATCCGTTGTCTGCAGAGTCCTATAGGCCCATATCTCTGCTGAACGTGGATTATAAGGTGTTCACAGGGATACTGGCAGCTAGGGTTGCAAAGATAATTAAGAGTGTAGTTCATAAGGATCAGAGGGGCTTTGTTCCTGGAAGGCAACTTAACGAATTGTCTTTCACAATGTTCAGTGTAATTGATCTGGCTGAATCTCTAAATCTCCCTGTGACAGCAGTAGCAGTCGACGCCGCTAAGGCGTTCGATCAGGTCCATTGGCCTTATCTTTGGGAGACTTTGAGAGTTTTCGGATTTCCCGAGAACTTAATAAAAGCGGTTCAGTCTTTATATAGTGATTCTAGAGCCAGAGTGTTAGTAAATGGGGAGTTAACGGAATGGTTTAATATAAGGCGAGGAACTAGACAGGGCTGCCCGTTGTCTCCCCTCTTATTTAATATCTATATTGAACCTTTTGCTGCCTCTATTAGACAAGATATTTCCATTTCTCCTTTTAGATTTCAGGATTTGGAGGTTAAATTAGCCTTATATGCTGATGATCTTATTTTGTACACTACTAACCCTAAGGAGGCTATACCCAATTTGATGATTAAGGCAGAATTGTTCGGGAAGGTCTCGGGATACAGGGTCAACCGTGATAAAACTGAAATTATGGAGTGGAACCAACCTTCCCCGACACCCGGTGCAAAAAATCAAATGAGATATTTGGTATTACAATTACGCAGAGGTTACTGGATGTTTCAAGGGTTAACTGGAGGAGGATTAGCCAGGAAGTAGGGAAATTATTGACAAGATGGGCAAATCTCCCTCTCAACCTATATGGTAGGGTCAACCTAATAAAAATGTCATCAGCAGAGGATTGCGGTCGCGTGAGTTATAGTTGCCTGCACTAACTATAACGGCGGAATTTCATTGGTTTTTTACGAGGGAAATGTCCAGCTAACTATAACATGTGTGAAACCTATGGTTTTGTAAGTGAATTTGCAAGGTTTTTTAAATGCTAATTCCCAACTATAACGTGTGTGAAACCTATGGTTTTTTAAGTGAATTTGTACGGTTTTTAAAATGCTAAGTTATGTATTTATTAATATTTCTTTTTTTCCAGGTTTTTCACCGTGCGCGCTTATAGATATATATGTACTTTTAACTGACATTTTCTCAGGAACTACTGAACAGATTGACTCCAGATATTCAAAAGGCACATCCCTGACCTGAGGACTACCTCTCTGCCAAATTTCAAGTAATTCTGTTCAGCTGTTCGGGCTGTATCTAGGACTAAAGGTCCCTATGGAAAAATGCATGGGGAAAACGCGCTTTGGGACCCCCCTTTTTTCTCAGCCCCCACTTGACTAATCACCCCGAGACTTTCAGGGTCGGAGCGGAGCGCCCCACCTATTTTGAAAAATTTGCGAGGATTCGTCAACCGGCGCCAAAGTTATTCAAAATAGAATTTTCAGATTTCCTATGGAAACACGGTCCTAAATATAACTATCTACTGGCGACCGCCAGTAGATTATATATATACACATATATATATATATATATATATATATATATATATATATATATATATATATATATACACACATATATATATATATATTCACTGAAAAAACCATAGGTTTCACACATGTTATAGTTAGCGGAAATTTTACTGATAAAAAACCAATGAAATTCCCCCGTTATAGTTACTGCAGGCAACTATAACTCACGCGACCGCAATCCTCTGCTGATGCTAATACTGTATTTAGACACTTATTTGCCCATGTCTTCTTCCATACATTTTTAGCTATACATATATTACAAATATTTTTTTTTCATAGACACATATGTCATCAGCAGAAGATTGCGGTCGCGTGAGTTACAGTTGCCTGCAGTAACTATAACGGGGGAATTTCATTGGTTTTTTATCAGTAAAATTTCCGCTAACTATAACATGTGTGAAACCTATGGTTTTTTCAGTGAATTTGCAAGGTTTTTTAAATGCTAATTCCTAACTATAACGTGTGTGAAACCTATGGTTTTTTCAGTGAATTTGTACGGTTTTTTAAATGCTAAGTTACTTTACGCCATTCGTGGCGTGCGCGCCCACTTAACGCAGTTCGTTCTGTGCGCGCACGGTGCGCTTCGCGCACCGTGCGCGCACAGTGAGCACGCGGTGCGCTTCGCGCACCGCGCGCCCACTTTACGCAGTTAGTGCCATGCACGCACGGTGGGCACGCGGTGCGCTACGCGCACCGCGTGCCCACGTTACGCTAGATGGGCCATGTACGCACGATGCGCTTCGCGCACCGTGCGCACATGGAGGACATATGATGCACTTCGTTTTGAAAGGTAATATTTTAATTTTTCGTATATTTTATAAGCCATGCACAAATGGTGCCCTTCGGGCACCATTTGCACACGGGGTGGAGAGAGTGTGGATAATTATTTTTAACATTTTTTTAAAAAAAATGTTTTAGTTTTTTTCAGATGTGATATGCCATGCACAATTGGTGGCTTTCGCCCACCAATTGCACACGGGGTGCAGAGAGTGTGGATGATGTTTTTTTTTTTTTAATTATTTTTTACCGTACGCGTACGGTAAGCGTAATCGGCGAAATTACCGAAAAAATAAAAATTCCGTTTTTGGCCTTGGAGGATCTTTGGGGACTCCCTCAACATGCCTATGTGTGTGGGAGCTGTCTAAACAGCCCCTTTACATGTTTTTGGGCTTTACATTTTAAAAATCGCTCTCAGTGCGAGAGAGAAAATGGCGGCCGCAGCTTCCTGGTTTCGGCCGATTCGAATGTTTACTAAGATCTAAGAGCCAATCAGAATCGCGCTCGCGCACGCCACCGTACGCGTACGGTAAGCGTACCGTAAGCGCACCGTAATCTGGCTCAGATATATATATTGATTTAAAGGCTATTTTCTCAGAATCTACTGAACAGATTTACACCAAACCTACAAAAGGCACTTCCTTGACCTGAGGACTACCTCTCTGCCAAATTTCTAGTAATTCTGTTCAGCCGTTCGGGCTGTAGCCCTGTCTAAAGGTCCTATGGAAAAATGCATGGGAAAAACGCGTTTTGGGACCCCCCTTTTATCTCAGCCCCCGCTTGACGAATCCCCCCGAGACTTTCAGGGTAGGAGCGGAGCGTAGCGCCCCACCTATTTTGAAAAATTCGCGAGTATTCGTCGACCGGCGCAAAAGTTATTCAAAATAGAATGTTGCGGATTTCCTATGGAAACGTGGTCCTAACTATAACTACCTACTGGCGACCGCCAGTAGGTAATATATATACACACATATATATATATATATACACACATATATATATATATATATATATACACACACATATATATATACACATATATACACACATATATATATACACATATATATATATATATATATACACACACACACACACACATATATATATACATATATATATATAAACACATATATATATATATATACACATATATATATATATATATATATATATACACACACACACACATACACATATATATACATACACACAAAAGTTTTTGGAGGGTGCCTTCTAGAAATTTGATTTTTACCTGCCCTAGTGTGTCCAGGTGCTGGTCTCATTGGTAGCCTCAAGCACTACACATTCAAGTCTATGGATGAAGTACTTGCAAAAGAAAGACTGCAAGTGGGGACTTGGGGAAATGTCCAGCAGAATTAAAAGGAGGGCTTGGCTCCTAAAGATCTCTGGAGCACAAAGACAGTCGGTTTAGGTTAAACCAAGCTGGGAGGTTTAAGTGCAGAGGTGGTTTGTTCGGCGGGTCACTGTAGTTAGAGGCTCTCACTGGGCTTTGGTCACCTGGATAGGGAAAGAAAACAGGGCAGCATGGCTACTCTCAACAAAGGCCTCATGGATCCGGAAGTCCTGACAGCAGGTTGGTGTCGGCGATGTCTGGACTGGATGCGCAAGATGCATTGGTAGATGCAAGGGCTCCGATAAACAGGGCATGGCTGCGGAGAGGCTCCTGGAAGGGTCAGCGTCTCGAGACTTTGTGAAAGTGATGGGGCTGACCTCCTGGACTCACGACAACCTCTTCTGGTGAGTTGCACCCTCGGTGGACCCAATAGCTAGCAAGACGAAGTACCGGGTCGATGCTGTTGGTGCCTGCAGATGCAGGGAGATTGTTCCTCCACCCCAAGGGAGACACTGTTTGGTTGTTGAAGGGGAGAACAGTCCTCAAAGGGTTTGGGGAGGCTGTTCAGCTTCTGGATGAATCTGTTTTTGGGATTGTGCCTAGCCTGAAAGTGCAACACGCCCACTATCTAATTTCCCTCCTGCTGTGGTGCCAAATGGGACGCAGGGCATGGGGTGGCATTCCCCAGGTCTGGGGCAAGCCATTGTCGCATATCAAGTGCAGCAGAGGCTTTGAAGCCCTGCATGGAGATGCTAATTCAGTAGCCATCCAGCTGGAGGATGTGTGATCACCTTCCACCACACCAGGTATTATTTCTGACCTCAGAGCGTGGGATCTCACCTACAGGTGGTCAGAAACTCGTCTGTGGTGGCATTATGGGTTATACCAATCAGAGCACACTAGAGGACTAGTACATTTTCAGAGGGCATCTCTGGGTACATGTCATAATAAATTTAGCACTGGCATCAGTACAGATTTATTAAGACAAGGTGTTTGATACCAAACACTACTAGTTTCAGAGCAGCCATCATGTAGCTGGTTGACTCTTAATTACCAGTGCCCAGTACACGTCCTTAAGATGGCTGCTTGATCACTTCTGATATCTAGTAATGAAACTAGACATCAAAGTGCCTATCTGCTCATGCAGATGTGCTCTCACATAAATATAATGAACCCTTCCTTAAGGCTTTAAGGCCTTGTAGGGGTGAATTACACATAGTATATGTAGTGTAGCTTAGAGTGGCACATAAGGAGTGTGCCATGTAGTGGTTTCGAAATGGTTTGCACCATTTCATGCATCCTGCAATGGCAGTCTGCATGCAGTTTTTGTATGGGTCCCTTTGGGTGGCATAATGCATGCTGCAGCCCATAGGGACAGTCTTTAGTACCCATTCCCTGGGTACCAAGTGTACCACTTACAAGGAACTTACTACAGAGGTGCTAAAGTCCTTGCCAATTTGGTTGCAATTTTACATTTACCTTGTTTTAAGGGAAAGAGCACTGGAACTGGGGACCTGGTCAGCAAGGACCCAGTGCACTTTAAGTCAAAAAGCATCAGTTCTAGGGCAAAAGGTGGAGGTGCCCATTTAAAAAAGGGCACTTTCCTACAGTGAGAAGCGGCAATCAGGTGATCTGGGCTACCTACTCTTTCCAGCAGGGTTGTTCAGCTTTTGTGGCCCTGTGCAGTGAATAGGAAATCAGCCAACTAACTCTTGAGTCTCTGCTTGAGGATGCGCTCAGGAGACTACTTTTGCAGAGCAGACAGTCCTTTCCTTCACTAGCCCAAGGAGCAGCAGGACAAGTCCAACTTTGGTGCAGCCTCTTCTTCGCTGGTTCCAAGGTCAGCAGGTCAGTCCTTCTGTCCTCTTCTAGTCAAGCGAGATCAGAGTTCTGGGTGCCAGATGTACCCCTTTAATGCCCAGAAAGTGCCCTCAATAGAGGTCATGGTCATTAGCCAATGGGCTACTAGGTTCCATCCCACCTGATGACCACTTCCTGTGAAGTGTGGCTTCTAGATATCCCAGATCTATCTATTCTGGCCACTCTCAAAATTGCAGGACCCGTCTCTCGATCTCAAGCGCTTGATAGCCCACCTTAGGATTGCGGCTACCACAGGCCTAGATGCACGTGGGAAAACCGACTTGGCAACTGTTTACCCCCTCGGCCAGCCTGTATACCTACACAATAGGGAAGTCCTTCTCACGTGAGCTTGCTACTTGCCCTTTGAAGCTCACCTTCTGGGCCAACACCCTGTATGGCTGTCTGCCAGGATGTGGTTACACCTCCTCCAGTAGCAGAACTCTATTGTTACCTTTCCTGGGAGTTGTTCACACGTCTCCCCATAAGAAAAGAAGGCTGTCTCAGCAAATGGCCACTGGAAAACTGGGCTATAGAGTGGCAACTTCCTAAAAGTTGCATGTGTCAACAAGTTACATTAATATCGAGTTGGGCTTAATGTAACGAGTTGTTTGATACCTTGAAGTACCAACTTTGGTAGTCCGATACAAAATTTAATACCGCTAAGTTGTCAGCGTGGAACTCTGTACTTGCCAATGGGGCACACAATATCTACCCCGGTAAAAATGACAATTGAGGGTTTTTACTATTAGAAGATGTTAAACACCTGCTCCACTTTACTAATATTTTATACGTGCCTTGGGACTCAATAGGCCTGCTGTACAGGTGACTTATACACATTAGAAAAGGAGTTTGGGTTCTGCCATTGTTTAAACAAGGTTAAGTTAGCAGTTTAAAACTTCTCCTTCAATCCTCTCCATCTTGCTTCAGGAGGTACAAGCTCTTCTAGCCAAAAGAGCCAGAGAGAGGGTGCTGGCATTAGAAATAGGGACCGATTGTTATTCCAACTATTTCCTTGTGCTGAAGGATGGAAATCTCCCTCCTGTTTTAGATCTAAACTCTCTGAACGCCTTCATATATATGGTTAAATTCAAGCTGCTCATTTTGGCCCAGGTTCTGTCTGCCTTAGATCCAAGAGATTGGATGGTGGCTTTGGACCTGTAGGATGCCTACTTTTATGTGCCCGTCCTGAAGCACCCACAGATGATATTTACAGTTCTAGGTGGGCCAGGAGCATTTTCAATTTGACATGCTTCCCTTAGGCCTTACCAGCACACTTCAGGTGTTCATGAAAGTGATGGTGGTCATGGCGCACCTCGGGAGGTTAGGCATTCCAGTCTTCTCATATCTTGATAATTAGCTGTTCGAGGCAGGCTTGCCACAGTCAGTCGTAGACCACCTTCAGGCGACAATGAAACTCCTGTCGTCATCGGAGTTCACTATCAATGCGCCAAAGTCACACCGACTCCTTTGCAGAGGCTCCATTTCATTTGAGCCATTCTGTGTACAGTGCAGCTCCACGCCCTCCCTGCATTGCAAGAAGTAAATTGTTTTGCCTCAGTCCTGGGTCTCCGTAAGCGTGGCTCACTCAGAGGCTTCTGCATCCTGTTCTTCGAATAGATCAGGTGGCATATGCGGACTGTGCTGTCAAACCGGACTTCTCAGTGGGCCAAGCACCGGGGGCCACTGCCAGATTCCATCCAGGTTTCGAAGAAGACTGCAAAAGATCTGCAGGAGAGGCTGCTGGACCTCAATTGGACCAGCTGAAGACATCGTTCCATGCCCCACCCAGAATGGAGTGGGTGGACAGATGCATAGCTGCTGAGCTGGAATGGTGGATATCAGTGGACCATTCGCCTGGTGCTGAGAGCCTTCTTACCCTCCATCAAGGAGGCGCTGGCTCAGGTTCTCACGGACACCACCACTGCCAAGATATACTCCAACAAGAAGGGCGGAATAGGGTCCTGATCCTATGTCAGAAGGCTCCTCATCTCTGGAGCTTCAGGCTTTTTCACTGCAACCACCCTACAGCACACTGCTGTCAAGGACCAGAGCGTCCTTTTCACCTAAAGTCATTGTAAATAACGGGCCATTAGTTGTGTGGCATCCACAAGTAATAGGTCCACAAGTAATAGGTCCGCAATCCCCCCTCACCAGGAACCAAACACCCCATTGTAGCTCTTGACTGTCGGGTTAGTGAAGCAAAGCAGTCCAAGGCCTATTCAGGAGGTGGTGAGAGACAGTAATCACTATTCGCTGGCATGCAATAACAACACTCACAATTGTCCAGTCGGGGCTTTTTCTTCAGAAAAGGGAATGAACATTTACTGTGCACACACTACTTAATACTACACAGTAATTTACAGATACACAGAAGACTGCTGGAAATACCTTTAATAACACTGAATTTGAGCGCTAAAGGGTAATGATTTAAAAAATCTCAGTTACCACCCATCCACGTGCAATGCAGCATATAGCCGTAAAGGGTGTGTTATAATAAACAACCAAGGTTATGTAATCACACAGAATCGTTAGACGCTTTGGGGAATTTACACGTCGGATATGGACTTATCAAGGTCCTTGATATTCTACCTTTGACACTTTCGTCATATGGTTGTTTATTATAACACACCCTTTTTTGATAGGGGCTTACCATGGTCAAAGATGCTCTATGGTTGATGCACACACTTTGTTAATTTTTGGCGGTTTGCTGTTGATTATAGTATATTTCTTCTGGCTAAACTGGGAATATGAGGATAATTGAGAAGTCTTTTTAAACACCTTTTGGAGAACGTGTTTCAAACTGCGAAGCGGTGACCTCACCAGTACTTGGACCATTTCAATTTTTTGATTTCCAGCGGCAACTACAGCAACACGAAGCGATAACTGACATTGCCTCCTTTAAAACGAACGTTTTTCAGTACTTTTACCTAACCGACAAGACCTTTTTAAGCCTTGAAAAGGGCACAGTGCGTGACGAAACACGTGTCTGCTGTCTTCCATATATTGAAAACTGGAGAAATCTGACCCCTGGGACAAAATAAAAGAAATGCTATGGTCTTCAGAACTAATCCTTACTATTTGGACTTTCCTCAAAAAGTGTAATAACTTAGTTTGAAGTGCTGGGGTATTCTATTTTGCAGACTATTGGAAAGAACAATTCTGTGGGGATTTTACCTAACTATACATGTTCTATGCGTCTTCTTACTGAAGGATTCCCAAGTTGACATGGGGAATTATTCAAATAACATGTCACAATACAAGTGATCCACTAATGTAGATGAGTGAAAATGCTCATCAAAATACAGGGCTGTCTGTGGCATTGAAAAAAAAGTACCAGCAAGCTCAAAAAGACTGCATATTTATAGAGATGCTGTGTCATTTCTAGCAAGGATGTTTGCAATTTCACAGTAACAGCCAGGCCCTCAATCACAGCATCACCATAAGGCTCTGGGAAGGAGCACTAAAGATGACCCCTGAATCCAGTCTGACACCAAGGGAAAAAATGTCTAAGGTGATTAATCAGCAGGAAGACATCCATTAGAAGATAATCATGAGGTGCAACGTAAGGAAAGCATATGTAGAGAAGCCACCTTACCTTCTAACAACTTCTTTCCATCCTTCTTCTCTTTTTTGCCCTCTTTTAGGACTGGTAAGATAAAGCTTTCCATTTGTTGCCAGCGGCAGAGATTTGTGACTAGATGATAGTGAATTCAGAGGCAAATCATTCTCAAATCTGTAAATTAAAGAAGAAGCAGCAGCTGAATCTAGCATCTAAATTTTCTCAAATTTGTGAAAGAGCCCTTGGTCACTAGAAAAAGACCATAAAATGCAACATTCATGCACACTCAACCAAACAAGGGCTCTAAACATGAAGACTTGTATATAGGTTGCTATTTATAAGAACCTGTAACAATACATATACGAGACAATTTGCAAAGCAGTAGGCCACTTACACTTTTGGGAGGAGAAGGCTGCCACTTCAGCTCCAGCATCAAATTAACTGCCAAGCAAATACATTATTTACCTTCAGTATCCATCTTTCTGTTGGATACTCTACAATAGCAGATTCCTCACTATGAATATTTCCATGGAATCAGACTGTGTCCAGAAGCTTTAAGGCAGTATTCCTGTGCGTCGATAGGTGGCATTGTGAGTCTCCGCGCTGAAGTAGTTTCGTTCCGTTAGTGATAACTAGCGCTGCATATAAGCGCCACTCACGCATGTTGACGCCAATTGCTTTCTAGGTCATCTGCACCCTCGGATGCGAAGCTTAACAGCAGACCAATGTGAAGATCTCTGAATTGGGTCCTTTTTCGATGTAAAAAGAGTCCAGTTCATGGAACAGGTAATTGGATGGGTCAGTGAGGAAGCTATGGTTAGATAGAGTACCCTCCAGAAGGAAAAAGATTCTAACTTTTTAAGCATCTGTTCATATCGTTATGTCTATTTTTATAGCATGCTATACACCCGTTGGGGTATCCAGGTGCTTCGCAGGTAGGTAGGCAGCTGTCTCGGGTGAAATTATTTGAAGAGACAGGTAACCAGCTGCTTTTGAAACTCGAAGCGTAGATGAGGCTCTGATGTGATGTGGGAGGTGATTCAATGTTTTGGGGGAGGTGTACAAGAAAGTGCAACAGTTGGCTTTGTTTTTGTGTATGCAGGGTACCTATGGTAGTGAGTCCTAAGCGGAGGTGCCCTAGGTGTTTATTTGGGGTTTACATGTTGAGGTAGGCGGGGTCTGTGTTCTGTAATGCTTTGTATGTGTGTGTGTAGTTTGAACTAAGTACAATTGTGTATTGGGAGCTAGTGAAGCTCCTTGAGGTGTGGAGTGATGTGAGAGCGGTTAAAGATGTCTTGCGTTTTGGATGGTTTAGAGCCTATTCAAGAGCGGTTTGGCGATTCCTGCAGCGAGTGCGTTGTCGTAGTCAAGTCTCCTGGTTACCAGGGCCTGTGTGACCTAGTTTTCCTAGTATTCTCTAGAGCCACTTGAAGATTTTTCACAGAATCCTCAGGATGTTGAAACAGGTGGTGGTCATCGCGTTTACCTGGTGTGTCATGTCAATCTTGTCGTCTAGGATGATTCCTAAGTATCTGATGAGGTAAGTGTTGTAAATTAAAGCAGCTCCAGATCCAAGGTAGATTAGTTAAGTAGGTTTATTAGGTAAGATGTTAACAAGAGCCCCACCAGGAGCAGCCTTCATGCTGCTCAGCCAATCCTCCAACTGACTCTCTCACTCACCAATATTCCACAGCCACCTCACACACCAACATTCCACCACCACAGTCACACTGGCTGAGCAGCAGGTATAACACATCTCCTTTCTTTACACAACATAACAAAGGAACACTTAAATGCATGTTTACAATGCAACTGTGAGAATGAATAAGAATGCATAAAATCACAAGGTGGAAGATATTTTACGCACATGTCGTAACACACTAATAGCAAAAGTGCATACAAAAAGATGGAAAACATTGAAAGCAATGAGCACAACATCGAATTACATAATGTACGAGTTACTTACCTTCGATAACGATGTATCTGGTAGAGACACAGTCTAGCCGCAGATTCCTTAACTTAGAATATTCCCAGGCATCAGACTGGATCCAGAATTTTTATGCAGCAGCACCTCTGCGAGCCGGGGGACGGCGCCGCATGGCTCCGCCCTGACCTCGTCTGCGGACATGACGTCAGCGAAGCCATATAAGTCCCTCCCGGCGAGCTGAAGTCCGTTTTCTTCGGAGAAACCTTTCCGCGCCACAACGCGGAGCCACCACCAAAATCTGTGAGAGTATGGGAACAGTAAGAAACATCACAATAAGGGACAGTAACAAGCACTGTACCATTGTGGGATAGTCCAGGGGGACCGAATTGTTTGAAAGATAAACTGGCGACTCCTCTAAAAACAGCCAGGTTTCTGGTATGGGGAGACCTATCAGTAGAGGGCTCACTAGTACCTTGGGCATTTCTTGATGAAAAACTGGAGGAGGGTATGTCCAGATTTAAATATCTACAACTAAGGAGTTGGTCACAAAGTCTTAAAAAACCTATAGGTCTTGGGAATACCCTGGAAGAACATTTAGTACAGAAGCCGGTAGGAAAGAAAGAAGTATCGTTCTTTTACTGGGCTATTGAAGAGGCCATAGATGGAGACTTCAGATTAGCTGAAGAGCTGTGGGGTGACTATGACAGAGACAGATTGTACAGATCTGTGGCAAACATCTTTTAACACCTTGTTTGCAGTTGTAAAACCTGCATGGCTCAGAAGAAATCATTATTTCACCACACATAGGGCTTATTTATCACCAGTGAGACTTTCCAAAATGACCAAGGGTCCCCCTGTTACTTGTAAAAAATGCAACATGGAAAACAACCCAGACACACATATGTTTTGGGCCTGCCCGGCAACCACTGAATTTTGGGAGAAAGTTGGTGACACTCCAACAAAGATTTTGGGATACCCAATACATATCTCTCTCTCATACTCATCATTTTTGGTATTTCTGGCGAAATCACAGGCCCGAGCAGAAGTTTTCTATTCTATGCTATTCTGCTAGCTAGACGAGAAATATGTAGAAGATGGCCTGAGAGTTTACCCCCCCTCCACATTCAGATTGGTTGTGTTCCTTGTATAACATTTTTAAGATGGACTTGGCCAGGCTGAAAGATAGTAGGAAGAGAGCCATTTTGGACTGTCTGATAAACTGGACCCCAGGCTAGAACAACTATGATCCATCTTGTTTTAACGAACTAATCACTTAATATGCACGATCCTATAATTAAGCCTTATTGGAAAATCTCAGACTGTGCTGAGTTTCATTGCTCTCTTGTGGTCCCCAGTTTCGATTTTGGAGGAGCCCTCAGCAACAGTTACTGGTTTTAATTAATCAGAAGAGAGCGTGACCACCCTCTCTTCGACAACAAGCGGTCAGCAACAGGAACAAGGTTTGTTTGCTACTGGTAGGTGGGTGACATTTTGAAGGCCTAAGTCTCAAATTGAGAAACAGGGGCAAGGTCTTAAATTCCTAGTTGTCTGGGGTTGGAGGCGAATGAGGAGAAGAATGTTTTTTTTTTAAAAAGTACTGTACACTGAAGCAATTGAAAAGAAAGAGCCAAGCAGCGCTCTGAGAAGCAGCCCTGCAAAAGCCAAGGCAATGCCCTCCCCCGAGGCAAACGAAAATGAAAAGAATGCCAGGGCAGACGACAGAAAGACTGCAATCACAAGGTCCGAACGTGACAGGCAACAAGACCTGAACTATGACATTAAAAACGATCCACCAAAGGTCGGCAACACTAGGCATGCCTTAACCTTTGTAAGAGAACTATGGGACTGAGGCTCCGAGAAGGAGACCCCAAGCCAATTGACTGTAGTAGAGTCAAAGACAAGACACCCTAAAACAACGAAAAAGAGTGGGAGGGAGGGAAGAACAACATTAGAAGACCCCACACTGAAAGAACCAGGAGACATGAACCCTGTGCCTCATCACTAGAATGGGAGGAGCAAAACAGAGAAAACAGAAATGACCATCCTCCCGAGCTGGGAAGGTGAAAGATGTCACCCGGTAGGAAGACAAAGCCACCCAAAGGGAGGTGAGAGCAGAAAACCCAACCTGCAATGTTCCTCGCAGAACGGGGAGGACGGGCGGCCGTTAAGAAATCTGTGGCTAGACTGTGTCTCTACCAGATACATCATTACCGAAGGTAAGTAACTCGTACATCTGATAGAGACATCTAACCGCAGATTCCTTAACTTAGAATAGATACCAAAGCCATTCCCCACAGGAGGCGGGTCTGCGAGTGAACCCCACCAAGTACCAAAGGAACCCAGCCGTCAAGAAGTTGACAAAACACAGTGGGGCAGGAATGCCACAGTGGCCAATCCCAGACCAGAAGCTCTGCAAGGAGCAACAAACAGTGGGAGGCAAAGGATCACAAGCCGCCGAGGGACGGCATAGAAGCCCATCAGTGTACACAGTGTAGAAAGGGAGCACAGAACCCGAAGGGCAGTGCGGAACGAGAGAGACCAAAACTTCAGGAAAAGAAAAGGGAGTGATCATAGGAACCGAGGGATCCACAGAATCTGACGGGTGTGCAAAAGAGAAGGGCCCAGAGAGGACAAGACGGTATGACCAAGTCCAAACATACAGGTGGAACATGCCTAACAGTGGAGAAGCACTGTGGAAGCGCACCAACGAGGACACCGGGGACAGCAGCGGTAGGATGCTGACCATGCCCAGGAAGAGACTAGACTAGAGACCCCAGACTTGACAGTGCGCAATCTCCACTTCCCAGAGAGACATTGGAAAGGGCGGACATCAAAAACATAGCGCATGTTACTACTTGTGTAACGATATATCTGTAAGACATTAGTTAGTGATAGATTCCTTACATTAGAATAATCCCCAGGCGTCAGACTGGATCCGGAAAGTCTTTTCGTAGCAGTACCCCTGCGCGCCAGTAGGTGGCGTCAAGCGGCTCCGCGTCCGTCACTGGCATTGTATGTGCCGAGATGACGTCACAGAGACTACTCAGGCGCCACCCAAGCGCGCTGACGTCAGTTCTGTACACGGCTTTCCGCACCAGGAACGCAGAGCCATGCAAGAAACTGACCACTGGTGCATTGAAACTAGGGCCCTGAAAGGGGTTGACCTTAACCCTAGAAATCAGTTCGCAGAACGCGGAGGATGGGTGGGGCGGTAAGGAATCTATCACTAACTAATGTTTCTTACAGATAAAATGTTACACAAGTAGTAACTTGTGCATCTGAAAGAGACACGTTAGTGATAGATATGAAAGAAGTCCGCCTTCTCTCCTTTACAGCAGGGGCAGCAGTGTGAGGAGTCTTGGAACATTCGATGAATCCTCTTAGGGGTGAGGTATGATCTATGAAGGACCATCGTCTAGATGAACTTTAACTTTAGTTTCGCGTTACGTAAAACTTTTTTGGGGTGTTCTAGCATGCATTTCCAAGCCTTGTCAGTGATTTCAATATTAGAGTCCTCGGACAAGTGCGCTCTAAGGGATGTGAGTGTAATTGCTGCATGTGTCCGGATACCTGTATATAACCAACAAATCAGGTTCCCCCCATTTCCCATGTAGTATAAGAGGTGTACCAAGCTATGTGGTGAGGGTTCACTACGCTGTGCGGCCCAAGTGTTCCTAATGAAATGGGACACTGCGGCATGTAGTAGGTAGAGGTGTGGGGGTGGGGGGGGGCGTCCATAGCCTGAAGGAAGGAGTCATGATCAAGCATGGTACCATCTCCGAAGAACGCTCCAATGTCCTCCACCCCAAGTCTAAGCAGTCCTGTATTCTGGCCTTCGTGAGCCTTCCTTGTGGAGTGGGACTGACTAAGAGGCGTAAGGGGTCGCCGGGGGGTATATGATAAGGCCTTCCTCCAGCATTGTAGTGCAGTCTTCAGTGGGGGGGGGGGGGGCTGTCTACGGGAATCTTGGCTTTAGGCAAAAGTAGTGAGTGCAGCTCGCCCCGGTCTCTCTCTCGATGTGTATACCCAATTTCCTGTAAATTTCTCCTTTCAGTCCAGTACGATAACCACTGGAGCTGACTGGCGTAATAGTAGGCCCTGAAGTCAGGAACTCCTAGGCCGCCCCTCCGGGTCTCCAGTGGGAGCTTACGCAGACTCATTCGTCTGTGGCCTGTGCCCCAAATAAGGTTCACCAATATAGTATTCTGTGTGTTGAAAATGGACTGTGGAATAACAACGGGCAAGTTCACGAAATAGTATAATAGGCGAGGGGAGCATCACCATTTTCGAGATGGCGATCAGTCCCATCACAGATAGCGGCAGAGAGGACCAGAAGGCCACACTAGCACGAAGGGCCGTTATAGCCCACACTATGTTGCCTTCAATTTGATCCGTCTGGGTTCTATAGACCTGAATGCCTAAATATTTGAAAGTAACGGGAGTCACCAGTAGGGTGAAGTCCCCAAACTGCAGGTCATGTGGGTATGGTGTTTCCTGGAAGAAGTAGACTGTAGATTTTCCCGGGTTTATAGCCAACCCAGAGAGACGTTCAAAACTGGCAAACACATCGGGAAAAGGGGTATTGTCAGCTGTCAGGTCCTGCAGATAAAAGAGAATTTCATCTGCATAAATGGAAATTAGGTGGTTCGCACCATCAATAGGGATGCCAAGCCGCTGATCTTCTAAGTGCTATAGCTAGGGGCTCTAGCGCAAGAACAAACAGCAGGGGGGAGAGCAGGCATCCTTGTCTTGTACCCCCTATGGATCGTATATTGGTCTGAGATGTAATGGCCTGTACGTGCTCTGGCTGTGGGGGATGTGTACAATAAGCGTATCCATTTGAGCTATGTGTCCGGGAATGCAAAGCGTTTTAGAGCCGCGAACATAAAATCCCAGGAGAGGGAATCAAAGGTCTGTCTAAGGTCTAGTGCTTTGCATCCCGCAGACTGGTAAACCTGTGGAGTGGCCTTCATGACGTAGTGTAACCGTCTGGTATTAAGGGATGTGCTATGGATCGGCAGGAAACTGCATTGGTCACTGTGTATGAGTGTATTAAGATATGGCTGTATACGATTGGCAAGGGCTTTACTTAAAATTTTTATATTCGGTCGCTAGTAGGGAAAGGGGTCTGTAATTAGACAGTTCTAAGCAATCGCGTCCTGGTTTGGGTATCGATGCGACCATTGCTTGCATGGTGGAATGTGGTAAATGACCAGTCTCAAAGGCAACTTTGTATACTGATTCTATTGTGGGTACCAAGGTCTCTAAGTATGTATGGTAGAATTCAATTGGTAATCCATCCATCCCCTGTGCCTTGTTACGGTTCAGACCCTTAATCGCGGTTTGGATTTCTTGTTGGGTTATGGGGCCATCTATGTCATTTTGTACGTCCTCGGGGATTACCGGAAAGGGGAGATCCTGTAAAAACTCTGCTATAGAGGGGCCTTCCACAGGAGGAGGTGGTGCGTAAAGCGCATTAAGGTGATCATAAAAGGCTGCGTTTATTTCTCGTTGGGTATGGGCTATATGTCCCGCAGGTGTACGGATTCTAGTTATTATCGGTGGATCGGGTCTATCCCTAACTATGTGGGCCAGCAATGTACCGGACCTGTCCGCTTCTGTGTGTTTGCGATGTGGGAATGCTCTATGGTCTATTGTTCGCAGTGTCTCTAGTGTTTCAGTGTGCTCTATAGGGGCAGACTGCAATGCCTCTTTTTTACCAGGGTCTGTCACTGTCACTTGTTCGAGTGTGTCCATTTGTTGTTAGACTCTCAGTAAACGCTGGTGTGTCCCCCGTCGTGCTCCTACCAACTGTCCTATCGTTGCCCCTCTTATCACCACTTTCAGGGCGTCCCACTCGATTAAGTTAGAGGAGGCTGTGTTCCAATTTTCGGCTAAATAGTTTGTTATAGTGTTGGAAAGGGCTGTACGAAATGGGGCATCTTCTAGTAATTGCGGGTGCAACTTCCAGGTGACCACTGGGGTGGGCACATTACCCCAGTTAAGTGTGATCTCTAGTGGGTTGTGATCTGAGAAGGTTTTTGCTAGGTATGTGGACTGGCAGACCTGAGTGATACAGGATCTAGAGAAGAGGAATCTATCAACTCTGGTATGGAGACTATGTACTGGAGAATAAAATGAGTATTCTTTGTAGGCATTGCCATGCGTCAGAGAGTGCCCATCCGTCAGCCAAGTGGTGAACAGATCGGCCAGTTTGCTAGCGTTCGTACCATTAAGGAGGGGGGGGGGGGGGGGGGATGTGATCTGTCTATAGTAGTGTCCAATACAGCGTTCCAATCTCCTGCCAGCACCCAGTGGACACCATCCCAGTCTACTAATGCTGCTCCTAGTTGATGAAGGAAGCGGTCCTGATCAAAGTTAGGGGCATAAACGCTGCCGAGGACCACCAGAGAACCATCTAGTGTACCTTTCAATAGTATGCATCTCCCTTGGTCATCAACTCGGCGTTCAAGTTCAAGAAATGGTACCCCGTGACGTATCCAAATGGTCGCTACCGTTGCAAATGCTGAATAGATTAGTAGAGTAAATCTGTCCTCTCCATTTTTTGCGTGTTTTTTGTGTTTCAGACTCAGTCAAGTGGGATTCTTGTAGGAACGCCACATGTGCCTTACGCCTGAGGAGATATGCATGTATACGATGCAGTTTCTGAATCGCCCCCAACCCACGTACATTCCATGTGACTAGGTTGTAAGACCCTAGAGTATCAACTGTTCTGGGCATTACGTGAAGCCAGTAGACCGATCTCGACCAGGAGTCCCCTTCCCCAAAACAGTAACAAAACCTGGTTCAGCGCCCGAACTACGCTGGACCCAACAATAGAGCACAAGAATTACATAACATATAACGGTGCATACGCTAGTAGGGAGGCTTTCCGCCCCTAGTTGTGGTCATGCTCATAGCAAGATCCGCAACTTGGCGGCTCTACGGAACCCTGCATGGGGGGAGGGGATTGTGTTACAATTAGATATGTCAAAGACAGTGGTATCGTCTTACGCGATCATTTGGAGGAGATGGCCAGAGTCCCCGCAGAAACAGTGCCCCATTCATATAGAGACAGAGGTGATCAATATGTACCACTGAAACAAACAATTCGATGTTAATACTCAGGCTATGACAGTGTGATCATGTTCACATTTACAGTTACGAAAAAAGGATATGATGGGCTCCAGCATTAGGAGACTGTGCTGTCCAGGGGAGCGAGCACCAAATCATATTCCCATAGTCATCGCAGATTCGCCTTCAGTTTTTAGTTATCAATAATGTCGTCTGCTGCCCGGGGTGTAATTTTGGGGAAGAGAGTTATACTGTGTTCAGAGTCTGAATTCAGGGTACTGTCCTCAGAGTCCGTAGGGATTTTGTTTGAGTCTTCTCGGAAAGCACCGGCAACCGCAATGGCCCCTTTCTGGTCACGACGTTGTTCTCGCGATGGGCCGGCAGCGCCCTTGCTCTGGTTTGAGTTCGGAGATGGACGAGAGCACAGTTTAGAGAGCCTGTCTGAGCCCTGCGATGAAGAATCGGAGTGGTTTAGCTGACTGGAGCCAAGGCACATGACTTCCATCCATTCCTCGGCATCTGCTGGGCTCTCGAAGAAGTGTTTTTTTCCCCCGTAAATAACTTTGAGGATATAGAAGTGGGTATTTGAGTTGTGCTTTCTGAAGCTTCTTCTTTACTGCTTGATAGGACGATCTCTGCCTCTGTACCATGATGGTGTAGTCCGGGTACAACGATATCAGGTGGTTTTCAAATTGGATTAGCGCTCTTTCTCTTGCCTTCTGCAGCAGAACGTCGTGGTCCTTATAATTGAGAATTTTTACTATCAGAGGGCGAGGCGGTGCGCCAGTCTTAGGTGGACCAGTCGATATTCTGTGGGCAGGTTCGACACAAAAGTATGGAGAGAGTCCCTCGGGCACTACATGGTCCCTGAACCATGCTTCTATAAATGCTGCCGCCTTAACCCCTTCACTGCATTCCAGTAGGCCAATGACGCGTATATTGTTGCACCTGTTCCTGCCCTCCGCATCCTCCACCCGATCCAGGAGGCCTGTCATCTAGCTGTTGCAAGGTTGACGAGTTTGTCGCAACCCTAGGGGCCAGGTCAGTGAGGGATTGCCCGTGGTCCTTGACCATGTCTGCCAGCTTAATATGGTCCGCCCTGAGTAGAGTAAGGCCTGTGGTGAGCGTACCAATCTGTTGTTCGAGTGCCACCTTGGAGTCGCGGATTTCCTTAAGAATTAGGTCCAGCTTATCGAGTGCCACCTCCATAAGCTCAGTGGATGTAGCCCGAGACGAGGAAGGGCGACTACCAAGTTCTGTTATGGTGGAGGGGGGGTCTGGTCCCTGTCAGCCATCCAGCGTCTTAAGCCGAACTCTACCCATGGCGTGGGTTCTCAGTTAGGCGCAGGGCAGGCCTCTTCTAGTGGGTGACCAGGAGGGGTGTTGACAATCTTCTGGGCAATTGTAGGAGTAAGTCCCGTCTTTCCCTCAGTAGGAGTTTATAGATACGTTGTCGCCAGGACCATGCGGTCCAGAGGGAGGTCTGGTAGCGGGAAGGTGGCAGTTTTCCCCTCACGGGAGAGTCAGCAGTGGAGCCCCTCACATATGTGTTCAGCAGGATGGACTGGTAGTAGGACGCAGCAACACGAAGGCCGATGTGGGTCCTAAGGCCCGTTATCTACAGCTAGTAGCGCAGTGAGTCTTCGTGGGCGAAGGCACCGGTGGATTTCGGCCGGTCGTATCCTTTCCTGTACGTGCACCGGACTGTGTAGCACAGCGGAGTCACCCTCAGCCTCTTCTGTCAGCAGGGTAGCTCAATATCAGCAGGGCATGCTCTTCCCTGGGGAGACATGCACAATTCTGCCGCAATGCTGCAAGAGTTAACGCCGTAAATCATGGGGGGGGGGGGGGGGGGAGTCCACTGCATTCGCAATGTAGAATCATCAGACTGGCGTTATTATACTCCCGGGGCCAACCGCCTGCATTCACATTGTTCAAGCCCCACCGGGCCTCGAGTCTCAGGGAAAGACCCCGCAGTGCACCGCAGCGGACGGCCAGATACAGGGAGCGAGGTGTACTGTCCAATGAGAGCCAATGCGGCGCAATCACTCGCCGCACCGTTCCTCGATGGGTTCTCCAGGCGTGCCGGCCCTGATCTCTCACCGGGTGCCTTCAGGGTACCACCGCTATCAGGCCGCGCAGCCGCCCGCAGTCATCACATGGGGTACGCAGTGTGGCGTGCCTGCCCTCCGGCGGCGTGGGTCTCTCCGGGTGTATGGCGCAGTGGGAGGGTGATGGAATCCCGATGCCTCCGGACTCGAAGCGGGCTCTCCACAGCAGCACACAGGGCCGTCTGCACCACGCGCGGGCCCGCACTTCATGGCAGGTCTCGGCCTCCGTCCGATTTTAGCAGCGGGTAGGCCCCGGGTCAGGACTCCGTCGTATTGCGGTCCTGGGGAACATCCAAGGCACTCCGCGATGCTGGGAACTCCGGTGTCTCAATAGCAATGTCCTCAGTCGTGGAACGGCCGGGGATGACGGTGCAGGATGATAAAATCCCCCCACAGGTCCGGAGCTCTACCAGTACTTGACCGCCATCTTAAGCGGCTAGCCACGCCCCTTCCAGGACGGGTCCTTAAAACTACCTTGTCCGGATGAACAGAAAGGTTAAGGAGGTTTGGAAAAAAAGAGCCTGGAACGCACTTACTCTTCCTGCAGAGGTGATAGCTACCAGGAAAGCCGTCTTGAGAGTGAGAAGACGCAAAGCACAGTTATGAAGGGGCTCGAAGGGAGCGCACATCAGATATGTCAAGACAAGGTTTAGGTTCCATTGAGGCATTATGAACGGCACGGGAGGAAACGTGTGTGTAATGCCTTTGATGAAGCGATTAACCAAGAAGATTAACAAAACAGAAGGCTGATCTGGAAGCCGTAAAAAGGCGGAGATGGCTGAAAGATAACCTTTAATAGTGCCCAGAGTAGAGCCCTGCTGGGCCAAAGAAAAAAGGAACAGAAGGACTTCAGAAAGAGGGACAAAAAGGGGATCCACAGCCTTAGATGTGCACCATGCCACAAACTTGTTCCACCTGCAGGTGTATACCGTTTTAGGGGAGGGACGCCTGGCTGCCAGAATAACATCACAGACTTCGGGAGGAAGATCGAAAGCTGTCAACTGTCGCCGCTCAATCTCCACGCATGGAGGTGGAGGCTGGACAGGTTCGGGTGGAGGACCGTCCCCTGCTGCTGCGACAGAAGATCCTCCCGAAGAGGCAGTCAGGTCGGGGGAATTGATCGCCATGCTGAGTAGCTCGGGATACCAGTATCTTCGTGCCGAATCTGGAGCCACAAGGATGACTTGGGCCTGGTCGCACCGAATCTTCTTCAGCACTCTGGGCAGAAGTGGTATAGGCGGAAAGGCGTACAACAGACCGCAACTCCACTCGCGACGAAAAGCGTCGCCGAGCGAGTGCCGCCTTGGAAATTCCAATGCGCAGAACTGATGACATTGCGCGTTGTCTTCGGTGGCAAATAGATCTAACCAAGGCTCTCCCCACTGCGGAAAGAGACCTTGCACCACGTCCGAGTTCAGACGCCATTCGTCATCCATCAAGCACCGGCGGCTGAGTTTGTCCGCCCTAGCGTTCAGAGAACCGGCCAGGTGTTGAACCACCAAGGTAATGCCTTGATGTTCCAGCCATGTCCAGAGGCGCAGAGCCTCCTGACATAGGGTCCATGACCCCACCCCGCTTGTTGCAATACCACATGGCAGTGGTGTTGACCGTGAACATCTGCACTGCACTTCCCCGGATAGAGGAAAGGAATGCCTTCAGTGCAAGTCGGATCGCCCGAAGCTCCAAAAGGTTCATATGGAGCCGGGACTCCGCCGGAGACCAGAGGCCTCTGATCTCCGCCTCTCCCAAGTGGCTTCCCCATCCCAGGAGGGACGCATCCGTCACCACTGTGTGCTCCGGTTGGGGAAGGGAGAGGGATGTGCCATTGACCCAATTGCGATTCGTAAGCCACCACTGCAATTGTCGTGCAGTGCCCTCCGAGATCTGGACATGATCGGACAGG
Source organism: Triturus cristatus (assembly GCF_964204655.1). Classification (NCBI taxonomy): domain Eukaryota; kingdom Metazoa; phylum Chordata; class Amphibia; order Caudata; family Salamandridae; genus Triturus; species Triturus cristatus. The sequence goes on along the minus strand of NC_140590.1, from coordinate 938,118,590 downwards.
TTGCCCTGATGCTGATGCTGTGCCCACTGGAACTTCAGGACCCATTGCAGAGCCTGGCATGTCGTAATAGCAGGATGCAAGAGGCCATGAGGCCCAAGAGCCGGAGGGTCGTCAGAGGCTGAAGGATCGGAATCATAGCCTGAATATCCCGGACTCGCTGCTCGGGAGGGTAAACCCGAAACAGCGTCTAATCCAAAACCGCTCTGATGAAGGGGAGCTTCTGAGAGGGACTCAGGTCCGACTTCATCACGTTGATGGAGAACCCCAGCAAATGCATGAGGTCAACCGTAGTCTGAAGGGGGTTGACGATTGCCTGGGGCGAGCCCGCCTTCAGCAACCAGTCATAGAGGTAAGGGAAGACTGACACCCCTGAGCTGCGTAGGTGAGCTGGACGGGGATGTGAAAATATGCATCCTGCAAGTCCAATGCCACCATCCAGTCTCCCGGGTCAAGGGCAGCCAAGACCAGAGTCAGCATTTTGACGTTCCAGAGATCCAAGATGGGACGCAGACCCCCTTTGTCCTTCTTGGGGACCAGAAAGTTGTAGGAATAACAACCACTCCCTACTTCTGGCCCAGGAACGCACTTGATGGCCCCCTTGGCCAAGAGGGCCGTAACTTCCTGCTGTAGAGTTGCCAAGTGTTTCCCCCGACATGCGGTGGTACCGAGGTGGCATGGCTGCAGGGATGGACTTAAAAGGAAGGGAGTAACCCATACGGATGATCTGCAACACCCACTTAACCGATGTGATAACGCGCCAGTGAGGGAGGTGGTGGCGGATCCTGCCACCCACCGGCATGGGGTGCTCCACAAAGCTCGGATTAGGAAGGTTTGGAGGTAGAAGTAGCGGGGGCGGAGGTGGACCGACCCCCACGCTGATTCCCAGACCCGCCCCTGCGGAAGCCGCGTCCGCGCTGAGGCTGGTTCTGTACAGGCTTGCTGAAGGAACGTGCCTGGGCGCCCCTGCCCTGGCCACAAAAGGAACGAAAACCAGGAGTGGCTGGGCTTATTGTGGAAAGACCTAAGGACTTGGACGTAGCCCGCGAGTCCTTAAAACGCTCCAGAGCACTGTCGGCCTTCTCGCCAAACAGGCGAGTGCCATCAAAGGGCATATCCATGAGCGAGCTCTGGACATCAGGCGAGAACCCAGTGGATCTCAACCAGGCATGGCGATGAAGCACCACAGTCATAGAAATCGCCATGCCTAGTGAGTCAGCGGTGTCCAAACCAGACCAAATGGCAAACTTAGCCGCATCGTTACCCGCAACAACAGCTTGGGACAGCACAGCGTGGACCGCCTCAGGACACTGAGGAAACATCTGTGCAACCGTATCCCACACCGCGTGGGAATAGCGGCCCAATAAGCAGGCGTTGTTTACCGACCGCAGCCCCAAGCTGGCCGAAGATAACAACCGCTTACCGAACTGTTCCAGCTTCTTAGAGTCCTTATCCGGCAGAGCAGTGGGAAAGGCACTCTGCAACTTCGAGGTTCAGATGACCAGGCTCTCCGGCGTAGGATGAGTGGTTAGAAACGCAGGGTCACCATGTGCCGGGCAGTGACACCTGGCGACATTCTTATCCACCGGGGCCCCTGGGGCCGGCCTCGACCAAGTGCCCAACAAGACGTCAGTGAGGGCGTTGTTAAAGGGTAGCAGGGGCTTCGACGAAGTGGACGCCGTCTGGAGCACCTCAGTGAGGAGATTAGTTTTGAGGGCCACCGTAAGAAGATCAAGGTTGAGAACCTCAGCTGCCTGACGGAGCACCATCGTGTAGGAGGCGCCCTCCTCCATGGTAGGTGGGGGAGAGGCAAACCCCGGGTCAGAAGAGACATCGAGGTCGCCGGCGTCCTCAAGTCATCCACCCAGTCCTGCTCGGAGTCACACTGACGGGCAAGAGGATCCTCAGACCCCTCCCAGTTGTCCTCCACCTCGGTTGCATGGGGGAACAGACCGAGGCGGCAGAGCTGAAGCCAGAGAAGGAACATACGGCGTCGGAAACGGCACCGTGAATGGCGTCGGCCAGGGCCGAGCCGGCGCCTCGTCCTAATGCGGATCCCAGGTAGGAACAAAATGGTCCTGAAACCGGGGCAAGGGCGGGACAAACGGCACCCACTGCGGCGCCGAAGGTGGAGCAGAGGGTGGCGCTGGGGCCGGCAGCGCTGGACCTCGTGGAGCCGGGGCCGGAGCCAATGGCGGAGGATCCTGTGGTGCTGAAGCTGGATCCGCCAGCGGCCCCACAGGATCTGGACACAGGACCGCGGGGCCCGAAGGCGCGCCGGTGGGAGCCCGAGGCCTAAAAAGGTGGTCCATGGTGGCAAGAAATTCTTGCCCCTGTTTGGGAGTCGCCGACGGACCCGGGTAAGGCGGGTAGGCCACGGGACTCCCAGGCTCCAAAGGAGCCGCAGGAGGGACGTCGGAGATCGAACACCCTTCTTCGACTTCTTTTTATGTCTTCGCTTACCCGAATCTGAGGGTGAAGACTTGGAGCCCGGGGAGTGACGACTGCGGCCCTTCGATCGTTCCCTGGAACGGCGCTGGGACGAGTGCCGGACCTCCAGCAGCTTCCGGCGCTGCTCCCTCAAGGCCTTCGGGCCATGGCCCGACAGTCCCGGCAGGACCGGGAGTAGTGATCGGTCTCCAGGCAGTAGAGGCAAACATTGTGGGGGTTCGCCATCGACCTATTGCGACGACAGGCCCCACAAGACTTAAATCCAGGCATCCCTACGTGCACCAAGGAAAAAAGTGAGACAAAAGTCTCAAAAGGTAGTCAAAAAGTGACTAAGGTACGTGCTCTAACCAGGTCTGCACCTGCTGGTGCGGAAAAAGAAAGAACTGAAGTCAGCACGCATAAGTGGAGCCTATGTAGTCATCTTGGCGCATACAACGCCAGTGACCGACGCGGAGCTGCACGACGTCACCCGACGCGCAGGGGTACTGCTACAAAAAGACTTTCCGGATCTAGTCGGACGCCTGGGGATTATTCTAAGGTAAGGAATCTATCACTAACATGTCTCTTTCAGACATTGAGACTATAAAAAGCACATGCGGGAGGCAGATGTACACAGGGTAGACAGTGTGTACAGCCATAACCCATCCACGTAAAAAGGAAGGGCACAAAGAAGTGCCCTGAGATACTCCAGATGCAAGAGATGCCTCACCAGGTATGTAACCTGTGAAAGGGATCCGTGAAGCGAACACACACAGAATGAAGGACTGCACCTACGAGAAGTCCATGTCAAGCCCAAGGACACCGCAGCAAGGACCTAGTGTACGTGCCTGGGTGTGTGTAGACACCAGACAGAACAAACATCAGGAGAAGGCTCAGCCATAAGGATGAGTGGCACACAAAAAACAAGAGTGCACCATAGGTATCAACAGCCATTTCGCAGCAGAATCGGACAGCTAAAGTCCAGATCTATAAGCGACACCAGCCACTCGGCAGGGAGGAGCCACGGTTCCCGGCGAGGCAAACTGGAAGGGTGACTAGTACAGGAGGAACCAGTACCAAACGTTCATTGAGTAACAGAAATTGTATAGAGATGTGCATACAAGAACACAGAAGACAGTGAACGTCCCAAGGAGAGCACCTCTACAGGATCCCGAAGTAGAAGTATGCCAAAACTCCTGCTCAGATGGCAGCAGGGGAAGAGGAAAACCCATGCCGGGGAAGTACCCAGGAAAGCAAGGCACAAGGCAATGTACATGAGCAGCGCAAGTGGCCAAGATGCCACCATGCAAGAACAAAGGATGAAAAGCACTGCCCACCACGGAAGAGGAGGGGACACCCAGCCATCGGGAAGTGTCAGCCCTCCGTAACAATGGATACAGTGGACAGCAACCACCAGACGTGCACAGAACATAAGAGAAGTGAGCTGTGGTAGTCCTGCGCGCCTTAGTACAGAGACAGGGCGCTGACCAAGACCGTCCACAGTTAGGACATTTGCAACAGCAGAACCAAGCAGAACTGAAACAGACAAGGAGGGGAGGCTGAAAGGACTATCCGTGAAAAAACATACGAGGTAGAAACCCAGAGAAAGTGAGCAGCTACCCTTGCAAAGAAGTGCCACGGACAAACCGCAGACTCCAACAGATAGGTAGTAGAGCGATGCCAACCGGTGGACCCCATGAAAGAGAAAAAGACCACAGTCACATCCGCAGGGAATCGCCCTCCGAAAAATACTTCACAGGAGCCTACCAAGCCTTTATGTGTAAGGGAGGCAGCTACACAGTAGCCAACAAATACACCACCTAGGGTAAGCCTCAACCCCAACTAGGGGCACCTCTTGAGCCGGGGCTCAGACAGAGGATCAACAGAACAGAAGCAGCCGAGCAGCTGCAATAAAGGGAAGCAGAAACGTCAAATAGCCGTCCAGACTACCTGAGTATTACAGCATGAACCCAGGATCCAGAACAACACTGCACATGGAAGTAACAGTCTGTAAAAGGATTTCAAAAACATGACATTATGGCATACTAGACAGGAGGCGGTTGACTGCTGAGTCCGCATGATTGTCAAAAAGGGATACGCCATCAAACGGCAAATCCCGTAGACTCTCCCGAATATTTTCAGGGAAACCACCAGGCATGGTGACGCAGAGTGACGGACCAGGCCATCGCCCGACCCATAGAGTCGTTAGAATCCAAGGCCAATCTAATGGTAAAATCTGCCATGTCCCGGCCATCATGAAGGAGACGAGCCAGGTAATTACGAGGACCCTCTGGAAGAGCGGAAAGAAGACCCTCTATTAAGTCCCAAAGGGCAAAAGTAGCCCGTGCAAACACGCAAGTCGTGTTCAAAGCACGGATGCTCGAACTAGTGGACGCAAAAATATGACGACCACAGGTCTCCAACAACGAGACTCCCTGGTGGGAGGCGGGAGAGGAGAGGAAGGCTGCGTGGCGAAAGCCACCTGGAGGACCCGGAGCACAAGGATGAAGGGAAAAGCAGACAGGGTCATCTGGAGCTGGACGATGCCGATGTGCAATGGCCCGATCCACAGGGTCACCCCAGGAGGGTCGTGCCCATGTGCCAAGAAGGGATCTTAAGACAAAGAGACAGAGGGGGGCTGCAAATGTGAAAGAGTGGTAGCCCCGCGAACAGACCTTGCAAATGCAGCCTCTGTAGCCATTCTAGGGGGGCGATAACAGATCATCTGTAGAGGACGGTTGAAGGCTAATTCGTCCAACGGAAAAGAGATGCCGCAGTCGGATGAACAGGGGGCCAGGGGGCAGTGGAACATAAGGGCAAGGAGACACCCCTGGGTGTTCTGGATCTCCTCCTCAAACAGAGGAACAATAGGGGCCGGCGCCAGCTCCAGCGTCGACAATAACCAGAGGAGAGTCGGCCCGGTCTTGGACCGGCGTCGACTCATCCTCCACTGAGATATGCGGAGAAGAAGGATTTCGACTAGGAGTCGATACCCGTGGTGCAGCCATCGCCGACGGTGCAGGAATCCGCAAAGGGCTATGCGGAGACATGGCAGATGGGCTCAAAGTCTGACAGGGATGCCCGTCAGGGCTGTGTCCCGACGTCGCACCGACTCCGGAACCAGAGTTGAGAGACTTGGCCTGTGCCGAGGGCGAACCCGCCGGCGAAGATCCAACCTGATTCCCTACCTCCACTGTGGGGCCCGAAGGCACGCTACGGAGAGGAGGAGACCCTAAAATGGAATTCAGAGCCTTGAAATAGGCTTCCATTTGGGTCTGAGTCGCCCCATCATCCGGAAAGGGTGGGCATAAGGGGGTCGACTCATGGGGGCCCGCGTCCGGCAAAGACCGGGAGCCCAGCTGTCACGTTGAAGTGAGGCCGGCGACCTCTGTGACTTGTGCTTCCGCTTACCTGCATGAGGCGAACGACATCCGCGAGAACGACTCTGCGACCGGACTCGAACAGAAGCCCCAGCCCAAGATGGAGAGCGGCGCGGAGGCGCCCAGCGGAACATCCGGGCGGCCAATAGTTTCATCCGGCGCTCCCGCAGGTACTTCGGCCTCATCTGCCGGCAGGCGTCCTCTGAGTCGTGGTGCGCTCCTAAGCACCACATGCAGATCGCGTGCGGATCGGTGGCTGACATCTGCCGTGCACACGTCTCAAAGCCTGAACATCACACATCCTGACGGCATCCAGAAGGCCAGGGCGCCAGGCCAGAGGAACCGCTTACTCCCGGATCCGCGTCGGGACGCGGAAAAGAAGGAAACTGATGTCAGCGCGCCGGGAGGGACTTCTATGGCTTTGCTGACATGATGTCCGCGGGCGACGTCAGGGCGGAGCCATGCAGCGCCGTCCCCCGGCGCACAGAGGTGCTGCTTCAAAAAACTTCTGGATCCAGTTTGACGCCTGGTGATATTCTAAGTTAAGGAATCTGCGGCTAGATGTCTCTATCAGATACTAGCAAAATGAGAATAATAATGATAATAATACACTCCAGAATACAATCACCCTCATCATCTCCCTTTCTAACAAAACAAACAAAACACTACCACACCACAATCCAAAACCCTGATACTACAAACATGCCAGCTGGCCAGGCTAACATAAAAGTGGTACGTAGGGCACCGACAACAGGGCGCGGTAGGGAACCATCCAGGTCTTGGTGAGTGTGGAAAATGACTCCACACCAAAAATACAGCATCTAGACCTTCACCCAAACCCGAAGTAAGGGTGGAAAGTGTGGAACACCACTCCACATCAAGCATAAAGCATCAAAACTGCTCTTCACCCAAGGGGTACAATCACAAGTAATAAAACACCCACACTCTAAAAATGTGGCTTCCTCTCTGCCCTTCACCATTACCCGTAGTAAGGGTGGAAAGTGTGGAACACCACGCCACACTAATCATACGGCATCTACACTGCCCTTCACAAGTACTCACATTTTTAAATCTGGAAAAAAAATGTACACTCCAAACACCAGTCATTCGGCATCTACCCTGCCCTTCACCCAAACCCGTAGTGAGCAGTGCCGATCCTCCGTGTAGTAAAACAACCCAGCAAGGCACATGCAATACGCAGCTCACCAACGGTGCTGTAAAGTATGCCCTGGCTGGTAGGCTTTCCGATGGAGAAGGACACAGGTGGGGCTGAAGGGCATACTACCCTTTTCAGTGCTTTTAGGTTCCTTTGAAATTCTTCTTTCAGTAGTATCCTCAGATTTGTATCATGTAGGTTCAGTTCTGATTGTTTCCTCTCTCAGCCCACTTGCACACGTAGTTCTTCAAAATAGTCGCCAAAATATGTTGTAAATGAAAGCAGGACCAGATCCAAGGTAGATTAGTTAAGTAGGTTTATTAGGTAAGATGTTAACAAGAGCCCCACCAGGAGCAGCCTCCCTGCTGCTCAGCCCATCCTCCAACTGACTCCCTCTCTCACCATCATTCCACAGCCACCTCACACACCAACATTCCACCACCACAGTCACACTGGCTGAGCAGCAGGTAGAACAGTAAGCCAGTGAGGTCATGTAGCTGTTGAATAGGGTCTGTTGAGAGATGATCCTTGGAGGACTCGGCAGATGAGGTTTTTGGCTTCTGATGTGTAGGGTGGCATGTTGACTGTTTATGTTCTACCTGAGGAGAAGTGGCAGACCCAAATAAAGATGGGTCCTTGTATGCCTATTTCATGTAGTCTTCTGATCAGGTTGTAGTGGAAGACTGTATTCAAGGCCGCTGAGAGGTCGAGCAGAATGAGGGCTGCTGTTTCTCTTCAGTCGAGGAACATCCTGATGCTCTCTGTAGCAGCAATGAGGGCAGTCTTGGTACTGTGATTGGGTCCGAAGCCAGACTGCGTGGTGTCTAGGAGTTTGAATGTGTTGAGGTAGTTGCTTGCTGATGGCTTTTTCCATGAATTTGGCTGGGTAGGGTAGCAGAGAAAATCGGTCTGTAGCTTGCTAGTTGGGTGGGTCTGCCTTGGTTTTTGTTTTTAAAAGAAGTGCATTGACTGCTGCGTGTTTCCAGGCGTCTAGGAACATTTCGGTGGTGATGGAGGTGTTCAAGATGCGGGTGAATATTTCACTTTTTGGTGGGTGCCCCTGAAGATGTGATGGGGGCATGGGCAGATATGGTGGGTCCATTGGTGCCCCAGAGTGAATGTCCCCATAATGTTGGCTGTCTCTATCGTGGTGATCGTTTTCCATATAGTCCAGGTGTTTCTGAAGTCGTTCATGGAGGTGAGGCTGCAGGGGTTCAGTTGAGGATATACATAGTTGAAAATGGCTTTCATTTTGTATGTGGAAAGTTTTGAGCAGTTATTGCATAGTTGTGGCAGGGGGTGATGCAGTTAGTGGTGCAAACTGGAGTGGTGAAGTCTTTGACAATGGTGAAAATTTCTGTGCAGCTATTGGTGTTATCTATGCTCTCTGTTCGGGCCTTCTTTGTTTCTCTGATCTGCTGTTGGTAGCATCTGAAAATTGATTTGTAAGAGTCTTTGTTAGTTTTTTGTAGTAAGTTCTCCATCTTTCAAGTTGCTTGCAGTGTTTGGTTGAGCGGATTTCCTCAGCTAGTCTTCTTTCAGTTTCTTTTTTGGTTGTTGTGTTTCCTGGGTGCTAGGGAAGCAGTGCATTCTATGATCCACTAGTCAAGCTGTTTGATGTGGCTGTGGTTGGTTCATGCGCAGGGTATGGGACCAGGCAGAATCTGAGATGTTGTCTAAAAAACTGGCTTGGGCAGCACTCCCATATGTAATAAGCTAGGTCGTTTGCACTACATATACGTTACAGACCAGTAGCAGTAATATAGCTGTTTTATCAAACACTAAATAATCCAGAGTTCGTGTGTAGTTTGCAGGATATTCACAGAATTGATGATGAAATGACGATCCGACTAAGGTTCCAATATAGTTGATGATTTTTTAATGTTCTTCAATACATGTGGTATAAGAAAGAATAGCCAACACGTGTTTCGTCTGTACAAAGTAAGTACAACGACTTTTTCAAGGCAATATACAAAGTATATAGTTGGTAGTCACTAGTTGATGCTATTGAGTATAAATCCATGGAATGATGTTCTTTCTATGAGTCCTCCGTCTGAACAGAACGTGCAAGTTATGGGTCCGTAAGGCTTGTAGTATAGCCAAAACGCGATATTAAAAGCTGAATAGCAAGATACGTCCGTTTAAATGCACAAAAGTTATTCACGATTCCCCCTGGAGTAAGGATAAAACTTAATGGATGTTCAACAGTGGTGGGGTAGTCGCGGCACAAGTAACATAATCAAGTCTCCAAGGATATGTCCCGGGAAAGAATGCCGGCGCCTGATCAGGGTGCATGTTTGCCAATATGAGCGGGGGTGTACTCTGGTGTAGGCATAGTGAGTGTGGGTAGCGTAGGCATGGCGGGTGAATAGTTGCATGCCAACTCACGGTGATTGCAGCGAAAGCTCCTTTTGTGTTGTGCAGTGCAGTGGCAGCGTGGAGATGGGTGTCGCTGGTTAAGTGCCCAAAGGAACGCCGCAGAGAAACCTATGGTAGTGAGATTATTCGGGTTTCTGGTGCTGTCCAGGGTTGGACGGACGCAGACCGGCTTACCTTTGGCTCGTCCGCCATTAAGTAGGTCCTCTTGGGAAGAGCGCAGGGGACAGTAGGCAGGGCTTAGCGGGAGCATGGGAAGAAACATGTAAGGAGCGGGATGAGGAGAACAAAAGTGCAGTAGGTGGGAGTTGGGAAGCAAAGTGCAGGAAAAAGGCACATAGAGATGGCAAAGAGCTAAGGGAAAGGCACAAGGCAAAAGAGAAAAAATGCTCAAGGCAAAATATCAAAAAGGGAGAAGGCAAAAGAGAAAAAATGCTCAAGGCAAAATATCAAAAAGGGAGAAGGCAAAAGAGAAAAAATGCTCAAGGCAAAATATCAAAAAGGGAGAAGGCAAAAGGCACAAAAGCAAAAAGGGTGAGAAGTGAAAAGGGTGGGAGGCAAAAAGGGGGGGAGGCAAAAAGGGGGGGAGGCAAAAAGGGGGGGAGGCAAAAAGGGGGGGAGGCAAAAAGGGGGGGGAGGCAAAAAGGGTGGGAGGCAAAAAGGGTGGGAGGCAAAAAGGGTGGGAGGCAAAAAGGGTGGGAGGCAAAAAGGGTGGGAGGCAAAAAGGGTGGGAGGCAAAAAGGGTGGGAGGCAAAAAGGGTGGGAGGCAAAAAGGGTGGGAGGCAAAAAGGGTGGGAGGCAAAAAGGGTGGGAGGCAAAAAGGGTGGGAGGCAAAAAGGGTGGGAGGCAAAAAGGGTGGGAGGCAAAAGAGCAAAGAGTGAATGTCAGAAGAGTGAAGAGAAATAAGGCACAAAAGAGTTAAGGAGAAAAGATCAAAAAGAGCACAAAGGCAAAAGGACGACTAATGAAATAGAGTGAAAGAGTCACAAGGCAAAGATAGCAAGAAGTGGAAGGCAGAAGAGCAAAAAGTGAGAGTGAAAGACAGAAAGAGTGTAAGGCAGAAGGCACAGAGGCAGAGCAAAAGCAAAGTGTGAGAAGAGACGGAAACCTCAGGCGTAGGAGCCAGGTTTGCATGGGCCTCAGACCGGTTGGAGGAGACAGTCCAAGGTAAGTCCAGGGAGGGAGGGCCTGGGCATCTGCTTAATGGCTGGTCCATGTTGCGGCACCAAGAGATGGCAAAGAGTTCAGGGGCAAAGAGACACAAGGCAAAAGAGCAAAAAAGCACAAGGCAAAAGGGTAAAGAGTGCAAAGAGTGAAACAAAAGAGCAACGAATGAATGGCAAAAAAGCAACGAATGAATGGCAAAAGAGCAACAAGTGAATAGAGGAAGAGCAAAGAGCAACAAGCATTAAGTATGCAATAGGTCTCGCATTTACAAGAGTTTGAGCTATTAACATTGCAAATGGCAATGCCTTTTATTTTTGTTTTTAAAAGATAAATAAAAGGCATTGTCATTTGCAATGTCAATAGCTCAAACTAGCGTAAATGCGAGACCTATTGCATTGCAAATGCTTGTTTATTTTTAAGAGAGGAAAAGAAAATGTCCCCTTTCCCAGAACCAGCCCAGGATGGTACCTGGTGTGAGCGGATGCTACTTTAGTCCTCTTATTGCCTCTAAACCTTTTTTCAATGTTAGCTCAGAAACCTACATTTCGTAAATGCAATGACTAACGTTTTTGTATTGTGCTTTGTGTTGGCAACCTCGACATTCACATGGGCCCCGCATAAGAAGCTGAGAAAAAAATGCATAAGTCAGTCTGATTAATATAGTGCGAAAAATATTTCCTGCTAAAAAGACGTTTCGCCGCATCTCAGCTATTAATCTCCCCCTGTACTCTGGGGCACACAGACTTGCCGCTTTGATTTACTGCTTGGTGTAAACGACTTCAAAATTTCGCCCAGCAGGTCGTCAGCAGCGGGAGAGTGAGGAGTGCTCTCCCCTTCCCTGAGGAACTGCGCCTTCCCCCACACAGTGCCGCCAGAGGGAACTGCGAAGCGGTGTTTTCCCCTGGACCGGGAGTCCTGTTACTACCAAGGAGACGTCCGAGGCCCTGGTAGCTGCGAAGCAGAAGCCGGAGGTTGGGGGGTGGAACGGCCCTCCTTTTTCACGTCGACGGTGGGAGTGGTGTTGGCTCCCGCGGGGAAGGGGGGAGAGCCTCAGAACGTGGAGGTGCCCGAGAGAGACACGAAAGCAGAGGCGGTGGCAGAGTTTCAACACGTCCCGAAGCCCGATTACTGTCTTGTAGTAACCGGGAAGGGGTTTTCTAGTAGTAACCGCACCTGGTCCGCGATTGGTGGCGGCCGGGGCACCTGTGACATTACGGGGGCACACTTTGTTTCTCTACTCCCTGACAACAGCGGAGGGGGCCGTTTCACATACTCCTGCAGTAAAAAGATCACGGGGCAAACCTCTACCGGTGACATCGCCTTGGGGCTTGCTTTAAATAGTGACACCATTGTTGAGATTACACAGGAGAGTGATTCTGTGGAGACTATGGATATTGGGAGTCTGAACTCGGACAAGACACAATCTGATTGTTTAGTGGCTCTTACGATACCTGTCAGGAGATCAGGGTAGATGTGCTCTGCGAGACTCAGGATAAAGATTGTACCCCAGTAATCCAGCCCTCAAAACCTGCCTCGTCTAAGTAATCCATGAAAGGGATTGTATCCCTGGCCCCCAGTACAAGGAACAGCTCTTTGTTGATGTGATTTATGTACTTATTGGAGCCCGCAACTTGATTCATTCTGCCGCCAGCTGCCTCCCGCTGCCAGAGGGGACTCCAGCCCCCAGTAAACACCACGCCTAGAAGCCAAGCGGCCGCCATTACGCCATGACTTATTTAGTCGGCTTTTTCTGCCGGTCTCGCCTGCCAAATGGTTTCTTGTCTTTATGGGGCCATGTGTTTGGCCCCATAAAGATAAGAAACGTTTTGCGACGAACGCAAAGCAGGCGAGGCCGTCCGAATGGGACGGCTCAGAAAGCCAAGCAAATACGTCACGGACACCTCTTTTCTAAACGGTGACGCCAGCCAATGGAAAAAAGGGGAGGGGCTTAAAGCCCCTTACAGAATATACCCACATCTCATTAAATCTCGCCAGCGAGATTGCGCATGTGCGCAGCCTAGGCCAGGCAAGACCTAAAAAGGCATACAAGAGCTAAGAGCAAAAAGAGCAAAAGAGCACAAAGACAATAGGGTGGCAAGTGGAACAGAGTGAAAGTCACAAAGTGAAGAGAGCAAGGCGTTAAAGGCAGAAGAGCAAAAAGAGAGAGGAAAAAGAGTGCAAAGCAGAAAAAGCATGAGGCGGAATGAACAGAGGCACAAGAAAGAGCATGAGCTGGAGATAAGGCAGGAACAGAGTCGGTAGTCGCAGGCGCAGGAGCCAGGTCCACGAGGACCTTACACCGGTCTGAGGACTGGTCCAAGGTAAGTCCAGCGAAGGCAGGGCCAGGGCATACTCCAACCTTCTAATTTTAGGCTCAGACATGTATAGTGACAAAGGAAAATGGTACACGCGCGCACTGCAAGAGAATTCGTTATAGAAGAGAAAGAAACAAACATCTGTAGCCAGAGCCACACGTGTCTGGGGATGGTGGGCGTCTGAATTTAAAGCACTACAGGTTATTAAGTAGCATTTTCTGTTCATAGTATATGTTGCTGTAGATAGACATGCTCTGTAGAGACTGTAAAGCAATCCCTCATTTTAAGCAGTGGCTAGCGTGTGGATGGAGCAGATATCTGAAAAAAGGTCCTTAAAACTGTCTTACCAACTAAAGCTTTCGGTCAAGCAACAACATCCACACAGAAGCACAAGTTACTTACCTTCAGTAACGATATATCTGTAAGAGACATTAGTTAGTGAGATTCCTTACCTTAGAATATCCCCAGGCATCCGACTGGATCCGGAAAGTTTTCGTCAGCAGTACCCCTGCACGTCGGTGTGCGGCTCCACGTACGTCGCTGGCATCGTAGTTGCCGAGATGACGTCGCTGGGGCTACTTATACGAGCCCACGCACGCTGACGTCAGTTATGTACGCGCCAGGAATGCAGATCCATGCAAGATACGTACCACTGGTGCATTGAATCTAGGGATCAAAAAGAGGGACAGACGAGGCCGTTTTCCACTCACAGAGGAATGGGAGGTCCAGTAGGAACAGGGGCCCCTAATACAATAATGACCAAGGAGGTTCCTATAGTTCCTCAAAAAAAGAGCGATATCAACGCGAAAGCTAAGGTGGATAAAATGCACCGTGTAGTCCTTGTGGAAAATCCTTATGTCGGATTTAAATGCCCTCACACACCCTTGCAGGTGTCATGCTTCATCATTTGGGCTGCCCCTCGTCAGGCCGGCGGTACAATGCCCGACAGGCTCCCTAAAAAGGGGTACTTTAGCGGAGATCTTCAATACGACAATGTGGTCGCAGATGAGCTGCGACCACTGCCATCACTTTCTTGAACACTCGAGGGGCGCTGGTAAGGCCAAATGGAGCACGGTGAACTGAAAGTGCTCGTGGCCTACCGTGAACCGCAGGTAAAGCCGGTGGGCTGGCAGGACGGGGATATGAAAGTAAGCATCCTGCAAGGCCAACGCTACCATCCAGTCTTGCGGGTCTAGGGCAGACAAGACCTGAGCAAGTGTGAGCATCTTGAACTTCTCCTTCCCAAGGAAGCGATCGACGTTCCAAAGGTCTAGGATAGGACGCACGCCCTTGTCATTCTTTGGAACCAAGAAGTAGTGGGAATAATAACCACGACCTACTTCAGGCGTTATAACGCTCTCAATGGCCCCCTTGGCCAAGAGGGCCGCAACTTCCTGCTGGAGAAGTGCCAAGTGATCCCCCAACATGCACTGGTACTGAGGTGGCAATGCTGGAGGGGAAGTCTCGAAGGGGAGGGCGTAGTCCCTTCGGACTATCTGTAAAACCCACCTGTCCGAAGTGATGGTGCGCCAGTGGGGAGGTGATGGCGAATCCTGCCGCCCACTGCCGTTCGGTGGGCCTGAAACACCAGACTAGGAAGGTTTGGAGGCAGTGGCGGCAGGGGTGGTGGTGAGCTGACCCGCCCACAGGCCCCGTGTCTCACCGCGGCGGGTCCCACGTCCTCGCTGAAACTGTTGCTGCGCAGGCCTGTGGCTTGTAAACACACGCGTTTGGGTGCCCCTTCCTTGGCCACGAAACTAGCGAAAAGCAGAAGTCGAAGGAGTGCGCATGGCCGATAGGCCCAAGAACTTTCCCGTAGCCTGTGAGTTCTTAAAACGCTCCAACGCACAATCTGCTTTGTCGCCAAAAAGGCGAGTGCCATCAAAGGGCATGTCCATCAGTGTGTTCTGGACATCCCCTGAAAAGCCAGTCGTCCTCAGCCAGGCGTGACGGCGTTAACGCCACTGACGTGGAAATTGCTCTGTCCAGCGAGATAGCGGTGTGGAAGCCGGGGACGGCGTCGGCCGGCATAGGCGTCGATGTCGGTGGAGGTTGTATGAGGCCAACCGGCATCAGCTGTGATCCAGGCATGGATCCACGGGGGTCTTGTGCCGTGACCGGCGCCGTCAACGACGTAGGGGCTGGAGCCAGTGCCGAAGAAAAGCGAGGACCCCCGGTCAGGCCCGCAGTGCCCAAAGGCACACTGGCACGGCCGACGGGCCAAAGAGGCAGGCCATAGTAGACAGGTATTCCTGCAGCTGGGCTGGAGTCGCCGACGGACTCGGGAAAGGCAGGTAGGCCGCCAGCTACTGCCTAGGCTCCTCCAGAGCCGCGGGGGTGGCATCACCAGCACCCTCAGATGTGTCGCGCGACAGGCTAGGGGAAGGCAAACAGCAACGCCGCTTCTTTGACTTCCTGTGCTTCGTCTTACCTGACCCAGACTGTGAAGACTTCGTCAAACGATGAGGGCAGCTCCGAGACCGGTCCCTCGACCTCCCACAGGACCGGGACCTTGAACGCCACGGAGCAGACTACCGGGCCTCAAGCAGCTTTCGGGACCGCTCCGGCAAAGTTTTCGGAGCCATGACCTGGCAATTGGGGCATGACAAGGGGTCGTGGTCGCACCCCAGGCAGTATTGACACTTGCGGTGCGGGTCAGTCACCGACATCATGTGGGTACAAGCCTCGCAAGACTTAAAACCGGGCATCCCTATACACCAGGAGTCAGAGACTCAAAAGAACAGAGACAAAAGTCCCAAAAAACTCAGTCAAAAATTGACTTGGGGTACCGCTCTCTCCGGATCTGCACTTGCTGGCGCGGGAAAAGAAAGAACTGACGTCAGCACGCGTGGGCGCGTTTAAGTAGCTCCAGCGACGTCATCTCGGCGACGACGCCAGCGACGTACGCGGAGTCGCACGACGACGCCTACTGACGCGCAGGGGTACTGCTGAAGAAAACTTTACGGATCCAGTCTGACGCCTGGGGATATTCTAAGGTAAGGAATCGATCACGAACGTGTCTCTTTCAGATGTGTTTGGTAAATGTGTGGGGTTGACCAAGTAGCTGCATTCAAAATATTGAGCTTATGGAATGTTTCTCTAGGAGGTACAAGGAAAACTCGCTTGGCTTTAAGGTAGAAGGTCTGGATACACTTGACTACCCATCTTACAATTCCTGCTTTCTAAATAGGTTGATCTTTCTGCAGGTTGCTACAAGCAGCTGGTCTGCCTTACAAAAGGGTGTGGTCTTATGTATGTAGTACATGAGAGCCCTCTTGATGTCTAAAGTGCTTGGAAATCATCGGTACTGTTGGAGCCGGTGATTCTTGGGGCCAGAGGTTTGGCATTCGAAGAGATGTGGAGGCTTTCAGAGATGGTGGCACCAACGTAGGTGTTTGCTAATGCTTCATGGTCACTGATGGGTGGCGCCAGCTCACAGTGTGATTGCAGTGCCAATTGCAACTTGGAGCCTGCTGGTGTTTTTGACACTGGCATGGGCTTTGGCGTAGAGGATGCTGTAATCTTTGTCTTGCGTAACGGTTGAGTAGGTTGAGAGACAGCGCATGCTGGGGTTGTCTGCTCCATGGGCCTGTTGTGAGGATATGTGCCAGAGTCAAGTGGTGACCCACAGACCTGGCTCGAATTCAAGGGACTAATGGCGGACCCCCCTCACGGGTGGTGCTTCACCTCCCCTCAGAGGGCTTTGGTGAGCTTAGTGACACAGTTGACCATAAACCTTTGGTGGGCTGTGTGGAGGGCTGCTGGTTGAGATCCCATTTGGAAGATCACACTCAGTTTGTCCATCTGGTTCCTTTTAAGGCCAAAGCAGTCTATTTGGTGAGCTGGCCTCCCTAGGGCTCCTCTTTATCACTGCATCTTTTTAACCTTTATATTCAACCTCTTATCCAGGCACTAGGTGACATTAACTGCAGAATATAGAACTATGCCAATGGTTCTCAACACATTTTTAGACTTGATGGCTCCTTGGCCTCTCAGGGAAACTTTCAATCAACTGTGTTTCATTTGCGATTGGATGGGAAGCAACTACTTAAAACTCAATGCTGAAAAAACTGAAATTGGGATTCTGAATAATAAAATCGGCCAGTGAAATCCTTTTTCTTGGCCTTCAGAGATGAAGGTAGCTCCCTCTATAAAAAAAATAAGAAAAAAGTTAGGTTGGCGTCTGTTATACTCCCAGCCAGTGGTGTTGCCTGTCTGGTTGGTTAGGTTCCACTGACCTTAAGCTGAGTTTGCTTTTCCTTCTCATTGGAGGAGAAGGCCGATTCTGTTGATGGTTGGTGGCCTGGCATATTTGAGGGTCCGGCTTCCTTGATGTCTTTGGCGGTGAGGGTTTTTCCCCCCCAAGATGTCTGGGGCATCTTCTGTGGTGTGTCTGTAGATCTTATGATGTGCCCAGTGTTTGTCCCTACGTTGACGAAGAGTCTTTTTCGACCTGAACGCCAGGCAGGTCTATTACTTAGCTTCATTGCGCTGAGGCAACAAATAAATTAAACACGTGGTAATGGTCAAATCAGAGGTATTTTGCATTACCGCGGGGAAGTGTTTAAACGGGGTCCGTTCCATCATCAACTACGCATTCTTGAGAAAGAACACCTTGAGGAGAGGCTTGGAGGTTTGAGTAGTTTCCAGGGGCTTGAGCCCCCCAGCCTTGCCCACTACCCAGTGATGGAAAGACTGTCAGTCCTCAGGGTTGTAGAGGTCTTGGTAGCGAGTCGGTAGTAGTACATTGTTTTAACCTATAATCAGTGCTGAAAAGAAGACTGGGAACAGTGGAGAAAGCATAGAAAGGCATTCCAATCTTGGAGTTGCACTCAAGTCCGAACCCAATGACAGAAAAAAAACATGGAATCGGTGCCAATGTGGAAGGCCAGCATAAGGAGAAACCACCATTTACCTCGTGACTCTAAAGACTTCTTCGAAGAAAAATAAATTCCAGCCTGACACTAGATGGCAGGAGTATGCAGAGCATGATTCTCTATGGCAACAAATGCTACAAACATACTTTCCTGATTTGGAATATCAGGGACATGGCAAACCCAATATAGAAATACTGAGTGTTAAAATACCTGAAATGTAGGGGGGTCCAATTTGAATATCCAGACAGAAGGGCCCGACCCATCACAATAACAATTGCTTGAAAAAAGTAAAAGCTTAGAGCAATAATTCCATTATCCTCATATCTTCGACTGTTAGAAAAGACACAAGGAAAGTGAATCCTATAGATCAGTGCAAACAAAAGAGGAAACCCTGTCCAAGGCCTCTTTGTAGGACAATATAGAATGAAGGGCCTTCTGCAAAAGCAGTGAAGAACTCAATGGTCTAGACACACTTGATTGAACAGGTTTGTGGAATGAAAGAGCAGCATGCGCAGAGAAGCGCCTTATTACTATACCCCAGAACAGTTGTGCA
Organism: Triturus cristatus; assembly: GCF_964204655.1. Lineage (NCBI taxonomy): Eukaryota > Metazoa > Chordata > Amphibia > Caudata > Salamandridae > Triturus > Triturus cristatus. The sequence continues at coordinate 938,100,339 of NC_140590.1, read as the reverse complement.
AAAATACTTATGCTGCAGTCTCACCAGGTGGCCATGTTCCTGACTAGTACCACTTAGCCCCTATGAGTGGAAGGAAGGCTTTGCGGGGGAGATAGACTGCTAGGAGCTAGCTGGAGGTGATGTGGTGCTGTTGTAAAAGGAAGTCCAGTAGCTGTAGTGTGGATTGTAGAAGATGATGCTTTATTAAGATTACAGGTAAGCTGTCAAGTAAGTAAATAGCATATAGCCCCACCAGGAACAGGCTCCTTGCTGCTCAGCCCATATCTCCACCAACACTCAAGCATTCCATTATATCACATCACCACGCACTCCAGCATTCCACTGCAGCACATTCATACTAGCTGAGCAGCAGGGACTTGGAACACTGCATTAAGATACAACACATCCCCTCTTTATATCTACAATCAAATTTACAACTGAAAATTTTGTAGGACATAAGATGGTAAAAGATGAAACAGTCCTATGACACCGAATACAATAAAAATCACAGCACTTAAAAATCACAATACAGTATAATACTGCAAATAAAAAATCACAAAGAAATAATCCTCTGCAGGCTGCGGAGGACAAAGGACACCACTGAGGTGCAACATCCTTACTCATTTCCTTCTGCACACAACAGGAAATTAATGTGCGACATTCGCATCAATTAGTGCTCAAGACCCTACACTCAACCCTAGGGTACATGACCCCAAAACGCACACATCGTTTAGCACACCTGACAGGACGGAAGGTCACAGGTAAAACAGCACAGGGTACACGACCCCACAACGCACACAAACTGCTCACCAGACAGGACCAAAAGTCTCAGGTACAACAGCATAGGGTACACGACTCCACAATGCACACAAGGCATCTACACATAGGGTATCTTTCAACCCTTACACATGCTCCCAGTGACAGGGAATATACTCATAAGGTATCTTTCAACCCTTATGCCTCCACATAGAAACTACAAACCTACTCATGAAGCAAATTCAGACTTGCATACAACAAACTACACATAGCCAGACAATTACATCAGGCATAAATCAAAATACGGCAGCAAATTCAAAACAGTACTAGTATAAACTGGTATGGCACAGTAAACAAACATTCAACAGGAAATCCTCCCCACAGGTGAATGGCTTCTCACCTGAAGTTCCTCATAAATGTCAGATACTGGGAGATGCTCCCAAGTATTTCCAAGAGTAAAGCAAGATATACAGTCAAATTGTTGCAACCCAAAAAGACCTAAATGCAGTAAACAATCCAGAGTGCTGGTGTTGTAGACTTCACATATAGTGCCACTGGTACAAAACTATTCCAGAATTTGAATGATTCAAGTCCCAAGTAGCATATTAAGTTTGAAAACCGCTTCTCACCTCATAACTGTCAAACTTCTTAGTTCCGCACATCAGACTCCTACACGTGACGATCTCACAGCTCTCAGTATAACACCCGCTTAACACGTTCAGAAGTACGGTGGCAGGAGGACTCAATTGTCACATACATCGCATAAATACAATATGTTGTGGAGCCTGATTCAAAATGACCTCCCATTGCATAGTTCTAGATGACCACACACAGCAACTCAGCAAAACCATACACCACGATGCTGTAAGAACTGCCAATGAACCGCTGCCGCCTTTGTGATCTAACAAGGTCATGTACAGCTACGCAGGATATTGCCTTCATCACACTCGCTGTAGATCATAGCTCATGGGCGTTATGGGATCCTTCGCAGACAGATGCCACAGCTAGCGCCCTCCTGAGCTCGTGGTTGCCAGCTTAAGACCCGCTGCTCGTGGCCACTGCGACTCCCACTTTGGGTCTCCTCTGGTAAGCAGCGCACAGCAGTTTAAAGGTGCAGCAGCGTCAACGTTCCATAACAGCCGGTCGCGCCTGATCTTCTTCAGCATTCTGGGCAGAAGTGGTATAGGCGGAAAGGCGTACAACAGACCGCAACTCCACTCGCGACAAAAAACGTCTCCGAACAAGTGCCGCATTGGAAATTCCAACGCGCAGAACTGATGACATTGCGCGTTCTCTAACCAAATAGATGGATACAATAGGGAGAATAGAATAGGGAGAGCCTTGGTTAGATCTAGAATAGATCTAACCAAGGCTCTCCCCACTGCCGAAAGAGGCCTTGCGCCATGTCCGAGTTTAGACGCCATTCGTGATCCATCATGCACCGGCGGCTGAGTTTGTCCGCCCTGGCGTTCTGAGAACCTGCCAGGTGTTGAACCACCAAGGTAATGCCTTGAAGTCCCAGCCACGTCCAGAGGCGCAGAGCCTCCTGACAAAGAGTCCACAACCCCACCCCGCCCTGTTTGTTGCAATACCACATGGCGGTGGTGTTGTCCGTGAACACCTGCACTACACTTCCCCGGACAGAGGGAAGGAATGCCTTCAGTGCAAGTCAGATCGTCCGCAGCTCCAGAAGGTTGATATGGAGCCGGGACTCCGCCGGAAACCAGAGACCTTTGTTCTCCGCCTTTCCCATGTGGCCTCCCCAGCCCAGGAGGGACGCATCCGTCACAACCGTGTGCTCTGTTTGGCGAAGTGAGAGGGATCTGCCAGTGACCCAATCACGATTTGTGAGCCACCACTGCAATTGCCGTGCAGTGCCCTCCTAGATCTGGACATGATCGAACAGGTTGCCCTGATGCTGCGCCCACTGGAACTTCGGGTCCCACTGCAGAGCCCGTATATGCCATCTGACATGCGGCACCAGCAGGATGCAGGAGGCCATCAGGCCCAGAAGCCGGAGGGACATCCTGACTGAAACCCGGGATAGATGCTAAAAGAGCGAAACCATAGCCTGAATATCCCGGACTCGCTGTTCGGGAGGATAAACCCGAAACAGCGTTGAATCCAGAACCGCTCCGATGAAAGGGAGTGTCTGAGAGGGACTCAGGTGCGACTTCGGCACATTGAAGGAGAACCCCAGCAGATGCAGGAGGTTGGCCGTAGTCTGGAGGTGGGAGACAACTGCCTGGGGCGAACCCGCCTTCAACAGCCAGTCGTCGAAGTAGGGGAAGACTGACACCCCTGACCTGCGCAGATGAGCTGCGACCACCGCCATCCCCTTCGTGAACACCCGAGGGGCACTGGTAAGACCGAAGGAGAACACGGCAAACTGAAAATGCTCCTGGCCTACCGTGAACCGCAGGTAACGCCGATGGACCGGCAGGACGGGAATGTGAAAATAAGCATCCTGCAAGTCCAACGCTACCATCCAGTCTCCAGGGTCCAGGGAAGACAGGACCCGAGCCATAATCAGCATCTTGAACTTCTCCTTATGGAGGAAGCAATTGACGTCCCTGAGGTCCAAGATGGGGCGCAGCCCCCCCCCGTCCTTCTTGGGGACCAGGAAGTAGTGGGAATAGTAACCACTCCCTACTTCCTGATCGGGACGTACTCAATGGCCCCCCTTGGCCAGGAGGGCCGAGACTTCCCGACGGAGAAGAGCCAAATGATCCCCCGACATGCGGTGGTACCGAGGTGGCATGGCTGGAGGTGAGGACAAAAAGGGGAGCGAGTAACCGTGGCATATTATCTGCAGCACCCACTTGTCCGACGTAATCTCGTGCCAGTGGTGGAGGTGCCCCCTGAAGGTCGGATTAGGAAGGTTTCGAGGCGGAAGCGGCCGGGGTGGAAGTGGACTGCCCCGCACGCTGGTTAACAGACCCGCCACTGAGGAACCCGCGTCTGCTGTCCCACTGAGGCTGGTTCTGCACAGGCTTGCTGGAAGAGCGCGCCTGGGCACCCCCGCCCTGGCCACGAAAGGAACGAAACCCTGTTGTGGCAGGAGTTTGAGGAAAGACCCAAAGACTTGGCCGTGGCACGAGAGTCTTTAAAGCGCTCCAGGGCATTGTCAGCCTTATCACCAAAGAGGCTGGGGCCATCGAAGGGCATGTCCATGAGCGAGCTCTGGACATCGGGCGAAAAGCCAGTGGAACGCAACCAGGCGTGCCGCCGCAACCTGATGGCAAACTTCGCCGCATCCTTGCCCTCCGCAATTGCTTGGGAAAGGACAGTATGGACCTCCTCAGAGCACTGAGGCAGAACCTCCGCCATCGAATCCCACACTGCGTGGGAGTAACGGCCCAACAAGCAGGTGGTATTAACCGACCTCAACCTCAAACTGGCTGAGGAGAACAAACTCTTGCCATATTGGTCCAGCCTCAGAGTTCTTATCCGGCGGAGCCGAGGGAAAGGCACTCTGCCCTGTCGAGGCCTGAATGACCAGGGTCTCAGGCGTGGGGTGAGTTGTCAAGGCGGGATCACCAGGCGCCGGGCGATGACGCCTAGCGACGTTCTTATCCACCGGCGCCCCCGAGGCCAGCCGCAACCAAGTACCCAAGAAGACTTCGGCAAGGGCCTCATTGAAAGGGAGCAGCGGCTCCGACGACGCAGACGCCATCTGGAGCACCTCCGTAAGGAGGTTGGTTTTAAGGGCCACCGTAGGGAGGTCGAGGTGGAGAGTCTCCGCGGCTCGACGCAGCACCATAGTGTAGGAAGCGCCCTCCTCCATAGTAGGCGGAGGCGAGGCAAACCCCGGGTCAGAAGACACATCAAGTTCACCACGTTCACCCACGTCTTGAAGGTCATCCACCCAATCCTGCTCGGAGTCACAATGCCGCGCAAGGGGGTCCTCGGAGCCATCCCAGTCCTCATCCGGCTTCGGGGTAGAAGGAGCCGGTCGTGGCGGCAGGACCAGAGCCGGAGAGGAGCCCAGCGGCACTGGGACTAGCGCCGGCTGGGGCCAAACCGGAGCTCCATCCCAAGGAGGATCCCAGGTCGGAACGAAATGGCCCGAGAACCGAGGCAGGGGTGGGATAAACGGCACCCAGTGCGGCGCCTGTGGTGGCACCAGGGCCGGAGCCAGGGGCGTTGCACCTTGTGGCGTCGGGGCCTGAGCTGCAGGCGCTGGATCCAGTGGCTCCGGGGCTGCCGCCGGAGTCGGTGCCGCCGGGTCAACAGGATCTGGACACAGGGCCGCACGGCCCGCAGGTGCACCGGCGGGAGCCCGAGGCCTAAACAGGCAGTCCAAGGCAGCAAGAAACTCTTGCCGCTGTGCGGGAGTCGCCGACGGACCCGGGTATAGCGGGTAGGCCACGGGACTCCCAGGCTCCAGAGGAGCGGCCGGGGCAGAGCCCCTGTCCCCCACGTCCGCCTCCGGGGAGCGACGTCGGAGAACGAACACGCGTCTTCGACTTCTTCTTATGGCATCGCTTACCAGAATCTGAAGGTGAAGACTTAAGAGTCTGAGGAGCGACGACCGCAGTCCCGCGAACGGCCCCTAGACCCAGAGCGGCAGTGAGAGTGCCGGACCTCCAGCAATTTCCGGCGCTGCTCCTGTAATGACTTCGGGGCCATGGCACGGCAGTCCCGACAATCCCGGGAGTCGTGGTTGGTCTCCAGGCAGTAGAGGCAGACATCATGGGGGTCCGCCACAGACATATTACGGTGGAACGACCCTCAAGACTTAAAGCCGGGCATCCCTACGTGCACCAGGAGACAAGAGGAGAAGACAAAAAGTCTCAAAAAGTGGTCAAAAATTGACCGAGGTACGTGCTCAATCCGGATCTGCTCTTTCGGCGCGGAAAAAGAAAGAACTGACGTCAGCGTGCATGGGTGGCACCCAAGTAGTCTCCGTGACGTCGTCCCGGAGTGCACGACGCCAGTGACGGGCGCGGAGCCGCACGGCGCCGCCTGCTGGCGCGGAGCCGCACGGCGCCGCCTGCTGGCGCTCAGCGGTACTGCTAAGCGGAAACTTTCCGGATCCAGACTGACGCCTGGGGATTATTCTAAGGTAAGGAATCTATCACTAACATGTCTCTTTCAGATGATCACATATTGGACTACTTAACACATTAAACTACCATGGCTGTCCGATTGGTATCGTGAATTTCTGATGCGGCCGATTGAAAGGGATGAGATCCTACTAGCCCTCTCTGGCATGACGGCGGGAAGCCCGCCCGGAGGGGATGGCCTCACAGTAGTCTTTTATAAGGCGTTCATTGACCTTTTGCTTCCACACTTGCTCACGCTGTTTGGGGACATGTGCACCTCCGGCACCATGCCGCCTTCCATGAGGGAGGCTGTCATAGTGGCTATACTCAAGCCGGGTAAGCCCCCGGACGACTGTGCCTCGTATCGTCCACTATCTCTAATGAATGTGGACACAAAAATCTGAGCGAAAATATTGGCCAATCGTTTGGTCCCACTTGTCTCAACTTTGGTGGCCCCGGAACAGGCAGGATTTGTTCCGGGCAGGAACCTGACATACAACTTGCGCACTGTCTTTGCTGCCTTGCAACACACTAGGCTGGAGGTCCCTGCTTTAGCGGTCTTCTTGGATAGGGGGAAGGCGTTCGACTCCGTTGAATGGCCCTTCTTGCGGCTGGTCCTCACGCGTATGGGAGTGGGTGAGGTGTTCCTCCAACGTCTCGTGCTGCTGTATTATTCCCCAACGGCACTTATTAAAATAGGCTCCCTGGTCACTAACACTATACAAATCTCTAGAGGCACAAGACAGGGTTGCCCCCTGTCCCCTATCTTATATGCCTTGGTTGCGGAGCCCCTAGCTCGTGCTCTCCGGGAGTACCATGATCACAGAGGCATACGCTTCCCTAACTATAGTTTGATCGTCTCCACTTATGCGGTTGACACATTACTTTATGTCCGCAACCCTGAAACCAACCTCTCCCCGGTCTTAAGGGAGGTAGTGCTCTTTAGTTCCATGTTTGGCCTAAAAGTCAACTGGAACAAATCCATTATGTTCCCCCTAATGCCGGCCACGATGGCCTTTGAGCCCGAATATCCTCTGCAGTGGTCTACTGAGGCGGTGCGCTACTTGGGGGTCAAACTTCATGCAGATTCTGAGGTGGTCCTTAAATGAGAATTACGGAGTTGCAATTAGTAAGCTTGAAGATGATGTTGACCGCTGGATATGCCTCCCTTTGTTGCTGATGGGCAGAGTGTCCCTTATGAAAATGATTATTTTGCCGCGCTTCCTTTTTCTTTTCACAAATGTACCTATAGTGTTGCCCCAAGTGCTCTTTCAATGACTTCAGTCTCTTATGGTACGCCTTGCTTGGGCAGGCAAGCAGGCATGCGTCGCCTGGCACATACTCACACTGCCGTACTCTATGGGAGGACTGGGTGCGCCGGATTTTGACCTATATTATAGAGCTGATCAAAGTGTGCAAGCATATCATTGGATACATGGTCCGCTTGACATACCGCATGTCCGGATTGAAATGATAGTCGCCGCCCCTAGACCCCTCCCGGCCTTGTTGTTTACTTCACCTGATAGACGTACAGGCAAATTGGATTCCCTAAATTCAGTTACTCACGCCTGGCATCATTTGTTGACTCTTCAGGCAGGCAACATTTTGTACTCCCCAGTGGCTCGCCTCGAGTGGTGCCACTGGCTCGCACCATGTAAAGACAGGGGGGTTATAGCAGCTCTACAAACGCTCAAGGCTCTATACATAGTTGATCTATTCATGGATGGTGTTGCACGCACATGGGGCGACATGACAGGGATAGAAGACACCCCGACACTCCTAGCTAAATTCCAATTCCACAGAGTTAGACATGCTCTCAATGACTTACTGAGAGAGGATATGGCAGAACCTCCCGAGATGCCGCCCCTACCTGCCCTTCTTAAAGCACAATCACCGGCTAAGATGGTGTCTAGGATCTATCACACTACAATAGCCACTAGGGGAAGGAAATACACTAAATCAAGACTGGCCTGGCAGCGTGACTTGCATAGCGACCTCACTGACAACATATGGTCCTATTGCTGCACGAGCACAAAGCATACAACATTGAATGGCTGGCATAGGTTGGTGCATTTAAAATTTCTTAATAGAGTCTATTACACTCCGGAGCGCCTGCATCGATATGGTCTAAGATAAGCATCCACATGCGATAGATGCAATGCATGGTCTGCGGACTTCTTACATTTAGCTTGGACGTGCCCAGGGATTGCCCGGTTCTGGGGTCTGATTTTTGACGAACTAAACCGATTTACTGAGCTGGTTCCTGACCCGCTGCTTGCCCTGCTTGGGTACTCTAAACCTATCCCTAAGGCAAAGCGGCGGCTGATAGACATGGGTTTAGAGGTGCGTGGCTATCTGCTGGATGCGCCGCCCTACACCTACACTAGCTCAATGGTCCAAAGATATGATGTTTTGCTATACCCAGACTGAAAATTATAGTGATATGTTACCGCCTCGCAACAATAAGAATTGTACGGCGAGCAGGAATACTCCCGATACGGGTGTTTTAGGGTCCTTAATAAGCGTTTTTTTGCAGTGGATCTGGTTGAAAAAGTTCTTCTGCTCGAGGTCGACCTTTAGGTACTGATTTTTTCAGTGCCAAAGGCTTACCCGGCACAGATTCCAAAGCGGATCTGTGCTCTTCAGGCTTGAGAGAGTGAGGCTTTTTAGTCTCTGAGGGGGCCTGCGGGACCGGTTGTTGTTTCGGTTCCGAGGGTTTTTTCGGTGCCGGTGGTGTTGCACTTGGTTCCGATGGTTTTTTCGGAGCGGATGGCTGGAGTACATTTCGGTGTCGATGTGGTAGTCCGCACAGTGGAGGAAGAGGGTTTATTTTTCGGTGCCAGGGTCTTGGTGTCGGCTCCGACGGCAGGCTGACTCGATCCTGAGTGGCCTAAAGGCTTAGTTGTAGACTTCTTTGCTGGGCCCGGAAGCGGGCGTGAGAAGTAGTGTCCCGGTGAGCACCTAGGCCTGAAGGAGAAGGTGTCACCGAAGCCGTTTTGGGGGTTTTAGGGAGGGGGTCGGGTCAGTACTTAAAACCCGCTGCCCAGGAGTGATGTCTTCGACGTCGGCATCCTCTTCGGAGTCGTTGCTGAGGTGTTGTTTGGCCCGCTCCTTCTCTGGTACATCGACGGCCTCGTGGAAGATGTCGTCGGGAATGGATGTCGACGAGCGAGCCATGGTTCGTCGAGCTCGACGGTCCCAAATAGTCTTTTTGGAGCGGAAGAAGGCACAAGCTGTAAAGTCTCTGGCCTCGTGCTCCGGTGAAAGACACAGGTTACACACCTCATGAAGATCTGTGAGAGGAAACATCGATCCACACTGAGGACACTTTTTAAATGGAGTCCTTTCCATGAGCCACGTGCTGTGGCCTAGGTAGGCCTTCGTTGACGACCGGAACCTAAGACTTCGAAGTTGAAGATGCACGTCGATTAGGAATCGCGATCGAAAACAATACCGGAGAAAGGTGAAGGATTGCGCGTCAAAAGTTGTATTGTTTACCGAACTGGAGCGCGAGAAACACATCCGAGCCTGATGGCGGAAAAAAACAATCTGAAGATGGAGCCGATGCCCATGCGCACTATCATCCAAAGGAGGAGTCACCTATCTCGTGACTTCCAAAGACTTTTCCAAGACAAAAACAAGTGCAAACATCCGGGCCCAACACCAGATGGCGATCTAGGCATAGTGTGTGATCGGCAGCTCATATTACCTGAATATATATATATATATATATATATATATATATATATATATATATATATATATATATATATATATATATATATATATATATATATATATATATCTTTCTATCTGTCTGTCTATCTGTCTATCTTCCAACAAAATTCGCCCTGAGGCAAAGAAGGAATAGAAGTTTGACTGGACTGGGAACATCGATTATAGAAAATAAACGGCTCTTCAACCGCCCTGCTGTCGGCGTGTCTTTGCCTCAGGGCGAATTTTGTTGGGATTTGATTGCGGTAGCCTGGTCGCAGAAGACGCGCCACCATGGGACACAAGACATAGGGACAAAGAATTGAAAGGTTTTAAGTCGTTTGAATGGCACAGCGGGGGAAGGAAACAATATAACCGGCCATCCCAGAGCTCACTGTGGTGAGGTATATGGACAAAGATTTTGCAGATAGTAATGAAACCACTGGGGGACATTGTTTGCTCGGAATTGAATACTACATGTACCATCATGCATTTCATAGAAACTTACCTGTGAGCCCACTGGGGATGAATAAGGAGCATGCGGTTAATGGCGCCTGTGAGCAGTTTGGCAGTACACTGCAAGCTCACCTCTGACGAAGGAGCTGTTAAGCCCCGAAGCGCGTAATGAATAGAAGTTTTACTGGACTGGGATTGTCGATTTTAGAAAATAAACAATTCTTCAACCGCCCTGCTGTCGGTGTGTCTGTGCCTCAGGGTGAATTTTATAGGGATTTGATTTCGGTAGCCTGGCCGCAGAAGACACGCCACCATGGGACTCAAGACATGGGGCCAAAGACTTGAAAGGTTTCGAGTTGTTTGAATGGCACAGCGGGGAAGGAAACAACATAACCGGCCATTCCAGCTCAGAGCCCACTGTGGAGATGTATATGGACAAAGACTTTGCAGATATTACTGAACCCATTAGGGGAACATTGTTTGCTCGGAATTGAATACTACAGGTACCAGCATGCATTTCATAGAAACTTACCTGTGAGCCCACTGGGGATGAATAAGGAGAATGCGTTTAATGGCGCCTGTGAGCAGTTTGGCAGTACACTGCAAGTTCTCCTCTGCTGAAGGTGCTGTTAAGCCCAGAAACGCGCAAGGAATAGAAGTTTTACTGGACTGGGTACGTTGATTTTAGAAAATAAACGTTCAACAATCACTGCCGCTATGCCTCGCGTCCCGGGTGCGAATCTCCAGCGGTGGGGAGCCGCTATACGTACATTAGCCGTGGCAGACAAATCTATGTCGGCCAAAGAAGGGAGCACTCACTGCAAATGTAGCGATGTCAGTCACTGACATCGATATATTCGTAGTGCCGAAACGCGTCTGCCAGTGCTGGGAGGTTTCGCACATTAAAAGCATCTTGCTATAATTTTCCGAGAGTGCTCTCTTCTTGGCCGACATTGATTTGCCTACCTGAAGGGATATAGTGCTGAAATTCTTCTAGAACAAGTCTGGGAGAAAATCTTTCTTCTCACAGGAGTGTTCCGGAGGGTGGTACAACCTGATTGATTGAAACTTAAGTTCAGTCTTTTTTTTTCTTCTTCAAATGACTATGATATGTTACTAAACTTAAGGGCCTATGGCCTTTGTAGTCTATACCCATCATTGCATTGCTTTTCTAAGCTACTGTCGGACTCCCATCTGAACTTTGGGAAATGATTCAATCATGTGACTCTATGAAAGATCCAATACTGGTTAAATAACAATATGCATTTTAGACGGTCTCCCACGTGTGATTCTACAAAGACAACACTACAGCTCTGACAAATTTGAAAAATATTTTTCTTACTTTACATTTTCAGTGACAAGACCAATAAATGTGTTTGGTGGATTCAACGATCTAATCAATATCTGTGCACAATAAAACAATTAAGTTTTTGAATAGCTGCTAAATATAACTTTAGACCATATAATGTCTTTGCTTGCACATAAAATGATGCAAGATGTTTGCCGTTAGCAATATATTTTAAAAATACCAGTAGAGGTTTACCTTGATTGAATTCTTGACGCAGTTATGTTGGGCTTTTCTTCATGAGAATGGCGAAGTTCTGATGCAAATCGTCGGTCCGTTATAGCATTCATTTCAGGTGTGAAGTGCATCTCTTGGCTTTTTCCCCCACTGCTGCCCTCACTATTGCAATCTGTACTGTCTAGATTATCAGAGTCGCTATTGCCATCATTACATACACCTCCACCTCTAGGTTCTCCATTTATTTTATTTTTATCTGCTCTTTGTTGCGCTAAAGACATGTGCTCATCTTGCAATATTATTTCAGTGATCTGAGAAGTGTCTTTTGTTTTGTTTTTCTTGTTCTTCCTGTTTGTACTAGGTGTTGTTACAACATTTGCCCTCTTTTTTCCAAAGACACTTGTAAAGGTGGCTGAAGTTGCAGAAATACCAATCGTGGTTGTAGTTGTAGCAGACGGAGGCTCTATAGGAACATCTTCCTCCACTAAAGGGAAAAAATGTAGAAGACAAGGTTTTCTAACTAAGTCAACAGCATTAATAAAATACATTTTCAAGGCATGAACTAATTGAATTAACTTGATAAATCTGAATTAATGTTAGCTGATTATAGTGTTAAGCTAAATGTCCTAAGGCCAAGTGAAGAATAATTATTTAACTGAACACAAAAGGTCTAGGTTTAACAACAGAAGTCGAAAAACCAAAGGATTGGAATGGTACTGTAAAACATTCAAACAGGAGGAGATAACTGCTCAGTAAATAAGTAAGGCTTAACATGATCATATGTGTGCACCAGGTCACACAGTTTTCCCACCAATTATACAACCAGATACATATCACAACGTGCCTGGATGTGGAAAATAATTTTGAACTACAGGCTGCTCCAATGGGCTCAACGAGTGGAGACACCCATGCATTGTCAAAGAAAGTTATGAGTGAGTATCATGAAGATACTGCATATACCAATGATATCACTGGTACCACGATTCCCCGTAAAGTTAAAAAAAAAAAAAAAAAAAAAAGCTGGATCAAGCAGAGAAAAAGCTTACTAAATACAGAACAACCAACCTCCAAAGCATCAGAATGAGAGGAGTAGTGATGGCAAAGAGCAATCTACTGAAAGACAACATCCATTAAAAAAAAGTGTTCCTAAAGGTAGATTTTCCAATGAACACTACTTTGCACATATTCCTCTTCTAAAAAGATTTTTCCTCTTTTAAACAATCACATGAGGGTCCAGAGAGAATACAACAATAAAACTATGATATGTGGGATAACAGAACAATCAAATTGTGTCCAGTTACTTGACTGTGCACAGAAGCCCATGGGTGTTCTTGGCAAAAAATGTCCGAAATGACACATCTATCAACATGGCCAAATAAAGATGGTTTGCCTCTTCTGAAATGTGATTTGATACCTTTGGTGGTTCTGTTATTCTAAGGTCATTATAGCGTGATGCACCGTACAACATTTGAAATAATTCTAGATTAGAGCATAAACAATCTTTTCTGCTGAAGGGTCATCAATGAAGAAAAAACATACTTACCCGCGGAATCAGTTCTTTAACAAGGGTATCTTTATTTAAATGATGAACAGTTAGTAGCCCCAGAAACGTGCTGAAATCGAGAACAATCTTTAAAAGGAAAGAAAAAAAAGATACTTACCTTCAAATATTCTTTCTGGTGGATACTTATCTATCTGCAGATTTCTCACCTTTTGAATATTCCCAGGCATCTCACCTATGGCAGCAGATGAGGTTGGCCCCCTTATGTCGCCTGGTGCAGCACTGATGTGACTTCACTGGAGTTCTATCTCGACCCCGGATTCCGTAAGGAGTGGCAAAACTGTGCAACATGGAACAGGCAAAAGGGCCATCCCCTTTCACCTCTGAATCTTAAGCAATAATGCTTTGCGAATTTGTCAAGTGAGGCCCATATTGTCATACATCTTTGTGATGGTCATTCTACTGGCCGCTGACAAGGTACGTGCGTCTGCTCTTGTGGAAGGACCCCAGATTACTTCTAGTGGTTTCTTTTTAGCAAGAACATAGTAAACACAAGACGATGGGCGGAGTGTGTAGGAAAGTGGCTCTGTATATGCTGTTCCCAAATAAGTACAGTGTGCAGAGTCCACAGTCCCCAGAGGTTTGGCAGAGGCTAAAGTTAGATATAACCTTACTCTCTAAAGTGGTAGCTTGGTCGAGCAGTAAGGCACTATCAGAGGACAGTGTAAAGCATTTGTTGAACACACTCAGTCAGCAAATGGTCTCACACACTCGAGAACTGAACTCTAGGCCAATGGTTTGTATATAAAAATATATGGTTGTTTTATTTTAGAACCAACAATAGGTATCAAAATATACTTTCTCAGAATGAGATGCTTTAGTTGAATACTTTGCAATGGCAATAGACTTTTAAATGCAATAGTTACAGTTTGTTGCAATAGGCAACACAATTTCAAACACAATAATACATTGAGCTCAATGGGAATTTCAAGTTAAATGCAATTGATTACTTTTCCAACTCCAGGACTGGATCCTAGATTCAGTCCTGGGACAGTTCCTAGAAACAGGTGAGTAAATACGATCTAGTTACTGTGGTGATTTTTAAGCATTATTTTGGTATTTTAAAAGTTGACACTTTAAAACTTTTTCTAATGAAATTAACAATGTTATCCTATGGAAGGAAATTCACTTAGCAGGTAAGTGGGGTTATTGTTACTTTTTCTAGCTCAGTGTTGGATCCAGCACTAGTGTACCACCTGTAAGCAGTTGAGAGAATGCGTTTAGGTTATTCAGGCGATTTTTAACAAATATTTGTAATTTTGCAAAATCGACACTTAAAAGCTTTTTCAGCAAAAACCAGGCAATGTTATCCTATGGAAGGCAATTCAAGTTGCAGGTAAAGTATGTTCTCGTTACTTTTGTAATCCAGTGCTGGGCTCCTAGGCTCAGTAATGGGACATCTATCTAAAACAGGTAAGTAATTACGTTTTCACAGTTGTACGATTTTTAAAGCATATTTGTAGTTTGCAAAAATCGACACTTAGAAGAAATTTCACAGAAAAACAGTCAATGGTTTCCTATGGGAGAAAATTGAGTTAGCGGTAAGGGTGGTTGTAATTACTTTTCAGGGTCAGTGCTGGGCACCAAGGTCCAGCACAGGGATGTCTCCTAATAGCAGGTGAGTATTTTCGATTTCGCTACTCGGTTGATTTTAGGTGAATATTTTAAGTTTTAGAAACTCTCCACACAGAAGAATTTTCAAGTGAAACCAGCCAATGTTACCCTATGGAAGAAAAGTGAGTTATCTGCTTTTGGGTAAGTACTCGACTGGCAGAGTTAAGGTGCTGGGCATACACTCGGGGGTCTCCCAGGGTCAGGTAAGTACAGTTGTTACACCCTCAGCGGCACTGGGGCAGCCGGGTGCAGAGTGAGGTAGGCCCAATGTTATCCTCTAGGAGGCAGGGGGCCCGTGGTTGGTGGCTGCTGGCTAGTAGGCCACGTGGCTGTGGGAGCTGGGCTCCTGGTCACTTGCTCAGGGCAAATGGGTCAGTAGGTTGGAGTAGAAGTTGCACTGTCAGGGCCACTCGGGCGGCTGGGTGCAGGGTGCTTTTGAGCAGTCGGGCGTTCAATGGATTGCAATGGAGAAGCTCAAGAATGAACAAAGGCTGCAAGCTCGGGGACGAAGATTCTTTAGGTGCGACCACCACTTTGAGAGGTAAGTTGGGTAGTTGGAGGATAGGTAGGTACCCAGGAGTGGGCACAGGGGGCTGCAGGGCGCCGGGTGCAGGGGTGCCTTTTGGTGTCGGGAAATCTTACCCTCTGTTGATCGTGGTTGGGGGGGGTCCCTGGTTCTGAGGCTGCAGGCGTCGTCAGGAGCGTCGAGGTGGATCCTTGGGTGCCGGATTTGGGGTCACAGTCGCTGGGGGGACGTCCTCGGGTCTTTGTCCACTCCAGCACAGGCCAGGCTTGGCTGGTGCAGAGCGTGCAGGGTTCGCGGTTCCTGGCTGATGCCAGGGGTCAGTTACTTGCTTTGAGCAGTACCACTACCCCTGGGAGTCCCAGATGCTTAGAGTCACAAGGTAGCCAGGTCCTCCGGGGTTTGTGAGGTTGCTGGCCATCGGAGATACCGGAATTTAGCAGGAGCAGGATCGAGGGTCGACAGGCCGGTAGGGCTGGGGCCAAAGCAGTTGGTGTCTTTCTCTTGTTAGCAGCTGCACGGCAGGTCTTCTTGCTTCTTGATCTTCTTTGCTGTTTCGGAATCTAGATATAAGGAAGTAAAGTTCAGGGTGCCCCTAAATACTAAATTTAGGGGCGTTACAGGTAGGTAAAGGGCAGGGACCACTGGGTCCCTGCCCTGGGGTGGGTACACCCCCCTATCCTGCCACTCTCCTGTGGGAGGGGTCAGTGGCCTAGTCCTGATTGGGCAGGGCTCCCCATCTTCAATCTTCAAGATGGCGAGAGCCCGGAGATGTGCTTCACTTCGCCTCCCCCAACTGAGGGGTGGGGTTGGCAGAGGCTGGCACACCCCCTGTCCTTCCTTGGGGTTTCGGGACCGGGTCTACCCGCCAGAGTGGGGGTTTAAAACCAGTAGGGGCCAGTTGCTGAGTGCAGCAAGTGGCCTGGTGAAGCTCACAAAGGCGGCATGCCTTTGAAGCTTCCCCTGCCCATCCTGGAGGAGGAGACCTAGCACCTCGCCCAGGATGTGCATTGTTGCAGGCCCAGGAGAGCGGATGGCTCTCTAACCAGGGGTCCAGTAACATGTCTGCTGTGTGGCAGCCTAAGCAGCCCCTAAGACCAGACGTGGATTGTAGGTTAGGTTCAGGGGGCATCTCTAAGATGCCCTCTATTGTGCATTGTACATTAAATCCTGCACTGGCATCAGTGCAGGTTTAATGTGCTGAGAAGTTTGATACCAAACTTCTCAGTCTTCAGTGAAGCCATCATGGTGCTGTGGAGTTTGTGTTGACGATCTCCCAGCACCATATACTTTTAAATGGCAGCACTGCACATACAGTGCCCAGGAATGGACCTGGGTACTGTAGGGGCACAGGGCTCATGCTCCTGTACCCACACCACTGGCATAGGGCACCCAGCTAGAGGGGTGGCTTATGTATGCCAGGGCAGTGCATGTTGTGGGCATGGTTCACAGGGATGTGTGCCATGTCGACTCTCTGTTTCGTTCTATACCCAGACACATAGCCTGCAAGGGCAGTGTGTTTGTGTCAGGGTACAGGGCCTCTAAGGGTGGCACAATAGGTGCTGCAGCCCTTAGGGGCCTTCCCTGGTCACAATGCCCTGGGTACCTACTGTACCATTTACCAGGGGCTGACATGTGGCTAGGGTTTGCTATTTGGGTTTTAGGTTTCAGCACAGTTTTTAGGGAAGGAACATAGGCCCTGGGCACCTGATTGGCAAAAGCCCAGGGCACACTCAGTCAAAGTACATTCAGCAATTCAGTAAAAAGTGGGGGCATACCATGCAAGAAAGATGGCACTTTCTCACAGAGTGCTTAAACTTTTCAATCACTCACTTTCAATCAAGACATCTGGGTTAAATCCATTGTTCTTTTGCTAACTATGCCTCCCCAGTTTGCGTCCAGTCATATGCAAATCAGTCCTGACCCTGCTTCCCATGGGAACAGTCCAGCCCGAACTGCCAGGCCAGGTCCTCCCTGGACCAGAAACAAGCATCCTGGCACCTGTTTCGGGGTATCACTCCTCATCAACCAGGCTAGCTTGAATCCAGTGGCACAGCGAGCAAGGGACCCACATCTGGGCATACTCTTTTTTTTTTGGTGTCCTCATTTTGCCGCTTAACTTGTTGGGAATACTCCCTTTCCCTTAGCGAGCCAAACGGGAAAAGAGTCATTCCACACAAGAAATCTAGCTGCTTCCACTCCAACCCCTCTTAAGCATGACACGCAGAAGAAGGGGACCAGGACAGACAGCTATTTATTGGCTTAATCCTTGGACCCCATTCCTCTGACACCAGTCAACCAACATATCCCAAACTTTCCTTCGACTGCCTGGATCACATGCCATATCCTGTTTACTGATATAAATGATGATGTTTTTACACTCTGAAAAAAGGATGGGGATTGTAGATTTCCACGCTCTACATATCTCTTCTACCCAATAAAATAACAAAATATTAATCTTGCTGCTCTCTTATTTAAGAAAACAGAATTATCATGAATTCCCAAAAATATGAGTGAGGGGGTTACTTTTAACCGTGTTCCAGTTACTTCCGACAAGAATTCACATAGGTCCGACCAATAGTTAGAAATCTCTGGGCAAGTTAAAAACATATGATAGTCATCTGCTAAAGGATCTTGACACCTTGAACACAGATATTGATTTCCGGTAGTTTTTGTAAGTTTTACCGGGGACCAATATGCTCTATATAAAGTAAACAGATGGTTACGTTTTAAAAAGGCAGGTTTGACTATCTCTCGAAGCAATGCAAATGAGGTCATCCAGGTCTCAATAAGATTAATATTAACAACATCATGACTCCAGATCTTTTGAATGTCTTGATCAATGTCATCTTCCGCTTCAATAAGAATTCAATACCAAAGAGCAATTTCTCCTTTGATACCGCCAGGTTTCATCGCTTAAATTAACCAGGAATCATCCTTCTGTTCCTCCCAATTTTGCCTGTCCCACCAAGCGGAGAGTTGATAGAATTTAAATCTGGTTAATTGTCCCCGAGTACATGCTTTCAAAGACTCCCAAGTGACCAAATCCGCTCCCATTCTCAGATCTCCCCACCTTAAGATACCCGCTTGTTTGAATGGTAGACTGAGCTTATCTTCCAAGCAGGCTGGGGTACCGGGGGAACCCCATATTGGAGCATGATCAGAGTAATACGATATTCCAAGTTTTTCCGAATAAACACCCTTCTTTACTGCTGCAATAAGATCTTCAATTTCACTTTTTTGAATAATTTAGCATCCCCGAACTTAAAAAGAAATTGCCTATGTTCTTCGCCAAGATCACCTAGCATTGCCCCATATAAGAGCCCTGATGCAGAATCATCTGGTCTATTTAGTAACATCCTAAAGTTTTTAAAATGAAAAAGCCAGAAATCCGGAAAAGCCAGTCCCCCCTTCTCCAACCTTCTCCTTAACCTCTTCCAAGATATACGGGAGCCCTTAGAAGCCCAAACAAAACTACCAATCTTACCCTGTAATTTTCCAATTTCATTTTTATCAAATGAAAGAGGTATTGTGTTAAAAAGAAAGGTAACCTTTGGAAGTACAATCATTTTTATTAGGTTGACCCTACCATATAGGTTGAGAGGGAGATTTGCCCATCTTGTCAATAATTTCCCTACTTCCTGGCTAATCCTCCTCCAGTTAACCCTTGGAACATCCAGTAACCTCTGCGTAATTGTAATACCTAAATATCTCATTTGATTTTTTGCTCCGGGTGTCGGAGAAGGTTGGTTCCACTCCATAATTTCAGTTTTATCACGGTTGACCCTGTATCCCGAGACCTTCCCAAACAATTCTGCCTTAATCATCAAATTGGGTATAGCCTCCTTAGGGTTAGTAGTGTACAAAATAAGATCATCAGCATATAAGGCTAATTTAACCTCCAAATCCTGAAATCTAGAAGGAGAAGTGGAAATATCTTGTCTAATAGAGGCAGCAAAAGGTTCAATATAGATATTAAATAAGAGGGGAGACAACGGGCAGCCCTGTCTAGTTCCTCGCCTTATATTAAACGATTCCGTTAACTCCCCATTTACTAACACTCTGGCTCTAGGATCGCTATATAAAGACTGAACCGCTTTTATTAAGTTCTCGGGAAATCCGAAAACTTTCAAAGTCTCCCAAAGATAAGGCCAATAGACCTGATTGAACGCCTTAGCGGCGTCGACTGCTACTGCTGTCACAGGGAGATTTAGAGATTCAGCCGGATCAATTACGCTGAACATTGTAAAAGTCAATTCGTTAAGTTGCCTTCCAGGAACAAAGCCCCTCTGATCCTTATGAACTACACTCTTAATTATCTTTGCAACCCTAGCTGCCAGTATCCCTGTGAACATCTTATAATCCACGTTCAGCAGAGATATGGGCCTATAGGACTCTGCAGACAACGGATCCTTATTTGGTTTTAAAATTAAAACAATCGTTGCCTCAGCCCAAGATGTCGGAGGATCCTCCCCTTCCCTCAAGATAGCATTAAAAAGTTTTTTTATCATAGGTATTATACTGACCTCGAGGGAAGAGTAAATTTCTATTGGGAGGCCATCTGGCCCAGCGGCCTTCCCTCCAGCCATCCGACTCATTTGTGTCCTAATCTCCTCTTCACTTATCTCTGAAGCAAGAGAGTCTTTTTGGTGTGCACTCAATAGAGGAAGATCCAAATTTCCTAAAAATTGCTCTATTTTTACCAATCCTGGAGTAATATCGTCTTTATATAACTTGGCCATGTAAGCCCGTATTTCAGCCCCGATTTGTGTACTAGTGTCAACTATTTGACCAGTTGCACTCTCTTTCAGACTACTGATTTGATTTTGTACTTTATCCATTTTAGCTTTCCAGGCAAGAAGCCTGCCACTCTTGCCATATGAAAAATTCTGGAGTTTACTAACCCTCCATCTATCTAGTAAAATTTTATCTAAGTGACCCCGGTATTCTTGTTGAAAATATTATTTAGTAATATTAGGGACTTTACTAGGAGATTCAACAGAGACCCTATGGAGTTCAGACTCCTTCATTTGAATATTTTCCAGGAGGTAATTCTCTCGCATCCTAGAACTACGATTTTTACCCAGCATAGCGGATGTGCTTAGGGCTCTCAAAAAAGCCTTAAAGGCATCCCAAATTACCTGAATTTTAGCGGAACCATTGTTATTTTTAGAAAAAGTCAAAACCTCTTCACACATCTTAACTTGAACATCCTCATCTAATAAGATTGTCCTATCAAGGGTCCATCTTATCGTAGCTTTCTTTTCTAAAATTTTCAGAGAAAGATGGACTGAAGAATGGTCTGAAAGAGTGGCAGGAAGATTTTTAACCTTTCTCACTCCCTCAAGTAAAGATCGATCTATTAGAAAGTAATCAATGCGCGAATGATGTCCATATTTCTTGCTGAAAAAAGTATATCCTTTCTTATCCCCCATCTTTAGTCTCCATACGTCTACTACATTTAATTCCTGGATCATAGTTTTGAGTGTTGCCATTGATTTTAAGGGAGTGACATATTTTACTTTAGATGTTCTATCCAGATCAGGTGTTTGAATTAAATTAAAATCCCCAAAATTAATGACTGGACTATTGGTTGTCACCAAAGCAGCCTCCAATTTACTTAGCGCATCTGGGTTATCCTGGTTGGGGCCATAATAACGGACACATGCTAAAGCCTTGTTTTGTATCTTAATGTTAACCAGTATCCACCTCCCAGATGTGTCCGTATACTGACTTTCCAATTTGATACCACACCCTGATCGTATAATAACAGCTACTCCTTTCGAACTCCCTCTCTGTTCAGAAGAAACAACATCCTGGGCCCAAGCCCATCTTTTAATCATAGATATACATTTGATATTCTCTAAATGAGTCTCCTGTAAAAGAATAACACTTGCCTCAGAATTCTTAAGAGATTCCATTATACGGGCCAATTTCCTTGTAGATCTCACCCCATTTACATTCCATGAAGTGAGATGCAGCAAATTTTTACTCATATATTAGATAAGAAAACCCCCTCACTCCAACTCTAACATAAATACAATTCATTAGCACCACTTTGATGGGAAGCATCATTAACAAAATTACTCAATTTTGACTAATATCTGGCAGAAAGAGGACAAACATTTTTTTATTTTTTTCTCCCAACTGCTCCCATCCCCATGTGAACCCTCCCTCGATCCTCCCCATGGGAACCCCCCTATCTCTCTCTTGGGGCGCGAACGCCTTCAAGAAACCCCTATGCTAGCAAGATGAACCCAGATACTCTGAACTAAACCACACCTAACCACTACCTCTACTGACTCTACATAATCCTAATACAAAAAGAGAAATAATTGTGCTGTTTTAGTAAATTGTGTGAAGTGAGAAAAAACCATATACCTTAACATCAGATGTGGAGGGAGAAAACTCGAAAATGAGTCTTTTACAAAATTACACTAGATATTCACAGAAGAATACAGGGTAGTGAGCTGAGTCTTAATCGAAGATCTATTCTGCTCTAATCTGCCCCACCCATCTGTTCTAATAACGCATCTACTTCTTCTGGATTTTGAATATTATACATTTTATTCTGCCATATAATCCTCAGCATGGCAGGAAACTTCATTTGCACTTGTGCGCCCTTAGCGTGGAGATCACTCATTTTTTAACCTAGAAGCCACTGCCACTCAGCTTTCCTTTTTCCCATGTCAGAACGTATCGTGAATGTAGAATCTCCATAAGTCAGAAAACGCTCTTTTAATGCACGGGATAGAACGAACTCCTTAGTAGAATAAGTAAGGAAATAAATTAAAATCTTCCTGGGGGCTTTCCTGCCAGTTTGCAGTCTATATGGACCTCTATGAACTCTCTGGAGTTCCTTACCCCAGTCTATATCCGATCTATCGGGGAACAGGCCCCCCCAGCAACTTACAGACAAAGCTCTTTATATCCGCCCCTTCCACATTTTCATCAATTCCTATAAGGTGAATGTTGTTTCGTCTGGCCTGAAGCTCAAGTCTTTCCAAATCCTGTTGGAGGATCTTATTCCCATGTTTGAGCATCTCAATTTCTCCGACATTTGTGGCAGTGGCCTCCCCTAAATTCTCTACCTCCTCTTCCAAACTCTGTGCGTTTCACTAAACCATCTATCTTCTGTTCAAGAATTTCCCCTTTATTTTGGATATCCTTTTGATTACTCTCAGATGTCTCAAATTTAGTTAAGATCTCTTGCCTCAGCGTATTTATCAAACCTACCAGCTGATCTGCTGGGGCCATACTAGGAGTTTCTTCTAGAGCCTGATTCCTCGACTCCAGACTCATGCCATCCTTAAGAATTCTTTAAACAGAGAAATTATGATCAGTTGTATCATTGTCATTATTTGCTAACCTCGTATCCTTCTGGAGTACCTCAGGTAGATTCTCACGAACGTCTACCAATGGAGAATACCGATTCTCCAACCTCAATAAACAGCTCTGTGGTTGAGAAGGAACCATTCTCTCTGCTGAGTTTTGTGGGCTCTCCCTTTCTCCATCAGTTAACTGAGAACCTGCAACCTGCTCCATTATTTTAAAATACGACTTAAGGGAAGGAGGTGGTTTAGGTACAGACCGCACCTCCTTAGACCCACACTTTTTAACTTTGACTTTTTTCGAATTTTTCTTAACAGGAGTTTTAGGAGTAACCCCTGTAAGGGAATTACCACCTCTATCTTCCCCTGTCTTCTTCCTTATAGTGGCAGATCTAAGCAGATATCTGTTCCTCTCCGGGAGAGAGCTCCCCTCTTTAGTATTGCTATTAATATTATCACTCTGTGGACTCGCTTCCTCCGTAGAAACTTGATCCGATATGGATGCCCTGACCCCCACTTTATCTAAAGGTATAGATCTTTATACCACGGGAGTCAGGGCACGAGAGTGCAGCTTTCTCTCCATCCACTCATTCCCTACTTTAAAGTATATATTCGCTGTGCAGAAATATTGTGGGAGGGTACTTGAAGGGAAATTAGAAAGAGAGTTTGGAAAATCCACGCTGACAGGCCCACATTTACCAAGTTTATCTCTTTGTCTATTATATACAATTTTGGTCCTGGAACCTACTGAAGGAAAAACCCTCTTACCGATGTACAGTTTTCTTTCTGCAGCACAAAATCTCTTCCAACCCACTACCGCCAAACTCCAGCCCACCAAAGGGGCGGAGCCACGTCTTTCAGCGGTAACAGAATCAATAATCAAGCCCATATACGAGCTTATCTAAATACTTTCTCGACAAATAAGTAGTCACCCGGTATTAACCGGGATAATCAACCGCAGAAGTGCCACAGAAATAACGCGCTACGAAACTCGCCCCACCGGCACAGTACCAGTCAGCTCCCTCTGCACACTCAGATCTCTCTCCCACAGCTCCGGCAACTCGTCGTCCACACCTCCTGCTCCAAGAAATAATATCTAAGATAGCGCTTATTTCACTTTCGGTTCGCCTCCGCCAACTCCTTCATCCGCTGTCCCCCGCTGGGTCCATCTCGCTGCACGAACGGGCTCTCCCGACTGGCGTCAACCAGCCGCCATGTTCCCCAACCACGTGACTCCTGTCATCTGGGCATACTCTTGGCCACTTAAGGCGAACATAGCGGTTAGCTGTATCTGCAGGAGAGTTTCCTAGTGATGTTGTGGAGTTCTTTCAAGTTTCAATGGCTTGCGTCTTCCTGGGCTTCTGTGGCAAGACCATCGATGAATCTGCTTGTATGCTCTTCAGCTTCTTTTTACTTCCTAGTTGGTTTTGATATATTCGCCTTGAGCGTTCACTTTTTCTCATCTTGTTAGGCTGGTGTTCACTGCTGCTTTTTTTCCCTTCCTCTCTTAGAATGGCAGAGTCTCGACAACTTCAACACCTGACAAATTAAGGGTATTAAGGAAAATGCATAGTGAAGTGGAAAATGTCATGTTAACTGAAATGCATTCCCCAAGACTAGGGGTGGTTAATAATTTCCACTCTGCCGGCAGAGTTTTGTCCACTTTGCGTGATGTTTATAACACAGAGTTCTGACAATGCTCTCCGAGAGAGGATTGGCGTCCCCTAGCACGATTTTCGGATGCAATGATGGCAGCTGGCGAGATCGTTTCAAACTAGGCATTTGTGGGGAGTCGTGACCATTCACAGTTAGAAAGCCGCCACTTGAGCAAAAAAATCTACTTGCGCCTTCTGGCGCGCCGCATGCTGCAGTTCATGCTGATTTTGCAGCATGGAACAAGCTCGTGGCACAAAAAAATCAGTGCAAGCAGCGTGACATGCCAATCCCGCCTGCTCACGGAACTCAGCCTAATTTCACTGAGTTTTCATCTAACTCCACAGGATTCCGTGTAGTGAAACCCTGCCAGTTCCGCCCACCCCTCCCCAAAACTCACTGATGGAAACAAGCGGGGCACTGAACTGAGAGCAATGTGTATTCTACAGAGTGGCAAAATGGTCCACCAGAGTAGTGGACCACAATGTAAAAATGTCCTGAACCACCTCTTGATGGAGATGCAATTTGTGATTGACAAAATGAGGAAGACTCAGGTTGTTGACTATTGTTTCTGGGGTGCCTGTTAGATTGCTGGAGAGCAACCAGTTTTCATGCACTTCTGCCAGGCCTAGACTCTCAGAGCTTCCAAACAGAGAAGAAGAGAACTCCACACCTCCCTGCTTGTTCACATACATGGGAGTCAAGCAGTCTATCAAGAACTGAACCTAGCTGATGTGAATCACCTTGAACTCAAGCAAATTGTTACACTTTTTTGCTCATCCAAAGATTAAAAGCCCCTGACCTACAGTTTGACCAGATGTGCACCCCACCAAAAGGTAGCACCATAAGTCACTACCGTGTAGTCACAGCTGCTCGTAGTCAAAAGAACATCCCTCTTAATAGGTTCCTCCACTGAACACCAACATCTGAAGCAGTGTCTGGGGCAGGGGTGGAGCCTCATGTCTCATAACTGAGTGACCAGTAGGATGCAGGTCTAGCAGGCAGAGAACCTTCAGGACAAACTCAAGCTCCCTACTGACATCCGAATTGGGTCCCCAATCTCCTGGATTATCTTGGGAAGAAGGAAAGTCCGGAGGGATGTTGTGTCCAGCACTGCCTCTATGAACATGAAGTGCCAAGTGTAATCCATATGTGACCTGGGTAGACTGATGGACAAACGCTGAGGCGAACTGCAGAGATGCCATGGTATTCAGATGGTCCTACATCAGCTGCGGTGAGCCCGGCTTGTGCAGCAAATTATACAGATATAGAAATACGGAAATCCCTGACCTGCTCAGATGTGACACACCAATCGCCATCACTTGATGAAGACCCTGGTTGACTCGGTTAGTTTGAGTGGGAGGACTGTGAGCTGGTAGTAGGTGGAGGCTACCACGCACCACAGATAACGCCTGTGTGAATTCAGTATCAATATGCAGAAACTCATAGAAGACATCATCCATAATTCTAGCATCAAAAGCAGCCCACCCAGGTAGAGAATCTTGAACTTCTTGTGCAGGTAAAAGTTCATGACCCCAGAGTTCAAGACCAAGCGCAAGTCGCCTCTCCTCCTTGGAATCCAAGTACCGCTATGATGAGCATCCCTGTCCCATTTCCTGCTCCATGACCAAATACACGATCATTTTCTGCAGAGGTGCTACCATCTCCTGCAGGAGAAAATGTGTGATCCTCTGAGTAGAGGGGCCACATCGGCATAGAGGATGGAGGGTGGGGGCCATGGGTGGCCTCTGGTGGAAGTCAGCATTGACATTTTTTTTTTAAATCTGCAAGCCCACTGGTCCTGCTGGAATGGCCTTCCAGGCTTCTATACTGGATCACACTTTTCCACCAAAAGGCTGTGCATGTTCTCTTAAGGGGAAGCTAAAGCAGATTCCCAGGTGATGCAGGGAAGAATAAAGAGGAGGAGGGTTATTGGACCAGTCTGCCGTTGGGCTTGCTTCAGGCCTTGTACTGTCTGAAGAATTGGTTAGGCTGTTGGAATATGCAGGGATATGTGGCAATGAAGAAAGGGAAGCCCTTTGGAATAGCCACAAACTTCATGCTCTGTGTATGGAAGTCCCAGGATGGAGACGCTAAGCTCAGTGAACTAGCAATCGGCATCCCAGGTTTGCACCACTGCAGGGCAGAGCTCTCTTTCTGCCCAAAGAGGTGATAGACATCAAATTGCATGTCCATAAGGATGGCTTGTACACTGCCCTAAAAGGCTGTGACGCAGCCAGCAATGTCTCTTAAAGACAAATGAAGAGCCCTAAGTTTTGGCCACCAAACCCACCATATCCATGCCAGCTCCAAGGATGAGTCTGGCAGCATCTTGACCATCTCTGACCACCTAAGCAAACCTGGGCTGCAGGGGTCTACCAGACTCTGCACCACCATATTTACCATCTCCTAAAGTGTGTGGGTGTACGTGGCTAGAAAGCACACTGAATTCATCAACCGCATCAATAAGCTCCCTGCAGACAACACTTTCTTACTATGGCATCCAATTTTTTTTTCTGTGACTTCTTGTCTAAAGGCACAGTTGGCAACAGGCCAGGGTTGTTTGGAGCAGGAGGCGGTTTAGTGGCAATAAATGAGTGGATAAGAAATCAGACTCCCTGGGTGCCAGCCAATAATGGAGAGCAATTAGTCTGTTAACCACCAGGGCAGACAAGGGCTTGTCCGAGGAAGCCTTGATAGGTTCCATTAATGCTTCATTAAAAGGAAGGAACGGTTCGGACGCCATCCAAGTGGTCTGTAAAATATCTATAAGGATGCTCGATTTGGCTTTGACAGTAGGGAGCGATAGCCCTAGGCCTTTAGCCATCTTCCTAAAGACTGCTGTTAAGGAGGTCATACCTGAGGTTGTCGGTTCCCAAGGGTACTCTAGCTCCAATCGTGCAGAGAAATTCAAAGTGTTGGTGTTTCTGGTGTGCTGAGTAGTATGCAATGTCCGAAACTGCCGTAGAGAGAAAGCTGGTCACCCCAATGTTGTCATCATTCTTGGGGGACAATCTGCAAATAATTTGACCCAGTTGCTAAATTGTGATATATAGTCTTTAAATATTCCCATCTTGGCACAGGCCTCGGTTAGGGTTTGTTTCCATACCTGCCCTCTTCCATCAGTTGTTTGTCTTTCACCCATAGCCATATTAATGCACTTTCTTTGGCAGCTGGTTATAGGTGCTGGTGATGCTGTCGGAATCAAACATGTTACTGTAAGAAACATAGGTTAGTTATAGATTCCTTACCTTAGAATATTCCCCAGGCGTCAGACTGGATCCGAAAAGTTTTTCGGCAGCAGTACCCCTGCGCGTCAGTAGGTGGCGTCTGTCGACTTCTCGTCCATTGTCGGCGTCTTGGTCACCAGGATGACGTCGCGAAAGCTACTTAGACACCGCCCTCGCGCGCTGACGTCACTTCTGTACAAGACTTTCCGCACCAGGAACGCAGAGCCATGCAAGACACTGACCACTGGTACACAAAACTAGGGCCCTGAAAGGACTCCTTAACCCTAGAAATCAGTTCGCAGAATGGGGAGGATGGGTGGGGCGGTAAGGAACCTATAACTAACCTATGTTTCTTACAGATATATCGTTACCTAAGGTAAGTAACTTGTTCATCTGAAAGAAAAAGTTATAGATTCCTTACCATAGAATAGATACCCCAGCAATACCCCGGAGGTGGGTCTGCGAACTAAGTTCAGACCAGAAAGTCCTGGAGAACAAAAAGGCCAAAGAAGCCGTCTCTCAAGACTTGGCTGCCCAGGCAGTAGTGTCTCGTAAACGTGTGCAGTGATGCCCACATAGCTGCCTGACAGATGTAATTTAGGGAGACTCCCCGTCCAAAAGCAGTAGTAGCTGCCGTCGCCCTGGTAGAATGGGCACACAGCCTCCTTCTTAGCCAAAGATTAACAAGCTTTGATGCACAGAACGACCCACATGGAGATTGTCCGTTTGTGCACAGCCCGACCTTTCTTGGCGCCCACGTAACCAACAAAGAGCTGGTCATCCACCCGGAATTCATTGGTGCAATCCAAATAGAAGAGCGCACGTTTGGGATCCAGACGGTGGAGCCTCTCCTCTTTTGAAGGATGCGGAAAGAAGGTGAGCATAGTGATTGTTTGGCCACTATGAAAAGAAGTGACCACCTTTGGAAGAAAGGAAGGTCGAGTTCTGAGGACGACCTTGTCCGGATGAACAGCCAGAAAGGGAGGCTTGGAAGACAGAGCTTGTAGCTCACTCACCCTGCGCGCAGAGGTGATGGCCACCAGAAAAGCAGTTTTAAGAGTTAAGAGTGAGAGGACAGTTATGTAGTGGCTCGAAGGGAGCGCATATAAGATAGGTAAGCACCAAGTTCAAGTCCCACTGAGGCATTACGAAGGGAACAGGAGGAAACAGATGAGTAATGCCCTTAAGAAATCTATTTACAACAGGGGACTTGAAAAGAGAAGGCTAATCAGGAAGCCTGAGAAAGGTTGAAATGGCTGAGAGGTAGCCCTTAAGAGTGACCAGAGCTGAGCCCTGCTGGGCCAAAGAAAGCAGGAACTAAAGAACCTCAGAAAGAGGGGCAGAAAGGGGATCCACAGCCTTTGCTGTGCACCATAACACAAAGGTATTCCATCTGCAGGCGTACACCATCTTAGTGGAGGGATGCCTGGATGCCAAGATTACATCACAGACTTCGGGAGGCAGGTCAAACAACGTCAACTGCCGCCGCTCAATCTCCACGCAAGGAGATGGAGGCTGGACAGGTTCAGGTGGAGGACCGTTCCCTGCTGCTGCGACAGAAGATCCTCCTGAAGAGGCAGTCGGATCAGGGGATCGATGGCCATGTTGAGCTGCTCAGGATACCAGACTCTTTGTGCCCAGTCCGGAGCCACAAGAATTACTTGGGCCTGGTTGCGCTTGAACTTCTTCAGCACTCTGGGTAGAGGTGGTATAGGCGGAAAGGCGCATAGAAGACTACAAATCCAGCGAGTGCTGCCTTGGAAATTCCAACGCGCAGAATTGCTGACATTGCGCGTTCTCTTCGGTGGCGAATAAATCTAACCAAGGCTCTCCCTACTGATGAAAGAGACCTTGCACCACCTCCGAGTGAAGACGCCATTCGTTATCCATCATGCACCTGCGGCTGAGTTCGTCCGCCCTGGCTTTCAGTGAACCTGCCAGGTGTCAAGCCACCATGGATATGCCCTGATGTTCAGCCATGTCCAGAGTTGGAGGGCCTCTTGACATAGGGTCCACAACCCACCCGCCTCGTTTGTTGCAGTACCACATGGCGGAGGCGTTGTCTGTGAACACATGCACTACTCTTCCCCGGACAGAGGGAAGGAATGCCTTTATTGCAAGATGGATTGCTCGGAGCTCCAGAAGGTTGATGTGAAGCCCAGACTCCGTCGGGGACCAGAGGCCTCTGATCTCTGCCTCTCCCATGTAGCTGCCCCATCCCAGGAGGGATGCGCCTGTCACATCTGTGTGTTCTGGTTGGGGAAGGGAGAGATCTGCCGTTGACCCAATCCTGGTTCGTGAGCCACCACTGCAATTGGTGCGCAGTGCCCTCTGAGATCTGGACGCAATCGGAGATATTCCCCCGATGCTGCGCCCACTGGAACTTCAAGTCCCACTGCAGGGCCCACATATGCCACCTGGCATGATCGACCAGCAGGATGCAGGTGGTCATGAGGCCCAGCAGCCTCAGAGTCATCCTGACCAAAACCCGGGATAGTGGCTGAAAGATCGGAATCATAGCCCGAATATCCCGGACTCGCTGTTCGGGAGGATAAACCCGAAACTGTGTGGTGACCAGAACCGCTCCGATGAAG
Source organism: Triturus cristatus (assembly GCF_964204655.1). NCBI lineage: Eukaryota > Metazoa > Chordata > Amphibia > Caudata > Salamandridae > Triturus > Triturus cristatus. The sequence continues at coordinate 938,070,358 of NC_140590.1, read as the reverse complement.
AGGAGCTTCTGAGAGGGGGTCAGGTGCGACTTTGGCACGTTGATTGAGAACCCCAGCGAATGCCGTAGTTTGGAGGTGGGAGACGACTGCCTGGGGCGAGCCCGTCTTCAACAACCAGTCGTCGAGATAGGGGAAGACTGGAACCCCTGATCTGCTCAGATAAGCTTCGACCACCGCCATCACTTTCGTGAACACCCGAGGGGCGCTGGTAAGGCCAAAGGGGAGCACGGTAAACTGAAAATGCTTGTGGCCTTCCGTGAACCGCAGGTAACGCCGGTGGGCCAGCAGGACGGGGATATAAAAATAAGCGTCTTGCAAGTCCAATGCTACCATCCAGTCTCCAGGGTGGAGGGCAGACACCAGGGTCAACATTTTGAACTTCTCCTTCCAGAGGAAGCGGTTGATGTTCTTGAGATCCAAGATAGGATGCAGGCCCTTGTCCTTCTTGGGCACCAGAAAGTAGTGGGAATAGGAACCACGACCTACTTCTGGGGCAGGAACGTGCTCGATGGCTCCCTTTGCCAAGAGAGCCGTAACTTCCTGATGGAGAAGGAACAGATGATCCCCCAACATACGATGGTACCAGGGTGACACGGCTGGAGGGATAGTCTGGAAGGGGAGGGAGTAGCCCCTTCGGACTATCTGCAAAACCCACCTGACCGACGTGATGGTGAGCCAGTAGGGGAGGTGATGGCGAATCCTGCCGCCCACTGGCGTATGATGGGCCTTAAAGGTCGGACTTGGAGGGCTTGGATGCTGCTGCAGAGGGAGGGGTTGGTGGACTGGCACGCCCGCTGGCCCCCAGAACCACACTGGTGGTTCCCCACGTCCTTGGCTGCGCTGAGGTTGAACAGCTTACTCTGGCCTGTGGCTCTGAAAAGAACATGTTGGGACACCCCTTCCGTGGCCACAAAAAAGACGAAAAGCTGACCGTGCAGGAAAAGTGGTGGAGAGGCCCAAGGACTTGGCAGTAGCCCGAGAGTCCTTGAAGTGCTCTAGCACATTGTCTGCTTTGTCGCTGAACAGGCGACAGCCATCAAAAGGCATGTCTGTCAAGGTCGTTCGCAACCAGGCGTGATGGCACTGACGTTGAAATGGTCCTACCCGATGAGTCGGCAGAGTCCAGTCCACAGCAGATGGCGAATCTTGCTGCGTCTCTCCCCTCAGCAACAGCACAGGAAAGCACTGCCCGGGCCTCCTCCGGACACTAACGCAACACTTGCGCCACCGTATCCCACACGGAGTGGGAATAACAGCCCAAGAGGCATGCGGTGTTCACCAACCGCAGCCATAAGCTGGAGGAAGAAAACAAAATTCTTCCCAAACTGATCCAGCTTCTTGGATTTCCTGTCCGGTGGTGCGGTAGGAAATACGCTTTTGGACGCTGAGGCTTGGACTACCAAGCTCTCGGGGGAGGGATGTTGGGAGAGGAAAGTGAGGTCGCCCGGTGCTGGGCGGTGGCATCAGGTAACCATCCTATCCACAGGAACCCCTGTGGTGGGCCTGGACCAAGTGCCAAAAAAGGTGTCCGTGAGGGCTTCATTAAACGGCAGCAGGGGCTCCGAAAAACTCGCTGCCGGGTGAAGCACCTCTGTCAGGAGGTTAGTCCTGACTGACATAGTAGGTAGCTTGAGGTTTAGGGCCTTGGCTGCCCTACGCAACACCACTGCGTAAGACGCTCCGTCCTCTGTAGCCATGGTAGGAGGAGACAACATGCCAAGGTCTGGTGAGGTGTCCAGACCACTGGGATCCCCCAGTTCCTCTCTCCAGTATGGATCGTATTCTAACTGGGCAGTGAGAGGGTCCTCAAACCCCTCCCAGTCTTCCTCACCCTCCTCTGGCTGCCAAACTGGCTGAACATGGCGAGGGTGGAAAGCAGGCACAAAAGTACCCATCGGCGCAGGATCCAGCATAGGTCGGCACTGGATCCAGCCTCGATCGACGCCGGTCCGGCTACGTATCCACATCGGGGTGGAAACCGGGGTCAACGCCGGCTGGAGGTCAAGCCTGCACTGGCTGCGGACATGGTGCCGGAGGAATCGGCGGAGGGGTTACAAGGTCGACCGGCACCGATCCAGATCTTGATCCAAGGGTGCCCTGCGGCTCCAAGGCCGGAGCCATCAGCGTCGAAGGCCTAGGGCCCCCAGCCGAGTCCGCGGGGCCCGAAGGTGCAGCGGCGGAGTCGGGCTGCCGGAAGATGACAGATGGGTCGTGGTCGCTCCCGGTCCCAGGAAGGGAGCCCAGAGTCGACCCAGAAGGTTCCGCACGCGGAGCCGCGGGAGTGGCACCCCCAGCACCATTCGTTGCGTCGGCCAACAAACGAGGGGAAGTCGAAGAGCGACGATGCTTCTTCGACTTCTTCTTGCTCTTCGACTTACCTGACCCAGAGTGCTAAGACTTCGAGGAGTGATGATGGCTCCGTGTTCGGTCCCATGACCTCCCACGCGACCGGGACCTCGAACGACACGGAGCCGATTGCCAGGCCTCAAGGAGCTTTCGGGACAGCTCCCGCAAAGACTTCGGGCCATAGTCCGGCAGTTGGAGCACGACTTGGGGTCGTGGTCGTGCTCCAGGCAGTAGAGGCACACGTGGTGCGGATCAGTCACCGACATCAGTCGAGAACAGAAACCGCGGGTATTGAAACCAGGCATGCCTCGTGCACCAGGAGTCGATGTAAGACTCGAAAAGAGTAGACAAAAAGCCGCATAAAGTCAGTCAAATATTGACTGGGGGTACTGCTCTCTCCGGATCTGCGCTTTCTGGCGCTGAAAAAGAAAGAACTGACGTCAGCGCGCGAGAGCAGCGACTATGTAGCTTCCGCGATGGCATCCCGTCGACCACAACGGACGCGACCGACGCCACCTACCAACGTGCAGGGGTACTGCTGACAAAAAACTTTCCAGATCCAGTATGATGCCTGGGGAATATTCAAAGGTAAGTAATCTATAACCAACTGTTTCTTTCAGATAATGCTGACAAGTTTGTGATCGGTATACCAGCAGCGTGCTGGGTGTCTTTGTGGCCCTGGCAGGTCTAAGGGGTGTTCTCTGCGGCAAGCCTCTGGTGTCTATTGGCGCCAGGGAAATACCCCCAAGCCATAACCCAGTCGGGGGCCCCAAAGAATCAAGTAGTCCACAGGTGCTCAAAAGGGAACCACTGTATTCCTAAATTGCGACATCATGGCTAGCAAAAATGAAGCCAGGTCGGCACCGGAACCTGCAAATACACAGGAAGGCGAGGCATTCAGGCAGCTGGTGTGGGGACTGGAGCCAGCTACTGATTCTTGGCTCTACACCTAGATACATCCTAGACACAAACAGTTGGGATTGCATAGTAAGAGTACGCCCGATTACTACCTTGTACTATATGCCTGCATACATACACTGACTTAGCCCCAGGGTGGAACTATATCTGCTATTTACTCTTGCAGCGCTTCTAATCACTTATATCTGCTTTTGTCTACTGATTATCGCAGCACATGTAGTCTATACAAGAATAATGTTGGTTCAATAAATATAATGACAACGTCCCATTGTAAATTCTCTGTATACTTCTCTGAGAACAAGAGTGCATGAGTGACTGAGCAAAACAGTTCTAGATCTGTTACCACGATCCAGGAGGGATCAGGGTTGCCATGTTCAGTGGTTGCCAGAAACCATTCGCTCCTTGTTTGGGTTGGGGGGGTGGGCTTATGGTGGCACTTTGAGCTAGCTGGACTCTAGGCCAACATATACTACAGGGGAGCATGAAATCAGCCTAGGCACCTCACCCAAAGTTTGTTCTCCACAAAAGTGCAGGCTCTACAGATCAGAGGGAACTACACAACACTGTTTCGAACAAGGAATCCTCTGGAGGAGGAGAGAATCAAGTAGACCTACATCCCACTTGGAACAACCTCTGGTTGTGGAGTCATTACAGCCTTGTCTTATACTTGGATAACTTAAGGGTGAGCGTAAGTAAGGAGTAGTGAATGATGTCAGTATGGTGACCCTATGTATAATATATATAAGGAGCAAATGCAAAAGTTACTACTTGTGTAATGATATATCTGTAAGAGACAGTTAGTGATAGATTCTTTACCTTAGAATATCCCCAGGCGTCAGACTGGATCCGGAAAGCTTTGCTAGCAGTACCCCTGCGTGTCAGTAGGTGGCGTTGTGCAGATCCGCGCTCGTCGCTGGCGTTGTAAGCGCCGAGATGACGTCATGGAGACTACTTACGCGCCACCCATGGGTGCTGAAGTCAGTTCTGTACACTACTTTCCGCGCCAAGAATGCAGAGCGATGCAAGAAACTGACCACTGGTGCCATGAAACTAGGGCCCTGAAAGGGATGACCCTAACCCTAGAAATCAGTTCGCAGAACGGGGAGGATGGGTGGGGTGGTAAGGAATCTATCACTAACTAATGTCTCTTACAGATATATCGTTACACAAGTAGTAACTTGTGCATCTAAAAGAGACACGTTAGTGATAGATTCCTTAGCTTAGAATAGATACCCCAGCAATACCAACCCCGGTGGTGGGTCTGCAAACAAGATTACACCAGAAAGTCACGGAGAACCGAACGACCAAAGAAGCCGTCTCTCCGGACCAGAATGTCAAGGCAGTAATGCTTGGTAAATGTGTGCAGCGAGGCCCACGTAGCTCCCTGACAAATGTCCTGCAAGGGGACGCTGCGTCCCAAGGCAGTAGTGGCTGGTGTTGACCTGGTAGAATGGGCACGCAGCCCCACAGGAGGCTCCTTCTTAGCAAACGAGTAACAGGCCTTGATGCAGAGAACGACCCACCGAGAGGTCCGTTTTTGCACTGGCCGACCTTTTTTGGTGCCCACGTAGCCAACAAAGAGCTGGTCATCCACCCGGAACTGTCGTGTGTGCTTCAGGTAGAACGAGAGCGCACGTTTTGGGTCCAGACAGTGGAGCCTCTCTTCCTCTTTTGAAGGATGCGGAGGCTGAAAGAAGGTGGGCAAAGTGATGGTCTGCCTGGATGGAAGGGCGTGACAACCTTTGGCAAGAAAGAAGGACGGGTCCTTAAAACCACCTTGTCCGGATGAACAGAAAAGGAGGTTTGGAAGAAAGAGCCTGGAGCTCACTCACTCTTCTGGCAGAGGTGATAGCTACCAGGAAAGCTGTCTTGAGAGTGAGAAGACGCAAAGGACAGGTATGAAGGGGATCAAAGGGAGCGCACATCAGATATGTAAAGATAAGGTTTAAGTCCCATTGAGGCATTATGAACGGCACAGGAGGAAACGTGTGTGTAATGCCTTTCAGGAAACGATTAACAACCGGGGACCTTAAAAGAGAAGGCTGATCTGGAAGCCGTAAAAAGGCGGAGATGGCTGAAAGATAACCTTTGACAGTGCCCAGAGCAGAGCCCTGCTGGGCCAAAGAAAGAAGGAACAGAAGGACTTCGGAAAGAGGGGCAGAAAGGGGATCCACAGTCTTAGCTGTGCACCATGCCACAAACTTGTTCCACCTGCAGGCGTATACCGCTTTAGTGGCAGGACGCCTGGGTGTCAGAAAGACATCACAGACTTCGGGAGGAAGATCGAAGGCCGTCAACTGTCGCCACTCAATCTCCACGCATGGAGTTGGAGGCTGGATAGGTTCGGGTGGAGGACCGTCCCCTGCTGCTGTGACAGACGATCCTCCCGAAGAGGCAGCCGGATCGGGGGATCGATCACGTTGCTGAGTAGCTCGGGATACCAGTATCTTTGTGCCCAATCCGGAGCCACAAGGATAACTTGGGCCCGGTCGCGCTGAATCTTCTTCAGCACTCTGGGCAGAAGTGGTATAGGCGGAAACGCGTGCAATAGACCGAAACTCCACTCGCGATGAAAAGCATCGCCTAGTGAGTGCCGCCTTGGAAATTCCAACGTGCAGAGCTGAAGACACTGAGCGTTCTCTAAGGTGGCGAATAGATCTAACCAAGGCTCTCCCTACTGCTGAAAGAGACCTTGCACCACGCCATTCGTGAACCATCAAGCACCGGTGGCTGAGTTCGTCCGCCCTGGAGTTCAAAGAACCTGCCAGGTGTTGAACCACTAAGGTAATGCCATGATGTTCCAGCCATGTCCAGAGGCTCCTGACATAGGGTCCAGGACCCCACCCCGTTTGTTGCAATACCACATGGCGGTGGTGTTGTCCGTGAACACCTGCACCACACTTGCCCGGATAGAGGGAAGGAATGCCTTCAGTGCAAGTCGGATCGCCCGAAGCTCCAAAAGGTTGATATGGAGCCGGGACTCCGCTGGAGACCAGAGTCCTCTGATCTCCGCCTCTCCCAAGTGGCCTCCCCATCCCAGGAGGGACGCATCCGTCACCACTGTGTGCTCCGGTTGGGGAAGGGAGAGACATCTGCCATTAAACAGATTCGTGAGCCACCACTGCAATTGTCGTGCAGTGCCCTCCGAGATCTGGACAGGTTGCCCTGATGCTGCGCCCACTTGAACTTCAGATCGGAATCAGCGTCTGATTTCGTCAACAGGTCACGCCTTCGGTCGGTCCTTTTAAATTACGGGCTGGACGAGGCCTTAGTCTATGGACCTGAAGACACGGTTAAGGATCATTAATCATGGGGAGGTCTCAGGGGACATCATTATTGGTAGAGGGGTCAGACAGGGATGTGTACTGGCCCCTCTCCTATTCATTCTTTATATAAATGAATTACATAATGTCCTGTCAGAACTCACTAACGATGTACCAAGAATTAATGGTAATGTACTTCCCGCCCTTTTATATGCGGATGATGCGGTCCTTATGGGCCGCACTCCGAAAGCACTACGCACTTTAGTTGGGGGCTTTGTATCCTTTATGGCAGACCTCTGTACCAATTTTAAGAAATCATTCATAATGGCTAGAACACATCTTCCTAAACCCATCAGCACTAGAGGGTATGAAGAAAAGAGTCCTCATGGGTGCATTGTACGAATCCTACAACAACAAAAGACACGCCACAGAACGTTCAAAACCATCAGTCGTTAGGTACATGTCACTACTGGAGTTAAATAGCCCTCAAACGCATATGCCATCCAAATACCTCCTGAAGAGCACTGGACGTTGGGGGAGAAGCCTGCTTTTTCGCCTTAGGGATGGCACTTTAAAATACTCACTTTGCTTCCCCCTGGGATTTAACATTAAGCTTGAGCAAATGCCCTGCCCGTGTGGCACCGGCAGTAACCAAACCATAGTAAATTATTTATTCTTTTGCAATTTTTACGGACATATACAAAACAATACTTGATTCCGTATTTTAAGGCATTTGCTAATATTGACTATAGAACAGCGTGCCTTGAGATTCTTAGACTTAAAAGCGATAATTTGATTTTTCGTGTCAGCTCGTTTCTGAGAGCGGCAGTCTACTCACGTATTTCTATGACAAATCTTTAATGTGTTAAGGGCACTCGAACACATAATTCCGCTCTATCGCACAAATTTACTTTTATTTTATAGTTGGAACACCAACCAAAGTGCTATCTGTAGGCTGAAACATCCTAAAAGCTCAAAAACGTAAATGTACTTACATTATGCTGCTGACATCGTTAACAACTGATTGCACATTACTTCAACATGATGCTGCTTTATGCTTGTCCAACCCTTTTTAATGTGCTAATATTTCAATGCTGCTATCTGTCCGTCAATTTGAAAATCTTAACCACGATATCGTTGTTTGTATATCATGTCCCTTTTAGTGTTTGTACACAACTGTAGTCTTTTTATCTCGAACGTTTCTTTTAACTATAGCTTTTTATACTGTGCTTTTAATCAAGAATTGTACTACTGATGTATTTGAACTGTGCTTTTATGGATATTTTTATCCGAATAAAGATCAGTGAATTGAATTGAATTGAAACCCGGGATAGAGGCTGAAATATCGGAATCATAGCCTGAATATCCCGGACTCGCTGCTCGAGAGGATAAACCCAAAACCGCGTTGAATCCAGACCCGCTCCGATAAAGGGGAGCTTCTGAGAGGGACTCAGATGCGACTTTGGCACGTTGATGGAGAACCCCAGCAAAAGCAGGAGGTCGGCCATAGTCTGAAGGTGGGAGAAGACTGCCTGGGGCGAGCCCGCCTTCAACAACCAGTCGTCGAGGTAGGGGAAGACTGACACCCCTGACCTGCACAGATGAGCTGCGACCACCGCCATCACTTTCGTGAACACCCGAGGGGTGCTGGTAAGGCCGAAGGGGAGCATGGCAAACTGAAAATGTTCCTGGCCTACCATGAACCGCAGGTAAGGCCGGTGGGCCGGCAGGACGGGGATGTGAAAATATGCGTCTTGCAAATCCAACGCTACCACCCAGTCTCCAGGGTCGAGGGCAGCCAAGACCTGAGCCAGAGTCAGCATTTTGAACTTCTCCTTCCGGAGGAAGCGTTTGACGTACCGGAGGTTCAAGATGGGACGCAGACCCACTTTGTCCTTCTTGGGGACCAGAAAGTGGTGGGAATAACAACCACTCCCTACTTCTGGCCCAGGAAAGCACTCTATGGTCCCCTTGGCCAAGAGGGTTGGGACTTCCTGCTGGAGAGTTGTCAAGTGCTCCCCCGACATGCAGTGGTACTGAGGTGGCATGTCTGGAGGGGTGGATTGAAAGGGAAGGGAATAACCCTTGCGGATGATCTGCAACACCCACTTGTCCGATGTGATAGTGTGCCAGTGGGGGAGGTGATGCGAATCCTGCCACCCACTGGCGTGGGGTGCCCCCCCAAAGCTTGGATTAGGAAGGATTGGAGGTAGAAGCAGCGGGGGTGGAGGTTGACTGACCCCCACGCTGATTCCAGAGACCCGCCCCTGCAGAAACCGTGTCCGCAGCCGTGTTGAGGCTGGTTCTGCACAGGCTTGCTGAAAGAACGTGCCTGGGCACCTCTTCCGTGGCCACGAAAGGAACGAAACCCAGGGGTGGCTGGGCTTTTCGTGGAAAGACCTAAGGACTTGGCCGTGGCCCGCGAGCCCTTAAAACGCTCCAGTGCACTGTCGGCCTTATCGCCAAATAGAGAGGTGTGGCTCACTGGTTAGAGGCGGCAGACCCGTAAGCAGAGAATTGGCCAGGGACCAGGGTTCAATTCCCGACGCGGCAGGGTCGTGGACCAGGGTCAAAACGGATTCGATAATTCTCGCCTCGGTACCTACTCTAACCAGGAACACACTCGGCAACTCTGGGCATTAAGCTTGCCTCATCTCTACAACGGCCCCCCACAGACGCTGGGGATGCCTGGTTTCACCTTGGAGATACCCAGAAAGGGACCATCTCGCAGGGATAGCCAGGACGGGTTCCCCAGCGGTCTATAGCGCCGGGACACCTCCTCGTGAGGTAGCTGTTCGCGCTCTACAAATATCAGTATTATTATTATTATTATTATTATAGGCGAGTGCCATCAAAGGGCATGTCCATGAGTGAGCTTTGGACATCTGGCGAGAACCCTGTAGATCTCAACCAGGTGTGGCGCCGAAGCGCCACAGTCTTAGAAAATCACTCTACCTAGTGAGTCCGCGGTGTCCAAACTACACCGAATGGCGAACTTCGCCGCATCCTTACCCTCGGCAACAGCTTGGGACAGCACAGCTTGGATCTCTTCAGGACACTGATGTAACACCTGTGCAACTGTATCCCACACCGCGTGGGAATAACGACCCAATAGGCATGCAGTGTTCACCAACCGCAGCTCCAAGCTGGCCAAAGAGAACAACCGCTTACCGAACTGCTTTAGCTTCTTAGAGTCCTTATCCGGCGGAGCCGTGGGAAAGGCACTCTGTGACGGCGAGGCTTGGATGACCAGGCTCTCAGGCGTATGATGAGTGGTCAGAAAAGCGGGGGTCACCAGCTCGACAGTCCCGACAGGACCGGGAGTCGTGGTCGGTCTGCAGGCAGTAGAGGCAGACATCGTGGGGGTCCGCCACCAACATATTAAGACGGCAGGCCCCACAAGACTTGAATCCAGGCATCCCTACATGCACAAAGGAAACCAAAATTGTACAGGAGACAAAAGTCTCAAAAAGTGACTAAGGTACTTGCTCTAACCGGATCTGCGCTTTCTGGCGCAGAAAAAGAAAGAACTGACGTCAGCGCGCATGGGTGTCGCCTAAGTAGTCTTCGTGACGTCATCTCGGCGCTTACGACGCCAGCGACGGACGTGGAGCCGCATGGCACCACCTACTGACGCGCAGGGGTACTGCTAGCAAAACTTTCCGGATCCAGTCTGACGCCTGGGGATATTCTAAAGTAAGGAATCTATCACTAACGTGTCTCTTTCAGATATTAAGGAATAAAGGACATCTGCAACAAACAGTGGCTTTTATGCGGTATAGCAAAAGTTACAAGAAAGCATCAAGTTTTGTCAATGCAGTACATAAGAGCCCATTTGACATCTCATTTAGGAAGAGCCCTTTGCATACTGAGTCAGGTTGAAGGAAGAAAACTGGGACCATAATTGTTTGGTTGAGCTAGAAAGGGGAGACAACACTGAGGAGGAGTTTAGGGTTAGATCTAAGAACCACCCTATCCTTGTGAACTTGGATTAAGGTCTCTTGCAAATTGTGCAGCTTACTGATATGCCTTAAAGACGCAATAGCTATAGGAAAAGCTAATTTCCAAGAGAGGAATTGCAAAAGCGCAATGGTTCAAAAGGAGAGTTTATAGACTAGTGAGAACCACATTAAGATTCCAGAGAGAATCAGGTGGAACTACTTTTAAGGCCATCCACAAAAGCTTTATTGACAGGAATTTTGAATATTTTCTATTATGCATACATGTAGCAATGGGTGCAAAGTGAAAGCATATAGATGTGTATGCTAACCGTCTTTTGGAGGTGAAGCAGGTACCACACAATGTCCTGGACAAAGGGTTTGAGAGGGGTCTAGTTATTTTGTTTTGCAACAGAGGACAAATCTTTTCCACTATGCAGCAAGCAAGCGTGGTTAGTATGTTCATGAGCTTCCTTGAGAATATCCATACATTACTATGGTAAACGGAGGTAAGAGAACTCCAATGCCTCAGATGGCATATTGCTAGATTGAGCTGTTTCAGCTCTGGGTGCCTGATTCTGCCTTGGCTCTGACTGTGAATGTCCAGCTTCTTAGGGCGCTTGTGGGGAGTGACAGACACCTTGACGAATACTGGGAATCACAGTTGTCTGGCCTAATTGTTAAAGCTAACTAATGTGATCATCACAAAAAAATAGCACTCTTCTCCCTAAAGCAGTGGCTTGTCAGCTATTGCAGAAGACATTTGAAACAAAGTTTTAAGAACAGTTTGTCCAACTTGTGCTTCTTGGCTGTCTACACAATAGACCTCATAATAGTGTTGTTGTCGGATCATGTTACAGTTCTACAAATACACGTAATTGGGCTGTTCCCAAGAAAAGCAAAACTGGCACCACTTTTGCAAGTGGAATGAGTTCTGGGCACAGCCTGCAGCGCACGTTTGGCTTTGGCAAAACAGGTTTGGATGCACTTAACTATACATATAGCTAGGCCTGACTTGGAAGCATAACTTTATTTACTCGAATCATCTGTTTGCCACATGTAATGCTGTAAATGTACATGCTCTGCATACTTCTGCCATCAAGTGTTGGACCTGGACATGTGCAAGTTTTCTTTTAACGTTATTTTCAAGCCACAAGACCTATTGCAACTCCAAAATGGGGCTACAATGCACCGGGGGCAAAACTGTACTTCAGACTTGTATCCACTCAGCAGGTGAGCAGCATTTGCGGCCTGGAGTGTCAAAGACACAACAGTACACACTATGCATCATAAAGTGTGAAACTGGTGAGAAAGCCCTCCGGGCTTCTGAGGAGGAGGGTGAATGGATGTAAATCTACAGCACTACACCTTGTAAACAGATGGTTACAGCTGTAGATACATTTACTCTGCATAGTTTGATAAGCAATTCCTCCTGTAAGTGCTGGCTAGTGAGCAAATGATGTAGATACTTGAAATAAAGTTATTAACACAGTCTGACCAATGAAATCCTGTTGTCAGGCTTGGATGTTCACAGAACAAGGTCTGGTGAACAAGGGTGGTGTTGCCCATGTAATAGCTTTGCAGATGTTTGACCAAGGAATGTCCCATAATTAGCCATAGTGGCTCCTTTCTTACACGTGGAATGTTCTTTAGACAGTACAAGTAGTTTACACTTAGCTTTAAGGTTTGCATACATTTCACAATCCATCCAGCAATGCCTGTCTCTGGAATACATTTCCTACGTGTGCCTTATCAAAAGATACAAACAATTGCTTGTTTTATGGATGAATTTGGTTGCATCAATGTACAACACAAGGGCCCTCTTAACACCTCAGAAAAAGTCACGTACCTTTGTTAACACTCTTTCTGGTGGCTACTTAATGAACAAGTTACTTACCTTCGGTAAGAAACATTAGTTAGTTAGATTCCTCACCTTAGAATATCCCCAGGCGTCAGACTGGATCCGGAAGATTTTTCGTCAGCAATACCCCTTGCGCGTCGCTAGGCGTCGTCTGCGGCTCCGCGTCCGTCGTCGGCGTCGTGCGCCGGAATGACGTCGTCTGAGTACTTAGACGCGGCCCTCGCGCGCTGACGTCAGTTCTTGTACATAGCTTTCCGCACCAGGAATGCAGAGCCATGCAAAGACCGACACTGGTGCCAAAGATAAAATCTAGGGGCCTCAAAAGGATAACCTTAACCCTAGATGTCAGTTCGCAGAACGGGGAGGATGGGTGGGTCGGTGAGGAATCTAACTAACTAATGTTTCTTACAGATACATCGTTACCGAAGGTAAGTAACTTGTTCATCTGAAAGAAACACGTTAGTTAGATTCCTCACCTTAGAATAGATACCCAAGCAATACCATCCCCGGTGGTGGGTCTGCGAACCAAGATCACACCAGAAAGTCCTGGAGGACAGAACGGCCAAAGAAGCCATCCCTCCGGACTTGGCTGTCAAGGCAATAATGCCTGGCAAACGTGTGTAGGGAAGCCCACGTCGCCGCCTGACAGATGTCCTGCAAAGGGACACCCCGTCCCAAAGCAGTAGTAGCCGCTGTGGCCCGAGTAGAATGGGCGCGCAGCCCAACAGGAGGGTCCTTTTTTGCCAAGGAATAACAAATTTTGATGCACAAAACGACCCACCGAGAGATGGTCCGTTTGTGCACAGCTTTCCCCTTCTTAGCACCCACGTATCCAACGAAAAGTTGGTCGTCCACCCGGAACTGCTTTGTGCGGTCCAGATAAAAGGAGAGCGCACGTTTTGGGTCCAGACCGTGGAGCCTCTCTTCCTCTTTGGAAGGATGCGGAGGCGGAAAGAAGGTGGGCAAGGTGACAGACTGCCCAAGATGAAATGGAGTCACCACTTTCGGAAGAAAGGAGGGACGAGGCCGAAGGACAACCTTGTCCGGATGAACAGAGAGAAAAGGAGGCTTTGAAGATAAAGCCTGGAGCTCACTCACCCGTCTAGCCGAGGTGATGGCTACCAGAAAAGCAGTCTTAAGCGTCAGCAGACGAAGAGGACAATTATGAAGAGGCTCAAAGGGAGCGCACATTAGAAATGTGAGAACAAGATTCAAGTCCCACTGAGGCATTACAAAAGGGACAGGAGGGAACGTGTGAGTAATGCCCTTTAGAAAGCATGTAACTACAGGGGACTTGAAAAGAGAAGGCTGATCAGGAAGCCGCAAGAAGGCAGAGATGGCAGCAAGATAACCTTTCAGGGTGCCCAGGGCAGAGCCCTGCCGGGCCAAAGAAAGAAGAAACTGTAGAACCTCAGAAAGAGGGGCGGAAAGGGGATCCACAGCCTTTGCTGTGCACCATGCCACAAATTTGTTCCACCGGCAGGCGTATACCGTCTTTGTGGAGGGACGCCTGGCTGCCAGAATGATATCACAGACTTCAGGAGGCAAGTCAAATGGCATCAATGCCGCCGCTCAATCTCCACGCATGGAGGTGGAGGCTGGACAGGTTCGGGTGGAGGACCGTCCCCAGCTGCTGCGACAGAAGATCCTCCCGAAGGGGCAGACGTATCGGAGGATCGGTCAACATACTGAGTAGCTCGGGATACCAGTACCTTCGTGCCCAATCCGGAGCCACCAAGATGACTTGGGCCCGGTCGTGCCTGATCTTCTTCAGCACTCTGGGCAGAAGTGGTATAGGCGGAAAGGCGTACAACAGACCGCAACTTCACTCGTGACGAAAAGCGGCGCCGAGCGAGTGCCGCCTTGGAAATTCCAACGCGCAGAACTGCTGACATTGCGCGTTCTCTTCGGTGGCGAATAGATCTAACCAAGGCTCTCCCCACTGCTGAAAGAGACCTTGCGCCACTTCGGAGTTCAGACGCCATTCGTGATCCATCATGCACCGGCGGCTGAGTTCGTCTGCTCTGGCGTTCAGAGAGCCCGCCAGATGTTGAACCACTAGGGTGACGCCCTGGTGTTCCAGTCACGTCCAGAGGCGCAGAGCCTCCTGACAAAGGGTCCACGACCCCACCCCGCCCTGTTTGTTGCAATACCACATGGCGGTGGTGTTGTCCGTGAACACCTGCACGACACTTCCCCTGACAGAGGGAAGGAAGGCTTTCAGTGCAAGCCGGATCGCTCTCAACTCCAACAGGTTGATGTGGAGGCGAGACTCCGCCGGAGACCAGAGGCCTCTGATCTCCGCCTCTCCCATATGGGAGCCCGCATGCGCCGTCTGGCGTGATGCACTAGTAGGATGCAGGAGGCCATCAGCCCCAGAAGCCGCAACACTAGCCTGACCGAAACCCAGGATAGAGGCCGTAAGATGGGAATCAGGGCCTGAATATCCCGGACCCGCTGTTCCGGTGGATAGACCCGGAACTGCGCCGAATCGAGAACCGCTCCGATGAAGAGGAGCTTCTGAGAGGGACTCAGGTGTGACTTCGGCACGTTGATGGAAAACCCCAGCAAATGCAGGAGATCCGCCGTAGTCTGGAGGTGGGAGACGACTGCCTGGGGCGAGCCCGCCTTCAGCAACCAGTCGTCGAGATAGGGGAAGACTGGAACCCCTGATCTGCGCAGATGAGCTGCGACCACCGCCATCACTTTCGTAAACACCCGAGGGGCACTGGTGAGGCCGAAGGGGAGCACGGTAAACTGAAAGTGCTCTTGACCCACCGTGAACCGCAGGTAACGCCGGTGGGCCGGCAGGACGGGCATGTGGAAATATGCGTCCTTCAAGTCCAACGCCACCATCCAGTCTCCAGGGTCGAGGGCAGCTAGAACATGAGCCAAAGTTAACATCTTGAACTCTCCTTCTGGAGGAAGGCATGGACGTTCCGGAGGTCCAAGATAGGGCGTAGGCCCCCTTTGCCCTTCTTGGGAACCAGAAAGTAGTGGGAATAACAACCACGACCTACTTCTGGGCTCGGAACGCGCTCGACGGCCCCCTTGGCCAAGAGGGCCGAAACTTCCTCGTGGAGAAGATTCAAATGATCCCCCGAGATACGGTGGTGCTGCGGTGGCATGGCTGGAGGGGTCGTCTCGAAGGGGAGGGAGTAGCCCCTTCGGACGATTTGCAGCACCCACCTGTCCGATATGATGGACCGCCAGTGGAGCTGGTGATGGCGAACTCTGCCGCCCACTGGCGTGGAATGGGCCTGAAAGCTCGGACTAGGAAGGCTTTGTAGCGGATGCTGCCGGGGTGGATGTGGGCTGACCGCGTCGTCCTCCAGAACCGCCTCGGCGGAAACCACGTCCGCGACCGCGCGCAGGTTGGTTCTGCGGCTGGTGGCTAGGCGTATGTGAGGAGGCACCCCTTCCTTGGCCACGAAAGGCGGAAGTTTGCGATCGCGGGGCCGAGAGGCCCAAAGACTTGGCCGTAGCCCGGGAATCCTTAAAGCTATTCAGCGCACTGTCCGCTTTCTCGCCAAAAAGGCGAGTGCCATCAAAGGGCATGTCCATGAGAGTGCTCTGGACATCGCCCGAAAATGACGTGGACCGCAGCCAGGCGTGACGTCGAAGCGCCACTGTGGTAGAAATTGCCCTACCCAGCGAGTCCGTAGTGTCAAGCCCACATCGGATAGCATGTCGCTCTGCATCCCTCCCATTGGCCAGAGCCTGGGTAAGTCGTGTCTGGACCTCCTCCGGACACAGGGGCAGCACGTCCTCCACCGCATCCCACAGAGAGTGGGAATAACGGTCCAAGAGACAGGCGGTGTTCAAAGACCGCAGGCCCAAACTAAGGGAGGAGAACAGCCTCTTGCCAAACTGTTCCAGTCTCTTGGAATCCCGGTCCGGCGGAGCGGTCGGGAAGGAGGATTGGGAGGTAGAGGCCTGGATAACCAGGCTCTCGGGGGTAGGTTGTTGGGACAGAAAACTGGGGTCGCCCGGAGCAGGGCGATGGCGCCTGGCGACGTTCCTGTCCACAGGAGGAACTGTGGAGGGCTTGGACCAGGTGCCCTGCAGAACGTCAATGAGGGCCTCATTGAATTGCAGCAGAGGCTCAGTGGAGCTTGCTGCAGACTGAAGCACCTCAGTGAGGACATTAGTCCTCACAGCCACGGCAGGTAGCTCGAACCCAAGGGCTGCGGCCGCCTTGCGCAGCACCACAGAGAAAGCAGCACCCTCCTCCGAAGCCACAGTCGGAGGAGAGATGAATCCAGTGTCCGGAGAGGTATCCAGACCACTGGCCTCCCCCAGTTCATCTGCCCAGTCCTGTGACATTTGAGCCTGAGCGGCCATAGGATCCTCAGATCCCTCCCAGTTGTCCCCATCATCCGATTCCTGGTATACAGGAGGAAGGATCGGAGCCGGGCGATAGACAAAATGTGTCTCCAGCGACGCCGAACGCGGCGTCCATCGACGCCGTATCGGCGCCGGGCCCGGAGTGGGGCTGAACTGGGGCTCGACGTCGAGCGGAGTCGGCGTCGGAGGTGGTACCGGTGTCGACGCCGGCGGAGGAGGCGTGACGAGGTCGACCGGCGTCGGCGGGGACTCGGGAACGGGTCCCTCGGGCGCTTGCGGCGTCGAGGCCGGAGCCGTCAACGGTGCCGGGGCCGGAGCCGCCGGCAGGCAAGGTAGCCCAGTCGGGTCCGCGGGGCCCGAAGGCGCGCCAGCGGGCGTCGATGGCGGAGCCAGGCTCCTCATGGCCGAGAGGAAGGCACTGACTTCCGCCGGCGTCGCGTCAGTCCCAGGGACCGCTGGGTATGGGGACTTGCGCGGCGCCTGCGGCTCCGCCGGAGCCGCGGGGGTGGAACCACCCTGACCCTCGGCCGAGTTGCGCGACCGGCGAGGGGAGTCCGAAGAGCGGTGTCGCCTCTTGGACTTCTTGGAGTGCTTCGACTTACCCGAAGACTTGGATCCCGACGACCGATGATGACGTCGGCTGCGGCTCCGCGACCGATCCTTGGACCGCCTCCTGGACCGGGATCGAGAGGGGCGCGGAGCCGAGTGGCGAATCTCGAGAAGCTTACGGGACCGCTCCCGTCTAGCGTTCGAGGTCAGGGCCTTGCAGTCCGAACACGACTCTGCGTCGTGGTCGAGGCCCAAGCAGTAAAGGCACCGGCGGTGATGGTCCGTAACAGACATCATGCGGCTACAGTCAGCACAGGCTTTAAAACCAGGCATCCTACCGGCACCGAAGTAGAGACAAGATCAAAAAGGATCGAAAAAGTTAGTCAAAAAATGACTAAAGGGGTAGCTCTCCCGGATCTGCGCTTACTGGCGCGGAAAAAAGAAGAACTGACGTCAGCGCGCGAGGGCGGCGTCTAAGTACTCCGACGACGTCATTCCGGCGCACGACGCAGACGATGGACGCGGAGCCGCAGACGACGCCTAGCGACGCGCAAGGGGTATTGCTGACGAAAAATCTTCCGGATCCAGTCTGACGCCTGGGGATATTTTAAGGTGAGGAATCTAACTAACGTGTTTCTTTCAGATCAACCTGCATATTCCTCACCTTTGAGTATCCCAGGCTACAGTCTGAATCTACACTCTTCAATAGCTCTCCCACCCCGGTAGGAAACACCAGCTCAGCACTGCAAGCGAGGCCTCATGATGTCACTGGAGCCATAAAGCAACATGTTATGATGTCAGTTACCATTCATTCTTTTTAACACATCTTAGAGGCAATCGGATGACACCAATGTACTTAAGTTAAGTGAAGTTTCCTGTAGTGTGTTGACAATATGATTTGAACATGTGGCCTTACAATGGGAAGGTGGGTGGGTCAGTGAGAAATATGCAGATAAATATAGTATCAACCAGAAAGAGAATTACCAAAGGTAAGTAACTTTTCCTTCTGATGAATACTTCTACTTGCAGATTTCTTACCCTTTGAATACATTCCTGTAAGAAAATGCCTCTTTTTGTATGGTCACTTCCAAGTTTTTGTACTGATTCTGCTAGTTATTCGACAAAGTGCACTGAAGCTTGCTTATCAGACCTTAAAAGAGGTCAATCAAATTAACATATATCCTATTGGCATAAGCTAATTTACTTCCAAGTCCCTATTATATGGTATCCAGAGCCTGTAAATTAGAGGGTAATCCCAGGGACTGCAGCACTGGTTGTGCCGCCCTGGGTGTGACCAAAAGAAAAACATGTCTCCCAATTTAGGGAAAAAAAGCTAACTGGGGCGGCAGAAGCTTTGTTATTAATGCGGCTAAATCCTGTAATTCTCTCCAATTATGCACGAGAAAAATGTCCAATCTTATGACCTTCAGGAAAGCATTACAAACTTGGCTTTTCTAATACTCTCACTCTTCCTTTAGCTCACAGCAGGCCTTCACATAGCGCCAGGACACCTTCGGGTAGCAGTTGCGCTCTACAAATACCACTAACATTTGCCACTAAAGACTAAAAGAGCAGTGTGTCACTGCTAGCCCGGCTTTGCCCTTTTAAATGAATAGCAAGGCCCAAACCTCCATTTTTAATATGTGTATGTCACCACTATTGTAGGAGTGGCGAGCCCTAAGCCAAGGTGCAACATACTTTAAAAGCATAACTGTGCAACGTCTTGGTCGTCCTAAAGTCGAGTACTAAGTTGTAGACTGACCCCCCTCAGATGTGCTAACTTCTGAGTGGTGCAACCAAAGTTGATATGCCAAGGCATAAAACAACTTGTTACATAAAGCCCAGCTTGAGGCTCAATTTGAAATTAATGTAGCTGGTTGAAGAGTGCAACATTGACAAAGTTGCCACTTTCTTGGCTTTAGTCTCCTGTGCCCTTAACGGTTGCAGCCTGCATGGAAGAAAGGCCAGAGGCCTTGGAGTTTCAATACCTCCAGAAGGTATCCCAATGCTATTGTGGAGACATTCGTGATCAATGTTGTCACTGGTGAGAGAAGGAGGAATGGCTTTACTTGTGTCAGTTTGCTGTTCACACACTACAGATGTAGATACTGTGCAGTGTAGCTGTGATACAGCTTTAGAGATCTCAGTTGTGTAGGAACCAATGTCTGCAGAGGCACCAATGAAAGGCCCTTATGAGCCAGCATTTATGAGTGACAAACAGAATGCTGGAAGCCAACAGACCAAGCAGGCATTAGACCATAAGGACTGGAATGATAGCTCTACTCTAAAACATCAGGATCATAGCCTGAATATCTCGAACCTTCTGGGGTAAAAGGGAAGGCTTAAATCAAAGTGGTGTCCCATACGGCCCCTGTGAAAAGGATGCAGTGAGAGGGAACCAGGGGAAATTTAGGCTTGTTGATCAAAAAGCCCAGCTTGATTAACAGCGTGGCTCTCACACCCAAGTGGTGGGACACCACCACAGGAAATCTGACCTTCACAAGCCAGTCTAACAGGTAAGGAAATATTGGGGACTACGTCCATCTGAGATGGGCTGCAACCACCACCATTGCCTACATGAAGACTCAAGGGGTGGAAGCAACACTAAACTAAAGAACCACAAACTGCTAGTATTCGGATCCGACCACGAAGCAACAATACTTCTGCTTGACTGAATGATAGGGATAAGGAAGAAGGTATCCTGTAGATCGACCAACAACATTTAGGCTTCCGCATCCAGTGCAAGCAGAAGCGGAGCTACGGAAAGCATTTTGAACTTTTCCTTTTTACGGCACTAGTTCACAATCTAGGATCAGATGGAAGCTGCCATATTTATGGGGACCAGGGAGTACGTGGATCAGCATCCCTGTCCTGTTTCCTATTCTGCACCCTTGAGGAGCAGGTATTGAACAACTTGTTGAGGACTTGCCTATGGTCTGGTGGGAGGAAATCTGGTTGGAGAGAAGGGAAAGGAAGGATTTTTGTTGGAAGGTTAGGGCCTACCCCCTCTCCACAATTTGCAAGACCCAAGGTCAAATGTTATGGTCCTCCAAGCTTGTGGAAAGGATGATACCAGTCCTCCATTAGGTTGTGAGATTTGGGTATGGTGGAATTAGGGTTGCTTCCCTTCGGTGGCTGAGGAAGAGAAGGAGGAGGAGGCTGTAGGGAGAGGGAGAGCACTCTGGGATAGCTAGATGCCACACTTCACAATCAGTTATCAGGCAGAAGGGATCCTGGTGGCCCATTGGCAAGTGTCTACGACCTCCTCTAAGACCAATTTCTGGGCATAAAAGTGGTACCCCGGAGACCCAGATCTCGTTGGACCGAAGAAGAGGACCGAAGATTGAATGTCCTGCTGCACCAAATTTGTACTGCACCTGCTGCACCTTGGGCTAGTGAAGCAAATGACTGTGCCTGCTGTGTCCTGCTTGTAGAGAAGGTGTTTCCTCAGCCTTAGCCAGAAGAAGAGACTCCTGGGATCAGTTGGCAGACCTGTTCTCAACACTCGCCTGTCTGGCGAGTTGGTAGCCAAAGTCTCCAGATCGTCGCTCCTCACCCTGTGAAACCTAAAAGACCAAGACCCAGCACTCTGAACTTGTACCCGACTCTGCGGGATCTGGAAGGGAAGTCAAAGTGCAGCTGGGTCGCCCAGAAGGCCAATTACTGTCATAAGGAGGAAACTGCAGAAACCTATGTATCGGACGAGCGGTAGCCCAGAGGCAACTCGACTTCTGCCAAGCTCGAAGGGACTTAGAGGGACGTTGACCACCGTAGCCATGACTGCCTCAGCAAGCCTTTGGACCAAGAAGCACTCCCAGAAAGAACACCATCGTCCACACAGCATCTTCAGCATCCTTGAGCATCTTCAGTATCCTATATCAGGGCCACCCCAATTGAAATCAATGGCAAGGGACCACTGGAACTGAAGACTGCTTTTCGGGAGGAGATCATTTTCTGTGTTCCTTGATTGTTCCCCTGACTGGATCCCAGCCAGAGTTGGTCGCCTAAAGTTACTCTAAGTAACTGCATTCATACTTAACCAAGTTTTGTCTTGAAATCCTTTCAAAGTGTTGAATTTGCCAAAGCTTGTTCGCAATTAAGCGAAAAGCTGCGATTTACTATACCTTGTGAAATCTGTATCTCTGCAAGCATCAGGTGGATCTTTTTCATTTTAGTGTCTAAAAATTCATAAACATCTAGTTTACTGTTCTAAATTGGTTTTGGATTTGAGTGTCATTTTTTTCTTCAATTGTTTTGGTGCTGCTTAAATGCTTAACACTTGCTCCTTTGCTCAGAGCCACAGCTTCCTAGGATTGAGCTATGGTTTAACAAACTAATCCAGATTCATAATAAAGGGGTTAGTAGTATATTACAAGGTGAGGTCACACACCATATAATACATCCCATTTCCGCTCAGGACAGACACATATCTTTAAACCGTGCCCACTGCAGGACCTTGCTGTGCCAAATACTAAAACAGTATAACATTAGCCAGTTTGACTTGTAAGGGGTCTGTGTTCGGGATTCCACTGCAGGCCACAAATTTGAGCCAGCACCCGCCTTAAACGGGCTTTGCAGAGCGATGCCTGGCAGCACAGATGACATCCACATCCTCAGATGGTAGATAAAACACAGTCAACTGCTGCCACTCAATCGTCACGTATGGAGGAGCAGATTGAGCAGGTAGGTGCAGGTGCAGAACCCTGCCCTGCTGCTGCGACAAAAGATCCTCCTGAAGCGGTAGCCGGATCGGAGGACAGATGCTCATGGCAGAACATCCTGGTACAACATGTTCTTGGCTCCATCCGAAGTCACCTGCATGGTTTGGGCCTGGTTGTTGCTGATATTCCCTCTGCACTGGGGACAGGAGAGGCAAAGGCAGAAAGGTGTACAAGAGCTTGAATACATCTCCTAGAGAAAGATTCATTGGGAATTCTAGCCTTCAGAAATTTCGAAACTGGGTATTCTGGACTGTGGCAGAAAGATCACGCCACCTAAGGTCGTAACCTCCATTCATCATCAGCCAGTTGCTGCCGCCCTGCTGTTTGAATATCCTCCAAGGTGGATCATGATCAGGAAGGTGCCATGACAGTTTAGCCAGATACAGAGGCATAACACCTCTAGTCACAGGACCGAGGACTTCACTGCGACCTGCTTAGGTGGTGGTGGTGGAGTCTGGGCGACCGTGCACCAGCTTTACCTTGCTGGACGGCAGAAAAACATTAAATGCCAGCCGAACGGAATGCAACGCCATTTGACTAACAGAGCCGGGTTTCTATCGGAGACCAGAGCCCTCTGATCTCCACCTTTTTCAGATGACCTCCTGTCGCTTGGCATTAAAAACACGCCACACGTCTTGCTTCAGACACTGTATTCATATTTATTAAACTGTTAAGCTGAAGTAAGCTGAATGAATGTAGATAAAGACTAAGTCCTTCAATTTAATATATTTAACTGTTTTGAGAGTCTGATTCTTTGATTGAGGTGACTCAAACCTTCTTCTCTCTTTCTCTAGGTCTCTCTTTGGCTTCTCACTCCCCCTTCCCCCCCACCCTCGAAAAGAAGAAACCAGATGCAAGTTTCTTTATTTCCTAGGTTTGTTGTCTTTCCTTTTCCCCTATTTTAGGAAGCTGGCTCTGTATATGGTATACCACTAGGTGGTTATACCGTGCACAGAGTCCAGAGATTCCTCTAGAAGTGTAGAGGGCTCAAGGCAAACCAAAAGTGCTCTATCTGTGGTAGTGTGGACGAATAGCCCTAGGCCTAACACAGAGGAGTGTAAGACATTTGCACACAATGACCAATAAATAACACACTACTCAAAAGGAGATCCGCACCAAATTTATAGAAATAAGATTTGTTTGAGTTTTATTTAACCTCAAAAAGGTAAGTATGTTTTTCCGGAATAATACTTTAGTCTTTCAATGTTAACCTAAACAACAATGCCGTTTCACGTGCAAGTACCCAACTTATAGTTCCAGTCTTCAGGGTTTTTACGCTCATAAACCAGCATGCATGCTTCTACCGTTTTGTACGCCCTCACCTACATGTTTGAGCGCGTAGACACCCACTTAAAATGATTAATGAAAGTGGTGTTGAAAAAGATACTCACAGGCTGAATATGTACCCCGAGTGATTTTGCGTCTGGCATAACTTCACTCCATTTGCCTCACGGATTTGCCTGAGCGCGTAGACACCCACTTTAATGCATGTCGACAGTGGGGTGTACTTCATGATCAAGGGCTGATCATGCATCTTGAGTGATTGTGCGACTGGCGAATATTACTACTTGATGCCTCACACTCTGAGGCACACCTTATGTGATTATTAATTATAATCACCAGGCACATCTTGGGTTTTATAGTGACCAAGGGTAGGGTACACCTTAGCGCGTTTAGACGAAAACCTGGTATTATCGCCATCGGGTTGAAACATGTAGACCATTTTATATTCAATTTTTGTTTTACTACAAAGATACCAGAGGTCAATTTAACCGAGAACAGCATCTTACAATTTTTTTAATTTTGTTCAGTTGCTCCAGAATAATATTTTTGAGGGAGTTAAATCTGCCCAATTTTTAAATCACTATTTTCACTCACTTGCACCACGAAAATTAACCTGCTGCACTGTAATCAGGTGTTGAAGCACACCCGGGTAGCATTCGGCTATTCGGGTGGGACCCCGATGATGAAGTATGTCACCAACTAGGTTAGTTAGTGAGTGAGGGGTCTTCTTAAGAAAGGAGGAATTCGCCTTTCTGTGCACCTCTCCCTATACCTCGGAGACACTGAGGTGTCTCCAGGGTGTACTCCTCCAACTGTCGGATTCTTCTTACCAGAGCCAGTCAGGGGAGCCTTTGGATTCACACTACAGGCATCGTTGTGGAGTCCAGGAGAGGTCAGCCAATACTGGACTTGGACTTAGGATCGCCAGCGAACCTTTTCTGGATCGGTAGGCCACTTGGACACAGGCCCGAGGCATCGGATGCAGCGTGGACAATGATCGCGGCTCTGGAGTGCACCAAAGTCCTTGGTGAGGTTTGTTTTGTGGACAGACCTGCTGTACTCAGGAGTTCTGGTCTTCTTCAGAGGCAGGCACTCATCTCAGGGGTTGTGGAGGTCGCTGACTGCTCGACAGACATCGTTTCTGTGCAGGATTATTGAGGACTGCAATCAAGCCGGTAGGGCTGGGGAAATATCGGCGTCTTCAGTTTTCAACTGCACGGAGACTTTTTCGTCGTTTATCTTCTTAGGGCAGCTGGAACTAGTTTCAGGATCTGGGGGAGCCACCTAAAAAACTAATTTAGGGGTGATTTAAATGGCACCTTATCCGGGGTGACTACACACTCAATTATGCCACCCTCCTGTGGGAGGGGGCATAGTCCTAGCCCTGTTTGGAAGAGTCACCCATCTTCAAGATGGCAGGGACTTAAAGGTACTTCACCTAACCTCCTGTTGGCAGAGGTGGGCACACCTATTCTTCCTAGGTTTTCCCGCCAGCTTTTCCATCCAAAGTGGGGGTGTAAACCAAGGGCTGCCATTGGCTGCTAGCAGCAGAGGCTGGGGGTTGAATTACAAAGGCGGCAGACCTTTGATGCTTCCTGCTCGAGCGCTGTGCCCATCCTAGGGGAAGTGGTGTGATGAAGCACCACAGTAGTGCCAATAGCTCGCCACAAGAATTCAGTAGTATTCAGACCAGCGCAATTCATATATTGAGTTGCATCCTGGCCATCTAAAATGGTTTGAGACAAGGAGAACCTAAACTCTTAAGGTACAGCCTGTAAAATCTCACTGGCAATGTCCCATAGGGCATTCGTAAAACTGTGTAAGCTGCAAACTTCACTGACCAACCTCACTGTTAGGCTGGCTGAACGGAACATTTATTTACCCAAATGACTCAATCCTTTTCAACTTCCTATCCATAGGGGTTATGGAGTATGCATTAGGATTCATTTTGCTGGCAAAAGCTTGCACCAATAAACTCTCAGGAGTACCAAACTCTCTGGAGAAGGGTGCTGTGTAAGAAAATTCTGGTTGTCATGCGCTGGTCTGTGGCATCTGGCCACCTACCTGTTGACCGTTGGGCAAGAGCAAGCTTATACCAAGTGCCCAAATGGAAGTTAGTTAGGGCTTTGTTGAATGGAAGCAAGGGCTCAATGAAGCTAGCCAAGGGTGCAAAAACTCAGTAAGGACATTTACTTGACCTCAACAGAAGGCAGCAGTATGTCCAGGACCTCAGCTGCTTGCCTAATTAAAACAGTAAAGAAAGCACTCTCATCCGTTGGGGCTCCAAGGGGTGAAATCAACCCTTTAAAACCTTGAAATCCACTGACCTCCTTCAAGTCCATGTATAAACTGCAATATTTTAATGGGTGGGTAAATCGTTCCAATTATCACCATTGTCTTCTCCAGGAGGTGGCAAACTATGGTCAGAAGAAAAACCAAAAAGTTGATGGAGCCTCTGAGGACTGATCCGTGGTAGTGAGTGTATTTTCTTTAGTAGACTATAAGGGGACTGGGTCTGCCGGAGTGGAGTCACAATGCGATCTCTGTCATGGTTTATCTGGCACCAGATACCACTCTGGTGAAGGCGGTACTGAAGAAAGAGGGACCAGCGCAGGTCTTTTAGCCAGTGTGGAAGTCTGCACAAGAGTTGGTGTGGAACTCGAGGCAGTTTACAGGAGCTCAAAGAGTGCAGAGGACCGATCCTCTGGTGGTACCAATTGGAGGGCCCTGTGGACCCTTGGAACACAAATGTGTGCCAGAAGCCCCAGAAGAGTGCCAAAAATATGCAGCATGGCTTCCTCAAAGGCCTCGACCTGATGCAGCGTCACCAATGGCTCTGGGAATTCAGAGAGCCTCGGGACCAGTGGCAGAAATGACCCATCAATGAGGGATACAGAGCGCGATCAATAGGCACTTTGACACCCTTGTGACTTCTCTTTAGACAGAGAGTAGCAGGACAGGGTTGAATCATTTTGACTTATTACGTTTCTCCTTTGACTTGGACTTCAAGTTACTAGACAACTTTGACGACTAAAAACGCCGGTCACGTTAACGACCTCAACTTCATTAAATGTTTGTGACGTCCAGCTTCATTTCATGGTCCCAGGTCACCCTTGGGTTCATTCTTCACATAACTTGGAGTTGTGCCCCGAATCCAAGCAACAGTGGCACACATCACTGGCACTCGGTCACAGACATACAAGGCTTAAACCCTGTCGTTTTTGGAGGAGACATAGTTCCTATGCACACTGGAAGCAAGCTCTGTATACATGCAGAACAGTGCAGACAGAAAAGCGTTAAAGTTGATGCGCAGGTCTGGTGCATATATGTGGCTTCATTGTCGTCACTTGCGGAGTGGAACAAAGTTAATGCTAAGCCACACAGATCCACCTACTGGCATGAGGAAGCAATGCTGTTAAAATCTCCTGAATACAGTCTTACACCTGGAATATTCTAAAGGAGAGGAACCTGCAGTTAGAAATCGCCATCAGAAAGGCTTGGCATAAACTTAAAAGCAGTGTCCCATCCCCCTAAAGTTTAGGTGGACAGAAAGTAGAGGTTGCTGGAGTGAATAAAGTGGAATGTTGCAAGTATTCGTAAGTGTAATGGCACCACGAAAAAATATGGAGGCCCCTTTTACATATGGAATGCGCCTGCAAAATCTCCCAGAGTTGCCTATTTCAACTTGCTTAACAAACATGGATGCACTGCAAAATCCAGCATGCTATATCCGCTCTAGTTACAAAAAAGGGTAGACCCAAAACAGTCATTGGGACCTGGGTATAAGACAGTTCGATAGTAAGTGGTCCCAGTAAAATTACATTCTACAATACAAATAAAGTAAGCAAAAGTAAACAAACTTAAGGAGAACGTTTTATAGTTGGACAGTGGTATTTAATCACACTGAACATCAGAATAGTTGCAGAGACTTTTTTTTTTAATATACAAAACTATTAAGATTGCCCAGAGAAAATAGGGAGAAGGAGTTAGGAAGAGTCGGTGATTTGAGTGAGGGTAACGGGGGGGGGGGGGGGGGGGGGTGAAGCCAAAATATTGTGCAAATCACTTGTCTTAATATACATTGAATAATAGCGCATCATTTTGCAATCAACTTCACAATTCAGTTGTTCATATATTATATAGCCATGTATACAAAAAGAAACACAAATCACAGTGACACAATTACGGTCGATTATACTGGCAAGATACAAAGTGTCGAATGTGGACAGTGTAAGGCTTGTCAGACGACCATACAAACTAAGAAATTCAAATACAAGCATCATACAATTGATTTACATTCTTTCACAGACTGTAATACGACTAATGTAATCTATGGGATCATTTGCCACTGTGGATTAATCTATGTGGGTCAGACACAGCAAAAAATCAAGGCTCGCATACTCCAACATCACAGCTGAATACGATGTGTGCAAGGGGCACCTCTAGTTGAATATTGCACAGCAAACTGACACACTCCAGACGAGTTACAGTGGGTGCTTTTGAAGAATGCCACACTGGGCCCAAGAGGGGGCAATATTGGTTTAATCTTGAACACAAGGGAAAGTAAATGGATGGCCCGTCTGGATACAATTAAAAATGGACTTAAAGAGTTAGATTTGAGCCATGCACAACTAGCCTGCATCACTTTTGAGTAATCCATGACGCTTTATATTCTATAGCGTTTGTTGCAAGTGTCAGTCCCTGCTAGGCCATACACATCTGCACTATGTATATCAAATGTGCTATGAAGTAATACGTGGCCTTAATTGTGTGAATCATTTGCACCGGTGCTGACAAACATATCTGTGGTCTTTCCATCAAGTATCCTAAGATGTGTTATGATTTTATAACTTGCACCGTAAAATGTCTTAAAGAATGTTTATTATTTTTGTATACGAGTTTAGTTTAAATGTTACAAATCAAACGTAATATTTGCATAACAATATCAATGTTTAAACTTGACTTGCACTGGCATTTCCAGTCACTGTTTTGCATAAATTGATTATCCCTATCTCCGTTGCGGTGCCACCTATTGTATGATCGTGATTGGCCCTTTAATGTCCCCAGTTGTAGGGTAACTGTGTCAGCTGTTAGTTGCCCCTTTTTTAAATACACACCAAGTTGCTCGGGTCGTATATCACAGGAGTCTGTCTCCACTGCCATAGTGACACACTATGCTGTCTACCAGCATCCAGCGGCTGCGGGCCGACGTCACGCAGGCTGCCGTGGAGGTTCTCGGACGTATTTAAGCTACTTTCCAGGCATTGCTCCGGTTCCCTCAGAGTACACAGAGCATTTCCCGCGAGTAGCAGTAAGCTTTTTTCTAGCCCTTATCGTTTGGAATACTTTGCTGTACCCTTCTGGGTCGCTTTTTATCGCGACCCTCGTTTCAATTTGCAGATTCTGCACCGCCGTTCTCACGACATCCCAGAGACAGTGTTTTTGCTGGAACAGGCATCCCTAGTAATTCATGAAACTGACAGGTATTTAAACACAACAGTTAGGACGCCGTGGTTTTAATAAACTAACCACTGGTTTTTTCAGGGTCCGATTTTAGCAGGTTTTTCGTGTTTTATGTTTTTCAGATTAATGCTCAAATGATCAAACTAAGGATTCTGGCTCTCGTTTGAGAGAATATTTAGGAAGGGACACAATCATAGTAATTCACTTTTAAGTGAGGAACTTTAACCTAATTTAACTTGTACATTATTGTACACCAACCGCACTGTATGGGTGGTTGTACTTACATGCACCTTATCCTTCTAGGTGCTGTTTTCCGCTCTCATTTGTCTGGAGACCACGAGGCCTACACTTTTCCACCAGCCCCCGTCGTGGGGTTGTTTATGGTAAATACAAGGGACTGTTGCCCTTTTCTCATTTTATACTTTTTAGTGTTCTGGTCTATCTGTGTATTAAGTTATTTTTTGTAATCGATTCTTAGGTGCCCCCTCCCCCCACACCACAGTGCAGAGGAAGACCCCCCTTTGTAAAGATTTCAATAACCAACACCAGTTCTTTGTGGTCGGAACATTGTCACTTTGTATCTTGCCAGTATAATCGACAGTAATTGTGTCACTGTGATTTGTGTTTCTTTTTGTATACATGGCTATATAATATATGAACAACTGAATTGTGAAGTTGATGGCAAAATGATGCACTATTATCCAATATATGTTAAGACAAGTGATATGCACAATATTCTGGCTTCACCCCCCCCCCCCTTACCCTCACTCAAATCACTGACTTTTCCTAACTCCCTCTCCCTATTTTCTTTGGGCACTCTTATTAGTTTTGTATATAAAAAAAGCCTCTGCAACTATTCTGATGTTCAGTGTGATTAAATACCACTGTCCAACTATACAACGTTCTCCTTAAGTTTGTTTATTTTTGCTTATTTTATTTGTATTGTTGAATGTAATTTTACTGGGACCACTTACTATTGTACAGTATACCCCCTTTAAAGATGGGTTTCCCAGGTCAGTGGGTGAAAATGAGACAACTCCCCTCCCCCCCACAAATGTCTAGTACTTTTGGTGTAGTGCATGAGAACTTACATGACATCTAATGAACGTTTGCTTTTTCTGCCCTGCTTTAAGGCTTTTGAAAGAAGATTAAACATCTAATGGTCTAAGATAGTGGCTTTCAACCTGTGGTCTGCAGACCCTGTGAGTTATGGACAAAAGTAACTATAACTCGCGCCTCTGCCATGCACAGTGTGGTCATCAACTATGTCATTTCAGATGTTGCAGTCATGTTATCAATGTCACAGAAAATGTCACAAGTGATATAATACGGGAGATAATTAACAGTCCCTGTTGATGTGGTGGCAGCCAATCGGATCACATCTTGAGATCTGTTAGATCCACGCATGCTCCGCGGCGTGATACATCTATACATTCTGAGTTTCATCTCTCAAAAACTACTGAACAGTTTAGGACCAAATCACAAACCGCACACTTTGTGGACCAAGATCAAGTTTCTTGCCAAATTTGGTGTAATTACTTTTCAGCAGTTTTTACAGTATCACTGTTCAATTTTCCTATGATAAAATGCGTGGAGAAAAAGCGTTTCGCACCCCCCCCCCACCCAACATTCACGGCTCACCCCAAAACTTTCCAAGGCTAAGCAGAGGTGCATGAAACCTTTTTTCGAAAGTAAGATTTGCAAACAGCACCAAAGTTATAAGTAAACCAAAAATGTTTATCCTAAAAGCAAACATAACTAAAACTACCCAGGGGCGATCGCAGTTTGCTTACACACACCACACACACACACACAATGAGAAGTTGAAAACTTAAAAAGGCTCGGTCAACGTGAAGGAATTTGAAATAGGAGGTTAAAAATTAAGTAGATCTAATTTCCTTCATTTATGGGACCAGCGCAAATACAGTGAACAGAATCTAGGATGGACAAAATAGGCAAAGTGATAAGCTAGAATCTAGCATATAGCGTCAT
The DNA here is from genome assembly GCF_964204655.1 of Triturus cristatus. Taxonomy (NCBI): domain Eukaryota; kingdom Metazoa; phylum Chordata; class Amphibia; order Caudata; family Salamandridae; genus Triturus; species Triturus cristatus. Next base: position 938,039,676 of record NC_140590.1, on the reverse strand, counting down.
GTTTTGGAAATTGAAAAACATTTGCAAAAAGCTTCAATCTTACATTTAAAATTAAAATGCTGTTTTGGGGTTTTTTCCGCAAATTAAATAAGATTTTTCATAATTTGTGCATTTATTTGTTGTATGCTTGTTTCTGTATTTTTGTGTTTTATTTTAAACTTCAAATTGTAGAAATTGCTTGGGGCGGGGTCCTCAACTTACAGTAGTGATTCAATGGGGAACCATCAAATAAAAAAATTCAAGAACAGTTGGTCAAAGAAGTGTAAAGCTGATACCACCTTAGGAAGACATCATGGACATTATGGCGGTGTAGTAAGCCCACCGACGATCATGATGGTTCTGGAATGTCTAGTAACACTTAAAATTCTGGCTTCAAATCTAAATTTAAACCACGTAGAGAAACACTTGTAATATTTTGGACCCAACATTAGATGACCGGATACAACAAAACGTGTGATCTACAACAAGTGCTGCAAACGTACTTTTAAGGCAACGTTTTGTCTAACATTTTCAAATGGAACCAGCCACTGCAATAATCGTCAATAAAATTACATATGTTGTACCTTAAGGTTCAGGCATTGTGCTCATTAAATGACTCCGCTCAGTGGCTCCTTTTTGAGATGAAGGAGTTTTAAAAGATAGACTTTATTTTATGGGTTAACCATCACAGTGGGGAAGGCATATCTAAAACTCATTTAGAAAAAAAATTCACACTTCTCTGGTGCTGAAGCACCCAACTGTCTTACTTGTAATACAATGAAAACATTCTGATATGATTTTCCTTAGAGCACAAACTACTTTGTAAAATCCAAACTGAAAAAAATTGCTCTCACCATCAAGATCATTTGTTTCTTCATCGTGCAGATCAAAGGCCTCTGCATATTTGTTTTCTTCATCATCTTCTTGTTTTCTTTTCTGCTCCTCTTTTTTCTTTTTCCTCTTTTCTTTCCGCTTTTCTCTCTTAGCTGCAAGGGCTTGCTTTCGGTTTTCCTCCCTTGACTGTAGAGGATGAATGAATATATGTTACATTCAAGTCTTTTTAAATGGTGTTAAAAAAAACAACAAAAAAAACAAGGCACCCACATATGTAACAAAGTTGAGAAATAACTCTTGGTAAGTAGTTTATCATTTTAACAAACTGCAGTTCCCATCCAAAGTTACTTAGTGCAATTGTAATGTTAAGATTCGAGTATAAAGCACAACAAAAATATTTATACATTGGATTTCATACTAAATGCTGCTGCTCAGGCAATCAAGCAATGTAACCAGAGAAACAGCACATTTTTCTTACTGTTAGTCAGGGACTCTTTCACTACAAGAATAAGTCACTTACCTTTGGCAACACTCTGAGTTAAAGACCAACAGATTCCTCACCTTTTGAATGTTCCCCAAGTGTCGGACTGGATCCAGAAACCTTTTTTTAGCAGCACCTCTGCATGACGGTAGGTGGTGCAGTCAGTGGCGGCTCCTCCGCTATGGTGGAAGAAAGTTGCCCTGCCTGCCAGCAGACTCAAAAGTTGAAAAATAAAGCGATAATAACATAGCGGAGGAGCGTCGCCCTCCCTGCCAGCAGCCTCAAAAGTTGAATAATAAAGCGATAATAATACAGGTTTATTATCGTTTTATTTTTCAACTTTTAAGTGTAGAGTCTTGGGCCGGGGCCATCGCGGGGGCAGTCACGGAGGGGGAGTGGTGAGTGGTGAGCACTGCGATCAGTGCACATGTCGGTTTGGCCATCCGTCTTAGGACTGCCAAACAGACATGTGCACTGAGCTGTCTCCAACCCGAGCTGTGTTGCCAGGTTTGAGACAGCAGGCACCCAGTCTTTCTGGAAGCGTACTTACAGGCCGCTCAGGCCAATCCTGATAATGCTCTCATACCAGAGAGCAGCATCTGGGTTTGCCATAGGGGAGTTTGGGAGCTTGTGCTGCAGTCAGGAGCAGAAAAGCGTCGATGCGGCGGGCAAGCTCTTATTTTCCTTCTTTTTATGTATATTTGTCACACCCCACCCCCAACACCCCCGTGTTGACACCAGCCACTACTGGGTGCTGTTCAGCTCCGCATTAACGCAACTCCTCTCCCGAAATAACGTGCTCAATCAATCTGAGGTTTTTTTAGAGGGGGGGGGGGGGGAGGGGGGTGCAGCTCTGGTTGTGGACGAAGAGTCAGGTCTTGAGGTTCTTCTTGAACAGATGCAGGGTCGGGGAACGTCTGATGTTCATTGGGAGCTGGTTCCAGGTCTTGGCTGCAATGTAGGAGAAGGCTCTTCCACCTGCTTGGCTTCTGTGGATGCGGGGGGTCTCTGCCAGGGCAAGGTCGGCAGAGCGGAGGTTCCTCTTGGGTACGTGGAAGAAGACTCTCTCGCTGAGGTATTTGGGACCGATGTTGTGGAGGGATTTGTAGGCGTGGGTGAGCAGTTTGAAGGCGACTCTTCTTGACGGGGAGCCAGTGGAGGTCTCGCTGGTGTTGGGTCATGTGTTCGTGTCTTGGTGTCCCGAGGACGAGTCTGGCTGCGGTGTTCTGGATGGTTTGGAGCTTGTGTAGGAGAGTTCTGTTGATTCCGGCATAGAGGGTGTTGCTGCAGTGGGTGACAGTCCTCCTGCATTCGTGGGGAATCCATTTGAAGGTCTTGCGGAGGGTGCGAAGGTCTTGCGGAGGGCGTGAAGGCAGTTGAAACTGGTGGAGGCGATGGAGTTTATCTGGAGGGTCATGGTGAGGGATGAGTCGAGGATGATGCCGAGGTTCCGTGCGTGGTCGGTAGGGGTGGGTGGGCTACCGAGGGCCACCTGGTGTTGTCCCAGGCGGAGGTGGAGGGTCCGAGGATGAGGACTTCAGTCTTCTCCGAGTTGAGCTTCATGCAGCTATCCTTCATCCAGGCTGTGACGTCCTTCTCCAGCTGAGATTATATAGTTGCTAGTTCCGCATGCTGACATCAGTTGCTTTCGTAACTGTTTGCATCCCCAGACGCAGAGGCCCAATAGCAAATTGGTTATGACCAGTGTGCAGACTCCTAGATTTGGGATAGAGTCCAAATCACAGAACAAGGAGGATGAGAGGGTCGCTGAGAATTCATCTGTTAGATAAGAGTCTACAAGAAAGATCGTTTCTGCAGGTAAGTAACTTGTTCTTCTAATAGAGACATCTAACCGCAGAGTCCTCACCTTTTGAGCAGATACCGAAGCAATACCTATTAGGAGGCGGGTAAGTGAATGGGCTCAAACCAGAGAGTTCTGTAGGACCCAGTGGGTAAAATGTCCCTCTCGGCGAGCCTGCCTATCCAGAGAGTAGTGCTATGCAAACGTATGGAGTGACACCCACAAAGATTCCTAGCAGATGTCCAGGCCAGGAAGTCCGCATGGCACTGATGGCATAGAAGCTTTGGTCCTGGTGAGTGAGTCCCCAAGTCCTTCTGTAGGCTGCTTTTTGACCACTGTGTAGCAGATCTTAGTACAGAGAACGATCCAGTGAGAGATGCTCCTTTTCTGCCCAGCCTTGCCACTTCTTGCTTCAGCGAAAACCACAAAAGAACTAATCGTCCATCTGTCATTCTCCAGTATGATCAATGTAAACGCTTAGTGCTCTTTAACGTGTCCAAAAGAGTCTTTCCTCCTCTTTATAAGACGTTGCGTAGCATAAGACAACAGTAGGGTGATTGTCTGATCGGCATGGACTGGCATCACAATGTTTGGAAGGAAGGATGCCCGTGTCCTCAGAAACTTTTAGTCTGGGAAGAAGGTGGTGTACAGTGGTTGAAGCTCACTTACCCACCGGGCCAATCTTTTGGCAACAACGAACACTGTCTTGAGGGTAAAAAGCTGCAAGGGACAGCTGTTAAGTGGCTCAAAGAGCGTGCACATCAAATAGGTGAGGACCAAGTCACGGTCACACTGTCATGAGAAAGGGAACTGTAGGAAACTGATGTTTTAAAAACTTACAAAAAAGAGCATCACAACAGGTGAGTTGAATAATGAGGGCTGGTAAGCCAACTGTAAAAAGCAAAAGAGGTACCCTGTAACTGTGCCCAGAGCAAACCCTTGCCGGGCAAGGGTCAAAAACGTTAGATATCTTTGCCTGGAAAGGGTCTATTTGCCACGTTCCGAACCAAGCCACAAATTTGTCTCAACAGGTGTTTATAGTTTTTGATGAGGGATGCCTGGCTGCCAAAATGACATCAACCAACTCCAGAGGAAGGTCAAAGGTGTTAAGCTGTCACCACACAATCTCCAAGCATGAAGGTGGCCATTGCAAAAGTTTGGGTGCAGATCCCTGCTCTTCTGCTATGACAGCAGATCCTCCCAATGGGGAGCCTGACCCGGAGAACAGATGCTCATTCCCAGGAGCTCTGGATACCATACTCCCTGTGCCATATCAGGGACTACTAGGAATACTAGGTCCCAGCTGGTCCTGGTCTTCTTCAGAACTTGGGGCAGAAGAGGTATTTGGCAGGAAGGCATACAGCAGTTCCCACCCTTTACGGAATGAGTCCCCTAGTGAGAGCGGCCTTGGAAACTCCAACTTGCAGAACTGCTGACATTGTACAAGCTTGATGGTGGCGAATAGAATAAGCTAAGGTTCTCCCCTTTCCTGGAAAAGGCCTTGCAACACCTCAGGGTGCAACTGCTATTTGTGATCCACTAGGAGTCAACAGCTTAGTTTGTCCACCCAGGCATTCAAGGATCCTGCTAGGTCATTTGCCATCAGGAAAATTCCTTGATGCTCCAAACATTTCCAGAGGCACAGGACTTCCTGGCACAGGGCCCGTGACTCCCACTCCACCTTGTTTGTTGCAACACCACATGGTGGTGGTGTTGTCAGTAAGCACCTGTATCAGTCTCCGCTTGAGGGACAGGCATTCAACGCCAAACAGATGCCACATCTCCAGGAAAGTTGATATGGAAACGGAACTCCGCCAGAGACCAGAGACATCTGATCTTCGCCTTTCCCAGATGGCCACCCCAACCCAGAAGTACCTCAGCGGTCAGCAACTGTCAGTTCTGGGTGGGTTAGGGAAAGGGGCCTGCCGCTGTCTCAATCACGGTCCAGTAACCAGCACTGCGGATCATTTACAATCTCCTTCTTAAAAGATAGTAAGGGTTAGGATGGGCTTGCACAACAGGCTAGATATTGGTTTTGACCCAGTCAAGGCCATAGCGACACAGACTCGGAGAGCACACAGGCACCTTTTCCTTTAGCGTTGATGCTTCAGCAACTACTGTGGATCGCGAGCCAGAGTCTGTACAGGATCTGGGAGAGGTCCGGTGGTGGTTTCAGATGTTTCAACTAGCTCAGAGTGTGAACCGGCCAGCGGTATCTTAGATGGAAGAGCTTTAGGCTCCTTTAGACCCGCAGGCACGCTAGAGGGAGTCGGAAGGGGTCCAAAGACTCGGAGCATGGCCCGACAGAAGTTTTGGAACTGCCTCAGTGTCGCAGAAGTCCGCAGAAACTCTAGTTGTACAGAGACAAGTTGCATGACTGGCTTCCCTACATTGGGAGTGAGATCGAGAGCCATGGTGGCGTCCTCGCACCATTTCAGGAGTAAGAATTTGGTGGGAAGGGGGGCAAATCCTGCTTACATTTTTCATACTTTATCTTAAACTTAAAACAAGATTTACAGCTCGATGACCATCAACCTTGGGAACAACTCTTGCGCCTTCTAGACCGGGAACAAGAGAGAGATGCACCTTTGGACCAAAATCAACGAGGAGTCTTTCTGTGCTTGCCAACATAGGTTTTCGCTTTGCCCTTCTGTATGACCTTCAGGCTCATCGTCGCGCAGTCCCTGCAGGCAGAGTCATGACTCAACCTCAGGGATCCATGAATGAGGATTTATCACAGATATTTACATATCACAATCCTTACAGGGTTAAAAACCTATTGTCTTGGGAATTGACATTCCCCATGCACACACTAAATTTTGAGGTAAAGAAGATCTCAAAGACAAGAGGAGGCCCCAGACCGGCATCTGGTGGTGTAGAGGGAAAGGAGATTACATTAACTTGCAGAGTGGTGTCTAAACGGCCTCAGCATGTTATTTCCAGAGCTGAACAGAATCAGTACAAAGCCGCACAGCACCACCTACCACCACAGAGCCACACTGCACCACCTACCACCTCGCAGAGGTACTGCTGAAAAACAATTCCAGATCCAGTATGAAGCCTGGGGAATATTCCAAATGTGAGTAATCTGCAGTAAGAGGTCTATCAGAACAAAAGCTTATTCACCTTCAGCAATGGTCTTTAGGAAGGATACCATTCTCTTGTTGCACAGTCCTATTAAAAGAAGAGACATCCAGACACTGACTAGTAACACTGAAACTTAGGCACAGTCACCACAGTAACTTCTTCCCAAATTTCAAAAGAGCTGTGCCGACTACAAAAGCGTGCCCCTGTGTCCCTTAAGGTGAGTTTAGGCCGCTTTCCGGCACAAAAGACCAGAATCACGCCCACTGAAGTTCTAAGCTATTTGAACAGACATGAAACAGATATGGTATTGGAAATTTGTAGAGTGCACGTTCACCAACAGGTCTCTTGGCACTAATTTTTCCATTGGAGTCGCCGATAATAAAGGTCCATGTCTAACTGTAAGTTTGGGTGAAAAGCCAGGTCTTCTGCTTTTTCCTGAAGCGCAAATGGTCTGTTTCTAGTCTCAAGGACGTGGGCAGAGTGTTCCAAAATGTGGGTCCTTGTATTGAGAAACACAACCCTCCCGTTAGTTTACGTCCGAAACCCGGAACCACCAATAGATTCATGTGCATAGATCTTAAAATGCGTTGTGGAACGTACCTGTGAATTTTTGAGGATGTATAAGTAAATAGCATAATCAATGAGACTAAATTATTGAAAATCAAAAAGAAAAATTAGTACTCACTGTCAACTCAGATTAAAGGAAAGGAAGGCCCTTATTGTAGTGAAAACTGCAAATACACTGCAGACAGCAGGAGTCAAAGCAAAGAGGTTTAACGCCAAATTCAGTGAATTGCATGTACACTTTAAGAGCTCTTAAAAGAATGCTGAAAAGAATAGCAAATATAAAAAATAAATACACATTTGGCCACAGCCTTGGCGATTAACAGTATGGAGCAGTGAAAGAGGTTATAGATGGGAAAAAAAGCTCAATCTCTTCTACCTCTAAACGTAATTTCGTCACCACCAACTCCAGATGAAGAGAAAACTTTTTTATTTATTTTTTATTTATATAAACACATGCTCAGATGGCTGAGAGTAGCTAATAGAGCACTATGGTCAAGATATACTTATGTATTTCGCTGGGACAGGAGTTAGGAAGTTAGTCATTTATTATAACGCTACAAAAGTGACAGAGTTAGACACAGGGAGTCAGTCTTTCTAAAAAAGGAATTATGTATGCTGAGAAGTCAAGACTAGAAAAAAAAGCACATTTCTCTTACCTTTTCCATATCAAGCTCCTTCAGAAGGATACTTGCATTCTTATTTGCTTCAGCTGCCTGCTGGTCTTTTGCCTTCACAATAGTCTCCATGCACTGGTGACACCTTTTCAACACATCCTATAAGTAAGCACAGACAACATGCTTTTAAAGTCGGATTGAAACAAGTAGCCATGTTGCCAAAAACACCAAATGAATTCACCTTGAAATACTACTTCAAAATTGCTTGCTGCACAAATACATCTTGAGAACTACATTTTAAAAGAGGCATGAGATGGAAGACAATCACTTTCCTCCGTTTACATACTTGCACATGTTGTAGAAAGATACACTTATCGCCCAAAGAAGAGTCTTAGATTATATCCTTCATCATACCCTTGCCCGAAAAGTACCACCAAGAAGCCTTTTTCAGCTGTTGCAACACTGCTCATCATGTTTGCTTTCCATAACAGCCATCAAGCAGTTAAAGGTAAAAATGTGCATGCATATTCCTTCTCAGTACAAAATGTTTTCTTGAGAATAAGTTGCTTACCAGTATTTGCAGCACTTAAGCATTGGAATTCTTCAGATATTTAAGTATTATCAACTATTAAACAGGGTACTTTTTGGTAAATTAACAGAATATATAACATTGTCCTTCATTCACCATTCATTCCTAATTTGTGGTTATTTCCCACATTGGGACTTATTTTCTTCCACAGTCCAATGTACTGCCCCTCCATCAATTTCTCACTTAAACTATGTTAGCTTATATTTTAAGTGTGTGCAAATTGTCCACTGTTTCACACTTAAATGAGGAAATGACACAAACAACGGTGGAGAAGTGCACTTAAGGTAAGTTCGGACTTGTACCTCACATTACTAAAGTAGCTACTCTTTTCAATAAAGTGATTAAAAACACAACTTTTTTCTCCATTCGCTCAAAAATAAAAATAAAACTTGTGAATCTACTCTCCTGTACAACCAGTTATCTTCATGCTAGACTTCGGTACTGCTATTTTGGTGGAGGCCCTTTAAACGTCACTTGCACCACTTCCCACCTGCGCCTCCATTTTGACATTTACGTTGAGGTATTTCTGGTAGATTTCTCAGCAACTTCCCATTTGCAGCAATGCTAATATAAAACAAATGAGTGGGTCAGGAAAGACAACCTTACAGCCTGGTAACAGTTTGTTGGTTTTAAGTTAAAAAAAAAAAACTATGCATATAACTAGCCATGATGGGAAGCCTTGCTTTTGAGATCCCATCTCCCAATTTATGGTCTGATCATCTTGCCATGTTCATGTAATCAAAATATTTAATAAAAATACAGACAGGGGTTTTGAGTCAGCCTTTTTCAGTCATTGGTCTGTTCAGCTGCCATTCACATTTTGCTTCTATTAATTTGCTTTAGCCATTGGCTCAAATGCACGTTCAGTGACTGCATTTTGCCTGATTACATGTGTACATCTTCCTAAAAAGAAGTGAACTTCAGTGTGAAGGCTAATAAGCCAATACTTGACTTTACCAATGATTTTTAATTACAGTTCCTTATCCATTACTATTTTAGAAATCTTAGTGCAGCTATATTTTCTTCAGGTTACACTAATTTGTTTAGCCAGTAGGGCCTCTGCTCTGTGCCAGTAAGAATCACATTTCCCGTGATGTGCATCAAACAAAAAAGAATATTGTAAACATCTGGTTACCATTTTTGGTCAGAAGCACATTTTCTTTGTTTTCATTTTGTGGCATCTGCTCAGATTAAATGAAAAGAAAAATGTAACCATTGCACCTGCGTGCCAAGGCCAGACCTATTGGCTTTCCAATACTTCTTATAGTCCTACACCACAAACAACTTTTAAGTTGAAGGGCAATAGAAGGAATGTTTAGCAGAAAAAAGAAACCAACATCTCTGGCTTTAGCACAGTCCTAAATAGGATTCTTAAAATCATTTCCCAGCTCCGGAAATAGCGATCACCATTCAGTGCCATCTGGTACTATAGAAGACTTTTCTGGATACAGGTTTTCGGATCCAGACTGACGCCAGGAAATGAGTTTCAATATAAGCTTATGCAAAAGTAAATAGACATTAGATGGAAGAGATGAACATAAAGCTTTGATAACACTTCTGGGACATTTTTGTGCCAAATTTGTGAAGTAATTTCGTCCTCGCAACTTGGTTAGCCGGTGAGAACAACAAATGTCACTAATGACACTGCAGATGCAATGATCAGCCAGAGAATAATCTTTTATGTGTTAAACTGGATTCCGAAAGCATGGACTTAATTTTTCTTAAGTCTGCACTGATTTTCCAGGAAGGAGCTGTACAGGTGGAAGCCTCTTGAGCAGCTCTACTAGGAAATTGTGAACAATGGACTGTGGAAGAAGCTTAGCTTTCACAAAATGAAGGATGCAATGCATTTAATTACATTTTTAAAAGATAACACATTGATTTCACTTAAAATGGTTTTAACCCTCACCCCATTTAACCCCCCCCCCCCCGCCACCCAGGATATTCTGTGCATGCTGAGATTCCTCTTTATTCCTATGTGGTTTGTGAACACCTGGAGCCATCAGTCATGAGCCCTGTGAGACAGGCAGTTCACTCCCTCTTGCTCAGCAGGGGAAGGACGCTCCCACTTGCTCACTGTCTGGCTACTGAGAGCAGTACAATGATCAGAGTGAGCTCCCAGAGTAATTGACTTGTGAGTAAGTGGTGCAGCAAATACTATTGCTACTCTTTTTCTAGACTAATAACACACGTTCCTTAGTTGTACAGCTGTACGGTAAATAAAAAGGTCTAATATGTTGAGAACGTCTTTCTTGCATTGTAGGAAATTGTGCATCAGCCTCACGCTGAACGTCTTTCTCACCAATAAAATTGGTGGATATGCCTTTTGTATCTCCGCCAGAGCATCTGTCGGTATATCTATGGGTATGACTTGGATGAGCAACAGGACCAATGGGAGGATTGTCATCTTAACTGCAGCTATACATCGCAGGCAGAAAAGCTGCCAGGTGTGAAATCAGGAGAGTTTGTTTTTGAATGAACTGAACAGTGGTTGATAGTTTGCCTGAAAGAGATACCCTGCCTCAGGTATGATATTGGTTCCCAGACAGATGATGGGCAGTTTGTGGCACTGGAATGTTATTTAGCAATCTTCATGTCTGTCTTTAAGTCCAGAGAAGGCTCCGCGTCTCAGACTAACTTGAAGCCTGATACTTTATGAACGAGGTCAAGTTCCACAAGTAGCTACAAAATTGACTTTGGGTCCAACAAGGAGACAGCATATCGTCTGCAAACACTGGGAATTTAAATACATTTGGTCCTTTTCAAAGTCAAAGTGAATGTGGGCTCCTTGTGCCCATGGCTCAATAAACAAGCCGGAGGGTGGAGACAGTGGGCACTCCTGCCTCGGCCTCGAAGAGTGTCGACTTGAGCCCAGTTTTTGCCACAAGGCAGCAATTTCATCCACACCATGTTCATGTGCAAGGGGACAAATCCACAGACATTCACTGTCTCCCTTAAAATGCACCGTTCAATCTTGTCAATTGCCTTTTCACCACAGAGGGAGAGGAAAGCCACCTCACCCTTGAGCTATAGTGCTGCGTCTACAACCATAACTGTTTCAGTATTTTGCCTAACCTCTATAACCTTTAATGAGTTCCGATTGTCCTGACAGGACAGACTAGGGTAGCACTTAATTTAGTCTGGTTGTCATAATCTTAGTTAAGATCATGACATCTCTGTTGAGAAGGGAAATTGGACTGTGTTACCTGCAGATTACTCCGTCCTTCCCAGATATAGGAATAACAAGTAGTCGGCATGTCTCGTTTGGAGCTAGCAAATTAGTTCAATAGCAATCTAAGAAAGCCTATTATATCTTTGTAGAACTGGGGCATAATTGCATCTGGGAAAGTGTATTTAGATGGTTAACGCATTTTATAGTCGCAACTATTTCCTCTTTGTGGATGGGTTTACCTAGCTCATATACCTGCTGCAGCCTCAATCTATTCCCCCCTGTGTTCCGGATATAATGCTCTATGGACTCAATCTGCTGGGTGGGCAGCATGTAGTTGTTGATAATAAGCCCTATACCATTCAGGACATCACACTTCTGAGGGAACCTTACACCCTCAGATTTTCACAGCATGCGTGCAAAAGATACAAGTGCAAAAATCCGAAAGGTGAGCCTCTCAGGGGAGGAGAGTGGGTCACATGTGAATCTATGATAGATTCCAATACTGGAGAACTACAGTTACAGGTAAATAACTTATTTTCTTACTCCAGTATTGGAACGTCCAAAGATTAACATGCTTGAATGAGAGAAGCAGCAGTTGACAGCATATTTTTTTCTCTCTCAACGCAGTGTGTCAAATCCATATTGCAAACATTTAGACAAGAAGATATACTTTAAGCCATCACTCTTAAAATTGACACCGATTGCATTCAGAAAACTTTTGTACAACCTAAACATAAGTAAGAGGTCATGATAGGAAGAGAGAAAATATATATATAGATAGACAACATGTGCATAGTCTTACAGTAGAAAGGAAGGAGGGGTGAAGGAGAGAGCTCACAGTCACTGAAAAAGGTTCCTCTGCACTGCATAGCCCACTGCTGCATCACTGTGAGCAGCAGAATCCAAGCAGTTTATGCATGGTAAAGGTGTGGCTACTCTTCCAAGTCGCAGATCCGAGGATGTCTTCGATAGGTTCACCAGCAAAAAGAGCAATAGACTTCGAGATCGCTCTCGCAGAGGGTGTTGTATTCCGCTTTAGGTGCCCGTATATAGGTTTTCCTGAAACATGTCCTTTTATAGGCACAATTCGCATTGCCCTTATATAGGCATTAGCCATGCTATCCAAATACAGGCATTGTCACCTACATCCGTCCACCCCAACGTCACAACGAGTTCTTAGAAACCAGACCCTTAAGCTCTTGGGAGTGCCCCTAGCACAGGATTATTGATTTCTCCAATAACTCATTTATTATGCATGAACCGCTATTCCTTAAGGGTTCATTCCTGACGTCTTCCTCTGCCTGACTTTACGTCAATGCTAACATTCCAAGGCACCTACCAGGTATAAATATACCTTCCCTTGCCCAAGCAAGTAGGAGGAGACCTCGACTTTAGAGGAGCCCGTGTCCCGGCCTGACGCACTGACAAGAGACGCTGTCATCCCTGCTCGCAGAGAATCCAGCTTCCAGTGTTCTGACTCCCTTCGTGGGGTGTTAGAGTTCGAGACACAGGAAGATTCTCACCTCTCTCATTCTCAAGGTATGGAGTTGACTAGAACCTAAAGGGACTCTTCGCATGCCAGACTATAGCCTACCATACTATAGAATACATCACCTACTTCTTAGCTTGTACTACACTTAGGTTAGGTACACTGGGGTAGAACTAGTTAGAGACGCATCTCATGAGCACTCGCATTTTTAGCCTATGTTATTTATGTATATGAATATATGTGTCATAGCTAAAAGATAATGCTAGCGCAGTATTATTTCTTTCTACCGCTTACGCTGTACATAATATATCTCGCATACTGTCTTACGATTGTAACAGCTCATATCTCTTACACGAAAAACAAGACTGTTCAATAAATCCTTTTATTGAAATGCCCGTCTATTCTTTCTGTGTAACTCTGAAGAAACTAAGCATGCACGATTAGCTGAGTGAAACCTATCTGTTGTTTCCACGATTCTGAGAGTGCTCCGATTCCAAAGGGAAACAAAGTTGTCATGTTTATGCAGTTGCCAGAAACGACTCCCTTTTTGCTTACAAGGAGTTTCTAGTGGCCTCTGAGTTAGCTGGTACAAAACAATTAAGTTTAATATACTCGATTAAGGCATACTGACCTCAGCCCTATGCCAAATCTATAGGGTATATTATTCCAATGCGCAGAGCCTATTAGGGAAATAGGAACTACACTACATGGCGCCCAACGTTTGGTAAGGCACTAATTTAACGCTAGATACTGAGTAACTCAGTCGTGCTTTTCTCAGAGACCCTTACTCACATACTCCATAAGACGTCTTGAGTGGGTAGGGTTAAGTATCTGCCAAAGCTGAATAGGAGAAAAATCCTATATATTAGCTGTTTGGTTTGTTCAACATTGAAGGATACAGTGTTCCAAAATATTGTGCACCTTATCTTTGTTTCCTTGAAACTTGTTCTACATTCTTTCAAAAACAATGTCCCTGAACGGGGATACTAACACCGAGAACGGTGTAGCTGCAGCTGACCCAGTCGTAACAGCTTTCAATTTTACAGGTTTAAATGAAACTGATGAGGGTGTTCTAAACATCCTCCAAACTTAAGGAGAGCCATCACTCTAAAACTTATAAAACACGGCATAACACCAAGAGGTGGTAGAGCAGTTTTCATGATAGAGGCACACGAATCCTTTCAGACAGAGGTATCCTATTCATGGACTGTATTCCCAGAATCAAATCCAGTAACAAAAGTATTTCACTTCTTTAAAGAAGATGAACCACCTGAGGAATATATTCCTTTGGAGGACATTGAAATTCCACTCACATACCAGGAACATAATCTCTGGTTTAAAGGCGCCCTAAAACATCACAAAAACATGACCAGGGTCGGTCCACTAGGTAGACCAGGAGCAACATGGCCGATTCTAGCAGGCTACACACCTCATCCTGACATCGAAGAGATGTCAGACGAGCAATTATTCACTCAACTACAAGAGTTAATAAAAATTTACACACAATTAGTCCAATATGTCATGCGGACTTTCACAGTCCAACCACCAATGACCATTCCAAATCAAACCCCTCAACAAGGGTATACACTAAACATTACTCCACAGACTTCACACGCAATCATGGGTAAAATGCCCACATAACGTGAACAAATTACATTCTGGATAGCACAAAAAATACCTCAAATCGAAGCAATATTGCCAAATACTAGCCCTTATGAGAAACACAGAATCCTAACAACCTGTTTACCAATGGGGATCACACCACAACTAGAAGACTGCACCACTTGGGGCACAGTCTTTGCTGCCATCTATACTAAAACACATGGTGTTCCGTCAATTGCAGTAATACCAGATGTTCTGAAACAAATTCAAAACCAATAAGGGGCAGAGCCTGCTCTGAATTTAGGTATGAAATTACTGAAAAACTTCGACCAGGTCTCAACAATAATATTATCTAATAAAGGGGAGGCAGCATCAGTGGCGATCCGCCAACGCTTAAGGGAATTTGATGTAACAGAACATCAACATGAACTACCCAGAATAATAGAAAAATCTTATGCTGAATTAGGCAGAGACAGTTTGGGTGGAAAACCTTTGAAGCTAAAACTGTCTGAAGGTCCTGAGAAGGGCTCTAATATTCAAAATCCTACATCTTCTAAAAAGAAGTGGGAAACAAAATCCAAAAGAGACACTTTCTCAATCTCGAGAAAGGTCTCCTCAAAAAGATCCCTCTGAAAGGAGGTATAACCTCAGGAATAGGGATGCTTTAAGAAAACCTGACCGGTATCAAGATACTGGTACACGTTCCTCGCGTACCTTTCAGATATCGCCACAGACATCAGAAAGAAGAGGACAGTCAGATCACAAAGAAGAACGAATGAAGTCCAAAGACGATCAACACGTTCAGAAAAATAAATCAAAACCTCAATTCACAAAAAAGAAGGTAGCAGGTCTGAAGATCAGACATGCAGAGAATACTGAGATCACAGCTCAAGAACGGAGAATGGGCTCAGACAATGCAGCATAAGTAACAATAGCTCGCCAGAACCTGAAGGACCTTCTGGAGATAGTGGACTTGAATGAGTACATCAACAGTAGAGACTGTAGACACGGGGGTTAGTACTCCACAAAAGTTATATGAAATAACACTCCGAATGGAGGGAGACATACCAAGAAAAGTGAAAGCACTCATTTGGGAGAAACTTTCAAGGGGTTATGATATACTTCTAGCAGAACAGGACTGGCCACTAAAATTTGTTAGGGAGTGCCCACATGGTGAGGACATCATTATTTCAAGAGAAGAGAGAGGGACCCCTAGGACAAAGGAGAGGGGCACCACATACGACCTTAGTCACTAAAATAAAGCCTCCTTGCCAGCAATATACTTAAATCAACACACTTTTCACACTGGGGGGATGAGGATGGACAGCACGAATGTAGTCAAAACAATTTAAGAGAAAACATTTAAAAAAAAAAAAAAAATATACAGATTTATTCAAAATTTCATGAAAGGATGCAAGTATCAAAAAATGCACATCGTCATGTAGCTATTTATGAGGCAATGACAATGTCAACATATCAATACAGAAATAGTCATAAAAATGTTAATTGGAAGCGGTCATTATTTAAAAAAAACATTTGCAGTTACAATTAAACGAACAACATAAAACAAAGAATTGGGAACAAAGTAAAAAAGGGCGGAATAGTCCTATTTGCATAAGGAAATCACCAAATCAAAGATTATTCAATTGCGACCCCAGTATAACAGCTAGAGTATTAGGTTTGGGTGATGGGTGGGTCAAACATCTTTATGGTGTCAAACGCTCATTAAATAATTTGCCAATTAGTTCTCTAGGAGGGGTCACTCCATATGAGGTCCTATTTGGGACAAGAATGTGGGTTCCTGATCTCGAATGTAAAGGCACAGTGGTGGAAAATAAACACTTTGATATCCAGGATCGTTTGGCTGTTTTACAGGATCTAAATGAACTAAGACGAAAGCAACGTATTCCTGAAGCCGACCACCACTGGGGAAAAACCAGCAGTCCCAGTAAGGCCTGTCTGGATCCCAAAAGTTGGGGATCTAGTCAGAGAGAAGATTGCGGACAAGAAGGAATTTGGACCTTCTTACAGACAACCAGTACCTGTCCTAGCCATCCACGGAACAAGAACATTAATTCTGCCACCCCTTGCTGGAAAAAAGGAGAAAAGATTTGTGTCAATTGACCTCATCAAACCACACTATGTGGCCGATACTAAATAGCAGGTCTTGTAGATTTCGACCTAGTAGCGGACGCCCTCCTCTCGCTACTATCCAAGAGGTTCAGACTGAAAGACTCATAACCATCGAGAATTCAGCAGTAAGAGATGGACTAAGCAACAATGCTATGGAACTCATCCCTCTTGAAACTCAAGTAACAGTTCGTCCAGATACACCTGTCTGCACCAACATAACATGCGATCAACTGGTTCCAGCGATTGACGAATCCGGATGCAATAACAATTGACCAAACTGCTTCTGGCTACTTCATTAACTTTGATACGTTTTCTGAGGATCCAAGTGAGCCTGAAACGACGCCAGCCCTAAAAACTTTCAAGCAACAAGTACAAGACTTTCTTAAATTTCTGAAACAGAATGATCTGGTTTCATCATGGATTTTCTTTCTGCTTTGGCTAGCTTTGATAATGACTCTTAGTGGGCTTATGAATGGCAGGTACGTTCGTTTGGACACTGAAAGTAAAAATGTGAACTTACTGTAAAAGCCACACAAATCTTCCCATCGTGAAGCAAGACACTTGTCAGCAGTTAACATCACAGCCGTTCCTATACAGGATGGTATAGTTTGGGACAAAACCTATTTCAACACATTCGGCCCGACGGAACTTTTGAAGATTCCACACTTATTTAAAATTTCATTAAGTGACTTTATTACCTCCAGCACCTATTCAGATGATTGGGACTTTGAGACTGTCAATAGCATGATGTCTGATCTAGAAAGGTCTGCTGCGTTCTCTAACAATGAAAACTTAGAGGGTTCATCAGAATACGAACAGCTTTTTTGTTACAACCACTATGGTCATCATTTCTTGCATAGATCTGCAACACCTAGAAATGTATTTATGTTTAACCAATGGGAACATTGTCCTACGCCACCCATGGGTAGTTCAAAAATGTTTGCAAATAAGTTTCCATATTTTTCAGGGTACAATACATCTGATCCATAAACATTTTTCTATAGAAATGTGAACACAACAGGACAGAAAAATATGTTAACTAATACAAAATAGATTTATTCTGCAGCCTTTATTGGCCAACTGTCTAGACAAGGATTTGACTTTTGGAAAGACACAATCGACAAAAAATCTGTCTAGGGTACTAAAGATTGGCAAGTGCAGGGGATAGAAGCTTTGTTTAGAGCCTGTATCATCCCACAGCAAATAATGTTATTGAATGACACTGTGCAACAAACGTCTTGCCTTGGATTAGCCAAGATCAAAGACATGAACACACCTTCTGTACCAACACCTGCAAGTAATAGCACTACACAGGGAGCGGTCACAGCAGACAAAATACTACAAAACAACAGATCAGATTCTGATTGGGAAAAATGGTTGCTCTGGCCCACAGACACAAACATCTGTCAAGAAAGACTCCTGAATAGAAATACAGGGCTTTACTATTCATAGGCCAGACCCATGTTATGTTCAACGATAGCATGCGGGGGTAGTAATAACATACAGTGTAGGAAAATGTGCCTTGACTGGTTACAAAAATCTACACTCGAGGATGTGAAACAACACTTATTTTTACTTGAAGAAGACGCAGACCTTCGGGATTTCTTGCTAGGACCAAGAAAACCGCGTCAAAAACGTTTAATATATGCCGGCATTTATGCTGCTTATAATGAAATATGGAAGGTTTCACAGGCAGAGGCAGCAGAAAGAATACGTGAACTTGATCGTATTAACTTAGAGAAATCTCTCACTGTGGTCGACAATGGGTTAACAACATTGTCATCCAGAATATATTCACTGGACAATACTGTATCCTCTGCTTTGACATACTGGAACAAGATTTAGCCATGTTACAACAAGGCCAATCTCAGTTATGTTCTATTATGTTATTAGGCTGGATGCTGCAATCCTTGCGTGCAGTCTATGTGCCTTGGCATTTTATCAACACATCGTCTGTTTTCAGAATACAATCTCAGGGATAAACAGATCTAACTGGCACAAAGGGGAGCAAAGTATACAGTGCTGAGCATTGAAAACCTGGAAAAATTACCATTTACGGTAGCAGAAAAACCAGCTACAGAATGGCGCACAAGTTACTT
The DNA here is from genome assembly GCF_964204655.1 of Triturus cristatus. Taxonomy (NCBI): domain Eukaryota; kingdom Metazoa; phylum Chordata; class Amphibia; order Caudata; family Salamandridae; genus Triturus; species Triturus cristatus. The sequence continues at coordinate 938,021,229 of NC_140590.1, read as the reverse complement.
ACCGTTGTAACGATATATCTGTAAGAGAATATCCCCAGGCGTCAGACTGGATCCGGAATGTTTTCGTCAGCAGTACCAAAGCGCGTCTGTAGGCATCGTTGTGCAGCTCCGCGTACGTCCATGGCGTCATGGCAGCCGAGATGACGTTGTCGGAGCTACTTAAACGCGCCGACGCGCGTTTATGTCAGTTCTGTACATAACCTTTCCGCACCAGGAGCGCAAAGCCATTCCAGAGACCGACTACTGGTGCAATAGAACTAGGGTCCTAAAAGGGATGACCTGAACCCTAGAGAACAGTTCGCAGAACGGGGAGGATGGGCGGGCGGTAAGGAATCTATTACTAACTAATGTCTCTTACAGATATATCGTTACACAAGTAAGTAACTTGTGCTTCTGAAAGACAGGTTAGTGATATATCCCTTACCTTAGAATACATACCCAATCAATACCATCCCCGGTGGTGCGTCTGCGAAGTGAGATTACACCAGAAAGTCACGGAGAACCGAACGGCCAAAGAAGCCGTCTCTCCGGACCAGACTGTCAAGGCAATAGTGCTTTGTGAAGGTATGCAACGAGGCCCAAGTGGTCGCCTGACAGATGTCTTGCAGGGGGACACCGCGTCCCAATGCTGTAGTAGCTGCTGTCGCCCTGGTAGAATGGGCGCGCAGCCCAACCAGAGGCTCCTTTTTAGCCAGAGAGTAACAGGTTTTAATGCAGAAGACAACTCATCAGGAGATAGCTCGCTTGTGTACAGCCCGACCTTTCTTGGCACCCACGTAGCCAACCAAGAGCTGGTCATCCACCCGGAACCGTTGTGTGCGGTTGAAATAGAACGAAAGCGCACGTTTTGGGTCTAGACGGTGAAGCCTCTCCTCTTCTCTTGAAGGAGGCGGATAGAAAGTGGGCAGAGTGACAGTTTTCCAGAGATGAAAGGCAGACAATAATTTTGGTAGGAGGATGGACGCAGCCGAAGCACAACCTTGTCCGGATGAATCGCCAGGAAAGGAGGTTTACAGGAAAGAGCCTGTAGCTCACTCACCCGCCAAGTGGAGGTGATGGCCACCAGGAAGAGTCTTCAAAGTTAATAACTGCAAAGGACAGTTATGAAGAGGCTCATAGGGAGCGCACATCAAGTATGTGAGAGCCAGGTTCAAGTCCCATTGAGGCATCACAAAAGGAATAGGAGGGAAAAGGTGAGTAATGCCTTTGAGAAATCTATTGACAACTGGGGACTTGAAAAGAGAGGGCTGATCAGGCAGCCTAAGAAAGGCTGAAAGAGCAGAAAGGTAGCCCTTGATATTGCCCAGAGCAGATTCCTGCTGGGCCAAAGAGAAGGAATAATAGGACCTCAGAAAGAGGGGCAAAAAGAGCTTTTGCTGTGCACCATGCCACACATTTTTTCCACCGACAGGCGTACACCGTTTTAGTGGAGGGACGCCTGGCTGCCACAATCACATTACAGATTTTAGGAGGCAAGTCAAATGGAAACAGCTGTTGCCGCTCAATATCCAAGCAAGGAGGTGGAGGCTGGACAGGTTCGGGTGGAGGACCGTCCCTGTTGCTGCGACAGGAGATCCTTCCGAAGAGGCAGTCGGATTGGGGGATCCACGCATATATGGAGTAGCTCGGGATACCAAACTCTTCGAGCTCAGTCCGGTGCCACAAGAATGACTTGGGCCCGGTCGCGTCTGATGTTCTTCAGCACTCTGGGCAGTAGTGGTATAGGTGGAAATGCGTACAATAGACCGCAACGCCACTCGCGACGAAAAGCGTCTCCGAGCTAGTGCCGCCTTGGAAACTCCTACGTGCAGAACTGCTGACATTGCGCGTTCTCTTTGGTGGCGAATAGATCTAACCAAGGTTCTCCCCACTGCTGAAAGAGACCTTGCACCACCTCAGAGTGAAGACGCCATTCGTGATCCAACATGCACCTGCAGCTGAGTTTGTCCGCCCTGGCATTCAGGGTACCTGCCAGGTGTTGAACCACCAAGAAAATGCCTTGACGTTCCAGCCACATCCAGAGATGTAGAGCCTTCTTACATAGGGTCCACAACCCCACCCCTGCTCTGTTTGTTGCAGTACCACATGGCGGTGGTGTTGTCTGTGAACACCTGTACTACTCTCCCCTTGACAGAGGGAAGGAATGCTTTCAGTGCAAGTAGGATCGCCCTGAGCTCCAAAAGGTTGATATGGAGCTTGGACTCCACCAGAGACCAGAAGACTCTGATCTCCTCCTCTCCTATGTGGCCGCCCCATCCCATAAGGGACACGTCCGTCACTACTGTGTGCTCCGGTTGGGGAAGGGAGAGGGATCTGCAACTGACCCAACGCTGGTTCATGAGCCACCACTGTAAGTCCTGTGCAGTGCCCTCAGAGATCTGGACGTAGTCCGACAGGTTTCCCCGATGCTGCGTCTACTGGAACTTCAGATCCCACTGCAGACTTCACATATGCCATCTGGCATGATAGATTAGCAGGATGCAGGAGGCCATGAGGCCCAGCAGCCTCAGGGTCTTCCTGACCGAAACCCAGGACAAGGGCCGAAAGATCAGAATCATAGCGCGAATGTCCCGGACTCGCTGTTCGGGAGGATAAACCCGAAACTACGCCGTATCCAGAACCGCTCCGATGAAGAGGAGCTTCTAAGAGGGAATCAGATGAGACTTCGGCACATTGATGGAAAACCCCAGCAAATGCAGGAGGTCGGCCGTAGTCTGGAGGTGGGAGACGACTGCCTGGGGCGAGCTAGGGAAAGACAAACCCCTGATCTGCGCAGATGAGCTGCGACCACCGCCATCACTTTCGTGAACACCCGAGGGGCGTTGGTCAGGCCAAAAGGGAGCATGGTGAACTGAAAGTGTTCGTGGCCCACCGTGAACCGTAGGTAACGCTGGTGGGCTGGCAGGATGGGGATATGAAAATAAGCATCCTGCAAGTACAACGCTACCAGCCAGTCTTGCGGGTCAAGTGCAGACAAAACCTGAGCAAGCGTGAGCTTCTTGAACTTCTCCTTCCGGAGGAAGCGATTGATGTTCTGGAGGTCTAAGACAGGGCGCAGACCTTTGTCCTTATTTGGAACCAACAAGTAGTGGAAGTAACACTCACAATCTACTTCTGGCGTCGGAACGCGCTCGATGGCCGCTTTGGCCAAGAGGGCCGCATCTTCCTGCTGGAGAAGTGCCAAGTGATCCCCCGACGTACGGTGGCACTGAGGTGGCATGGCTGGAGGGGAGGGAGTAGCCCCATCGGACTATCTGCAGAACCCACCTGTCCGACGTGATGGTGCGCCACTTGGGGAGGTGATGGTGAATCCTGCCACCCACTGGCGGCTGGTGGGCCTGAAACACCGGACTAGGAAGGTTTTGAGGCGGCAGTGGCAGGAGCGGTGGTGGATTGACCTGCCCGCTGTCCTCCGGACCCACCACGTCGGGTCCCACGTCCGCGACTGCGCTGAGACTGCAGCTGCGCAGGCCTGCGGGCCTGAAAGGAAGGCGATTGGGCGCTTCGACCCTGACCTCGAAAGGAGAGAAAAGCGGACCCCGAGGGAGTGCACGTGGTGGCGAGACCCAAGGACTGGGCCGTAGCCCAAGAGTCCTTAAAGCGTTCCAGGGTGCTATCCGCCTGGTATGAAAGTGGCTCTGTATACACTGTTCCCAAATAGGTACAGTGTGTACAGAGTTCCCAGTCCCCAGAGGTTTGGCAGAGGCTAAAGTTAGATATAACCTTACTCTCTAAAGGAGTAGCTTGGTGGAGCAGTAAGGCAGTATCAGAGGCCAGTGTAAAGCATTTGTTGTACACACTAAAGTCAGCAAATGCTCTCAGACACTCAAGAACTGAACTCTAGGCCTATGGTTTGTATATAAAAATATATGGTTGTTTTATTTTACAACCAACAATAGGTATCAAAATATACTTTCTCAGAATGAGATGCTTTAGTTAAATACTTTGCAAGAGGCAATTGACTTGAAATGCAATAGTTACAGTTTGTTGTAATAGGCAACACAATTACAAACACAATAATACATTGAGCTCAATGGGAATTTTAAGTTATATGCAATGGATTACTTTCAGGATTACTTTTCTAATTCCAGGACTGGATCCTAGATTCAGTCCTGGGACAGTTCTTGGAAACAAATGAGTAAAGACGTTTTAGTTACTGTTGTGATTTTTAAGCAATATTTTGATATTTTAAAAGTTGACACTTGGAAACTTTTTCTGATCAAATTACCAATGTTATCCTATGGAAGAAAATTCACTTAGCAGGTAAGTGGGGTTATGGTTACTTTTCCTGGGTCAGTGTTGGATCCTGGATCCAGCACTAGTGTACCACCTGTAAGCAGTCGAGAAACTGCGTTTAAGTTATACAGGCGATTTTTAAGGAATATTTATAAGTTTGCAAAATCGACACTTAGAAGAAATTTCAAAGACAAACAGTCAATGGTTTGCCATGGAATAAAATTCGAGTTACGGGTAAAGTATGTTCTCGTTACTTTTGTAATCCAGTGCTGGGCTCCTAGGCTCAGTACTGGGACATCTATCTAAAACAGGTAAGTAATTACATTTTCACAGTTGGTACGATTTTTAAAGAATATTTGTAGGTTGCAAAAATCATTTCACAGAAAAAGTAAGTTGGCAGGGTATGCTCAGACGGGAGTCCCTTGCTCACTTTGCCACTGGATTCAAGCAAGCCTGGCTGAAGACGGCTGAAATGCCAGAAACCGTTCCTAGGAAGCTTGTTTACGGTCCAGGGAAGGCATGGCTTGGCAGTTCGGGCTGGACTGTTCCCATGAGGCACAGGGTCAGACTGATTTGCATATGGCCATGTCTGAACTAGGGTGGCAGAGTGGGCTAAAGAACGGTGATGGATCAAACCCAGATCTGTTGACTGGGTGTGAGTGTTTGATTGGTTCTGATGCTCCGTCCATCACCACCCCCTTTTTGTACCACTTTACACCCTCAGCGGCACAGGGGCAGCCGGTTGCAGAGTGAGTTAGGCCCAATGTTATCCTATGGGAGGCAGGGGGCCCTTGGTTGGTGGCTGCTGACTAGCAGGCCACGTGGCTGTGGGAGCTGGGATCCTGGTCACTTGCTCAGGGCAAATGGGGTAGTAGGTAGGTGTATAAGTTGCACTGCCAGGGCCACTCGGGTGGCTGGGTGCAGGGTGCTTTTGAGCCTTCGGGCGCTCAATGGATTGCTATGGAAAAGCTCAAGGACGAACAAAGGCTGCCAGCTCGGGGACGAAGATTCTTCAGGTGCCACCACCACTTCGAGAGGTAAGTTGGGTAGTTGGAGGATAGGTAGGTACCCAGGAGTCAGGCACAGGGGGCCGCATGGCACCGGGTGCAAGGGTACCTTTTGGTGTCGGGAAATCTTATCCTCTGTTGATCGCGGTTGGGGGGGCGGGGGGTCCCTGGTTCTGCGGCTGCAGGTATCGTCAGGAGCGTTGAGGTGGGTCATTGGGTGCCGGATACGGGGTCACAGTCGTCGGGGGGGATGTCCTCGGGATCTTGGTCCACTCCAGCACAGGCCAGGCTTGGCGGGTGCTGAGTGTGCAGGGTTCGCAGTTCCAGGCTGATGCCAGGGGTTAGATACTTGCTTTGAGCAGAGCCACTGCTTGTGGGAGTCCCAGGTGCTCAGAGTCACAAGGTAGCCAGGTCCTCTGGGGTTTGTGAGGTGGCTGGCCACAGGAGGTGCCGGGATTTAGCAGGGCAAAAACCAAAGGAAATGATGGACGGAGTGTTGAACATTGCAAGCACTCACCCCCAGTCAACTGATCTGGGTTTAATCCATCACCGTTCTTTAGCCCACTCTGCCACCCCAGTTCAGACATGGCCATATGCAAATCAGTCTGACCCTGTGCCTCATGGGAACAGTCCAGCCCGATTTAGCAGGAGCAGGTTCAAGGGTCGACAGGCCAGTAGGGCTGGGGCCAAAGCAGTTGGTATCTTCCCCTTCTTAGCAGCTGTCTTCTTTCTTCTTGATCTTCTTTGCTGTTTTAGAATCTGAAATCTAAGGAAGGAAGGTTCATGGTGCCCCTAAATACTAAATTTAGGGGCGTTACAGGTAGGTAAAGGGCAGGGACCACTGGGTCTCTGTCCTGGGGTGGGTACACCCCCTATCCTGCCACTCTCCTGTGGGAGGGGGGCAGTGGCCTAGTCCTGATTGGGTAGGGCTCCCCATCTTCAAGATGGCGAGGGTCCTGAGATGTGCTTCACCTCGCCTCCCCCACCTGAGGGGTGGGGTTGGCAGGGCTGGCACATCCCCTGTCCTTACTAGGAGTTTCCGGCCAGTCTTCCCGCCAGAGTGAGGGTTTAGAACCGGTAGGGGCCAGTTGCTGAGTACAGCAAGTGGCCTGGAGAAGCTCACAAAGGCGGCATGCCTTTGAAGCTTCCCTTGCCCATCCTGGGGGAGGAGGCCTAGCACCTCGCCCAGGATGTGCATTGTTGCAGGCCCAGGAGAGCAGATGGCTCTCTACCCAGGGGTCTAGTAACATGTCTGCTGTGTGGCAGCCTAGGCAGCCCCTAAGACCAGACGTGGATTCAGGGGGCATCTCTAAGATGCCCTCTGTCGTGCATCTTACAGTAAATCCCACACTTCCATCAGTGTGGGTTTACTGTGCTGAGAAGTTTGATACCAAACTTCAGTCTTCAGTGTTGCCATCATGGTGCTGTGGAGTTCATGTTTGACGAGCTCCCAGCACCATATACTCTTAAATGGCAGCACTGCACTTAGTGCCAAGGAATGGACCTGGGTACTGTAGGGGCACAGGGCTCATGCTCCTGTGCCCGCACTGCTGGCATAGGGCACCCAGCTAGAGGGGTGGCTGATGTATGCAGGGAAGTGTAGGTTGCTGACATGGCACACAGGGATGTGTGCCATGTTGACTCTCTGTTTTGTCTTGTACCCAGACACTCAGCCTGCAAGGGCAGTGTGTTTGTGTTAGGGTACAGGGCCTCTAAGGGTGGCACAATAAGTGCTGCAGCCCTTAAAGGCCTTCCCTGGTCACAAGGCCCTGGGTACCTAGGGTACCATTTACCAGGGGCTGACATGTGGCCAGGGTTTGCCAATTTGGGTTTTAGGGAAGGAACATAGGCCCTGGGCACTTGACTGGCAGGAGTCCAGGGCACACTCAGTCAAAGTACATTCAGCAATTCAGCAAAAAGTGGGGGCATACCATGCAAGAAAGATGGAACTTTCTCACACCTGGTCACCAAAGAGGCGTGTCCAACAAAGTGTTCTGAACATCCCCGGAGAAGCCAGTTGTTCTTAGACAAGCGTAACGGCGGAGCGCCACCATTGAGGAAAGTGCCCTGCCGAGTGAATTGGCCGTGTCAAGGCCACAACTGTAGTGAATTTAGTAGCATCTCTCCCCTAAGTAATGACCTGGGAGAGCACCGCCCGAGCTTCCACAGGGCACTGAGGCAGCACCTATGCCACCGTGTCCCACACAGAATGTGAATAGCGGCCCAACAGGTACGCAGTATTCACCGCCCGCAACCCAGAACTGGCAGAAGTGAAAACTTTCCGGAACGCTCCCGCAAAGCTGTCAGCGCCATGGCCCGACAACCAGGGCACGCCTCGAGGTCATGGGCATGCCCCAAGCAGAAGAGACACACGTTGTGCGGGTCCGTTACCGACATGTTCCGACGGTAGGTCTCACAGGACTTAAACCCGGGCATCCCTACTGCACCATGAGTCGAGTACTCGACAAGAGAAGCAAGTTCTCAGAAACCAAGTTAAAATATTAACTAGGGGTACCGCTCGCTCTTGGATCTGCTCTTGCTGGCGCGGAAAAAGAAAACTGACATCAGCGCGTGTGGGCGCGTCTAAGTAGCTCCGATGACGTCATCTCGGCAGCTACGACGCCACCGACGTGCACGGAGTCGCACGACGACGCCTACCGACGCGCAGGGGTACTGCTGACGAAAACTTTCTGTATCCAGTCTGACGCCTGGGGATATTCTAAGGTAAGGAATCCATCACTAACGTGTCTCTTTTAGCTAAGATAACTCTGCCTGTCACTACTTTTCATTTTCAGTATTGCCTCAAACAAATGCAAGTAGGCAAGTATGAAAGGTTGGGTAAAGAATACATTAAGACATCCTGGGTTTTACCTTACGAATACAGATTTTGGAGTGGGGATCGTGAAGTGTTTCTAAGCGGTACACACTGTAAAAATGCACTGAGCGGATCTCTCATATGTCAGGATATTTCTATACATGGGGCTTGTAATGTTTCTGTGGCAAACTTGTCCTGCCACCTGCAGGGTACACCAGCTGCTGTGATTAATTCAGCATTTGGCCAACTTTTTAACAGGAGTTACCTCATGTTGAATGATCAGAGTTGCTGTGGCATGTTGCCAGGAATCCCATATCTGGCAACAGTTAGCTCTAGAGTTACTTGTAGTATGCAAGTATTGTTCCCCAAATAGACACAGTCAGGGAGTCGCCTCTATGGCCTTCATTGAATGTTTCTTTTATACGTTTTGACACTTAAGCAGAATGAAAGCCATGCTTTTACAAAAAAACGGCCAAAGAAACCTATGATCTACAAATTGCAAGTACTTCGGGTGAGATACAGGCTCTAATACGTACGAACTGCCCTATACATTTCGTAGAAATGATGGGACGTATCTTAAACATGTCTGATACGAGCGGGATTGTACATGTATTTAAGACCATACGTTCAGGACTGTTAACACCTTTTCAGGCAGTCCTCGGAATCATTCCAAACTTTGTGCATTCGGTGTTTGGTGGTCTGCCGTTAATTCTAGCACTCGTTGCCGGGAATCCGGTTTCTATTCCTGCTACTACACTATGGCAAGCCTATCCACCGGTGTCACTCCCAGCAACTTGGAGAAAGCTCTCCTAGAATGGAATTGCCGTGTACGCATAGTGCAACTTTTGGGCATACCTCGTCTACGGGAACTTAATACAACATGGTTTCTGTCATTTAGACCATTCTGGCAAGATTGCATCTTACCTGTTCTACGCTGCCTGCTTTGCGGTGAAGAATGCGTGCTAGACATCTGTCTAACACTCTCATCAGTTATGCCAACAGATATCGATATTCTGCTGGACCCGATAACGGCCCATGCTCTGTGTTGTCCCCAGAGGCTACCAATTTTGATGACGGCATTCGTTGAGATCTCACAGACGCTTCCTGCTGCTGCTGAGGTACGAGATGGATCAACAGGCACACATGTAACAACGGACGCGAACATTGCTGCGGCATCCCATGCTGAAGGCAATGCTTCACATCTCTGTGCAGTTAACCTTCTAAACGATGTGTTCCAACTGTCACCGACATCGGTAGACGATTTTTTGTCTACAAGAGTTGATGATTTCATGTTTTCTCCAGACCCATACACTGACTTTGATTCGGCTCCCAGTGTACCAGGAAAGCAAGGAATTTGGCCTCCATATTTTCATAACAGAACTTGGAACTCTTCTTAAGAATGACTTTTTTCTAAATTTGAAAATACATGGCAAATCAATTTGCTTACAGTAGAACAATTCATATAGAACGGACTTCTTTGAATACTTTCAGGGACACATTGTCACCTTATTTACCACAATTTCATTTAGTACCATGTTATGAAATGGCTTTGGTTTTTTGAATAATTGTCAACCATTTCGTCATATGTATATATTTCTATTCATTCATATTGCATTGATTTCCGATATATGCTTAGAATGAAAAACTGCTTTAAAATGTACAGTACCTTTGCATTACATGTTTTAACAAAAGTTTTTAAACTTTTTAGTATGCTTTGAACAATGTTTTTTTTTTGTTGCAACATGTGGTACTCAGTTTAATGTTTAGCATTTAGTATTATCGTTAATTCAAAAGTGGAGTGAGTGTTGTATCCCGCTTTAGGTGTCCGTATATAGGTTTTCCTGAAACATGTCCTTATATAGCCACAATTCGCATTGCCCTTATATAGGCATAAGATCCCAGTCCTTATTTAGGCATTATCCATGCTATCCAAATACAGGCATGGTCACCTACATCCGTCCATCCCAACAAGTTCTTAGAAACCAGACCCTTCAGCTCTTGGGAGTTCCCCTAGCACAGGATTATGGATTTCTCCAAGAACTCATTTATTATGCACGCTATTCCTTAAGGGTTCATTCCTGACATCTTCCTCTGCTCGACTTTACGTCAATGCTACCATTCCAAGGCACCTACCAGGTATAAATATACCTTCCCTTGCCCAAGCAAGTAGGCAGAGACCACGACTTCAGAGGAGCCCGTGTCCCGTCCTGATTCACTGAGAAAAGATGCTGTCATCCCTGCTCGCAGAGAATAAAGCTTCCAGTGTTCTGACTCCCTTCGCGGGGTGTTAGAGTTCGAGACCCGGAAAGATTCCCACCTCTCTCATACTCAAGGTATGGAGTTGACTAGAACCTAGAGGGACTCTTGGCATACCGGACTATAGCCTACCATACTATAGAATACATCACCTACTTCTTACCTTGTACGACACTTAGGTTAGATACACTGGGGTAGAACTAGCTAGAAATGCATCTCATGAGCACTCACATTTTTAGCCTATGTTATTTATGTATATGAATATATGTGTCATAGCTAAAAGATAATGCTAGCGCACTATTTCTTTCTACTGCTTACGCTGTACATAATACATCTCGCATACTGTCTTACGATTGTAACAGCTCATATCTCTTACACGAGAAACAAGACTGTTCAATAAATCCTTTTATTGAAACGCCCGTCTATTCTTTCTGTGTAACTCTGAAGAAACTAAGCATGCACGATTAGCTGAGTGAAACCTATCTGTTGTTTCCACAATTCTGAGAGTGTTCCGATTCTAAAGGGAAACAAAGTTGTCATGTTTATGCGGTAGCCAGAAACTACTCCCTTATTGTTTACAAGGAGTTTCTAGTGGCCTCTGAGTTAGCTGGTACACAATAATTAAGTTTCATATACTCGATTGGGGCATACTGACCTCAGTCCTATGCCAAATCTATAGAGTATATTATTCCAATGCGCAGAGCCTATTAGGGAAATAGGAACTACACTACAAGGGGGCACGTACCTGCATTGGTTTTTCTGACGACTGATTGCAATATTGGAATGCACTCGAGATCCAACGTGCAGGTCCCTCTTTTGAATAGAGGATTGCCCTTCCAGGGGGCATTGAAGGCTACAAGGAGCTGGGTTGATTTGCAAAAAGCTTTGGTTCTTTGCAGATAAAATTTAGGACAACGCTGAATATCTAGTGAATGAAGGGCTCTTTCCGCTGCTGTAGTTTGTGGAATTGCAGAAAAGGTTCTTGGATAGTCAGAGTCTCGATTTCACTGACTCTACTAGCCGACATCAATGCTAGATGTAGGGCAACTTTCCATGACAGGAACTTAAGGTCTGATTTATGTATAGGTTTGAAAGGATGTTTCTTGAGTTGAAACAGTATTATGTTAAGATGCCAGAGAGATGGCGAAGGATTGACAGGTGGAAAGACCCAGAACAGGCCTCTCATGAATTGTTTATGATAATGATAGTCCTGAAGATGTCTTCCCAAATGGAGATATTGCAGCTAGAGTGACTTTAATCGAGGCGTGTGCTAACCTGGATTTCACCAACAACAGGATGTAAGGAAAGAGCTAACTGGGTGAGGACAATAAAGGATGCTCGCTGGATTACTGACACCAAACCGAATCTCTTCCATTTCATTCTGTAAGTTTTATTCGTGCTTTGTGCCCGGGCATTGGAAAGAATATCCTTACACTCAGACAGGTTATTTAGATGCTCAAATTCGTCGTGTTCAGGAATCATGCCACTAATCAAAGCGATTTGGGATCTGGATGCAGCACTTGTCCCTGGGACATTGTCAGAAGAGATGGAATGGGACACAGGAGAATAGGTTGCATCTCTGAAAGTAGGTGAAGTTCTGTGAACCAATGTTGACGTGGCCATGATGGGGCTATTCGGATCATCCCACAGGATTCTGCTCTGATCTTAACGAGCAGTCTTGGCAGGAGGGGAATCGACAGAAAAGCGTAGGCTAAGATGCCTGACCATGCCCTAAAAAACACATTTCCCCAGGATCCTGGATGGTGATGCCAACTTGAGAATTACTGGTATTTCTTGTTCTGCAATGCTACAACCAGATCCACATGTTGGCCTGCCCCTTTGGAGAAATATGCTATCAAGTGTCTCCTGATGGAGTTCCCACCTGTGGCAGGATGATTTGGGCCTGCTTAGTGTGTCTGCTGTTGTATTTCATCGCCCGGAAGATGTTCTGCCTTTAGAGAGATTCCGTTTTGGATAGCCCACTTCCAGAGGCACTGATCGTCCTGAGAGAGGTGGTGAGATCTGGTGACTCCCTGCTTGTTGACATAATGCATTGCAGTTGTGTTCTCCGTTCTGACTAACATTCCTTATCTTGGGCAAGAATGCTTGCAATGCCAATCGCACTACCCTGAGCTCCAGTAAGTTGATGTGAAAATGCCATTGTTGTTGTTGCCAACAGCCACTGACCTGGAGGTCTTGCAGAAAAGCTCCCCATCCTTCCAAGGAGGCATCGGGGGTGATTAGGAGTGGAGCTTGTGTGGCGAGAAAAGAGAGACCGATTGAAATATTTAGTTGCCGGGTCCACTAAGAGATGGTGTGGACCATACCTGGCGTGATGGTAATGACTTCCTTGAAAGAACCTACATCCTGACGCCATTGCAAGTCCAGCTCTTCCTGTAATGGACGCATTCGTAATGGGCAGAAAGGAATAAGAGGGATGCAAGATGACATTGTTCCCAAGAGAGACTTGTAGCGGCAAACTGAAAGTGAATTTTTTCTTGTGAATGACTGAGCAGGAGAATATTAACTGCGCTTGTCTTTTGAAAGAAGGAAATGCCTTATTCAGTATGGTGTCCATTATTGCTCCAAAAAGGTGATGTTTGTGGAAGGGTGGAAGGCTGATTTCTCCTCATTTAGGGTAAGGCCCAGCTTGGCGAACAGTCTGGTACATCCCTCCGTGGAAGACTGAGCTGCTGACACAATACTGTCGTTTCCTTAGCAACGCTGCCACTGAAGTCAAGCATTTGGTGAATATTCTTGGAGCCGATTTCAGGCCAAACGGCAGCACCTTGAATTGATAATAGCTTCCGGCAATGGCAAATCAAAGGTACTGTCTGTGGGAGGGATGGATGGGGACGTAAAAATATGCATCTTGTAAGCCTAGGGTGGTCATGTAATCCCCTTGGTTTAGAAGTAACCAAATGTCCTCTAACGTGACCATACGGAAGAAATGTTTTGGGAGGTAGGTATTGAAAGTCCTCAAATCCAGGATCAGACGCCATTGTATGACATTTTTCCAAAAAGAAACCGGAATAGAAGATTCCCTTCCCTGTCTGGGACCTTGGGACTGGTTCTATTGCTCCCTTTCGGAGCATTGCAAGAATTTCCAAACGCAGGAGATGTGGGTGTTTTACTTCTTCCCAACCTGGTGGAGTGGAAGGGGGAATAGGAAGAAACACACAAGGGTATGGCTGAATTTTATAAGGCTGAGGACCCACTGGTCCGTTGTTATTTTTTGCAACTAATGAAATCGTGGCGTAATTTGACCCCCCCCAAGGAAATCTGTGGATGATTCATAAAAGAGATGGACGGATGCTGGAACTACTCTTTGGTGATGTGAGGAATCCTTTCCCTGCCTCCCTGCTCTCCCTCTGGGGGTAGACCTAGAATATGTTCCAGATTGTGGTTGACGCTGGGCATACTGCGGTTGAAATGGCTGGGAAGAGGTAGTGTAGAGGGATACTGATATTGCTGGTATCCACATTGGTAGGATGGAAGAACTCTTCATTGTGCTCCTCTAAAGGGTACCTTTTGGTACTGAAGCGTCCCCACCGACTTAGCCGTGTTGGTGACTTTCTTTACATCCTGTAGCACATCATCGAGGTGCTTTCCAAATAATGCCTCTCCGTCAAATGGAAGGTCATGGATCTTGTTTTGTACTATTGGCCTAAACGACGTGGCTTTTAGCCATCCTTGACGGTGCAACACTGCTGCACCCCCCAGCGATCTGAATGCTGTTGTAGCGATATCCATTGCACAATCTTTCACCTCAGCAGATGCCCCTTTGTCGTACCTGGATGATCTTCCTTGCTTCTGATTTACTGTCCTCAGGAAGCTGATCTATATGCGGAACTAGGTCGCATCACATTTGTCGATCATATTGACCCAGAACGGCGAGAGCACTGGCTGCTCTGACTGCCAGGGCCGACATTGAGAAAAATAAACGCTTACCAGCTTTATCAAGGCGCTTGCCTTCTTTATCTGGAGGTGTGGTGATGGAAGCATGTGGTAGTCATCCCACTCCTGGGTGTGGATCCCCAAGTTCCCCCTCTTCCTGGTCATCATCCGTAGCTCCTCGATCTTGTTGAGGAACCGGTGGCGAATTTGGAGGAAGTGCCGATTGTAAATCTTTAACTCTCTGGGGAGATGGAATAGACCAACGCTGAGGGGGCAATGTAGACTGTTCAGGAGGAAACCTTTTCCTATAGTCTGCCAGCATGAACTGCAAGTCCATTAGCAAGGACGTCGGCATGCAGACCACATCCTCCTGAAGTCACAAAGGTATTCCTGATGAAGAATATAATACTGTTGCTTTCCATACGCCTCATCAAAATCATACTCCTGGCACTTGAAGTGCAATTGTGATTGGCTATATGCGTATCCAAAAGGGCCATCAGGACCATCATCCCCATCTTGCTCTTCCAAAAGATGAGGAAGCAGCAAAGGTGTAACCTTACTAGGTGAGGTAACCTCTGGTGTATTATGTCTTGTTCTAGACTTTTCTCTCGTTTAAGGTGCTTATTCTGTTGTCAACGGTACTGTAGACGAAGCCACTGTCAGTGATGCAGATCCCGGTGGCAATTCAGACACCATAATTGTCGCAATCGTCGCCGTGGATGTCGTTTTTCCCGTCGTCGCTGTCAACGTTGTCGGTGCTGTGGACTTGTCATCGCCATTGTTGAAGATCCAGTCCTCACCATCCCCACTGGTCTCGTCAATGAGGAGGTCATCAGCGGGTTCAACTAAGGCGATAGACCCACGTCGCTAAGCCATTGCATTTTGATGCGAGTTCACCAACGCTTGCCCCCCTAAAAAACCTCTGACTTGACCTGTCCTGCATGCAGTCCATGACCAAGCCCATTCCTCCCCCACCAAAAATCACTGCTGGTTTAGAGGAGCCAAATGAACCTTCCAGCTATTCAAAACAAAAACATATTGCTTTTCTTCCCATACACAAAATTTGCACTCTCCCAAGCATAGAAACAGGATTTCCTAACCCAACTCACCATTGCATTCAGTTATTCTTTATTCCTAGGAAAGTACAATTAGAAGCCATGATCACCCAAGTAAAGTACACACAATCATAACTTGTACAATAAAAAGACACCTCACCCACGGAAGATTGCAATATTCTATCCCTGTCAGAACGTTCACTTCCGCAGAAGGCAAAACCAGTTCCAAGGCCTCTGATGCCTTCTGAACAATTGTTGTAAAAGAGGGGGCTTCCTCTGGAGCATGGCAAGGTGGGTTGGAAATCCAGCCTTCAAGAGATATATGCAGATAACTAGAATTTTGTAAATCCAAGTGAATGCTGGTAGCAGTATTGTACGGTAGCAGGAAATGATCAGATTCAGAGCCATCATCCTATGCTTGGCTACAGTCTCTATCCTTCTTAGTCAACGAAAATTAATCTGAACCAAAATCTCCTCCAAGAGTGAAACTTTGGGTGCTAGAGAGGCGCTCACATAATGGGTCCCTGTTAAAATTCGCACTGACCACCTCTTCTGAGCACAGATTAGGTTTTCCACTAGTGACTCCTCCACTTGTGCCAGTTGGCTCAATGGGCAGAGTCACTGTCAACTTCGAGGATGGTTCAGAAGAAAGTATCAAATGAACAGGGGAACTGCATTCTGGACATCTACTTTGCCTTATACACCGAATTAGAGCCTGTGGAAGCACAAGCTTTGGGAGGAGTTTGGGTCAGAGCCGCCAATTTTGCAAGAATTGAATAGTAGCCCAGAGGGTTGCAGAGCCATCCTGAAAAAGTACAGAAGAGCTAGCTAAAAGAGCAAGACCTGTGAGGGGTGAGTCGAAGGACTTGGAAATTTCAGTGTTCATTTTTTAAACTTATGGGGTTCACTTGCCATTGAGGAAGAGAGTGGTGTTGAGGATATGTGCAGAGATCCGAAAGGTACAGAGAATGGGATGCTTCCTTGTGGAAGAAGGGAGACAACTACTTCTTTTATTAGGAAGATGTCTTTGGAGAACATTCCCTGGAATTCAGAATCCCAGTCTGAAGGAGAGGATGAGATACGTTTTACCTAAATTCAGAGGAGGAAGTTTGAATTATCAAACTCTCTAGTGCTGTGTGGTGGGGGAAAAAGTTTAGTTTTAACTTTCTTTCAACCAGGTAATTATTTCATCCTAATTAGGTTAATCACACCACTTGCACATGACAGGGAGGAGACCTCAATGTAGGAGAAGAAAGGAACCTGCAGGCAGGTTTGAGAATTCCGAGAGGAAGAGTGGTGAGGGCCGAGCATATGTAGTTCACTTCTAGCTCTTCTTATATATGAAATATATCATCCGTAACGGGATCAGTGAACCTTCACCTTTCAGGCAAGCAAAGTGGTTCTGCAAGGACCTCTTATCAATGGTAGACCCCAAAGGATAGGAATGCCCTGGGTAATTGTTCCTAAGCAAAAGAGATTATGCAGAGCAACTGCTGCAAACAGCTAACTGCATGACGCTAACAGCTTGAAGCCACTAGCGCAGCCTAGTTTATCCCATCTTAAGGAAAGAGTAAAGGGAGGCAAAAGAACGGCTACAAATGGATCCTTATTAGCTACGTTGGGCACTATAGCTGAAACTGCAAGAGCAGCACGTGTCAAACCACTCCCCTAAGTAAAAAAAAGGTAATCTAAGATTAAGCGCATGCGTAGGAATGTAGCATGTCTAGCATTTCCTGTTTTCACTGTTTATTTATTGCCCATTCCAATTAGTATTTTCCTGTTTTTTTCCAAACTTGAGAAAATCGGTGGTTTCCAGTGTATATACATTTAACGGACACAAAGATTTGATGGAGAAAATGCTCTTCCAGTGTTTACAAAATACAATCACATATCAACAATGTATTAATGTGGGAACATCTTTAATAAGTAGGTGATGTACTGTGGAGTTTTCACTTGTTTTGGATAAGGGTCCTGGGGGCTAACAATGATGTTCAATAGTTTTTTGTTTTTTTGCAGGCAAATTGGAAAAGTAGGACAACAGTGCGAGATGTGCTTACAGTCAGCCATGCATATCTGTTTATGTCTCCCAGCTGTCCTTCTCTAACAAGTAGGTCTTGACCTAAATGTTACACACATCACTAAAGCAGACATTTAGCCACACTGCATCCTTGGGGGCGTAAAGCACAGCAGTCTCATGCCTTCCCATGAAACAACATGGAGACCTGTCAGCAACTAAAGCACTGTGTTTGATCTAGAGCACAGCAAGCATTGAAAAAGTCAGTATTTATATTTTATGAAAGATAACTCAGTTGGATAATGTTTGTGTTGCAGAGATGCTTTGGAATCAGACACCGAGAACCCCCACTTAAGCAGCTACAAAGGGTTGGGGATCTTTATGGGCCTCTTCTGTCAGCAACTCTGTAGACAAAAGCTCATGATTAACATTGTAATGAAGAATGAAAGATGGGATTATAGAAAAGGGAAAGAATGATGGAAGGCTGAAAGGAAGGAAAGGTGAAAGAAAGGAAGTGAAAAGGGAAGGAAGAGTAATACAAATAATGGATACATGAGTGGGTGGATGAATGAGTAGGTGGATGGGTGAGTGAAAAGATAGGTAAATAGATATGTGGATGGACAGATAAAAGGATGGAAGAGAACTGGACATCAGAGTTGATGGATGAACTAAAGTATGAATTGGTGGATGAAAGATGTTGATGGCTGCGAAGTCAAAGGATGAATGTTTGGTTGATTGATACATGCATAGATGATGGATGTGTGAACAAATGGATGGAATGGCTGATCGATGGATGGTGAAAAATTGGATGGATGAAGAAATTAAGGGATCACCGAAAGTAAAGAAGAAATGGTGGCTATCAGCAGGTGAATGGAAGGATGAAAGCGTGAATGGATAGATGTTTGAACTGAAGGGACAAAGGAGCACTTTTTCAGTGCCATCAGAGCTTTGTTTTTGGGGGAGTTTTATATAGCACGAAACTAGACGCGAAGATCTCAGGGCGCTTTACATGAGCACCAGTTGCATTACAGACGAAAGTAGGTATTTTCATATTCTGGCTACTCGTTTAGAATTCAGCGTAAGCCAGCAACCCCATATAAAATCGAGATAAAAGGTATTAGCTGTGCACGGTTTAGAATACATCTTTTATTTGGGTTGAAGTCCACAGACTGCCCTGAAAGGTTTGCCTAGGAGTATCGCAGAATGGAAAGTAAACGTCATTTTTAGGTGGCTCCCCAAAAAAATCTGGAAAACAGACGTGATTTACTAAAGTCTTTTCTGCATGGCTTTAACAGCCCAGCTGCCCAGTATAAGCTGTGGGTTATTGGCTTCAAATAAGACTTTTCCCTCAACGTTCCTTAAAAAACAACTTTGGAAATGCATTTTATCTCTAGTGAGGCAAATTAGGTGGAATGTGAACACCTGCAGCGACGAGGCTCATGGCCGTTGTGATTATTCACTTGCATGCAAGTGCAATGAGGCTCCCCAAGCTGTCTTTACGT
Organism: Triturus cristatus; assembly: GCF_964204655.1. Classification (NCBI taxonomy): domain Eukaryota; kingdom Metazoa; phylum Chordata; class Amphibia; order Caudata; family Salamandridae; genus Triturus; species Triturus cristatus. Next base: position 938,002,447 of record NC_140590.1, on the reverse strand, counting down.
GGATAGCCTGGTATTGCATGTTTTGTTGTTTGTGGTATATCTGGTCATCAATGTAGTTATTTCTTTATATGTCACACTCTTCTTGTTATCTTTCTTCTCTCCCCACCCCACCCCTTTCCACTTAACATTTTCGTTCTAGTGTCACAACTACTTGTATGTATTTGCAGATTCAGTCACCTCAATCAATTTTCAAGAGCTTTCCTCCTTTGACTGCACATCTGCCAGATGCTTTATAAGACTCTATTGTTTTACTGAAACAACTCTCACTGATGATATGCATGTTACGCTTAGCGTCCAAGGTTGTTCAAAAGGTAGAGAGGAAGGGCTACAAAGAGAAGGAAAGGTGAGGCTACATCATTTGAAAGATTTCAGGCATCTGCAGAAGGGCTCTGCACGCATGCATACCTCAATTAAGAAGAGTATCAGTTGCAGAATCTCATCTAAGTGCTCATGAAGTTCACAGAGCTGAAAACATTTCACAAAGTAAAATACAAAATATGCTGAACTACTGAAAGTTAGCAAGCATGATGCTCTATTGGCTTATTATTATATATGGTGACATGGGAGTGAGGTATCTAATAGGCGAGCTATGTTTATCTGTAGTAAAATGTAGAGAAGAACAATTGTTACTTACCTGTAAACAGGTGGTTCTCCAGTATTGGTGTCTTTCATAGATTCACATGCTTGAATATTCCCCGTCGTCGGAGTGGGAGTCCCACGGTAAATAAAATAGCAATATATATAGCAAAATATATACATAAATAATCACATAATTAGCGTTATACAGGTGTAAAAACACCCATAGTGTACCTATATGACAAACTCCATAGGAATACAATGGAGAGAGACAAAAGACTTTTGTAGTCTATCTCTGTCATTATGTAAGTCCGAACTCCAGCCAATCAGGCGTCAGCCCCTCTCTAGAACCTTCTCCTCAGAGCTTCTCACCTCAGATTTTCGTAGCACAAGAGTGACTGTAGAGTGTATGAGGAGAAGAGAGCCTCTGAAGGGAGGAGGGAGGGTCGCATGTGAATCTATGAAAGACACCAATACTGGAGAACCACCTGTTTACAGGTAAGTAACAATTGTTCTTCTCCAGTATTAGGGTGTCTTTCATAGATTCACATGCTTGAATATAGAATAGCTAGCAGTAACAATCACCATTGTTTCCATGCCAAAATAGATTCAAAAATATAAAGATAATCAATCTTCTTATGCACAAAAAGAGTATTGAACAACTGTAACATTGTAAATGCATAATATAAATGGAAACAATATGGAGGTGGGAGGAAGAGGCTCACCTTACTTAAAAAGATTGCGCAGCACTGCCTGTCCCACTGCAGCATCCTCCTCGCTTAAAGTTGCCAAACAGTAGTGCTTAGTAAACGTGTGTCTGGTCGACCACGTAGCTGCTCTGCAGATGTGTTGCAAAGATACTCCAGCAAATAAGGCAGTAGATGATGATACTGCCCTAGTGGAGTGTGCCCTCACTGGAGACTGCAGAGGTTTATTTGCCCTTTGGTGGCAGAAGACAATAGCTGCCGAAATCCAGCGTGCAATCGTTGGTTTAGTAACCTGACGTCCTTTATGACAGCGTCCATATGCTATAAAAAGTTGATCGGATTTTCGGAACGAAGCTGTCTTACTGATGTAGAACTTTAGACACCGCTTCACGTCCAAAGAATGCAATCTTTGCTCTGCAGGTGTCTGAGGATTGGCAAAAAAGGTCTTTAATATTACTGGCTCATTAATATGAAAGTCAGTAGGCACCTTGGGTAGAAATGATGGATTGGTGCGTAACACTACAGCATCCGGTTTGAACTGCAGGAAAGGAGGTTTGATGGTAAAAGCATGAATGTCACGGACACGACGTGAAGACGTTAGTGCCAGAAGTAGGGCTACTTTCCAAGTTAGATATTTTAGGTCGGCCTTGTGAATGGGCTCGAACGGAGGTCTCATCAATTGCGCTAACACAATGTTGAGGTGCCACAACGGAGGAGGACGCCGAACTGGCGGAAATTTTCGGAATAAGCCTTTAAAGAATTGGCGGATTATTCTTGAGGAACAAAGGGAACTTGATCCATCTTGCCGGAAACGGGAAATAGCTGCTAGAAAAACCCGTAAGGTTGCATGAGACAGTCCAGAACTGGCTAGGTGCAAGAAGAATGGCAGCAATTGCTCTGCCGTGGAATGTATCGGATGGACTCCGTTAGCAGCACACCAGTGGCAGAATCTTTTCCATTTGAACTTGTACGTTCTGACTGTAGAGGGTGCTCTTGCTTGGGCCAAAATATCCCTACAATCCTGCGGGATGTCTAGGTGGGCGAACTCATGGTGTTCAGGTTCCAGGCCGATAAGCTCAGTGAGGAGGGATTTGGATGACAAATTCTCCCTTCGCTCATAGTGAGCAGATCCGTCCGATGTTGCAGGAGGATTGGTTGGCATTGGGACAGCAGGAGCAGTTCTGAGAACCACGCTTGTCGTGGCCAGCGCGGGGCTATTAGAATCAGGTGGCAAGGTTGTCTCCTCATCTTCCAAAGAACCCGAGGTATGAGGGGTATTGGAGGAAAGGCGTACGCAAATAGATTGCACCAGTTTATCAAAAGGGCATTCCCCTGCGACTCCTTGTGGGGATGCCAGCTTGCGTAATTTCGGCATTTCCGGTTCTCCGGCGTAGCAAAGAGATCCAGTTGCGGACGACCCCATAGTTGGAATATCCTCTCTAGAGTGGGTTGGTGTAACTCCCACTCGTGGGTCGACGAGGAGGACCTGCTTGGGGAATCCGCTAGGACATTGGATACTCCTGTTAGATGTACTGCCGTAATCATGATATGATGACTGAGAGACCAGTCCCAAATTCTTTGAGCTAACCTGGAGAGACTTGGGGATTTTGTTCCGCCCTGTTTGTTCACATAGTGCATACAGGTTGTGTTGTCTGTCTGTATTAGCACTGACTCTCCTTGGAGCAAAGGTAGAAATGATTTTAGAGCCAGAAAAATCGCCATCAGCTCCAACTTGTTGATGTGCCAAGATCTCTGATGTGTTGACCATCTTCCCTTCACAGAGAGATCCTCCAAATGTGCGCCCCATCCCTCCAATGAGGCATCTGTCGTGATTGTCCTGTCCGGCGGCGCCGACAGAAATGACATGCCTTCCGTCAAGTTGGCAGGAATTGTCCACCATGCGAGTGCTGACTTCATTTGATCTGTGACACATATCATGTCGTGGAAAGATCCCGTTACCTGACGCCACTGAGCATCCAGAGCTTCCTGGATAGGACGTGTCCTCAGCCGGCAATGAGGGATCAAGGCAATGATGATGACGCCATTCCCAGAAACGATTTTAACAGTCTCACAGAAACTGACTCTTTTGATCTGATCAGAGACACCAGTCGCAGCATCTTTTGTAGACGCTCCTGGGAGAGAAACGCCTTTGCTGATACAGTTTCCAGAAAATCCCTTTGTTGGTACGGATGAAGTTGGGATTTTTCTGCATTTACGGACAGACCCAATGAGCGAAACACGTCCTGGCACAGAAGAGTGTGTTGTCGCAGGTGAGTACTTGACTGAGATTTCAGGAGAAAATCGTCCAGGTATGGAAATATTTGCACTCACTGGAGTCGCAAATACGCTATTACTGGAGCTAGTACCTTCGTGAATACTCGAGGGGCCGAGCGCAGGCCAAATGGTAACACTTTGAATTGGTAATCGTGTTGACCCACTCGAAAACGCAGGAACTTCCGATGCCGCTGTAATATAGGGATATGAAAATAGGCATCCTGGAGATCTATCGTTGCCAGAAAATCTTCCTGCAAGAGTAAGCGCAAGATGTCTACTAGCGTCATCATACGGAAGGATTGGCTCTTTATATATTTGTTTAGTGCCCTTAGATCGAGGATGGGCCTCCACTCTCCGTTTTTCTTTGTGATCAGAAAGAACCGGGAATAAAAACCTTTTCCCTTTTGAGACACTGGCACCAATTCTATAGCTCCTTTTTGCCTTAAAAGTCAAACTTGATGCAACAGTTCTTTCATGTGAGCTGGTGGTGGTCCGGAGGGTGGTGTGGGAGGAGGGAATTTGGTGAATTCTAAGGCGTGTCCCTTTTTTACAATGTCCAAAACCCAACGGTCCCTTGAGATGGAGGACCATTGGGAAAAGAACAGAGAGATTCGACCTCCAACCTTGTCCGTCTGGTAAGAGTCACTGTCTCTTTGACGCGGTTCCTCTGTATGAGGATTTTCCTCTATATGACTTGGAGGTTTGCTGTCGTGATGCTTGCTGTTGCTGGCCATAAGAGTAACGGTTGGATCCTTGATTGTAAGGTTTGTATTGTTTATTGTCCCTTCGAAAACTTGAGGAGGTGCCGCGTCCGCGTGCACCACGAAAATTGCTCCTTTGAAATTGAAGGTTTCCTAACTATCTCGCTGTCTCAGTATCCTTCTTAATGGACTGTAGAGCTTCATCGACGTGGCTTCCAAATAACGCCTCGCCGTCATACGCCATGTTAAGGATCATGGACTGTACCTCCTGACGAAAGGATGTCGATCTTAACCATCCTTGCCTACGTAGAACAGCCGCTCCGGCAAGCTGACGGAACCCCATGCAGGCGATGTCTACTGCACAATCGATTATTTCCGCCGATGCCGCTTCTCCCTCTTGGAGCAACTTCATTGCCTCCACCTTAGATGGCTCTGGCAACTCCTGAACCACATCCGAAATATCAGCCCAAACTTGTCTGTCATATCGTCCCAAGATGGCCAAGGCATTAGCTGCTCTAACCACAGTAGAGGCCATAGAAGAGAATTTACGCCCTATGGCATCCATCCGACGTCCATCACGATCCAGAGGTGTGGTGATAGTAGATGCAGGATTTTTCGCCTTACGTTGCGCTGCCTGCGTAACGACTGAGTCAGGTTTAGCCTGACCCGTGAGGCATGCTGGGGTTCCTGTTGGTGCCTTATATTTCTTTTCTAATCGAGGCACCTGTGCTGGCAAGGTATTCGGTGTCTGCATTAATTTCTTGCCTTCTTCCCAAATAAACTCCACAATGGGACTAGCATGCGTCTGTTTATAAGGTTGATTCTTGAAATCATAAAGGAAGCAATCTTCCTCTCTGCGCTCCGTTGTTAGTTTAAAACGGTGTGCTGCTCTTTCCATCAGTTGGTGAAAATTGGCTATGTCCACTGGAGGTGAATCCCCTGTTACTATCTGTGAGGGGGATGGTGTTTGTGCCTGGTAATTGTCCCACTCCGCCATATCATCGTCATTGTCATCCACATCCCCATCATCATCTGGGATTTCACCCTCTTCTGTGTCCTGAGGGCCTTCCTCTACAGGCTCATAGTGAGGCAACAACCTTTCTGGAACCTGTCTTGGAGGTGCAGGCGGCATCTGAGGAGCAGGATTTACAATAGGTACCGGTGGAATATTTGCCGGAATCACCGGGGCTGACGGAACCTCTGAACGTTGAGGGGATAGAGGGAACCGTTGGTTGTAGTCGTCCAACATGCGTTGGAGATTAGTTATGAGCGACAAAGGAAGAGTCGCCGTTTTATGCTTCGGAGGGACCTACTGTATGTAAACTGGATCTTCATCCTCACTGCTGACATCCTGGCATTTAATAACCAAGTCTGACGGGCTTTGTGCCGTTCCAAAAGACTCCGGTAACCCCTCGGACTCCTGATCAGAATCCGTGGCGAATAATGGTGAGGGAGGCTGTGCATCTCCCACAGGAATATTGTCTTCCTGGCTATCCAGGCGAACACTAGGAGGTAATGGTGTCCAAGAAACCCCGGTTAAAGATGAAGCCGACGCTGAAGTTAGCTGAGGTAGTTGTTCCCTCTTTGTCTTCTGGGCAGACGAAACGCTGCTTACTTTTATCTTTACAAATGTCCCTGCCGTCGACTGCTGCAAGGTATGTTCTGCAGACGCCTTTGGAGAGGCCCTCGTCGACGGAGCCGTCGTCGACAGAGTCCGTGGCAAGGAAATCGATGTCGACGGAGCCGCCGTCGACGGGGCCGCCGTCGACGGGGCCGCCGTCGACGGGGCCGCCGTCGACGGGGCCGCCGTCGACGGGGCCGCCGTCGACGGGGCCGCCGTCGACGGGGCCGCCGTCGACGGGGCCGCCGTCGACGGGGCCGCCGTCGACGGGGCCGCCGTCGACGGGGCCGCCGTCGACGGGGCCGCCGTCGACGGGGCCGCCGTCGACGGGGCCGCCGTCGACGGGGCCGCCGTCGACAGGGCCGCCGTCGATGGGGCCGCCGTCGACGGGGCCGCCGCCGTCGTCGATGCCTTCGTCGACAAGGCTTTCGTCGACGGAACCACCGTCGACGGTGTCGTCGACGGGATCTTCTTTTTCTTCGTCGACGGAGTGGGCTTCGAGGAGCTCGACGACGTCTTCGTCGACGACACAATCTTCGTCGACGGAACCTTTACCTTCTTCGTCGACGATGAAGTAATGGGCAAAATAGAAGTCACCGCCCTCGAGGTACTGATGGTAATCGTCGACGAGGATAACGTCGACAGAACGCTCGTCGACGACGAAGCAGCTGATGTCGTCGTCAGAGTCACCGTCGACGAGCTAGAAACAGCAGATCTCGTCGACGGGAGAAATGTCGACGAGGCGGACAAACTTTTCCCAGAGGAATGGGAAGTAGACGCCTCAGCAGCCTGAGAACAGTGTCCCTTAGGCGACAAAGCAGTAGGTGAGACAGCAGAAGTGGCAGCTGCCAGAGTCAAAGATAGTTTCTTTTTCTTGAGGAAAGGAGATGGTAACTCCTGCACACTACTGCGCTTAGAGGCTGGTTGAGAACGGCCAGAAAGAAGACTTTCAACATCAGAGAGTGGGTTATCCTTATCCTTCAGTCTCTGTAGCCATATTAACAGGCGGCCTTCTCTGTCCTTTAAAGTTTTTGTAGAAAAGGTTCTACAAAATTTACATTTTGCCACTTCATGGTCTGGGTATAAACAGTAAATGCACTTACTGTGTGGGTCCTCAGAAAATAAACGCAGCTTTCCACACGAAGAACATGGTCTAAACAAAGATTTCTTACTAGAAGACATCCTGACTGACAAAACTGAGCAGAGCTCAGGGAGACTCCCTGTCACACGACGTGCGGTAGAAAATCTGAGGTGAGAAGCTCGGAGGAGAAGGTTCTAGAGAGGGGCTGACGCCTGATTGGCTGGAGTTCGGACTTACATAATGACAGAGATAGACTACAAAAGTCTTTTGTCTCTCTCCATTGTATTCCTATGGAGTTTATCATATAGGTACACTATGGGTGTTTTTACACCTGTACAACGCTAATTATGTGATTATTTATGTATATATTTTGCTATATATATTGCTATTTTATTTACCGTGGGACTCCCACTCCGACGACGGGGAATATTCAAGCATGTGAATCTATGAAAGACACCCTAATACTGGAGAACGAATGGTACATAATACTTTAAATAACTGTTTATTGAAGTGCCATTTCAAACTACAGCATCATATTTTAGCGACTTTGGTATTGGTGGATTATTATTTTAGAATGGCAGATAAATGGGCAGTTGGCAGATAAATGGGCAGTAGCTACTGTTTTAGAATACGTTATCTATGATTCGGATCAACGTAGCCCCCATTTACTGCATTTATGTGTGTGATGAGGCAGACATTTGATGTTGAGAAGGTACCACCTTGTTGCAGGGCTGATCTCTTCTAGAGGGAAATACTGAAACTACTAGTCAGTCTGTCAGATCGGTGCCCTAGAGGTACTAAATATGCCCTCTTCTAACCTCCCTGGATTGGATGTGGGGCCAACACTATAAAGTGGATCCCAGGATTCTTACGAGGTTTGTGGATCTCGTTTTGTAGATTCAGATCTATCCTTCATATTCAAAATGCTTTGAGGACTTCCACATTTGCAATGATCCCTTCTTACAATATTAAGAGTTTGGTCCATTTTTCATCCATACCTACACGTGGTGCTGACATGATACTTCAGTGAGGGCAAGGAAGGCGATCAAAATAGAGATGCCACTATATCTATCCCATTAGCAACATCGGGTTCATGTCACAACCAGATACTTTCCTTTCAGGGACCTGCTCTTGCAGGTACTTCTAGTTTTTACGTTTGACATGATGAGTTGCAAGTTTGTCAGTTGGCTTTTCATTGCTCAGGAACCTGTACTTTGCTACAAGATTGGGATGAGGAAGTTTGCTGAGGGAGGAAAAGATTGGTCACACACAGTTAAGAATTATTTCCATTAAGTACACTGATTAGGTGGTTGCTTAGCAGTTCTCTGGCTCCTCCAAATGTTGAAGAGCTACAATGGCAGGCACTTAAAAAGGGGGAAAAAAAACCTAGGCGGGTGACATAAGGTACACATGCAGCCTTATTAAATGTGCAAAAAACTCTGCAGTGGAACAGCTGTAAAGACTCAGTTTCCAGACATCACTAAATGGAAGGATACCCACAGTTTGAGAATGGCAGATTAACAGGACGTAACAGTATCATAATACAGACCAGACACAACTAAACCCAGGTGCCTTAACTAGGGTCTGAAATAAACGCCAGAATCATACATGGCAACTTCTTGACAATCAAGAGCACTTCTGAGCTGTGCTAAGCATTAATGTAGTGTACAAATGCTGAAAATATACCTCATAGCTTCATGGGCCTTTGCTCAATTTAATCACAGTGCTGGGACAATTTTCCTTCACAGCAGAATAGATTTGTCATATCAGTAAGTCTGAGAATTTTCTGAGACAGTGATTTAGGATATGGGAAGTAAACACTCCTCTGAAAGCCTATACGGGTCTGGCAGTGCTGTTTGCTAGAATGTGCAGCATACCAACAAGGCACAAAGCTAGACTGACAGAGAATGCTGAGGACAAATACATTTGGGAATTCTCAATATACATTTTTGCCCATTAGTGTACCACAACAAAACATCTTATTCACCAGTAAAAGCAAGACCACTGACTCATTGTCAGCTAAATTGCTCTCCCTCCCTCGTAGCTCCACCATTAAGTGAGGCCTTGCCCTGAGACCCTGCACTCGAGTGTTGGTGTTCGAGGCCCTCCTCCACCCGCAGGTTCTACCTGCGCCTCATCCCTGGTGGTCCAGTGAACCTCAGTCTCCTTTCTCTTGCTCCGCTTTTTCTCTCCCTTTTCACTTGTTTTTTCCCTCATTTCTATCTCCCCCCCTTCACTCTCCTTCTGTGTCTTTCCTCCTTTCTCACTCATTTTTCCCCTCATTTAAAGCTTCCCCTTCACTCTCCTTCTGTGCCTTTCCTCCGTTTTTCACTCGTTTTTTACCTTCATCCCAATCTCCCCCTTTCACTCTCCTCTGTGTCCTCTGTCTTTCCTCCACTCTGCTCACACTTTTGCTGCCTTATTTGCACTTTTCCCTCTCTTTTTGACTTTTTCCTTTGACTTTTTCCACCTGTTTTTCCCCGCCGCTACTGCATCCGCGGCCCCTCCTACCCCAGCACAACCAGTGCGACCGGCCCAATCCAGCTCGCCTCCCCACTCCTGCCTCCCAGCTGTCCAGCCCTCCCCGACCCCTACTTAATGGTGGCTGCTGTGCGGCTGCACCGCTGGAGCACCAAAGGCAAGCCAGTCTAGGCCCAACCGCGACCAACGCCAGGAACCCTGGATTGCTGCACCGCCAACGCTACAACCCAACGGCACTCCACGTACTCAACGCAGGCCGCAACAACAACTTCAAGCTAGCATCACCGGCCGACACCCACCGACCCTTCAGCTGTCACCGCTGCCGGCACACCTGCAGCACCGCCAAGACCACTGACCCAGCCCAACCTGCCTGCAAGAACATAACCAAACTGAAGACCCTGCAATGCATCCTCCTCAACGTCCGATCCCTCCACAAATACGCCACCGAAATCTGGGACCCCCTCGACAGCACCACCCCGGATGTACCATTCTTCACCGAAACCTGGACCAACACCACCTCGGGACCGGCCATCACCATTCACCAAGGATACAAGATCTGCAGGAAGGACCGCCCCACCCGCCCAGGAGGAGGAATCGCAATTGTCCACAAATCCACTCTCCGCCTGAGCACACTCCCCGACAAGCCCACAAACCTGATGGAACACCTTCACCTCAAGATATTGGCCAGCCCCACCTCCACCCTCCAAGGAACCCTCATCTACCGACCCACTGGACCCCGCGGACTTTTCACCAACTCCATCACGGACATCATCTCCTCGCATGCCATCGCGTCCACAAACTACACCCTACTGGGAGACCTCAAATTCCACCTCGACAACCAACTGGACCCCAGCACCACATCCCTCCTGGACAACCTCCACAACATTGGACTTCGCCAAATCTTGACCGAACCCATGCACTCAGCAGGACACACCCTCGACCCCCTCTTCATAACAGGAAACTCCATCACCTTCAGCCACACCACCGAACTCCCATGTACTGACCATCAATGCATCCACTTCACCATCAATGCGTCCACTTCACCTTCAGAGCACCCACCATCCACAGACACCAGCACCTGCTCCCACGATAATGCATCCACTTCACCATCAATGCGTCCACTTCACCTTCAGAGCACCCACCATCCACAGACACCAGCACCTGCTCCCACGAAGAAACTGGACCAGAATCACCGACGACCAGCTAACCTCATCACTCAGGAACTCTGTAGTGATGAGCCACGCAAGATCTTGTAAAATTAGATAAATTTATTGGAGAAACGCTACATAGCAGACAGGAGACAAGAGAAAGTCTGCATCCAGCTTCAACCGCTCTCCAAGCCTTTTTTGAATAAGGAAAACCCCAACAACAAGGCAACCATGCAATAGTAGAACATTCTCAGAATAAACAGAACATTAAGATGCAGCACAAGGCAAAGGCATTTAGAAAGATAAGGAAGAGAATACAACATATCCTCCTTTCTCAAAAAACAAAAAAACAACAAAAAAAACAGCATACAGAAAATCAAATTCGATATCTTTTGGGAATGACTCTCACTCTTGTGCTTCTCGTACCAGAAACTGCAGGAGACACATGAACATCATGACCTAAAGAGTCCACATTAACAAGTGGATTATTTTTGACTTTAACAATCTTACCCACATTCCACCATTTTCCTCCTTCAACCTGTACAGCATTCCTTCCCAACTTAATCACAGTTATGGGATCACCAAACTTGCTGTGTCCCTTTTTAACATCTGTGGAAGACTTTACACGTACTAAATGTCCCTCAACCACATGAACAAATCCAACAGCTTTCTTCTTGTCATACCGGGACTTTTGTTTTGACTGTGAAAGAGATATTTTCTCTGGCCATATCCATAAGACCTTCTACATCAGAAATAGACTTGACACATTTTTTTATCCAGGCAGGCTTAAAGCTAGTATTGGCTCTCTCTTTCCTCTTAAAAGATGAAAACGAGATACTTTGGTCGTAGAATGGGGAGTTGTTCTATAGAACCAAAGCATGCCGTTAAGATACTTAACTACATCATGGTTACCTGATCTCGCCCATTTGATACAGTCACCTACAACCCTGTTCAAGCGCTCAACAAGACCATTAGACTGTGGGTGATCAAGAGAGCTTTTCACATTTTTAATATTGCTCGACTGGAGAAATGACTGGAAACTAGAACTAATAAATTGTGTCCCATTGTCAGTGACCATGGTTTCAGGAAACCCCTCTGTCATAAATACTTCTTTGAAGAAAGAAAGAAAAACAGCATAGGAGGGATCTCTTACAAGCTTAATTTCTGGCCACTTTGACCCATAGTCAGAGTACCAAAATGAATCGACATCCACCTGGTAAAGTTTCAATTGGACCAATAATATCTAACCCTAACTTGTTCCAAGGTACAGAAGGTTACTCAATGGGAAGAAGGGGTGGAGACGACACTTTCAAACCTTTATCTGCAGTACGGCACACAACACACGTCAACAACATAATTGATTTGTGCATCCATAGAGGGCCACCAGAAAAATTCTCGCATGTGTCGCTTTGTGAAGGTAAAACCCAAATGACAATCATGAGCTTTGGTAATGATACCTTTCCTGAGACTCTGTGGAGGAATAAGCTTGTCAGATCGCAGTAATATTCCTCCCTCTATAGATTTCTCAGACACAACCTTCCAAAAAGGTTGAAGACGTGGAGAAAGAACACGTTCTCTGGGCCACCCACATTTAACAAATTCACACACTTGCTGCAAATCATCATCATTAAGAGCTTTCACCCAGTTCTCTTCAGTGCCAAGGTCATGTTCTTGTAGATCAAGAGGCCACAAAACAGTCATCAGAGTCTTCCTCATCTTGAAAATCATGTTCCTCATTGATATTTCTCACAGGAAAGCGAGATAAAAAAAATCAGCCCTGATATTCCTTTCCCCGGAAACATGGGTGACATCAAATTGGTACTGCATAAGACTAGAAACCATCCGGACAATCCTGGGGGAACAACATTTATTGGAGCCCGAACCAAGAATACCGATTAAAGGCTTATGGTCAGTTCTCAATAGGAAACGTCTACCCCAGACATATAGGCGAAATTTCTCGATCGCCCACTGACAGGATAGAGGTTCCTTCTCAATGACGGAATACTGTAATTCTCCATCCCTTAAGACTCTAGAAGCAAATGCCCAACTTGACTGGCGTCGACTGTTATGCACGTGGGTAACTCAGGATCATAGGGAATTAGTGCTCCACGGTTATTCAGACCATCTTTCACACATTGGAGAGCAGACGCACACTCATCAGACCACCTATACTCAACACCTTTTCTGAGAAGGGGACTAATGGGTCATACAATGGTGGCATAATTGGAAATAAATTTGGAATAGTATTCCAAAAAACCAAGCAAAGACTTGACTCCTGTTTTGTCAACAGGTGTAGAAACATGGGTGATGGCATCTAAGAGCCCCTTCCTAGGCCTAATCCCTTCACCGGATATTAGAAGACCGAGATACTCTTTTTCTTCACTGAGAAATTTACACTTTCCTGATTTGACTACCACATAATTTTCTTTGAAAATCTCCAACACTTTGCCCAGTAAAGAATCATGTAATGAAACGTCTTTGGAATGTATCAAAACATTGTCTTGAAATACAAGAACTCCTTCAATGCCACAAAGTAAATTCTGCATGACACGTTGGAAAACAGAGGCAGCAGACGCTAATCCGAAAGGCATCCGCTTGTATTGAAATGTGCCCAGAGGAGACAAACGTTGTGAAGGGTCGTTAGTCGGGGTGTAACTATCTGATGATAGGCATTAGCTAGATCTAACTACTCGAGCCTCTGACACATGCAAAAAGATCGCATATTTTGGGTACGGGGTGAGAAACAATCCAAATCTCTTTATTTAAGGACCTCAAGTCTAACCAACACGCAACTTCCCACACCTCTACCGTGCAACGACCAAAGGCAAAAGCCAGAGAGAAGACTGTCGGCTCGATAATGCCTTGGTCGCACAAAGACTTGAGTTCCTTTTCAAGATAGTCTCTAAAACTGAAAGGTACACCTCTCAGCTTGTGCTTAGCAGGAAGTGCCCCATCTTTAACAATAATCTTGTGTTTGAACACTCGTACCATTCCTAAACCATCACCAAACACAGATGGAGAACTTTCCTTCCATTTGCATTCCTGGTGTTCCTCTGAAACTACAAGAACTCGTTCTTTTGAACCTGGTTTAAGAATCATGCGGAACAATCCTTGATGGCACTAGCCTAAAATGTTGAACCCTTTAATGGCAACATAGACTTTGCCTCTAATCTTTCTTCCCTTGAACATTAACACATCTTCGATGAAACCTAAAAGTTCAATTCTGCGTCCTTCACACAAAACAGGGGAGCGATCAGGAGGTTCAAGGGGTCTGTCACCCCATGTTTCATAGAACAATTTTTGCATTATCATTGTGATTCTAGCGCCACAATCGACTAGCAAATTTAAAGGCTTATCACCAACATAGATCTCAACAATCGGATCAACACAGTTAGTTGGATCTCCTACAATTGGTTCAGAATGATACACATCAGTAACCACTGAAACTACATCAGAATCAGATTCATGATCTGATTCCAATACACACGCAACTGCTTTTTTCCGATTCTTCATTTTCAAGCAAACTTTGGCAAAGTGCCCTACTTTTTTTTACCATAATTGAAAACAACATTGGCACCTGGACACTTTCCACCCTTTTGATGAGGTGGATTCCTAAAACTATAACACATTTGTTTAGTGTTGGAATAATCTTACATATTTTCCCCTACAGTTTGGTTTCTCACTGTAGCATTCTTAGGAGAAGAATAGCGAACATCGATTTGTTTACCCTTAGTATTGGCTATAGCAACATTTACAGATTCAAGAGTTTGGTCTTCTAGTTCCTTCAGTGAAAGTTGAGAAGTTTCAATACTTTTTGCTATTTTGATTGTCTCATCTAAAGTGGGATTGCTAAGAGATAACAGCTTCTGACGGATGTGTTTGTCCTTGCACTGACAACCTGGTCTCTGATTAATTGATCTGTAAAAGCTTTGACTTGACAAACAGAAGCCAGTCTACGAAGCACAGAAATGTATGCATCTACATCCTCCCCTTCGCCTTGATGTCTCTTAAAACATTTGTGACGTACCACCATGAGACTAGGTTGTTTATCAAATCTTGTTTTGAGTTTTTTTATGGTGTCTTGATAGTCGTCAATGTCATCTTATGGAAGGTGAGTAATTTCAGGAAGGTGTTTAAAAATAGACCTACCCTCAAACCCCAAAGAATGGAGTAGACATTTTTTGTGTTCAATGCTAAATCTAGAAGCACCAATTTCTCCGAGATAGGTTTTGAAAGCGTCAAACCAAATCTCCCATCGGACAGGAGGTTCTCCTGGAGATTCCAGGAATGAAGGAGGAGGAGCAACAGATTGCATAGTCGAGAAGAGAACAATAGAAAAAAAAAAAGAACAAAATAGTAGAAAAATGAAACAGATGACGAACCAATGCCAGAGAAAAAGAGATAACACCAAACGAGCAGAACAATTAGTATATAGAAGAATGAGGTGAACAGAAAAAAAGGAATATAAGGACGTAAGGCAAAAATATGATGCTCAAAAAAAATGGGGTGCGAATCACCGCATAAGAATCCACATCTGCAAACTTATTTCTTAAGCAAATAGTACTTGTATATTTTTATAAGAAAAAAAAATGAAGGTGTACCAATCACCGTGATTGGGTTGGCATGAAACAGAGAATAGGGGTGTGCCAATTACCGTGATTATTTTGGCATGAAAGACAGAATGAAGTTGTAACGGTGTGTGGATCACCGTAATAGCATCCACAGAAATGTGTAAACATGAAGAATCCACTTCTCTGCAATTAGATGGAACACAAACTCAAAAGGAAAGACGTGCCGATCATCGTGACCGGCTTAACTTGAAAGGTTTAATTGCAGGAGGAAGAACAAGCGTAACCAAGCAACAATGCCGGTTTCCAAGCGACGAGAAAGCTTCAGCTTATGATTGTGATGTCATGGCGTCATGGCCGACAAGCTCATGCATGAAATGTCCCCGAAACGTGGTCAGGCAGATGCTGAACGTACGTACAAGTACGTCAAGCAGGGACAGGCAGAATGAGACCTACTGCTGAGCGTGCGCAAATCAAGGCCTGCTGCTGGGCGTGTGCATTGAAGCTCTGTCAGACAGCGGGGAAAACCCAACCGATACACAGCTCGGATGCGACAAAGGCACTGTAAAATGAAGACTGCGCAGAGAAAGCTGAGCTCAGCAAAGCGTTAATACAGACACCACAAACACTGTGCTTGGAGGTGGTGCAGGAATGGAGGAATCCGTGGCAGCGCTGAAATTATTTAACAAACAGTCTTACTGGCAAAAAAGGTAGGGACCTTCAGATTTCTTAAGTAGAGATGAATTCTGAAGAATACACACGTAGGTCCAGCGTTGAAATAAGCAGCATGGAAATCGCGGTAAGATTAAGTAGGTTTATTCAGTCCATGAAACACTACACCCGTAGCATGAGCGTCCTCTCACATAGACGTCCGGAAGGCAACTGACTTGATACCATCGGAACGCCCGGGAGTAGAACGCCATGCCCCGAGCTACATTCAAAAGAATACCAACACTTTGCAATACATCACCTAGTGGCATCGCGCGCCTAACACTCTACCCGGCGCGCTATACCAAATACTACATACTACATCACCTTCCCCCTTTTACAAAAAACGGGAAAAAAAACACAAACGATACAATGTCTCTACAGTACAAATATCATTTCCAATATTTCATTTCATTTTTTATTTTTTTTTATAACGACACTTGTCAATTCATACCTAAAATAACAATCTTTCCATATTACTTAACAAAATCCTTAAGTCTCCTGGGAATCCTAGAAATGCGTCCACTAGAAGTGTGGACACTGCTCATGCCCCCATAAGACTGTGCTGAATCTTTATACCCACTAGAACGCAAACCCTGCCCAATGGGTCCAGTACCCATGTCATGAGAACTCGAAACCTCATCAGACAGAGCGCGTGTACCAGACTGGGACTCGTTCAGCTTTAGCCAATGCCCCCAGTGAAGTTCATCACCCACATTATCCTGTCTTTCAAACAAGATATTGGCTTGTATGTCAGAAATCTTAACGAGCTGTCTCTTGTTCCACCACCATTTATTTCCAACAAAAGCGGCCCCCTTACTTACTTTGCACACTCTTTCTGGTTTTAAAAACCTCTATTCCCCTATTTTCACTCTAGTTGGTTTCCTGATTAGGACCCAATCCCCCACAACCACATCTTCTAATGTTGGGAGTCCCCTTTTTTCGAAATTTTCCTTCATTAGTAACTGCTTAGAGTAAACCCTCTTGGCAACATCCTTAATATCTATCCTCTTTTCAATAGACCTCTCTTTTAACCAAGATGGGAATAGAGATGTGTGGGCTTCTCTATTTCTTAACAACGAAAAAGGTGATACTCCGGTTGTACAGTGAGGGGAGGTATTATAGCTCCACAATTTTTCCTCTAGAAATGTATTCACATCCAAACCTGCCGCCAGGGCAGACTGAATGCCTTCTTTTACAATTTTATTCCCCCTTTCGACCAATCCGTTGGAAGTTGGGGAATACAGTGCTACCCTAAGGTGTTTTACATCAAGCTGTCTCAAAAATGTACACATCTTTTCCGACACAAAATGTGTGCCATTGTCAGTGACAATAACCTTTGGAGCACCCTCGATCGAAAAGATGTTCCTTAAAAACGTCAAAGTTGACTCTGTATCTGGAGATTCAATGAAACTATAATACATCCATTTAGAAAAATAATCCACTGCCAATAAAATGAATTTTTTATCTTGATTAAGCACAGAGTATGGTCCAGAAAAATCCAGGCCAATTTTTTCCCGAGGGGAACCCGGGAATTCGGTAGGATGGAGCGGGGTTTTCAACGTTCGCCAATGCTTATCTGATAATAAGCACTCGGGGCAATTATCGATAGTAGACTTCACCTGTGCGTCTATTGCGGGCCACCAATAATGCTGCTTAATCTTCATTGTAGTTTTAGTGGACCCTAGATGACCTGAATGGGCGTTACTTATAATCACAGGACGCAAATCGACTGGGGGAACAAACTTGTCTCCCCGCAGAACAACCCCATTTTCAACAGACAATTCACTCGCCACCTGGGCGAAAGTTCTAAGATCTCCGACTAAACTCCTAGGGTCAGGCCATGTACCCGATGAAAACTCAACCACCTTCCTAAGTGTTGCGTCCGTGTCACATGCGTCTCTCCACACACTCTCTGACAAAATTGAATCACACACCTGAATCGCATCTACCACCGCGACACATTCCACATCATCCAACATCGCATCATCTTCATCATCCCTCTCCATTAGTAGTCTAGACATACAGTCCGCTCTAAAATTCTTCCCACCTGGGATATGTTTAACCGAGAAATTAAATTCTTGGACTTTGGAAACCAAACGCATCAGCCTAGCCGACATGCTGGACGAATTGATATTGTTAAAAATGTACACCAAAGGCTTATGGTCTGTTATCAATTCGAACTTCCGTCCCCAAATATACATTCTGAACTTATGTATGGCCCATGCACACGCTAGTGCTTCCCTCTCTATCGTGCTGTATAGTCTTTCACATTGTTTCAAAGACCGGGAAGCAAATGCCACAGTCTGTTCACGTCCGCTTACTCTTTGGCTCAACACAGCTCCTAACCCAGACATACTAGCATCTACGGTTATAAGGGACATACAATCGTCCCTAAATGCAAACAAGGCTTGAGCAGATACAATCAGCTTTTTAACGTTTTTGAACGCTGATTCCAGGTCATCATTCCATTTAAAACTACGCCCTTTTTTAAGCAATTCATGCATAGGCTCTACAGACTGCGCATAATTAGGTACAAACCTAGCGTAGTATTCTGCCAACCCCAGGAACGAACGCAAAGCGTCCTTGTCGCTTGGAGCTCTTGCTTCCTCAATTGCCCTAATCACTGAGAACTTGGGTTTAATTCCATTCTCAGATACCAAGTGCCCTAAATATTCCAATTCTTGTACCGCGAACTTGCACTTGTCCGCCCTTACGGTAATTTCTCTGGACTCAAGAACGGTCAGGACCTCCCTCAAAATTTTATCGTGCTCCTCACGAGACTTGGCATAGATTAAAATGTCGTCCAAGTATGCCTGGACCCCCACAATCCCCTCGAACAGGGTATCCATTAACTTTTGGAACACGCTCCCTGCTGATGCTAACCCAAACGGGAGACGAAGGAATTTATACGCCCCAAATGGTGTCACAAAGGTAGTTAGCTCTTGTGATTCCTTTGACAATGGAACTTGGTGGTACGCAGATCTAAGATCAATCAAAGAAAACCACTTTGCTCCTCCTAGATTTGCAAGTAACTCGTGGATTCTGGGCAGCGGGTGACAGTCCACCACTATATTTTTATTAAGGGTGCGCAAGTTGTCGCAAAGCCTAATTTCGCCAGATTTTTTCCGAGCGACCACGATGGGTGCCACCCACTGAGAAGAATCCGTCGGGGTTATAATCTTTTGCTCACATAAATTTTTCAACATAAGTTTAAGGTCCTCACGAACGCTCATGGGGACCGAGCGAACCTTATGAGAAACAGGTTGTGAGCCCGGAACTAGCTTAATGTGGTGTTCCACCCCTTTAACTTTCCCTACAGTCTCTCTAAAAACAAGTTTGAACTCCCTGAGTAGGTCTTGTACCTTATTGTCATTATCTGTCTCTATCGTTTCGATGTCGCAAATTGGTATCTTCCCTAGTTTAATTGGGTTCTCATCGCCCGGAACTAAATACAACCCCATTCGGGCTAGATCCTTCCACCCGATTAGATTCTTACCCTTCTCTGCCACATACATTTTTGTCATGGTCTCTCTACCTAGACATTGTACCATGCCCGTGAAATACCCCAGCATATCTATATCCTTTTCCCCGAAAGCTTTGGGATGTACATCTGACGTAAGCAGATCTTTGTTCTTCCAACATTCATAAAAAGTTGTGTCCCTCAAAGTTATCGGTGACCCTGAATCCGCCATGACCTGTAAAGAAACATTATCAATTTCCGCTGAACATAAAGGACCTTTGATACAATACGTTCCACACTCCAAAGTTACAATAACATTGTTCAAAGAACTTGTACATTCATCAACTTCAGTCTGTAAATATCGGATGTTAATCGGTTTCTTAGCATTTCTGCAAACCCCTTGGAAATGGCCTACTTTCTTGCAAATCACACAGCGTCTTGAAACCGCTGGGCATCCCGGAAAATTACCAATGTGGTTTCTAGATCCACACCTATAACAAAATATGTTTTGTTTCTTCTGTACAAATTTTGTTCCCTTAGGCTTAACATTGACTAACGCTTAAGAATTTTCTTGATCTGGTTCGTTCGAGTCCATAGCGTTGATGCCTAGTTTGGCGTCAGCTTGCATAACCTTACTTGTAATCGTTGACCGCTCAATGCTAAGCGCTAACTCGATAACCTCGGACAAAGGAGGATTTTTACAACTCAAAATCCTTTGCCTGATTTTATGGGATACACAATTAAAAACAAATTGGTCTCTTATATAGTCGTCGGACAGTGGGCCGAAACACAGGTGGTAGCCAACACCCTGAGAGCGGAGACGTACTCCTCCACCTTTTCTTCTTCTTTTTGTTTACAGGTGTAAAAATTGTGTCGCTCCAGCATAATATTAGGCTCGTCTTCAAATTGTTTTTTAAGTCTAGCAACAGCTTCCACATATACATTCCAACGGTTATCCCCGGACTGTGCGGCTGGTGGTGGAATAAGTACAATACTATGAAAAATTATTTGTGCCGCTTGACCCAGGCAACCAAAAAGTATAGCAAATTTGCGTGCAGGGGAATAACCGTCGGCGTCTATAGCTACCAGATGATTTTCGAAAAGTCTAAACCATTCCAACCAGATAATAGGTGGGCTACCTGGTTTGCTTAGGAAGGGTGGTGGTTGAGTAAAGCTGAGATTACTTTGTTGGTTGCTTGCAGACTTTTTTTTTTTTTTTTTTTAACAAAAAAAATAAATTTATGCCTCTCAAGTAGTTCTCAAACTCGTCGTGAGTATAGCTGTAAAATGTCACAAACACCGCAAGAAATTATGTATGATGGTAGTACAGTCTCGTGTAAATCTCTGATAGACCAACTGTGTAGAAGCACCCTCACTGAATGTGCGGTGATTTTAAATAAATGTTACAAGCTATGACGTGTGTATCTTCGCAGACTGGATCCAACACACACGGAATGGGAAATTAAATGACGTGTGTATCGTCGAAGTATACAGAAATCTTCATAACCAATATTTAAAATGACGTGCGTGTCGTCGAATCAGACACGCGGGCAGTAAATGACCGGTTTACCCTTTGTACCGCTAGAGTTGCAAGCATTTAATCCCAATCAAAGATGGCGTCACGTTAATCACGCGTTGACGTCACATGGAGGATGAGTAGTCCGGCAAACAGTCATGCGCATGCGTGGAGACTCAAATACTCCCACTCAGCAATGCGCGAGGAGCCTCACACACTTTACCTCCGTATGCCTCTACCTCACCAAAACAATCGTCGAAGGCTGGGCTTGATAGCAGCGATCTCGACAGGCCTCGAAAACTTCCGATATCGAGCCTCCTGAAGATCGCCCCAAAATCTGCGTGGTTCGGCGGGTGGAGCGGCAAATCCCAATCGTCACCAGATGAAATAAGCAGCATGGAAATCGCGGTAAGATTAAGTAGGTTTATTCAGTCCATGAAACACTCCACCCGTAGCATGAGCGTCCTCTCACATAGACGTCCGGACGGCAACTGACTTGATACCATCGGAACGCCCGTGAGTAGAACGCCATGCCCCGAGCTACATTCAAAAGAATACCAACACTTTGCAATACATCACCTAGTGGCATCGCGCGCCTAACACTCTACCCGGCGCGCGATACCAAATACTACATACTACAAGCGTGTTGCCGTGTAGCCAGGTCGTCGCCACATTTTTGTAGTGATGAGCCAGGCACGAACTTGTAGAATTAGACACGGCAGACAAGAGACAAGAGAAAGTCTGCATCCAGCTTCAACCGCCCTCCAAGCCTTTTTTGAATAAGGCAAACTCCAACCACAAGGCAACCAGGCAACAGTAGAACATTCTCAGAATAAACAGAACATTAAGATGCAGAATAAGGCAAAAGCATTTAGAAAGCTAAGGAAGAGAATACAACAAACTCCACTCCAACCATCACGGAAAATGACGACCCCAACACCGCAGCCCGAACCTTGCACAGATGGATCTCCCGACAGCGGCAACACCATAGCCCCCCTTCAAGAAAAACAACAACACCCACGCCAAGAAAGCTAGATGGTTTACCAACGAACTTCGAGAATCCAGATGCACTTGCCGCCACCTCGAAAAGGCCTGGAGTAACACCAAATCCACAGAAGCCCACAACAACTTCCGAGCCGCCACCAACACCCACCACCAACTCATCAGAAAAACGAGGAAAAAAGCGATTGAAGACAGAATCTCCACTCATGCACACAACAGCAACGAACTCTTCAACATCACTAAGGTGTACGCCCGACGCACCAGCGAGTCCACCGACATACCTCCCTCACAAGACCTCTGTGACAAACTCAGCACCTTTTTCCACCACAAAATCAAGAGCATCTACGAAAACTTCGACGAAGACAACCAACACACTGAACCCTCACCAACCACGCCCGACACCCTGAAGAAAGCACGTTACTTACCTATAACTTTGGTTCTCCAGTATTGGTAACTTTCATAGATTCCCATAGCTTGTATCATTGTATCATTCCCCGTCGTCGGAATGGGAGCCTCGGTAAATAAAAAATACCATCGCAGTAGGTACAAAAGAGAAAGAAAGGCTTAGGCCTCATCTCATTTTGTAGCATATCCAACTCTTTTTGTAAAAGAGACCAAAATAATACAACAACCAATCAGATTAGTCTCACCCCATAGAACCCTCCTGAGAGAACCTCAGAGCCTCAGATTTTCATAGCCCTGGTGGAACAATATAACAGATTATGCTGAAGGCTGAGCTTTCCCAGGGGAGGAGGGTGGGTGCATGGGAATCTATGAAAGTTACCAATACTGGAGAACCAAAGTTACAGGTAAGTACTCCAGTATTGGAACTTTCATAGATTACCATAGATTGTATCAGAATAGCTAGCAGTTCGGAAAAAAGTAAGCACATTTTGTGTAAAAACACATTGTATCACCTTGCATGTATATCAGCATGAGAAATAAAAGTTACCAAACACTAGTCAGTAAACATCAGATACGAACCAATAACAGGAAGGAGGGTTAGAAGGAAAAGCTCGCCGCTCACTGAAAGATTGCGTAGAACTGGCTGTCCCACTGCAGCATCGCTCCGCGTGGAAGATTCCAAGCAGTAATGCATCGTGAAGGTATGGGCACTGCTCCATGTAGCTGCCCTGCAAATGTCTTTGATCGGTACTCCAGCGAACAGAGCAGCTGAAGACGAAACTGATCTTGTCGAGTTCGCCCGGACCCACCCTTCTAGGGGCTTACCAGCCGCTTGGTGACAGTAGTGGATGGCACTGGCAATCCATTGAGCAACCCTTTGTTTTGAAAGGGGAAACCTTTGCGAGGAGCACTGAAGGCGACAAAGAGCTGACTAGATCTCCTGAAGTCCTTGGTGCGTTGAATATAACATTTTAAACACCTTTGAACATCTAGAGAATGAAGAGACCTCTCCGCTGGAGTGGTCGGTCTAGGGAAAAAAAAGACTTCAAAATGACTGGTTCATTCAAATGAAAATCCGAAGGAACCTTCGGGATGAATCTTGGATTTGACCTCAGAATAAGGGTGTCTTTTTTGAACTGCAAGAACGGATCCTTAATAGTGCGAGCCTGAAGTTCACCAACCCTCCTGGCTGATGTTAAAGCGAGGAGGAGGGCCACCTTCCATGAGAGAAATTTAAGATCCGCCCTATGAATTGGCTCAAACGGAGGCCTCATGAGTTGAGCAAGGACCAAGTTGAGCTGCCACACGGGTGGAGGAGGTCAAACTGGAGGGAAAACCTAAAAAGTCCTTTTAAAAATTGTTTCACGATTCTCACAGACCAAAGAGAAGGGCCTGAAGATGTTTGTCTGAACCTAGAGATCGCCGCCAGGTGAACCTTGATAGAAGAATGTGCGAGACCTTACTTGGCCAGAGACAAAATGTATGGCAAAATCTGGATGAGGAGCAGTAGAAAAAGGATGAATGTACTGTTGGCGGCACCATAGGCAGAAACGTTTCCATTTTGAACGATAGGTCTTATTTGTACTTGGTGCGCGGGCCTGAGCTAGCACCTCTCTACATTCTTGAGGGATATTCAAACCCTGAAATTCTCTGTGCTCAGGAGCCACGCAGTCAACTGCAGAGGCTCGGGTCCGGATGTACCACTTGGCCCTGGGACATCGTCAATAGAGAAGGAATTGGACGCAGGTAAATTGGATGATCCTGGGAGAGCAGGAGAAGATCTGTAAACCAAAACTGGCGGGGCCACGCCGGTGCCACTAGAATCATTCTGCAAGGTTCTGCTTTGAGCTTCCTGAGTAGTCGTGGGATTAGAGGAATTGGAGGAAAGGCGCAAACAAAGGCGCCTGACCAGGCCACCGAAAGCGCATTCCCCAATGATCCCTGATGGTGTTCCCTGCATGCGTAGGACTGGCATTTCCTGTTCTCTGGAGTGGCAAACAGGTCTATGGAGGGTCTGCCCCAAAGATTGAAAACTCTCTCCAGAGTGCGCTGATCCAATTCCCACTCGTGGCTCACAGATTTGAGACGACTTAGCGTATCCGCTGTCTTGTTGAGGGCACCTGGAAGATGTTCCGCCGAAAGTGAAATTTGGTGACGGATAACCCACTCCCAAATCTCTTGTGCCTCCTTGGACAGCGGAGGAGACCTTGTTCCACCCTGCTTGTTCACATAATGCATGGCCGTCATGTTGTCTGTACGGACCAGGACGGTGGATTTCCGAATCCTCGGAAGGAAAGCCTGTAAAGCTAGACTAATTGCTTTTAGCTCCAGTAGGTTGATGTGGAGAAGACGTTGCTCGGGCTGCCAGCGGCCGTTCACTTGAAGGTCTTGAAAAACCGCCCCCCAGCCTTCCAGAGAGACGTCTGTGGTAAGTATCAACGGAGCTGGGGTGACTGAAGGTAAGACCCTTTGAGATATTGTCTTTGACCATCCACCATCTGGATGCCTCTTTCATAAGAGGAGTGATGAGTACTTTGGGCGTCGAAAGAGCCGTCTGCCTGGCACCACTGCAAATCCAATTGCTCTTGGAGCGGGCGCATACGACGTCTGCAATGGGGAATCAAGGGAATGCAAGATGAGATCCATCCTAGAAGAGATTTGTATAGGCGAACAGAGAGAGACCTTCTTGTTTGCAAATGACTGGCGGAGGTGATCAGTCTTTGCCGTCTTTCTTCTGATGGAAAAGCTTTGCAACAAGCTGTGTCCAACATTGCCCCAAGGAACTTGGCCGACCTGGAAGGACAGATGACTGACTTGTCCTTGTTGAGTACAAGTCCCAGATGACTGAAAAGTCGAGTGCAGCTTTCGACTGCTTTTGAGGCTGCTTGAGAAGAAGGAGCTTTCACCAACCAGTCGTCTAGATAAGGAAAAACCTCTAGGGATGGTTTTCTGAGAAACACTGCGACTGGGGCCAAGACCTTTGTGAATATCCGCGGTGCGTATCTTAGAACGAAAGGCAGGACCTTGAATTGAAAGTGGCTCTTGGCTACTGTAAAGCGTAAAAACCTCCTGTGGGCCGGGTGGATGGGAACATGGAAGTATGCGTCCTCGAGATCCAGAGTGGCCATGTACTCCCCTGGATTGAGAAGCCACAAAATGTCCTGTAGGGATACCATCCGAAACAAGAGTTTTATGAGGTAGGTGTTGAGCTCCCTCAGGTCTAAAATTGGGCGCCATTTGTCTACGGTCTTGCGAACGAGGAAGAACCGGGAATAAAATACTTTGCCTCGTTGGGACAGAGGTACTGGCTCTATCACTCCTTTGAGAAGTAGTTGGTGAGCTTCTAGCCGTAGAAGATGCAGATGTTTGGATTCGGTGGCGCGAGGGGCTCTGGATGGTGGCTGGTGTTGAAACTCCAGTGTATGGCCAAAACGGAGGATATGGAGGACCCACCGATCTGATGTTATGAGATTTCAGTTGTGGAGGTATTGTGATAACCTGCCCCCCACTGGTGTCACAGGGGGCGAAGGAACAGTAGACAGAACCGGGAAGACGCTACTGGCGCTTAGAGGAATCCCTCCCCTGCGCCCTTGTCGTCCTCTAGAGGGTTGGCGAGAGAAAGACGACGATTGGCCCTGTCTTTGAGAATACTGGGGCCTGTAAGACTGAGATTGTTGCGAATAGGAGGAATAGCGCTGCTGCTAGTATCCACCTCTATATGAAGAAAAACCTCTTCCTCTCGCACCACGGAAAGGTACTTTGCGGTATTGCAAAGTCCCACGGGACTTTGCTGTTTCAGTGTCCTTTTTAATCTCCTGCAGCGCATCGTCCACATGCTTTCCAAAAAGCATCCCACCATCCAACGGCAGATCTAGTAATTTATTTTGGACTTCCGGGCGAAACCAGGTGGCCCGAAGCCAGCCCTGCCGCACCTGCCAAAGAGAGGAAAGCAGTGGTAGCAATGTCCATTGCGCAATCTATAATTTCCGAAGAACACCACTCTCCTTCCTTCAGGATTTTCTTTGCGTCAGCCTTCGCTCCCGCAGGTAGCTGGTCCAAATACGGAGATAAATCGCACCACATCTGGCGATTATATTGTCCCAGAATCGCCAAGGCATTAGCCTCCCTGACCAGGAGGCTGTACATAGAGGAGAACCTCTTACCCACATTATCAAGGCGCCTACCCCTCTTTATCCGGTGGTGTGGTAAGGGGATTCTTTGACTTCCTTCGGACCACTTGAGAAATTACAGAGTCCGGTTTCAGTTGGCTAACCAGACAAGCAGGGCTATCTTCCGGAGCTTTGTACTTTTTCTCCAGCCAAGGAAGAACAGGCATGACGGTAGCTGGAGATTTCATTATTTTAATCCCCTCATCCCAGACACGGCCCACAATTGGGATAGAACGGACAGACTTTTTATAAGGCTCTTTAAATTCATAAATAAAACATTCCGACTGTACTGATGGTATGGGAAGATCGAAACGTTTGGATGCTCTTTCCATTAAATTGTGAAAGCCCCCTATATCTGCTGGGGGAGAATCCGCAGAATCCGGAGATGGAAAAGTGGGATCCGGAATTATATAGTCATCCCATTCCCTGTCTGGATCTGGGACTGAGAGTGTGCTCTGGTCATCAACCGATGAGTCATCACGAACTGTGACTACATTTTGTTGAGGTTCCATTAGATCCGGAACCAGAGCTTGTGGAAGCAGAGGAGGAACAGGAGCAGAAGATTGTGGTGGAGGTGGTGGCACTTGCACCGACTGTTGACCAGAAGATTGAGATGGAAATCTTTTCCTATAATCCAGAAACATGAATTGTAGATCAGTAATCAGTGAGGACGGCATGGTGGCAGATATTGTCCTTGGTCTATATAGTAGTCCTCAGACTCCGAGTCCTGATACTTGACATGTAATTGGGATGGACTATATGCATCCCCGTAAGGTCCCTCATCTTCATCTGAAAACTCCTCCTCCAAAAGGAGTGCTGGAGGTAGTGGTGTCACTCTACGAGGAGAAGTCATCTCCGGTGTAATCTGGGGTCTTTTTACTGAAATTACCACACTTTGAATCGTCGACGAGGTAGTCTACGACGGAACCGTCGTCAACGAAGGAGTGATCGTCGACGGAATCGTCGTAGAGACCGTCGTCAGTATTATGCTGGAAGCTGTAGATGTCGTCGTGGAAACTTGAATCTTAGGTTGCAGCATCAACGAAGGTACTGGAGACGACGAAGCTCTCGTCGACGAGCCAGTCGATGGAGCGGAAATCGACGTTGATGGATTTTTCGACGCCGTCGACATACCTGATGCTGTCCCCGTCGACGGGTGGATTTTCTTGTCAGCTTTCCCCTCAGGCAGGACGGAACCTGGTGTTGTTTAATAGTCTTGCAATGCAGCCTGCAGGCTGGCAATGTGTTATACATCTGTGTTTTTCCACAGTTTGTTCTCTTTATTTTTTGCTTTCTCATGAGTGTTTACCTCATTAAAAAAAAAAAAAAAAAAAAAAAGATTTGGGTGTATTGTTATACCTTTATACATATATATAGATATATGTGTGTTATTGGATGTGTATATTTACATTGCCTAGCCTTTTATGGGAGCTGCATTTGCTTGGAAAAAATGATATATGTTTATACATATACAGAGCTGTATATATGTATGTTTTTTACATATATAATTTTATTATTTCCGGGGTCCCCGCACATGGGCGGGAATATTCAGTGCTTATGACTATTGATGAGGATCCCCTGGAAGAGAACCTGGTGTTGTTTAATAGTCTTGGCTTCTCAGAAGGTGGAGGTGAAACCGAAGGCCCAAAACTCACCTTCTTAATAAAATGTGCCTCAGAAACCAGTCCTCCCCTCTCTTTTACACCTCGGTGAGGAGATTTGATGGGACTGCGCCTGTCAGACCTATCAGAGGTCTTTTGTAAGGCTTTGGTAGGGGGGTCAGAAGAAGTTGAAGGTGAAGACCTATCCCTCTTTTGAGATCTCCTCGAAGATGTCGCAGAGGAGGCATCAGCAATGTCACTCGAAACCGGGTCTTTTCGTGACTAACTTTTGCAACCAGGTGAGCAAACGTCCCTCATGGTCTCTCAAGGTCTTTGAAGTGAAGGTACGACAGTTCTTGCAGTCGGTGGCCTTGTGGTCAGGGTACAAACAATAAATACAGTCCTTATGTTTGTCCTCCACATAAAGCCTCTTCTCTGAACAAGTAGCACAGGCTTTGAATAAAGCCTTTTTCTCCTGGTCATACATCCTGAAGAACGCTGAAGAGAAAAACAGTTGAAAAACACAGAAATTGAAGAGAAATCTGAGCAGAGCTCAGTGGAGACTCCCGTGCACAACGTGCGGTAGAAAATCTGAGGCTCTGGGGAACTCTCAAGAGGGTTTTATGGGGTAAGGCTAATCTGATTGGTTGTTGTATTATTTTGGTCTCTTTTACAAAAAGAGGTGGATATGCTACAGAATGAGATGAGGCCTAAACCATTCTTTCTCTTTTGTACCTACTGCTATGGTATTTTTTATTTACAGAAGCTCCCATTCGGACGACGGGGAATGATACAAGCTATGGGAATCTATGAAATTTCCAATACTGGAGTAAGCCAGCGATCTACAACTGGGCAGCCCTCAACACCGAAGACACACTGAAGACGATGAAGTCAATCCACTCCGGGGCCCCCCATGGACCGCTGTCCCCACCACATTTTCAACAGACCTGCCGACACCATCGCACCCATGCTCTGCCACACCATCAACCACTCCCTGTCAACTGCCTCATTCCCAGACAACTGGAAACACACCAAGATCAACCCCCTCCTGAAGAAACCCTCGGCTGACCCCACCGACCTCAAAAATTACAGACCCATCTCCCTGCTCCCGTTCCCAGGGAAAGTCATCGAGAAAGCCATCAACAGCCAACTAGCCACATTATTTAATTATTTTGGAGTTTTATATAGTGCTAGCCAGTCCCAAAGGTATCGGAGCGCTTTACAACATTTGTCAATGACAGTCAAGTAAACAAAGAGTGGTACAGTAAATACAGTGTTCAAAGGTGGGTTATTGATCGGTATAAGTCATGTAGCATTCGGATGCCGAGTAGTAATGTTCGTGGTAAACGTAGGGGGAGTACTGTGCGGGTCAAGAGAAAGATGCTGTAAGGAGTTGTTCTTTTCGTAGTGACTGGATCCTCTGATTGGTGGCGGAATATTATTGTAGGTCCGCTGTTACTTCGTGAGGGCTCGATTGAGGAAGAGCACTTTGAGCTGGCTTTTGACTTCTTTGAAGGAAGGGTTAGTCCTGATATGTATAGGGATGGCATTCCAAATTCTGGGTGTGTTTCCGGAGAAGGACAGAGATAAGGTCTTTTGTTTGCGGGTTTTAGGGGGGATGAGAAGCAGAGTGTCGGTGCTTCTGAGATTTCTTGTCTGTCCCGCTTTGTTGAGTTTGGCGGCTAGATAGGTGGGTTTACCAGTGTGCAGAGCTTTGTGGGTGAGACAAGCAGTTCTTAAGTTAGCCCGCATTTCTATTGGGAGCCACTTAAGTTCTTTTAGAGCGGGGGATATGTGTTCACATTTCTTTACTCCCATCACCATTCTGGCTGCTGCATTCAGGGTTGATCTAAGAGGGGCAAGGCGTAGTTTAGCCGTGCCTGTGAGGGTGGCGATCCCGTAGTCTAATCTGGCTAGCACGAGGGATTGCGTGACTTGCTTAAGGTCGTTTGGTGGGATGAAGGGTTTGATATTGTTTAGTAGTTTAAGTTGAAGAAGGCACATCTTGTGGTGTTCTTGATGTGTTTGACCGTGTCAAGGTTGGGGTCTAGAGTGATACCCAATGACTTCACGGAGTCTGCCGGGATGAGAGTACAGTCAAGAGCATCAATAGACTTTATCCACTCCGTTATTCGGGGGGTCTGTTCTTTGTTGGCTATGAGGAGGATTTCCGTTCTGACTTGGTTGAGTTTCAGATGGTTATGAGACAGCCATTTTTGGACTTCTATTAAGGGTGTCATCGAGTCTTTGCATGTCTGCTATGGTGAAGGATTTGAGGTAGAGCTGGGTGTGATCGGCATAGAGGTGGAAGGGAATATTGGCTTTTTTTGAGGATGATGGTGAGTGGCTCCATGTTGAACAGTGGAATGAGAGAACTGAACCTTGGGGAACGCCTCTGATTATAGGGTGTAGGTGGGTTGTGAAGTTACCGATTTTTATTCTTTGAGAGCGGTTTTGCAAGAAGGAGGTGAACCATTGTGAGACCACCCCTTCTGCTCCTACCCTTTCTTGGAGTACGTTGATGAGTAATTTGTGGTCGACCGTGTCAAAGGCTGCCGAGAGGTCCAGGAGTATGAGTAGATAGCAGCGGTCCTTGTCCATTGATTTGTGAACGTAGTCAATGACATTTGAGATGGCAGTCTCCGTGCTGCATCCTTTTCTAAAGCCCGATTGGTGAGGGTCGAGGAGGTCATTATTGTCCATGTGATGGGTGAGTCGGCGGAGTACACATTTTTCTAGTAGTTTTGCTAGGAAAGGGAGATTGGAAACAGGCCTGAAGTTGTTGAGATCGTTAGGGTCAGCACCTGCCTTTTTTTAGTAAAGGTGTTACCTGACCGATTTTGAGGCAGTCAGGCATGATTCCTGTTTCCAGGGAGCCATTTATAATCTCTGACCAGAGTGGGGCTAGGGAGTATTTGAGTTTTTTAGCCAGTTGGGCAGGGAGGGGGCCCTCAATGTGTGATGAGGGCTTGGATCTGGTAGTTAGTTCAATAATTTCAGTTTCAGTGATGGGTTCGAAGATTAACCAGTTGTTGGTGGATTGCCTCAGTGGGTTCATGTCTTCTTTATTAAGTAGCGGGCCTTCATTTGGGGGACAGGAGTGGTCCTTAAGTGAGAGCTCAATCTTTAATATTTTTTCATTTAAGAAATTGGCAAATTTGTTACATAGGTCTTTGGAGGCCGGAATTGCAGAAGGTGATGGTTTGGATGTTTGCTGTCTGATGATATTGAAGAGTTCTTTGGGGCGGTTTTTAGCATTATTAAGTGCATCGCAGAAGAAGTTGGATGTTTCATGTACGATGTGCTTTTTATATTTCCTAAGTTCCTTTTTGAGTAGCTCGAGGTGGGTTGACAAAGGGTTGTTGCGCCAAAGTCTTTCTGCCGCTCTTAGTTGTCTTCTTTCCAGATTTAGGTCAGTGTTGAACCACGATCTCGATGGGAGGGTCTTGTATTTTTTGCGTTTCAGGGGGGCTATTTTTATCAGTATTATAGCCGCATTGTATTGTGAGGTAAGTTCTGTTGTGGACCTGTCTCCTGCGTTTGAGGGGACGAGTGTACTTAGCCTTCCTTCTAGTTCTTCGAGGGGGATCTGTCTTAGGTTTCTCGTCCAGTGAAAGTGATCATTTGAGCAGGGCGGTCAATGTGTCTTTTGATTGATATGGAAGAGAATGAGATGATGGTCTGACCAGTCGACAGAGAGGGTACAGTTGATGGTGATTGCATCTTCGTGAGCTATGATGGCATCCAGGATTGAGCCTTTGTTGTGGGTTTGTTTGGTGCAGTGTTGGGTCAAATTGTTATTGTGAATGAGCTCATTTAAAGTTTGTATCAGAGGGTTGTTAGTCTCATTCCAGTGAAGGTTTAGGTCTCCTACAATTAGGTTGTTAGCGTTTGAGAGTGAGCAGTGTGAGATCAGGTAAGCCAGATGTTCACCAAATATGGAAGTGTTGCCTGGTGGGCGGTAGATGAGGTGACAGTGAAGCATTTTGTTGTCGGACGTTTTGATGGTGGCGGTTAGGTATACCAGTGTGTATTATTTGAAGGAGTCCGTTTCTGTTATAGAGATGTTCCTTTTATGTATGATTGCGGTCCCCCACCTCGCTGGTTTTTTCTGTCCTTGTTGATAATAGAGAACCCCAGGGGTACGAGCATATCGAAGATGGGGGGGGGGGTGAGGATTCGTTCAACCATGTTTCTGTGATGAACGTGATGTGATGTCTATGTCGTGTGTGAAGATGGTTTCTGCCAATTCGGTTGCATGTTTGTTCGCAGATCTGCAGTTTATGAGCATGCAGTTAGCCACCCTCGTTGAGTTCCTTAATTGGGGGGAGCCATAGGAATATTGGTGAGGTGCGCTGGAGGTCTCGCTGTTTTTGGAGCGGTAAGTTCTCTACCAAATCCAGTGATTACTGGGATCACAGAGCTGGGGGCGACCGTTGGAGCTGCTTTATAGGATTCAGCGAGATTCCACGCCCCTTGCATGGACATTGAAGCGCTCGTCCTTTTGGGTCTACGTAGCTGGGTTCTAAGGGGGGTTGACTTCCATCTGAGTTGTTGGGTTTTGTGGTGGTATCTGTGTTTATTAGGAGTGCCAGTGACTGTGAGGGGTGGGCGTTGGATGGTGATGCGGTTGGATAAGATTATGTTAATATCCTGGATAACTATTTCTAGCTGGTATTCTAATCGAGCCAATCTTTGGGTTGTATTCATGGAGGGAGGGGTGGGGGAGTTTGGTCTCGGTGTGCCCAGAGCCAGGCCATTTATGGCTGGGGGGTCCTTGGTTGTGTTCGGGAATGATAGCTTATCTGTGTAGGTGCGGCTCCCTGTGCTTCTAGTATCGGAGTGGTTTATGGGGGAAATCGCGGGGGTAGGTTGTGATAGATTGTTTCGGAGATTGTGAGGCAAATTCACTGGGTTTAGTGCAGGAGGGGAGTTCGGGGCTGTTGTCTGCGGGTCGGTTTCTTTGGTTGCTAGTTGGGGGTATTGGGAGAGGGGGCGACTGGAGAAGGGCTGTAGTGTGTCTTCTTGGATGAGCCTAGTGTTGGGTGTGTCTAAGAGGGATGATTTGCGTGGGTGGGGGGGGGAGTTGAAGGGGATGGTGGGGTTGGGGGGAGAAATGTTGGAGGATTGGGATTGAGTCGATAGCACAACATCCTCGACAATCCGGCTTCAGAAAAAACCACAGTACGGAATCCGCCCTCCTCACCGCAATAGACTACATCCACATCCTACTGGACAAAGGAGAAACAGCAGCCCTCATCCTCCTGGACCTATCAGCTGCGTTCAACACAGTCTCTCACCGTACTCTAATACGCAAACTCTACTACGTAGGGATCCAAGACAAAGCCTCGACTGGATCCGCTCCTTCCTCTCCGGCTGAACGCAGCGGGTCAGACTCCCCCCTTTCCTCTCGGACCCCACACCAACCACCTGCGGAGTCCCCCAGGGATCCTCCCTCAGCCCTACGCTCTTCAACGTCTACATGGCTCTGCTCGCCCCCATAGTCAGAACCTACGGACTCAACATTGTGTCATACGCAGACGACACCCAACTCATCCTCTCCCTATCCAACGAACCCAACACGACCAAACACAACTTTCAAGAAGGCATGGAAGCAGTCGCCAAATGGATGAAAAACAGCTGCCTACAACTAAACACCAACAAAACAGAAGTACTCATCATGGGCCCAAACCCGGACGCTTAGAACAACGCTTGGAACGACACCCGCTTTGGCCCCCCGCCCTCGGAAGCCCACCCACCCCCAAGGACCACGCACACAACCTGGGAATCATCCTGGACTCCGAGCTCAAAATGGACCGCCAGATCAACACAGTCTCGTCGTCCTGCTTACACACCCTCTGCCTCCTACGTAACACAGAAAGACCGTCATTCACGCCCTGGTCACCAGCAGACTACTATGGCAATGCACTCTATGGCGGAACAAAAACCTCACCCGCAGGCGAAAGAACATCCAAAACGCCTCCGCAAGACTGGTCCTCAGCCTGCCAAGACACTGCAAAATCTCCCAGCACCTGCACACACTCCACTGGCTCGCCATCGAGGCTAGAATTACCTTCAATATGCTCACCGACGCTCACAAGGCCCTCCATGACACTGGACTAGCATACCTGAACAGCCGACTCAAATTCCACGCACCGCAAAGGACCCTACGATCAGCCCAGCTCTCCTACGCCGCAGTCCAGAAAGACCAGATCCTTCTCCTTCCTCACAGCCAGAGCTTGGAACGACCTTCCGCTCCACCTCAGACAGACATCGCTCCCCATCTTCGCAAAGAAACCTCAAAACCTGGCTCTTCGACAGACCCCCTCTTGATGGACTGGAACCTGCGACCCTCCCCAGCACCTTAAGTCTCTTCCGGGTGAGTAGTCGCGCCTAACAAACACCTTGATTGATTTTAAAAAATCAAAACCTTTGGTGCATTTAATGGCAAATATGGATAGATTTGCCATAAGTTGTTTTTTTCACCAAAGTTTTATATAGCGCGAACTAGACCCTAGACATCACAAGAGGATGCTGCCTTACGGCTAGAGCAGTCGACCTGGAAGCCGGACAACGACGCTCAACATCCTGTTATTATGGGCAAAATCACTTCATCTCCCTGTGCCTAACAAAAAAAAAAATGTGTCCATCTTTAACGAAACTGGTGCTCACGTAAAGTGCTTGGATACCCGATGTCTCGGGTACAAGTGTTAAAGAGTGGTGCACCAAGGGAAAGCTCTGGCTGTGATAAACCATACCTGAAGGGAGAAACGTGAAACCACAAGGGCTCTTAATTGAGAGAAAAAAAACATTACCATTAAGGATGTATGGATGCACAATACTCAAGTACAACTAAGGATTGCACAACGTTTTACATTTTAATCATAGACCTACCTTGTCAGTGATGGTTGCTATATATCGCATGCATTCAATGTCAGAAGGAAACTGATTAACTTCCTTCACTAAGTACTGGACTACTTTTATATGGCCCTGTGGAAAAAAATATTCTGTAGTTAGAAGAATGCACAATGTTGCAGGTTAAAAGCTATGGGTCAAAGTAAAAGCAAGATGGCAAAAGGGATATTTCTCTCGGTTTCCAATGACAATTTTTAATATGAAAACGATACATTTAATTTTATAGTGATCACTGATCTTGATACATAGGCTCTTTTCTTTAACTTTCAGGTATTCTACTGTGTTAGGAGTGGAACTGCGTTTATAGCTGCTAATTACAAGCTCTGCACAACAAGCCTATATGTATCATATGTGGCATGCATCCCCACCCTTTTATGTATGTCTTCCAAGTACCTTATCTACTGTATCTTTTTAGTTGATAGGTAAGGGATCAACTTGAAAGCTCTTAGAAAGGGAAAAAAGCCTACGAACAGTAACAGAGTGAACATGAATATTACTTCATCTTAGTGGGTCTCTGCTATTTCCCATTTTCATATTTTGAGAAGATCTAAAACAAATGAAAATGATAAAGATCAGGGGAGGGTCACAGCTGAACTTATTGCTAGGGAAAAAGGCTGCAAAGAAATGATTGGCAAATTAGGTATTGCTGTTGCAGGATATGGTCTGGAGAATGCATGTGAAGTCATCATCATAGCTGCCCAGCAGAAATCGGACCAATGTCATGACTACTGGTCATGCCACCAACCCCAAATTTGCTCTGGTGCTGTGTGCGCAGCCAAATAATGGAGCATAATCTTCATGCTAAGTGCGACAGTGGGTGATGCATCAGGCTATCCATTTGTCAATGGCAGCCTCAGCTGCAACTGGGCCAGCACTATTGCCTCCAAAAGTCACACATTGTTGGCCAGAAGAACACAGGCCACTTCTAAGCCAAGAGAAAAAGCATGCTTGTCTATCAGATTTTATAAAGGTTCTTTGACTAAGTAAAATGACAATCTACTAATTTCGACAATACATGTGAAACAAAGGTTAAATGAATCGTGAAATATTTGCCCTTATGGAAAACTGCAAAGGTTCTGACCCTTGTTCTTCACTTATGTGCCTGGTTGAAGTCATTGAAAAAGGAGCCTCCATGTAGTAAGCTTTAAGCCTTATGACGCTTTATGTATAAACCTTGTCCGGAGGAGGTTCAGGGCTCAAGAGGCAATTGCTATCTGATCAGAAATAATGTTATGTTTATGGTTAAAGAATCCAGTTAGGTTCATTTGTGGGAGACACACCAGTACTGTCCTGGCTCCATTGGCTCTGTAGAAAGACGACCACCAAACACCCCACTGCAACCAGATCACAAAATAAAGCTGTATCGCCATCCACTCAGCAGGTGAGATGGGTGATGGTCTCTGCTACTGTCCAGTGATGGCCTCCGAGCCATTTCTTCTTGAATGGAGTCCTGGTGAACAATTTCCTGGCAGCCGTCAGGACTTTCAAGTTCTCTGAGCACAGACCTAAGTGTGCAAAGGTTTGTTCAACATGAAACATGCTCTGAAGCCAAGCTTTGATACAGTGTGGACCAACACTCTCCACCCTCCAAGTAGAAAAAGTCCTTACTCTGTGAAGGGCAAATGTGGGAATCTCAAAGCAGAGGAACTTATCAGCCAAACAAACATGGCAGGGCTCTGCTGATGCTATGTAAACAAGAGAACACCCCAGGTTATTTCTAATTGTCTGGAGAACCCTTGGAATCAAAGATACTGGAGGAAAAGCATCCAAGACAGTCCCTAAACAAATATAACATAAGGTGTTACCCTAGGAATCGGCGACTCCTGCCCACCAAAGAGGCCGAGTGATTGCATTGTGGTAATTTGGGATGCAAATGAGTGTTAAAGATGTCTACGGTGGGACAACCCCAAGCCTCTAAGATGAAGTTGAGGATTCCTTTGGGATTTTTCTACTTATGTGGAGAATATTGCTCAGGCTGTCCATTCTCATACTGAGCAATCTGGGATACTAAAATAAGCAAACCTTGTGGCATAGTCCAATAGTACAGAGCCACTGCAACCCAAATAACTGAAAAGAGTGTGTGTGTGTGTGTCAGAGAGAGCGAGAGAGAACGTGTGTGTGTGTGTGTGTGTGTTAGGGCATCTGTGCGTCCATCCGTGTGTTTGTCCGTCCTTGCTTGCTTCCTTCCTCACAAAGAAAAGGGCTGTGGTATCTTTCATATGGAATGGATAATCACCAGTCTGGATTTTAGCAATGAAAGCTAGGTTTTCAGTGCGAAGATGGCTTTCATCTCTAATACACTTAAGAGAAGGAAATGGTATTCCTTATGCCAAGGGTAGTCATGAAAAGGTCCCATCAATGCAACTCCCAACTCATATGTGAGGAGTTAGTGGTGGCCTCCAGCTGCAGATGTGACCTCAAGAGACTGGCACTTTGCTCCCACCAACGCAAGGTTAGAGCATGGATGGGTTTAGAATGGGTGTCCTGCAGTGGACCCTGTGTTCCACCATATGAAACTGCAGGAAACACATTGAAAGCATTATGTTACTTACCGTGTAAACATCTGTTCTTGGCATGTAGTGCTGTAGATTCACATGCTGTAGATTCACACTACCATTTAGTGTTGGGTTCAAATGTTTGTAAGTAGGTTTTTCTTCAAAGAAGTCTTTCGAGTCACAAGGTAAGGTGACTCCTCCTCTTGGTAATAGTGTGCATGGGCATCAACTCCATTGTTAGATTGTTTTCCCACAAGAGAGAGAAAATGGAGCATCAGTAGGTGTCAGTTAAGAGAGGTCCATGCGTGTGTTAATATAAATTAGAGCTGCAACAAACATAGGTGTCTGGGGAGAAAAGTGGGTGCACGTGAATCTACAGCACTACTTGTCAAAAAAAGATGCTTACAGGGTAAGCAACAATAAGTGCGAGGCATGTGTGCTGCAGATACACATGCTTTGCACAGACTGTATAGCAGTGTCCTCCAAAAAGCTGTGGCTTACCAGATGACAATGCAGTTGTTTGAACAAGTGTTTGTAGCACTGCCTATCCTACATTCGCTTGTTAGCGTACTAAAACATCCACACAATAGTATTTGGTAAATGTGTGTGCTGTGGACCATGTAGCTGCTTTACAAATGGCAGCTATGGGACTATTACCTAAAAAGCCATCTATGCCCCTTCTTTACGTGTAGTGTGCTCTAGCGGGTATAAACAAAGTCCTTTTGACTTTAATATAGCATGTCTGCATACTTTTAACGATCCATCTAGAAATGCCGGATTTAAAAATAGGTTTCCCTTTATGAGGGGGAGCAAATGCAACAAAAATGTGTTTCGCAAAATTCATTGGTTCTGTCAATATAATACATTAAAGCTCTTTTAAAATCTAGTGTATGAAGAGCCCTTTCTACTACAGAATCTGGTTGAGGAAAGAAAACAGGTAGCTCAATCGATTGGTTAATATGAAAAGGGAACACTTTCTTTGGAAGGAATTTTGGGTTGGTACGAAGAACAACCTTGTCTCTATGAAGATGGAGGAATGGTTCTTCTAAAGTTAGTGCCTGAAGCTCATCCACATGCCTTAGTGGGGTGATAGCAATTAAAAAAGCAACCTTCCAAGAAAGAAATTGGTGGGGCAGTTATCTAATGGTTCAAAAGGTGGACTCTTAAGTCTTGTTAGAACAATATTAAGGTTCCATGTAGGTTCAGGTGGGACCATTGGTGGTATCACTCTTTTAAGGCCTTCCATGAAAGCCTTAAATACTGGCACTTTGAACAAAGACAAAATGTACCTGTTTTGAAGATAGGCAGCCACTGCTGCAAGGTGCAGACATATGGAAGTGTAAGAGAGGTCTGAACGTTGTAAATGCAAAAGATAACACAATATTTTGTATAGATGCATTTAGTCGTTCAATTTTTGGGTTATGACAATAAATAACAAAACTTTTCTACTTAGCTACATTACAAGCTCTAGCGATAGGTTTACATGCTTCCTTAATAACAGCCATGCATTCTGCTGGCAGATTTAGATATCCAAACTCCATGACTTCAGGTTCCAAATCACTAGGTTTAGCTCCTTTGGGTTTAGATGCCTGATTTCGCCATGGTCATGAGTGAGAAAGTTTGGATTGAGGAAAAGCTTCTCGTGTGGAACTACTGAGAGTTTTAGTGCGTTGAACCATGGTGGTTGACAAGCCTATGTGGGAGCTACTAGAATGAGGGTGAGAGATATCTGCCAGAGTTTCCAAACCAGAAATGGAAGAAGAGGGACAGGTGGAAAAGCGCAGGCAAAATATTCCTGACCAATTCAGCTATAGGGCATTTCCTTTGGATAGAGGGTATGGGAACCTCGAGGTGAAGTTTGGGCATTTTGTGTTATGTGCTGTCGCATAAAAGTCTATTTGAGAAAACCCCATTTGTGGAAGTTAGGGAGGAGGACTTTGGGTGGAGTTCCCACTCGTGGACTTGTTGCCGCATCCTGCTGAGGAGGTTGGCATCCTGCTGAGGAGGTTGGCAAAGTCGTTGTCTATCCCTGGGAGGTGTTCCTCTAGCAGATGGATGTTGTGATTTATTGCCCAACGTCAAATGGTCTGAGACAGGCGTGACAACTGTAGAGTGTGCCCCCGCGTTTTGTTCATAGTACATGGCTGTCATATTGTCCATCTGGACTATGACAGCCTTGCCTTTAAGGTGAGGTAGAAATGCTTTCAATGCTAGGTGAACAGCTTGAAGCTCTAGGTAGTTCATGTGGAGATTCTGGTGTTTGGGGTCCCAGAGACCCTGAACTGTTAGATGTTGTAAATGATCACCCCATCCGGTGAAGGACACGTCTGCTGTTAGCACGACCTGTGAGAGAGGGTCAACAAATGGCTGCCCCTTACACAAGTTGTGTGTTCCACCACTGCAGAGAGCGATGGGTGTTGCTATCTACCAACACTAGATCACGTAGTTGATCCTGTGATTGAGACCATAGTCGTGCTAAGCATGTTTAGTCTTGAATGAGGCACTATGGCAATGCATGTTGCAATCATCCCTAAGAGCCGCATTAAAGTTTTGACTGTTAAATGTTGATAGAGTTGAAATTGTGGTAGCAGTGTTTGAAAATTTTGAATTCGGGCTGCATTTGGATAGGCTAGGCTAGTTTGAGTGTTGAACATAGCTCCTAGATATGGTTGCAGTTGTGAGGGTTAAAGATGGGATTTCTGAGCACGGACTATGAATCCCAGCTGATGTAGAAGATTTATAGTAAATTGACTGTTGTTGACACAGATGGTGTGTATTGGCTTTGATAAGTCAATCACGTAGATATGGGAAGACAGGATTTTGTTGCCTTCTTAGATGTGCTGGTTCCACCGCTAAGCATTTGGTGAACACTCCGAGTGCAGTAGTGACTCCGAACGGAAAGATTTTGAATTGCTAATGATATTTGCGATGTGCCAGGCGAATAGGGATGTAAGAAAGTATGCGCCCTTTAAGTCTGGTGCTGACATGAATTCGCCCTGCTGTATAAGTGGAAATACTTGTTCAAGTGTGACCATGTGGAAGCGTTTTGACAGTATGTATTGGTTTAAAGGGCTTAAAGAACAAGTTACTTACCTTCGGTAACGATGTATGTGTAAGAAACATTAGTTAGTTAGATTCCTCACCTTAGAATATCCCCAGGCGTCAGACTGGATCCGGAAGATTTTTCGTTAGCAATACCCCTTGCGCGTCGCTAGGTGTCGTCTGCGGCTCCGCGTCCGTCGTCGTGCGCCGGAATGACGTCGTCTGAGTACTTAGACGCCGCCCTTGCGCGCTGACGTCAGTTCTTGTACATAGCTTTCCGCGCCAGGAACGCAGAGCCATGCAAGAGACCGACACTGGTGCCAAAAAATTCTAGGGCCCTGAAAGGGATAGCCTTAACCCTAGATGTCAGTTTGCAGAACGGGTCGGATGGGTGGGTCGGTGAGGAATCTAACTAACTAATGTTTCTTACAGATACATCGTTACCGAAGGTAAGTAACTTGTTCATCTGAAAGAAACACGTTAGTTAGATTCCTCACCTTCGAATAGATACCCAAGCAATACCAACCCCGGTGGTGGGTCTGCGAACCAAGATCACACCAGAAAGTCCTGGAGGACAGAACGGCCAAAGAAGCCATCCCTCCGGACTTGGCTGTCTAGGCAATAGTGCCTGGCAAACGTGTGCAGTGAAGCCCACGTCGCCGCCTGACAGATGTCCTGCAAAGGGGCTTCCCGTCCCAAAGCAGTAGTAGCCGCCGTGGCCCGAGTAGAATGGGCTCGCAGCCCAACAGGAGGGTCCTTTTTCGCCAAGGAATAACAGATTTTTATACACAAAACGACCCAACGGGAGATGGTCCGTTTGTGTACAGCTTTTCCCTTCTTTGCACACACGTAGCCAACGAAAAGCTGGTCGTCCACTCGGAACTGTTTTGTGCGGTCCAAATAAAAGGAGAGCGCACGTTTTGGGTCCAGACGGTGGAGCCGCTCTTCCTCTTTGGAAGGATGCGGAGGCGGAAAGAAGGTGGGCAAGGTGACAGATTGCCCAAGATGAAAGGGGGTCAGCACTTTCGGTAGAAAGGAAGGACGAGGCCGAAGGACGACCTTGTCCGGATGAACAGATAGAAAAGGAGGCTTGGACGATAGAGCCTGGAGCTCACTCACCCGTCTAGCCGAGGTGATGGCTACCAGGAAAGCAGTCTTAAGAGTTAGAAGACGGAGAGGACAATTGTGAAGAGGCTCAAAGGGAGCGCACATCAGGAATGTTAAGACAAGATTCAAGTGCCACTGAGGCATTACGAAAGGGACAGGAGGGAACGTGTGAATAATGCCTTTAAGAAAGCGTGACACTACAGGGGACTTGAAAAGAGAGGGCTGATCAGGAAGCCGTAAGAAGGCAGAGAGGGCAGCAAGATAACCCTTCAAGGTGCCCAGGGCAGAGCCCTGCCGGGCCAAAGAAAGAAGAAAGAGGAGAACCTCAGAAAGAGGGGCGGAAAGGGGATCCACAGCCTTTGCTGTGCACCATGCCATAAATTTGTTCCATCGGCAGGCGTATACCGTCTTTGTGGAGGGACGCCTGGCTGCCAGAATGATATCACAGACTTCAGGAGGCAAGTCAAATGGCATCAACTGCCGCCGCTCAATCTCCACGCATGGAGGTGGAGGCTGGACAGGTTCGGGTGGAGGACCGTCCCCTGCTGCTGCGACAGAAGATCCTCCCGAAGGGGCAGACGTATCGGAGGATCGGTCAACATACTGAGTAGCTCGGGATACCAGTACCTTCGTGCCCAATCCGGAGCCACCAAGGTGACTTGGGCCCGGTTGCGCCTGATCTTCTTCAGCACTCTGGGCAGAAGTTGTATAGGCGGAAAGGCGTACAACAGACCGCAACTCCACTCGCGACGAAAAGCGTCGCCGAGCGAGTGCCGCCTTGGAAATTCCAACGCGCAGAACTGCTGACATTGCGCGTTCTCGTCGGTGGCGAATAGATCTAACCAAGGCTCTCCCCACTGCTGAAAGAGGCCTTGCGCCACCTCGGAGTTCAGACGCCATTCGTGATCCATCATGCACCGGCGGCTGAGTTCGTCTGCTCTGGCGTTCAGAGAGCCTGCCAGATGTTGAACCACCAGGGTGATGCCCTGGTGTTCCAGCCATGTCCAGAGGCGCAGAGCCTCCTGACAAAGGGTCCACGACCCCACCCCGCCCTGTTTGTTGCAATACCACATACCGCCGGAGACCAGAGGCCTCTGATCTCCGCCTCTCCCATATGGCCACCCCATCCCAGGAGGGACGCATCCGTCACTACGACATGCTCCGGTAGGGGTAGGGAGAAGCTCTTGCCCGTGACCCAATCTCGGTCCGTGAGCCACCACTGCAACTGCTGTGCAGTGCCCTCCGAGATCAAGACATGGTCGGACAGGTTGCAGTGAAGCTGGGCCCACTGAAACTTCAGGTCCCACTGCAGAGCCCGCATGCACCGCCTGGCGTGATGCACTAGTAGGATGTAGGAGGCCATCAGCCCCAGAAGCTGCAACACTAGCCTGACCAAATCCCAGGATAGAGGCCGAAAGATGGGAATCAGGGCCTGTATATCCTGGACCCGCTGTTCCGGCGGATGAACTTCTGAGAGGGGCTCAGGTGTGACTTCGGCACGTTGATGGAAAACCCTAGCAAATGCAGGAGATCCGCCGTAGTCTGGAGGTGGGAGACGACTGACTGGGGCGAGCCCGCCTTCAACAACCAGTCGTCGAGATAGGGGAAGACTGGAACCCCTGATCTGCGCAGATGAGCTGCGACCACCGCCATCACTTTCGTGAACACCCGAGGGGCACTGGTAAGGCCGAAGGGGAGCACGGTGAACTGAAAGTGCTCCTGACCCACCGTGAACCGCAGGTAACGCCGGTGGGCCGGCAGGACGGGGATATGGAAATATGCGTCCTGCAAGTCCAATGCTACCATCCAGTCTCCAGGGTCTAGGGCAGCTAGAACCTGAGCCAAAGTCAACATTTTGAACC
Organism: Triturus cristatus; assembly: GCF_964204655.1. Classification (NCBI taxonomy): domain Eukaryota; kingdom Metazoa; phylum Chordata; class Amphibia; order Caudata; family Salamandridae; genus Triturus; species Triturus cristatus. Next base: position 937,959,005 of record NC_140590.1, on the reverse strand, counting down.
GTTCCTTCCTGAGGAAGGCATTGACGTTCCTGAGGTCCAAGATAGGGCGTAGGCCTCCTTTGCCCTTCTTGGGAACCAGAAAGTAGTGGGAATAACAACCACGACCTACTTCTGGGCTCGGAACGCGCTCGACGGCCTCCTTGGCCAAGAGGGCCGAAACTTCCTCTTGTAGAAGATTCAAATGATCCCCCGAGATACGGTGGTGCTGCGGTGGCATGGCTGGAGGGGTCGTCTCGAAGGGGAGGGAGTAGCCCCTTCGGACGATTTGCAGCACCCACCTGTCCGAAGTAATGGTACGCCAGTGGAGCAGGTGATGGCGAACTCTGCTTCCCACTGGCGTGGAATGGGCCTGAAAGCTCGGACTAGGAAGGCTTTGAGGCGGATGCCGCCGGGGTGGATGTGGACTGACCGCGTCTTCCTCCAGTACCGCCTCGGCGGAAACCATGACCGCGACTGCGTGCAGGCTGGTTCTGCGGCCGGTGGCTAGGCGGACGTGAGGAGGTGCCCCCTCCTTGGCCACGAAAGGAGCGAAAAACGGAAGTTTGTGGCCGCGGGGCCGAGAGGCCCAAGGACGTGGCCGTAGCCCGGGAGTCCTTGAGGCGAGCCAGCGCACGGTCCGCTTTCTCACCAAAAAGGCGAGCGCCATCAAAAGGCATGTCCATGAGTGTGCTCTGGACATCCCCTGAAAAGGACGTGGACCGCAGCCAGGCGTGACGTCGAAGCGCCAGCGTGGTAGAAAATCGCCTTACCCAGCGAGTCCGTAGTGTCGAGTCCACATCGGATTGCATGGCGCGCTGCATCTCTCCCATCGGCCAGAGCCGAGGAAAGCCGCGCCCGGGCCTCCTCTGGGCACAGTGTCAGCACGTCCTCCACCGCATCCCACAGAGAGTGGGAATAACGGTCCAAGAGACAGGCGGTGTTCAAAGACCGCAGGCCCAAACTGAGCGAGGAGAACAGCTTCTTACCAAACTATTCCAGTCTCTTGGAATCCCGGTCCGGAGGAGCGGACGGGAAGGAGGATTGGGAGGTAGAGGCCTGGATAACCAGACTCTCGGGGGTGGGGTGTTGGGAAAGGAAACTGGGGTCGCCCGGAGCAGGGCGGTGGCGCCTGGCAACGTTCCTATCCACAGGAGGGACTGTGGAGGGCTTGGACCAGGTGCCCTGCAGAACATCAGTGAGGGCCTCATTGAATTGCAGCAGAGGCTCAGTGGAGCATGCGGCAGACTGAAGCACCTCAGTGAGGATGTTAGTCCTCACAGCCACGGCAGGCAGCTCAAGCCCAAGGGCTTCGGCCGCCTTGCGCAGCACCACAGAAAAAGCTGCACCCTCCTCCGAAGCCACAGTCGGAGGAGAGATGAATCCAGTGTCCGGTGAGGTATCCAATCCACTGTCCTCCCCCAGTTCATCTGCCCAGTCCTGAGAAAGGTGCCCCTGAAGGGCCATAGGGTCATCAGACCCCTCCCATTCGCCCCGTCATCCGATACCTGGTAAACAGGAGGAATGATCGGAGCCGGTCGATAGACAATATGTGTCTCTAGCGGCGCCGGATGCAGCGTCGGGCGACGCCGCATCGGCGTCGGGACCGGACAGGGGCTGAACCGGGGATCGACGTCGACCGGAGCCGGCGTCGGGGGTGGTATCGGTGTCGGCACCGGCGGAGGAGGCGTAACGGGGTCGACGGGGGCCCAGGCTCGGGCCCCTCGGGGACCTGCGGCGTCGGGGCCGGAGCCTCCAACGGCGCCGGGGCTGGAGCCGCCGGCACGCGAGGTCGCCCAGTCGAGTCCGCGGGGCTCGAAGGCGCGCCAGCGGGCGTCGACGGCGGGGCCAGGCTCCTCATGGCCGAGAGGAAGGCACTGACCTCCGCCGGCGTCGCGTCAGTCCCAGGGACCAGCGGGTATGGGGACTTGCGCGACCGGCGAGGGGAGTCCGAAGAGCGGTGTCGCCTCTTGGACTTCTTGGAGTGCTTCGACTTACCCGAAGACTTCGAGCCAGACAAGTGACGATGCCGAGTGGCAAAGCTCGAGAAGCTTGCGGGACCGCTCCCGCCTAGCTTTCGAGGTCAGGGCCATACAATCGGAGCACGACTCCACGTCGTGGTCGAGGTTCAAGCAGTACAGGCACCGGCGGTGATGATCGGTCACCGACATCAGTCGGTGACAGTCGTCGCAGGCCTTGAAACCAGGCCTCCTACCGGCACCAGAGTCGAGAATGACCAAAAGGAGTCGAAAAAGTTAGTCAAAAATTGACTAAAGGGGTAGCTCTCCCGGATCAGCGCTTACTGGCGCTGAAAAAAGAAGAACTGACGTCAGCGCGCGAGGGCGGCGTCTAAGTACTCCGACGACGTCATTCCGGCGCACGACGACGGACGCGGAGCCGCAGACGACGCCTAGCGACGCGCAAGGGGTATTGCTGACGAAAAATCTTCCGGATCCAGTCTGATGCCTGGGGATATACTAAGGTGAGGAATCTAACTAACGTGTTTCTTTCAGATACTAAAATAGGCTGTAGAGAGCCGTCCTTTTTGGGAATTAGAAAGCACAGGGAGTAAACCCCTGACCCTTGATGTTGTATCAGAACTGGATCTATAGCTCCTTATATTAATGGAGCTTGTACTTCCTGTGAGTGCGAAGTGGAATATTGGAAGGATTGCTGGTGAGCTCTAGGCAATAACCATGTTGGATAATGTCCAACACCCACTTGTCTGATGTTACTGAAGTGGTTTTTGAACCACCTCTGTAAGAAAAGTGACGAAAGGAGCCTCTATAGGCAGGTGTCTTAAGTGCTCCCCTGGATTTATCCACTTTTTAAATCTTTCTTCATCTTCTCTAAGGTCTTGTCAAGTTGAAGACCAAAGAGATGCTGTTTATCAAAAGGGACATTTAATAAAGTCTGCTGGATTCTGTTCTAAACCCAGAGATACGCAGAAAGGTGTGCCTTCTTAGGAGGATACTGGTATTAATCCCTCTGGCAGGGGTATAAGTAGCATAAAGAGCACATCTGATGGAGGAGTTGGAAGGAAAATGTTACTTACCCAGTAAGCATCTGTTCTTGGCATGTAGAGCTGTAGATTCACATGCTTTGTATACTACTGCCATCTAGTGTTGGATCCGGATATTTGCAAGTTGTTTTTCTTCGAAGTAGTCTTTCCAGTCACGAGGTAGGAGACTCCTCCTTTCGGTGATACTGCGCATGGGCATTGACTCCATTGTTAGATTGTTTTCCCGCAGAGGGTGAGAATAGAGTTAGTAAGAGTAGAATAGAGATGTCCATGTGTATGTAGATAACGTAAGAGAGAACTGCAACAGATATAGGCACCCGGGGAGGGGGGTGGGCTCATGTGAATCTACAGCTCTACATGCCAAGAACAGATGCTTACTGGGTAACATTTTCTGTTCGAGGCATGTGAGCTGTAGATCACATGCTTTGCATAGACTATACAGCAGTATTCTCCCAAAGCGGTGGCTAACCTGTAGCAGTTGCAGTTGTCAGAAAGAGTATTTTGAGTACTGCCTGGCCCACGTTGGCTTGTTATCTCGCTAACACATCTACACAATAATGCTTGGTGAATGTGTGGTGTAGACCATGTTTGCAGCCTCACAAATGGCAACTATGAGAATGTTTCCTAAGAAAGCCATAGTAGCCCCTATTTTGCGAGTGGAATGCGCTCTAGGGGGTATTGAAGTTCTCTTTGCTTTTGCATAACAAGTTTGAATACATTTAATAATGCATCTGGCAATTCCTGACTTGGACATTGGATTGCCTTTGGGAGGTGGAGCAAAAGCAACAAAAAGTTTTATAGCTTTACAAAATGACTTTGTTCATTCTATGTAATATAAATGGGCTCTTCTAACATTTTAAGTGTGTAGAGCTCGTTCGGCAATGAAATCCGGTTGAGGAAAGAATACAGGCAACTCAACGGATTGATGTGAAAGGCAGAACCTACCTAAGGTAAAATCTTAGGGTTGGTAAAAAAAACTACTTTGTCTCTGTGAAGCTGGAAAAAGGGTTCTTCTATGGTTAGTGCCTGTAGCTCACCCACTCTACTCAGTGAAGTAATTGCAATGAGGAAAGCGATTTTCCACGAGAGACACTGCAGTTCACATTTATGCATGGGTTCAAAAGGTGGGCCCATTAATCGTGTGAGGACTATGTTAAGATTCCACATTGGGGCAGGTGGAAGTCTTGGTGGTATAACTCTTTTAAGTGCTTCCATAAAAGCTTTGATAACTGGCACCCTAAAGAGAGACAAGTGTTGCCTATTTTGTAGATACGCAGCTATTGCAGCGAGATGTAGGCGGATAGAAGTGTAAGCTATCTCTGACCACTGCAAGTGCAACAAATAAATTATATTCTGTATGGAAGCATCAAAAGAAATGACATTATTGCAATAGATAACAAAATGTTTCCATTTAGCTGCATAACAAGCTCTTGTAGTAGGCCTTCTGGCCTCTCTAATGATGTTCATACAGTCTGGTGGAAGATTCAGATAACCAAACTCTATGATTTCAGGAGCCAGATAACTAGGTTGAGTTCTTTGGGATCTGGGAGTCTGATTTCTCCATGGCTCTGTGTGAGGAGACTGGATGTGAGATGCAGCTTTTGATATGGTACTAGTGATCGCTCCAACAGGGTCGTGAACCAAGGTTGACAGGCCCATGTGGGAGCTACTAGAATCAATGTGAGGGATGTTTGCCCGAGTTTCCGAACCACTTATGGAATGAGTGGGAGAGGCGGAAAAGCGTATGCAAATATCCCTGACCAGTTCATCCATAGTGCATTGCCATTGGACAGCGGGTGTAAGTACCTGGAGGCGAAGGTTGGGCATTTTGCGTTTCCATGTGTGGCAAAAAGATCTATTTGAGGAAACCCCCAACTTTGAAATTATGGGAAGAGAACTTGAGGGTGAAGTTCCCTCTCGTGGATTTGCAGCCTCTGTCTGCTGAGGAGGTCGGCAATCTGATGGTTTACTCCTGGGAGGTGTTTTGCTAGGAGATAGATTTTGTGGTGAATGGCCCTCTTCACATGGCTTGAGCAAGGTGTGACAGTAGGAGAGCGTGCACCCCCGTTTTTGTATATAATACACAGCTGTCATGTCGATACGAACTAGGACAGCTTTGCCTACAAGGTGAGTCTGAAATGCTTTGAGAGCTAGAAACACTGGTAACCGCTCTAGATGACTTATGTGGAGAGCTTTTTGACTCCACATGCCTTGAACTGTGTGATCTTGTAGATGAGCCCCCTCAACCAGTGAGCGATGCATCTGTTAGCATTGTCTGTGGAACTGGGTCTATGAAGGGCGGTCCTTTTGAGAAATTTTGCGGGTTCCACCACTGCAGAGAGTGACGAGTACGGCTATTTACCAACACTAGATCGGTTAAAAGACCCTGTGATTGGTGCCACTGACTTGCTAAGCATTCCTGAAGGGGACGCATGTGAAGTCCGGCATGGGGAACAATCATGATGCAAGAGGCCATCATTCCTAGCAGATGCATATACACTCGAGCTGGTAGTGAGTGAGTGGGCTGAAACTGAAGAAGCAGAGCCTGAATATTGTGAATTCTGTCTGCATTGGGGAAGGCTAGAGCTCTTGGAGTATCTAAAGTGGCTTCTAGATAGTTTTGAGTGTTGGAAGGTTGAAGATGTGATTTCAACACATTGACTGTAAACCCTAGTTGGTGTAGTAACTGCAGTGTTATGCGAGTGTGCTGAAGACACAATAGGTACGTACTGGCTTTGATGAGCCAGTCGTCCAAGTACAGGAAGACATAAATGTGTTGTCTTCATAAGTGAGCAGCAACTACTACCAAACACTTTGTAAAGACTCTGGGAGCAGTGGTGACTCCGAACGGGAGTCCTTTGAACTGGTAATGGTGCCCTATTACCACAAATCTGAGAAATTTGCGAGGAGCGGGATGTATTGGATTGTGGAAATAGTAGACAAATTCGCCCTGTTGTAAAAGTGGGAGCGCTTGTTAAAGTCTCACCATGTGAAAATGAGCTGATTGTATGTAAAGATTAAATTCTGAGGTCTAAGATAGGTCTGAGAGAACAGTCCTTTTTGGGTATGAAAAGGAAAGGGAGTATATGCCCAACCCCTGGTATTGTAGTGGTACGGGCTCTATGGCTCCCTTTAAGAGGAGAGACTGAACCTCTTGGTTGAGGAGGTGTAAGTGATCTGGTGACATTTTGTGTGAATGTGGAGGAATGTTTGGAGGATTGCTGGTAAACTCCAGGCAATAACAAGAACGGATAATTCCTAGCACCCATTTGTCTGTAGTTATTAATTGCCAGATGCACAAGATACTACTTGTGTAACAATACATCTGTAAGAGACATTAGTTAGTGATAGATTCCTTACCTTAGAATATCCCCAGGCGTCAGACTAGATCCGGAAAGTTTTCGCTAGCAGTACCCCTGCGCGTCAGTAGGTGGCGCCGTGCGGCTCCGCGACCGTCGATAGCGTAGTTTGCGCAGAGATGACATCACAGAGACTATTTAGGCGCCACCCATACGCGCGGACGTCAGTTCTGTATACGACTTTCCGCGCTTGGAACGCAGAGCCATGCAAGAAACTGACCACTGGTGCCAGTAAACTAGGGCCCTGAAAGGGAAGACCTTAACCCTAGAATCGGTCTGCAGAACGGGAAGGAAGGGCAGGGCTGTTAGGAATCTATCACTAACTAATGTCTCTTACAGATATATCGTTACACAAGTAGTAACTTGTGCATCTGAAAGAGACACGTTAGTGATAGATTCCTTACCTTTGAATGGATACCCCAGCAATACCAACCACGGTGGTGGTTCTGCGAATAGATTACTCCACAAAGACACGGAAAACAGACCGGCCAAAGAAGCCGTCTCCCCGGACTGGACTGTCAAGGCAGTGATGCTTGGTAAACGTGTGCAGCGAAGCCCACGTAGCTGCCTGACAAATATACTGCAAGGGAACGCCGCGTCCCAAGGCAGTAGTGGCTGCCGTTGGCCTGGTAGAATGGGCACGCAGCCCCACAGGAGGTTCCTTCTTGGCCAACGAGTAACATGCGTTGATGCACAGAACGACCCACCGAGAGATGGTTCGTTTGTGCAGAGACCGACCTTTTTTGGCGCCCACGTAGCCAACAAAGAGTTGGTCATCCACCCGGAACTGTTGTGTGCGCTTCAGATAGAACGATAGCGCATGTTTTGGGTCAAGACGGTGAAGCCGTTCTTCCTCTTTTGAAGGAGGCGGAAAGAAGGTGGGCAAAGTGGTGGTCTGCCCGATGTGGAAGGGCGTGACAACCTTTGGCAAGAAAGAAGGACGGGTCCTTAAGACCACCTTGTCCGGATGAACAGGAAGGAAAGGAGGTTTGGAAGAAAAAGCCTGGTGCTCACTCACTCTTCTGGCAGAGGTGATAGCTACCAGAAAAGCCGTCTTGAGAGTGAGAAGACGTAAAGGACAGTGATGAAGGGGCTCCAGAAGAGCGCACATCAGATAGGTCAAGACAAGATTTAAGTCCCACTGAGGCATTATGAACGGCACAGGAGGAAACGTGTGCGTAATGCCTTTCAGGAAACGGTTAACAACCAGTGTCTTAAAGAGAGAAGGCTGATCTGGAAGCCTTAGTAAGGCAGAGATAGCCGAAAGATAACCTTTGATAGTGCCCAGAGCAGAGCCCTGCTGGTCAAGGATAGTAGGAACAGAAGGACCTCGGAAAGAGGGGCAGAAAGGGGATCCACAGATTTTGCTGTGCACCATGCCACAAACCTGTTCCACCGGTAGGCATCACAGACTTTGGCAGGATGATCGAAAGCTGTCAACCGTCGCCGCTCAATCTCCACGCATGGAGGTGGAGGCTGGACAGGTTTGGGTGGAGGACCGTCCCCCGCTGCTGCGACAGAAGATCCTCCCGAAGAGGCAGACGGATCGGGGGAATCGATCGCCATGCTGAGTAGCTCGGGATACCAGTATTTTCATGCCCAATCCGGAGCCACAAGGGTGACTTGGGCCCGGTCGCGCCAAATCTTCGTCAGCACTCTGGGCAGAAGTGGTATAGGCGGAAAAGGCGTACAACAGACCGCAACTCCACTCACGGCGAAAAGCGTCGCCGAGCGAGTGCTGCCTTGGAAATTCCAATGCGCAGAACTGATGACATTGCGCGTTCTCGTCGGTGGCGAATAGATCTAACCAAGGCTCTCCCCACTGCAGAAAGAGACCTCGCGCCACCTCCGAGTGAAGATGCCATTCGTGATCCATCACACACCGGCGGCTGAGTTCGTCCGCCCTTGCGTTCAGAGAACCTGCCAGGTGTTGAACCACCAAGGTAATGCCTTAATGTTCCAGCCATGTCCAGATGCGCAGAGCCTCCTGACATAGGGTCCACGACCCCACCCTGCCCTGTTTGTTGCAATACCACATGGCAGTGGTGTTGTCCATAAACACCTGCACCACACTTACCCGGACAAAAGGAAGGAATGCCTTCAGTGCAAGTCGGATCGCCCGAAGCTCCAAAAGGTCGATATAGAGCCGGGACTCCGCCGGAGACCAGAGTCCTCTGATCTCCGCGTCTCCCAAGTGGTCTCCCCATCCCAGGAGGGACGCCTCCGTCACCACTGTGTGCTCCGGTTGGGCAAGGGAGAGGGATCTGCCATGACCCAATCACAATTCGTGAGCCACCACTGCAACTGTCGTGCAGTGCCCTCCGAGATCTGGACATGATCGGACAGGTTGCCCTGATGCTTCTACCAACTGGAACTTCAGGTCCCACTGCAGAGTCCGCATATGCCATCTGGCATGTTGCACTAGAAGGATGCAGGAGACTATCAGGCCCAGGAGCCGGAGGGTCATCCAGACTGAAAAAAGGGATAGAGGCTGAAAGATCTGAATCTTAACCTGAATATCCCGGACTCGCTCCTCGAGAGGATAAACCCGAAACCGCGTTGAATCCAGAACCGCTCCGATGAAGGGGAGCTAATGAGAGGGTCTCAGGTGCGACTTTCGCACTTTGATGGAGAACCCCAGCAAATGCAGGAGGTCGGCTGTAGTCTGAAGGTGGGAGAAGACTGCCTGGGGTGAGCCCGCCTTCAACAACCAGTCGTCGGTAGGGGAAGACCGACACCCGTGACCTGCGCAGATGAGCTGCGACCACCGCCATCACTTTCTTGAACACCTGAGGGGCGCTGGTAAGGCCGAAGGGGAGCACGGCAAACTGAAAATGCCCCAGACCTACTGTGAACCGCAGGTAACGCCAGTGGGCCGGCAGGACAGGGATGTGAAAATATGCGTCTTGCAAATCCAACGCTACCACCCAGTCTCCAGGGTCGAGGGCAGCCAAGACCTGAGCCAGAGTCAGCATTTTGAACTACTCCTTCCGGAGGAAGCGGTTGACGTTCCAGAGGTCCAAGATGGAACACAGACCCCCTTTGTCCTTCTTGGAGAGAAGAAAGTAGTGGGAATAACAACCACTCTCTACTTCCGGCCCAGGAACGCCCTGGATGGCTCCCTTGGCCAAGAGGGTAATAACTTCCTGCTGGAAAGTTGCCAAGTGTTCCCCCAACATGCGGTGGTACTGAGGTGGCATGGCTGGAGGGGTGGACTGAAAGGGAAGGGAGTAACCCTTGCGGATGATCTGCAACACCCACTTGTCCGATGTGATAGCGTGCCAGTGGGGGAGGTGATGGCGGATCCTGCCAGCCACTGGCATGGGGTGCTCCACAAAGCTCGGAATATAAAGGTTTGGAGGTAGAAGCAGCGGGGGCGGAGGTGGACTGACCCCCACGCTGGTTCCAGACCCACCCCTGCGGAAGCCGCATCCGCGCTGAGGCTGGTTCTGCACAGGCTTGCTGAAGGAACGTGCCTGGGAGCCCCTGCCGTGGCCACGAAACTAACGAAAACCAGGAGTGGCGGGGCTTTTTGTGGAAAGACCTAAGGACTTGGCCATAGCCCACGAGTCCTTAAAACGCTCGGCCTTATCGCCAAACAGGCGGGTGCCATCAAAGGGCATGTCCATGAGTGAGCTTTGCACATCAGGTGAAAACCCGGTGGATCTCAACCAGGCGTGGCGACGAAGCGCCACAGTCGTAGAAATAGCTCCATCTAGTGAGTCTGCGGTGTCCAAACCACACCGAATGGCGAACTTAGCCGCATCTTTACCTTCGGCAACAGCCGGAGACAGCACGACATGGGCCTCCTCAGGACACTGAGACAACACCTGTGCAACGGCATCCAACACCGCGTGGGAATAGCGGCCCAAGAGGTATGCGGTATTCACCGACCGCAGCCCTAAGCTGGACCGAAGAGAACAACCTTTTGCCGAACTGCTCCAGCTTCTTAGATTCCTTATCCGACGGAGCCGTGGAAAAGGCACTCTGGGACGGCGAAGCCTGGATGACCAGGCTCTCGGGCGTAGGATGAGTGGTCAGAAAGGCAGGGTCACCCGGCGCCGGGCGATGACGCCTGGCAACATTCTTATCCACCGGGGCCCCTGTGGCAGGCCGGGACCAAGTGCCCAGTAAGACGTCAGTGAGAGCGTTGTTAAATGGCAGCAGGGGCTCCGACGAAGTGGACGCCGTCTGAAGCACCTCAGTGCGGAGATTAGTCTTCAGAGCCACCGTCAGGAGATCAAGGTGGAGGACCTCTGCAGCGCGACGGAGCACCATCGTGTACGAAGCGCCCTCCTCCATGGTGGGCGGAGGAGAGGCATACCCCGGGTCAGAGGAGAGATCAAGGCCAACAGCCTCCTCTTATTCGTCCGCCCAGTCCTGCTCGGAGTCACACTGACGAGTAAGAGGGTCCTCAAACCCCTCCCAGTCGCCCTCCCCCTCTACCGTATGTGGGACAGACTGCGGCAGCAGGGCAGGAATCGGTGAGGGAGCAAACAGCGCCGAGAACGGCGCTGGACGGGGCCGAACTGGTGCCGTGTCCCAATGCGGATCCCAGGTAGGGACAAAAGTGTCCAAGAACCTGGGCAGAGTCGGAACAAACGGTATCCACTGCGGCGCCGGAGGCAGAGCAGAGGGCGGTGCTGGGGCCGGAGCCGGCAGCGCAGGACCTTGCGGTGCCATGGCCGGAGCCAGCAGCGCAGGATCCTGTGGCGCCGGAGCAGCATCCTGTGGCGCCCGGGCTGGAGCCGCCGACGGGCGCAGGATGCTGTGGCGCCGGAGCCACCGGCAGCGCAGATGGCCCGACACGGGACCGCGGGGCACAAAGGCGCACCAGCGGGAACCCAGGGCCTAAACAGGCGCTCCATGGTGGCAAGAAATTCTTGCACATGTGCGGGAGTCGCAGACGGACCCGAGTAAGGTGGGTAGGTCGCGGGACTCCCCAAGGAGCCACAGGGGCAGAGCCTCTGTCCCCTTTGTCTGCATACGGGGATCGACGGGGGACGTCGGAGCGCGACAATGCTTCTTCGACTTCTTTTTGTGTCGTCTCTTACCCGAATCAGAGGGTGAAGACTCTGAGCCTGAGGAGCGATGATGGCGGTCCCGCAAGCGTTCTCTGAAACCGCCCCTGGACCGTGAACTGCACGGGGAGGAGTGCCGGACCTCAAACAGCTTCAGGCGCCACTCCTTTAAGGCCTTCGGGGCCATGGCCAACAGTCCATACAGGCCCAGGAGTTGTGGTCGCGCTCCAGGCAGTAGAGACAGATGTCGTGGGGGTCCACCACCAATATATTGCGACGGCAAGCCCCACAAGTTTTAAAACCAGGCATCCCTACGGCACCAAAGTAGCCTCAAGCTTACAGGAGACAAAAAGTCTCAAAAAGATTGTCAAAAAGTGACTAAGGTACGTGCTCTAACCGGATATGCGCTTACTGGCACGGAAAAAATAAGAACTGACGTCAGCGCGCATGGGTGGCGCCCAAGTAGTCTCCGTGATGTCATCTCAGCGAATACGACGCCAGCGACGGACGGGGAGCCGCACTACGCCACCTACTGTGGTTAAGGGATACGGTTATGAAAACTTTCCAGATCCAGTCTGACGCCTGGGGATATTCTAAGGTAAGGAATCTATCACTAACGTGTCTTTTTGAGATGGGTAGGAATTGTGAAAGACGTCCCCTGACCGGTGTTAAATGGTCGGGGGTGGAGGAGTGTAGGTAACCCACTGTTTGGTATTGGAATGGGAGGCGCGTGTGTTGGAACCTTTACCTTTGTCATTGTTGCCTCTGTAACCCTCCCTGATGAAACCTTTGGAAGTATAGGGCTAATTGTTGCCCTTGTACGATGTAGAGGCAGTGTCTGAGGAGGTATTCTTGGACCCTTCACAATAGAAGGAGCGCCAAAAGGAACCACAGCCAGAGGGAGACTGTAGGGCTCCCATAGATGTTGCCACTTCTGTGTCCTTTTTCATTTTTTCTATGGACGTGTCTACTACAGGGCCAAAGAGGTGTTGTTTGTCAAACGGTGTATTAAGAATAGAAGCTTGAACTTCTGGTTCAAACCCAGAAATTCTTAACCAAGCATGTCTTCTTAGTAGCACGCTGATGGAATTGTTAGAGATGAGCTTTCCCTCTTGCACTAGGTCTTGAGCTGTGGACTTCTGCTCATCAGGTAGAAATTGGAGCAATTGTTCCATTTTGTCCCAATGTGCCCTATCGTACCTGGCTAAAAGTGCTTGGGTGTTAGAAATGCGCCAGAAATCTGCATCTGGGGAGGCTACTCTTTTCCCAGAGGCGTCTATAAATTTTGACTCTTTGCCCGGAGGTGGGGCATCTCCTGACGTTTGCGAATTGGCCCGTTTACGGGCATTAGAAACCACCAAAGAATCTAAGGGCAACTGGTCCTTGACATAAACTGGATCCGATGGTGCAGATTTATATTTTTTGCCTATCCTGGGGGTGAGAATACGTGCTCTAACAGGATTGTTAAATATTTCTTCCACATGTCTTAGCATACCTTTGAGCATAGCGAGTGGATCTTTGGGAACTACTAATTGTTTCAAAAAGGAAATACTCCTCTAGGGATTCCTTGTGTAATTGAACCCCATGATAATCAGCAGCTCTGCGTAATATATCTATAAAGCCTATGTTGCCATCTGGTGGAGAAGGTTTAGTAGGGTAAAGATCAGGATCGTTACCTGTGGGAGAATCAGTGTTGTGTAATCTTTCCAAGGATCTGCAGGTGCAGGATCATTGTCCCCACCCCCATCATCAGGTGTATATGGTGGTGGTAAATAATAGGGGTAATTGTGACTCAATGGAAGGAGGTGATAGAGGGAGAAGGTGGATAAGAAGGGTTAGAACCAACATGCTTCCTCTTTAAAGGAATGTGATAAGCTTCTTCAGACTCAGGTTTGCGTTTAAGTGGCAAATTGGTCACAATATGTCCAGTTTTTGGATTGATGTACAGCTCCTTTTGTTTCGGGTCTGGTTTTGAAGGCTGGACATCAAAACGGTGCTCCTTCGATGGCATCGGAGCATCTGTATGTTTCTGCAACTAAGTTTTCAGTGCCGGTGTCTTGGATGCTGAGGCTTTCGGTTCCAAAGATGTTTTTGGCATCGAAGGAGGTGGGGCAGAGCCGGGTTTCTGCTTCGACCCAAAGGTTTCGGCTCGGTGCCTGAACGTGGACGACTCGATTCGGAGCCGGAAGGTGTGTGTTTTGGTGCCGAGCCTGAAGGTGGGGCGTTGGAAACATGTTCTTGGTGCGGACCGTGGCCCGAAGGCAGAGGTGGGACCGGAGCCTTTTTCTTGAGCCGAGTTGGACTTTGGGGCAAGAGAGGATCAGTACTCACGATACGCTGACCTTGCGGGATGTCTTCGTCCATATGGGAGCTGGACTCTGAGACGGAGATAGGATCTTCTTGTTCTTCCTTGGCTCCTATGGCATCGCTGGTCTCTTGTTCAGAATCTTCTCCGAAGAGATCCGGACAGGAACCAGTGTTCTGGTTCTGCATGTCGCATAGTGCAGCCTGACAATCGCGGAGCGTTTTCACGCATCGCAGTCTTGTTCGTTGTGCCCCAGAGATAAGCAAAAGTTGCACACTTCATGCGAGTCGGTGCGCTGGAACTTTGCGTGGCATTGAGGACAGAATTTGAATGGAGTCTGTTTCATCGACTGCGAAGTGGACCGATGCGGGTAGGCCCAACGGCCGTCCACGAGCTACCTGACCGAAGAGGTTTTGTATTAAATACGATACGTGAAGAAATGGAAATACACGATTGAAAACAATACCGTCGAGGGTAATTGGATTGCGCAACGAGGGAGACCCAAGAAACGGTGTCGAACCGAAGCACAGCAATTCACGTCTGAACAAGATAGCAGAAAAAAACAATCTAAAAATGGAGTCTATGCCCATGCACACTATCACCTATAGGAGGAGTCACCTACCTTGTGACTGGAAAGTCTTCTTTGAATTAAAACTTGCAAACATCCGGACCAAACACTATATGGCAGGATTATGTAAAGCATGTGATCTACAGCTCACATGTTTCTAACATTAATTTTCCCTCCTCACTAATTCTTGTCCTTTTTCTTATGCTCCTCTGGGAGATATTGGAGTAATTCCTCCATCTTATCCCAGTGAGCTCTGCCGTACCTGGCAAGTAAACCCTAAGTATTGGTTATCCAACAATGATTGGCCGATTGTGCAGCAACACGTTTGTCTGAGGCATCTATGAGTTTTGACTCATTGTCTGGAGGTGATGCATCTGCTATGGTTTGTGAATTTGCTCTTTTGCTAGCATTAGACACAACTAGTGAGTCTGGTGGAAGGGGATCTCTAATAAAAATTGGGTCAGAAAATGGCAGTTTGTACTTTCTGTCCACTCTAGGTGTAACAATGAGAGTATGTGCAGGGTCTTTACAATTATACTCTGCATGGCGCATCATGCCTTTTAACATTGGAAGAGACAGATGTTGTGTGTAGCTCCCAATGTCTTGAATAAAAAGTCTTACTCCATAGTTTTTTTTTGTAGTGTGACCCCAGGATATGCAGCTGCCCAGGCAAAACGCTCCCCCATATGAGGTGTTATCAGGAGGTAAGCGTTCTCTTCTAAAGGTGGAAACGACCAGGATACCCCGTGGCAGGGCAGTATTTGTGGGCAATAGCACAGTCCTCTGGTACACCTGAATCAGGTTTTGCCCATGCCCACAATAAAATATCACAGTGCCTCACTAAAGGAGAGTACTGGTTCAACCCCCAACTGGCTGGGATGAAGGAACTCAATAAGAGGGTCCCTGGCCTTCTCCACTGTAGGTAAAGTGCGATGTAAGATGTCAGCCACTCTTTTCAAAACTTTTGCCAAAGAAGAACTGGCTTCTGAGACGAGACCTGGAGGCAATAAAAGAGGAAGCAGGGGATGAATCAAGCCCATTTGCTTCACCCAGCTCAGTAATTCAGCTGTCCAACATAGTAGGAGCCACAAACATCGGCTGCTCCAATGTGCCTGTCCTCTCACATTCTTCCCTCAACTGGTCCTGTGAAACCCCACAGAAACCATCAGCACCAAAAACGGCTCCCTAACCAGCGCTGGACAACGCCGACCCGGTGCCATACTAATGTCTGCCTGGGAAGGGTGAAAGGCGTCAGTCGACATCAGCGCCGAGGCGAAGACGACCCTACGAAGTGCACAGCCGTCTACGAAGTGCACAGCCGTCTTCCAGCGCCATGGAAATAGGCACTGACGGGGCAACAGACGTCGCGTTGAAGTCGACCGACGTCACTAGTGGAGACCCCGAAGGACCGTGGACTGACGCCTGTGTGTCCGAGACCGGAAAAGTCACAGAGGGCGAACCAGTCGGCGATGACAGTTACTGCAGGCGCTCCAGAGGGAGACAAGGGCCCAAAGACCAGAGGGAGAGCCTTGTAGTACTCCTCCATCTGGTTCCAGGTCGCCCTGGCTCCAGAAAAAGGTGGGAGGAGTGGGAGTAATGCCGGAGAGGAAATAAAAGTGTCTCCATGATCCATCCAGTGAGTCAAGAGAGACACAGAGGCCTGGAACTTCGATCTCTTATGATGCAGCTTACCATGAGAGGTAGCCAGAGACTGGGTCCGCTGCCGTTGTCCACAGGGAGAAGAGTGCTGCTCACTGGAACAACCCCTGGATCAGGAAGCTGAGTGACGCCGCGAGGAGCTGGAGGTCCACGACAACCGCGCCATCAGAAGTTTCATACTCCACTCCCGCATTTCCTTCAGCTTCAACTGCTGGCAAGCATCACACTCGTCTGCATCGTGGTGCTCACCCAAGCACCACATACAGGTAGAATGTGGGTCCGTACCTGAAATTTGGCAAGCACAGAACACAGAGGGCATAGGAATTTATCACTCTGGTTCAGACAAGAAAAGCTTGTCCCAGCAGGCCAGAAACGGCTAGAGATACGCTACTTCGGATCCACGTGCAGCGTGGAAGAAGAAACTGACATCAGCGCGCTGGAGGGGACTTAAATGGCTCCATTGACATCCTATGCGGAGCCGATGTCAAAATATTTCCAGATCTAGTCTGACGCCTAGGGAGAATTCACTAGTTAGGGACTCTGCGGCTAGATGTCTCTATCAGATGCCTCCTGTTTTACAGGAATGGACTGCTTTTGTGTGGGCGAATGAGGGCTTTTGGTACTTGCAGCACCTTGATCACCTGATCATGGGACTCCATATCGATCTCTAATTCTGAGTCAGAATCTTGAACAAAAAGGCCCCTTCTTCGGCAGCCGACGCTTCCATGTCTTCCTGTTCAATATCTTCTTGGCTGAAGATATCCGGAGTATATTCTGCCTCTGCATCTCTCTTTGTTGAGCCAGACGATCTCGCAAGGTCTTCTTGGATCGAAACAACAGACAGGCCTCACAGTCTTCTTCTTTGTGCTCGAGAGACAAGCACAGATTGCAGACTTTGTGAAGGTCGGTGCGTTGGTACTTGGAGTGGCACCGAGGGCAGAATTGAATCTAAGTCCATTCCATCAGCGAATTATCGTTGATGGAGTTGATATAGATTATAACGTAACCTGGAAGGACTAGGCCCAAGGCTGCGGTTGGTATTTTCAAACCCGATTGGTGAAAGTCTTCCAAATTTCTATGTGCGAGGGATGGAAAACGCGTTTGAAACAATACCGGCGAGGGTAGAGTGAATTGCGCACCAAAAGGATCCCGAAAACTGTCTTGAACCGGGTGCCCAGCTGTTGTCAATGGGGATTCTTTGTTTTCGACAAACAATGCAGACTCGCGGATTTGGCTGGATCCAGAGTCTGTTGGTGAGCAAATCTGCTGCTCACGGGAAACAAAGTCTGGTTTGGGAAGGAAGAGCAGGTCCTCCGGGTTTTGGTGAGCTGCCGTCTGCAGGACACACCAGGGTTCCGCTGGAGCAGGTCGAGTTCGGGGCAGGTGGAGGTCGAGACAGGCCGGTAGGGCTGGGGCCAAGTCAGTAGGTGTCTTCCTCTTCCTTCAGCACGGCTCTTCGGTCCTTCTTCTTGTTGCTTCTTGTCTGAGGAGGCAAGGTTCAGGGTTGCCACTAAATACTAGATTTAGGGGCATTTCAGGTAGTTACAGGTTGGGACCAATGGGTCCCTTCCTTGGGGCGGTTACGACCCCTATTATGCCACCCTCTAGTGGGAGGGGGGAATAAGCTTCACTCTGGTTGGCTGGGTCCCCGACCTTCAAGATGGCGGGGACAGAGTTGAGCTTCACCTCACACCCATTCCGCCCCCCCCCCCCCCCAGGGGTGCGGTTGGCAAAGGTGGGCACATCACTCCGCCTATTGTGGTTTTCCCGACGATTCTTCGACCAAAGTTGGGGTCAGAACTGGTGGGGGCCAGGTGCTGGGAGCAGCAAATGGCTGGGGCAGCTTACAAAGGCAGCAAACCTTTGAAGCTTCCCCTTCGGGCACCTCTGCCCAGGATGTGCTTTGTTTCAGGAGCCCGAGAGAATGGGAGGCTCTCGACCCAGGGGTCCAGAAACATGTCTGTGCAAGGCAACTGACGAGTAGCCAGTCAGCCAAGACACTAGAGTCAGGTTGCTTTTCAGGGGGCATCTCGAAGATGCCCTCCCAGTGCATTTTTCATTAAAAACCACACTGGTATCAGTCCAGGTTTAATGTGCTGAGAAGTTTGATATCAAACTTCCCAGTTTTCAGTAAAGCAATTATGGTGCTGTGGGATTCGTAATGACAAACTCCCAGACTATATACTCTTTATGGCTTTATTGCACTTACAATGTCTATGAATGAACATTGACACTGTAGGGGTTCAGGGCTCATGCCCCTATACCTTCACCAGTGTCACAGTGCACCCAGCTAGAGGGGTGGCTGACCTATGCCATAGGCAGTGGCTTGTAGGCAGTGCCATGTCGACTCTGCACTTTGTTCTGCACCAAAACACACAGCCTGCAATGGCAGTGAATGTGTGTGAGTGTCTGTGTGCGTTAGGGTACAGTGTCTCCAAGGGTGGCACAATGTGCGGCTGCCTTTTGAGATCTTCCCTGGTCACAGAGTCCATGGTACCTTTTACAAGGGACTTACATGTGGGCAGAGAGTTTGCAATTTGGGTGTGCAACAGTACAGATTTAGGGAAAGAACATAGGCCCTGGGTAACTGGTTGGCAGGAACCCGGGCTCACTTAGTCAAAGAGCATCAACCTCAGGCAAAGAGTGGGGGGCAACCATGCAAAAAGGGGCATTTTCCTACACTCATCCAATGCAAGAGAGTCAGAGCAGGCCCGAGCAAACAAGGGAGCCCACTGAAGCCAAAGAAGACCCTCAAGAAAACCCTCAGGCCGAAGACACAGGAGTCGCAAGAGGACCTCGAGCAGCTCGCCAAAGATGCAGGCATACGGTGTAGAGGCTGCGGTGAGAATGAAGATCTTGGCAGTAAGGGATGCTCGCGGCTGGAGCTTCTTGTAGCCCGAAGACCTCTGAAGTACAGAGCCAACAAGACTTGGCAACGGCAAGTCGATGCGGTGCACAGGGATTCTGTTCCAGCGGTTCAGAGGGTTACTGGCTTTAAACTTGCTCAGAGGACAAGTCAGGCCTCCAGTGTGTTCTAGAACCACCACCTGTGCGGCTGAGCCTTTCGGAGTCCGGGGAACGTCAGGACCAGCAGACCTGTCAGCTTAGTTGCAGTGCCTGCAGATGCAGGGGAGTGACTCCTTCACTCCAAAGGAGATTACTTCGGGTGTCACTCATGACCACAGGCCTGGAGAAGAACCTGGATGAAACGCAGGCACAGACGGCGAAGAAGACTGGAGGAACAGCGAGACCAAGGTGCCGAGACGGTCCAAGTTGAAGTGGTTTCGGGTTAGAATCTTATCCCACGACAAATCTGAAAAGCCACCCACAGGTAAGCCCTTAAGTACCCTAGGGAAAGGGTTGGGACGATTCAAGGGTCCCTCCCAAAGAAGGGGCTAGACAGAGGGGAGGATACCCCATGTCCTTAGTCCAGTTTCATGCCAGAGCAGGTGCCATTGGCTCCCTCAACTGGCTCAGACTGGAGTATGCAAGAAGGTCAGCAAATGTGCCCTTCAAAGCAGTCTGGTGGCACTGGCCAGTGCCCCCACCCCAGCTCAATACACCAAGTTCTGTCTGGGAGGTGGTCACACCTCCCTGTGACGGGAAACCTATTGTTCAACCTTTCCCTCCTTCAGCTCAGCAGTCGAAGGGGAAAATCATGTCTGGGGTTGGCAGCAGCACTAGCTTGCTGGCAAACCCTGGAAGGTTGTTAGCGGGAACACTGGGGGCTTTCTGGAGGAGCCCCCAGTGCATGGACGCATACCTCAAACACCGGTAACTGTGTTGGGGTATGATTCCAACATGTTTGACACCAAACATGCCCAGGTTCGGCACAGCCAATCTATAGTTAGCCATGGTGTAATGATGCATGGCCACTATATGTATCAAAATGGCTGAGCGCACTTACAAAGCCTGGAGAATAGACTCTGGGGATTGTATGGGGTGTCCTGCTCAGGCAGGGCACCCTCACACTTAAAACCTAGTGCCGTGCCTTCAGGATTGATGGGCCTGGCTTAGGGGTGACTTACAGGGTTTAAGTGCAGTGACTCAGACACAAGGACACTTATATCTGTTGTAAGTGGTGCTAACACCAGCTTACACGGGCTGGAATGGCAGGCCTGTAGTCACAGTTTAAGTGGTCTCTCATGGGTGGCATAATACATGCTGCAGCCCATGGGAGCCCCCTGTTGTGCCTATGCCCTGTGTACCTTAGTACCCTATACTAGGGACTTATATGGGTAAACCAGTAGCCAATTGGGAAGGTACCAAAGTAATTACCACTGTCAAATTTAGGGAGGAAGCACAGTGACTGGGGCCATGATTAGCAGGATCCACGTCAGACAAGTCATTAAAAAAAAAAAAAAAAAAAAAAAAAAAAAAAAAAAAAAAATGAATACCAGCAAAAAGTGGGAGTAACCATGAAAGCAGATCCTACTTTCCTACACTCACTGTCAGTTGCTTTTATGCTGACTGCAGATTGGTCGAGTCATCTTCGGACTGTGACTCTGACTCATGGATGAAGAGCGATTCCTTTAGTGCCGCTGAAGCTTCTTCCTCTTCTAGTCGACCAAAGATGTCTGGGAAAGGAAAGCAGTGCGTTCCATTAGCACGTCATTCTCCGTGAGTGTGGAAATGGAGAAGTTTTTGCCCTGTGCAGCCACTGGACCGAGGAAGCAAGCTGAAGACCCGCTTCGGAAAGGTTGTATGAGACGCAAAGTAGACCGATCAAGACAATACCGACAAATTGGAATAAACAACCGGAAGGGAGTCCGAAGGAGTCTCAAACCGGGGCACGAGATACTACATCCGAACCAGTCAGTGGAAAAAACAATCGGAAGATGACATCGATGACTATGTGCAGTATTCCCAGGAAGTGTCGCAACACAGTCTCGTAACTCGAAAAAAAACTTATTGGAACAAAAACAACTTGTAATTATCCGAGGTCAACACTAGATGGTGAACTTATGCAAAGCATGTGTATCCACAGCACACATGCTTCGAAAAGTATGCTTCCTGAGGTTGGTGAGAGGGAGGCTAACTGTTACTAAAGAACTTCTTGCTCATGGTGGAAGCCCAGGGAGCAGGCATAGCTCACTCAAAAAGAGGAGGATTTGGCCTGGACTTAGAGCAAAAGAACCCCCTATCCTTGAAAGGTCTTCACTAGCTGAAATATGATTGTGCTCAACTTGTACTTATTGAGGACCTCACTCAGCAAAGAATTTAACTAATTCTTCCATTCAAAAGGTAGGTTGACGTTCTCTTGGTTCTCTACTTTAAGATCAAATAAGTTAAGCAACATCTGCCATCAATATGGATGAAGTCCTAGGATTGCCTTGTATCTTTAGCTTTCTTATAATGGAGCAGGAACTTGTACCCCTCCAGATTAAAATCTGGAAGAAAATAAAACCAACCACATTTCTCCGGACCTGAAATCTCTAAACTGGCTTCCATTTGAGGCAAGGATTCAACTAAAACTTGCATGTATGCCACAAAGTAAAGCATTTCAACACTCCTCTGTACATTGCAAATAAACAAGAACTGTCGTGCGGTGCCCGTTCCTCAAGGAGCTCCAGTACATTGCTGCTCAAACCTAAGAAATTTTTCAAAAGTGAAAATGTACAATCGAGCATTCTCAGGTATTGCCCCGAGAATCTGGAACTCACTACCTGCAGAAACTAGATTGATTCCATCAACAGTTTCCTTCAAAAAGGAAGTGAAAGCTTTACTGATGAGCACGTCTGAGTTAGAAGCTTTAATCTTTCCAGACTGAACTGGTGGTTCCTCCATGCCCAAGGCATGCACCTCCTCTTCTAGTCACACAAGGACTCATCTTGTTTTATTCTACTCACATGTTCTTCTGTCTTCCTGACATGCACCGCTGATTACTTTGTTACTTACAGCTGTAGGGTCCTAATACCTGCCTCTATTATGTCACTACGTACCTGTTATTTTTATATATCGCTGCTTTTCACCAACAATTGTCTACCGTATGTGTTCCGCAACTAGTCTGTAAAGCGCTCCGATAACCTATAGGGTTATGTTCGCGCTATATAAATCTTTTAAACTAAATAAAAATTAATAAATTAAATAGAACCCATTTCTGGCCATGATGATACGGATAGCTGGGGGGGGTCTCCTATAGGTCTGGTTCACCCTTAATCTACATGCAAGCGAGGTGGTTTACGTAGCTCAGTATAGAATTAACACCAATGAGACCAAGCCTAGATGTGCACTGCAACTTGCAAGAGATGAAGACTGAGTGCCGAAAACAGCCGGTGAGTATGCACATGTGCAGCTTCTGCAACTAGAGTAGTATGAAAATAATCAGGGGGAATGAACAGCAAGAAATGATACAGAAGGATAAAAAGATGAAGGGTATCATGGAAAGGTGCTCGCATTACAGAATATAAGATTGTGAATCAAGATTCAACCCACACCATTGGGTGGAAAAAAGGATATGCATACTTGCTGCGCTGCATTAGCAGCTACAGATGCAGTTTCTAGTCTTGCAGCTAGAGGGCAGAGCGCCCGTAAATAAGGAATAGCACATGTAGGAGCAACGCAGATCCTCAATTCACAAAAAAAAAAAAAAGTCTGTGCTGTCAATGAAAGAGCAGGAAAAAAGGAGTCTAGCACACATTCATAGGGGTAGATTCCGAAAACGACTGAGTTATGCAGTGAATGTTCTTCCACTAGCACTGGAACATACTTTTCAAGTATATTTTTATTTACATTTTTTTCATGACTTATGTACACAAAAATAAATGAATAGAAGAGTAATAACTTTAAAGTACTGAAATTACCTTGCGAAATGCAGACATAAGTGGTGTAATTTTCCTATTATCTGCTGCATCTACATCAGCTGCAGCCTGCACGATTAACTGTACAACATCAAAGTGACCACCATTTGCTGCCAGCCATAACGGAGTATTTCCCTTCTTATTTCGAACATCAATGTGGGCTCCCCTAAAACATAAACCACCGGTTACAATTAAACAAAATGAACAGACTAAGCATTGCTAATCCAATGTATACGCCCTTATGGCTGATGAAAACAATTTGTCAGTATCTTTGACCTAACAATGAAATTAGTTACTTACATGTAATTCTATTTCTCATGCATTGACATCTTTATGCTTGAATCAGTCTCCTTCGTCAGGCTGGGAATCCCAGGTAACTAAATAGCAGTAAACAGTGTTACAGTGGCTGTAGGCCTCAACAACAGTGTTTGTTTAGTAGCACATCCACCTCATTTGAAACAATCCACAATTCAGGAAGTGGTGAGCTCTCCTACTTCCCTTACAGGCAACTGTAGCTCAGATTTCACAGCACCAGTGTGAGGAGTACATCTGACAGAAGGGAGCCTCTGACCAAGTGAGGAGGGAGATTCGTACATTTACACATGAAAGATACCAATTCTGGAAAACTAGAATTATAGGCGAGTACCTAGTTTCTTCTCCAGCCTAGGATCTGTTATATATTCACACACAAACTAAACTATCAAGAAGTATATAATATTAGAATAAAGCAGGTTCCCCTTTACTGAAATATGTTGAGGAGAACTGCCTGCCCCACTAATGAGTCAGCTGTTGGGTTTTAAATCAGGCAATAGCTCTTGCTGAATATGTGCCTGCTCTTTCACATGGCTGGACTGCAGGCGCCTGTTAAAGGCACTCCTGAGTACAGTCGTTGCCATGCTTCTGGTAGAGGGCGTTCTCACTCCGTCACTGTGGATGCTTCACTTTGCTGTGGCAGGAGGTGTTGCAAGCTAACGGGCAACGCGGAATTTCCTGTTTGCACATGGGGCAACCTGCTCCTGGATGGCTAAAGGAGTAAAAAATAAAAATAAAAAAAATACTGGGCTGATGTGCCTAAGCCTTACGTATTGTCCATGTAAAATCTAATGCACCTGTGGACATTCCGCAAGAGCGAAGATTTCGCCGCTTTGTGGCAGAATTAGAGGGAAAAAACGTAAAAGGCCTGACACATTTACATAAATGTCTATAGGGATTATAGATAGCAACTTTGGATTACTTCACAGGATAACCTTGCCTCCAATAAACAGGAGAAAGGTCTTGTTTATGGTAAATGCCTCCATCTTCCAAACATTTTTTGCTAATGTGAGGGCAAGCAAAAGCAACGTATTCCAAGAGATGAACTTCAGGTGCGCTGTAGGAATAAGATCAAAGGGTGGCAACATAAACTGGCACAATGCCATGTTCCGTTCCAAAGACACAGGGAGTGGAGGGAGAGGGAGCAGTATAAGGTAAAAAGCCCTTTAAAGTGCCTTCGGAAACTGTGTAAGATCCTTTGTGAGAACCATGAAGATTAAGATTTCTTTTCAATCTTGAGATCGGCACCAAATGGATGCTCCCTGAAGAAAATATAGGGCCACTTGGCAGTATGGAAGAAATTGATAGGGCTTTAATAAGGCTGCAATTAGCTGGGATGGAAGCCTATGACTTTACACCATGCACAGAAACACCTCCACTTGGCCTGGACCAGTAAGTTCCAGACTGTAGGCATAGCCTATTTGACCTATAGCTCCAAGAAGTGGATGTGGAGCATGTTCTCTGTGTCTGAACAGAGGCCTCTAGTTATTAGCTCCTCCATATGGGCTTCCCAGTTCTCCACTGGTGCATCCTTAGTACTTAGTACTGATGAACGTGGCAATAGGCGGCTGCATTTGATAGAAATCACCACAACAGCAGCACCTGTTGGAGTTAGATGCAGAAGCTCCTGCTGACTGGCAGAAACCCGCATTGAAAATGTCCACTGCTGCCTTAATAATCACAACCAATGCAATAGCCACTTCTTTAAATACTATAGCTTTTGCGGCATTGATTGAGGTCACTGACAACAGAGTTATGGCATCTTAGATTGTCTACTCACCTGATGTCTCTGCCAGGAGGGGCTGAAGCAGGCGCTACAGGGTTCCTATATCATCTTTGTGCCACTGCCTCAATAGTGGAATCCAGTTTTGGACTGCATGTAACAGGCTGAGTTCCAAGTAGGGGGCACCCATATTTTTCCTCTAAGTAAGGTACTACTGCTGGGATTAAGGATGACATAATTAATTTTAGGCCCTCTGGCCACACAAAGTCCATTATAGATATCAACTTAGTACCCTTGAGTGGTTCTTTGAAGTCATAAAGGAACACTGCTGGTTCAATGACTCCATAGGGAGATTACATTGCTCAGCCACTCTCTTCATCAGTGTATGAAAGCGGGCTATGTCATCCAGAAGGGATTCTGGTTGCGTCAGTGACTTGTCTTACTCCTTTGGCAAAGATGTAATCTTCCCATTCCTCTCTGTGGACCTCTTGTTCTCCCCTCTAGAAACTCATCTTCTTCCTCCATATCTAACTTCTTGCTGAGAATCGGACTAATGTTGCTCGCCATTGCCTTTGGTGACAGTGGAACAAGTGGAAGGGGAATATTCTGTGGAGGTGTCGAAAGCATTGCACGAGGTGGAGCGGGTGGAGCTAAAGTAAGTACTCGAGGTGGTGGCAACAGTGGCATGGGTTGTGCAGGCAGTGGAATAGCTGAAGGTTA
Source organism: Triturus cristatus (assembly GCF_964204655.1). NCBI lineage: Eukaryota > Metazoa > Chordata > Amphibia > Caudata > Salamandridae > Triturus > Triturus cristatus. Next base: position 937,933,540 of record NC_140590.1, on the reverse strand, counting down.
TCGAAAGGGCTGCTGAGGAAGTCGTTTTTGAAAAGTGTCCATCACTGGCTGCAGTCCTGTCAAAATTGCAACTGCCTAGGTTGATCACTGCCAAGCTGATGCATTTCAAAGACAGATTAAATACTGTGGGCTGCCATACAAGCTGCAAGACATGTGGTCCGGTGCTGCTCCTCCACAGGTGCAGATCAAGTACAGCCGACACTCAGTGCTAGTTACAGTGGTCTCCTTTAGTAACCCATTGGGGGCCCGGGCCATCAACTGTTCTGGTACCTCTGACAACAAAGACAGTTTGTTTCAATTGTCATCCCTCTGATCCCACACAGCAGTGACTACTAAGGCTGCTGACAACCTCCTGTGATGGAGGGGTGCTCTACTGTGTAGGAAACTGGACTTTTGTTGCAGATATCCCCTCACTTTCTCCCCCCTTCAGAACTAGATGCTGGTTTTCAACTCCGACAGTGCATTGAGGCCTGCTAACCAGACCTCAGTGCCAATGCTTTTACCCCTAAAATCAAGTCCAACTGTGACCCAATTGGCATGGACTTTAGCACCCCTGTAAATAACTGGTAGATGGTACCTAGGGCGTGGGTACTAAAGACGGTCTTTTAGGGCTGCAGCATGTCTTATGACACCCTAAGGGACCCACACAGAAATTGCATGCACGCTGCCATTGCAGACTGCGTGTCATGCTGCAAACCATGAGTGAAAACACATGGCACACTCACTGTGTTCCATGCCAAAGTCACTGCATGTAATATATGAAAGTCACCCCTACAGCAGGCCTTGTAGCCCTAAGACAGGGTGCCTTATATTATATGTGAGAACATATCTGCATGAGCAGGTATGCCCCAAACCTGTTTAGGTCAATCACTAGGAAGTACAAGTGAGCAGAGAAGCAATCTTAAGTTTATGTTTTGGGCACTGATTATGAGTTCCCCAGCTACATGATCGCTTCACTGAAAATACTGGTGTTTGGCATCAAACACCTGGTCTTGATAAATCTGTACTGATGCCAGTACTAGATTTATTATGACATACAACCAGAGGGTACCTTAGAAGTACCCCCTGAAACCTTACTTAAAGCCTCTGTCACCTTTGATATGCAACTCGGCTTCCCTCAGACCTGGGTATGCCAACCCCTTGCCCCGAGGTCCATCAGGCACCAGGACAGGGGATTCTTTTTTTTAGCGTTTTATATAGCGCGAACTCGAACCGAAGGTATCAGAGCGCTGATAGGCACAGGGAGATTAAGTGATTTGCCCAGAATCACACGATGTTGAGCGCTGTTGCCGAGACTCGAACCCAGTTCCCCAGCTTCGAAGCCGACCGCTCTAGCCGTTAGGCCGCATCCTCTCCCCTTGCAATGTAGGGAGGCGTGTCACACCTCCAGGCTAGTCACACCCCTAAGGTGGGCTGCCTGAAGTGAACACTAAAATTAGGATTTCATCATCTTGGTTGTGGTAAAATCAGGAACTCTGGGACAGGGTTATGCCCCCAACCACAGAAAGTGGTCAAATAAGGAGTGTAGTGACCCCCAAGAGTAAGTAGCCCATTGGCTACTGTCCTTCACTCCCCTCAATTCTATATTTAGGTGCCCCCTTGATACCAGGAACTCATTAGTCTGACTGAAGAAATAAGAGAACAAAGGGGAGCCGAAGAAGAGCGAACTGAGGACTGCTGGTGGTATTTGGCATCAATCCCTGCCAGCCTGATCCTGTCCCAACTATTGTGACAACCTGACTCATCCTGCAGCTGTGCATGCTCCAAAAGCCTCAGTGGGCCTCCAGCACATTGCCAAGCCATCAGCATCTCTCGAAGTGGAGAAGCCACTACCCTGCAACATGCAAGCACCGACCTGAATGTCCGGTTCACCGTTTTGCAGACTACTGGGTCCACATACAAAGCGGCCGCCCAGGAGGAATTCACCGTGCTCCAAGAAGTTAGATCCATATCCCCACAAAAGTAAGAAGATGCCAGGACCAACCAGAGACACCATGCACCAATACTCGGGGTACCGGTCCCCTTGAAGCACAAAAGCTTGATTGAGTCCAATCCGGACTCCAAAACCGCAAGGACCGACAAGGGATGTGAGCAATGCAGAGGCCAGCACAGAGAGTGGCCCAGCTGTCCTGTATGCAGGTCTGAGAACTCTGGGTGCCTTTGACGCATGAGTACCAGCCAACCAAAATCCCTTGGAATTGGGCTCCCCAGCCCAGGTCGAAGACAAATGTACTCCGTTGCTTCCATGACCTTCCCCAATGGGAGCGCCTAGACTTGGCCCCAATCCTCCTCTGCGCCTATTTCTAGGTGCCCCCCCCCCCCTCTTTTCCTACGGTGTAGCACGCAAGGCTGCCAATCCATCCAGCAGCTCTCCACATGGATGCTCCAGCGGACCTTAAGTCTTGAAGGGGACCACTGAGAATCGTTTGTAAATACATGTATGCAGGATATGTTTCCTTCTCTATTGGAAAGAATTACCGCAAAACTTTTACTTACCAGAAAAAGGAAAATGCTACTTACCAGTATGCATCTGTTCTTGGCATGCTTGGCATGTAGAGCTGCAGATTTGTACGCTGTGCATAGATCGCCATCTGGTGTTGGGCTCGGATGCTTGCACTTTGTTTTTGTCTTGGAAGAGTCTTTTGTAGTCACGAGGTAGGTGACTCCTCACTTGGACGATAGTGCGCATGGGCATCGACTCCATCCTCTAATTGTTTTTTGCCATGATGGGAAATGATGGAGTAAGAGAGGTCCATGTGAATATATCTAATTAAGATAATACTGGAACAGATACAGGTTCTGGGGAGGCAGGTGGTCGTGTACAACTCTGCAGCTCTACATGCCAAGAACAGATGCATACTGGTAAGTAGCATTTTGCGTTCGAGGCATATGAGCTGCAGATTGCACACTGTGCATAGACTGTACAGCAGTGTCTCCCTTAGCGGTGGTCACCTGTATCTGTTGCAGTGGTTTGAAACAATGTTTTAAGAACAGCCTGGCCTACAAAATCTTGTTGTTTTGCCTGCACATCAACACAATAGTGTTCGGTGAAGGTGTGAAAGGCAGCGAGTCTTCGAAGACCCTCAATGCTGCCTGGTGCAGGGTTCCGCCTCTAATTCACGTTGGGTTCGCTATCAAAATAATGAGGCAAGCGCTGGAAACTGGAAGACAAGAAAAAGGTTTATTTCTTATGAGGAGATCACGTCAACTGCAGACACCAGGATGTCTGAGGGAGGTGCTCTGCAATAAATCCTTTGGTTATTCCTTTTATACAGGTTTGACACAATGCATTTGTTTCATCAACATGGTTACACAAGCTTGGAGTCCCCGCCCCGGGCAGGTTGTCGCACAAGCCCAACAGTAATTCTCTTCCCACCCAGGTCAAACAGACAATCTTATCTTACAGCTGGACCTTGCTTCAGGGTCTAAAACATGTGAGGCCGGCCAGATCTAAGAGTCCGTTCTGTTGATAAAAACAGGTCCCATCGTTGGTAAAAACAAGTCTTGCTGTTTGCAGTGCAATAAATCATGTTGCAAGAGTCTTTTTGGTGTTTGGAACCTGTTTGTGTAACTAGGTGCAGTGAGGGGTAGAGTGTCCAAAGGTTTACCTGTAAACAGAGATGAGAGGAAAAACGAGTTTGTGGCAGCAAGTGGCACTGAGGTTTGTTGCGGCAATAGAGTTTATAGCCCCCAGCACACATACCAGGTGGGTCAGAGGGATGCTAGTAAGGGCAGGGTGAAACAAAGGTGGCCAACAGAGTACAAAATAGCTGTGATAGATTAAAATGAATGTAGCTTATGTGCACATAGAAATTTCCACCAGACAAGGTGGCGCAGGCAATATGCACGATTGTCGTTTTGCTTTTAACAAAGGTGTGTGGTGTGGACCATGTTGCTGCTTTGCATATGTCATCTAAGGGAATGTTCCCTAAGAATGCCATGGAAGCCCCTAGTTTGCGTGTTGAATCCGCTCTAGGGGGAATTGTCAATCTGCGATTAGCCTTTTGGTAGCATATTTGAATGCATTTTACTATCCACCTCGCGATCCGAGCTTTAGAGATGGGGTTACCTTTATGAGGTGGGGAGAAGGCTACAAACAGTTGTTTTGTTTTGGGAACGGGTTTTGTCCCATCAATGTAATAAAGGTGTGCTCTTTTGACGTCTAGTGTATGAAGCGCTCTCTCTGCCACAGAGTCTGGGTTTTGGAAAAACACTGGTAACTCAACTGATTGGTTAAGATGAAAAGCAGAGATGTCTTTGGGAAGGAATTTTGGATTTGTTCTGAGAACCACTTTATTATGATGTATTTGTAAGAATGGTTCTTGTATGGTTAAAGCCTGGATCTCGCTTACCCTTCTGAGCATAACCTTGTCCCAGAATTCCTAATTCCACCAAAATCAAGACGGTGGAATCCTTCATTTGTGGAGAACATCAGGCAGCCCATCTTAGGGGTATAACTAGCCTGGTGGTGCGATATGCCTACTTGCATATATATTTACTGCTTGTCCTGGTGCCAAATGGGTCTCAGGGCAGGGTGTGGCATCTCCCAGGTCTGGTGGAAGCTGGGATCGCACATCAAAGGCGGAAGAGACTTTGAGGTCTCTGATCTTGGTATGCAGATTCACTAGCCATCCTACTGGGGAGGTGTAAACACCTCTTGCCAGAGCAGGCATTGTTTCTAACCTCTGAGAGCATGGGCTCTCACTTCCAGGGGATCAGAAACTTGTCTGTGGTGGCAGGCTGGACGATACCAGTCAGCCGGCAGACTAAGAGGCTGGCAGGTTTTCAGGGGGCACCTCTAAGGTGCCCTCTGGGTGCATATCTTAAATCCACAGCTGGCATCAGAATGGATTTATTAAGACAAAGTGTTTGATGCCAACCACCATAGGTTTCAGTGAAGCAATCATGTAGAGGAACTGTTAATGGCCAGTGCCCAGTACTTGTACTTGAGGGCTTCCCTGTTCACTTGTGCTATCTGGTAATTGAACTAGACAACACAGGGGCATATTGGCTCATGCAGATATGTCCTCACATGTAATATAAAGCACCCTGCCTTATGGCTATAAGGCCTGCTGTAGGGGTGACATACATATATTGCATGCAGTGTCTGTGGGCACGGCACACAGGGTGTGCGGCATGCCGCGTTTACACATTTGTTTGAACATTTTCACGCAGTCTGCAAGAGTTTGGTAGTGGGTCCCTTAGGGTGGCGCAATCCATGCTGCAGCCCATAGGGATCCTCTTTAGTACCCACGCCCTAGGTATGAGGGGTACCATTTACTAGAGACTTACAGAGGTGCTAAAGTTCTTGACGACCGGGGAACAAGTTAACAACTACCTTGTTTTATGTAAAGAGCACTGGGGGCCTGGTTAGCAGGACTTCAGTCAAAATTGCATCAAATAACAGGCAAAAAGTGGGGGTGACCATGTCAAAAAGGGGCACTTTCCTACAAAATGCAATTGAATAGGTAACGTATATTCTTGTTTGATTGCCCGTTCGCCTTCTGTAGGAAGCTGGCTCTCCAAATACTATATAAAAAAAGAGATATAGTGTGAACAGAGACCGGCAAGTCCCCAAATGTATACCAGAGGATAAAGTAGATAATACCTTACTCTCAATTTAGTGGTAGCTGGGTTGAGCATTAAGGCTTATCAGAGGGTAGTGTGAATGCATTTGGTGTGCATACTCATACAAGGCAGGACATACAATTAATGACTAACTCCAGGCCAATGTTTGTAAAAATATTACTTTAGTTACATTTATTTCTTGGAACCAAGTTGAACTCAGTTAAGTAGACTTTTCAACTGCAATACTTTCAAGCTATTATTGGCAGGAGGTTTGCATAGCATAAAACAATACTTTACATGTGCATGAAAGGATTTTCAATGTAGAAAGAGATACTTTTGTATTTAGGAGCAACAATTAGTACAATACAGTTAGAGACCAATGCAATCCTATGGGAGGAAAGAAAGGTGAGTAACTTACAGGTAAATAAATGATTTTCAGAATCAGTCTCCGGGGTGTTTTGGTCAACATTGGGCAAGGGTCAGACCAAGGTATGGACTGCACCACCAGCGGCACTGGGGCAGCCGGGTGCAGAGGTCACTGGGCCCAATGTTGTCCTATGGAGGATGGGGGCACCTCGAAGAGGCACCAGTTACAGGTAAGTACCTGCAGTTCAGGGACACAGGCCCTGGGGGTTGAGGTCAGCATTGGAGTGGCCACCAAATACCACTGAGTCTGTACCACCAGCGGTGGACGGGTGCAGAGTACAAAGGAGGCATTGGGTGCCTTGTAGAAACCAATGAAGATCCTCGGTTGGAGAAAACTGCTGCAGGCTCAGTTCAGAAGGCTGGTTGAAGGAATCCCACAGCTGGAGAGGTAAGTTGGTTAGTGGGGGGATGCTGGGACACCGTAGGTTGGGCACTCCAAGGCCTGGGGCTGCGGGTGCAGGTGAGTCTTTAGGCACGAGGTTTCCCTCACTGGATCCGGTTGCAGGGGCACATCAAGTGTAGGCTGCAGGCATCGTGGAGAAGTTCAGGAGAGGTCGTCTAACGCTGGATCCCAGGTCAGGACCACCGGGGAGACTTCACAGGGTCGGTGGGCACCTGGACTCAGGCCGTGAGCATCGGGTGCAGGGTGGTACAAGTGTCGCAGATCCGCCTTGATCCGGAGTCCTTGGATTCATTACTTGCTGGAAAAATCCGGTGTCCATGGGAGAAAAGAGTCTTTGTTGAAGACCGAGCAGGGCCCCGGGGTTCTTACAGGTCGCTGGCTACCAGTCACACCGGTTTCTTGGAGCAGGGTCGCTGGAGGATGGAGACAGGACGACACAACTGGGGCCAAGTCCATCATTGTCGTCTTCTCCACTGCTGCACAGCTCTTCCGTCCTTCGCAGATCGTCGAATCTTAGGTACAAGGTTCAGGGGAGCCTTTAAACACTAAATTTAAGGAGGTTAGAGAGGTCGGGGAAGTACCCATCCCTATTCCTATTGGGCCCAATTCTCCAAACCAAGATGGAGAATTCTCAAGAAAGGGGTTCACCTCAGCTCCTGGCGACCCTAGGGGTGTGCCAGGCCAAGGTAGACACTCCTACAGTGCTTACTAATTTTCCCTCCCGTCCTGCTGCCAAAAAGTGGGGCTGGGACAGGGAGGCAGGCATTTCCACTAGTTTAATCTGCCAAAATCAGCATAATAAAAGGTGAGAGTCTTTGATGCTCACCGCCAAGTGTCGCTGTTCCTGCGAGGGGGAGGTGAGAAGCACCACTACACAGAGCAGGCTTGTTTCTGACCCCCAAGGGCACAAAGGCTCTCACCATATGAGATCAAAAAACTGTCTGGTGGTGGCTGGCAGGGACCGGCCAGCCAATACACTAGAAGCTGGTGGTTTTTCAGGGGGCATCTCTAAGGTGCCCTCTGGGTGCATTTGATCATAAATCCATCAATGGCATAAGTGTGAGTTTATTATGCTGAGAAGTTTGATATCAAACTTCAGTCAAGCCTTCATAGAGCCGTGGAGTTTGTGTTGACAAACCCACAGCCCATGTCCTCAAAATGGCTTCGATGCACTTACAGTATTCAAGAATGGACTCAAGACACTGCAGGGGCATACTGCTCATGTAGTTATGCTCTCACCTGTGGTACAGTGCACACTGCCTTAGGGCTGTAAGGCCAGAGTGGTGACTTACCTATGCCACAGGTAGTGGGGTATAGGCACAGCACTCAGGAAGATTTGCCATGCCGACTCTTACTTTAGCTACACCACAGCACAAAGCCTTCAATGGCAGGGTGTGTGTGTGGTGTGGGGTCCTTTAGGGTGGCAGAATATATGCTGCAGCCCTGAAAGACCCTCTCTGCTCACAAGGCCCTTGGTACCACTGGTATTTTACAAGGGACTTATAAGTGGGCAAGAGATGTGCCAATTGTGGGGGCAATGGTAAAGGTTTGGAAAAAAACACGGGCCCTGGGAACCTGATTGGCAGGGACACAGGAGACACTCAAAGTGCATCAGAAATCTGGCAAAAAGCGTAGAGGGGAGGATTACTGCAACAGAAACCCACTTTTCTACACCTTCTGTTCGCAGTATTGTTGTTCTGCTGTTTCGGCTACCATTGGAAGGGTTTGAGTGGGTCCTTGCGCTTCCTTCCCAACCTTTATAAAAAGGAGATATACTCTTTCAAGATGAAGGCAGTAAGTGGAATTGGAGCCATTATGGCACGGTCAGGAAGTCTTTTTATAATTATTTGCAACATCATGGGGAAGCATGCAGCAAATAATCGCTTAAAAGACTGGATCCACAAAGCCCTATTCAAGAAACTGGCATAGTGTTGACAGAAAGGACCAAGGTTCAGAAGCTTTGGCAGGGTCAAATTTTTACTACTATTTAGCCTATGCTAGGAGGGCCCTTATCTGGGTTAGGGCAGGTGTCCTACTTGAACTAGGTTTAGTGAAGGCAGACAGCAGGGGCGGATTTGTCTAGGTGGAGAGCAGGTTGGACAGGTCCTTGGTGTGACGCTCCGAACACAGAACATATTTCTGAAGGGCTGTCTGAACAGCTAAGTGGGCTTACATTTCCATGGCTCTTAGTGGGCGACTTTAACTAAGTGTTTTTCATTGCGCTTTACAGTTTTATTCCACTGCTACTGTAGGGTCATACCTCTATCAGACTGACTGGCGCAGTGGCCCATGGCAGATCTTTCGAGGCTCAGCAACACTGGGGGATCAGACAGTACTCCTTTTACTGCCCCCCACCCACATATGACCTATGAGCGACTAGACCAACTCTTCTGCTTGACATTGCTCTGTCCCCTCGTCTTCACCGATTTTCCCCGCCACATCATTTGGGATAACAATCCGTTGTTGCTGGGCCTGATTTGTGACAGAGTTCATCCTTCTTTTCCCATGTGGCACCTTCCGTGCTCCATGTTGAAACACACTGCGTGCTGTGGTATTTTCTCCGAAACGATCCATTTTTATTTTGAAGAGAACAAAGGCACAGCATCCTCCAGTATGACAGAGAAGGTGGTCTCCAAAGTAGTAACGCAAGACCACTGCATTCACGTTGTGGTTGGTGCACGCAAGACCCTTGAGAGACAACTGGATGGAGTCAGAGACTTCCATGTTCAAATGGAACACAAAGCAGTGAGAACTACATTAGAGATGTGCATGAGGAACAGGCTATCCTTCCAGAGTGGCTGCATTGTTTAGATTTTACAGCTTAAATGATGAGGACTCATACAGAGTGGGACAGTGGGAACACGATATTTGGCGAAGCTCATCAACGTCAACCGCAAACTGTCCTGCGTACTCAACAAGAAGTTCGTGTGGACTTTTAGGAGTGCTATCAAACTCTCTATAAAAGCAAGGCGCATCAACAGGGGCTTTTTTAGGGGAGCTGCCATGGCCCAGATCTCCCCTGAATTGAACGACGAAACAGGCGCCCTATGTCGGTATATAATATCAGTCGTTGGGCTGGGTACTCCAAATTTTTAGCATTACTAACAGGCGGTCCAGCTCCAATGGATAAGCTGCTGGCTCGCAGGGCATTTATTAGAGGAAACAACTCTAATGATCCCCCCCTTGCACCGTGCAAAGGTACACAGGCTTCTTCTCCTGGGCACCATGATTGGCCACAGACCACCCTTACTGTGGCATACAGCACTGAGCTGCCTCACTTGGAGCTTGATGATCACTAAGCATACTAGCCCTTACGTGCCCCTGGCATCCCCTTACTCAAGCATCTTGGTCAATTAACGGCTGGTGACCTGACACACTGGGAAGACACGGACATAAAGTTGTGTGATAGGTTTCAGGACTGTCTGCTCCTCTTCTTCGACATACTCAGAGAATTAGGAGAGAACACTGGGTTTTGGCCTTTACCATCACTAGTTTCTCCCAATCACCCTCCAAGGCGCTCTAAGTGGGCATGTGTAGCATGGCATACGAGACAGTGAGGATGCATGATGTCATCATCCCCAACAACTTCATTACAGTAAGAGATGGTTCTGTCTGAAAAAGAGACAGCAGCCTTTGGAATGTCACCACCTTATTTTGGTTGGATCATGCTTTCTCCTGTAGCTGAATTGCGCATGGACACTAGAAAGGGGTGAACCTGTTGTGGCTGAAAATTGGATATTTTTCAAATGGATGGTGAAACCCAGCCAGTTGAGTAAGGATACTGTTATTTGAGTGTGTGTGAGGCATTGTTATTTGCTGCTACTGGTTATCAACCAGCTGTCTAGATACATAAAGACGTGAATAGCCCTTCTGCACAGATGTGCAGGGGCCATTGTCAACACATTTGGGAAGACACTTGGGGTATAGTGACTCCAAATGGTAGTACGATGAAGTGGTAGTGTTATCCACTTAAAATAAAGCAAAGATATCAGTAGTGCACAGGATGAATGGGGATGTAGAGGTAGGTATCTTTCAGGTCAAACACTGACATGCAGTTGCCCTGGAGGAGCAGTGGGGTCACATCCTATAGGGTGGTTATATAAAAATGTTTTGAAAGGATGCATTGGTTGAAGAGCCTTAGGTCCAGAATCAGTCTAAGGGAGTCGTCCTTTTTGGTGGCTCAGGTTACAGAGGGAGCACATACCTGTGCTGCACTGATGTGGAGATACCAGCTCAATGCCACATTTGCACTTCTAACCTGAGTGAGGTAGAGTGACCAAAGTACTCACTGGCCTACGGTAATATAGTGCCACTTGGAGATGAATAACATCAGTTAACCTCCCCCAACTGTTTTGGGGCAGAATGCCTAGAATTGAGCCACTTTTTCCAAAACCTGTTACCCCTACAGCCATTCCGTGTATAGGTCTCGGTATGCCCGGTATCCTAAAAAGACTGTTGCTGCTGGTAGGGTTTTTGTTGACCTGAAGCCACATAGAGTCACCTTCACGGCTGATTTCCTCAAAAGGATGGATCTGGAGATTGAAACTGGAGGGTACCAATGGACTGTGAAATGTCCATGTCTTTTTGCTAAGCATCCCATTGACCTGGGACCTGATGAAATGCTGGCTGTCAAAAGGCACATTAAGGAGGTGCTGTTGCTCATCTGGATGGAATACAGAGCCATACTGGCCGGTATAACAGGAGGTCTCAGACTGCGATATCTGCAGCATCAAAAACATACCTTAGATAGCATGGATACACATTTTCCCCTCTGCTACTAGCCCCTGCACCCTTTTTCCTGTTGGCCTCTGGGAGGTTAATAAGTTCGTCCATTTCACAACTACCAGCACATCCATGGAAACACATGGTACAGTCATTAGTCCAAAACAGCAGGAACATGAACTGAAAGTGCTGGGGCTCCATAGTGAGCATCAGGTCACAGCTACGAGCAGGGAGGGTTGGAAGAATAAAATTTGTCTTGGAGGCACAAGGACACTTCACGGGGGATGCTACAAAACATTTGAGGGCCTTAGCCAAAAACAGCTTGGCCTCTGGCTCCGTGGTCTTCGGATGAATATCATTGTTCGATCCAAGTCACCACATACAGATTTAAAACGAATCACACCTTTTACAGCATCTGTGACAGGGTTTGAATCCTATGATCCTAAGATCTTGAGGGGGCAACATGTGACCTAGTCACTGTAGAAACCTGAGGAACTCTGATCATTATTCACACAGATTAGTTCACCACCGCATTCATCAGGGTGCAAAAAACAGGAACTTATCAGCACGTCACCTGGTGCGTTATATAGTCTAATGTCAGTACATACCAGGCAGACTGAATTTTAGGAGGCTGGAGATGCCGGAATGCCAATTTTAGGGGAAATAATCCAGATCTAATCTAACACCTAAAGGATAATCTTATGGTGAGAAATCTGTGGGAAGATGTATCCATCACAAAAGGAGATAGACAATTCCACCGAAGTGTTAGGAATGTTCCCTCTCTGCTGGATCACCCCAGATTTTGTTTGCCTCTTTGCTGAACCTTTGTTTGCTGGGTATAGACCCCTGTGCACGTTACCCCAGCTAAACAGAGGTAAAGTGCTTGTGCTCCTCCTTTCAGCATGATGAAATTGGAATACACCTGAATGGTTTATTTAATACACTATTAAGTTCCTAGTATATGGTACCAAATGTACCCAGATCCAGAAGAGTAAATACTACCAGCGGACTGCAGCACTCACTGAGCCATCCACTGTAGTGGCATTGTAAATGTCTCCAGGCCTGACTGTGCAGGTTTTAACTGCAAACTGGACCTGTCAAATTAACCACTTTTTGACAGGTCTAAACCTTCCTTTTAAATGTAAGTCACCCCTAAGTAGGCCTTATTGCCCAAAGGGTAGGGTGCATGGCATTTAAAAGTAAGACATGTAAAAGTTTAATGTTAAACAAGTCCTTCCAATGGAAATGTCCTCAAAGCTATTTTCAAAGTAGCAGGGTTGGCTGTTCCATAGGAAAGCATTGAGATACACTATTACGTTTATTAAATGTTCTCTTAGCCTAGGAACCACTTACAAATTAAAATCATTTTTAACACATTTTATTGAGGTATATGTAGAGATTCCAACACAGCCAAAGCGGCCCATAAAAGAAATAAACAGTTGTAACAAAAAATTCTTAGACACACAATACAACAGTCCTGCCATTCTCCCCCACCTCCCACCCCCTACCCCCGTCCACCTGCAAAAGGAGTTGAAGGATAAAAGGAATACATCTCAACTGCATAACCGATATCGGTCAGTTTTTGGCCGTGGAATGTCTTAATTTCATCTTCCAGGAGTTGGTGAATCTGATGGACTGGCACTAATTGTAGTTTGACAACAAGTTGAGTATGGAGAAACATGTAAATAAAAAAGTTGGAACCGGTTTCTCCCTCATTAAAGCCTTGCGGAAAATCCTTCCCATTTTGCCTTTGTCAGCCAGGGCTCTAGTAGTTAGAAGCGTCATCCTGAGCCGGCTGGACTATTGCAACGTCCTGCTTCTCGGTGCACCCAATTTCCTCATTAAGAGAATACAAAGAATACAAACAATAGCCGCTAAGTTAGCCTTAAAGAGGAGGCGGGATGACTCTGCATCTGCAGCTCTCATTGATCTCCACTGGCTCCCTATAGTCCAGAAAATCCAGTTCAAAGCAGTATGCATTGTGTTTAAGGCCCTTCATGGACTTGGACCTCTGCCTTTGCAAGCAAAATTTGTCTGGCACTCCCCATCACGAACTCTTCGCTCTTCTACTGCTCACCTGGTCTGCACCACCAGAGCAAGAACTTCCAGGTATGGAGGCAGAGCGTTCAGCTGTGCGGCGGCACGGCTGTGGAAGAACCTCCCACCTAATATCAGACAATTAGATCGCCTGCGGTGAGTAAACTCTGTGTGTGTAGAGGAACCTCTGTCTTTTCAGCGCCAGGATACCCGTGGGGTGATAGAGCGCTTTATACATGCTGGTTACATTACATTACTAATTAAATTCCTCTATATTCTGCTCACCTCTTCCATATCTATGGGTGTTTTGGGGGGCAGCCACTAGCTTTATACACCGCAATCTTAATTCCCATGCAGTGGTCCATACCCTTTTCCCACACCGATAATGATAGAGAAGCCACTGCCTTCCACTCCTTAGCTATGTCGCATTTAGCAAGCGACAGTCCCAGACTTAGTAGGGAGAACTTAGAATTATTCCCACCCACATCATCCATAAGGAGTAGGAGAGTCAGCCGCGGGCTAAGTGAGATTTGTTAGGTTAGGACCCTTCCCAAAAATGCAACCACCCTCGCCAAAACCCCTCCAACTCTGGGTAACTCCACACCGTGTGGAAGAATGTGCCTTCCTCTGCACCGTAGTTGCAACACATGGGGAGATAATCACCCTCAAGTGCGATAGCCCGTGACACATGAGGTAGACCCTGTGGAGGTACTTACATTTAATCAGCCGGAGCCTTGCTACTATGGATGCTACTTGGGGGAAACATTGAATCTCAGTCCAATCTTCATTTCCTAATGGACCAACATCAGCCTCCCACGCACTGCGTAAGGCTCCAATGGTATCCGGTTGGTTAGATATCAGAGTCTGGTAGACCTTGGCAACTTTAAGGTCACCCAAGACTCCCATACGTGGTTTATCCATTAAGGGATTAAATTCTGGTGGGTCAGGCAATGCCCTTATATGCGACCCAGTGCACGGCGGAGCTGGAGGAACTTGTGGAATTGGTTGTGATGACTGGAGTGTCTGGCAGGACTTAAGGACTGTGCCTTGCATGACATCCCCTAATGTGGAAATCACAATAAGATCCCATTTCCAGAATACCTCCAGCGCGGCCACTTGTGGGAACATGGCGCCACACTAGAGTGGTGTCTGTTCTGTCAGCCTGCCCCACCATTTCATTCGTTGAAGGGTTGATTGCCACAAATCCCCTCGAAGAGTTGTTTCATGGACTTCCATAGGGTTTGAGGGGACTAGACTGTATCTATATTATGTGCAAAGTATCCGTCTATACTGTTTTCCATGTGTTTGCGGTACTCCAAGCTCTGTAGATACCACGGTGAGAGGCGCCAACTGAACTCCTGGTGCCAGCGTCCCATCTTAAGACCAAACGTCAACAGAGAGTGATCTGAAAGACCCCTGGGGAGCAATGTTCTATCCCTTACCCAATGTAAGTGATTGTCAGGGATCAGGAAATAATCCAGCCGCGAGTAGGAGCCTTGTGCTGCAGAATAGAAGGCATCGCCGCCCTGGAGAGGGCTGTGGGTACGCAATACACTGACCAGGCCCAGCGTTGAAATGAAGGAGGAAAAGGGCATCTGTCCTGACGTCGGAGATACCCCCCCTGTGGACACCATCTATACACTGCTGGGTGGATGACCTTTCTAATCTCCCCCCAGCACCACTAGCCCATCCGGTAGCTCACTCCAGAGCCCTGTAAACAGCTCGACACAGGAGTTTACCAGTGGGGGTGGGGTATATACACTTAGCAATGTGATAGGTTCTCCACAGAGTGCCCCTGTGACTGCTGTGGATCTACCACATTTATCAACCCATGTCCTAAATTGCTGGAAAGGGATGATGCGCTTAATCAGGCCTCGGAACCCCTGGAACCCCGTGTGAAGAATTTGCATGTATCCCCAACTGGCTAAGCATGGGACATTGTTACCCATGAGGTGGGTCTCCTGGCGGAACAGGACATCTGCTCCCAACCTCTTGGCCTGTTTCAGGGCTACCCCACCCCCACACTATCCAGTAGGCTATTAACGTTCCACAGCACCAATCAAATAAAATCCAATGAACTCATCTGGGACTGGGTCCACATGATTCAATCCTGTTACCATAACTATTCGCTTGGTAAGTACGAGAGTGGAAACCTGGCAGGACCAATAGGGAAAATTAAGAAAAACTTGCAGACAACCATAGTAGCAACATTGCCAAACAGTAGGCCATCACCTTGGTATAATATTTGCTACAACAACAACTTTAATGTAACCCCTTCACCCCCACAAACTCAAACCCTGAAGTGTGTCGCAGAATGTGACGTTGGTAGGTTCCAATGGTAGGTCAGCCTCGGCCCCTCCCATTGGATCCCCCTTACCCAACATTCACCCAGCTATAGGAGGGCATACGTTCCCTAGTACTGTGTTGTGTGGCCACCCGTAGCGTCATATACTGTTGTGTGGCCACACGTAGCGTCATATACTGTTTGGATCAAGGCTAGCGACATCTAATATGAGCACCCCCCGGTGTCACTTAGGGAAATGTGCCCCAGATACCTGTAAAGATGGCGATCCCCTGTAGCCGCTGGCACGTCTCCCTGGAGTTTCACTATGTCGATTGAGATTGGTGATGAGTGGCCAGTGTCTTTCTGTTCATTCTCCTTGTCAATCTGAGAAGAGTCAGAATCTGGGCATGGTGGTGTATGTGGTTTTATCTGCATCCGTTCACCTGTCCATTGGAATACCTCCTCTGGGGAGTCAAAAAAGAGCATTTGAGACTGATGAACAAGTTATTTACCTCCGGTAATGCATTATCTGACAGAGACTATCTAGCTTCAGATTCCTTGAACCTCACTAGGGCCGAATCTGCATTTTCCCCAAAATGACTGGTTCCATCATTGGGCATGTCCATTAAATTGACCTGGACATCACCCAAGAAGCCAGCTGTTCTAAGCCAGGCGTGGCGCCTCAAGGCCACTTTTGTGGAAATCAATCTGCCCAGCAAATCAGTTGTATCAAGGTCACACCGTATGGTGAATTTTGCTGCATCTCTCACGTCCTGAACTGCTTCGGAGAGCATAGCCCGAGCCTCATCTGGGACTTGTAGCAGCACTTGCGCAACAGTCTCCCAAAGGGAGTGGAAGAAACAGCCCAATAAGCATGCTGTATTCACCAACCGCAACTCCAAACTGGAGGCAGAAAACAAACTATCCAAATGAATTGAGCATCTTGGATTCCCTATCAGAAGGGGAGGAAGGGAACGCGCCCTTGGATGTAGAGGCCTGCACCACCAAACTTTCAGGGGTGGGGTGTTGGCTGAGGAACTTTGGGTCGAACGTCGCTGAGCGATGGTGGCGTGCAATTGTCCTATTCACAGAAGCCCCTGTGATAGGCTTGGACCACATGCCTAGAAGGACATCAGTCAATGGTTCGTTAAAGGGCGAAAGGGGTTTGTAGGTGGCAGCCCCAAGTTGAAGCACTTCAGTCAGGAGATTAGTCAGGACGTGCACGGGGGCAGCTCTAGTACAAGGACCTCAGCTGCCCTTTTAACAACCATGGCATATGATGCCCCCTTCTCCGTAGCCACAGTTGGTGAAAAGAGCATTCCAGTATCTGGAGAAATGTCCAGTCCACTGGCTTCCCCAAGTTCCCCATACCAGTCCAATTGCTCTGCAGTGTCATCCTGGTGTTCCAAAGGATCCATAGACCCCTCCCATTCGACTCCCAAGCCAAACATATCCTCAAAGTAATCCAGTGATAACATATCAATCGGCACTGGAATCGGCGTAAAGCGACGTCATTCCGAATCAGTGTCATTGGGGATAAGGATGGGGCTGGTGCCGCCAGTGGGCACCAACAGCACAGACTTCGGGTCTGACTTCGGAGGTTGCGATGGCACACGACCGGCGTTGACCCGAATCCGGAATCGGATCCACGAGTCCCCACCGGCACCAGGGCCAAAGCAGACGGCTTTGAACCCGATGGGGCCCCTTCCGACTCTGCGGGGCCCGAGGGCTCACCAGAGGGGTCGGCCTGCTCAAATACACAGCACATGGCCTTGTAAAATTCTTTTATTTGAGAGGGGGTCACTACAGCTCCCGGAAAGGGAGGGAGGCGTGAAGTCTACCCTGACTCTGGCTCCGTAGAAACGTGCCTACAGCATTCGTGCTCTCTACATCTTTCAGTGACGGATGACAGCCGAGGTGAAGATGAAGTCTGCTTGGACGACGACTTCTTGTGCCTCTTCCCCGAGTATCCCGAAGACCTAGAATGGGTGAAAAAGGTTTTGGGCTCGAGGAGCGTTCCTGAGACTGCTTCTTCGATCAGGACCGGGATCTCCGCAGAGTCCCGCTGGACGTGTCGACTGCTGGGTCGCAAGGAGCTTCATAGCCCGGCAGTCCAAACACGACCTCAAATCATGGTCGCGCTCGAGACACCAGCGTCAGACGAGGTGGGGGTTGGTAACCGACATCATGCAGTGACAGGCACTACATGGCTTGAATCCTGTCTTCCTCAAAGACACCCTCGCACTTGAAGGGATTTTTTTTCAAATTCAACAAAAAGTCGAGAAAAGGCCTGTGAAAAGGCGACAGGGGTAGCTCTATCCAGATCGATGATTAACTGGCGCGGAAAGAAAAGAACTGACGTCCGCGCGCCTGGGTGGTGCCTATATAAGTACCGCAACGTATAACAGACACTACTGACGCCGCCACACGGAGCCAAATGGAGCCACCCGACAGCATGTGCAAGGAGTATTGCACAGTAAAAGTTTCTGGATCCAGCCTGACGCCTGGGAAGTTCAAAGGTAAGGAATCTGAAGCTAGAATTCTCTATCAGATACATCACTGAGTGTGGCCAGAAACTGAAGCATATATCTGATATTTAGCTCAAATGGACGCTGTTTAGCGGCCTGAAAGGATTGACGCTGCTGCTGTACTAGCCTCTTGTAGTCTGGAAATTTAACATGTGATTGGTACGTAATCTTTTCCTGTGATGGGGCATACTTTAGGATAGTGTCTGTCTAAGCAATTCAGAAGTTTTGCAATTACCCGGGAGGACGTCGGCGCACTAATGTCCTCTGGGCCTGCTCAACCAAACAACATGCGGAAAGGGCTTCTGCTGGTAGCAACTAACAAAGCCACTGATTTAAGAATCGATCCATTGAGGTCCCTTTACAACCTCTTGGATCAGCATCTTTCACTTGTGCCGCCACCTCCCTGGTCACAGAGGTAAGTTTGGCTACAGTACCCTGCAAGGATGCAACTGAATTCTCCTCCCCAAGACCCGGGCCTCCGTCATCTTGTCCATGGCATTGCTTTAGTCTTGTCGTAGAAGTGCCACCTCTGAGACAACTGTCCCTATCTAAGTGTCCAAGAAATCTCGTGATTGGGTGACAGCACCCAACAGGGTTGCATTATCTGGGACAGTGCCCTCCAGTCTATCTGGTGCCACCTGCAACATTGGGCTGCTAGGCTGGGTGTATTTATCCAGGGTACTTTGTTTAGCTGCTTGTGGTCCCTTGTCTTTCGTCATGTTGTACAGGCGGTCTCAATCCCCAGTCACCGGCTGGGTTGATCTACCTCTGACCCACTTGACCCCCAATTCGACTCCCTGGAACATCACGAGCAGTCAGATCCACAGCGCATCAAGGCCACAGGGCGCTATGGTTGCCAAATCCAGAGACTGACACCAGGCAAGGCCCACACTTAGTACAAAGGAGGGGGACACATCACAAACTGCACCGAACATTAGTCCGGTCATCTACACAAACCAATGTATACACCTTCTATGATACCCCCTAATGGGGTTTAGTCCATCTATGAGCTCACTGAAGGGTAAGCACAGATGCCACCTCAAACTCTCCCTTTGGTGGTGTCTATCACTGCGGCTGTGTCTCTACAAAGCTAGAGCACGGCCAGTAGTCCCTTCCACCCCTGCCTCTTAAGTGTTGTCAGGGCCTTTTGGGTGGCGATGGCCTTTACAACACATAACTACAGGTCTCTGTCATCCAGGGTGGGCATGGTCTTGCGAGGCCTAGCGGACAGCGATATGGGCATGCATGCCTCTGAATGTGGAGTCAAATTTTCCTTAACCATGGGCAGGGTCATCTCTTCCAGCCCCATGTGTCCCCAGCTTGGCCCAGAACGTAATTTAGTGCAGTTCAAATACCACCCTCAAAAGTCAGGCGGGCCTTCAGACGATGGCGAGGCGGATGCAGAGCTGAACTGCTCATCTAAGCCTGCGTTTTTGTTCCGGAGGACCTATCAGCTTCCTGGGGTAGCAGACGCAGCTACCACAGATGTGCCACCAAGCCCCACACACACACATCACGGCCTCACCAGCCAGGCCCAGGAGTCTGTTGGGGGGCCCGTGGTGGGCTCATGTGCACGTCCCCGGATCCACTGGGTCCTACGACCGGAGATCACTCAAGCTGCACACCCTCTGGTATTCGGCCACTGTGGGTCTCCTCCCGCTCCAGGCTGCAGTTGCCATGATTGGCAGGCCCCACCCAGCACACAGTTGTTCCGCTTATTGTCAGAGTGGCAGAATACACCTGTAGAATGTTGTGGGGGCTCTCTAAGCCGGTGACATTAAAGATGGGCAGAATCATGTAGGATTGCGGGTTGCTGTGTAGAGCAGGTAAGGCCGCCATGTTCGGTGTTCAGGCCACACCCCAAATTATTTGACTTTTTAAAATGTTTATTACAAGCCCAATTCACAGGTGTAGACAAGTTACCGTTGCCCTGACTGAATTCCCTGAAAGCTAAATCAGATTTTTCTCTGCAGTCTACCAGCCAGTAATTAGCATTTCAATAGGTGTGAATGATGTGTAAACTTGCTCCTAGGAAAAAGACAAAAGACTTTAGGTAAGGGGAGGTGGTGTTATGCCCTTGACAGGATGGGACCAAGGACTTGATTAACTCAAAAAAGGCTTATCCTGTCCCAAGCAGATGTAGCCAACACACAAACCTGCACCTTTCTGCTGTCCCATCCTTCACAGTGGGCCTCTTGTTGACATCACAATGTCAGATCCTACTGGATTGTCAAGACCGGCATGACAATTCGGCTGGGGTTTTTCATGCAACACTTGGGGTGTTCTTCAAAGGAAGGAAACAGTATAGCAAAACAATATTTGAATATCCACATTCTGGTTGGTTAAGGTTCAGCTTTTCTTCTACCAGACTTCAGTCACGAAGGATGCTAGAGGCCATTAGGCCCAACAGCCTCAGAGTCATTCTCACCAGAATCCAGTATAGGGGCTGAAATATCAGTATCATAGCCCGAATATCTTGGACTCGCCGCTCGGGAGGAAAAGTCCGAAACTCCAAGGTGACCTGAACTGCTCCGATGAAAGGGAGCGTCTCAGAGTAAACCCCAGCGAATGCAAGAGACTCGCCGTAGTCTGGAGATGGGAGACAACAGATTGGGACGTGCCTTCAACAACCAATCATCGAGATAGGAGAAGAGTCGAACCCCAGGCCTCCGTAGATGAGCTGCAGCCTCCGCCATCACCTTGGTGAACACCCGTGGGGCACTGGTGAGGTCAAAGGGGAGCACAGCAAACTGAAAGTGCTCCTGGCCCATTGTAAACGGCAGGAAGCGACGATGGGAAAGCAGGACGGGAATATGAAAATAGGGCATCCTGCAAGTCCAGCGGTACCATCCAGTCTCCCGGGTCCAGAGCAGACAGAATCTGAGCTAGGGTGAGCAGCTTGAACGTCTCCTTTTTTAGGAAGTAATTGAGGGCACTGAGGAGGATGATAGGACGAAGTCCTCAGTCCTTCTTTGGGAACAGAAAATAGAGGGAATAACCGCAGCCTTTTTCTGGCCCAGGGTCCCTCTCTATAGCTCCTTAGACAAAGAGTGCCTCGAGTTCCTCGCTGAGTAGCGCAAGATGAACCTCCGTCAGCCGGTCGTGAGTGGGAGGCGTAGTCTCTAAGGGGAAGGAGTATCCCCTTCGGACAATCTGCAACACCCACTTGTCTGAGGTGAGGTCGTATCCTGCCACCCACTGGAACCTTGTGATCCCGAAGGACCGGACTAGGAAGGTTTTGTGGTGGAGGAGGGGATGGTGGCTTGGCTCGACCCTTGAAGGTGGGATGAACCGCTGCCACAGCCCCGCAAAGGTTGCTGAACTTGCGGAACCTGCTGGCTGGAACAGGGTTAGCATGGTTGGAAGCCCCTTCTGTAGCCATGAAAGGAGCAAAAAGTAGACGCAGGCCGGGATGTAGTACTGAGACCCAAGGATTTGGCAGAATCCTTGAATCACTCAAGCGCTGCGTCAGCCTTGCATCCGTAGACACATGAGCCATCAAAAGGCATGTTCATGAGGGTTGCCTGGACATCCCCCGAAAGTCAGAAGTCCTCAACTAGGCGTGGTGCCTGATGGCCACCGAAGAAATTGTTCTACCCAGCGAGTACGTCGTGTCCATGCTACAGAAAATGGCGAACTTTGCTGTATCTCTCCAGCCTGATATTGCTTGGAAGAGCCGGACAAGGTCCTCCGAGACCCTAGGCAGCACCTACACAACCATACCCCATATAGAATGGGAGTAATGGCCCAAAAGGCATGCGGTGTTCACCGACCGCAATACAAGGCTGTGGAAGAGAACATTTTCTTTCCAAAGGTCTCCAGCGATTTGCATTCCCTGTCCGGAAGGACGGAAGGGAACGCGCCAGTGGAAGCCTGGACCACCAACCTTTAGGGGGTGGGGTGGGCAGTGAGAAAAACTGAGTCTCCCAGTTCAGGGCGATGGCAGCAGTTTGTTCTATTCACAGGAGACCCTGTGCTGGGTTTGGATGAGGTACCCAGAAGAACATCTGTTAAGGCACTGTTAAAAGGCAGCAAGGGTTCTAATGAGGAGACACCAGGCTGCAAGACATCCGTCAAGACATTAATCTTGACCGCCACTGTAGGAAGCTGCAGATCCAGGACTTCCGCAGCCCTACACACCACCATAGCAAACGACGCCCCTTCCTCCGTAGCTGGGGGGGGGAGGGGGAGACAGCATGCCAAGATCTGGGAAGGTGTCCAGGCCACTGGAATCACCCAGTTCCTCATTCCAATCCATGTCCTGGGGCTGTGGGATTTCTAAGGAATCCTGGCCTCCCTCTCAATTCTCGTCTAACCCCAAACCTTAAGAAAGAGGCTGGTTAGATGGTGTGAAGCCGTACGGCTCAGTCGGTGCCGGAATCGGTGACTGTGGACTGAAGATCGGCTCCATATCGTCGAAAATGAGGATGAAGGAGGCGCCGAGACCTCGGCATCAGATGCGGAGCAGGGGAAGGTCGCTGTGGAGGTGTGATCGGAGCCTGTTCGGACCCAGGTACGGGTTCAACATGAGGCCGTAGTGCCAGGCCGAAGGCGCAGGACCCACGGGATCTACTTCACCTGGGCCTGCGGGCCAGAATGCACGCCAGCAGGGTCAGGCCTCCCAAACACGGCACACATGGCGGTTTAAAACTCCTTGAGTTGAGCGGGGGTCGCTCCCATACCCGGAAAGGGAGGGAGACACAAAGTCGACCCAGGTGCCCGCTCCACGGAAAGGGGCCTGGAACACGGAGGCACTTCCTTCTCACCGCGTGGCAGACTGGTATAGTCGAAGCACGCTTTGACTTCTTGTGGTGTCTTTTACCTGAAGACTTTGACAAAGAAGACTTCGAGCGCCCGGAGCGATGATTGAACCTCCCTCTCAACCGAGACCGAGATAGACACGGTGCATGCCGGGCCGCAAGCAGCTTCAGGGACGGCTCCCTCAAAGCCTTCGGCGCCATGGCCTGGCAATCAGAGCACAACTTCGTATCGTGGGCGAACTCCAGGCACGAGAGACACACGAGGTAGGGGTCCGTTAACGACATGGCGCGTTGAGAGGCGCCGCACGGCTTGAACCCCAAAATCTTCCTACTGGGCACCCAAACACCAAAAAGAGTCAACAAAAGGTTGGAAAAACTTACCAAAAAAGTGACAGGGGTAGCTCTCTCCAACAGATCAGTGCTGGCTGTTGCGGAAAGAAAAGAACCAACATCAGTGCGACGGAGTGGAAGTTATATTGATGACGCAGACGTCATAACAACGAATAGGACGTCCACAACGTCACACGGAGTCGCCCGACGCCACCAAACAGCGCTCAGGGGTACTGCTATCAAAAATCTACCAGATCTAGCCTGATGCTTGGAAGTTCAAAGGTAAGGAATCTACGGCAAAATGTCTCCATCAGACACTGGCTTTTAGTATTAGATGTGGAAGGTCACTAGGATTACCATAGAACACTCCCCACACACACCCCCAGGCCTCAGAGGCCAAGTTTAGGTGAGCGAAGACTTCAACTATCTCGAAATTGCCATAAGGGGGCAGGGTTAACCCTGGAAACTCTTACCCCATTGGTATGGAGTGCCCAGGGGTCATTCCCACCTACTAGCTCGTGCCAGGCATTAATGTGGCAACCCAAGCACCCACTTCTGAACACTTCTGGACCGTGGAAGATCAGAAGTGGACTGAACCTGCTGTTTGGGGCTGGAGAAGAGCCTATAAGACTGGACTTGACCTCCCTCTTGTACCGAGGACAAATAAGTGGATCCTGCAGCTTTAACTCCTGTTAAAGCTTCTGGGACACAACAAGGTACAAGAGACCTTTTCAGGGGTGTGGGATTTATATCGCTAGACGCCCAAGACCTGTAAACTTCTAAGAGGGACAAGAAGTGTTAATGTTTATTTTGACTGATGGACTAAACATGAAATGGTTGCAAGCAGCAACTCAGCTCTAGTATTTTGGTGCTCTACCCGCAGGCTCCTGTTTTGTGAAATTTCTATGTCTGAGGTTCCCTGCTGCAGCTTTGAACTTAAGTTCCATAAATTAACTCACCCATGTCACCGATTATTTAAAACCGCCAGCACACTGCGAGGTCCCTCACAACCAGACATCTGCATTCCCCTCTTCATGCTACTATAATGTTTTTAGCAAGCATATTAAGTAATTGTGGTACATTCCATTTTGTAGTAAATGAATTATCAAACTACTGTATTCTGGGAACGGTAGCCTTCATTTAATTACATTAGTTAGATAATTGACTAATATTGTACCCACAGTGACATGAAATGCGTGTTAAGCCTAGTTTTGTACATATTCCATTTACGGCCAGCATGGTTTCTTTTGTAGATAACAGTCTGTCGTCAAAATGTAGCATGCACCCAATTATATGCACTTTTGACAGTACTCACTAACTTAACTTAGCACACATTGCTGTTCAGTATACATTAAGAGTTCTCTGTTAGGAGGTAAGCCAAAATGGCGGTCGCACTCGGAGTGCTCCAGGACCCATTATCAATCCGACGCCATCCTCATCCTCTCCTAGTGGCCACTTTGCAGGGGCACCACTACTGGCAAGGTGCCCACACAAGCTGCAGCATTCTCCGATTGTGAAAAGCCTGAGCGGGCGGCAAGGAGCCGCCAAAGATCCTTGCAGTGCAGCTAGACCCGGCGCAAAATGGCGTTGAGGCGACCGTTGTCCGGAAGGCCTGCCGAGACGCACCTACAGTGATCCCTGGAGACAGGCGGCCGGCCCACATTGCCAATCCCAGACGCTACACATACCTTGGCCACCTGGTGGCGGTGTGGCACTGTGAAGATCCTGTCGAACGAGTGTGCCGCTGGTCTCGGGGACGTGGACCACAGCGGAGGTGTGGGCCGCGGCAGAGGGGCCGCAGTGCTATCCTCCGAGGCAATCGGGCTGCTGGTGGCGAGCCACCTTCCTAATCCTGCAACAAGGGACTAAACTGGGCTCGGCCTGCGATCGGCGGGAACACCGTGTCGGCACTCATCCCCCTACGACCAATGAGGTGATCCTGCAGAACGTGCCACCGGCTACTGGCGCACAAAGCCAGGAGGAGGTGCGGGCTGTGGTGGAGCCACCACGCTGTTTCCCAGGGCACTTGAGCTGATGAGCCGCCCTATCCGACCTGCTGCAAGGACCTGAACTGGGCCTGCCCGCGATCGGTGGGAGGACCATGTCGGCCCTGCAGGTAGCGAGGCGATCCTGGCGGAGAGAGGAGTCTGCTGGTCACGGATGGGGAGGCGAGGAGGGAGCGCTGGTTGTTGTGGGGGCTGACCATGGCTGGACTACGAGGCATTCGGCCCGCGATTGGCGTAACACCCCCCCCCCCCCCCCCCTTCTCCCCCATATAAGGGCCACGAGGCACTCCTGGGCCTGCCTCCGTCACCCGGGGCGGCGGCTGTACCGTGGGTGGGCACACCCCCAATATAAGTGCACTGAAGAAACTGCCAGTAAGGCGCCAATACTAGCATGGATAACACAGTCGGCCCGCAACCGGTGGGACAACTCGGGGGACAACTCGGGGGATACCGTGGGGGTGTAGGCTCCTGAGCGCTCAATGTGTGGCCTGCGATGGTTGTGGCGGGGAGCTTCAAAACTCACTATTGATCCGGCCGCAGACTGACCCACACCCGGTGGAAGTGGCCATTTGGACACCACAGTCTTTACAAAGACGGCTGCATAATACTGCACACAGCCAGCCAGAGGGTCAGACACCTGTCCTCTATCCCACCTTGTACCCTCTTCGGCAGCCCACACTGGACCAGCCGCATCCCCGGTGACCCTACAGCAGAGTGCGGTCCACGATGGGGAAGGACAAGGGGACGAAGACCCAACCGACCCAGACCAAAATGGACCAATACGCAGTCAGTGCCCCCGCCCAAAGCAAATCTGCATTCTCCGCGACCGGCCGCCCCCAAGGAGACCTGGCTACCACATTGAACACCATTAAGACTTGCCAAGCATCGATAGAAACCAAAATAGGGGAAGTCCGGGTGGACATGGCGCTCATCCTCCAGGACCTCTATAACACAACTGCCCATGTGACGGCAGCGGAATCCAGTCTCTTAGAGGTGGAGGATGACGTCTCTACTCTGAAAACGCAAGTAAAGTAGTTTCTGACCCATACATCAGATCTTCACAGACAGGCCAAAGACGCCGAAAACCACTTCCGTCGGAACAACCTCCACCTGGTTGGCCTTCCCGAGGGCACAGAACCCACTCCGGTCACAACTTCATTGAGGAATGGATCAGGTCCTGGATGCCTGCGGATGTCCTCTCCCCATGGTTTGTGGTGGAGCGGGCCCCGAAACCACCACCGGGGGCCCCGGCACCATCCATGCATCATGGAAATCCTCAACTTCAGGGACCGAGACGCCTTTTTTCAAGAGGTCCGCTCGCGAACATAACTGCTCTCTAAGGGGCTCAAACTCATACTTTTTCCCGATTATACCAAGGAGGTGCAGGCTCACAGACGTTCTTATCTCCATGTGATACATAAGCTACGAGCTCTCAATCTGCCTTACAAGCTCTTTGTTCCCGCCCGCCTTAAAGTGATGTTCCAGGGCAAATCCTTTTTCTTCGATACGCCGGTGGCGGCGTGGACCTGGACAAATGAGGACGGTCTAATACTCCCAATGAAAAGCGTCCCTATGACGGACCCCCAGCCGGGGGCCACGTGGAGCTGCGCCAGCGGGCCCCTGTGGGCGGCGCACTGGGTCCCAGTAACGGCCTAACACCCACCTCGCCGGCTGGCTCCCCCCGCTGAGGAGTAGATCACCTGGGTTTCGGGACAATTCCAATGGTCCAGACCTGACAACTACATGGGGTCCCAGTAGTTCCCCGAGACCCAGCTCTGAAGACACCGACTTATCAGGCAGCCCCCACATTTGACCCTAAACGCCACCACAATGAAAACTTCAGCTAGAGGAACTGATATCCTTGAACGTTGAGAGGCCCATTAGATAGCCCTATAGCACGCCCCACCGTTGACTAACTGGTCACTTGTTTACATTTCAGGCTTTGTTCACGGGACGACAGATGCTTCATTTTTGGAAGTATGGGGTGGAGGGTTGGTTGGGATTTTTGACTGGGACTGTTCTCCCAGCACTTAGTTGCGTTACTCTATGTTACTACGGGACCTTGCACTACACCCAGAAATTTCCCTGGGACGGCTCTTGTGATGACCCCAAATGCTCCCAGCCTCCACCTATGAGCTTAATCCACATTAATGACTCCACCTACTGGGTGCTACTCCAACACACTGCCATAATGCCTTATACATACGCTGGGGGTGAACCCCCGACGGTCCTTTTGTGGAACGTCAATAGCCTTCTAGATAGAATGAAACATACTGAGGTTTTAAGGTACACCCGAAGGGTCAACCCAGACGTTCTACTATTACAAGAAACACATCTGATGGGAAATCACTGTCCCTTATTAGCACGTCAGGATTCGACAGAGTATGGCACTCCGGGTTCTTCAGAGGTGCACGCGGGACGGCAGTCCTCCTGCAACGCTCCTTCCCCTTTTCACCAACCCAAGTGCTCACTGACCCACAAGGCCGATTCACTACTCTTACAAGTACTCTTGGGAACTCCACTGTTAATCTCATGTCACTATATGCACCCCCAGCAACCTTGCAACCCACCCTTCAAGCTGCGATGAGGACATTGTCCACCCTTCCTCAGGGCCGGACCATAATTGGGGGAGAATAACACTGTCCCTGAACCCACAACCGATGCCACGGGTGCCTTGACCTCCCATAGGAAAGGAGGGAGCAAACGCATCAAAGACTGGGCCTCCGCACTGGGCCTCTGTGACGTCTGGTGCACCTGGCACCCGCAGACGCTACAGTACACATGCACACATCAGCTGCACACACCACTCACTCATCTTTATGCCTGCCCCGGACTGTCGAGCCATTTCTGACATTCAAATACTGGCGCGCAGAGTGTCTGTCCACTCCCTGCTCTTTCTGCAGGTTGGGGGTCCAACAGGAGCGCTACGACCCATGTGGCGACTAAATGCCGGTTTCTTCAAGACTCATAGTATAAAGAGAAAGTGGGAAAAGAACTAAGCACCTATTTTTGAATGTGGGAAGCGGGTAAAACCACAATTCGGGGATATGCGAAAGGTTTCCTCAAGCACAAACGGCAGGTCCAAGATCACCGACTCGGCCAGCTTGAAGCCCAAGCCTTCCGCCTGGAACGCACTTTGGTTGAGGGGGTAGGAAAAGCAGAACACCGTCAGCTGCAAACTGGTCTGGAGGTCCTCGGTGGACAGGGTCTATGAATGGGGGGGGGGGGGACAAGAAAGGTAAATTGCTCCACTGGCTCGCCACCCACCCCATGGACAACTGGATTGTCCCTGAAATTTGCGATGCGCAAGGCCAAATCTCTCGCACCCCAGTGGCAATCACACAGGCCTTTGCGGCCTATTAGAAAGAGCTGTACTCAACAGACCCCCTTTGCATCAATTACACAACAGATCCTCTTTTTTGCAGGATGCCCCCCTTCCGCGGCTCTCCCGGGCGGAGAGCACAATCGTGGAAGCACCCATCGCACCCGAACAAATCGGGGACGCTATTTCCTAACGCACCACCCTTAAGACTCTCGGTCCAGATGGGTTTCCCGCAGAGTATTACACAGCATTCCGGAAGACCCTAATCCCGAGACTCCATGCCCTCTTTGAAGAAACTATAAGGGGGGGGGTGCCTTTCCAGCAATCACAGATGTGGCCACTATTGTGGTCATACCCAAGGTACATCCCATGCGCCCTCCTGCGCTCAATACTGTCCAATTTCACTCATCAATACGGAAGTCAAAATCTACGCAGCCATCCTTGCTGCCAGCATGAAGCGAGTATTCCACACCCTCATTAACCCGACCAATGTGGCTTCATGCCATACCGCAGCACGAGACACTGTCTCAGACGCTTACAGGTAGCCCACGCCCACCATGGTCGCCTGACACCATACTTGGCTCTAGTGCTGCTCGATTTTGAAAAGGCCTTTGATATGGTTAACTGGTGCTACATTGGAGAGGTGTTGGGCCGGGGGGAGGAGGGAGGGGAAGAGGGAGATTCGGGCCCTCCTATCAAAGAATGGTGAAGTTCTTTTACTCCACTCCATCAGCCAGAGTCCTCATAAATGGAACACTGTCTGACACCTGTCCGATAGAGAGAGGGACCCGCCAGGGATGCCCGCTTTCCCCTCTCGTATACGCCCTCGTAATTGAACCCTTGGCATGTCGTACCTGAAGTGATGACCAGATCCAGGGTTGGCGCTGGTAGGAGTATCACGAGGACCGGATCACCTTATACGCTGACGACATTCTCCTCTATCTGGCGGACCCGGCCTGGTCTGGACCAAGATCTCTCCACATCCTCCACTTGTTCGAGAATGCATCGGGACTACGTCTCAATCCAGCCAAATCCACGGTGGTGCCTCTCCATGTCTCGAGGGAGTGTGTGGATTGGCAAACAACCATTTCCTTGCGTAGGCTCTCATTTAAATATCTCGGGATCTGGGTAGCAGTCCTCCCCGAATTGACCTGGTCCCTTAACCTCACCCTACTCCTCAAACGTGTGAAAGAGGACCTCCGTCGCTGGCAGACTCCTCCACTGAATCCCCTGGGCAGAGTCGCACTTTTTAAAATGATGGTTCTCCCCGTCTTTTATACACCATTGAAAACCTTCAGCTAAACCTCCCTTGCAGCTGGTTCCGTGACCTAGACGGGGTAATCACGACCTTCCTCTGGGGCGGGGCGTGATCGCGCCTTGCCCTCACAACGTGTCGACACACATACGACAGGGGTATGGGGATGACAAACCATTCTTGTACTACTTAGCCACTCGCCTTTTAGTGATCCACGAATGGTTTAATCGCAGATGGTCGGATACAACCTATCGACTGGTGCTAGAGAGCCTCGGATTCTCTTGAGTCCAGGCCATGCTTTACAGGGCCCAAATCCCACGCACCTTACCGGCAGTCACCCGCACAGTCCTCCTGGCATGGCGCTCTGCGCTATGACACATCCACTGAGACGCCAAACTCTTACTGAAGACATAACTGTGGCATGGCACTTGGTTGCAGGCAGTCGCAACACTACCAGGGTTCCAGAAGTGGGGTTTTATTGGCATAACTTGTTTGGGAGATATCTGGATGGGAGAGCAACTGTCCTCCTTATGTGACCTCCAGCAGACATATTCCTTGCAGACATATTCCTTGCACTCCACCCAATTATTTCGAAACCTCCAACTGCGGCACGCCCTGACCCTCCAAGTCCCTGACCACACAACCGTCCCAGAATTCAGCCCTTTAGAGGCCAAACTCCTTATGGTGAACTTGGTAAAGGGGAGGTGGGGGGTTATCCCAAATTCATCGCTCCCTGATCAACAACACCCCATCAACAATCGAACCGCTCAAGGCCTGTTGGGATTGGTGGCTTGGTCCTCTTGGAAGAGGAAGACTGGAGAGATGCCCTGATGGCCCCTAGGACACTCACGATCTCATCTAGGCTCCGCCTTTATCTAGATCTACTACCTTCATTGTGCATATCTTACCCGGTGCGGCTCCACAGGGCAGGCTTCCTCCTGACCCCACACTGCCCGCGCTGTGAAGCAGGAACAGCTGACTTCTATCACATGGTCTGGTCCTGTGTCATCATTGCCAAATACTAGGCATCCATTGTGGCTGAGTTGAGTGAAGTGCTGGGGCGGGAGGTCCCGCTCAACCCTCGTGCCTTTCTCCTGGGGGTGTTAGAGGGACTGGATGGCTGGAAGTTATTCATGGGAACTGCCATTCTCATAGCCAAAAGAGACATAGCAGCAGCTTGAAATGACTCAACGCCTCCCTCCTTAGCTAAATGGCACAGGGGCGTAGATTGGTGCGCCACCCAGGAAAAAGCTGTCTATGAAGCAAGAGGGTTCCCAGCTAAACATGAACGTCTATGGGGCAAATGGTTGGGACCGGTGGTTTGATTGTCCGTTGCAAGGGAGGACTGATACCTCACGCGAACAACATGGGGAGATCACTTGTAACTATATTGAAATACCTGATATGTCAAAATGGCGCTGTGTGTACGTTGTTGTTTTTCTTAAAAATGGCAATAAAGTTATCTATATCTATCTATCTATCTATCTATCTATATATATATATATATATATATATATATTTAAAAAAAGAGTTCTCGGTCAGGATGAGCCCATTTTTGAGCAGCCAATCCTTGCTCACCACTGAGACCGCAACATCTTAGAAGCACTACTGGGAATGAGCAGAAGGCACTTTCCAGGAGGAGCGGAGCACATCTATACCCCTCATTTCTTCACAGTAGAGGCAATCAATCACGATAAATGAAGTCTGTGTCCTAATGTGAGTGTCTGAAGGGTGCACATGAGTGAGTAGGTAGTCACCAGTAAATGTCTGTCTGTAGGGAGTGTGTCTAAGCATTTGCTTACATGTCTGCAGGTGAGTATGTTTGCAGGTGTGTGTGTGTTCAGGGTGAGTGGCAATGAAGGAATGCGTTTGTGTAGCACGGGTGTTTAATGTTTTGAAGGATGTGTAAGCATCTTTTCATAAGGTTGTGTGTCTGTGCACGGTGGGAGTGTGCAGGTGGAGCTAGAATTGGGCCTTCCGGTCTGACACTACAAAAGGTTTATTATCCAGGTTAAAAATTAACTGTTTTATCGAGATGATTCTACTCCACATGGCCCTTTCAAACACCCTTCCACGTGCATGTGGGATGCAGAAAGAATAAAAGGGGAAGAGGAACGTAGATTTAAAAAAATGCAAAGAGGACATAAAGGGACATGAACATCGGAAATGAGCACTCAAAAGCAGAAATATATATAATTAAATATAAAGAAAAAATGAAAAGAAAAGATAACAAAATAAAGAGGAACAGGAGTAAAGAAATGAAAAGAGAGGCTGCTGATCGAGAGCGAAGAAAGGTGGCTGTGAAATTACACAAACTTAAGAAAAAATGTTTGTTCTCTAGTGTTTATAACTATGAATATTGGAACTCTAGGGATCTCTCACATATAGTCAAGAAACCTTGGTATGTGATAGCATGCTGTATAAATACCCTACTGACATAGCATATTAAGGAGATAAAAATAAACTGACATATTTAAAAGTAGCAGATTTGTTTTCTTTTTAAACCTCTACGATGTAGGCTATTATGTGACTGAGATGCCTTGTGGGTGTGGTGTAAGACTGCTAACCGTTCCAGGCAGTTGGATATGAAGCCTCTGTTCTTGAGATGACCAAACACCACCTGTGTATAACTACACAACAGGTGCCCCAGCCTGCCCTGCTGTTGTCAGTCTCAAGCACCATGTCTTTGTTGGTTCTAAATATGGCCCTTCTGGAGATGGAATGCCTTTAGATGTTGCAGCGCCCGGTAGTGTAGCAGCCCCAGGAACATGGCCTTTAAGGACGGGGAGAGGAGTCGCACGATTCTCGTCAGTTGTCGCAGGGAAGTTCTCTCTTTTTGAGGGTACTTTGCAGTGTCTGCTTGATTTTCGCCACTTTCCTGGAGAGAAGGCTCAAGGTCACATCCACAGAATCTATGACAAAACTCAGGAAGGTAAACTTCTGGGTCGTAATTAGGTGCGACTGATCATAAACCCCAGAAACTCTAAGAGCGAGATGGTCGTCTCGAGAAGTTCTGCAAGCTTGTCCAAACATTGGGCAATCAGGAGAATACAGGAGAATGCTGTCACAGTAAGCAACCAAAAACTCCCTCAGGTACTCTATTGCTGGCCTGAGCACCTTGGTGAAGCACCACAGTCCCGAAGATAGGCAGAACGGAAGGGACTTAAATTCGAAGATCTGATCTCGCCATGTGAATTGGAGGAATCGTCTGTGCTGATGACAGATGGGGATGCCCGGATAGGCATCCTTGACGTCCACCTGACGAACAAGTTACTTACCTTCGGTAACGCTTTTTCTGGTGGATACAGTATCTGCCTGTGGATTCCTCACCTTGTGAATATCCCCTGCGCCAGCAACATTCGGAAACTTTTGTAGCAGTCCACGCCGATGAGGTCGAAGACGATGTCACAGAGACACGGCTCCACTCGTGACTCCGCTGACGTCACCGGCTCCATAAGAAGACCTCATCGGCGTGATTAGGTCAGTTCTGTCTTTATTCCGTGCCTTCGAGGCACACGGACGGACTGACAGCAATATATACACAGTATACACAGTACATAATATACAAACCAACACACACAGTGTGGAGAATAAATAGAAAGGCAAAATAAATAACACTGCCTTTGATAGTAACAAATACATTTTGAAAAAACCATCATATACTGAAGGTATACAAGGGTGGACAATGGGGAGGCGGGTGGGTCAGTGAGGAATCCACAGGCAGATACTGTATCCACCAGAAAAAGCATTACCGAAGGTAAGTAACTTGTTCTTTTGATGGATACATCTGCCAGTGAATTCCTCACCTTGTGAATAGATTCCCACAGCAGTCCCACTCCCGGAGGAGGGTGTCCACCCTTCTATACCAGAAAGTCCTGAATAACGGAACGAGCAAAGTGTCCGTCCCTCCTCACCTCAGTGTCTAAGCAATAATGTTTTGCGAAATTGTGGAGGGAGGCCCAAGTTGCCGCCCTACAAATGTCCTCCACAGGAACACTCCTAGACAAAGCAGAAGTGGAAGACTTAGCTCTTGTGGAATGGGTCCTTAAACCCTCTGGAGGTTCCTTACCAGCCAAAGAGTAGCATATCTTGATGCACAAGACAATCCATCTGGAAAGGGTGCGCTTGTGCACCGCTCTGCCTTTCCTGCAGCCAACAAATCCCACGAAGAGCTGGTCATCAACTCTAAAGTCTTTTGACCTGTCAAGGTAGAAGCTCACCGCCCTCTTAGGGTCCAAGCGGTGAAGCCTCTCCTCCTCCTTGGAAGGGTGAGGGGGAGGATAGAAGGTAGGAAGGGTAATGGACTGCCCCAGATGGAAGGGAGTTACCACCTTAGGCAGAAACGCAGCCCTGGTCCTGAGTACCATTCTTTCAGCATGAATGGTCAAAAACGGGGGTTTTGAACTTAGAGCTTGAAGCTCACTTACCCTCCTTGCCGAGGTGATAGCAATGAGAAAAACCGTCTTAAAAGACAACAGTCTCAAATGACACTTGTGTAAGGGCTCGAAGGGAGAACCCATAAGATAAGTCAAGACAAGGTTTAAGTCCCATTGAGGTACAATAAAGGGAGTAGGAGGAAACTTGTTTGTAAGGCCCTTGAGAAATCGTAGAACAATAGGTGATTTGAACAACGACGGCTGATCTGGCAAGCAAAGGAAAGCCGACAAATATCCCTTAACAGTAGCCACAGCAAATCCTTGCTGAGCAAGAGAAAGGGCAAACTGCAGAATGTCAGATAAACGAGCCCTCAAAGGATCAACTGACTTCTCTCCACACCAGAGAACAAATTTAGACCACCTATAGGAATAGATAGATTTGGTGGAATGACGTCTGGCAGACAAAATTACATCTACCACATCAGGTGGGAGAGAAAAAGAATTCAGGTTGCCCCGTTCAATCTCCAGGCATGAAGGTGTAAGCTCTGGAGGTGGGGGTGTAGAACCTGCCCCTCCGATTGCGAGAGGAGGTCTGCCCTCAGAGGGATACGGAGCGGAGGGAACGAGGAGAGGTGGAGAAGATATGTGTACCACACCCTTCTTGGCCAATCCGGGGCGATCAATATGACTTGGGCCGGTCTTGGCGAATCTTCCTCAGAACCCGAGGATTCAAGGGTATGGGAGGAAACACGTAAAGGAGTTGTGAGCTCCAACTCAACTGAAACGCGTCCCCCAACGCTCCCTGCATCGGGTACTGGAGACTGCAGAATGATGGGCAGTGAGCATTCTCATGAGTGGCAATCAGATCCACCCGAAGAGTTCGCCACGTCCGAAAGACGTAACGAACCACCTCCGGATGGAGCCTCCACTCGTGATCTGCGGAGAACTTCCGACTGAGACTGTCCGCACGTACGTTCAGCACCCCAGCCAGATGATTTGCCATCAGACAAATCTGATGGTCCTGAGCCCAGGACCATAGACGCAAAGCCTCTCTGCAGAGACAAAGAGACCCCACTCATCTCTGCTTGTTGACATACCACATCGCTGTAGTGTTGTCCGTCAAGACTTGAACAGACTGACCGCGAAGGGAAGGGAGGAAGGCCTTGAGTGCCAAACGAATCGCCCGCAATTCCAGAAGGTTGATGTGAAGCAACCTTTCCTCTGGAGACCAAAGACCTTTGATCTCCAGGTCCCCCAGATGCGCACCCCACCCTAAAGTGGATGCATCCTCTATTACTGTGGCCACCGATGTAGGAAGATGGAAGGGCTTTCCTTGAGACAGATTGCCCTCCACGCTCCACCAACACAGATCCGCCGCAGCCTCTCTGTAGATCCTCACAGACTCCCTGAGATCTCCTTTGTGCTTATACCACTGACTGCGGAGGCACCACTGGAGCGCCCTCATGTGCCAGTGTGCATGGTTGACCAACAGAATGCAGGAAGCAAACAGACCGAGCAGGCGAAGGACCTTCAGGACTGGAATGACCGCTCCATTGCAAAATAAAGGAATTATTTCCTGTATGTCGAGAATCCTTTGAGGAGGAGGGAATGCTCGACAGCCAGTAGTGTCCAGTACCACACCTATGAACAGGTTGCGCTGAGAGGGCACTAGGTGAGATTTGGGCACGTTTTATCGAGAAACCCAATATGAACAGCTGAGATTTATCCTGCAGTTGTTATAGCACCTTCTCTGGCGACTCCTCTTTGGTCAGCCAGTCGTCCAGATAGGGGAAAACGGAAATCCCCGACCTTCTGAGATGGGCTGCCACCACTGCTATCACCTTCGTAAAGACTCAGGGTGCAATAGTAAGACCAAACGGAAGGACTGCAAACTGATAATGTTGCGATCCAACCGTAAACCGGAGATACTTCCTGTGCGACTTCAGGATGGGGATGTGGAAATACGCATCCTGCAAGTCGATCGACACCATCCAGTCCTCCTGATTCAGCGCTTGAAGAACCTGCACAAGGGTGAGCATCTTGAACTTCTCTTGCTTCAGATAAAGATTCAAGATCCTGAGGTCCAATATCGGACGCAATCTGCCGTCCTTTTTCGGAATCAGGAAATACCGGGAGTAGCATCCCTGACCCCTCTCCTGCTCCGAAACCACCTCTATCGCACCTTTCTGTAGTAACTTCAGGACTTCCTCCTGTAGGAGAAGGATGTGGTTCTCTGAGCAAGCCCCTTGACAAGGAGGGTAATTTGGAGGGAATTCCCGAAAGGGAAGGGCGTACCCATTTTCTACAAGATCTAGAACCCAAAGATCTGTAGTAACAGATTCCCAATCTTGTAGAAAAAGGGTAAGCCGGCCCCCCACAGGACCAACATGATCCAGAATGGCGGATCTAGGGCTGCTTTGCGGTGGAAGGAGGGGCTGAGGAGGAGGAAGAGGAGGAGAGTTGACGGCCACGTGAGCGACCCCTGATTCTACCGCTGTACCCCTTATACAGAGAGCTCTGTTGCTGTTGGGTCTGCCTGTAGGAACGAAAGGTTGCCCTTCCGAAACCCCTGTATCTTTTAAACGATCCCCTTGACTGGGATTGAAGGCCCAAAGACTTAGCCGTAGCCTTGCTTTCCTTAAAACGTTCAAGTGCAGCATCTGCCTTTTTGCCAAATAGTCCAGAGCCATCAAAAGGCAAGTCCAACAGTGTTGATTGCACATCAGGGGAAAACTCTGAAGTCTTAAGGCACGCACCCCTCCTAGTGGCAACAGAAGACCCCATGACTCTTGCCACTGAATCCGCCGTGTCCAGTCCACTTTGTATCACCTGACGTGCTGCTGCCTGGGCATCCGTCAAGACCTCATTAAAGCCAACCCTAGCCTCCTCAGATAGTTTTGGAGCCAGTTTCTTTGCAGAATCCATGAGCGCATGAATATAGCGTCCCAAAAGGCAAGTGGCATTTGTAGATTTAAGGGCCATGCTGGCCGATGAAAAGACCTTTTTGGCCGACTAATCTAGTTTTTTAGCTTCCCTGTCACTTGGGACCTGAGGAAACGCACCCTTAGATTTCCCTGAACAAGCAGCCTGAACCACCAGGCTCTCAGGCGAAGGATATGGAGTTAAAAACTCTGGGTCCCCTGGAGCTGCCCTATACCTCCTGGCAACTGTTTTAGAAACTGCGGGAGCAGAAAAAGGCTTACGCCACACCTCCATCACAGGATCTATAATGGCCTCATTAAAGGGCAACAATGGTTCTGAAACCGTAGTAGGAGAATGCAGTACCTGTGTTAGAATGTTTGACTTGAATTCAGAAGTAGGCAACTGTAGATCTAACAGCTCAGCTGCCTTCCTTATGACTGCGTGATATGGAGCCACATCCTTTGAGGGTTCATCAGAAGGTGGAGTAATTTCCCATTCAGGAGATAAATCCAAGCCACTAGCCTCCTTAAGATTTTCAAAAACGTCTTCAGACTACACAAACTCTCCTTCTTCTGCCTCTTCCAAAAGGTACCTTTGCTCATCAAGCACCCTTTGAGCCTCCCTCCTAGACCGGACTCGTACAACTGGCGTCGGCGGCGCCGTGATCGAATCCGACGGCGCTGGTGCCGGCGTCGAACGTGGTTCCACAGGAGCAGCCGGCGTCTAGCGAGGTCGAGTCGGCGCCGGTGAAGAAGGAAGCGGTGTCGATGTCCTCGGCGCCGGCAGATGCCAAGACGGTATGAAGGGGGCCTGCGGATATGCCTGAGGCATGCCCAAACTGAAGGCCATAGGACCCATCGGACCCGAAGGTGCACCAGGGGAGTACATGGCTTTTGAAAATACCCCGTACATTGCATTCAAATAATGCATGGGGTCCTGACCTGGTCCAGGGAACGCAGGGTACTGATCAGGCATCACCGGACTCGGGCCAACCAACGCCGACGGTGGAATTTGCGGGGTCAAAGGCTCACCCGGTACTGATCAGGCATCACCGGACTCGGGCCAACCAACGCAGACGGTGGATATTGCGGGGTCAAAGGCTCACCCGGTGCTTGAAGCTCCTCAACCGGAGACGGAGCCGGGGATGGAACCGGCGTCGGAGATGGAACCTGCGCCGGAGATGGAGCCGGAGCCGGAGAATGAACTGGTGAAACCACTGGAGAAGAAGGACCAGCAGGTGAATCCGGAACGGGTGTAGGAGACACTGAGTCCTTACGGCGTTGAGAAGGTGACTTCGACTTCGGAGCCGTACTCTTGTCAGAGAGACGTCGAGAAGAAGGTCTCCTCTTCTTTTTGTGCTTCTTAGATCTTGAAGCTTGCCCCGAAGTCTACTTCGACGCCGACCTCGATCTCGACCTTGATCGTGACCTCGTTCTCGACTTCCCCCTTCCTCTCTTCTCTTTTTTCATCCTTGCGATGAAGAGTTTCGCCTCTTTCCTTGAGAGCCTTGGAGCTCATCTTGCGACAGCAAGAGCATCCATCCACATCATGGTCTGAAGATAAACACCATACACAGTCGTCATGTGGATCCGTGATAGACATATGTTTACCACATTCACGACTGGGCTTGAACCCCGATTTCTTTGTCGACATTTTCACGAAAAAAGGACAGAGAAATCCAGTAGAAACACAAAGCAACAGTGAAGCTACAGATAGAGATTCCCGAAATCCGTTGGCGTCGACGGCGCGGAACAAAGGGAACTGACCTCATCACGCCGACTAAGTCTTCTTATGGAGCCGGTGACGTCAGCGGAGTCGCGAGCGGAGCCGTGTCTCTGTGACGTCGTCTTCGATCTCATCGGCGTGGACTGCTACAAAAGTTTCCGAAAGTTGCTGGCACAGGGGATATTCACATGGTGAGGAATCCACTGGCAGATGTATCCATCAGAATGGCCAATCTTGGTGGCACAAGCAACCTTGGAAGAGATGAAATCCTTCCATCTTGAAATGGCGAAACACCAGCCATTCGTTTAAGGACTTATGGTTGATAACTGCACTGGCTCTGTCCTTTTTCTCCACCAAAAATACATGGCTGAGAAAACCGATGGGAGGTATTGATGTTAAGGAGATTACACCTTTGTCCAGCAGTGCTGTGACATCGGTCTAATAGTTATGCATCGTGTGTCAAGAATCAGATAGTGGAGGGACGCCTGGCCTGGGGTGGAGAGCTGTAAAACTATGTGGAACCGCACACTGTTTGTAGCACCCACGCGTCACTGGTGAGCCCTTTCCAGTTGCGTATGAATATTGCCAGCCTGCCTGCAACCATTGAGGGGAAGAAGGGGTTGTTCTAAAGGTGGGCAAATACTTGGTTGGTGTTCCCTTTTAAGTTTCCTCCTGGAGGTTCGGTGGCATGGCCATCCTCTGGAAGGAAAGGAGGATTCAAACTTTGAGGAGTCCTACCACTGTCCCAGCCTGGACCCCTGGACTCTCAAAGGGGTTTTAGTAGCAAAGCGGCCCGCTGAGCACCCGTGCCACAACCGGTTCAGGCAAAAACCATGGCGCGAAAATGAGTTTCATCGATACCTTAGCCTCGTCCAGAGAGAAGGTAGCTACATATTTATCGAGTTCCTTAACTAATGGGTTGCCAAAGAGACCGCCTTGCGCTACCGCCCCATCTTCCAAGGTAGCTATGTTACCCAGCCTGGGGTATACTTTGACCTCTGGTGCTTCGCTGATGGGGGACAATTGGCGCTCCCCAACAGGATAAAGGCTCATTAAGCCCATTTAAAGAGGACATCTGTGGGAACCAGGGATCCCTGGGCTTTGGCTACATCCACTATGTCTAGGATTTTGGAGAGAGGCACTGTCATATCCAGGAGTTTGTCCTGACATGAGCAGAGAATAGGTTTATATCATCTTGGGGTCAATTACATACTTTGCCAGAAAGGTGAACATCCTAGTGTATCACTGGGGTGAGTACCACCTTTCTCTCCAGAGACGGGCGAGGGCATTCAGCCCTGAGGGGATTGTGCACATATTTGTCAAAGAGCGTATTCAACGGCTCGCGACGTACATCACTACATTTTCTGCCAGGGTCCACTCCGTAGAGCAGGGCTGGAGAAGATAGATTGGATCCACCATGTCGCCTCTAAGACTGGAAGCTGTACCAGGGTTGGAAGGGGCTGGAGTGAAGTCACCTGAGGACGGACGCCAAGGTCTGTAATGTCCCAGACCCCCATTTTAGTCCCCCTGCGAGTCATCTGTGTCGTCCATCTCCAGTGAACGTTCCATTGGTTGTACTGGGGTCATATGCCCCTGTGTCTGAGCCCTAAGTAAAAGGGTTGGTGTCATGAGGTTGCCAGCAGGGTCACCCTGCGGAAGGAAAATGCTCTTTTAAGCCTGTCAAAGGCATTGGTATCAACCCTCTTATGTTAATGCTGTGTGGTCACCTTGGAAGGCTTCACTCCTGGCTGCCCTATAGATAGTGGGACCAAGGGTCCAGCAGAGTCTTCCCTCGAAGGGAGGGTGTGAGACAGCCTTCAATAAGCTGCTGTAGGGTCTTCTCATTGGGGCGCCGTGGCATACGAGTCCACCCTGTGTATGGAGGCATCAACTGCCTTGCAGACGTCCTGGTCAAAAGGGAGGTATTGTACTTCCTCCTCTCCCGAAGGGGCTACCCGAGATGTGGATTAGTGCAATCGATGTGATAACTGGGAGACCAGTATAATGTGGGGACCCGCTGGGCCCAGGACACCAATCACCCTATAAATACACTGGGTTATATTCAACCGGGGTCAGTGTCCCTCACGCCTGTCAGGGAAGTTTGTGGAGACGCTGCTATTTTCCTCACTGGATAGATACATAGACTCCAGGCAGAGGGGTTGTCAGGCAGGACTCTGCAATCGGCACACTTCCTGATGATTCTCATCTTCCTCCCCTCTGTGTGCAGATTGCGGATCCTGCGAGCAGCACGTCTCCCCTTGCTGTAGAGCATTATACTTTAGAGGTTGGAGGATCTCACCATCTCAGCAGGCCGATATCGGCCGAGACACACTGCGTAGGAGTGTGCAGAACCATACTCTCACATGGTGGAGCCTGTGAAAAGAAAGTCAATTAAGCAACACAAGAAGAAGAAAAAAACGATATAAATACATCAATGAAATATATACAGAGACACAGCCCTGACCCACTGAATTACTCACTAGCCACAGGTAGAGCCCTCTGAGGACTTAAATGGTGGGCTGGAACAGCAAACAAAGAGGAGTGAAGGGGACCAGGGACTATGAGGACAAGACCAGCAAGGGGATTGGATGGATTTTTATTAATTTCCCTATGGTTCTTGCAAAAAGTCGTTTAAAAAAAAAAAAAAAATGTTTACTCAAGTTATGCCTGCTATATGCAATAAAGCAAAGAAAGATAGGCATAGAAAGAATAGAATAATCCTCTCCTCAGATCCTTACACAGAATTACATCTGTAATCTGCTGTTTATGGGATCCAATTGTTGACATATTTCAGTGGGTTGACAAAGCACGGCAAACGTAAACATTTAGCAGGTATGTCTCAAGTTCTAATTCCAGTCAGAAAATTAAGTGTTTGCACCTACTGCAGAGATCACTGTAATTCCAGCAAGAATGCTTAGTAGGTTAATACACCCAGAGCAAAGCTTTATTAGTCGCAGGTTGTAAGCACAGTCATAGATGAGTGGGTTAATGTACCTACTCCAACGGTCTGTGCTACCTGTATTTAACAGGTAGAAAACTCAAATGAAAATGCTCCTCTGTTCGTACTGCAACAATAGCTGATCTCTATATCAGCAATTGGCCAAAGGGGAAACAACATTTTACTTTAGCAAAATTGATGTAAAACATTTATTTGGTTTGGCACAGTCAAAGAAACAAAATGAACATACATAGTGTCAGAAACAGAGGGTCAAGAAGATCTCTTTGGAGGACAAGTGGATTTCTTCAGAGGACAAGTAGATTCCAGCAGCATTTTGTCCCTTGATACCGTAGAGTTAAAAGAAAAAGTCCACACTTCTGCCTTTTCGTGCCACTACCAAACTGTCCATCGTCAACCATACATGTACTGGACCTTCCTGTAGACCTCTGCCTGCCACCCTGTAAGTCGCTAAGTGCCTACCCCGAGGACCTGGGGGCTTTCCTCCTGCAGTGGTTTGGGACTTAAAGGTCTAAAGTCAAAAGGGAAAATCTTTGACCAGGATAAACATGGTTTGGGTATCCGATCCACACTCCATTGCGGTCAGCATCAAATTGCGCTTACATCCCGTTCAATCACAACTATCATTGGCACTTTGTGCTTCTTGGCGCCATCGCTTACAACTTTGAAAATTCATTACCATGCCCCTTACTGGATTTTTGTCATCTTATTAAATTTCACTCTATTTTTCTAATTCATTTTAGGATTTTTATTGCCTTGCATTTCGGCTTTATTACTGTTTTAGTGCTGCATAAATAGTTTACATATTGCCTCCAAGTTAAGCTTGCATAAATATGTACGAATTGCCTCCAAGATAAGCTTGTCTGCTCTGTGCCATAGCAACCAGGGAGTGGAGCTCCGGTTTATTTAATGGCTTTGTTGGCTCACCCTGACCAGGATTGTGATTATTACTTGAGGTGGGTACGTAATCCCCTTCAACTAATAACCTCATTTCTTACACAAAGTCTTAGACTGACAATGATGGTGCAATTTGTTAGAAATGGATCTCGTGTACAGGAGAAAGACAAGACTCTGTGCTGTCTGTGTTTCTATTTATCTAACATAGGTGTGAGGAGTCCATCAAAGAGTTTATTCACATCTGGCACAGATTTGGAGATTTAGATCCATTCTCCCAATAGAGGGATGCCATGAACAACTTTGACTTCCTCTCCCAAATACGTTCTGGACACAAAGGAGCAGATGCTTCAGGACGCGGAATTATGACAGAGGCTCCTGAACCACATGCAGGACACATGTGAGTCTCTCCCCGACAGTAGCCTCTAGCAAGTACAATTGGGTTTAAATCCAGAGACTTTCAGAGACAATATCACATAGTTTAAACAAGAAAATCTCAGGTTTGGAAGGAATAAATGGCCACAAGGGCTCCAGAACATTATCTCCATGGCAAATGCAGAAAGAAGGGAACAAAAGTCACCAGGGACATCTTCATATAATTAATGCATCAATGTAGAGTGATATTATTGACTTCAACTAGCACCAGTGAGATGTGCAGCTACAAAGAAATCTAAGGATGCAGTTAGATGCTTGGAGATATATTTTGATGTGCATCAAAGGGAAGGCATTTGCATTACAAGTATATATTTTATACTAAAAGAACAAATACTATTATAAAGAATGGTAATCAAAAAAGTACTTTAAAACTGAATTGCAGCTCACAAAAAATTTAAAATGTATCCTTTACCTATTAATCAGGAGTTCACAAAACTTATAGTGCCCTTTGTCTGCTGCAATTGTTAATGCAGTATCCCTTGAAGAAGGCACAGGTGGTGCATTGACATCTGCTCCTTTGTCAAGAAGAACTCTTCCAACTTCTGCATATCCACCAGAAGCTGCCTCCATAAGAGGTGTAAGGCCAGTCTATGCAAAGATAATGCAAATAAAAGCTTCTGATTATTTTGAAAATGCACGTGATGATCTTTCCACATTAGGAACAAGGTTGAATTTTTATTTAATGTTAATGCTTTTTATAACTTTGCATCACTATAAATATTCTTAGCTTTAATGACTGCTTCAAATAGGGAAATGGGTGGTAGTAGTAGAGGAATAAAAATGAACAACTCTACTGCAGACACCCAAGTTGATGTGAGAGGAGAATGATCTGCAAAGCAAGTTAAGCCTGTACATTCACTTATTTCAGAACAAACAGTGAAAGCTACTGTTTGCCTCCACATTCCATTTAAAAGCTTACATACTCTTGTCCATCTTTCTCTACTTTGGAGACCTAAAGGGGGACAAACACATTAGCAAGCATTTTAGAACCATTGTAAATAAACAGCACACAATACTCTCAAACTTAACTTTCTCTCACACAGCCCTGCCCTCGATGAAGCACAGGGAAGTACATACAAACACAACAAAACACAACACAAATATCTGTACCCAACACACCCCAGCACTGAGATCCTCAAAGGGACTGAGATGTTAGAAAGAATCCACCAAACTAAGTTTTTAATGGGATGAATCTTCTCCTTCAGTATAAAAGTCACCCTGCACCCATACTGAAAAAAACTACTGGTTCACTATGAATCAGAAAAACAAATAGTCTTTAGAGCTTTGTAGAGAAAGGGCCACAATATTGGCAAACATTGCTGCCGACTACATCCAAGGCTTAGCCTTCAATCACGAAGTTCCAAGCATAAATGTACAAGCAAACTTAAAAATAGGGGCACGTCCGTGGAATGCCATTAGAGTATTAAGACCCAGACTATGGAAACATTTAGAATCCAGAGTTAAAGAACTACCTAGTCATGGAGACATTTGGTTCTG
Source organism: Triturus cristatus (assembly GCF_964204655.1). Classification (NCBI taxonomy): domain Eukaryota; kingdom Metazoa; phylum Chordata; class Amphibia; order Caudata; family Salamandridae; genus Triturus; species Triturus cristatus. Next base: position 937,889,094 of record NC_140590.1, on the reverse strand, counting down.
GACACACCCCACCAGGAATCCATCTACCCATCCCTTCATGAAGATATGGGCTCAACAAGACCAAAATACAAGAATTAATCTTCCAATTTTGGACCAGAATTGGCAGACACTTGCTTGAATCAAATTAATTGTTGCATCTCAAGGCTTTGTAAATCATCTTCTTTTAAGAGTTTCAAAGCTTCCAAGACAAATAAAATGATTCAAGTTAGTGGTGGAAATTGTACAGCCATAGGAGGCAGAGGACTCAAGACCGATTAGTATGGAGAATGCTACTTTCCCTGTAACCATCTACTCAGAGTTTAGTGCGGTCGTTTCATCACATGCTTAGCATACTCCTGCCATCCAGTGTTGGCCTACGATGTCTGCAAGTTGTTTTTGTTCAAAGCAGTCTATTGAGTCACAAGATGTGGTTTGATTACTTTTTTGTGTGCACATTGAGCATGTTCACACACCAAGCTAAATTGTTTTTCGCACAGAGGGAGAGAGTTATGTATAAAGTGTTCACTTTAGGAAGTTAAGTTGAGCGTAATGTGCAGTGAAATACAGAAAGCAAGAAATCTGCAAAAGACAAAGTCCTCTGGGGAGGAGGGCAGGTGGATGTGAATCTAGAGCACTGCACACTATGAACAGATCCTTACAGGGTAACAAAATGGTTACTTATCAGTAGCAGCTGTTTTGCAGCTTGAAGAGTTTTCTGGATTCACATGCTGTGCACTATTCCGCTATCTAGTGGTTGGGTCCAGAATGGTCTCAGTTTCCTCTTTCTTAAAATTTTTATTTTTTTTACTCTCTCTCTCGTGGGCGTCGTGGTCCATCCCTAGTGTGAAGTCAGATGGCACACCAGAAGTTCCTATGCATGGTAGCCATCTTCGGATTATTTTTTACCCCTTCTTTTTGTGATTAAGGGAATTTACTTACTTTTCCTGGTTTAAGTATATGTTGTTTTCCTTACGTAATCTTCTCACCTGTTTGCAAGTCAGATGGCACACCAGAAGTTCCTATGCATGGTAGCCATCTTCTGATTATTTTTTTCCCCTTCTTTTTGTGATTAAGGGAATTTACTTACTTTTCCTGGTTTAAGAATATGTTGTTTTCCTTACGTAATCTTCTCACCTGTTTACTTTCCTCATCTCTGGGGAGGCTAGAGGGTCTGATGTGAATCCAGAAAAATCTTCAAGCTGCAAAACTACTCCTACAGGCAAGTAACCATTTTGTTTTGCAGCATGAATCCTTTTCTGGATTCACATGCTGTGCATTAGATTATTTTGCGGTTTTCCCCTGCTTGGGGATGGTAGAGGTGAGATGTGGAGGAATTTGTGAAGAGGTGTTTAAGTACTTTCTGCCCCACCTGTGCCTCCTTTGTCATTTGTATATCCACACAGTAATGCTTGGTAAAAGTATGTGAGCAGGCTCATGTAGCAGCTGCACATATACAGTCAATTGGTACATCCATTATAAAGGCTAGGGTTGCGCCCTTTTTGCTTGTTGAATGCGCTCTTGGGCGTGAACTTAATGCTTTTCCCCGCTGAGGAGAAGCACATTTGTACTGACTCCACAATCCAGCGTGCAATTGTTCCTTTTATAACGGGTGACCCTTTGCTGGACTTTGCGTAAGAGACGAAAAATTGATCACCTTTACTGAATTGTTTTGTCTCCTGCAGACTATCTAATAAGCTTCTTACATCCAGGGTATGTAGGCTTCTTTCCAGTCGTATTTGTGGGTTTTTAAAGAAAACTGCTAACTGAATGCTTTGATTCATGAGAAATTTGCTCACCGTCTTAGGTAGGAACTGGGCATTAGTTCTTAGGACTATCTTGTCCATGTGGACTTATAAGTATGGTTCCTTAATAGTTAATGCTTTTAGTTCACTTACTCTCGGTACTGATGTTATCGCTATTAAGGAGGCCGTTTTTATTGTGATATGCCGAAGATCTGCATTATGAATTGGTTCGAAAGGCTCTGTCATAAGCTGTGTCAGTACTGTGTTTATACACCACTTAGGGACTGGAGCCTTCCTTGGAGGTGTGATTCTTCTGGAATCTTTTGATGCCTGGTGATGTGAAAAAACCTTCACATGATGCTCCCCAGGTGTATGCTACAAAAGCCACCAGGTGCATCTTGACATTTAAATAGTTGATTGCACTGTCTAGCAAGTGGAAAAGATTTATTATCACAGTTTCCTGTGTAGATATTGAATCTAGGATATGGTTATCTTTACACCAAATGAGATACCTCTTCCACTTAGCTGCGTAGAATTGTCTTGTGGTTGGTTTTCTTGCCTCCTTTAGCATCTCCATTGTTCTTTGTGGTATACTTAGATGACAAAATTCTATGTACTCAGGCGCCAGGCTTCTAGGCTGAGTGTTGATGGTTCCAGGTGGAATACTTGACCTTTTTGCATTGTGAGGAGGTCTTTTTCTTCTTTTAATTTGATCATCTGTCCCTTGGACAGTTCGAGTAGGCATTAGTACCAGGTTTGTCTTGCCCACTGAGGGGCTATGAGGATTAGATTTGTTCCTGGTTGCCTGAATTTCTACAGTACCTTGTGTAGTAGGGGAAATCAGTGGAAAGGCATAGGCAAATGTCCCTGAGCAATTTACTGACGGGGCATTCCCTTCTGAAAGGTGGTGTTAAAACCTGGAGGCAAAGGATTGGCATGTCCTATTCTCTGCTGTTGCGAATAGGTCTATTGTTGGTGTCCCCTGAGTCAATCTTTTTTCTAGGCTCCTCTGTTTTATTTCCAATTTGTGTGATCTGCTGTTCGGTCTGCTGAGCCGATATGCTTCCGTGTTGTCTTTCCCTGGTAGATGGATTGTTTGCACACTGATCCTCCTTGGTATAGCCCATTGCCATATCACCTGAGCTAGTTTGCTTAGGATGAATCATTGTGTTCCTTCTTGTTTATTCAGGTAAAACGTTGTATTGTCTGTCTGGATCAATACTGTCCTACCTGCAATGTGTGCTTGGAAGGCTTTTAGTGCTAGAAACACTGATTTTATCTCTAGGAAGTTGATGTGTTTTGTGAAGTCAGAGTTGTTCCGTTGACCCCGTATTTTTAAGTTTCTTGTATGCGCTCCCCATCCTTTGTGAGATGCATCTGTTGTGATGGTCACTGAGGGAGTTGATGTTTTGAAAGGTCTGCCTAGTGTTATGTTCTTGGATGCCCACCATTGTGTCTCCTGTACCTTTTCGGTTACAACCACTAGATCATCCCAACTCCCAGAAGTTTGTGCTCAGTTGTTGCATAGTCATTCCTGTAGAGGGCGCATGTGCAGACGTGCATGGGTAATGAGAGGGATGTATGAGGCCATCATGCTTATTAATTTCACCACTGCCCTCCCTGTCAGAGACTGTTCCCTCTGGTAGAGGAGAGTTAGCTCCTCGATTGCTTGAATCCTCCTTTGGGTCAGGTACACCCATGCCACCTTGGCATTCAGGCTTGCCCCAATGAAGATCTTTTCCTGTTCCAGGTTTGGCAATGACTTCTTGAGATTTATGGATAAACCCAGCCTTTGCAGGGTTATTACCTTCTGAATGTGTCTGTGGCATTTTGTTTTTAGTTTGCTTTTACCAACCAGTAGTCTAGATAAGGATAGATGTGGATTCCGTTCCTTCTTAGGAATGCTGCCACTGCAGCTAAGCACTTTGTGAAAACTCCTGGTGCCGATTTTATTCCTAAAGGTAAGACTCCGAATTGGTAGCGTGTGCCTTTGTGCATGAATCCAAGGTACTTTTTGTGTCCTTGATTCATAGGCATGTGTGGATAGACATCTTTTAAGTCTATTGTTGCCTTGTAGTTCCCTTTTTGTAGGAGTGGCATTGCATCTTGTAGGGTTGTCATCCTGAAATGCAGTAAGAGAATTAATTTGTTTATGAATCTGAGATCCAATATTGGTCTCAATGTGAGATCTTGCTTTGGTTCCAAGAAGAAAGGGGAGTCATTTCCTTTGTTGCGCTACCTTGTTGGTACCTTCTCTATCGCCTGTTTTTGTAAGACTCCCTCTATCTATTCCTTTAATTTCAAACATTCTGTATTTTTTTTTAAACATTTTCTTCTTTGGGAGAGTTTGGCGGTGGTATGCTTGTTAGTTCCATACAATAGCCGTGGCACACCATGTTTAAAACCCCAATTGTCTGTGGTGATATTTTCCCATTCTTGTGATTAATGGGCTATTCTGCCTCCCACTGGTGTTGTGTGGAGGCTCATCTTTGCGTCCAAGTCACTTGGAGCCTATTCCTACCTCTCTGGAGGATTGTCCCCTGGCTCTTCCTCTGCCACGAAAGGGCTGCCTTGGCTACTGTTGTCATGATTGGTATCCAGACTGATGTCTTGACTGTTGTCCGCTGCCTTGTGTCTGCTGCTGCTGTTGTCCTGCAGAAAAAAAAACTTCCTGTGGGTTCTCGGACATTGCTTCCTCTGTATTGTAGAGCACCCATTTCTTTTGAAGTTTCGTTGTCTTTTTTGATTTGTTGTAAGGACTTCTCCACCTGGTGGTCAAACAAAGAATCTCCTGTGAAAGGCTTATTAGTTATAGTTGTTTGTACTTCTTGTTTAAAGCCTGAACCTCTGAGCCAGGCAAGTCTTCTGAGGGTAGTAGCTGTGCACATTTGTCTGCTGACTGTATCAGCTGCATCAAGGGCTGACTTTAGAAAGGCATTTGCGATGTTCTTCTCATCTTGGATAAAAGATTTTGCCCTCTTTTTGTCCTCTCCAGGGAGTTTATTCAATATTTCCGCGATATCGTCTCATTGTTGGTGACCATATCTGTTGAGGAGACCATTTGAATTTGTGATACGACATAGTGTTGCTGACTCTCTCTCCATCTCCCTACCCGCCATATCCAGTCTTAAACTTCCCCTTTCTGGGATGGACCTGTGGAAGGATGAGCGTTGCTCCTTCTCTTTGCTGTGGTGACAATGATGGAATCTGCCACAGTGTTCCCCTATATATATTTGGGATCTTTTGTGGAGGGTCTGCATTTTTTCTCGACCCCCGGTGTGACTCCTTTTGTTGGGGCTGGCTCCTTAAAGGCATCTTTACCCTGGTCCAGTATACTTGCTAGCATTGGGAGGTTTTGGCTACCTTTTGTGGATGGCATCAATGTCCCTAGAAGAAAGCAGGAGTCCCCTTTCTCCTCCTCAAAGGAGACCCTGAAAGTGCCAGCTGCTCTTTTGACCAGGATATTATAAAAGGCAATGTCATCGGGTGGAGAAGATACTGAGGAGTAGTTACAGACCACCTCTTCTGGACTATGTGTCGAGGTCGTTCCATTCCTCCTTTAAAGTCCCTGTTGCTTCCTCCTCTTCTGGGATGTTGAGTTCTTCTTCGACTTTCTCCTCGTGTGGTTCGGGGGTTGCAGGTGCCACAAGGACGTTTTTTTCCTCTATGGCACCTGAAGTCGAGGAAGGTCTTGAAGGAATTCGGAATTCGTTTAGTGTCTTGTCTAACTCCTTTTTTCGTTGAAGGAGAACCACCATATTTGCCTCAGCCTTCATTTCTTTTCCACCTCAAGGGCCCTTTCGACGTCTTTCATTGGGGATTTCTTCTTTCTTGGCGCAGTGGTTTCTGCCTCCAAAGGTTTGGTGTTATCCTTCGGGGCCTCTCAACCCGAGCTGGTCTGCGTTTGTTTCGACACTTTTCCCTCGTCAGTATCCCTGGTATGGGATCCGTGGGATTTTTTGGTCGCGGCTGACACTCGTGGTCGTCTTTTTTGACGCCTGGGCTGCCTTCTGCACCCTCTTTTTGAGGCCCTTGGTATCAGAGGGGTTTTTGCTACCTTTTCTCGTCTCTTTTCAGTGTTTCCTTGGTATTCGCATTTGCGGCGTGCCTTTTCTCTGCGTCTCCCATGAGGATTTTGACATTTGAGCCCCCGTGGGTGGACTCTGCAGCCTGTTCATCTTCGTCGCTTGAGAGGCCCAAGTCCTTCAGCCATACCAGTTGTTTCTAGCTGCTGTACATTGACGTGTGATGTTCCTCTCTTTGCTTTCGTCGGGCCTGGAGAGTCTTTGATACAAATATGGTGCAGGCCTCACAGTCCTTGTCCCTGTGGTCCCTTACTAGACTGAGGTTACAGACCTCGTGTGGATCGCGTTGTGCAAACTTGTGGTGGCAATTCAAACAAAACTTAAGAGGTTTTTTCCCCCATGACCACTACCTTGCCATATTCTCTGTCCAAGAGCATAGTGCGTTGTTCCAACGTAGTCCCCCCTGTGGGTTTCGTGGACGGAGGTCCCTATCCTCTTCAGATACCTTATCATTCATCGTTCTTTGGGTTTTTTGCCAAAAATTCAAATATTTTTGGTTATCTTCTCCAAAAATTCAGAGCCTCTACTCTTGCTTCCAGAAACAACGGCGGAAAAAAATCTGAAGATGGTTACCATGAACAGGAACTTTCGGGGCGCAGACTTGCGTCATAAGGGATGGACTTACCACCAAATGATGCTCGACAACGCCCACATAAAAAGAAAAAAAACGATAATTCCGGACCCAACCACTAGATGGCGGAATAATGCACAGCAGGCACATCCAGAAAAGGATTTGTGCTGCAAAAGCGATACCAAAGAGGACGAAGGACTGAGCGTTTGAGCAAATCAAACACTCACTCCCAGTCAACTGATCTGAGTTTAATCCATCATCATTCTTTAGCTCACTCCACCACCCCAGTTCAGACATGGCCATATGCAAATCAGTCTGACCCTGTGCCTCATGGGAACAGTCCAGCCCGAACTGCCAAGCAAAAGTAGCATTTCCAGTTTGAAGAATGCGGTGCTGTAGATACAAATGTTTAGTATAGAATGTAAAGTGTGTCGCTGATGTAGATGTCTGAAATAAGTTCCTTAACACAGTTAGGTCCACCACGGATGATAGACGTGCTAAGATGTCCACACTGTAGAGCTTGGTAAAGGTGTGTGGTGTAGACCAGGTGGCTAATTTACAAATATCCGCTAGTGCGATGTTTCCTAAGAAGGCCATGGTTGCTCCTTTCTTGGAGCAGTTTGAACTCTTTCCTTTATTAGAGCAGGTCAGAATACATTTGACTACCCACTTAGCTATAGCTGCCTTGGAGATGGTATGTTTTTTCTAAGGCTTTGCAAAGCAGACACAGGGCTAGTCCGATATATATGAAATGGCTTAGTCCTGTGAATGTAGTACATTAGAGCTCTTTGGACATCTAATGTGTAGAATACAAAAAAAAATGAGCGCTATGGTTTGGATAAGGTGGAAGAGCGAATCAACCTTAGGGAGGAACTTAGTATTGGTTCTATGAACAGCCTTGTCATTCTGAACCTGGATAAAAGGCTCTTGCAGGGGAGAACTTGCAGTTCACTAATTCATCCAAGTAATGCATTGGCCAATAGCAAGGCTACCTTACAGGAGAGGAACTGAAAGGGACACGAGTGCCTAGGTACACTGAGGTTTCACAAGAGAGCAGGAGGCACTCTAGAGGGTATCACACTCACGCTATCATCCATGCAGGCCTTAACAGGAATTCTGAGGCAGGAGGGGTGTTCCCTGTTCTACATGTATGTTACAACTGCAGCTAAGTGTAGGCAAGGCATGCACTCTGAAAGTGCAAAAGGTAGGCAATAACATCCTAAACACTAGGCTTTAGCGGGTCCAGATTTTTGGAAATGCAATGAAGAACAAATCTTTTCCATTCTGACCTGCAACAAGACCATAATCTGGGCGGACGGGCTTCCTTTAAGATAGACACACATTCCTGAGAAAAGTTGAAGTACCTGTATCCTAGAAAACTGTGTGCCAAACCACAAGGCTGAGCTGTCCGTGATCATGATGCCTCATTCGACCTTGCCCCTGCATGATGAAGTCCGGCCTAAGGGACATCTCAAGGAGGGTGGCATACCACAGCTGCCTAGTCCAGTTTGTGCTACTAGTATGAGGATTAGTGATGTTTGCCTGCGTTTCCTCACCACGTAGGGAAGCAGGTGGAAAAGCATAGGCTAATATACCTGACCAATTCATCCAAAAACATTGGCCAAGGATGGTGGGCTTGGGCATTTTGCATTTACTGGAATGGCAAACATGTCTATGTGTGTGGAGTGCCTGAGCAGTGGAAGTATCTGTAAAGGTCAATGGGGGGGGGGGGTACTTGTTGATGCGTCCTGTTCAGGGGGGGGGGGTGAGGGGTTGCAGGCCTGGTCCTGTAGGTAGTACATGGCAGTCATGTCTGTCTTGATGAGAACCACTTTGAACTGAAAGACATCTTAAAAGACATTCTTGGCAAAGTAGTTGATCTGTCAACCCTGTTGTTGAGAGGTTCATACTTCCTGGACAGTCAAAATGTTGGGATGCCTGCTCTCCAACCTGTGGGATAAGTGTCTGCGGTAATAGGCACTTCCAGTTTTGGATCTGCAAAAGGCTTGCCACGCAACAATTTGTTTTTGTTCCACCATTGCGGAGAGCGATGTGCTTTGGCCTGTATCAACATTAGGAGAGGCAGCAAATAAAACCTTGCATGAGGAAAAATGGCGATGCAGGATGCCATCATTCCTAGAAGGCTGCGACTGTTGATTGGAGCATGCTTTCCACGCGACTACATTCCATACCTAAACCTAGGAAGGGTTGAATGTGAAAAGCCTATGGGTAGGAATTGGTAGCATGTATGGTACAGCCCAGGCTGAGGAGCAGGGAAACAGTAATTTCAGTGACTGTTAGACACTGCAGCCCGATGCTGCTCTTGATCAGACAATGGTCGAAGTATGAAAAGACATGAATTCCCTTCTGTTGCAAATATGTAGCTGTGACTGCTAGGAACTTCGTAAACACCCTTTGAGCCAAGGTGACCCCCGAAAGGAAGTACCATGAACTTACTACAGTGCAAGGTACGGTCTGGAGCAGAGTGGATAAGGGTGTAGAAACAGGCACCCTAGAGATCGACCTCAGTCATGGAATCACCCTGCTGAAGGAGGGAGAGGACATTCTGTAGGGTTGCCATATGAAAATGTTGTGACTGAAAGTGACAGTTGAGGGGGCCCAGGTTGAGGATAGGCCTCAGAGTACTTTCCTTCTTTGGGTTAAGAAAGCAGAAAGTACACAGCACTCCCTTGGTGTTGCATGGACACCCTGTCTGGTCTGAGTGGCTGGAGATAGGGCAAATCACTGCTTGGAGGTGGCAGCTCCATAACGGAGGTCATCATTTCCCCTAAATCGGTTATCCTCATATTGGAGCCCCCCCCTCCCCACCCCCCCTGGTCTGGCTGCTTGTAAGCATGCTACTGCCTACTGTAAGAGCTGAAATGATTGGATAAAGTGGTCTTTTCTCCAACTCAGGGCTGCTGTTTACGACAGATGTCCATGTACAAAGTGGTCTACACAGCTCATATGAACTGTCTCTGTATTTTCTTTTCATTCTTTTTAATTTTATCTAGCATTTCATCAGCTTGGGGCCCGCAAAGATGCTCCCTGTTGAAACGCAGGTTGAGGAATTGCTACTGGACCACAGGCTTTAACCCGGAGATCTTAAGAAAAGAGAGAGGGACCCAAACACCAAAGGAGAAGTGTACCAGAATAGACCAAAGTCACAAAGTCACTTTATTTCTTGGGTCATGTGTCTGTTGTTTATGTATTGGTGATATAAGGTTACTATTGCGAGTGTGAATTTGTGGATGTACGTGTACCAAAGTTTTTTTTTTGTGACTTTGCTTTAACCCGGATATACAAAGCCAAGTGTGGCGTCTCAGTACGACGCTGGTATTGATGCCCCTAGAACCTGTGTCTGCGACATCCAACGTACTGCGGATGCTGGCAATGGAGAGGATGTTGTCTTCCAACACTATATCCTCCCACACACTTCCTGTACTTCTCTGGAAGGTGCTTAAGGAGAATCTCCTCCCACTGTGTCCTCTCAAAGCATGACAAGAGTGCCACCAAACTGGTTATACGCCATTGGGATCCTACTGTCATTCTCTTGCCCGCTGCATCTATCTTATTGGCCTCCTTGTCTGGAAGATAAGTCGGTGACCTGGACGGTGGTGCACTTGTGGGCGGTGTGCACCACACTACCAGAGAGTCATGTAGAACCTGCCCCTTAATATATGTTGGGTCGCTAGGAGAGGGTTTGAATTTCTTTTCCACCCATGGGGTGACTACCCTAGCCATGTCAGAAGTAGATTTTAGCAAGCACTTCAACATGAGGAGGAACTGAACAGTACCCTCAGATTTGGAAAGCATCTCTAGAATAACCAAACAAGTTAGTTACTTGTAAAAATGGTTTTGCAGCCTCAAGCTCTTCTAGGTTCACATGCTATGCATATTCCGCCATCTAGTAGAGCTGGAAAGGCCTACTTGTATTAACTTTTTTTCCTCCTCTCCTCTTGGACATGGGTGTATCTGGTGGAATGAGATCCCACACTACTAGGCAATTAAACCCCTTGTGTGGCAAGCCTTCTGATTTTTTACTGCTAGCGATTGTGTATGAAATACTTTTAGCTGTATTGCATTATTTGTAAACTGTTTGTGTTTCTGCACTGCAATGCTGCTTTTTTCTAAATGTTCTCCAACTGAGTGAGTGTCGTACCTGGTCGCTTGTGTTGAGAGGGGTCTCCTGTCGCCAGTCCTGTTTTCCGTCGCCGGGATCTTCGCGCTGAGCCTGCCTGCCTGTGTCCGGGTCTCCCTCCCGCTGCCGCGCTACAACACCTGCAGAACCGGCAGGGAGGGGGACTACTGTTCCCAGCAGCACCTGGTGGGGCAGGGCGGAAGTGCACGCCCATTGAACGCGCCTGGAGGCGCTACAAATTGGAGCACGCCCCCCGCGTCGCGGGATGCGCGCGGGCGTCGCCGGGCTGAGCCCGGGCAGAGGGCGGGCCGTCTGTGGCCGTCCGGGGCCGGAAGAGGCCGGGCCGGGCCAAATCGCTCATCCTGCTCCCTCTCCTACCAGACACTGTCCCGTAAGGCAAGTACAAAATCGCTGCTACGGGATTTGGGACACTGAGACTGTTGCTGCGGATGTCGATTCACTGGGTGTATTCACTGTACTCTGTTGACCGCTCTTTGCTATCAAAAGTCCCGCATTTACCCCGCCTCATACATTGGTTGGAGGCAGTGGTGAGAGATCTACGTTGTGTCCTGCACTACACCTTCGGTGCCCATTAAACTTATAGTTGGCCCGTCCCGTCCCTTATTCTATCGCCATGGTAAAGAGCAAGAACCCTCAGGTTAGGGCGGAGGGAGGGGTTAAGGGGACCCTGGACGCCTTTATCGTAAGAGCAGAGTCCCTACTTGCCCACGAAATCACACTGACGGAAAAGCGGCTTTCCCTGGACGCTTTAATAGCCAAGAAACGTTCCTCGCTGGGAAACTTAGCCCTCAGTGTAACGCCGGGAGGAACTCTCCCTGACCCTTTGCAGGTGGCGGACCCTAGCCCACGGGGGCCCCAAGATCTAGAAAGCTCGTCTGCCATAATTATTTCCCCGACTGCCAGGGTGCCGCAAGCTGCTGGATCTCAACACCCTGAAACTGTATCAGGAGAAGCAGAAAGGGGGGGGCCAAATGCACTTTCGCCAGCAGTAGTCACTGAATCCATACAATCACCCACCAGGGAAGTGGTAACTCGATCGAAAAGATCCCAATTACAGCCAGGCCCAGTAACCATAGGAGGGATGCATACCCCTAATCCCGCGAGTAAGCCTAGTCGCAGAGGACCAACCAAGACCACCAAGAACCCTGAGTGCTCTAAATGCCCAACTTGTAAAACCATAATTGGCTCGACAGGGCTAAACGAAGCCACCATAGCACTGGAAGGAAAATTGGAACAGCTATTAGCCCAACATCTAGGCCCGGCATTATTAGCACTTTCCAGTTTGGAACGCACAATAAGGAGGCTGGTGGAATTATACTCTGTAAAGCCAGATGGGATCCCCCCACAGAGGTGGCAAGAGGGTGGAGGGAATGAAGAAGAGTCACACAGGGCTGCCTGTGACAAAACGGTTACCTTTAATAACGATCCTGAACCCAGTAACTGCAGGGAAGCCACCTTAGTACAAGCACATATTGGCAATAAGAACCCGGGACAAAAACCTAAGGGTAATACACGCACCCCCCCCGACCCAAACACCGCCCCCTGTGGTCTAAATGAGAATGTAGTCCGGCCCAACACTAGCAACAACACTGCTTGCGCACAGAATACCCCAGGCCTCCCGATTCTTGATTTACCCCCTGCATCCAGTCCCTACACGTTAGTGTTAGTAGGTGTCCCAGGCCTTAACAAAGATGTCGAGGAATCAACTAGCACCCTGATAAATAAGACCGTACACTGGGTGCGTAACAAACCACACGGGATGAGGCTCGGACACAGGCACATCTTAATGGCTAGGAGGGTGGCTTGGATCGGGAATAGCGCAAAAAGTTTCTCAGGTGACTGCATCATAGTTAATTTTAGACACCCCGAGATGGTGAGAGAATTACTTGACAACCGACACATGTACGGGGACTTAGAGTCATCTATATCGATGCTACCCTTGCACTTTTTTTATAGGAATAACATACCAGACATTGGGCAAGGATGGCGGGGGCCTTGGCGCCCCAAAAATCGGAGGGAGGTGGCACCTGTATTTGACACAAATAGATTTGCACCGCTCTCTTGTCCCTCTGCATTGGACGAACAGGACTGACTGTTGGAATTAGGGAGTATGGAGCCTGAGCAGGTTTATCCTACCTTGGTCAATATCGTAGATGCCATAGGGATCCCGGAGCAAGAGGTAGTAGCCGCCCCTGGTGTAGAGCAAGGGACGGAAACGGAAGACAGGCCGCTAATACCACACGGTCTGGACAAAAGCCCCTCCCTAAGAACGATGCTTAGTGAGACCAGGGGTTTAGCTCCAAACTACAGGGACTTGGGGATCATCTCCTGGAACATTTCAGGACTCGCCACCAAGATCCATAACACTGAATGGCTAGCATTTATAACAAACTTTCAAATCATTTGCCTACAGGAAACATGGGAAACCAACAAAACTGTCCCATTCCTGGAAGGATATAAAATGTTTTTTGTACCAGCCTCGAAATCTAACATGGGAAGAGCCAAAGGCGGTTTAATCACGTATGTAGCATTGTCATTGCAGGGGAAATGGCAAGATCTGGGGTGGGACTCCGCCTGCCTTCAGGGCATAAAATACTCATTGGTGGGACAAAAGCTGATTTTTATAAATTTTTATAATGCGGGACAATCATTAATAAACCTGATGGAATTAGAGGAAAGATTGGCCACCCTTCAGAACTCAGGGGACGAGGGCTATCAACTAATTCTCATGGGTGACTTTAACTGCCACCAGTGCCCACACTTGAAATGGGAGGGCGGCACTTGGGATAATTGCCCCTCTATTAAGGGTTGGCACTTGGAGCATTCCAGAGAGGGTTTTTCCTTGAGTACAATATTGAGTGAGTTCGCCCTAACCCACACAATGGATCTGATTGATCGGGGGAACTCTGCTGATATAGCCCCTTCCTTTAAAGGAAGAGGCTGTAATTCAATAATAGACTACATTTTCATTCCCACTGTCTTAATACCCAGTATAGGCAAGTTTATGATAGTACCCAGCGTGTTTAGCGATCATAACCCCTTGGTCATGCTTCTAGCGGACATCCTCCCAGGCACCAAAATAGACAGAAGGACCACCACGGGCGTATTCAAGGCAAAGGATCAAGGAAGAAGAATCAAATGGGAAAACATCGATGGAGAACAACTCCATAAAGCCCTCCTTGCCAATGCCGAGAATCACCTGTGGAGATGTTTAGATCCCACTGTTGAGGGGATGGATTTGATTGCAGCGTTCGAGGGCACCGCACAACATATAGACACCCTCTTAAGAAGTAAACCAAGGTCCCAGGTAGATTGCTGCCCTAGATGGTTCGATAAAAACTGCTCTAGAACCCATAGGGACCTAAAAAAGGCACTATCATCCGCCCCTAGGAATAGAGGAGAGATTGCAGCGTGTAGGGCCCGGTACAAAAAGGCAACGAAGTTGCGAAAAATATCCTTACAAACAGAGGCATGGGAATCCCTGAAAGAGGCTGCAGAGCTCCATGACATGACCAGTTTCTGGAGGATTATAAACGCCCCATGTTTTCAACCCCCAAACAAGCACCAGGTGGCTTCCCATATTTTGCCTGATGAATGGATGGCGCATTTTAGTGGCCTATACAACCGTGGTGAGTCGGAGGAGTTGCCAAATATCGGCATAGAATCACTTGGTGACGATTGGTCTCACTTCACGGTCGAGGAGGTCACACTGGGAATTGAGTGCCTGGTGATGAGGAAGGCCCCAGGCCCAGACGGGATACCCCCCGACCTTTTTAAAAGCCAGGTAGATCTCTGGGCCCCGGTATTGACTAGGGTGCTGAACACAGCCACTGAAGTAGGCATGCCCAGATCCTGGTCCACTGCTACGATCGTACCCATATTCAAAAAGGGCAACAAAAACGATCCACAGTGTTATCGCCCAATTTCCCTTATTGATGTCTCGGCAAAAATTTTAGGAAGAGCTGTTTTAAATCGTCTGTTGACTTGGGCCGATGAAAATAACATTATCACGGATGTGCAATACGGGTTCAGAAACGGGCGCTCCACTACTGATCAGTGCCTTAACCTGTACCTCCTGACAGCGAAGTACACTGTGGCCAGGGAAGGCACCGTTTACCTGGCTTTTATGGATCTCTCAGCAGCATTCGACTGCGTGAACAGAAGACGACTGTGGGAGATCTTGGTTGTGATGGGTGTCGAACCTGGCCTGATTCATATCCTACAAACACTCCATTTAAACACCACGGCACGAGTCAGATTTGGTGAGAGAGGGGAAGTGACAGAGGACTTTGGGTGCAGTGGAGGGGTGAGACAGGGGTGTATCCTCGCCCCTTTTTTGTTCACGCTCTATATTAATGGTCTTGACAAAGCACTTAGAGAGCTGGAGGCCGATTGTCCCTGCATTGGGAGGAGAAGTATACCAGTCCACCTTTATGCAGATGACGCGGTACTCCTGGCACGCACAGGAAGGAGCCTGCAGACCCTCATCAGCGGCTTTGTACGTTTCATGGCAGATTTAGACTTAGTTCCCAATCTATCAAAGTCTTATGTCATGGAAGCGGGAAAAACGCCTCTAAGGAATTACACCTTCTCCATAGGCACCCACAAACTTGAGAAGGTAAAAACCTTTAACTATTTGGGGATTATGTTCGATAAGGACCTCTCTTTTAAACCCCTTGCAAAACACAAATGTAGTCAACACCCGAGCGCAGCGGGGTCAATCATGAGCTATGCAAGTAGATTGGGTCGGTGGTCGCCCAAAGAAATAGTAACGCTATATAGGTCAGTTTGCTGTGCCAAGACCTTGTATGGGAGCGAGCTGTGGGGTTTTATAGATCCAAGCAAAATCCAAGTGGAAGAAAACAAGTTCTTAAGGAGATTATTGCAAGTGCCCCAATGTATCCCCTCATACATCGCCCACGAGGAATTGGGCATTCCTCACCTTGGTGACAGGATACAGCTCAATCCGTTAATTTGCTGGATCAAGATCTGGACAAACCCCGAGGCACTGTTAACCAGACAAATCTTGGAGGATTGCATGAGGGGGGATAAGGGCCTGCTAATACCTTGGCTCAAGTACGTCAGGGAGGCACTAGATACACTGGGCCACGCATCCTTTTTCAACAATCCCTCCACACTGGCCAAGAATGACCTGGTTCTCACCAAGGCTGACCACCAACGACATATAGCCAGGGCAAGAGAGGAAATAGAAGGCCGAAAACATAGTGTCCGTGACTATCAGCTCACAAAAACCTCCGTGGGGATGGAAGCCTACCTGTCTAACACATACAACAAACAGGATAGATTCCTGATGACTAGATTCAGGTTAAATCTTGTGCATCACATTTTGTCAGTCCCCGCTGGCTTTGTGAGCGATGTTAGGACAAAAGGGTGCTGCGGCTGCGATCTGCGATCTCCGCAGGACACCCTACACTTCGTCCTTCTTTGTCCCTTTTATGCACTACCAAGGTCCCGGTTTTTAAAAACAGTCTTAAAACGAGCCAAAATTAGACAGGCCAAAGTGGCCCTTTTGTTCCTTAAAATGTCGACTGACCCCTTTGTCTTATTTAGCACTGTGCACTTTTTGAGACTTGCAGTCAAATTAAGATTGACCAAAGGAGAGGCCCAATGAAGCAGATAATGGACAATTTGTCTGGGAATGATTTGATATACACAGACATATTTTATCCCCTTTCATGTAAGACTGTCGCACATAAAGGCTTTCTGCATTGGATTGTCCGTTTTTTAACTTGTTTTTATATAGGGATTTTATATCATTGATTTTACTGGAAATGTATATAATTGACCCATATCATTTTTATTGGAGTCTAATATTGTTGTATGAATTGTATCTTTTATGGATATCTTGTCTTTTATCCGAATAAAGATTATTGGCCTTGAGTGAGTGTAAAATGCTGAAGCAGTATTCTTGGACTGGATCGGGCATATTATTTGAAGTCAATGGCAATTTTTTGTCAAGGATTCCTGATATTTTAGCCCCCTCTGCCTCCTTCATGAGTTATTGTTGCTTTAGGATGTAGATATTGATCTTGCAATGTATTTATTATATACTATCTTTGTGATAGTGTATGTGTGACAGTGTGCACACTTAACCCCCCTACTCTCAATGGATGTTTGGCAGTAAGTGCCCTGATCCAACAGCACAGTATGCAGAGAGCGTCTATATTTCATGAATTTTCATTTTGGCTGTAGGGGAGGAGTACATTTATATGGACATTTACCCTTCATAGAAGTAGACAGTGGGAGTGAGTGAATGAGTGTGTATGTTTTTATGTATGTGGCAGTAGCCACTCAGTAGTTATAGCTTGGATTTTCAGATATAGGAATTACTTTGATTTTTACTCGCTAATAACTTTGCTCCCATGTCACAAATCTCCACAAATATTTTCAAACCTATTGCTTTTTCTACATTGGTGGAGGGTGGAAAGTTTTGCTGTGATTGGTCAAGGGGGGGCAAAGATAAAAGAGGGGGGCGGGTGGTTCCCAAAATGCATTTGTGCACCAATAGATTTTTCCATAGACTTTTCATGCCCGCGTAGCGGCCAAACCTAGTCAGATTTCCAGTAAATTTGGCAGGATTGTAGATAATGGTGTGCAGATTCTCCTTTTCGGCATTACAGGTAAGTAAGGCATTTAAACTTAGCAAAATCTGTTGTCGCAGTAGTTTAGTGAAATTTTGCAGTATTTCATGAAACTACAGCAGTACTTAGTGATGACAAGGCATTATTTGATAGGCTAATGGCTGCCTATGCAAAAGGGAAAGGTAGCCTTGTAGTTTTAAGGCCACTTTCTTAGTGTTCTGGGTTAGTGCCTTCGATACAAGAATTAGGTTTAAGAATTTTTTCCACCTATTACCACTCAAAGTGGTAATAGGTAGGGCAAATAATTTATGAGTTTCTAGATAGTTAAACAAATGTACTGAGTACCACTAAGATTCCTAGGAAGTACCAGGATACAAAACAAAATATATATATATATTAAATACACTGTACCTCACTATATTTTACTAATATAGTATACAACAGTGTATTTTTAATTTGCATTTAATTATTTATGTAAAAGCCACTCTACAGAACTCTACTACACTGTATGATACTCTCCAGGACTCTACTGCACTCTATCCCTGTACAACTCTGTACTCCACTCTATGCCTGTACACTTCACTGTACAACACTCTACGAGACATTCCAACAGTCTGACACAGCACTCCACTCTACTGTATGAGATGCCACTTCAGTTTGACACTTCACTCAACTTTATGCTACACCACTTCATTCTAAAATTATTTAATTATTTAATTCTATTATACTTCACTCCACTGCATTTCACTTCACTCAACACCACTGTAGGACATTCTGCTCAATTGTAAGACACCCTACTCTTTACAACTGCACTCTACAAGACTACTCCACTCTATGCCCATCAACTCTGCGCCATTATATTACACTACTGAACACACCACTCCACTGTACAACATGACACTCTAATATACGACAGCACTCCACTGTACAACACTGCACCAGAGTCCACTGTATGACACACCGCTCTCCGACACTCCACTACACAACACTACAGTGTACAAGACTCCGCGCCACTCCACTGTACGACACTCTACTCTATGACACTGAACTATATAACACTGTACTCCACTCTATGCCACTACATTGTACAACACTACTTCACTGTATGCTGCTGTACAACACTCTATACACCGAAACTCCACGATAGCGCAGTCAACAATACTCCACTCTACGACATGCCACTCTATGCCAAAACACATCAGACCACTCTACTGTATAACACTTTACTCCACTGTAAGCTACACCACTCCACTCCACTGTGCAACACTCCACTCTACAACATTACACTCTACCACACTGTCCTCCCACTATACTCTATGACACTCCACTTAACACTCAACTAGATGACACTTGACGCTACCATTTGCAACACATTTTTAATAAAAAATAAAAAGCATTTACATTCAATGAAAAAAATAACAATTAAGGTTAAGTTACAGTCAGGAATAACTTTATTTATTCTTTCTATTCAAACTTAAACTATACCAACATTAGAAATTCACAAGTTATAGTTCTAACTCAAATAACTAAGTCGCACACCTCCATACACAGTCATCGCCTCACTCGCCACACTACATTAACTATAACTCACACTTTTCTGATGTTGCTGGTAGCCAGCCAATCAGAGTGCTCACGCATTCGGGAGCATATTGGCACAGGGGGAAAAAACCTGCCCGGGCCAATCAATGTTCTATTTTTAAATTGGTACTCCTGTGAGACTCGAGAGAGCATCGAAGACCCAACCGTCCTAATATAAAAATATTTTTGAAGCTTAATTTTTCAATAACAGCTGAATGTATTTAAACCAAATCCCAAAAAGCACAATTTGCAGACCAAGATCTAGCTTCCTGACAATTTGGTGTACTTCTCTTCAGCAAATTTGCTGTAGTGCTTCTTGAAGAAGTCTATGGAAAATGCATGGGAATTTTGTGTTTTGGGGGCCCCCTTTTCCCTTGGGCCACACTTGACAGATCACCCGGAAACTAACTTTCCATGCACAAAGTAGTCTTAAAGTAGCACATTTTCTGAAAGGCACGTGGAGATTCATCTAACTGAGCCAAAGTTATTAGAAACATAAAAAAAGCATTTCCTATGGAAGCCAACTATACCATACCCCACATAAAGGAAAGCACTTTAATATTGTCACACAATGATGTTTGCAGCCTACTATCAAAAGGCAAACTACACAAGTAAAAGAAATGTGAAGGAAAATGCTACTTACTCAGTATGCATCTGTTCTTGGCATGTAGAGCTGTAGAGTCACATGCTGTGCATAGCTCGCCATCTGGTGTTGGGTCTGGATGTTTGCATTTTGTTTTTCTTCGAAGAAGTCTTTCCAGTCACGAGGTAGTTGGTGGCTCCTTTTGGCGATAGTGCGCATGGGCATCAACTCCATTGTTAGATTGTTTGCCACAGAGGGTGATAACGGGCGTTAGTAAGAGTAGTAATAGATGTCCATGTATATATGTATCTCAGTAAGATGTAATTGCAACAGGTATAGGTACCCGCGGAGGTGGGTGCGCGCATGTAACTCTACAGCTCTACATGCCAAGAACAGATGCATACTGGGTAAGTAGCATTTTTCGTTAGAGGCATGTGAGCTGTAGATCAAATGCTGTGCATAGACTAAAAAGCAGTTATCTCCCAAAGCGGTGGCTAACCTGTAGCTGTTGCAGTTGTTTGAAATAGTGTACGTAAAACTGCTTGTCCCACACTAGCTTGCTGTGTTGCTAACACATCAACACAATAGTGTTTTGTGAATGTGTGAGGTGTAGACCATGTTGCAGCTTTGCAGATACCATCTATGGGTATGTTTCCTAACAATGCCATAGAAGCCCCTAGTTTGTGAGTGGAGTGCCCTCTAGGGGGAATTGTTAAAGGTCTTTTGCATAATATATTTGAATGCACTTGACTATCCACCTTGCAATGCCCGATTTTGATACTGGATTGCCTTTATGTGGCAGAGCAAAAGCGACAAATAGATGTTTTATGGAAGGGTTTTGTTCTTTCTATATAGTATAGAATCGCTCTTTTCACATCTAAAGTGTGTAAAACACGTTCTGCCACAGAATCTGGTTGAGGGAAGAACACAAGCAACTCAACAGATTGGTTGATATGAAAAGCAGAAATCACCATTGGTAGAAATTTTGGGTTGGTCCGGAGAACCACTTGCCTGAAGCTCACCCACTCTCCTCAGATATGCGATAGCTATGAGGAAAGCTACCTTCCAAGTAAGAAGGCAAATGCTACTTACCAGTATGCATCTGTTCTTGGCATGTAGAGCTGCAGATCTACACACTGTGCATAGAACGCCATCTGGTGTTGGGCCCGGATGTTGCAGTTGTTTTTCTCTTGGAAAGTCTTTGGAAGTCACGAGGTATGTGACTCCTCCTTTGGATCGTATTGCACATGGGCTTCGGCTCCATCCTCAGATTGTTTTCGCCAGCAGGAAAATGATGGAGCATAGTAATAAACAGTGAAGATACCCATGTATGTTGTATCTACATAAGATATACTGGAACAGATAAAGGTATCTGAGGAGGCGGGTGGGCGTGGGTAGATCTGCAGCTCTACATGCCAAGAACAGATGCATACTGGTAAGTAGCATTTGCCGTTCGAGGCA
Source organism: Triturus cristatus (assembly GCF_964204655.1). Classification (NCBI taxonomy): domain Eukaryota; kingdom Metazoa; phylum Chordata; class Amphibia; order Caudata; family Salamandridae; genus Triturus; species Triturus cristatus. Next base: position 937,868,331 of record NC_140590.1, on the reverse strand, counting down.
TATGAGCTGCAGATTACACACTGTGCATAGATTGTATAGCAGTACTCATCCCTAGCGGCGACCACCAGTATCTGTTGCAGTGGTTTGAAACAATGTTTTGAGTACAGCCTGGCCCACACTAGCTTGTTGCTTAGCCTGCACATCTACACAATAGTGTTTAGTGAAAGTGTGCGGTGTTGAACATGTAGCTGCTTGGCAGATATCATCTAAGGGGATGTTCCCTAAGAATGCCATGGAAGCCCCTATCTTACGTGTAGAGTGGGCTTTAGGGGGAACAGATAGCGTTCGTTTTGCTTTGTGGTAGCAAATCTGAATGCATTTGACAATCCACCTAGCTATCCCAGATTTGGAGATGGGGTTGCCTTTATGTGGTGGTGAGAAGGAAACAAACAGTTGTTTGGTTTTACGAAAGGGTTGTGTTCTCTCGATGTAGTAGAGTAAGGTTCGTTTGACATCTAATGTGTGGAGAGCTCTTTCTGCAACGGTTTGTGGTTGCGAGAAGAATACAGGTAGCTCCACAGATTGGTTTAGGTGAAAAGGAGAAATGACTTTAGGGAGGAATTTTGGATTGGTACGGAGAACAACCTTGTTATGGTGCATTTGCAGAAAAGGTTCTCGAATGGTGAGTGCTTGTATTTCACTGACCCGTCTGAGGGAAGTGATGGCTACAAGAAAGGCAGTTTTCCATGTTAGGAATTGAAGTTCATATTTGTGTAGAGGTTCAAAGGGTGGCCCCATTAGTCTAGTGAGAACGATATTTAGGTTCCACACAGGTGAGGGTGGCACTCTGGGGGGAATTATTCTTTTGAGGCCTTCCATGAAGGCTTTTATGGCAGGTACTCCAAAAAGTGATAGATGTTGCCTGTTTTGCAGGTAAGCTGCTATGTCTGCAAGGTGCAGTCTAACAGATGTGTAGGCTAGGTTGCATATTTGGAGGTGTGGTAAATAGCCTATGATGTGTTGAAGGGACACATCTAGGGGATCAAAGTTATTGTTGTGGCAATAGACCACAAAACGTTTCCACTTGGCTGCGTAGCAAGCTCTAGTGGTAGCTCGCCTAGCTTCTCTAATGACATTCATACAGTCAGGAGAAAGATTCAGATAACCGAATTCTAGGATTTCAGGAGCCAGATCGCAAGGTTGAGCTGAGCTGGGTCCGGGTGTCTGATCGCTCCATGGTTCTGGGTTAAGAGGCTTGGAGAGATGTGTAACTTTTGGTGCGGTACTACAGATAGTTCCAGCAGTGTGGTGTACCACGGTTGTCTGGCCCACGTTGGAGCTTCTAGGATGAGAGTGAGGGAGTGTTGTTGTAGTTTGCGCACCACTAAGGGAATAAGTGTGAGAGGCGGAAAAGCGTACGCAAATCTGCCTGACCAGTTCATCCATATCGCTTTACCTCTGGACAATGGGTGTGGATATCTGGCGGCGAAGCTTAGGCATTTGGCATTTTCGTGGGTGGCGAAGAGGTCTATCTGTGGATGCCCCCACATTTGAAAGTACGGGTGAAGAACTTGTGGATGGAGTTCCCACTCGTGGATTTGTTGTGTTTGTCTGCTCAGCAGATCTTGCTATAGTGTTCTGGACTCCTGGGACATGTTGGGCTAGGAGGAAGATTTTTTGGGGTATGGCCCATCTCCATATGCTCTGTGCTAGTTGAGAGAGCTGCAGAGAGTGTGTGCCGCCTTGTTTTTGTAAATAGTACATATCTGTCATGTTGTCTGTGCGGACTAGGACGGCCTTGCCTGATGTGTGTCTGAAATGCCTTTAGTGCTAAGCATATTGCTAGTAGCTCCAGATAGCTGATGAGGAGCAACTTTTGCTGAGGTGTCCACCTGCCCTGCATGGGTTGATGTAGTAGGTGAGCTCCCCAGCCGGAGAGCAATGCGTCCGCTGTCAGTACTATCTGAGGAACAGGGTCCAGGAACGGTCGCCCTTCGGAAAGGTTTTTGGTGGTCCACCACTGCAGAGAGCGATGTGCACGACCGTCTACCAACACCAGATCTGTCAGTTGACCCTGGGCCTGGTTCCATTGGCGCGCTAAGCATTCTTGGAGAGGACGCATCTGGAGTCTTGCATGAGGTACTATGAATATGCAGGAGGCCATCATTCCTATGAGTTGCATGAACACTCGAGCTGCAAGAGAGTGTTCTGGCTGAAATTTGGCGCGTAGGGCCTGAATGTTTGCTATCCTGGCAGGAATGGGGTAGGCTAGCGCTCGAGGTGTCTATCGTGGCACCTAGGTATTGGTTTATGTGGGACAGTTGCAGATGGGACTTCGTGTGGTTTACTGTGAAACCCAGTTGGTGAAGTAGGTGTATAGTTGCATGAGTGTGTTGTACACACTGGTGGTATGAGCTGGCTTTTATTAGCCAGTCGTCCAGGTATGGGAAGACGTGTATGTGTTGTCTTCGCAGATGTGCTGCCACGACCACTAGGCACTTGGTAAATACTCGCGGTGCTGTGGTGACTCCGAATTGGAGCACTTTGAATTTATAGTGTTGACCGTCCACTACAAATCTGAGATGATTTCTGTGAGGTGTGTGAACGGGAATGTGGAAATAGGCGTCCTTGAGGTCTAGGGTGGCAAGGAAGTCGTTTTGGAAGAGCAGGGGAAGTACCTGCTGAAGTGTGACCATGTGGAAATGGTCTGAATGTATATAGTGATTTAGGGGTCTGAGGTCCAGGATGGGCCTTAGAGTGTCGTCCCTTTTTGGTATGAGGAAATATAGGGAGTAAACTCCCATATTTTGTTGTTGGGTAGGAACTGGCTCTATCGCACTCTTTTGTAGGAGGGAGATTACCTCCTGCTTGAGAAGTGACGAATGTTCCTGTGACATTGGGCGGTGTTTTGGTGGAATGTTTGGGGGGGGGGGGGGATTGATTTTAGTTCGAGGCAATAGCCTGACCGAATTATTTGTGTCACCCATTTGTCTGAGGTGATAGTAGCCCAGACATGAAGGAAATTTTGTAGTCTGCCCCCAACTGGAGTGGGATGGTCTGGGGGGAGTGAAGGGAAGTCATTGGGTAGGAGAGGAGGCAGAGCGGGAGGTATTCGTTTTGCCTCTGCCTTTGTTGTTACCCCTGTAGCCACCTCTCTGGTAACCCCTAGTGAAGGTGGATTGTGTAGGGGCTTTATATGACATAGAAGCGCTGCCGGAGGAGTAGCCTCTAGATGTGCTTCGAAAGGAAGAACGGCGAAAGGAGCGTCTAGGAGGGTGTGACTGTAAAGCTCCCATAGATTTTGCCGTATCGGTGTCTTTCTTCATCCTCAAGGGCTACGTCTACGTTTGGGCCAAAGAGATGTTCTTGGTCAAAGGGGTGGTTATGGATGGAAGCCTCTACCTCTGGTTTAAAACCGGAAATGCGCAGCCAGGCATGCCTACGGAGGAGGACGCTGGTCTTAATTGCCCTAGAGGTGGTGTCGGCAACATCAAGGGCACAGCGTATGGAGGTGTCGGTGATGGTTTTTTCCTCCTGGATGAGCTCCTTGGCTCTATTCTTGTACTTGTCAGGGAGGTGCTGCATAATTGCTTCTAGCTCATCATAATGCGCCCTGTCGTATCGTGCTAAAAGCGCTTGTGTGTTCGCAATGCGCCATATGTTGGCCGCCTGAGATGCTGTTCGCTTGCCAGAGGCATCTAGGAGTTTGGACTCTTTATCAGGTGGTGGTGACTTGCCTGATGCCTGGGAGTTTGCACGTTTCCTTGCAGTGGAGACTACGAGGGAGTCTAGTGGTGCGGGCCCGCTGATGTAGGTGGGGTCTGTAGGGGCGGCCTTATATTTCTTTTCGATACGGGGGTTGATGACCTTGGCTCTGACCGGGTCTTTAAAGACCTCTGGCGCGTGTTTGATAACACCTTTAAGCATGGGCAGAATGGAAGTGGCCCTGTGGGTGGTATCAAAAGTGTCTAGGAGGAAGTCCTCCTCCACAGGGTCTGTATGGAGATCAACTCCGTGGTAGTATGCAGCCCTATGTAGCAGCTGGTTAAACCCCATAGTGTCTTCTGGGAGGGGGGGGTCTTGAAGGGTAAATGTCGTCCTGCGGGATGTTAGGGACGTCTGGGATGTTGTAGTCGTCCCATGGGTCTGGGGAGCCTGTAGGAGTGGGGTCTCCAGTGGGTTGGTCATGGGGCCCCTCCCCAATGTCTTCATAGACCGTCATCATCCTCATCTGGAGAGGGTGTGGGGGAATAATGAGGTAGGGGAGGCGGAGGAGATGGAGGAGGTGGAGGAGGCGGTGAGGGTAGTCTCAACGGGGAGGTACCACAGCCGCTTTTCTTTGGAGGTGGAGCCGGGGAATGCTTGTCCAGCGGCCTCTTTTTGATGCTGACCATCAAATGTCCAGTTTTAGGGTCTTGAGTAAGAGTTTTTTGGAGTGGATCGGGCCGACACAGTTCCTCTGTGAGCGGTCGATCCGTCGGTGCCGAAGGGGTCGGAGCCGGTGTTTTTTTAGTCTTGGAATCATCAGTTCGTTGTTTTGAACTGTGCGGTTTAGACATGTCCGGTTGTTTCCTTGGTTCCGAGATGGCTTTCGGCTTCGAGGTGTGGGTGTCGATGGGTTTTGGCTTTCCTGCTCGGTTCCGAAGATGGCGTCGATACAGAGGAGCTAGTGGCTGTCTTCGGCGCCGAGTGTTTCGGTGTGGAAGTCGGCGCGGAGGAATCCATTTTCTTTTTCGGTGCGGAGTGTTTTTCGGCACCGACGACAGGCTGGCTCGAGCCAGAGCTGCCAGAAGGCTTGATGGGCTTCCTTACCGGGCCCAAAAGCGAGGTATGGGAAGCAGTGTCTTTGGTTGTGCCTAGGCCCGTGGGCGAAGGCGTGACCGAAGCCTTTTTCGATGCCGTCGAGGGTGGGGATTGATAGTAGTACTCACGCCCCTCTGTGCCGGAGTGATGTCCTCGACATCGGAGTCGTCGGCTTCGGAGGCGCCGACGAGGCCCTCTTCGGTGTGCTGTTCTTCGGGAACATCGACGCCTTCTCCGAAGAGGTCGTCGGGGATTGCAGTCGACGCGTGTGCCATGGTTCTTCTGGCTCTTTGGTCTCGAATAGTCTTTTTGGACCGGAAGGATTTGCACGCCGGACAGTCTCGAGCCTCGTGTTCTGGAGAGAGGCAGAGGTTGCACACCTCATGGAGACCTGAGCCAGGACCGGAGCTGAGGAATGCCCGAAGGCCTGCGTCGACGCCTGGAAACGAAGTTTCTTGATGAGTCGCGTCGAGTGGGGAGATCGCGATCGAGAACAATACCGCGGAAGGGAAGGATTGCGCGCCGATGAGAAGAACTGTAACTGGAACGGTTCGGAACCGGAGCGCGAAGAACACATCCAAGCCCGATGGCGGAAAAAAACAATCCGAGGATGGAGCCGAAGGCCATGCGCAATACGATCCAAAGGAGGAGTCACATATCTCGTGACTTCCAAAGACTTTCCAAGAGAAAAACAACTGCAACATCCGGGCCCAACACCAGATGGCGATCTATGCACAGTGTGTAATCTGCAGCTCATATGCCTCGAACATTGTATTTCACATCTATGCAATCATTCAAAGGGTGGACCCATTAGCCTGGTGAGGACAATGCTGGGATTTCGTGCTGGAGCAGGTGGAAGCCTTGGAGGAATGATTGTCTTAAGTCCCTCCATAAATGCTTTAATGACAGACACTCTAAAAAGAGAACGATGTTGTCCATTCTGTAGGTATGCAGCTATTGCAGCAAGACGTAAGCGTATGGAACAGTACGCTAAATTGGAACGCTGCAGATGTAGTAAATAGCAAATGATGTTTTTTAGTGAAGCGTCCAATGGATCTATTTGATTATTACAGTATATCACAAATCGCTTCCACTTTGCTGCATAGCATGCTCTTGTGGTAGGACGTCTAGACTCTTTGATAATGTTCATGCAGTCTGGCGGAAGATTAACGTAGCCAAACTCAAATATTTCAGGTACCAGAACGCAAGGTTGAGATGGCTGGGATCTGGATGTCTAATCTCTCCATGGCTCTGAGTGAACAGATTGGGAATGAGGTGTAGTTTTTGGTGAGGAACTACTGAGAGCTCCAACAGGGTTGTGAACCAGGGTTGTCATGCCCATGTGGGAGCAACTAGAATTAATGCCAGGGATGCCTGTCTGACCTTCCGAACCACTGATGAAATGAGTGGGAGAGGCGGAAATGCATAGGCACAAATCCCTGACCAATTCATCCATAGTGCATTGCCCTTGGACAATGGGTGTGGATGGCTGGATGCGAAGTTTGGGCATTTTGCGTTTAGATTTGTGGCGAAGAGATCTATGTCTGGAAATCCCCACATTTGGAAGAATGGGAGGAGAACTTGAGGGTGTAGCAGATCTGCAATCTGATTGTTTACTCCTGGAAGGTGTTCTGTAAGGAAAACATTCTGTGATGTATGGCCCATGTCCAGATGGTCTGTGCTAGCTGTGATAGCTGGAGAGAGTGTATCCCTCCATTTATGTGTGTAGTACATTGCGGTCATGTTGTCTGTACGGATCAGGACAGCTTTGCCTACTAGATGAACTTGAAACGCTTTTAACACTAGAAAAATCGCTAGCAGCTCTAGATGATTTATGTGAAGCTGCTTTTGTTGCAGGTTCCACATGCCTGGAATTGTATGCGTCTGGAGATGAGCTCCCCAACCAGTCAGCGAGGCATCTGCTGTTAGCATTATCTGTGGAACTGAGTCGATGAAAGGCCGCCCTTTTGAAAAGATTTGTGTATTCCACCACTGCAGAGAGCGTTGGGCGCGGGCGTCCACCAACACCAGATCTGATGATCGACCCTGAGCCTGGTTCCATTGACATGCTAAACATTCTCGGAGAGGACGCATTTGAAGTCTTGCGTAAGGTACAATTAGGATGCAAGACACCATCATTCCTAATAGTTGCATGAACACTCGAGCTGGTAATGAGTGTTGGGGCCGAAACAGAGATTAGAGTCTGCATGTTGCAGATACTGGCTGGGTTGGGATATGCTAGAGCTTTTTGAGTGTTTATTGTGGCTCTTAGATTCTCCTGTATGTTGGAGGGTTGTAGATGAGACTTGGTCAGGTTTACGGTGAACCCAAGTTTGTGGTGTAGCTGCACCGTTTATTGTGTGGCGTAGGCAATTTTATTCTGAGCTGGCTTTTATGAGCCAGTCGTCTAGGTATGGGAAAACGTGAATTTCTGGTCTTCTTAGATGAGCTGCGAAACTGCCAAGCATTTCGTGAAAACCCTGGTTGCGGTAGTTACCCCGAATGGGAGGACCTTGAATTGATGATGCAGACCCTCTACCACAAACCTGAGGTATTTGCGGTGAGCAGGGTGTATGGGAATATGGATATAAGCATCCGAGTCCAGAGTGGATAGAAAGTCGCCTTGTTGAAGTAGTGGGAGCACTTGCTGAAGTGTGACCATGTGAAAATGGTCCAACTGAATATATAGATTTAGTTCTCAGAGATCTAGTATAGGTCTGAGAGAACCATCCTTTTTGGAAGGTAAGATGTACAGGGAGAATACCCCGGTCCCTTGGTATTGTAAGGGGGCTAGCTCTATAGCATGTTTTTCCAACAGAGAGAGAACCTCCTGCCAGAGGAGGGTGATATGTTCTTGTGATTTTGTATGTGTTCTTGTAGGAATATTTGGGGGAACATCTGTAAGCTGCAGGCAGTAACCATATTGGATAATTTGTAATACCCACTTGTCTGAGGTTATTGAATTCCAGACAGGAAGAAATTGAGAGAGACGTCCCCTGACAGGAGTGGAATGTTCGGCGGGTGCCTGAAGGAAGTTACTGTTTGTTTGCAGGGGAAGTGCGTGTGGAGCTGCCTCTACCTCTTCCTTTCCAGTTGTTTCCTCTAAAGCCCCCTCGAAAGTAGCCTCTTGATGAGGGTGATTTGTTATTACACTTGTAAGAGGTGGCGGGAGTTTCTGCGGATACAGTCTTGGAACCACCCCTGTAAAAGGAGCAACCAAAGGAACCCCCTATTTGTAGATGACTGCAAAGACCCCATGGACTTTGAGACCACTGTCATTTTTCATTTTCTCCAGCGTGATATCAACTGCTGGGTCAAAGAGATGTCCTTTATCAAATGGTTGATTGAGAATGGACGTTTGCACCTCAGGCTTGAATCCTGAGATTCTCAACCAAGCATGCCTGCATAGTAGTACGCTAGTGTTTACTGGACGAGCTGCCGTGTCTGCTGTGTCTAGTGCACATCTGATGGAAGTATTAGTAATGAGTTTGCCTTCCAGGATAAGATCATTAGCCCTAGCCTTATGCTCATCATGGAGAAATTGCATGAGCTTTTCTAGCCCTATTGTACCGGGCCAACAAAGGGAAGCTACTCTTTTGCCCGAGGCATCAATTAGTTGTCAGGAGGAGGGTCCTCACCTGTGGTCTGCGAGTTAGTTCTCTTGCGTGCGTTGGAAACCACAAGAGTCTAAGGGTAACTGACCTTTGATGTAAGTGGGGTCAATAGATGCAGGCATATATTTTTTCTCCACTCTAGGTGGGATTATTCTTGCCCTCACAGGATCTTTGAAAATGTCATCTGTGTGCTTGCTTTAACATGCCTTTAAGCATTGGCAGTGTATGAGTGGTTTTTTGAGTGGAACTTAGGGTCTCAAATAGAAAGTCCTCTTCTGATGGCTCCTTATGAAGCTCCCCCAGTGATATTGAGCAGCTCTGTTAAGGAGCTCAATATATCCAATGTTATCAGGTGGCGAGGGTCTGTACGGATATAGATCAAGGTCATTATATGTGTTAGAGTCAGTGTGATAATCATCCCAGAGGTCAGTGTCCTGTGGACTATCTTGATCCTCATCCCCATCCCAGACATCCTGTGGGTCAGGTGATAGTGGTGGTGAATTTGTGGGTGTAATAAGTTGGGATCAATAGGGGAAGGAGGTGGAATGTAAGGTGCAGAAGGGTTAGTACCCACACTTTTCCTTTTGAAAGGAATGTGGTAGTCCTCCAGCTCGTCTATTTTCCGTTTTTTTTGGAAAGGTGGTATGGATATGTCCTGTTTCTATAACCAGCCTTTTCTGCTTCGGATCAGACGGCGTTGCATCAGGACGAGGCTCTTAAGATGGAGCGTCTTTGTCCTTACTCACCGGTGTTTGCATCAAAGGTTTCAGTTCCGAAGCTTTTGGTGCCGAAGGTGGAATTTTCAATACCGATGGAATTGGCACTGAGAGATGTTTCGGTTTGGCTTTCGGTGCCGAAGATGTTGGTTGGGCACCGATATGGGGCTGACTAGAGACCGAGCCGAAAGGCTTTTCTTTGTGTTTTCATAGCCGAGCCCGGGGGCAGGGCGTCCGAAACTTTGTCAGTGCCGACACTGGCCCAAAGGCAGAGGAGGGACCAAACCCTTTTTCTTTGTTTGTTGAGGGGCCAAGGGGGTATCTTTACTCACGGTACGTTGAGCCAGAGTAACCTGCGCCTCTTGTTTCATGTCGGAGTTGGCTTCGGACAGAGAGATATGATATTCTTCTTTCGCGACTCCTTGAGTGTGATATTCTGTGTTGCGCTAACTATAACTCGCGCATCCGCAATGCACTGGTGATGACGTCACATATTACATCACTCATGACATGGTCAGTGACATTACTGATGACATCATCCAGTAAATGTGTGTTTCTGTAAAGTTTAAATATTTTTCATATATATCTATGCCAAGGTGTATTGAAGAAAGAGCGAATTTACAAGTCCCTGAATGGATTATTTAATAGGTGCGTGACTCACTGTATAAGTGAGTGATTGAACATGTGTTACTGAATGTATGGGTTAGTGACTAAACTGTGTGAAAGTCTGTATTAGTGTCTCAGTTGGTGTATAAGCGGCTCCATGGGTTGGTGAGTAGCTACACGAGTGTCTATATGGGTTATTGATTTGTTGTCTGAGTAACTATATGAGTGCCTGGGTGGGTGGGTGGGGGGGTGTGACTGTGCATACATGTCTGAGTGGGTGATTCACTGGTTGTATGGATTCAAAAGTACATCTGGGAAGGGCTGTATGGGTGAGTTAGTGTGTGTATGGGTGTGTTGGGTGAGTGAATGCATGTCTCACTGGTATATGTGGGAGTAACTACATATGTTTTAAGGCAGTATATGTGAGTGTTGGAGTATATAAATGACTATACGTGAGAGTAAGTTATTTGAAAAGTGGGTGTATAAAAGAGTGTGTGCTTATATCAGTGATTGTATAAGACAGTAAGTATGTGTTAGTATCTGCATTAATAAGTGATGTGGTGTGTGTATAAATAACGCAGTTGGTGCGTATAACTGTATACATGAGTAAATGGGTATGCGATTGATTCTTTGCATGACTGACTAGGTGTGTGAGTAACTCTATGGATGAGTGGCAGACTGTGACTGTATGTATAGGTGTATGAGTGCATATTATAGTCCTGTATTGATGAGTAACTGCAGGTATAAGTGAGTGGATGTGAGAGTAGACCTAGGAAATAGTGGGTGGTATGCAGTATCTGGCATTGTTGTGTGTATGGTTTCAAAAATAGTAGTCTGTATTTTAGAGTGCGTGTATCAAAGTTTATATTAGGCCATCAGTATGTGCATCAGATTATCAGATGGATGATGTCATGAGTGATGTCATTTGAGATGTCAGCAGTGATGTCACCAGTGATGTCACTGACCATGTCATAAGTGACAAGTGATGTAATATGTGACGTCATCACCAGTGCATTGCGGGCGCGCGAGTTATAGTTAGCTCAACTAACTATAACGGGCGAATTTCTCTGGTTTTATAGGAGTCAAATGTCCAACTAACTATAACGTCCCTGAAACCTATGGTTTTTTCAGTAAATTTCTAAGGTTTTTTAAATGCTAATTCCCAACTATAACGTCTGTAAAACCTACGGCTTTTTCAGTGAATTTCAAAGGTTTTTTAAATGTTAGTTTCATATTTTACTATTTATAAAACCTATATTTTTTCAAAAATATTTTTGAACTCTATTATCCTTTTTTTTTGTTGAAAAATATGTAATGTTTTATATCTTCAAATACGCCAATCCTATCCGCCATATTGCTAAACTCGTAAAGGATGCGCATTTCGTATCCGACGGGTTTGTGGCACCGCATCCCGCGTAACATCAAATACGTATGTGGTCGCGCCAGCTGCTGCTTTGGTGTGCGATGGGTACGCAGTACCAAGCCGCGCCTTACATCATGCACGTATGGGGTCACGCCCGCTGCGTGTTGCTTATGCGACGAGTGCATGCTGCCAGGCCCTGTGTTACATCATAGACGTATGGTGTCGCGCCGGGAACGCCTTTCCCTCATTTTTTTTCTCTCAAAACTGTATCTAAATAAGTTTATAGTGTATATGAGAACAAGCGATAATCTAAAATATTTTAAACATTTATATATTTCTAACTGTAATAAACTTATATAATGGTAAATATATTTTCTCAAAATCGCTTCGGGTGCGGCCTTGCGCGCTCGGTGAGCGATTGCCATGTGACCTTAAAGAAAACCATTTCATTGATTCATAACATTTCCCATTGTAACAGTTGGAGGACCCCACCCATTTTAGTCATTCTCTCTACAGTGTTTGATGAGCCTCCTCTTCTGCTTACAGAGCTTTTTTGAAAACCTTTTCCTCTATACACATATCTGACACTACACACAACATGCAACCATCATCTTCGTCAATATTCATGCTCTGTAAAGTAGCCTTCCACCTGTGATAGCCATGCATCTAAAAGCTACATAACAGAACTTTTCCCCACTGCCAGAGGTAACATGGTTGCATACGCAGTCCACAGCACAATAGGGGCAGTATCATGTATAGATGATGAACACAAGGACACAGATAGATAGTGGAAGTGGGTACGGGCAAGTGCGCTCGCCTTTTTTTTTTACCACGGTCACATATCCAATGAAGTCTGTGCTGAATGCTTGTGGGGTAAGTGTAAACTAGCCCACAGGGAATGGTTGCTGCTAGCATCAACTACAACAGTAATCATTGGATCACACACACACACACAGAGATTCAATAATAAAAGGGTCAATAGTTTGTGCTGCAGTAAGGTAGGGACACTAGATGTGAAATAATACAGGAAAACTGCTATCATAAAAGAACCATAACTTGTGGTATACTGAGATACAGGCAGTAGATCTGAAATAATACACAAAAAGATTGTATCATAAAAGGTCCATCAGGTCTAGTGCACTCAGATAGCCACATCAAAAGCATTCAGCATGTGCACAGCCAGCGATGATGCATGCTGCGGGCGGGCCGTACTAGGAGCAATGTCTGTTGCCTACAACACTACATCATCTGCAATAGCAACTCGATCTGAATTGGAAACACTGCTCTCTGCAGTGTAGGCCAGAGAGCTGCCAGCAAGGGCCCACAGCCACGTGGCGTTGACTTGAGCTGTCTGCTTTGCTGTTACCGAAGCAACAAAAAGCATACGTACGCGCTATGTTTTCGTAATCTTCCCTACTGTCTGTACTATCATGGTTGGGTCCACTGTCCACTTCACTCAATAGACCATCAGTGTATGTTGACATGTAGATGTCTGTGCTCTGCATATTCAAGTCTGTCCGGCACATCCCCTCAACACTTTGCATTGTATACTTTTATAATCGAGAATCACTTGCCACCTTCGCACATACTTTGCTCCCATCTCTCCCCGCATTCTGCATTGTGTGGCAGAGGTGCTATGTTTGGTTTGTGTACATGGCTAGCCATGGTTCCCACAGTACGTAGTGTTGTTGCGTCTGCTAGGAGTACATGTTGTTTGTCATGTTATATGTGATTATATAAGGTAGAGCGTTTATTTACAAGCAGTGGTTGCTCCCATTTACATATCGCTGTCTTAAAGAGGATACCAAAGGGTTTTCTCACAGGTGAAAAGTGGGACCACAATGGCAGTCATTCATTACTATGCAAGAATGTCCAACTGCACGACGCTTCTAAGCCTACAGCCCCCAATCTTGCGTGCTTTCTTAAAAGCACGCAAACTCCCACAATCAGACCAACATTCACACAGCTTTCTTACGGCAGTTATCTGCTTCTTTATAACATGGACTGCTACGCAATGTGAGCTAGCATACCGTATGTCCTTACTGTTTCAAACCGGATAACTTCCTCTGGCAATCTCTATTCCCACCCACACAAAGTAACTCCCAAAGTTCAACTTGGCCTTCAATACCTACTTTAAAAACAGATATTATATGGAGCAAACTGAAAGCGCTTTTATTTCAAACAGAAGTGTCCCTCACTTCTCCAAAAGAAATTTATCGACTGCAGATAGCACGAACTTCAATTAAAATACACTCCCTTTTAAATACGAACCTCCCATTACACTGTTAATTGTTACACAATTTTCAACACATCTGACATTTAAGGTCTGGCACACTTTAACACTGTCTCCTCAGGCCTTCTCATAGGCTTTCAAACTGTTTTTAGTCTAATACCAGACTTCATTCGTTCGATCAACTCTGGAATAACAGCAACGGTGCCCATAATTCTCGCTCTGTTTGCGGCCATCCTACTACTATTTTAGCTTGTTAAAAATGGCTGCGCTTCCTGTGGTAACAAGCATGTCCGACCGAATACGCCTCTACGCGAAGCTACATCAATACCGTGAAAAAATGGAACAACTTTTCGGCTGCCTGCCTCTATCTATTATCGGAGCCAGCTATAACATGACATTTATTTACACATATACAATCTGCGTGCAACCATCTTTTTATTGCAAAACTTGCCCAATCGACTGGCGAATGGATCTATGCCTTGCCAACATCCCAGCAAACGCTCCCGATATCCAGCAGGTAATGAAGTATCTTGAAAACCATGAACTTGATTGTTCGGGCAGTGGAGCAATGGCGGATGCAACGCAAAAAGGTATCCTGGCGGAATGGGATTTCTGTGCAGCCGCGAAAGATCTCCCGCAACGTGCGACCTTTGACAACATCGCAGATTGCCTGCCAATTCAACTTGCTGCTCCAACATTCGAGGAACATTACTGTCCCTTCGAGGATATGAATTGGATCGCTTCGCTCACACGATGGCAACAATCGCCTCTTGGAACATTACGCATCTCAAGCCGCTGAAGAACTTCCGGACTGCAATCTCCAAGACTTGTAAGATATTCACTTTATTCTTGGATTGATTTTTTCCAACTTTGACTTTTTCATATTAAATTTAATACACTTCAATTGAACTATTTTCATATAATAACTTTCTAAGTATGCTTAGGCATTTGAACTGTGTTTTCATTATTGGCCCTTACGTCTCCACACTAACCAGGGATGGATGATGTATGGCCTATGCAAATACGCTAAATTAGCCTAAACCCGACATCGATTTTGAAACCATATCTATTCTTTGTACACACGTCTCTCTGCCGGTTATCCACAAAGCCCTTTCACACAAATTAGCTTATCCTCAGCCTCTGCTCACGAGCCGGCGATCAAGATAAAAAAACACGGCATTGTTTAGGAACTGGTTGGCACACTGTGGTAATCGTATCCTACCTTTATTTTCATTCTACAATTTACAGTCAATCATGTCTAATAGGTATTGTTTATGTCACATGGAACTGTAACATGTAATGTGGAATTGACTGATGCAGGAGCTTAGGTTTGAATACAGCAGAAGCGGTTGGAGTTTACCTTAGCTCTTGCACCAGTGGTTCCATTTATAAAACTTAAATAAATACACTTTTTATATAACTAGCAGACTCCATCGCTTTATCCCACACAGCCACTTTCTTAAACACAGCTGATTTCACCATTTGTCTTCTGTGGCATTGCAACATTCTGCATTATATTATGCATGATTATTTCTTTATTCCTGCTTGCTAAAACACTCCATTCGAGTCTTCAGACCGGTAGGGGTGAGAAGTTTGCTTCCCACTTTCGGTATAGTTTAAACCCATACTAACACCACTTGCACAGCTATGCTACAGCGGCCAATATGCTACAGCGCCCAGAGCACATCAGTTTACAGCAATAAGCTCACGGTTTCATCCCAGAGTGTACCGGCACCTCGCCTCAGCACCATCTCACTCTGGGCAAAACAGCACTTCGCTTCACACTCCCTGTATAGCACACCCTAACCACCCCACAGACCTCACAGCGCTCCTACCCTCCTCTTTCCTACTCTTTTTGCCCTTTTTTCCCCTTACTCGCTTCAACGGAATCACAAAATGGCTGCCAACACTTTATAGTTGCAACCACTCGCAGCCACTAAGCAGCAAGCTAGTGCTCGTAACCCCTCAGCCAATCAGAAGGCAAATTTCCCAAATATCGATATCTGTAAATTACGATATTTCTCCAAAACTACTGAACGGATTTACACCAAATAAACAAAAGCGTGCTTTCTAGACCAAGACCCTTCTCCCTGCCAAATCTGGGGTAATTCCGTTCACCCTGTAGCCTTGTCTAAAGTTTCCTATGGAAATTAACATGGAGAAAACACGTTTTGGGACCCCCCCTTTTTTTTCGCCCCCCCTTTTTGCGAATCACCCCCAAACTTTCAACATAGGAGCTGATATGAACAAAGAATTAGTTTGGAAAATTTCCTATAGATTCATCAAACGACGCCAAGGTTATAAGCAAAACAAAAAATACTCTTCCTATGGAAACTTGGTCCTAACTATAACTACCTACTGGCGACCGCCAGTAGGAGATATATATATATATATCTCTCAGTGGATGCACGTAGTAAGTTAAGCAGTTCAAAACTCCACAAAGTGAAGAGACCGCACTCAGTTGAGACCCGGGTTGTGGGGGTGGATTAATAAATCAAACTGGGGGAAGGTGGCGTGTGAGGCCGATTTTGGCCCTGGGGACACTATCCCCAGGAGCCCGGCCTTAATATAAAGAAGGGGGGGGGGGGCATGCAGGACAGCCCCTCCAAGCAGAGTTCGGCCCTAGGGACCCTGTCCTCTGAAGCCCAGCTGTAATACTAGTGGGATGAGGGGCTCCCACCTCCCCTGACCAAGTTTGGACCAGAGGACCACATCCTCTAGACTAAAAATCAAAGGGGAGGGGGGCCCTGGGGAACCCATCCCCCACAGCAAGCTCCAGCTATGTCCCAGGGTGCCCACCCCTGGGACATAGTTACCCTGTCACACTGCTCTAGGCAGGGAAACTTGTGTTTGCTCTCGCTTGGCGGGAGCAATTTCAAAGCTCTCACCAGTGGAGAGCAAACATTAAGGGCCTCATGTAGGAAGCCAAATACCGGTCGGTAACGGCCGATTTTCGGTAATTATACCGTTACCGACCGGTATTTTGGCTTTTGAGATGTAGGGGGCTCATTTCTGTATTCGGTAATTTACCGAATCGGTAAAATTACCGAATCGGTAATGTTACCGATTCGGTAAATTTCGAATACAGAAATGAGATGTAGGGGGAGTGTGTGGGTGTTGTTTGGAGTCGGTATTTACCACCAACTAATAGTTGGTGGTAAATAAAGTATGGATGTGTAAAAGCACTTTATAGCGCTTAGAAGTGTGCAATGTGGCAGACATACATGCCCTTAGGGCATGTATATGTGCACACATGGCCGAATCAAGGGTGCAACAGGGTGTCAATGTGACACCCTGCCACCCTTGCATGTGCTCCCCCATTACCGAATCGGTATTTACCGATTCGGTAATGAGGCATACCTTCCCATCAATGGGAAGGTATGCCTCATTACCGAATCGGTAAATACCGATTCGGTAATTACCGACTCACTCCGATTCGGTAACATTTACCAAATTTTTACCTACATACACTTTACCGATTCTTAAATACCGAATCGGTATGATTCGGTATTTTAGAATCGGTAAAGTGTATGCCACCTACATGAGGCCCCAAGTGAGCTCCCAGCGGCAGGGAGCTTTAAAAATGCTCCCGCCTGCTGGGAGCGGACTTCAGATCTGTTTCTCTGCCCACAGTGATGCATGCAGGGAAACAGATCAGAATATTGCTCCAGCCTGCATGGAGCAGTATTTTTAGCTGCTCCTTGCAGGCTGTTGCATAGCTAGCTTCCGCTGGATGCGCGGAGCAGGCAGGGCAGAAGGCACCTTGAGGCTCCCCCTGTGACCAACTAGGAGAAGGGCACCCACCCTTTATTGATCGGGCAACAGAGGATGGGGTCCCTGCAGCCATAATAGGCCAGGGAGGGGGATAGTGCACCCCCTCCCCATTACGTTCTTGCTGGGCCCCGGGGAATGGGGCAGATTGGGCCAATACCAGCCCGCAGAGGGGGGGGCTGCATGCCTTCCACCCCCTTCAATCTTTGGCTGGGCTCTCAGGCATGCGGTCCCCAGGGCCCAAATCGGCCCAGGGAGGGGGCCATGCGGCTCCCTTCTTTACCAATTGGTTAGGCCCCAGAGAGTGGGGTCCCCGGGGCCAAAATCGGCCCTTTAGTAATTAACTGGATCCAGGGGATGGGGTCCCAAGGACAAATATCAGTCCATAAGGGGGGCTGCATGCCCCCCATCTTGTTTACAATGTGGCCAGGCCCTGGGAGATAGGGTCCCTGGGGCATAAATCAGCCCTGGGAGGGAGGCTTTGTGCCCCCCTCGATAATTACAGTGGTGGGCTCAAGTGGATGGAGCCCCTGGGGCCAAAAACAGCCCGGGGAGGGGGCATGAGCCCACCCCCTCCCCAAACTATGCCTGGCCCGAGGGATAGGTTCTTAAAGTTGAAATCTGCGCAGGGAGGGGGGCTTCATGTACCCCTCTTGGGTTGTCTGCATTTGTGGAGTTTGTTACAGGGCATGCCCTGCAGCCAAAGCCCCTCCGGTCACAGCCTAAACATATGGCAATTAAAAATGACTTTACATTAAAAAAAAAAGAAATTAAAAACTATAAATTCACTGATAAAAACAAAGGTATACTATAGTTGGGAAATAGCATTTTTTTAAACTGCGAAATTCACGAACTTTACAGTTAGGAAATAGAATTTTTCCTATTTTTTTTTTTTTTAGAAATTCAAGGAAATAACATTAACAAAACGTAGAAATTCACTGAAAAAACAAAGGTCACAGAGTGGTTATAGTTAGGAAATAGAATTTTTTTTAAATGTCAAATTCTTGGAAATAGTATCAAAAAATTTAAATTCACTGAAAAGAACTAAGGTAACAGGGACGCAGTAATTAGGAAATAGAAGTTAAAAAACTTTAAAATTCACTAAAAGCGAGGTTACAGGGACGTTATAGTTAGGTTCAGATTTTACACACACAAAACCATAGACTTCAGCCGTTCTAGTTGAAGTTATCTGAAACAACTTGTGCCCCCAAGGTAACTATAACTCGAGCCTTTGCCATGCACTGTTAATTAACCCACATTTAACTTCACTCACAGCATCTTCTATTGCATTATCAATAATATCACTTCAACATTTGCTGTAAAATTATTAATGAGAAAGCTGCACATGGTGTGGGCGCGAGTTATAGTTACCTTATTGGTTGCAGACTCTTCCTTTGAATAACTGTAAGCTGGTGTCTTTATAAAGGGCTTTTTGAAGCCGATTGTCTTGCATTTTAAGACAAATTAGAAGTGGAATGTATTTTGAAGTCATTTTGTGCGATTTTTCCCTCTATTTGGAGGTTGTGATGGGGCCCCTTCAAGATGCCCTGGACTGCGATGAAGCAGTCATGGATGGTTTTAAAGAAACTCGATCATCCTCTGAAAACAAGCTGCGAGGACCTAATTTTGCTGACCTGCGTGGCCATTTTTAACCATGTTGCTTCTCAGTGGAACCGTTTCACACACACCTGATCAAGAGATGGCCCATCCAAGATCGATAACAGGCAATTTAAAATTTAAAGGCTGATACAATATTTCAAACGAAGAAAACGCTAAGCCACACTAAAACATCACTGACAAATTAAAATCTTTTAAATACAGCAACAGAAAAAGACATATCCAAGAAAACTATTGCCAATGCAAATCCCCTACCTTGGCTCTGTGTTCGACACTAGCTTTTCGATCAAGAAGAAGGCTTACAACCTCAGCACGGCCCTGGAAACATGCCAAAGTGAGGGCTGTATTCCGATTTGTCTCAATCTGAGCATTAATATCAGATCCCATATCAAGCAACAATTTCACAGCAGGAACATGACCATTCATCGCTGCCAACATTAAAGGAGAAATTCCTAGTTTACTCCCAGTCCTGGTGGGGAAAAAAAAAACATAGTTGGGGTTAGTAGATAAGTAGTAAATGTAATTCCCCTTGATAAGAAATTAAATTTCCAATTCAGGGTGGAATCCCTCCCAATCAATCCTTTACCAAAAACTGGAATACTGATGGGGACGATAAAAGTCCTCATTGTCAATCTAGTGAGGAAACTTTTCCTCATGCTTTGTTTGTATGTCCAGCTTATTTAAACCCTCAAAGGAAATGGCTTTCACCTATATGTAGGCTGTTGGGGACTAGAAGTAGTACTGTAGCAATTCTAATGACAGACTCTATTCTCCCAATTACATGTTCTGTAGCCAAGTTTTTGGGATGGATGTGGGTTATTAGACAGTGAACGTACACCAAGTGAACGCCACCAGTCGATATAGAGGTCTAAATATTTCAAACATTTCAAGAATATTTGAATTGGGCTCTTATGTGTTTTAGTGTATGGTGTGTCATTTTATCTTTCTACTTGGGTATTCTATTTTCCTCAGATAACTGATGTTTATATTCTAGTGTGCCAAATGGCCCTACATTTTATCAATTTTAATTCTTCATTCTGCTATTTTTGCTTTTATGACATTTTTATGTCAAAATAAAGCTAAATGAACTGAACTTTAAATGCAATGGACACTCATTCTGAAATACTCAAATGCTTAAAACTGCATCCCAAGCATTTTTAAAACAACGGACTGCATGCAAGAATGGCTACTTTCATTTCAACATCAATTCCATCAGCTAAGGAAAGGTAGTGGAACATAAAAATGGCATAATCCTCAGAATGAGGGGAGGAGGGAGGGTAATGGAAATTCTGCTGAAGAAAACATTTAACAATAAAAATGTACAAAAGGTAACTAATAGATTTTTTTGAAGAATTTATGAGCCAGAGTCAAGTTTTTAGAAGATATCCAGCAGCAGGAACTGCACAAAAGTGTGTCTGAGAAAAAGAACATAAGCCAAACTAGAATTTATTTAGCGGGATATCAACATCTGCCTAAACAGTTTAGCTGACTTCCCTCATACCTTCTCTTTTTGCTGATCTAATTTCCTGGAACTTTAAGTAATAATGAGCTTTCTGGGGCGGGAAGCTCAGTAACATTTGGGAGCGAATGAGAGCAAATGGCACTTTGGAAAGAGTTAACAAAGCTTTAACAAAGGAAACATTTTCTTTTCGTTGAGACGTTTACATGTAACACTAGTACAGAGTACAAGGATGTCTCAGCGTGCTATGTTCGCACCAGAGTAATTTAATGTTGAATAATTTCACTCCAATTGCGAGGGACATATTCTCTATCATTAAGAGATGCATTTTATTGGGACCAATGATTTTCCCTTTCTACTGGTACACTTTTCTAGTGGATTACAGCTCAGTGAACGATGCAGGAGAGTGGTCCGCAAGAAGGAATCCGCCCATTATCCATGGACTTTTGGGGCTGAGTGGGGGTGGCATCAGTGCCATCATATGGACATGGGTGCAGAGGCAAAAAACTTGATGGACGACAATCAAGGCTTCCCTCTAAAGGTGCCCCTTTGGGTGGGGGCATAGGAGTCACAGACTACCAGACATCACCCTCTTCAAAGGGAGGCCTTGTGCTTCCAGCGAAAAAAAAGTCACTGTTTCAACATGTGGCTCCATCTTCCATTAATATGCTCACCTAAGCATTAAAACAAACTGACAATTTGCACCAAGTCTGCAGTGGATGAACCCAATTAAGGATGAACCACAGTGCAAACATGGAGTGTGTGCCCAATGTGTAATTCAGGCCATTTTTTTTGTTTTAAATAAAAAAAGTAATGGAGTGGGAGCTGGTCCTTCTTGTTATCAGGCTGCACCCTCCACCCTTGGAGCCCAAACAGTTTTCCTACCTCCCTGGAAGCCTTGAGCCTGAATACCACAGCCAGGAGAGGTAAACTCAACAACCCCCACACACCTCCTCTACTCCCAATTCTGCCTCCCTCTGGTGACAAAATGGTAGTTTTAGGACCAGATGCCACAACAGGACAATGCCTCACACCATTCCTTTTTGTTGCCCGGTGAGTTTTCTGCAAGTGAGGAGTTTTTCAATAATCTACTACAAAAAGCTAAACATAAATCTACAAGTCCTGTAGAGAAAAACACGTCTCACCTCCTCTCTAAATTATATTTACAGACCCAGAAACATTAACATTGATAGATTTTTTGTATTTCTTTTACATAAAACTGAACAAAAAATGTTTGGCAAAAATGCTAAAATAAAATATTTTTCACTGGGAAAAGTGGAACTATCGTTCATCCCACAAAAAAAAAAAAAAAAAAAAAAAAAAATCAAACCTCTTGAATAATTAATTTCAGGTACTGCAGTGTGATAAACCCATAAAGCAAAACACAGGTGATTTACGTGGGCAGGTGCTTTCATAACAATCATGACTGTCCATCATGACAATGGGGCCTCTTAGGGCCACTTACATGGTGCTACGGTACAAAAATGTATTAAAAAAAAAAGCTAAGAAAGCTTTACAAGCTGAGCATTTAGCAGATCAGGTGTTGTCCGTGAGTATAAATCACTTTTTCTCTGAGATAAACGATTTTAATATTACATAGAATAAAGATCTTTTTCAGATGTAGATTGAAACAATGTTAAATAACCTGTAAGCATCTGTTTGTGGCATGCAGTGCTGTAGATTCACATGATGTGCATACTCATGCCATCTAGTGTTATGCCCGGATGTGTGCAAGTTGTTTTTCTTCAAAGAAGTCTTTTGAGTCATGAGGTGCTGTGACTCCTCCTCTTGCTGGCAATGTGCATGGTCATCAGTTCCACAGGAGATTGTTTTCCTGCACAGCAGGTGAGGATGGAATGTGAAGCGAAGCAATTTTTCAGAGAGTTTCCATGCAAAAAAGGGAGAAGAGCTAGGAAGAGACTCTGCAACAGTCCCAGGTGCCCGGGGAGGAGGGTGGGAGAGTGTGGATCTACAGCACTACAAGCCACAAACCGATGCTTACAGCGTAACTGTTCTAGGCATGTGTGGCTGCATATACACAAGCTGTGCATAGACTGTAAAGCAGTCCTCCCAAAAAGCGGTGGCTAGCCTGTGGGTGTTGCAGCAGACTGAAAGAGTGTAGGGAGCACTGCCTGACCAACATTAGCTTGTTAGCAGGGTAGCACATCCACACAGCAATGTTTTGTAAAAGTATGAGGTGTGGACCAAGGAGCTACATTAAATTTTTCAGCTGGTGGGATGTTCCCCAGGAAGGCCATATAGCCTCCCTTCTTCCAAGTGGAGTGAGCTCTCGGAGGAGTGGGCAGAGTCCTCTAAGCTTTAGCATAGCACGTCTGGATGTATTTAACGATCCAGGTGGCAATGTCTGACTTGGACAGAGCCTTCCATTTACGAGGTTTAAAGAAAGCAACAAAACGTTGCGGAGTCTTCCTAAATGGTTTAGTTCAGTCAACATAGTAGATGAGGGCTCATTTTACATCCAAAGACCATTCTACAACTGAATCAGGATGTGATAAAATGACGGAGGTTCAAGGTAAGAGACCACCTTATCCCTATGAACGTGGAAGAAGGGCTCTTCCAGGGTTGATGCATGAAGCTCACAGACACGCCTTAGTAAAGTGATAGCAACCAGAAACGCCACCTTCCAAGAGAGGAACTGAAGGGGCTCAAATGGAGGACCCATGAGTCTTGCGAGTACAATGTTGAGATTTCATGTCGAGGTGAGAGGGACCGCAGGAGGAATGACCCTTTTGAGACCCTCCATGAAAGCTTTAATGACTGGAATCCTGAAAAGAGAGATGCTGTCTGTTCTGAAGGTAGGCTGCCAAAGCGGCCAAGTGTAGTCGAATGGAAGTGAAGACTAGACCAGAAACCTGCAAGTGGAATAAGTAGCAGACTTTGTCCTGCAGAGTGGCTTTAAAAGAATCAATATAAATTTGTGTGACAGTAGGTCTGCGCACTTCCTTGAGAATGCTCATGCATTCAGGTGGAAGATTAAGGTACCCAAGTTTAATGACCTCAGGAGCCAGATTGCAAGGTTGAGAGATCTCGGTGCCTGATTTCTCCATGGTTCTGCATGAGAAGATCCGGCCTGTTGGGGTGCCTCTTGTGCGGGACCAGAGAGAGTTTGTGCAGAGTCATGAACCTGGGCTGGTGGGCCCATGTGGTGGCCACCAGGATGAGAGTGAAGGATGTCGGCCGAAGCAGCCAAACCAGAAATGGAAGGAGAAGTACAAAAGCATACTCAAATATCACTGACCAGTTCATCTATAGTGCATTGCGCTGCACTGTAGGTGTGGGAACCAAGAGATGAAGTTTAGGCATTTGTTTTCTGCTGTTGAGAATAGTTCTATTTGTGGGAAACGCCCATCTCTGGAATTATCTGAGGAGGACTTACGGGTGGAGTTCCCACTTGTGGATTTGTTGCAGCATCCTGCCGAGATCGGCGAAATAGTTGACCATCCTCTGAAGCTACTGGATTTTGTGGTTGAGAGCCCACCGCCAAATGCTCTGGGATAGGTTTGAGCATTGTGGAGAGCATGTGCCCCCAGTTTCTGAAAAAACATACATGGCTGTCAATTGTGCATCCGGAGAAGAACATCATTGCCTATCAGGTGAGGTATGAAAACCTTAATCGGTAGGCGAACGGCTAGAAGTTCCAAGTAGTTGATGTGGAGGCCCTAGTGTTTCAGTTCCCACTGTCCATGGACAGCCATATCCTGCAAGTATGCACTCCAACCCGAGGTGCAGTGGTAGCCCAGAAGGGGAGCAATTTGAGGTGGTAACGTTTTCCACTGACAACAGCGATGTGCCAGTTGTCTTAGTATGTGGAAAGAGGCATCTGTCAGGTCAAGCAGTATTGAAGTAGCCTTGCTAGGGGAGCACAAAGACATCCTGGAAGAGTGACCATATGAAGGTGGCCTGTAAGGATGTATTAGTTTGGGAACCTGAGGTCCATAATGGTTCTGAGGGACCCGTCCTTTTTGGTTATTAGGAAGTACAGCAAGTAGACCCCCGTACCTTGCTAGTGGTAGAGAGCAGGTTCGATAGTCCTTTTGAGAAGGAGCACTTTGACCTTCTCTCCGAGAAGCCTTTGGTGTTCTGCGGAGAGTCTGTATTTGCAATGTGGAATGGTGGGAGGGGTGGCCGTGGGCGCCAGACAATAACCATGTTGGATAATATCCAATATCCACTGGTCTGAGGTGACAGTCTGCTATGTGGGAAAGAAGCATTGCAGGCACGCCCAGACCAGTGTTGTGTAGTGTGTGTGTGGGTGGGTGGGTGGGTGGGTTGTGAGAGGTACGGCAATTAAGGGTTTGGTGGTGGTTGCATTCCATTTGGGGAGCCACTTTTACTTCTGCCTCTAGAGTTTTTGCCCCTGGAGGACCCTCTAAAATATCCCGTGGAAGAAGACTGCTGTTCCTGGGTGCGCTGGTAGGACGCGGAGACTTCAAAAAATGGAAGACCTGTGACAAGGGTTGCACACAAAACTATCACCAAGTCGAATAAACTCAAATTACCTCAGAAGGCACAAGACAATGAACCAGAAATATTCTGCTTTGTACCTGGCTTGGCTTAACTAGCACCAGAGAATTAAAAATGTTTTAGGTGACTGGACTGCTGTATTATTTAAATGTACAAACTGAGACTCCTCTTGAGATCCAGCTGGTGTTTTAACAGTTAGATGGTGCAGTGGTGAGAAGACCAGCAACTTCAGTTTTTGTTCAAGATGAAAACCTGAAATCACTTTTTGAATATATGAAGTTCGACTAAGCATATGCAAAAGATTTAGGAGGAAAGGAGTTATATATCCTTAAAAAATAAAAGATGAAAACAAAGGTACATCAGTCTCTTAGATCCTTCTTCCAAAGACTGTGTCCCCGTCCTTATGTTTCCCCACTTTTTGCACTCCAGGAGAGCCATGGTATTACAGAAGGGACCACCAGTGCTTGTGTCCCCTTCTGTAATATTGATAGCATTGGCACAAATGTAAGGCCTGAGGTTCTGATAGGTTGTTCCCGAATTTGCATGGGGACAAATGAAGCAATGACTTTGGTTCTGAGCAAGGCCGCATAACCGATGTGGGTGCAGCAGCAAACATGCCATTAAGAGATGCACTGTCAATGTGCCACCCGGACGGTAACCCTCTTGAGGGATTAAAGGGGTTCCATGTACCCCCCCAAACCTCCCCCTACAAGAAGGTGCATTCACTCACTGCAATGGGATCTCCCTCGCCTCTTCAAACAGCAGGCAGGTTGCCACTTGCACAAACAAAGAAACACAAAGAAACTTTGAAGCAGGCACTCCGTATTTCCCTGAATGTCCCTGTTTGCGCCTGGCACACCTGCTTAAATATGTAATAAGAGTAAGAAAAGAATTGCCTGAACCTCAATTTATTTACAAGCTCTTATAATTTATGCTTCATGGCCAAACACATTTCTTTTTGTTTGTACCAACAAAAAGAAATGTGTTTGGCCATGACGCATAAATTATAAGAGCTTGTAAATAAATTGAGGTTCATGCAATTCTTTTCTTACTTTTGTATATGGCCCTGCCTAGTCCTAGTCCCTTAGGGCCAAACTCCTCAATTTCTTTAAATATGTAATAAGGGCACTAGTACATATGAAGCCAATATTAGGATCAAAAAGACCGATATAAGGAATGCCCAACTCAGGGTATTGCTGTTTCGATGTCTCTTATCTCAGTAGACTACAAATCTGTGCGAATGTGGAATCCGCAGGGCACATATTGCTAGCAAGTTCTGGAGGATGATCACCCAGGCTTGGAAAATCAATGCGTGGATCTGTAAAGTTATTTGTGTACTGGGTATTGTTGCTGCTGGCCAGCATCACACATTGCCAGCAAACACCAGTTTAGCAGATTCAAATTTACCAATGCTCTGTACTTTTTCTTCAGACCTTCCTAAAGTTGCTAAATGAACACTACAGCAAAAATAATGGCCAGGTATGAAGACCATAAAAGTATTAGTGAATGTCTGAAGGATTCCGCAGGCCACTTTAAAATGTCTCGCACCTAGGGAAATGCAGATGGTCTTAATCCAGGTCCACCTCAGCCTTGCATATGCAGGTAAAAAAAAAATAGTATATTTTCAACTTCCTTAATCACGTTATTACAAAATGCCCAAAGTGGAGATTTGGTTTGGTTAATGTAGGAAGCTGGCTCTTTATATAGCATATCAAAAAAGAGGCATACTGTGCAAAGAGTCTATGTATTACCTTATGAATGGACAGGGGCTTACTCTAGCAATCCCAAGGTGCTCTTCTAGGGGGGTATAGGGGGTAGTAAGGTTGAGCAGCCTTAGGCTTATCAGAGAGGAGTGTTAGACATCTGCCAAATACACCCAAAGGCAATAAATGATGCACACGACTCAATAAAGAGATTCACACCAATTTATAAAAATAACAAATCTTTATACATATTTAGGCACCAGAATCAATACGATCAGATAAGTACGTTTTGCAAGAGAAATACTTTACGTTTTCAAAAGTAGCCCGTGCAATGTTCAGTAGCTGCAATTTTATCCTATGGGAGGAAAAAACAAGTACGGCATACAAGTAGAATACAGTGGCTTACGAGAACAATCTCCTGGACTTAAAGTGAATATGGGGCACGGTCCAAGGCAGCACCAGCAGGTCACTTTTAGCGGCACTAGGGCGGCCGGGTACAGGGGTGCAATACAGCGTCAGGTGCCAAATGTCAGTCTATGATGATCGGGCTTTGTGAACAGAGGCTGTACGTTTGGACTGGGAGGCCTGTCGGGCTGAACCCACAGGGGACTCAGGCCTCACGATGCGCTGGGACGTGGGGACACCTTCGGTCCTCTTCTCCACAGGCCAGGTGTGACGGGTGAAAAGGTGTCCTTAGGTGTCGGGTTTTTCTCACCTGGAGCAGTCACGGTAGAGAGAGGCCTGCAAACAGAGGCTGATTGGGGAGTCGAGAAGTCCACAGCAGAGAAACCCAATGTGGGATTTGAGTCTGGAGGGTCTGGGGACCACGTTGGCACACTTCAGCTCTGATAAAGCAGCTCAGGTGCAATGGTGCTGCCGGCGTTGGATGTTCACAGTCTAAGGAGACTCAAAGTTCTTTCTTGGTACCTGCAAGGTGCAGGGAGCAGCTCAACTGTTCCACGGGAGATGCTGGTTCTTGGGCGAAGTCCTGGCAGTTCTCCCATGCTTTGGAGACACAGAAGCTGCAAGACAAATTGTATTTTGGTGCAACAGTCGAAGTCAGCAGACAGGCCATAAGGGTGCGCCAAGTCAGTTGCTGGTTCTTCTGTGCTAGTGACTTTTAATGTCTGTCGTCTTCTTTCCGGTGGGAATGATCTGATTTCCAGGGGTCAGGGGCTCCCAATAAAACTGAATTTAGGGTAGGGGTGTTAGGGGAATGTAAGGTAGTAGCCAATGGGCTACCTAAGCCTGGGGTCACCACACCCCCTATATGACCACTTCCTATGGGCAGTGAACATAACCCTGTCCCAGAGTTCCTAAGTTTGCCATCACCAAGATGAAATGTTATCTTCACTTCAGGTATCCCACCTAAGGGGTGGAACTAGCCTGAAGGTTAACAAACTTACAAGACTACTCATTTGTCCAACTTGTCCAGGCACCAAATGCGCCCTGGTCAGGGGGTTGGGGGTGTCAGTATCATCTCCTGTGAGGGAAGCCAGATTCGCATATTAACGGCGTTGGGCTCTTTGAAGCTCACTGCCTTGGAAATCTAATTTGCAGGTCATCCTGTGGGAGGGGGGGATGTAAACTCCCTCTGCCCGAACAGGATTTGTTTCGGACCTCCTGAGAGCAAAGGCCCTCAACCTTAGAAATCAAATATTCGTCTGCGGTGACAGGCTGACTAAGACCAGTCAGCTAGCACACCATTGGTTGGTAGGTTTTCAGGAGGCACCTGTAAGGTGCCCTCTGGGTGCATGTATTAATAAATCAATCACTGGAATCAGTGTGGGCTTAGTAATGCAAGATTCATTTTATTTATTTTACTTGAAAAGTTTTATATAGCACTGGCTAAACCCAGAGGTATCAGAGAGCTTTACATGAGGAGGTACAATTGCATCAAAACATAGTTACATAGTTACCACAGTTTCAGGTACATAGTTACTAGAGATACATGAGTTACAAAGGCATGGATCGGGTATGGGGAAGAAAAAGCAGGCAGGAGGAGAGAGATTCAGGGAAGAGAGGTAAGGAATAGAAGAGGAAGATAAGGAGTAAAGGAGGAAAGAGGTGAGGGAGGGGGTAGGAAACACAACAGGGTGACGAGAAAAGAAACAGTGTCTGACGATTGGATTGGGTAGGTGAAGGCCAAGGGGGGAACCAGAGCCAAACTCCTCAATAGTTAGGTAGGGCAACTCCACCGGACATCGGCCAAAGGTTGCTCAGTCGCCGAACTACATAATAGGGTTGAATTATCAGCCTAGGGGAGATCATCAAAAAGGTTTCAAAGAGAACGCCTTTCACAGTGTACGGTGCTGAGTACCCACCGATAATGAGAGCAATCCCAAACCTCCGCTATGTGTGAATCCCTTAACACTGTGTACTCTCTCAGAGGTGTATCTGAGACTCCAGGGCATAAATGCTGGATCCCTCCACAACAAGGGGAGAGGGAGTGCTTTGACAAGGTGCATATTCATGGAGACCGTTTAAGGACATTTGAGAGGTAGGGGATAACCTATACAGCAGAATGGAGGAAATGAGAGTAGGTACGTTGGTACAGAAGCCTACTGCCCTAGAGCAGCTAACTTTGGCGGTAGTAGGAAAAAGCCAAGAAACTAATATGAGTAGTCAGCCAAAATGAACGTAGCTTAATCAAAATCAGTTACCCCCATGGCCTAAAATAGGAGGGCTGTAGGAAAGTGGCTCTGTATATACTGTTCCCAAATAGGTACAGTGTCCACAGTCCCCAGAGGTTTGGCAGAGGCTAAAGTTAGACATAACCTTACTCTCTAAAGTGGTAGCTTGGTCGAGCAGTAAGGCAGTATCAGAGGACAGTGTAAAGCATTTGTTGCACACACTCAGTCAGCAAATGGTCTCACACACTCAAGAACTGAACTCTAGGCCAATGGTTTTGTATAAAAATATGTGGTTGTTTTATTTTAGAACCAACAATAGATTTCAAAATATACTTTCTCTGAATGAGAGGCTGTAAGGAAATGGGTTTCTGTTGCAGTAACCCCCCCCCCCACACTTTTTGCCTGATACCTGATGCACTTTTCCTTTGTGTGCCCTGGGTGCCTGCCAATCAGGTACCCATGACCTGTGTTCCTTCAATAAAAACTGTACTAAAGCCTAAACCCAATTGGCATCTCTGGCCACATGGCAGCCCCTGGTAAATAGTAACCTAGGCACCAAGGGCATTGTGACCAGAGAAGACCCCTAAAGGCTGCAGCACTTATTGTGCACCCTTAGGGGCCCTGCACCCCGACACACACACACTGCCTTTGCAGGCTGAGTGTCCTGGTGCAGAACTAAACACAGAGTCGACATGGCACACATCCCTGTGTGCCATGCCCACAAACCCACTGCCCTGGCATACATCAGCCACCCCTCTAGCTAGGTGACCTATGCCAGTGGTGAGGACACAGGTGCATGAGCCCTGTGCCCCTACAGCACCCAGGGCCATTCCTGGGCACTATAAGTGCAGTGATGCCAATAAGATTATAAGGTTGTCATTACGAACTCCACAGCACCATAATGGCTACACTGAAGACTGACAAGTTTGATATCAAACTTCTCAGCACATTAAGCCCACACTGATGCCAGTGTGGGATGTAATGTAGAATGCACTACAGAGGGCATCTAAGAGATGCCCCCTGAAACCTAACCTACAATCCACGTCTTGTCTGAGAGGCTGCCTAGGCTGCCACACAGCAAACATGTTGCTGGACCCCTGGGTGGAGAGCCCCCGCTCTCCTGGGCCTGCAACAATGCACATCATGGGCAAGGTGCTAGGTCTCCTCCCCCAGGATGGGCAGGGGGAAGCTTCAAAGGCATGCTGCGTTTGTGAGCTTCTCCAGGCCACTTGCTGTGCTCAGCAACTGGCCCCCAAAGGTCTGGCCCCCACTCTGGAGGGAAGACTGGCGGGAAACCCTACGTGAGGAAAGGGGGTGTGCCAGCCTGTGCCAACTCCACCCCTCAGGTGCGAGAGGCGAGGTGAAGCACAACTCCGGGCTCCGGACATCTTGAAGATGGGGAGCCCTGCCTAATCAGGACTAGGCCACTGACCCCTCCCACAGGAGAGTGGGAAGATAGGGGGGTGTACCCACCCCAGGGCAGGGACCCAGTGGTCCCTGCCCTCACCCTACCTGTAACGCCCCTAAATTTACTATTTAGGGGCACCCTGAACCTTCCTTCCTCAGATCCCGATTCTAAAACAAGCAAGAAGTTCAAGAAACCAGAAGACCCGTCGCGCAGCTGCTAACAAGAGGATGACACGAACTGACTTGGCCCCAGCCCTACCGGCCTGTTGATCTTTGAACCTGCTCCTGTGGAACTCCAGCACCTTTAGTGGTCAGCAACCTCAAAAACCCCGGAGGACCTGACCACCTTGAGACTCTACCAAGACTGGGACTCCCACGAGCAGTGGTTCTGCTCAAACAGCAATAACCCTGGTGCCAGCCAGTAACAGCGAATCCAGCACACACTGCACCCGCGCGCCCGGCCTGTGCCCGAGTGGACAAAGACCCGGAGGATGTTCCCCCGGCGATTCTGACCTGGAATCCAGTGCCCAAGGACAGTCCAACAACCCAGACGACGCCTGCAGCCTCAGAACCAGGGACCCCTCCAACCGCAACCAGCAGGGGGTACGATTTTCCGACGTCAAAAGCCACCCCTGCACCCGTGGCCCCACGGCCCCCTGTGCCCAACTCCTGGGTGCCTACCTATCCTCTAAGATCCCAACTTACCCCTCGAAGTGTTGGTCGCTCCTGAAGATCCTCCGTCCCCCGAGCCTGCAGCCTTTGTTCACTTTCCAAGATCTCCATTGAATAACATTGAGCGCCCGACGGCTCAAAAGCACCCTGCACCCAGCCGCCCGAGTGCCCCTGGCAGTGCAACCTATGTCCTAATTTACTTCCCCATTTGCCCTGAGCAAGTGACCAGGAGCCCAGCTCCCACAGCCGCGTGGCCTGCTCGCCAGCAGCCACCAACCGAAGGCTCCCTGCCTCTCATTGGATAACATTGGGCCTAACTACCTCTGCACCCGGCTGCCCCTGTGCCACTGAGGGTGTACCAACTGTACCTACCTGACCCTGGGAGATCCCCGAGTCTAAGCCCAGAACCTTAACTCTGCCAGTCGAGTACACACCTAAAAGCCTTCTATAGGCTAACATTAACCGGTTTCACTTGGAAATTCTTCTAAGTGTGGAGTTTCGGAACTTTAAAATATTAATCTAAAATCAACCGAACAACTAATTCCGATTTACTCACCTTTTATCAGGAGAGACATCAGTGCTGCATCTTGTAGCTCAGTACTGACCCTGAAGAACAAGTTACTTACCTTCGGTAACGATGTATCTGTAAGAAACATTAGTTAAGATTCCTCACCTTAGAACATCCCCAGGTGTCAGGCTGGATCCGGAAAGTTTTTCGTCAGCAATACCCCTGTGCGTAGCTAGGCGTCGTCTGCGGCACCACATCCGTCGTCTGCGTTGTGCGCCGGGATGACGTCGGAGTACTTAGACTCCGCCCTTGCACGCTGGCATCAGTTCTTGTACATAGCTTTCCACGCCAGGAACGCAGAGCCATGCAAGAGATCGACACTGGTGCCAAAAAATTCTAGGGCCCTGAAAGGGGGTGACCTCAACCCTAGATATCAGTTCGCAGAACGGGGAGGATGGGTGGGTCGGTGAGGAATCTAACTAACTAATGTTTCTTACAGATACATTGTTACCGAAGGTAAGTAACTTGTTCATCTGAAAGAAACACGTTAGTTAGATTCCTCACCTTAGAATAGATACCAGAGCAATACCAACCCCGGAGGTGGGTCTGAGAACCAAGATCACACCAGAAAGTCCTGGAGAACAGAACGGCCAAAGAAGCCGTCTCTCCGGACTTGGCTGTCCAGGCAATAATGTTTAGCAAACGTGTGCAGCAATGCCCACGTTGCCACCTGACCGATGTCCTGCAAGGGGACTCCCCGGCCCAGGGCAGTGGTAGCCGCTGTGGCCAGAGTAGAATGAGCCTGCAGCCCTACAGGAGGGTCCTTTTGAGCTAAGGAATAACATGCCTTGCTACACAAAACGACCCACCGTGAGATGGTTCGTTTGTGTACCACTCGTCCCTTCTTAGCGCCCACGTAACCTACAAAGAGTTGGTCATCCACCCGGAACTGCTTGGTGCGATCCAAATAGAAGGACAGCGCCAGTTTTGGGTCCAGACGATAGAGCCTCTCTTCCTCTTTCGAGGGATGCGGAGGCAGAAAGAAGGTGGGCAACGTTACAGACTGCCCGATGTGAAAGGCAGTCACCACCTTAGGAAGGAAAGAAGAACGAGTCCTGAGAACAATTTTGTCCGGATGGACAGAAAGGAAAGGAGGCTTAGAAGAAAGAGCCTGGAGCTCACTCACCCTTCTAGCAGAGGTGATGGCCACCAGGAAAGCGGTCTTAAGCGTCAAAAGACAAAGAGGACCATTATGAAGTGGCTCAAAGGGAGCGCACATCAGAAACGTCAAGACTAGATTCAAATCCCACTGAGGCATTACGAAAGGGACAGGAGGAAACATGTGCGTAATGCCCTTGAAGAAGCGGGAAACCACAGGGGATTTGAAAAGAGAAGGCTGATCAGGAAACCGTAAGAATGCAGAGATAGCTGAAAGATAACCTTTGAGAGTGCCCAGAGAAGAGCCCTGCTGGGCCAAGGAAAGAAGATAGAGGAGAACCTCAGAAAGAAGGGCAGAAAGGGGATCCACAGCCTTTGCTGTGCACCATGCCACAAATTTGTTCCACCTGCAGGCGTATACCGATTTCGTGGAGGGACGCCTGGCTGCCAGAATAACATCACAGACCTCAGGAGGCAAGTCAAATGGCATCAACTGCCGCCGCTCAATATCCACGCATGAAGGTGGAGACTGGACAGGTTCGGATGGAGGACCGTCCCCTGTTGCTGCGACAGAAGGTCCTCCTGAAGAGGCAGTTGTATCGGGGGATCGATCGACAGACTGAGTAGCTCAGGATACCAGTACCTTCTTGCCCAATCCGGAGCCACCAAGGTAACTTGAGCCCGGTCGCGCCTGATCTTCTTCAGCACTCTGAGCAGAAGTAGTATAGGCGGAAAGGCGTACAACAGACCGCAACTCCACTCGCGACGAAAGGCGTCCCCGAGCGAGTGCCGCCTTAGAAACTCCAACGCGCAGAACTGCTGACATTGCGAGTTCTCTCCGGTGGCAAATAGATCTAACCAAGGCTCTCCCCACTTCCCGAAAGAGGCCTTGCACCACGTCCGAGTTGAGACGCCATTCGTGATCCATCATGCACCGGCGGCTGAGTTCGTCTGCTCTGGCGTTAAGAGAGCCCGACAGATGTTGAACCACCAGGGTAATGCCCTGATGTTCCAGCCGACAAAGGGTCCACGACCCCACCCCGCCCGGTTTGTTGCAATACCACATGGCGGTGGTGTTGTCCGTGAACACCTGCACTACACTTCCCCGGACAGAGGGAAGGAATGCCTTCAATGCAAGTCGGATCGCTCTCAGCTCCAAAAGGTTGATATGGAGCCGAGACTCCGCCGGAGACCAGAGTCCTCCGATCTCCGCCTCTCCCATGTGGCCCCCCCATCCCAGGAGGGACGCGTCCGTCACTACTACGTGCTCCGGTTCGGGTAGGGAGAGGCATCTGCCGCGGACCCAATCGCGGTCTGTGAGCCACCACTGCAACTGTTTCGCAGTGCCCTCCGAGATCAAGACCTGGTCGGACAGGTTGCCTCGATGCTGGGCCCACTGAAACTTCAGGTCCCACTGCAGAGCCCGCATTCGCCACCTGGCGTAATGCGCCAACAGGATGCAGGAGGCCATCAGCCCCAGAAGCCGCAGCACCAACCTGACCGAAACCCAGGATAGAGGCCGAATGATGGGAATCAGAGCCTGAATATCCCGGACCCGCTGGTCCCGAGGGTAGGCCCGGAACTGCGCCGAATAGAGAACCGCTCCGATGAAGGAGCTTCTGGGAGGGTCTCAGGTGTGACTTCGGCACATTGATGGAGAACCCCAGCAAATGCAGGAGGTCGGCCGCAGTCTGGAGGTGGGAGACGACTTGCTGGGGTGAGCCCGCCTTTAACAGCCAGTCGTCGAGATATGGGTAGACTGGAACCCCCGATCTGCGCAGATAAGCTGCGACCACCTCCATCACTTTCGTGAACACCCAAGGGGCACTGGTGAGGCCGAAGGGGAGCACGGTGAACTGAAAGTGCTCCTGGCCCACTGTGAACCGCAGGTAACGCCGGTGGGCCGGCAGGACGGGGATGTGAAAATAGGCGTCCTGCAAGTCCAACGCTACCATCCAGTCTCCAGGGTCAAGGGCAGCCAGAACCTGAGCCAAAGTGAGCATCTTGAACCGTTCCTTCCGGAGGAAGGTGTTGACGCTCCTGAGGTCCAAGATAGGGCGTAGGCCCCCTTTGCCTTTCTTGGGAACCAGAAAGTAGTGGGAATAGCAACCACGGCCTACTTCTGGACCAGGAACGCGCTCGACGGCCTCTTTGGCCAAGAGGGCCGTAACTTCCTCCCGCAGAAGATTCAAGTGATCCTCCGATATACGGTGGCACTGCGGTGGCATGGCTGGAGGGGTCGTCACGAAGGTAGGGGAGTAGCCCCTTCGGACGATTTGCAGCACCCACCTGTCCGAAGTGATGGAGCGCCAGTGGAGGAGGTGATGGCGAACTCTGCCGCCCTCTGGCGTGGAATGGGCCTGAAAGCTCGGACTAGGAAGGCTTTGAGGCGGATGCTGCCGGGGTGGATGTGGACTGACCGGCGCGTTGTCCTCTATTACCGCCACGGCGGAACCCACATCCGCAGCCGCGTTCAGGTTGGTTCTGCGGCCGGTGGCTAGGTGGACGGGAGGCGGCGCCCCTTCCTTGGCCACTAAAGGGGCGAAAGGCGGAAGTTTGCGGCCGTGGGGCCGAGAGACCCAAGGACGTGGCCGTAGCCCGGGAGTCCTTAAAACGAGCCAGCACACTATCCGCCTTCTCACCAAAAAGGCGAGTGCCATCAAAAGGCATATCCATGAGGGTACATACCCCGAAAAAGACGTGGACCTCAGCCAGGCGTGGCGCCGGAGCGCCACCGTGGTGGAAATCGCCCTACCCAGCGGTGTCAAGTCCACACCGTATGGCATGTCGCGCTGCATCTCGCCCGTCAGCAAGTGCCTGGGAGAGACGTGTCCGGGCCTCCACCGGACACAGTGGCAGCACGTCCTCCACCGCATCCCACAGGGAGTGGGAGAAACGGTCCAAGAGGCAAGCGGTATTCAAAGACTGCAGGCCCAAACTCAGGGAAGAGAACAGTTTCTTGCCAAACTGTTCCAGCCTCTTGGATTCCAGATCCGGAGGAGTGGACGGGAAGGAGGATTGGGAAGTGGAGGCCTGGATAACCAGGCTCTCGGGGGTGGGGTGTTGGGACAGGAAACTGGGGTCACCTGGAGCAGGGCGGTGGCGCCGGGCCACGTTTCGATCCACAGGAGGAACTGTGGAGGGCTTGGACCAGGTGCCCTGCAGAACGTCGATGAGGGCCTCATTGAACTGAGGGGTGGGGTTGGCAGAGGCTGGCACACCCCCTGTCCTTCCTTGGGGTTTCTGGCCAGTCTTCCCGCCAGAGTGGGGGTTTAGAACCGGTAGGGGCCAGTTGCTGAGTACAGCAAGTGGCCTGGAGAAGCTCACAAAGGCGGCATGCCTTTGAAACTCCCCTGCCCATCCTGGGTGAGGAGACCTAGCACCTCGCCCAGGATGTGCATTGTTGCAGGCCCAGGAGAGTGGATGGCTCTCTTTCCAGGGGTCCAGCAACATGTCTGCTGTGTGGCAGCCTAGGCAGCCCCTCAGACAAGACGTGGATTGTAGGTTAGGTTCAGGGGGCATCTCTAAGATGCCCTCTGTCGTGCATTGTACATTAAATCCTGCACTGGCATCCGTGCGGATCGAATGTGCTGAGAAGTTTGATACCATACTTCTCAGCACATTAAATCCTGCACTGGCATCCGTGCGGATTTAATGTGGGGGAGACCTTGGAGTAGGAGAAGAGCGCACTGGTGGGAAATGTACCTTCCCCAAGGCCACTTGATGAGCCGGCAGCAGTTTCCTACTATTTTATTTCCCAAAGTCCATGAAGCCTGAGCTTCTCCCTGTCCTTCAGGAAAACTGCTGACAGTGGCAGCAGGATTCTGGCTGATTATCTCCTGGAAAACAGATACTGTGAGGGTAGGACTGTGTATTCTTTTGCACACAGGAAGGACACAAACAGCGGAGGATTTATGACAGGAAAATACAGCTTTTCCCATCAGAAAAAAAAGGTTTAAATACATTCGCTCTCAAAAAAAGGTTGAGTGAAACACAAGGTTATGGAAAAAGTTCACAAAGAGTTTTAGCCAAAAAGGCAGAGCCAAGTGCTCCAGGCTACTGTTTGCAACAGCTGAAAAAGTTAACCAACCTAACTGGCACCTAGGGACATAATGGGATACAGGGAAGCCCTTAAAGTCACAATGCCAGTTTCTCCAATGCTCTCCTTTGCAGACTACTTGCTCAAAAAAGGTTGAGAGATTTTCTATGGCCACTTTTTTTTTTTTAAATGAACATTGAATGAAATTTAAATGTTTAGCCTTTTTAGGTTTTGCCTGCAAAGCACTTGCGAAATCTCGAGGCTCCAACTTCACTTTACTTACCATTACTCGCTTCGGTCTTTCTCCTGGCATTCGAGCCTTCTTTGTCCTGCCATGGAGCCTGGACCAAGTACTAATTCCAGTGGCTAGTGATCTTACAGTGGCCGCAGGCCCTCTTTTGTTACTTTTCAACATGACTCTCAATGAGTGCATGTCTTTGCAGTCCCCTCCAAACCTCCTGCACTGTTTTCTGTGCTTCTCCTTCCTTCCTATCTCTGGTAATTATGTTCAATACTGACAACTTTGGAACTGGGGAAGTAGGTTTGAGACTCTGGGTGAGCTCAACATCCTGTGATTCTGAGCAAATCACTTTAATCTCCCTGTACCTAAAAATGAAGGTGACTTGTGTAATGTACCTGGTGCTCATGTAAAGCGATTCAACCCCTTCAGGTCGAGTTCACGCTATATAAAACAGCAAAAAACAAAAACACAAGCTCGGGACCGGTAGTAATTTCCTGGACAAAAATGGGCAAATACTTAACTATTTAGCTTGCGCATAATTTACACTTTGAAAAGGCATTCTTAAGCACATGTCTGGAATGTGTAAAGGTTTACCAGACTACGGTAGGCCGGCTAACCATTCAGTTTAGAATGTAGGAAAAGTGGAAGCTCGGTGCTTGTTAGCTGTACATGGCATTGCTCAAATATAGCCGCCATGTAAAGGTCGCTTCTTCCTTAGTTCTCTCTCGATAATGAACATCCCGCCCTCGCTCAGCGTCCTCGGTAGCAGCAACGATCGTTAAATACTGGCTGTTGATGTGGCGTTTGCAGGTGAGAGAAGAGGGCCGTAGGTTTTGTAAAGCATGGGATGCAAGTGGCGCCGGGTGTTCTATTCCTCTGAGATCAATCAATCAAAACTGATTCGCATAGTGTGGCTTATCATCTGCGAGGGTATCCAGGCACTGGGGGGACTCTGCTGCTGGGTGGAGTCAGTCGAGCAGCCAGGTCTTCAGGTCCTTTCTGAATTCCTATAGGGAGGGGGAAATCCGGAGTTAGGGAGGACGAGGAGGCCATTCCAGGTCTTCACAGCCAAGCAGGTAAAAGAGTAGCCGCTGCTCCTGCTTCGGCAGACATGGGGTTCTGGGAGAGGGAGGCAGAGGGCAGGTGTGTGGGGGACTGGTGAAACTTCAAGCCATGATTGATGCAGGTTGTGCAGGGCCGTGTGGGTGAGCATCTTGAATTGGCACCGCCTGTGGATGAGGAGCCAGTGGAGTTCCCTGAGCTGTGGGATGATGTGGGCCCGTCTGGGGAGATAGGGGACTATTCTGGTGGCTGAGATCTGATTGGTCTGTAGTCCCTTTAGTAGGTAGGAAGTGATTCCTACATAGAGTGTGTTGCCGTAGTCCAGGCGGCTGGTGAAGAGGGCCTGGGTGACGGTGCATTTGGGGCTGGCTGTGAGCCACTTGAAGATTTTCTGCAGCATGCGGAGAGTGAGTAAGCAGGCTGAGGGTTCTGCGTGCATCTGGTTCCTCATAGTGAGTTTGCTGTCCAGTATGATGCAGAGGTTCCTGACATGATCTGTTGATGTAGGTGACCATGGGGATAGTTCGTTCCCGAAGATGAGCACCTCCGTTTTATTGGAGTTGAGTTTGAGGCAACTGAATTGCACCCAGAGGGCGACGCGGTTGAGTGTCGTCTGCGTATGATATGATGCTCAGTCCATATGACCTGACCATTTCAGGCAGCAGGGTCATGTAGGCGTTTAACAGGGTAGGGCTGAGGGATGATCACGTTGCTGATGGAGTGGGTCCGTTTGTTTCCAAAGAGTTGATTCAGCTCCTTGTCAGCGGATAGCAGGACACTCCACTGCTGGACACTTGGAGTTCTTTGAGGGTCCATAACAATAATAGCATTTGAAGACCCTATATTCCTCATACCTTGGAGAAGAGAACTCAGATGCTTGAGGGACCCCCCATCACCTGTGTTATAGACAGCTGAGGATGCAGGTGTACCTCAATCCAGAAGTTGAATAATTGGGAGAAAAATATTTTCTTGTGTCCAAATGAGACTCATTGTTATTTCCTATCCTCCGTTTCCAGTGTCAAAAAGCTGATTGCATGAGAAGTGTGTGTATGCATATTGAGAACAACGGTTTGATCTTATATATTTCTCTTCCCCTCCTTAATCGCATCCCTCCGTGTATAATGTTCCAAACTATCCCAATTCCAAATACGGGTGCCAAGAGAGGTAGCAGGGCAATCTTGCTGCTTTGAATCCAAGTTATCACATTATGTTAAATATCCAAACAAACGTGAAATTGTGCAATAACTTATACATATATATCCAATTAGCACTTTACAGCAACTCGGAGAGGGGCCTCTGCTTATTGTAAACCGCTATCCCTCTTTTATAATGGGTAGAGCTCTGCAGCATTAACATCCTCTGCGTGAGTGGGTCATGCAGCTAGTCTTTCGGCCTTACCTTACAGACCACATGTGCTGTTGCTGCTAGGGGTATGGTTTACAGTAAAGCGCTTGGAGTCCAACCATTGCTTACCATTTGTTGCCTTCCTTGTTACTCTTATTTGCCGATTACTAATTGGCCTGTGCAGGCCTGGTGTCACTTCCTTGTTTCTGTGTGGAGAATGGATCAAGCACAGATTGATATAGAGATATATATATATATATATATATATATATATTACCTACTGGCGGTCGCCAGTAGGTAGTTATAGTTAGGACCACGTTTCCATAGGAAATCCGCAACATTCTATTTTGAATAACTTTGGCGCCGGTCGACGAATCCTCGCGAATTTTTCAAAATAGGTGGGGCGCTACGCTCCGCTCCTACCCTGAAAGTCTCCGGGGGATTCGTCAAGCGGGGGCTGAGATAAAAGGGGGGTCCCAAAACGCGTTTTTCCCATGCATTTTTCCATAGGACCTTTAGACACAGCTACAGCCCGAACGGCTGAACAGAATTACTTGAAATTTGGCAGAGAGGTAGCCATAAGGTCAAGGAAGTGCCTTTTGCAGGTCTGGTGTAAAGCTGTTCAGTATTTCCTGAGAAAATAGCATTTAAAAGCATATATATATGTGGGCGGAGCCTAACCACACATCTCATCCTGAGATCTGATTGGCTGTCAGCACTTCATCCAAGAAGTGTTGGCAGCCATCTTGGGACCAATATACATGATAGCACCTCATTAAAAAGCATTGCAGTTAATAGAAGGTTTTAAGACTTTAGTTACATTATAAATCATTTGTTGATGGTACCATACTCATTTTAGGAATTGTGGTATGTTCTAAGGTGATTTCACCATGTGAAAAAGCCTTCTGCTGGGATATCATGATTGAGAGAAAAATATTTTCTCATGCTTTTACCACAGAGGTTTGGAAGGTGATCTATAAACTAAACTGAGAGCTTATTTTCTGTAAATTCACATTATCTTTCTCAGTCATGTGAGAATGAAGTCTGACATTCTCAGTAAAACATGTACATCCAACAAGGGCAGAGACTGTCAGTTGATTCCTTTGTGTTCTACTGCAGCTTTGCAGCTTCCCAGAGTGTTCCAAAGAACTACTAGAGCGCTAACAGTCCTACCTATGATAAACGTATGGCACACCTGAAGCCATCTTGCTTGGAATAAAGTGGTAACTCTTAAAACATTTAATTTCAAAAGGAACAAAATGAGGGGGTTCATTTTTCCATAAAAAGTATGATTAGTGCTGCAGAAAGAAAAATTAGGGCACATTTTGAGTGACTTCTCAAATCCTCTTCTATTTCATTAAAAAATTCTGACATGCAGACTGAAACATGCACTTTCAATACCAGCAGCAGTTTTCCCTGGTGAGCAGTAGCTTTACTACAGTGATCTAATGAGCAAAAAGAGTGCTAACATTCTGAATTTATGGCAAATGTGTGACACATCTGAATGCCTTCTTGATGGAATCAAAGTAAAAAACTGAAAGTATTTCCTACTGAGGAGACTGCAGTAAATGAGGAAATTAGGAAACTTCATAACAAATAAGTCTCCCAAGATGGCCACCAGAGACAAAAGAGCCCAAATGTAGCCCAAATAGCACCCAGATGTAGCCCAAGTATAGCCCAATGACAGAATGTCCCAGAATGTTCTTAAAAACAACTAGAGCGCTTACTGTCTTCATTATGACAAAAGTATGGCACACCTGAAGCCATCTTGATTGGAATAAACTGGTAACACTTAAAACATTTAATTTAAAAAGGAACACAATGAGGGGGTTCATTTTGCCATAGAAATTATCATTAATGCTGAAGAAAGAAAATGAGGTCACATTTTGAGTGACTTCTCAAATCCTCTTCTATTTCATTAAAAAATTCTGACATGCAGACTGAAACATGCACTTTTAATACCAGGAGCAGACTTCCATGGTGAACAGTAGTTTTACTACAGTGATCTAATGAGCAACTAGAGTGCTAACATTCAGAATTTATGGCAAATGTGTGACATATCTGAATACCTTCATGATGGAATCAACGTAAAAAACTGAAAGCATTTCCTACTGAGGAGACTGCAGTACATGAGGAAATTAGGAAACTTCATAACAAATAAATCTCCCAAGATGGCCACCGGAGACAAAAGAGCCCAAATGTAGCCCAAAATCACCCAGATGTAGCCCAAATATAGCCCAATGACAGAAGTGTGCAAAACACTTATTATTTAGTGTTTTTGCAGTGTTATATAGTGCAGACTTGTCAGGTATTGGAGTGCTTTACATGAGCATTGGTTACATCACACAAGCACAAATTCATTTTGGTTGTAGACATGGGGAGACTAAGTGATTTGACCAGAATCACAGAATGTCGAGCTGAAGCAGAAACTTCAACCTGGTTCCCCAGTTGCAAAGTCTGCAGTTCTGGAAGTAACACCACATCCTCTCCCCTAAGTGCAACATTTAATCAAGTGGTCAACTGGATAAAAAAAACATAAAGATAACAAATAATTTAAAAGTGCTTTGTCGCTATTTGAAAACTCAGACAAAATGTCCTTATTTTAGTCTTTTAGAGCACTAACCATAATTTTGATGCCAATAAGACCCTCTCATATATGTAATTTCTAAAGGAAATGCTCTAGGTATTACAGTTTTGATTACATCAAGATGATGTCAGACGTTCCACACTTTTGTAATAAATATAGAATGTTAGCAATCTAGTTGTTCATTGGGATACTGTTGAGAGGCAAAGGCCAGGGGCACGGACTCTGAAAATTGAAGGCAGGTAGGAGAGTGCAAAGGCAACAATTTAACCACACTGAGCAGGCAGGAAGGGCCGTGGAAGCACAACAGACTATGGAGGGCAGTGGAAAGGGGGGCAGGGGCAACAAACCAACAATACAGGACTTGCAAGAGAGGCTGTTGGAGGGAAGATCTATTACGGGTCAAGGAAGCTAGAGGCAGTCCCCAGAGCCCCGGGAGCCACCACAGAACTGAGCAGGAGAGTGAGTCAGGGACAAAAGGGGCACCTTAATTTGAGCCGGGGTGCCTAGGAACGCTTGCTCCAAAAATGAAGAAAACAGACATATGAGACATGGAATTGGTGGCAGAATACAATGGCAGTTTAATGAGAAGATACAACTTCAAAGAAACCGCAGAATAGAGACATAAAGTACAAAATACAGAATCCAGATAATCATACAGCTGTCATGATATTCTCTGTATCTTAATTAATGTACTGACAGAGAGAGAGAGAAAACACATCTATAAATGCATCATGAGAAACAAGTTACACCAAGGAAAATGTTACCTAGGAACACTCACGTTTACTCTTAGAGCAAGCATTCCTGCAATTACAATACAAAATCTTTTAAATGCAAAAGTAAAGAGAACAATGGTTAAACATAACATGACATTTCATATAGGTAAAATAGAATAAGATACTTCAAGCAGAGCAAGACATTTTAAGCAAAGGAAGACAAGAGCTCCCAGCTCTTGGGGAAAACCTGCACAGCCTGTTAACCTACATACAGACGGCGAGGTAGTCCGTCGATATCTGTGGGTGCTCCCTTTTTATATCATTTTGTGGGCTCCTTTGCACGCTACATCTACCTACGTATGCTACCCAAAAGCTTCGTCTGCAGATTTTACCAGACATTTCGTCATTTACCCACTTAATGCTGACAATGGACTGGGTGAAAAGGTCAGTCTCTCAGGCCAATCGCTTATCGTAAGTTCCATAGAGCAAGCAGAAAATAATGGGTATTGTACGGGAATTCAATATATTCATGTACAAAATCTCCTCAGTTCTCCTAACTTGACGCTCTGCGGTTGCCACTTCCTTAAAAGTGGGAAACCTGCCCAGGAAGCAAGTACCAGTCCAGGATGCAGCCTACTGTATGTCGACAGCTTCAGTGGGATGTTGAACTTTGATACCGAGCACGGAGCACTCGGGTAGGGTGGGGGCTACTAGTTTGGAGCAGAAGGCCTCGCAGACCTGCCTTCAGACTGCTATACACTAAAATTGCAGAGCTATGGTCAATTTAACAAAGAGGCCTACATATTGAACAGAAGGGCCTACACAGGGGTTTTATGCTGGCTGAGTGGTAAGGATGTCTCAGGATAATTATATAGCAACACAGGACCCGCTGGTCAATTTAATACGGCCTACAAATGCGGCTGGCAGGGCAAGGACAAGGATCTCATACTTCAGGTGTGGACAGAACGGGCCAGGGGCCCCCTGTGATACAAAATCTACCCTCCTTCAAGGCTGTGGCAATGTAATAGACCATTGTGGGCAGAAGGAAGAGGCAATGGTAGTACAACCATACATGCCAACAGACCCGATTCAGCCAGGAAACGTCCAATGTTTTTAAGCTCAAATGGGCTTTATTTGA
The DNA here is from genome assembly GCF_964204655.1 of Triturus cristatus. Taxonomy (NCBI): domain Eukaryota; kingdom Metazoa; phylum Chordata; class Amphibia; order Caudata; family Salamandridae; genus Triturus; species Triturus cristatus. Next base: position 937,824,519 of record NC_140590.1, on the reverse strand, counting down.
TCTGTCTCCTGTCTACAATATCCTCTTTTTCAATGTAACTCAAAGGGGAAAATCAATACCCCAGTTTTTTTTCAAAATCTCCCTCTTACCAAGTTCAAAATGTTCGCAAGTATGGTACATTGGATCATGGAAGGAAATGGGATAGGGACATGGACTTGGATAACAGAGGACAGGAGGGACATGGAGAGGTGCACCAAACTGACCCTGCAGGGCAGGCATCAGGGTTTGCAGCAGCACAATACACCACACAGGGCATGCAGGACGGGAGTGCAGCACAACAATCCATAGAAAGCAAGAGGGAGGGGACAGGACCATGCACATGGACAACAGAGAACAGAGGGGCAAGAGGCAATGGTAGCTAGCTGACCATAATGGACAGACAGGAGAGAAAGCTGCAGCATTACAGACCATAAAGGGCAGTAGGGACGGATCAGGGGCATTACAATGGAACAGACAAGCCAGGAGGGAGGGAGTAGGGGTCTTCACATGTAAACAGAGGGCTGGGGGCAAGGGGGCAGGGCAGGAGCAGCAAGATAGCCATGGAGGTCAGGCAGGATGGGCACTAGAAGCAAGACACACCATGAAGAGCAACAGTGAGACTGTGATGGCATACACACAGACCATGGAGGGAAGGTGGGAGGGGGTCAGGGGCAGCTAACTGACCACACAGGGAAGGTGGGAGGGGCCATGGCAGCACAGAAGACCAATGGCTATGATGGGCAAGAAGGAGGGTGCAGGGGCATGCACAAAGGACGATGGAGGATAGAAGGGAGGGTCAGGACCTGTGCACAGACAAGAAAGTTCAGGGGAAGGGACCTCACAACAGACCACACGGGGCACGCAGGAGGAGCAGTTGCAGCACAACAGACCAGGGAGGGCAGAAGGGTGTGGCAGTACAATGGACCATGTAGGACAGGAGGAAGAGGATAGGGGCATGGCATGTGGACAGGCAGGGTGGAGGTGGCAGGGACAGGTTACAGTCATCTGACAATGCTAGGCAGGTGGGAGGGGAGTGGCAGCTCAACAGAACACTCAGAGTAGATAGGAGTGGCAGGTCCATGGGACATGGTGGGCAAAAAGGATGGAGCAGGGGCATGCACAAAGACATCGGAGGGCAGGGGGAAGGAGAATAGGGGCAGAAAGCTAAGCACAGAGTTTAAGCAGGAGGTCAATGATGGGGCATAGAATTGGGCAATGGAGGGCAGGAGGAGTGGACTGGTACATCATACTAAATTGAGGGCAGTGGCAGCACATCAGACCATGCATGGCAGGAGGGAGGAGGCTATTCCATGGATTCACACAACAGAGGATAGGGAGGAGGGGGATGGGGCAGCAAGCTAACTGTTCAGAGAAGGCGGGTATTAGGAACTTTATTGTTTTTAAAACATTGAGTCTGTGCGAACTACTTAAAATATGAACAAGTATGCAGCATAATCTCACTTTTATTCAGGAAGAAGAGGACGTTTGTGACTGTGACTCCGGGCTCACTTGGCAGAAACACCCCCTGACCCTCCACCCCCTATCGCAAAATGTAATGCCCGTGAAAAGGGTAGGTGAACACAGTGTTATATAGAACATAGTCCTGAGAGCACGATTGAAAATGAAAACTAGATATAGTGTATGGTATAAACTATGCACCAAAAAGTGTGATATAAGATGAACTGGGCGTGAAATATAATATGCAATACATTGTGCGCAATGACAGATTCATTGGAGAGCGCGAGATAGCACAGGCACTAGCGCGTGCTATGCGATATGCGCCTTGGAGTGTAATATGCACAGGGCAGTGTTGTGTAACCTAACTAGTCTCTAAAGTTGTAATATAAAATATGTGCTGGGGAGTGTAACGTTGCATATGCACTGTGACACAGATATGGATCGTAGATTGTAATATGTATGGCATAGCACTGTGCGTTATAACATAGGCATCGAGGAAGGCACGTTAGATGGGGCAATATAACCCGTGCGAAGACAAGTGTGGCATGACATATTCACGGGGTGGTGTTACAGTGCACATGGGCTAGGGAGTGTCATAGCATATGCACTAGCTAGTGGAATACAACACAGAGGTGTGTGGCACTCGGCAGGCAATGGTGGGTGTAACACAGCATTGGGCTCTGTCAGGAGCGCGCTGTGACTCTCAAGTGATGTTCATCCCCTTTCCAGAGAGTAAAATAAAAAGTATTACACATCCGGCAGTGGATGTGTGTTTTATTAACCGTGAGGGGGGTTTCTTGCATAGTTTTGGTCGAATTTTTGTCGAATCCCCTTTGAATGGCTTGGTGTGCATGTGTAATGTGCCCGTCAATAGCTACCCATGTTTGTATAAATAAACGACAAGGGTGTCTACCGGGATTAGGCACGGTAGGGCATCAGACATGTCAGAGCTTCACTAGTGGTGTAAATACATTCCACGTGGATTCATTGCATGCATAGTCGCCTTTTAATGAATATCCCGCAAATCGTCATGGTGATAGGTACGTACGGTTTGTCCAGCATGTCCTAGGTGTGTCTATAAATAAATATTTTTTTAAAATAATAAAAAACAGTGGCCGGCCCTAGGGATTGGGGTCAAAAAAATATAATTAGGAGACAGGCCCTGGGGGATGGGGTCATCAGGGCCAATAAATTAGAATAAGAAGGGGAACCACACAGCCCCCCTTAAAATTAAAATAAATAAAAGACTGGCATCGTGCCGGAGGCCATGCCCCCTCCGTGCAGCACTCTGCAAACGCGCCCCCAACAGGCATCTCCAGTATGCGCCAGGGAGCTGCGCTGCAGACAGGTGTTCTGAGGCCAAGCCCCTTTTTACACCTCTCTGCAACGCAGCTCTGTGGCGCTTACTGGAGGTACCTAGTGGTCTAGTTTGACCCTAGGGACCCTTAGGATTCAAGGGGACTTAATCTCTCAACTTAGAACAGCCACAGGGCGCGTTTACACAGTGGTGAAGGGAGGGGACGGGGCCTGAGGTGACGTGTGCAAACACGCACTATGGCACGTTTTAAATTGGGGATATAATTTCCCTTCAATACTGAGGGCCCCTGGGGGCTAACTAGCCCACCAAGTGCTTCCAGTAAGCGCCACTGAGCTGCATTGCAAGGAGGTGGTCCAGGCCGTGCCACTTTTTACACCTCTCTGCAACACAGCTCTGTGGCATTTACTGGAGGTACCTAGTGGGCTAGTTGGACCCTAGGGACCCTCAGGATTCAAATGAACTTAATCTCCCAACTAAAAATGGACACAGGGCGTGTTTACACAGTGGTGAAGGGAGGGGACGGGGCCTGAGTTAACGTGTGCAAAAACGCCCTGTGGCCTGTTTTAAGAGGTAGTTTTAATCCCCATGCCCTATTATGTACTAGGGGCTTACAGAGGAGGTCATGCTAATCACAGGGGGACCCCAGCGCATAATTTTCCCTAGTGTATGTAGGTGTTTTCACTGTATTCTAAGTGTCTTTTAACATAGCACTGGCTCTAGGACTGGCTAGTCAGACTCAGTTACCACCAGTATCCGTCTGAAAAAGTTGAGGGTACAGGATGATTTTGCACCAAGGCTTCTTTCTGCTCTTCTTTTTGTTCTTTCTGCACGTTATCCTTCTTCCTGCACTTATCTTCGTATTTGAGGACTTCTGTTGCTTCTTTCTGCACTTCTTTTGTTTCTTTCTGTGCATTTTTTCTTCTTTCTTCACATGTCCTATCTCTGTAGGCATAGTTAGAAATTAGCATTTAAAAAACCTTGCAAATTGACTGAAAAAACCATGGGTTTCACACACGTTATAGTTAGGAATTAGCATTTAAAAAACCTTAGAAATTCAATGAAAAAACCAAAGGTTTCACACATGTTATAGTTAGCTGGACATTTCACTCGTAAAAAACCATTGAAATTCCCCCGTTATAGTTAGTTCAGCTAACTATAACTCGCGCGCCCGCAATGCACTGCTGATGACGTCACATATTACATCACTCATGACATGGTCAGTGACATCACTCATGACATCACTGATGACATCTCAAATGACATCACTGATGACATCATCCTTGTGATAGAGTGGCAGACCTCCTCTCACCCTAATATAACCTTTGATACACACATTCAAAAATAGAGACTAAAATTTTCAAAACAATGGACATACCAATACCAGTTACAACAACCTCTTCAGTAATTCTAAGATCCACATACACATCCACTCATTCACCAACAGTCCTATACAGTCACATACATGTACTCACTCATCATATGTACTCATGCACCTATACATCCTGTTACACAATGCCACTCATCCATAGAGTTACTCACACACATAGTCACTCATGCTAATAAAGAATCAAACATACATTTACTTGCATATACAGTTATACACACACCACCACACTTACTTCTACGGAAATTTACACATACTTAGTCTTTTAAACAATCACTTATAGAAACACATACTTATTCATACAGGAACTCTTTCAATCTCTCACTCTCACATATACTCACATATATACACCAATAGTCACATATACTAGTTTAAAACATATGTAGTTACTCATAAAGACACTATTGAGACAGTCATTCACTCACTAACACACCCATACACACACTCATCCACCCATACAGTCCTGCACACATGCTGTCTTCAACACATACAAACAGTGAGTCACTCATTCATGCACCTATGCACTACGTAATACCCCCCACCGAACCATGCAGACACTCAGACTGATACTCAAAAAACCAACTAATAACCTATATAGACACCCATGTAGCTACTCACCAACCCATGCAGCCACTTATACACAAAGTGAGAGACTGATACAGATATTTACATATTTAAACATTACTCACTAAGCCATGTATTCACTATGATACACTTAATCAGTCAGTTACACAATCAATTTTTCAAAAACAAATCATCCATTTAGACACTTATATACCCATTTATTCTTCCATCGACCTTGAGATATACATATATAAAACATATTTAATTTTCAGAAAAACACACATTCACTGGATGATGTCATCAGTGATGTCATCAGTGATGTCATTTGAGATGTCATCAGTGATGTCATGAGTGATGTCACTGACCATGTCATGAGTGATGTAATATGTGACGTCATCAGCAGTGCATTGCGGGCGCGCGAGTTATAGTTAGCTGAACTAACTATAACGGGGGAATTTCAATGGTTTTTTACGAGTGAAATGTCCAGCTAACTATAACATGTGTGAAACCTTTGGTTTTTTCATTGAATATATATATATATATATATATATATATATATATATATATATATATATATATATATATATATATATATATAAAAACCTACTGGCAGTCGCCAGTAGGTACATATAGTTAGAACCTATTTTCCATAGGAAATCCGCAAAATTCTATTTGGAATAACGTTGGCGCCGATTGACAAATGTTCGCAAAATTTTTCAAACTTTTGGCCAGCTCCAGTCCGCTCCTATCCTGAAAATTACACGGTGATTTGTCAAGCAGGGGCCGAGAAAAAAGGGGGGGCCGAGAAAAAAGGGGGGTCCCAAAACGCGTTTTCCCCATGCATTTTCCCATAGGACCTGCTGACGCAGCTACAGCCCGAACTTCTGAATGGAATTACACTAAATTTGGCAAAGAGGTAGTCCTCGGTTCAGACTCGTGCCTTTAGCTTAAATGGTGTAAATCCGTTCAGTAGTTCCTGAGAAAATCAAAAGTAAAATCATAGATATATCTATGGCCTCGGAGGATCCTCGCACCCTCCCCACACCCAGCGCGCACCCTGCCGTGCACGAGCTGTATTCTAATTGGCTGTCAACACTCCAGATCAGGAAGTGTTGGCAGCCATCTTAGAACCGAGGCACAAGAAACCTAAAAAACAAATGCGAAAAACGCAAAAAGGGGGCAGGGTAGAAACACCCTGACCCCCTAGGCCTGCTCAGGGGGTCCCACAAGGAACCCCCAGGGCCAAAAAAAGAATTAAAAAAAATAAAAATAATCTGCAAGATTCGCGCACCCAGCGCGAATTTCTTCAGAAAATAAAAAAAAAATTCAGCGCGGGTCCCAATCCCCCCCCCACACTGCCCCGGGGACTGCCACCCCCGGGGCTCGAAGATTGTATATGCGGGGGGGCTCACGGCCCCCCCGCAGCCCCGGGGACCGCCACCCCCCGGGGCTTTAACATAGGTGGAGGGCAACTTGTATGTGTGGGAGGGGGGCCATGCAGCCCACCTCCTGGAGCCTTGTATTGGCCCTGGGGACCACCACCCCCCAGGGCCGGCTCCTGCAGTGTCCCGGGGTGCCCACCCCCGGGACACTGCTGTTTGCAATGGCAGGGCGGGAGCCTCGCAGCTCCCACCATGCCATTGCAAACTGCTTTGCTTCATTGAAGCGAAAGCAGGGAAACCTGCTCTCGCTTCAATGAAGCAAAGCAGATTGCTTTTCCACATGGGAAGCAGCATGTTAGCTGCTCCCCATGTGGAAAAGCAATGCCGGCTCCCGCAGGAGGCAGGGAGCCGGCTGGGACCGTGGGAGGATTGGGGAACCCCCACGATCTCCAACGAGAGGCCAGGCCCCAGGGGATGGGGTCCCCGGTGCCAGAAGTGGCCCGGGAGGGGGGCCACGCGGCCCCCCTCCCCCATTAAGTTAAAAAACGAAAAAAAAGAAAAAAAAACAATGGCCGGCCCCCTGGCGCGTTTGCAGAGGGTGAGCTAATTCCCCTCGAATACTGGGGATCCCTGGGGGCCAACTAGCTCACCAGGAACCTCCAGTATACGCCAGGGGGCTGCTTTGCCGAGAGGTGTAATGAGGCCACGCCCCTTTTTACACCTCTCTGCAACGCAGCTCCGTGGCGCTTACTGGAGGTACCTGGTGGCCTAGTTGGCCGCTAGGGGACCTCAGGATTCAAAGGGACTTAATCCCCCAACTTAAAACGCGCCACGGGGCACATTTGCACAGTGGTGAAGGTAGGGGGCGAGGCCTGAGGTGATACTGTGCTAACACGCCCTGTGGCGCGTTTTAAGTTGGGGAATTCATTCCTCTTCAATCGAGAGGTCCCCTAGGGGCCAACTAGCCCACCAGGTACCTACAGTAAGCGCCACGGAGCTGCGTTGCAGAGTGTTGTAAAAAGGGGCGTGGCCTCTGAACACCTCTCTGCAACGCAGCTCCCTGACGCATACTGGAGGTACCTGGTGGGCTAGTTGGCCCCCAGGGGACCGCAGGATTGAAGAGGAATTAATTCCCTAACTTAAAATGCGCCACAGGGCGTGTTTGCACACGTCACCTCAGGCCCCGCCGCCTAACTTTACCCTTGTACAAATATTCCTCTAAAATCAGCCGAACTACGAATTCCAATTTGCTCACCTGTTATCAGGAGAGAACCCAGTGCTGCATCTTTTAGACCAGCACTGACCCTGAAAAGTAATTTTAAGCGTACTTAACAGTGACTTGTATTTCCTTCCATAGGAATCCATTGTGTGCTTTTAAGTAGAAAAGTTTCTGTCTATTTTCACAAACTAAAAATATTCCTAAAAAATCGTCTGTATTACTTAAATACATTCTTTCAACTGTTTACAGGAGATTCACCTGTGCTGGATCCAGGATCCACCAATGAGTAAGAAAAAGTAACGATAACACTACTTATCTGCTAAGTGAATTTTCTGCCACAGGATAACATTGGTGATTCTATGTGAAAAATGTTTTAAGTGTCAACTTTTAAAATACAATAATAATCCTTAAAAATCACTACTGTAACCAAAACGCTTTTACTCAACTTTTTACAGGAGATGTCCAAGGACTGAATCTAGCATCCAGTCCTGTGGTTAGAAAAGTAATCCATAAAGTAACTAATTGCATTTGACTAGAAATTCACATTGAGCTCAATGTTGCTTTGTTTGAAATTGTGTTGCCCATTGCAACAACTGTAACTACTGTACTTAAAAGTTTATTGCCTATTTGTAAAGTATTTAAACTAAAGTAATTCTGAGAAAGTATATTTTGTATTGTAATGTATAATGTAATTAAAAAAATAAAATATCTAAAAATAAACAGATTAAACAATGTAGTAAATCAGTATAACAATTAATACATTAAAAATTGTCATTTACAAAACCTTTGAAATTCAATGAAAAAACCATAGGTTTCAGGCCTGATCTAGTTAGGAATTAGCATTTAAAAAACCTTTGAAATCCACTGCAACAAACATAGGTTTCAGGCCTGATATAGTTAGGAATTAGCATTTAAAAAACCTTAGAAATTCACTGAAAAAACAATAGGTTTTAGGGGTGTTATAGTTAGCTGGACATTTCACTCGAACAAAACCATTGAAATTCCTCCGATATAGTTAGTTGTACTAACTACATCTCGCGCGCCCGCAATCCACTGCTGATGAGGTCACATACTACATCATTCATGACATGGTCAGTGACATCACTGATGACATCATCCACGTGAGAATCAGATACACCTCATCATACACTAGTATAACCTTTCATCACTCACTGTAAAATAGAGAGTGCCAGATTTAAAACCATTGACACAACAATACAAGTTTCTAAACACCCACTCAGTGATTCCTAGATCTATACACACATCTAATCACTTACCTATAGATTCACTCATACATGCTGTCAATGATCAATAGAACACTATCAAATATACTTATACACCTATATCGACATTACACACCAGCACACATCCTAATCACTTATGAAGTCATCCTACTCACTTATGCAAACAATGGATCATACTTACTTTTACTTAGCTATACACTTATAAAAACGCCACTTCATCTATTCATATAGATAATAGCTCATACTTAGTGTGTTATAAAATCACTATTACAACTATACAGTTATCCATACAGTCACTCATACAATCACTGAGTCTTATGTATACTTATTTATATACAACAACTGACACATACACTGGCTTTTATTTTTCTAGTTTGTTTGACATGTACCATATATTTGGTCATCGCCACACCCATAAAGATATTCACTCACTCAAACAACTGTTATAACATGTAGTTTTAACTTCATATACCTACTGAATAAACTATTCACTCATCTTTGGGCAGTCACCCCCCCCCCCCACCCCCCCCCCCACCGAACAACACACACACATTCACTCTCCCATACAAATACTCAGTTAACTAATCAAATAATATAGACTTTCGCGTAGCTAGTAACCAACTAGTGCAGCAGTTTACACAACAACTGACAAAATGATACAGATATTCACACAGTTTAGTCACTATTCAATATATTTAGTGAGACACTATAAATTAGTCAAGTAAACAGTCAATCACACTGCTACTAAATCCTCCATCCAGATATTTATATATCCACTCATTCTTCCATGCAAATTGCTATATATATAATACATATTTAAATAACGAACCAAACCACATTCTCTGGTTGCTGTCATCAGTGATGTCATTTGAGATGTCATCAGTGAGGTCACTGACCAGGTCATGAATGATATAATATGTGACATCATCAGCAGTGGATTGCGGGCGCGCGAGATGTAGTTAGTACAACTAACCATATCGGTGGAATTTCAATGGTTTTGTTCGAGTGAAATGTCCAGCTAACTATAACACCCCTAAAACCTATTATTTTTTCAGTGAATTTCTAAGGTTTTTAAAATGCTAATTCATAACTATATCAGGCCTGAAACCTATGTTTTTTTCAGTGAATTATAGATAGATAGATAGATAGATAGATAGATAGATAGATAGATAGATAGATAGATAGATAGAGATATTAAAAGGGGCTAAGAGCTTGCCCATTACTTACTTTCATCTTCCATTGGCTGGCGCCCATGTGGCTCTCACGTCACTCGTTTCCTTGCTTCCTGTTGGTCAGCCCCTCTTCCTCGCCTCGGTTTTTCTCCTTGTCCTGTGGAATACTGCTTCCGGTAGTTAGTGTCTTTACAGTGGCCGCAGACACGCTTGTTACTTTTCAACATGACTGAGTGCACGTCTCTGCAGTCCCCTCCCAATCCTACACTATTTTCAGTCTTTCTTCCTCTATCAAGATCGCTGTCTCACCCCAACTTGGCGTGGTGAAGGTTACCTCACCCCAGTACACTACTCTGCCGGGGAATACACTACCGAATAGCACTTCTTGCACATCACACACACAAACCGAAAAGCTCCTAACACCGTCACACACACACAAATGCTCACTCACTTGCACCCACAGGCACGCAATTCCAAACACAATCACAGTCAGACTTCCAGCAATCTTGCTCTCTTACACACTCGCTGTCACATGCACAATCCTAACAAGATTCCACCAACTCACACTGACACGGTCAAAACACAATCACTCATGCACTCGCACATAGTGATCTTCAATCACACACACTTCCACACACCCAATCTGCAGCTCGTACTGCATTATAACACTGTAGGAAGGTGGGTTTCTGTGGCACTAACCCCCCCACTTTTTGCCAGATTTCTGATGCAGTTTGACTTGATGTGCCCTGGGTCCCTGCCAATCAGGTTACCAGGGACTGTGCACTTTCCCAAAACTGTACATTTGTATTCACAATTTGCACCTCACTGGCCACAACCAAGTCCCAGTGAAGGCCTCCAAGGGCTGCAGCACCTATTGTGCCACTCTTAGAGGTCCTTTACCTTAACACACACACTGCCATTGCAGACTGCGTGTTTTGGCGCAGACAAAAGTGCAGAGTCAACATGGCACACATAACTGTGTGCCATGCCTACCACCTACTGCCTATGGTATAGGTAAGCCACCCTTCTAGCTGGATGCACTATACAACTGGTGAGTGTGCAGTTATATGAGCAGTGTACCCCTACACTGTGTAAGTCCATTCTTAGGCATTGTAAGTGCAGTAAAGCCATAAAGAGTATATGGTCTGGGAGTATGTCATCCCGAACTCCACAGCACCATAATGGCTTTACTAAATTCTGGGAAGTTTGGTAGCAAACTTCTCAGCATAATAAACCCACATTGATACCAGTGTGGGATTTATTATACAATGCACTCAGAGGGCATCTTCAAGATGCCCCCTGAAAAACGACCAGCCTCTGGTGGGCTCCCTGACTGGTGAACACCCACCTGCCACCATGAGACATTTTGTTGCACCCCTGGGGTGGGAGTCTTCTCTCCCTGAGCCCAGAAACAAAGCCTTTCCTCCCTGGGCCCAGAAACAAAGCCTTTCCTGGGCGGAGGTGTTCACACCTCCCCCAGGCCAGGAAGAGCCATCTGTGGCAGGGGAGCTTCAAAGGCCTTGCCGCCTTTGCAACGCGACCCCCAGCCTCTCCTGTCATCAGGAGCAGGCCCCCTTCCTGTCTCACCCCCTTTTCGGCAGGGAGAAAGGCCGAAGATTTAGACCAGCCCAGGTGGTGTGCCCACCTCAGCCAACCCCACCCCTCAGGTGGGGGAGGGCGAGGTGAAGCCCACTCTTCAGTTTCCGCCATCTTGCAGATGGCAGGCACTCTCCAATCAGGATAAAGGATTGTGCCCCCTCTCCCTCGAAGGATGAGCACACCAAGGATGTAGTCACCTTAAGGTCAGTAGCCCACTGGCTACTACCTCGAAAATCCTAAAACACCCCCTAAATACACTATTTAAGGGTCAGCCCAGAAGGAAGGCAAGGAAGAAAAAGAAGGACCGAAGAGCCGTGCTGAAGGAAGAGGAGGAGGACACCAACTGCCTTGGCCCCAGCCCTACTGGCCTGTCCAGACCTCCTCCAGCGGAATTCCGGCATGTCCAGCAGCCAGCATCCCCCCCCAGAACCCAGGGGACCTGCCCTGCCTTCCCTACAAAGACTCAGTCTCCCGTGAGCACTGGACTTGCTGAAGAACTAGAGACTGGCACGGGCCGAATACGCAAATCTGCACCATTCTGCAACCGATACCAACGGCGAGAGTTAGAGTGGGCCAACATCAAGAGGAGGTCCCCACAGCGAACCTGACCTGGGATCTGGTTGTCCCTGACCTACCTCAAGTCTCCTGATGACACCTCCAGCCTCTATCTGGAGCATCCCCCTGACCATGATCAGAGCTGGTAAGGAAATCGGACGCTTCAACACACCCCTGTGCCCCACGGCCTTGGGTGGCCCAACCGGCAGTGTCCAAGCAACCCCCCCTTGCATCCCATCTTACCTCTCCAACCGATGGTCGTCTTCAGGAAGCGTCCCTGCCCGAACCTGCAGTCTTTGCTCCAACCGGACATCTCCTACTGAAAACAACAAGGCACCAGATGCCAAATCAGCAACCTGCACCCGGCCGCCTCTGTGCCACTGTGGGTGCACCTTGTGTGCTAACTCAGATCCCCCTGAGCTTAACCCTGAGCGCTTTGGTCCATCGATCCTGTGGCTTGCCCGAGAGTAGCCACCAACAGACGGCCTCCTAGCTTTATAGGCTAACATTAGGCCTCAGCACTCTGCACCCAGCCGCGCTAGTGCCGCTGAGGGTGCTCTTTGAGTGCATCCTTGACCCTGGGGGAGCCTTCTTACTAACCCCAGAAACTCAACCCTCAAGACCGATTGCTTACCTGCAAACTGATAATCCCATTTTTCTCCATAGGACTGCATTGACTGTTTTACCTCTGAAAAAGTTCAAAGTATTGAGTTGTGTTTGTATGGAAACCTAAGCAACTGTGTTTTGATGCAAAAGTCTTTTACTTACCTTTGTCTAGGAAATGTCCCAGTGTGGTATCTAGGCATATACCACTCAGTAGATAAAGTTATCTAAAAAGTACTCTCAAGTGTAATCTGAAAAGTAATCACAAAGAAATTACAAAATCTATTTTCTTTAATAGAGATTAGGTTGCTGCACACTCATGTGGGTGGAAAAAAAAAATGCAAAGGACCATAAGTTATTGGCTGAAGAGAAAAGTTACAAGTGAGGAATATTTCGGTTTATAAAAATTAATTCTCAGATGTTTTTGTTAAGAAGAAACAATTGCTGTAGTTGCCGTAATGTGCGTAACTGATGGAGGTTTTGCGGTCACTAGTAGAACGGGGCATTCAGGTGACAAAGACCCGGTGACGCTATCCACCGAACCACACTAAGCGGAGAGCACATACACAGCAGTCTGTGAACGTGTGGTTGAGGGTCTCTGAGACAAAAAGTACTGAGACTCTGGTATTGAGACTTATGTCTTCATAGGATGACAGAAGCATTTAGCTACCTTGCCGCTTTATCTGCAGTATCCAATGTGCACCAATTGGTGGTATTAGCAATGATTTTGCCTTGCGCAACAATTTCTTTACCCTCTTCCCAAATTATTCTGGGATGTCTTGTACAAACCCTTCATCTCCTCTTACTGTGCCCTATTGTACCCTGAGAGGGGACCTCTGGAGCTAGAGATCCGCCAATGTGCGACCCTTTAACCTGCAGCATTATTTTCTTTCTCTCCTTATCCGGTGGGGGTAGTATCTCCTGTGGTCTGTCTAGCAGTCTGTTTGGAGGTAGTGTACACTACCTGAGAATCTGGACGAATGTGTCTCTTCATGTAAGAGGGAAGGCTTGTACGAACAAATTACTTACCTTCGGTAACAATATATCTGTAAGAGACATATACGAGTTATAGATTCCTTACCTTAGAATTACCCCCAGGCATCAGACTGGATCCGAAGAATTGTTTTCTTAGAAGTCCCCCTGCGCGTCTGTAGGTGGCGTTGGATGACGTTGCGGTATCTACTTAGACAGCACCCCTGCGCACTTACGTCAGTTCTTCGTACACTACTTTCCATGCCACAAGCGCAGAGCCATGCAAGACACTGACAACTGGTGCACAAACCTAGGGCCCTGAAGGGGAGTACCTTACTCTACAAATCAGTTCGCAGAACGGGGAGTAAGGGTGGGGCGGTAAGAAATCTATAACATACATGTCTCTTACAGATATATCATTACCGAAGTGAAGTAACTTGTTCATCTGAAAGAGACAATTAGTTATAGATTCCTTACCTTAGAATAGATACCCCAGCAATACCAACCCTGGAAGTTGGTCTGCAAACAAAGTTCACACCAGAAAGTCCTGGAGAACCGAACAGCCAAAGAAGCAGTCTTCTGATTTGACTATCCAGGCAGTAATGCTTGGTGAACATGTGCAGTGATGCCCACGTGGCTGCCTGGCAAACGTCACTGAGGGGGACTCCACGTCCCAAAGCGGTAGTGGCTGCAGTCTCCCTGGTGGAGTGGAGGCGCAGGCCTACCGGAGGTTCCTTTTTCGCCAAGGAATAGCAAATTTTGATGCAAAGAACGACCCATCAGGAGATGGTTCATTTTTTCACAGCCTGACCTTTCTTCGCTCCCGCATAGCCCATTAAGAGTTGATCATCCATCCAGAATTGTATCTCCTTCTCCTTGGACGGTTGCAGGGGCGGAAAGAAGGTGGTCAAAGTGATGGTCTGACCTATGTGGCAAGAGGTAACCACTTTGGGAAGGAATGAAGGCCTTGTGCGGAGTATAACCTTGTCTGGATGGACTGCAAGGAAAGGAGGCTTAGATGAAAGAGTTTGAAGCTCACTCACCCTGCAAGCAGAGGTGAGGGCCACCAGAAAGGCAGTTTTAAGAGTTAAGAGCCTGAGAGCGCAATTATGTACTGGCACGAAGGGAGCACACACAAGGTAGGTTAAGACCAGATTCAAGTCCCACTGGGGCATCACGAAAGGAACAGGATGAAAGAGTGGAGTGATGCCCTTAAGAAAACTATTTAAAATAGGGGACTTGAAAAGAGAAGGCTGATCAGGCAGCCGAAGAAAGGCCGAAAGAGTGCCCAGAGCACAGATCTGCAAGGCCAAAGAAAGATGGAAGAGGAGTACCTCAGAAAGGGGAGCCTTTGCTGCACACCATGCCACAAATTTGTTCCACCTACAGGCGTATACCATTTTAGTGGAGGGAAGCTTGGCTGCCAAGATTACATTACAGACTCCGGGAGCTGTCAACTGTCGCAGTTCAATCTCCACGCATGGAGGTGGAGGCTAGACAGGTTCGGGTGGAGGACCCTCCCCTGCTGCTGCAACAGAAGATCCTCCCAAAGAGGCAGTCTGATGAGAGGATCGATGGCCATGTGCAAGAGCTCGGGATAACCGACTCTCCGTGCCCAGTCCGGCGCCAAAACAATGACTTGGGGACGGTCACGCTTGATCTTCTTCAGTACTCTGAGTAGAAGTGGTATAGGCGGAAAACCATACAAAAGACCGCAGCTCCACTCGTGACGAATAGCATTGCAGAGCGAGTGCAGTCTTGGAAATTCCAACGCGCAGGACTGCTGACACTGAGTGTTCTCTTCGGTGGGAAGAGATCTAACCAAGGCTCTTCCCACTGCTGAAAGAGACCTTGCACCACTTCCGAGTGAATACGCCATTCGCAATTCCATCAAGTATCTACGTCTGAGTTCGTCCGCCCTGGGGTTCAGTGGACCTGCCAGGTGTTGAACCTCCAGGGACATGCCCTGATGTTCCAGCCATGTCCAGAGGCGGACAACCGCTTGACATAGGGTCCATGACCACACCTCACCCGGTTTGCGGCAGTACCACATGTCTGTGGTGTTGTTCATGAACACCTGCACCACTCTTCCCCAAAAGGAAGGAATGCCTTCAGTGCGAGACGGATCGCCCGAAGCTCCAGAAGGTTGATATGGAGCTGGGACTCCGCCGGAGGCCAGGGACCTCTGATTTCCACCTCTCCCTTGTGGCCGCCCCATCCCAGAAGTGGCGCATCTGTCACTACTGTGAACACTGGTTGGGGAAGAGAGAGTGATCTGCCGGCGACCCAATCATGGTTCGAAAGACACCACTGCAGTTGGTGTGCGGTAACCTCCGAGATCTGGACGCAATCTGAAAGATTGCCCTGATGCTGTGCCCACTGGAATTTCAGGTTCCACTGCAGAGCCCGCATATGCCATCTGGCATGATCCACCAGCCGGATGCAGGAGGCCATGAGGCCCAGCAGCCTCAGGGTCATTCTCACCCAATCCCGGGACAATGGCTGAAACATCGGTATCATAGCTCGAATATCCCGGACTCGCTGCTCAGGAGGATAGGCCCAAAACTGCGGTGTCTCCAGAACCGCTCCGATGAAAAAGAGTTTCTGAGAGGTAAATAGGTGTGACTTCGGCACATTGATAGAGAACCCCAGTGAATGCAGGAGGTCCGCCGCAATCTGAAGGTGGGAGATGACAGCCTGGGGCAAGCCTGCCTTCAACAGCCAGTCGTCCCGATAGGGGGAAGACTGGAACCCCTGATCTGCGCAGATGAGCTACGACAACCGCCATTACTTTCGTGAACACCCGAGGGGCGCTGGTAAGGCCAAAGGGGGGCACGGTGAACTGAAAATGTTTGTGGCCTACCGTGAACGGTCGGTAATGTCGGTGGGCGGGCAGGACGGGGATGTGAAAATAGGCGTCCTGCAAGTCCAACGCTACCTATTAGTCTCCAGGGTCGAGAGCAGACAGGACCTGAGCCAGAGTCAACATCTTGAACTTCTACTTCCGGAGGAAGCGGTTGATGTCCCAGAGGTCAAAGATAGGATGCAGGCCTTCTTGGGCACCAGAAAGAAGTGCGAGTAACAGCCAAAACCTACTTCTGGCAGAGGAACCTGTTCGATGGCTCCCTTGGCCAAGAGAGCCATCACTTCCTGACGGAGAAGGGCCAAGTGCTCCTCCGACATATGTCGAAATACGGGTGGCATGGATGGAGGGGAAGTCTTGAAGGGGAGGGAGTAGCCCCTTCGGACTATTTGCAAACCCACCTGTCCGAAGTGATGGTGGACCAATGGGGGAGGTGATGGCGAATCATGCCGCCCACTGGTCTGTGGTGGCCCTGAAGGGTCAGATTAGGAAGGTTTTGGAGGCTGCGGCAGAGGGGGGGTGTTGGACTGGCCCACCCTCTTGCCTACCAACCCACATCGCTGAGGCCCACGTCCCCTACCGTGCAAATGCTGGTTAGTTTGCGCCGGTCTGTGGCTCTGGTTGGAACGTGGTGGGGCATCCCTTCTGTAGCAACGAAAGGGGTGAAAAGCAGACTGCAAGGGACGAGAGGACACTGCGAGGCCCAAGGATTTGGCCGTAGCCTTAGAGTCACTAAAACGCAACGCTTGAGTGTGTTGTCTGCCTTGTCACCAAACAGGTGACGGCCATCGAAGGGCATGTCCAAAAGAGTAGATTGGACATCCCCCGAAAAGCCAGATGTTCTCAGCCAAGCGTAGTGTCTGAGTGCTACTGACATTGAAACCATCCTGCCTAGTGAGTCGGCGGTGTCCAGTCCACACCTGATGGTGAACTTTGCTGCATCTCGACCCTCTGCAACGGAACGCGCGAGGACAGCCCGGACCTCCTCCGGGCATTGTGGCAGCACTTGTGCAACCATGTCCCACACAATGTGTTGTTAACAGCCCAAGAGACAAGCGGTGTTCACTGACCGCAGTCCTAAGCAGGCGGAAGAAAATGTTTTCTTTCCAAGATGGTCCAACTTCTTGAATTCCCCATCTTGTGGAGCTGTAGGGAACACGCTACCTTTTGAAGACTAGGCTTGAACCACCAAGCTCTCGGGGGTAGGGTGTTGGGAGAGGAAAAGTGAGGTCGCCCTGAGCCGGGCAGTGGCATCGGGCAATGTTCCTGTCCACAGGAGACCCTGTGTTGGGCTGGACCAGGAGCCCGAAAGGACATCAGTGAGGGCTTTGTTAAATGGTAGCAAGGGTTGCGAAGAGGATGCTGCTGGCTGAAGCACCTCAGTCAGGAGGTTAGTCCTGACTGCCACCGTAGGAAGCTCAAGGCCCAAGGCCTCAGCGCCCTATGCAACACCACTGGTTATGACGCTCCCTCCTCCGTAGCCACGGTAGGGAGAGAAAGCATGCCATGGTTTGGTGAGGTATCCAGACAACTGACATCACCCAGTTCCTCTCTCCAGTCCAGCTCCTCCAGCTGGTCTCTTAGAGGGTCACCGGACCCTCCCAGTCCTCATCATTCTCTGGCCGCCAGTCAGAGAGAAAGGGTACGCCAGGGAAGAACGTGGGCACAAAGATACCCTCCCGGTACCGGTGTCGATCGAGGTCAGTCCAGCTCCGCGTTCAAGTCGGGAGGGAGGGAGGTTGAGGTCGACCATGGCTGGGGACACAACTGACGTCGTCGACTGTCTAATCGGCAAAGGGGAAGGACCAGTGAGGTCGGCCAGCGCTGATCTGGATCCAGGCCTGAATCCATGGGGGACCTGCGGCGTCTGGGCCGGAGCCGCCGGCATCAAAGGCCCCCCAACCAACTCCACGGGGCCCGAAGGCACGCCCGCGGAGTCGGGCTGCCCAAAGATGGCATGCATCACTTCGTAAAACTGACAAAGCTGGGCAGGGGTCGCTTCGGCTCCTGGAAAGGGAGGGAAGCATGCAGTCGACCCTGCAGGCTCCACTGGCGGAGCAGGAAAGCGACGGGGAGAAGGCTTAGAGCAACTATGCTTCTTCGCCTTCTTCTTGTGCTTCGACTTACCAGAGTGCGAAGACTTCGATGACGAGTGATGATTGCTCCACGACCAGGACTTTGAACGGTGCGGAGCAGACTGCTGAGCCTCCATTCAGGACCGCTCCAGCAAAGACTTCGGGCCATGGCCCCGCAGTCTGAGCACGACTTCGGGTGATGGTCATGCTCCAGGCACTAGAGGCACACAAGGTGCGGACATCAACTTGTGAAAGAAGTCACAACGCTTGAAGCCCGGACAATGGATCATTCCTCGCAGACCTGGAGTCGATAGAAGACTCGAAAAGAGGTCGACAAAAGTCGACAATGTTTTGTCAAAAAGTGACAAAAGGGGGCAAGCTTCTCTCCGGATCTGCGCTGGCTGGCACAGGAAAAGAAAGAACTGACGTCAGCGTGCTGGGGTAGTGTCTAATTAGATACCGCAACATCATCCCGGCAACCACGATGCAGACAAACGCGGAGTCGACCAACGCCACCTACCGATGCGCAGGGGTACTGCTAAGAAAATTTTTCTCCAGATCCAGTCTGACACCTGGGGGTAATTCTATGGTAAGGAATCTATAACTAATTGTCTCTTTCAGATTTTTTCGACACTCAAGTGTAACTACCCGGGTCCTGACATGCTCTTAGAAGTTGTCTGTGGCACACCTAAGTATCCCATAAAGCATCAGAAGAAGCATTTAGACTTTGAGAGTGTTTCTATGAGAATGTTCTCTTCCTTGGGGATGGTGTGCACTTCTACCTTGTGTAAGATGCATCTCTCTCTATGACCCCAATGACGTGACTTATCTGGGTGAGAAGCAGAGTGGAAATGTCCCAAGATCTGCGCTCCCTGAAGGGTCTGCATCCTATCCTCCCAGGGTCTTCTGTGGGCTCACGACAGAACAGCGCTTTACGGTCATCACTGAGGGTATAAGGACTGGGGCTGCCTGTATCCGAGTAGGATTGAGGAGACCCGGGAGGACACTGTGAAGGGAGTGATGGCACTCCAGTGTAGATGGTTGAGGAGAAGTAGAAATGTGAGATGGAGGACTAGTAGATGCATCCCTGAACTTCTTGGGCTGTGGTGGAACCTTGGTAGTGGTGTGTGCCATTGGCTCCTTTTAGAAGGCAGGCCGCCTCTTCTTTGGTAAAGACTCCAAGGCCTTTGGGTCCTTGGAAATGATCATCCCCATCAGGGGTTGGATGAAAATGAGCTTTTGCTAATAGTGTTTTTGGCACAGACTGTATCTTGTGAGCTATTTGTGGATCCAGCATTGGTTTAGTCTACAAATGTGCCAGTTGTTCCCTTGGCTTAACTGGTGTTTTGATATTTTAGTGCCGGAGGGCTGATGGGAGTTGAGGCTCTTCGCAGAGTCCTGTTTCGGCTCCAATGTTTTGCCCCAGTGTCAACCGGAGCTCAAAGGCTGGGGAGGCCTGGCGCACACCAGAGTTATTTGCCCTGGTTGGCTATTCATCTCCATTAGGGTCAGTACTTTGCCTTGGAGTATAGCCTCTTATGTGGCTTATGATGTCTGGTTCAGCCATACTCCTAGACATTAACTTTGGTTTATGCGCCAGTAGAGGAAACATTGTTTTCCAACTCGGAGGTGCAGGAGTCAATTACCTCTGGACTGGTGTGTAGGCAGGCCTTGTGATTCAATATAGTCCCCCACTTCCTTGGTGTGGCACCTTGCCGAAGATGTTGGGGTGATGCCTGTTGCTGCATGGTGATGTGTGCCCAATAACTGTCTCTGTATTGCTGGAGATTATTTTCTTTGCAGTGAAAGGCTAAGCAGAAGGTAGGTGGAGAAACTCATTACACACCCGGTGCAGGTTGGTCTAGGATCATTTTGCATCACAGCGAGTGTGCATTTTGAGGGGCATACATTCTATCACCTTTCAAAACTCCTCTTCACTCTTTGGAGTCAGAAAGAAAGAGCAGAGCCACAACCATCGGGGACCAGGTCTTCTCCTACGGTGCCAAAGAAATCTCTTTCAGCAATGAACTGAACTTTCACCAGGGTGAGACTGAAAGCAACAAACATTCAACACAGTCAAGGAGACTTGGTATGTGTCCCAATCCGATGGCAGAGAAACGCAATCCCAAAATGGAGGCGGTGCCCAAGCGCATTACTGACTAAAGGAATCGTCACAGGGTTCCTTGTGACTTGAAGATACTTGGAACAAGAACATCCAAGACAAACACTAATGATAGGAGTATGATCTGCATGTGTATTTACAGCCACACATGCTACAAACATAAGTGATTCAAGTCAAATACCTTCACAATCAGTGTCAGCTAAATAAGCTGCAACTAGGAAAATTCCCTAGTATTCCCAGCAAAGACGGATAGCACTCGCTTTATCTTATCTATTGAGGTAGTATACAGGCGCAGTGTTCATCAAAATGACTTGACAATAGGCCTCAGATTTGTCCCCGGCTCCCTCGTCCTCCTGTCCTCTTCCCCCCCCTATCCCCCCCCATCTTCCCAGTACAGATGCTAGCCCTGTCGCAGCTAGGACCCTCGCTGCCTATTATCTCAATACCCGGTCAGCAGTGGCCCACTCACACGAACTGTCGGTACTGCTGGACCTTCACGCACCGGATCTACTCTTCCTAACAGAGACTTGGTTTAGTGATGACTCTCTCCCTGTTTTACTGGCCACCCTCCCTGCCCCTTATTATGCTCTACGAGCAGACCGCGTCGACGGACGAGCTGGGGGCGGCGTAGCAGTCCTTACTCGGGCTGACCTTCCCTTCCAAATACGCTCTGTGCCAGAAATCGCCACCACAGAATACCTCGTTATCCGTACTACATCTCCCTGACTTTCAAGAGGTACTGGCCACTCTCACGGTCAACAACTCCTCCATCCTGATTTTGGGAGATTTTAATTTTTGGCCATCAGACCCAGCAGAATGTCCGTCCTCGAAAGAGTTTTCAGACACCCTTCTCTCTCTTAATTTTGTACCACATGTTCGTCTACCCACCCACGTCAAAGGACACATCTTAGACCAGATTTGGTCCTTGAATTGTCCGGTGGATTCCCTGTCCATCTCACCCTGCACCTGGTCTGACCACTGTCTGATCTCATTTACCCTTCTCATCAACCCCACTGCTAAGCCCCCCCTCCCAAAGAATGTCTGGGTCCGCTCATGGAACCGAGTGGACCCGGCGCATCTATCCACCCTGCTGACCTCTTCCTACCCCATTCTGCAAGGCCTATCTACCCTTTCACAAGCCACTGCCATCGAACACTGGCTCTCCCCAGGCTGCGACTCCATTGTCCCACTGAAACGGGTGACCTCAAAACGGGAAAAAGACGCCAACTTGTGGTTCAACAAGGATCTTAAGACCACTAAACTTGTGGTATGCCGAGCCGAGCACGCCTGGAGGAGGAACTATTGTCCGTTACTCAGATCAGAGTTCACTACCATCTTAGCTCAATATAAGAACGCTATCCTGGCTGCTAAAACCGCCTATTTCTCCTCAAAGATCCTAGCAGCAGAGAATCAACCAAGGGAAATCTTTTCGATTGTCCACAAACTAGCTTTTTCTGATAGGACATCTCTTAAGCCCTCCCCTTCCCTGGACCTCTGTCTTTCTCTCAACAACTTCTTTATCGAAAAAATTGCCATCATCAAAGCCAATATTACCTCACCCCCCCTCACTTTTGTTGACCCTCAGTGTCCTCCATCCAAGGGTCAACTCAACGCTTTTCCCCTTTTGACTAAGGAATCCTTGACTTCGATAATTCCACTTGTTAAATCAGGATCCCCATTGGACACCTGCCCCGCGCACATCCTTCGTTACATCTATACAACCTGTCCAGACCCCTTTCTCCACTTCCTTAACACTTCTCTCTCCCAAGGGGTTGTAGCCAGCTCACTGAAAACAGCTCTTATTGTACCCATCTTAAAAAAGCCTGGCGCTGACCCTTCGGTCCTCGCCAATTATCGCCCCATCTCACTCCTACCATTCTCGGCCAAAGTGCTCGAACGTCACGTTACCAGCTCTTTGAGCACCTTTGTGGAGGAGTATGGGGTTCTGGCTTCTCGCCAAGCAGGTTTCCGCCCCGCCCACTCTACGGAGTCCGTAGTACTCTCGGTCTTGGACAACCTCAGGGAGGGAATGGATACCAACCAGGCTCAGGCTTTGGTTCTCCTCGATCTCTCTGCCGCCTTTGACACGGTAGACCACACTATCTTGCTTTCCCGTGTCGGGGCGGCGGGGATCGGGGGTAGAGCCCTGGTGTGGCTGTCCTCCTTCCTGAGGGACCGCACCCAGGCTGTCCGACTAGGTGATTTTGCTGCAGACTTCCGAAAAGTTCAGTGCGGGGTTCCCCAAGGTTCTTCTCTCTCACCTCTTTTGTTCAACCTCTATATTGCCCCCCTTATTTTTTCATTGCAGCAAATGGAGGTAAGCGTATATAACTATGCGGATGACCTCCAACTTGTCTTTAACCTATCTTCTTCCTCTGCCTCTATCTTAAAATTCCAGTCTATTATGATTTTTATCCAGGACTGGATGAACCACAATCACTTGAAACTCAACCCAGATAAGACCGAGCTGGTGTTGACAGGTGGTTCCTCCAGTCCCTGGTCTTCACTGTTCTGGCCCCCTTCCCTAGGTTCTCCCCCGGTTCCTTCTGCCTCAGTCAAAACCTTAAGTATCAAACTTAATTCTCAGCTCACTCTTCACTCCCAGGTTAGCTCTGTGGTGTCTTCTTCCTTCCTGTCTCTACGCACCATTCGTAAGGTATCTCGCTTCTTTTCTTTTGATGCCTTAAAACTGATCATCCTGGCAATGGTCATCTCCCGTCTGGATTATGGCAACGCCCTGTATGCAGGTATTCCTGCATACAGCTTAAGGCGTCTGCAACTGATTCAGAACCAGGCGGCACGGTTGGTGTTCAACCTTCCTAAATCCCACCATGTAACGGCCCTACTCAAATCCTTACACTGGCTCCCTGTCCGCGAACGCGTCCAGTTTAAACTTGCTTCCATCATTTTTCAATCTCGACTGGGCGCGGCTCCGGCCTTTATTTCATCTGAAATCGTTCCCTATGTTCCTACCAGGGAACTACGCTCATCCTCGTTATTCCTACTGACAGCCTCTCGTTTCCGGAGGAAGAAGTGGGGAGGATCGAAATTTGCAACCCTTGCCCCAGCTCTATGGAATTCTCTTCCTTTAGAGCTTAGATCCCTTACTATCTATCCCCAATTCCGGAAAAAGCTCAAAGCCCATCTATTCTCCAAAGCTTTTTAATCCTCTCGCTTTTTTTCCTCTTCTCTTCTTACCTCTGCTGCTTTTTACTCTGGAGACCTGACTGTAACAGCGCCATGAAACCGCTGGTGAAAGTGCGCTCTACAAATACTTTTAAACTCAAACTCAAACTCAGATAGAACGAAGAAATTATTTCAAAGCAAGGGAAATTGCCCTCAACTGTACCAAACTAATGTGAATTTGTTGTTTTGATGGGAACAAAAGGCCTTGCATTGTCATCTACCTTAACTGAATGCCTCAGCCCAGAGAGGAGGCATAAGTAAACAAGGGTAGACCAGCAGTGCAGAGGCCGGAAGGAATAACTCACAAGGTTGGAGGGGAACATCCACCAATTGAGGTCTGCAAGTCTGAGCAGAACACCTCAAAGCAAGCTAAGAGGACCTTTTGGTGGTGAGGCCAATATCTGCTGAGGAAACTCTGCAGCGACTTTATCCACCATTAAGCCTGTGACACCAGCTGGATATAAAATGAAGTCAAATCCAATAGAAGCCCAACAGCACTGGCACTGAAGCTGAAACATCATGATCATATCCCAATTATGCAAGGTTCTATAAGACATAGCAAAAGCATACATCCAAGTGGTGTCTAGGATCGCTCCAATAAAGTCAGCTTTCAAGTCAGGTCAGGGTGAGAAGTTTGCTGTCTGATGAGCAACATTGGACTAGGGTGAGGGCGGACGAGGAGCTAGGGTGAGGGCGGACGAGGAGCTAGGGTGAGGGCGGACGAGGAGCTAGGGTGAGGGCGGACGAGGAGCTAGGGTGAGGGCGGACGGCGAGCTAGGGTGAGGGCGGACGGCGAGCTAGGGTGAGGGCGGACGGCGAGCTAGGGTGAGGGCGGACGGCGAGCTAGGGTGAGGGCGGACGGCGAGCTAGGGTGAGGGCGGACGGCGAGCTAGGGTGAGGGCGGACGGCGAGCTAGGGTGAGGGCGGCCGAAAAAGGGTGAAGGTACGGCCCAGATGTTCCAAAACCAGCACAAGGGAATGCTTGTAGAATAACAAGCACCCACTGATCGGTGGTGATGGATTCTCACGGGCTCAAAAACTGAGAAGATTCCTCAGCATGAAGTTGATGGGAGGGAGGACAAATCCAAGTTGCTTTGAAACGATATGCCTGTGTCCTTCGGGCCAACAAATTCTCTCCGGCAGCCAATTAAGAGTTAAAACAAAAACTTCTTTAAAGGTAGAAGAGAATAAGGAGTCACCTAAGATAGATGCAAGATTTCAATAAGGCAGTTGGATTTGGGCTCATTAAGAGGGCAGGTCAAACTCAAGTGCTTCCATGGCTTTTCACGCAATATGCTGCATCTGGGGACTTAAAGAATAAAACAATTCCATCCCTGTAATAAGGATGGAGGAGGGTAGCGGTCTCCAAATCATCTTCCTCATGTGCCCAAGATCTTGCTTGGGCATATAAAACGTGTTTGAAATGGAAGTGAAGAGATCTTTATGCGTGTGAACCTCTTGGCTCTGGGTTGAAGGTCAACAAGAGGCAGATCCTCAAAGGAAGCTCCGCTCAAGGGATTTCATTGGGGCGTATGTTTTGTACCAGGCCAGCACTTAATATGAGGCACCTCCACACTAAACTAGCAGCTACAACTCACAGTACTCCTGCAGCCCAGAAATCAAAGCAACGGGTACCACAAGGTCTCTTGGCCGCCACAGCTCGTAGAAACACTGGCTAAAAAGATTGCCTGGAGATGTAAGAAAAACACCTGCTTTCTAGTGCACAGACTAATCAAAACCAGTCAGATCAGTCGGGGTCTAATGTAACAACAAATTCTTCCTTTGCAAGCCCACCTATTGCAACCCAGCTTAATAGCGAGCACAGCAATGCACAGAGGGATGGCCAGAATGAAGTGAGCTTAGGACCAGGTCAGACAAGTGAAGATGGGGAGCAAGGCTCTGTCCCTAGCCTAAATCCGGTAAGAAAGGTTAAAGAACACCCTGTTTTCCAAAAGTCAGTAACCAGTCAGTCTGACAGAGGGAAGAAAACCAATGTGCAACATAAGAAGGGGGTCTATCCAACAAAGCGAATGTGGAGCAGAGATCGTTCCCAAGCGGGAAACTCAGCCAGTCAAATGCCGGTACATCTGAACGCAGAAGCGATACAGGCTGACGGAATAGCCCTGGGTGTGAAAAGTCTTGCAGGGAGCAAGGGCCAAGTTGGCTCTCTGTCTTTGGACGTGTCCGCCAAATACACTAATTGTATTAATATAGGTAGCAACTGGGCCTCTGCATCTCAGCTGAAACACTAAAAGCACTGCTTGAGACAATATTGCTAGACATAAGGGAATTTAAGCAGCAACAGGCCTACGAGAATGAGTTGCTAAATCAAAGACTAACTAAAATCAAGCAGAGTCTTGAACAGGTGCCGCAAAGACTTCTAGAGGCTGAAAAAATAATTTCAGGCCTGGAAGACAGAGGGGTATCATTTAATGAAGAGGCTGTGATTGAGCAAAAAAACATCAGCCAGCTTGAAAATAAACTCATAGAAATCGATAATCATGCGAGGTGCTCGAATTTCCAGTTAACTGGTATACTGGAGGGCAGCGAGTCCCGGGGTTCAGTTGAGTGTGGAGCAGCTAATAGATTAATTGATCAGGAAACATTCTTCCTGAAGCCCCCACTGCTCTTTCAATCATGAGGGCACATAAGGTGCCAATGCATCACTCTGCAGACATGATGAACAAGTTACTTACCTTCGGTAACGATATATCTGTAATAAACATTAATTAGTGAAAGATTCCTTACCCTAGAATTACCCTCAGGCGTCAGAATGGATCCGGAAAGTTTTCGTAAGCAGAACCCCTGTGCGTCAGTAGGCGTCGTCGTGCGGCTCAGCGTAAGTCGCTGGCATCGTAGTCGCCGAGATGACGCTACTTAGACGTGCCCACACGCGCGGACGTCAGTTCTGTACACGACTTTCCGCGCCAGAAACGCAGAGCCATGCAAGATACTGACCACTGGTGCATTGAAACTAGGGCCCTGAAAGGGATTACTTTAACCCTAGAAATAAGATCGCAGAACGCGGAACGCGGAGGATGGGTGGGGCGGTAAGGAATCTATCACTAACTAATGTTTCTTACAGATATATCGTTACCGAAGGAAAGTCACTTGTTCATCTGAAAGAAACACGTTAGTGATAGATTCCTTACCTTAGAATCGATACCCCAGCAATACCAACCCCGTTGGTGGGTCTGCGAACCAAGATCACACCAGAAAGTCACAGAGAACAGAACGGCCAATGAAGCCATCTCTCTGGACTTGACTATCAAGGCAATAATGCTTAGTAAGTGTGTGCAGCAAGGCCCAAGTGGCTGCCTGACAGATGTCTTGCAGGGGGACACCACGTCCCGAAGCAGTAGTAGCTGATGTCGCCCTGGTAGAATGGGCGCGCAACCCCACCGGAGGTTCCTTTTTAGCCAGAGAATGACAGGCCTTGATACACAAGACGACCCGGCGGGAAATAGTACTCTTGTGTACAGCCCGGCCTTTCTTGGCACCTACGTAGCCAACAAAGAGCTGGTCATCCACCCGGAACTGTTGTGTGCGATTCATGTAAAATGAAAGTGTACGTTTTGGGTCCAGTATTAAAATCCAGCTCACCTGCGTCCCCCAAATCCTCTTCCCAGTCTGGGTCCAACTGACATTGGGCTGCGAGAGGGTCCAGGCCCCTCCCAGTCCTTCCCAACCTGCCAGGCAGGTGGAAAGGAGTGAGGCGGATGGAGAAAGGGATAGAAATTTCCCATCGGCGTCGATCGACACCGGTTCGACACCGTCTCCCGCGTCGGGGTGGAGGCCGGGGACGGGATCGACAAGGGGGTCGGCCGACACCGGTGATGTCGGTGGAGGTCGTATGAGGCCACCTGACATCAGCTGGGATCCAGGCATGGATCCATGGGGGTCTTGCGGCATCAAGACCAGAGTCGTCTATGACGTCGGGCCGGAGCTGGCGACAAAGAGGAGCGAGGCCCCCAGTCGGACCCAAAGGCATGACAGAAAATCCTGCGGCAGGGCCGGAGTCATTGACGGACCCAGGAAGGGCGGGTAGGCTGTCGGCAACTGCGCAGGTTTTGCTGGAGCCGCAGGGGTGGCACTACCCGCACCCTCAGCCATGGGTGGTGGTGGTGGTGGGGGTGGGGGTGGGGATGGCGGCGGCTGCTCTGCGACCGGTCCCTTGACCTCTCAGGGGATCGAGACCTTGAACGGCGCAGAGCCGACTCCCTGGCCTCTAGCAACTTTCGGGACCGCTCCCGCAAAGTTTTTGGAGCCATGGCCGGCATTCGGGGCATGACTCAGTCGTGGTCACGCCCCAGGCAGTAGAGACACTCACGGTGCGGGTCCGTCACAGACATCGTGCGGGGACAAGCCACGCAAGACTTAAACCGGGCATCCCTATACACCAGGAGTCAAAGACTCAAAAAAACAGAGACAAAAAGTCTCAACAAGAATTTGCAATGCAATAGGCCTCGCATTTATAAACTTTGAGCTATTGCCATTGCTTTGAGGGCACACAAGTAGGTCTTTATTTCTTAGTAAACCTCAAAGAGATTTATGGTGTGACCGCCTGTCTACAAAAGGGAAAACACCACTGAATATAAGCAAACAAAGCTCAAAGTAAAAAAAAAGGATGTAGTTGCTAATCATAAGTAAGAAAATCAAAGGAGTTCCTTCCCTTGCATGATGTATCCCTTCATCACAGCATTCAGAGAGAACTTCACTACAGCTTTATTGTATGCCTAAACGAGTAACTTATGACAGGAAACCAATGCTCTAAAATAGTGTCTGCTTCTACCATTGTCAACAAAAGGAAGGACCGAGGCTAATGAAGGAACAAGGCTAATTAAGGACCGACTCACCTGTTGAAACAAGACTTGACTGGACGCAACAACAGATGACACAGGAACTAAAATCGACACAGAAGGAAAGTGCAAGTATTAGAGGTCATGAGAGGGAGAACTTTAGAACCAACCTTCATTCATACCTGAAAGCACAACACCTATTTGCGCAGGATGGTTCAAGTAGGTTTAAAGTAATGCTTTCAAAGTAATGCCTTTTAACTAGAGAATAGGGCTTGTGATACCCTGGAACAGCAAAAAAGTTCCTATCCATGGAATGAATAAAGTATTTATCCTGAGGTCCAAAGCATAATAGAGAGCAGCATCTAAGATTGCTCGAAAACATTCTACTTCCGAGAACTTCATTTTATGGGGAATACAATGGTATATTCACTTTAGCTGAGCAGCTTTCTTTAACACTGAATAGAAGCTTCCATCTTGGATTGGGTCAAGACTTTGGATTTGGAAAAACATGTTGGATTGGGACCATGCACACTGGGCATTTTTCTGGCAGTTCAACCCCTTCCTGTTGCAGCTGCCCTGCAGCAAATTTACTACTGCTGAAAAAATCATCCATAGCTGTAACCTAACTATACAATAAATAGTTTCCACACTATGTAGGAGGCCCCTTCTCATGAATTTGGACATACAAACAAACATTGCAGGGGCTTCCAGATTGGTTGTTTTGTTTATTGCATTTAAACATCAACCCTTGGTAAATGGAAGCATGAAAAGCAGAATGTCATTTCAAGGGTGAAGCATCACGAATGAAGCACTGCTTGGATTTGTACCTGCTAGGGATACTGACTCCCAGACCACAAACAAGGTCTGCATTCAGCAAATGTAAATCTGACCCTAGCTGTTTGTCAAGCCCTATGTGATTAGAAGGCGTGTAGCTCATGGATGGAGAATATTCATGAGCTTGTATTCAGGGGCGGGGGGGGGGGGGGGCAAATCGGACACGCTTGAAATGTGAGGACTATGGATAGGCCTACCCGTAAGAATGAGCTCCATCTAGGACAAATAGCTAAGATTGTCTGGCTGCACTGACAGCTTGAACTGAAGAACCAACCATCAGTTCTGTACCTTGAATTTACTCTCATGTCTCCTCTAGCCAAAGAATAAAGGTGGCTCTGTATTTAAGGCACAAGGTTTAGAAACAAGCGCTGAAGTCGCAACTCACTCACCTAATGTATATTTATAAAAGCTGTAAAGTTCGGCGAACGGCAGAGACCCAGTGGAAGAGTGCAGGGACCACGGTTGGTAAACAAACTTTCCAAAAGTGTGACTTATACGACCAACATAACCCCTCTGCGCTGGAAGTACATTTTTTTACTGATAACATGACCATATTACTGCGAAGAGATGGGTCCTCAGAAAGTAAAGTGATCCTAAAGGAGATTACCATCATGCATTCTCCCTTTAGCACATGTAACCACAGACATGTATACCGGTCCGCAAACCCAGGTAGAATGGGAAAGCCACGAGTACTACTTACGGTCAAAGGAAAATAATGGGTGGACAGCCTGCCTTCTTCTGAATTTGGGAGGTCTATGTATTTTCGGTAACAGTGAAAGATGATCTGTTCAAGAAGCTGCTAATGCGCAATTTGTTTTAAATGGAGACACGGCCATGCTCGTGGGGCATGTGTAGCATGAAGCCGATTGGCTGTTCATGGCGCAGGATTCTTTAAGAGCTTTTTACTTAGCATAGACCCAGATAGGCGATGTTAATACAATTTACTCTGCACAGTAACAATGCAAGAATAGCTTGGATGGGACTATCATCCGTCAGTTATTCACTTTTGAGCCAAGTTCACCTTCAGAATTCTAAAGATGTTACCTCAACACAGGCTCATCCCAATATTACAATGCCAGGAACGCCGCAAATCACGTTAAAGCCTCTTCAGAGAGATGTGTGGAAAGTATGTCAAGTTGACCCATGCCGACAGATGGGGTTTCTCTCCATTCAATGCGTGTTACGATCGCACAACTACACCCCACCTGAGGTAGTGATAAAATGAGGCTCAAGGCAACTTATAGATTTCTGAACACTAATTTACTGCCTCTGTTCATGACATATCGATGTTTAAAAGTTTCCCAGTGCTGGAGTTGCCGCCTACTGAGTTGTGCCGTTTAAAGATAAAATAACTGGGGGGGCGTGGCTTGGCTGCCGGGCGGAATGGCTGCCTGAAACCGCAGCTCCGCCGATCGAGCACAGAAATCCTTCAATTATTCGCTCAACTGATGTGCGGGCTCGGACCTCCCCACCCGAGAAGGTAGTCTGGAGTGTCCGCCCTGTGCGCTGGATGTTCTGACCCCGTCGGAGACACGGTAGCGGAGAGCGGCCTGCTGGAAGCGAAGAGACGCGGCGGCCTGCGGCACTCACGTGAGCCGGGGGCTTGCGTGCGGTGGGGCCCGAAAGCGGACCGAGTGGTGAGGCTGCGGCTGGTCGATCGCCCCGGGGGGTGTGCAGCCCGCCGGATGATTACCCCCTGTGGCTGAGGCAGCGAGGCTGGGACAGCGGCGACCGGTGTGGTGGAACACTGAAAGCGGACTGGAGGTGAGGCGCAGGGGGAGACCCGGATGCTCTGTGGCGCACTGGGAGCTAGCCGACTGCCGTAGACTGCGCGGAGGGCACCGATGCTTACATTCGGCGGACGCTGCTGGGCCATGCTCTAAAAGAACGTGTTGCCGGACCTCATGGGGAGAGACGCTGATTCGCTCCCTTCGATCGCCTACCCTTGGACTGCATACTAGGGAACAGTGGCAGGCCCGGAAGGATAATTGAAGTGGCGGCCATCTTCCCTGACGGTGGTTGCGTGGCGGTGTCCTTTCGTCGGAGGCCCCGGGGCGACGGTCGGCGAGACGTGGTCGGCTGCTGTGCCTGCCCCTGGCCATACTGCGGTGCTGGTGAAGGCGAGCTTAGGACCAGTGACCCCCGGAGCAGTGGGGGGTCGGTGCGCGGAGCTGGGAATCGACTGGCTCTGGCGCGAGATTGCGTGGCTTGCTCTCCCCTCCGGGTGTTCGCTTAGACGTGCGAGTGCGCTCCTGCGGACGTCCATCTCCGCTGTGCTGCGTTGACCTGGGATGCAGAAAGGGAACGGCTGCATGAGTGTCGGCCTGATCTGACGGACTGTGCTGTGACTCCCCCCGCTTGGTCCGCTGCGCCCCGAGTGTACCCCGGATCGGAGGGCACAGCCCTATTAGCTGCCAGCGAGGCCTGAACTCCCTGCTGCCCTCGACAAGACGCTGGTGGGTGGCGACCGGTGCAGTGTGAGGAGAGCGCGGCTCGGCTGCCCACGCAAACTAACTGCGCCAGGAGACAACCAGTGGGCGGCCATGGGCAAGCCAGACACGCGGCAGCTGAAAATCACATTTGACAAGTCTAAACAGAAACCGCCAGACCCAGACCACCGTGAGGCTGAGTCTGCTCGAGAAGACCGGAGTAGCGCTCAGGACGTGGACATTAAAAACATGTTTCAGGAACTGAAAACAAGTTTACATGGCATTGATGGCAAAATTGATGCGCTGGCGGCCCGCATGGACGGTATCACGTCTTGCATGGACAAACAGGAAGGAAGAGTGGCATCGCTCGAAACACGTGTGGCCGACACGGAAGAAAGTCAGACCGACCTTGACAAACAACTGCGGGGCATGGATAAGATCCTGGCACTTATACAACAAAAAAATGAGGATTTGGAAGCGCGCTCGAGGCGCAACAACGTCCGCATCACGGGAGTGGCGGAAACAACGGACATAACAAACATGGAGCAATTTGTCGAACACATGTTTAAGGAACTGTTTGGGTCGGGATTGTCTTCGATGTTCCTGGTCGAAAGGGCACATAGATCATTGGGGGCCAGGCCTAAACCAGGTGCGCCGCCCCGGCCTATTATTGATCGAATCTTAAATTATAGGGACCGGGACACGATATTACGTATGGCAAGAGACATGACAGACGTGCAATACAAGGGCAGCCACATCGCACTATACCCGGATTATACGATGCAGGTACAGGCCGCTCGGAGGGAATTTTTGCAGGCGAAGAAACTTTTTCAACAGACGGGCACCAAATACTCCCTCATTTACCCTGCAAAACTCCGGGTCCAAGGTCCCGGTAAACCGTCCTTCTTTTTGGACGCTAAAGCGGCTCTGAAATACGCCAAACAACTGGTGAAGGACCAAAAGACTCAGGCACCTGCAGGTGGCCCGGACCAGCAGGACAGGCTAAGTGATGTTGAATAACTGTTCATGTTTGTTTATTGCTATGACGCTGGTTATTGCCTGTCTGCACCGGGCTGGGCCATGGTGAATGTTGGATGCCCTGGAGGGTCAATTTCAGATGCTGGGAGGGAGCTATGTAAAACCGTGGGCTCGGGAGGGGGGGGGTCCTTGAGCTGTCACACTAGGTCAGCGCTCGATCACCCTGTCATGAGTACAGGGCTTGTGGGTGGCCAACCTGCGTACCTCAGGGGATGATTCCCATTCATCGTTCACGACCAATGACTGTAGTTACAGTTACTATGGTTGGGAGGGGGGACCTGGGAGGATATTGCACAACCTGATTGGGGGGTTGGAGCGGGTGGGCTTGGGGTTCGGTTGCAGTTGGGGGATTTTGATGAGTTTTTTTTTTAAGTTCCAGAGCTGGGTCAGAGGAAGCGAGAACTGCTACTGACTTGCACATTGTACACTGTTCGCTGCCATGTCGACAGTCACCTAGCATGAGGTGTTCTGGCATTTGCCGGGCAGGGTGGCCAGATGGGCAGTTAGGGTGTGTGCTGTCTATCAGAGATGGGGGGCCGGGAGGGACGCAGCGCGGACCAGGTCCGTGGCCTAATCGAGATTTACTTCAATGCTTGTTGCCGTGCGGAAATTCCCTACCTTGTCAGCGGGCTTACAGATTGCTGTGGCATGGCCGTCCCCGTATGTTGAGGCCCGCTGGGCTGGTAATGTTTGCTTTGCGTTTCGGCATGAAGTGTCTGGGTGACTGGGAGGATGGAACATGTCTGCTGCTTGAACGAACTCTGTTAATACGCCTGTCGCTGTGAAGAGCGTAACGTGTATTACCTGGAATGTACGAGGTATGAATGGTAGACGCAAAGCGAGA
Organism: Triturus cristatus; assembly: GCF_964204655.1. Lineage (NCBI taxonomy): Eukaryota > Metazoa > Chordata > Amphibia > Caudata > Salamandridae > Triturus > Triturus cristatus. The sequence continues at coordinate 937,790,880 of NC_140590.1, read as the reverse complement.
TTGATACAGGCCTTCCTAATTAGAAAAGGTGCCGACATTTGCCTTCGGCAAGAGACGCACTTGACAGCTAACGCTGCGCAGCTGCTCAGACACAATAGATGGGGTGAGGTAGTCCACGCACACTACTCTAACTACTCCAAAGGGGTGGCGATACTCATCAGAAAGGGGCTTCACTGGAGGACGCATGAGAAAATCAGGGACACAGGGGGCAGGTACATTCTGTTAGTGGGATCGTTGTGCGGCGCAAGAGTGATTCTGGTGAATGTATATGGCCCGAATGACGATAACCCAGAGTTTTACGAGGAATTATGGCATAGGGTGCGGACCTGTGGACCGGCAGCGATATTGTGGGGCGGTGACTACAATGTGGTACTGTCGGATACTAAAGATAGGCAGGGCACAACTAGAGAACATCACCCCAGGGCGTCGGAGGCGCTTGGCTACATTATGCAGGATGCAGGGCTGGTGGACTCCTGGAGGACACTGCACCCCGAGGTCCGCGCTGGTACGTGCATTACAGCTCACCGAGCGGCCTGGTCCAGATTGGACTTCTGGCTGCTGTCCAGAGATTTGCACTCGTCGGTGTTGGAGGTGACTCACATGCCGCCGTCTCTCTCTGATCATGCCCCGGTATGCTTGACGCTGTCCACGCCGCCGCAGTACATTCAGCCGTTTAGCTGGAGGTTCCCCTCCCGTGCGCTGCGTGACCAGGTCTTCCAGCATTCTTTGCGGGAACGACTGGAGGAATACTTCGAAATTAACGAGGGCTCTGTGGATTCGCCTGGCATGCTCTGGGAGGCCTGTAAGGCAGTAACCAGAGGGCATTGCATGGCGCTCAAAACGGGAGTACTGCGATCCATAAGAGATACCTTGAGCAGGTTAGAATCTGAACTTGCGCAGCTTGAAGCTGCGATGATAGTGGCCCCTTCTGGGGGGGCGAGTGCCGCCTTCAGGACGAAACTGACCATGTATCAAGAGGAGGCGGACAGGGAGGTTGCGTTCTTGTCTAAAGATTCTCAGGCCAGACGGTATGGGGAGGGCGATCGAGCCGAACGAACACTAGCTAACATGCTGCGCGCGCCACGTGGGTCGGAGCACATCCTGTAGCTAAATGGGTTAGGGGGTGATGTGATTCGAGAACCTCCGGCTATACTGACAGTGATGACAGACTACTACAGGGACTTGTATGCCTCTAAGGTGACACCTGATGACACTATTATTAGTGATTATCTGGACACCATCGCCCTAGCGTGGTTCAGTAGCAATGCCAGAGAATATATGGACCTGCCGTTCACGCAGGAGGACATTCGAGCGGTGATAGCCGCTATGCCACTCAGCAAGGCACCGGGCCCCGACGGGCTGACGGCGGCCTTCTATAAGGAATATGCAGACCTACTTGTCCCGAGATTGTACAGAGTTTTTGAGGAGGCGGTGGAGCTGGGCATCCTCCCTACCTCGATGCGAGAGGCCCTAATTATCACGCTGCTCAAACCTGGCAAGAATCCTGCCAGCCCGGACTCATATCGCCCACTCTCGCTAATTAATCTCGACGCCAAAATCTACGCGAAATTACTCGCTGACCGTCTGAAATTTATGCTGCCACAGATAGCGTTGTCCGATCAGTCGGGATTTGTAATGGGGAGGTCAACTTCCCACAATCTGAGAGTATTGTTTGGGCTCCTGCATTATTTGGATCCCAAGGTGCAGGCCGCGGGTGCATTGCTGGACGCCACTAAGGCGTTCGACTCCTTAGAGTGGAAATTCCTACGGACGTTATTCACTCGCATGGGTTTTAGTCCCTCCTTTGCCAGGCGCATTGGAATACTTTATAATGATCCGACGGCTAGGGTGAGGGTTAATGGTCAGACGTCTGCCCCGATCTCCATAACCCGATGGACTCGGCAGGGTTGCCCTTTGTCGCCATTGCTATTTGCCATTGCGACGGAGCCGCTGGCGGCCCGTTTGCGCCAACATCACACTCAGCGCAGTATCGGATTCACGTCGCGGGGCTTACTGGTATCTATGCATGCCGACGACATCACCATATACATGATGAATCCGTCGGAGAACTTTGACCCGCTGATGCGTGAGGTGACACGCTACAGTGGCCTCACAGGCATCGATATAAACTGGTCGAAGTCGGCGATGTTCCCGCTGACGGATGGTACGAGTAAATGCCATACGGAATTCCCGATTGACTGGGTCACTGATGAGATTAAATACCTGGGCATACAGTTCAGCCGCTCGGTACAGGAAATATTGCTGGCCAACTTTGGGGTGGCCGTGGAATGGCTGGAGTGTAAGGTGAAGCGCTGGAAAGCGCTGCCACTGTCCTTGACGGGCCGTGTAGCAATTGCTAAAATGGTGGTCGTGCCTAAGTTTCTCTACTTATTCGTAAACATCCCCGTGCCACTCACAAAGTCGTTCTTCCGCCGGCTCCGCTCCGCCTTGATTGAACTGGTCTGGGCGGGTAAGCAGCCCAGAGTGGCATGGAACCTCCTCACACTCCCCTTCCGCCAGGGAGGACTCGCGGCCCCGGACATCGAGCTATATGCGTATAGTGCACAGGCTCAATACCTGCATTACTGGCATCACCCGATCCCTTACCAGCCCCACGTGGCAATAGAGATGGACGTTGCGGCCCCCTGTCCCCTTCGTGCAGCGGTGCATCAGGGATACAAACGCTCCCGGGAGGACATTGATACTGTTGAAATGGTACGCTGGGCCTGGTCAAACATTGCTAAGCGTGCAGGCGTGGTGGATTTATATGCGCCGAGTATGCCCCTTACGGTTAATCCACTGCTGGGTCCATTGACAGACGCGGCGGTGGTGCGACGGGCGCAGGCCTGCGGCCTGAGGGTGGCGGGAGACTTGTACCCGGACGATACCTTCCTTACAGTGCGGGATATGGCGGCAGAGCCTGAACCGACGGCCTCGGAGCTTCTTCTCTACTATCAACTGCGGTCTGCCTGCAAATGCCGGTACCCTATGTTTCCAGATGCTCCGCCGACGCTTGCGGCCTTGGAGGACATACTCTCGAATTCCTCCACGCGCAAACTGATCACACGTATCTATAGGGCTACTCAAAACACAGCTCCGGTTGTGCACATTGACTCCAGGTCCTCGTGGGAATGTGAAGCGGGTATATCTATTACAGAGAAACAGTGGGAGTACTGTTGCTCCCAACTTGAAAACCTATCACCCAATTATAGACTGCGGTTGGTGCACTTCAACTATCTCCACCGGACTTACCGTACGCCCATACAACTGTGTAGGATGGGACTACGGTCCGATGCGAACTGTTGGAGATGCGGTGAGAGGGAGGCCACGTTTTATCACCTCGTATGGGTGTGTGGTCCCATACGCGAATTCTGGATTGCAGTCTTCAATACCATAAGGCAGATCGTGGGGGCGGAGTTGGAGCTGGACCCACTTGTGGCCCTCTTGGGATTCGTTAGAAATGTGCCTAAGGCCTCGCGTAGGCTTGTGGCCATTCTGCTATTACTTGCTAAGCGCCAAATAGCGCTACACTGGAAGAAGACGGCGCCGCCGAAAGTGGTGGCCTGGATAGGAGCGGCGGTGTACTGTAGGGAGCAACTGACTTCCTACTGGGACCAGTTACCACAGCGCTCGAGGCCCGTAGATATATGGCAGCCGCTGGTGGATTGGTTGGCGAGGACGAAAGCGTTGGAAGATGACTAGGGGGGTGGGCTGTGACTCTGGTGGAATGGCGAGGTTGGAGTTTGACTGCGGTGCGCTGCACGTGGGGGACGGCCTGGCATAAGTGTTCTGAGGTTTGGGGTTCGCTTTGCGTGGGGGGTTGACAGTTGATTGCGTGGTCGGGATGTACTGTGGGCGCAGTGGCGGCGGTTGTGACATTTCGACTAGTCATTGTTTGCTTCCTTTCGACTCTAGCTCACTGTTAGTTTTGTTGTGTGTTGTTCATCGTAAAATATTGGAATGCTGCTCAAATGTAAGACCTAAAATGCTTGGGCGGAGATCTGCCTCGCATCCTAGCTGCCTGCCTCCGGGTTGTTGGCTGAATAGCAATGTACTATTTGATGGAACAATAAAGGTTTTGGAAAACAAACAAAAAAATAAAAAAAAATAAAAAAAAGATAAAATAACTGAAAGACGGCTAAAGACACTTAAAACCCCACTGAGCATAAAATGCAGGCATTCTCTGCAGAGGACGCGGGAGATCCGAAAAGTCTGAAGTCGGCCACGGTTTAAAGCCATGAGCAGCATGGTAATTAAGCGAGCGTTGAAAGACGTATTTATGGGCTTAAGAACGTGAGCTCAGGGTATTGCTTTGTATTTTCCCAAACACAGCTTGAATGGCGGTCACCTCTTATGACGGATTACAAGAGTTCTAGTAATTGCTCTTGTAATTACACCCGTGCTCCTGTGTAGCCGAATTTCAAAGCCCTTGCAAAACAAGACTGGCGGATCGGACACAATGTGCATGTGACGGACAAGAAGCACACAAGACGTCAGCGATTTGTTCATTTACTTGCTTCCCTGTGAAATGGATCCAAAAAATAAATAGTCCGCGAGTGGTGCGCGTGCCTCAGCGGGAAATGTGGTTTCAATAATCGCAACCGTGTCTGGGCACGATAATTGAAATCACATGACGGCCGGTGCTTAATTTGAGCCGGTGGTTTCCAGTGCTCGGCACTTTATTATCAACATATGAAAGCCTGCCACATGGTTGTGATGTTTGTCTTATTAGTTCAGGAACACAACAGCTATTTAATAAAAATTAAACATACATTAAAATTACTAATACCTGCCATCCATAGCTGTAAGAATAGCGTGGGCGGCATGTATTCATTTTAATGTGTATCTTAATCGTCACACTTGTATGAGTGTGATGGCTAGTAGTGACAGTACTGCCACTGGCAGCGTTAGTAAGAACAAGGAGTGGTGCAAGTTGCAGGGGCCTCCTGGCCTGAATTATTCACCCCATTGTTGGAATGTAGCAGCACCAGTGGAAATAGAAGCACACGGCAGTACACAATGCAGACACGAGCAAGAAGTCACTGGGAAAAAAAAGTACAGACGAGCTAGCAATGATGAAAAGTGCAGAGTTCACACTTGTACAGTTCCAAGACAAACGCAAGTTATGGCCCGCTTTAATTAAAAGGGCTCTCGGCTGAACGCCGATAGCCACGACACAGTTCCAGCTCACATAACGACAACGCCTGGCTGCAAGATTACATTTTTCATCTCAAGGTTATAGCACCGCAGTATGGTGGCGACACTATTTATACAAAGCCTGCACGTTTTACTGGCAGAGGGGAGAAGCGAGATGTGACCAGTGTGAAAAATAGGAATGCAGACAGTCTAAAAGTGTGTGGTGGTGACCTCATCCTGTAGAATTAGGGAGGTTACAAAGCTCTCGCACTAGCCTGCCACATTCAGGAGTCTGTGCGCGAAAGTCGCACCTTGAGTCGTGTTCCAGAATGCGGATCATTGAGGTCCCCTTCCACCGATGAGCCGACAGGAAGACAGTGAGCTGGGAAGCAGCGCGGTCTGCCCTATGCCTTTTCCAGGCATAGGGATGTGGGGATTCGTGCTTTCAACCATGTTAACTGAGAACTTGTCTTTGTGCCATGCACACGCTAAGGCATTAATGCATCTCGCAGAAGAAGTCTGCACGGGTCTACTATCTACTAAGAACGCCAGAGTAATTGGAGTCATTCTGGTAATGTCGTGTTCCTCTTTCGACACGAAATACTGAGTCACATAATTTGGAGTAAACTAATTTGCCACAAAAAGCCTACCACAGAGTGCAAGAATACAGAACTAAGCTAGCGTGAGCGGCTCTTGATTTTAGCGCTATTTTCTTGGCATAAAATGCATCCTTCGGTCCATTTTGAACGTGAGGTGCATTTTGTGAAAAAAAAATAGTGCTAAATGCTGGGTTACGCTCCCCAGATATCTGATCCTAACCGTGCGTAATTTTGCCGTGATTATGCTGCAGCAAATTGCGCCCACCAATATCTGCTTATCTTTGCGTTCTTTTGTGTGATCCTTAAAGCCCCAGGGGTACTCCAAGGAAATCTGCCCATTTTGTAATGTATCCTAGTGAACATCCACAAGGGAAAACATTTTGGAATGTAGAAATTTTCTCCCACACCTTCAAACAAAACAGAGAGGTTTGGGAAACTTTCAATCACATCCAGGAGCTGACGCCTTCCTCTGATAAACACCTTAGTTACCGATGCATTCCTGCGCTGTACCAAAATTAAGTGTCTTTTCAGGCCGCACTAATCGTGCTGTGGGGATTTGTCATCAAGATGCAGCAAAGTAACCACCACCATTCCAGAGTCACGTTTGCACAGTGGATTAGCGAAATTGGGTATTAGCGATTTATGGCCTAGCGTGGCCAATTGTGGATGAACTCAGGCCCACCACAAGCAAGCCTATATCGTCCCTGGCGAACGAAGCACCATACACATGTTTCTTGGCGCTTTAGAAAGGTACTCCACAGAAGGAGGAATGAAAAATCCACATGAACCATTAACAGTAGCTAGAACTGAACAGAAAGGCGTGGCAGAGACGAGACACTTTGAGGTGTTTGTCTTAAAAGACAGAGCATTATCATTTAACGAGACTGGACAAAATCTAAGGCAGACTAGAAGCAAGAACTAACTAGTGGTGCGCGCGCACCACAGAGGAGCGAGGGGAGGGAGCGCGGCAGCGAGGCGAACGCGCGCTGCTGCGCGTGCTGGCCACCGGTGGGAATGGGCGTTGCAAAGGCAGGACATGCGCCCGCCTTTGCCCAACCGCGTGCCTTTAAAAAAAAAAAAAAAAAACACGCGAAAGCCAATGCCTGATCACACGCGCAAGCGTGTGGTCAGCTTTCAAAACCGCTTACAAGAGGTCTCGAACTGCGCAAGCAGTGCTCCGCACTGCAACGCTAGGCGCGAGACCTAAAAAATAACTATGTCAAAAATTGACTGGGGGTACCTCTCGCCCCGGATCTGCGCTTGCTGGCGCGGAAAAAGAAAGAACTAATGTCCGTGTGCGTGGGCGCATCCAAGTAGCTCCAGCGACGTCATCTCGGCGACTACGACGCCAGCGACGTACGCGCAGCCGCTTGACGCCTACCGACGCGCAGGGGTACTGCTGACGAAAACTTTCAGGATCCAGTCTGACACCTGGGGGTAATTCTAAGGTAATGAATCCATCACTAACGTGTTTCTTTCAGATATCCCGAACAATCCTGATTAGCTTCTCAGTCTACTGAATTAAAGAACCGATCTTGACCTCAACAATTCAAAGAAGGAAAATGCTACTTACCCAGTATGCATCTGTTCTTGGCATGCAGAGCTGTAGAATCTCATGCTTTGCATAAGATAGCCATCTAGTGTTGGGTCCGGATGTTTGCACTTTGTTTTTCTGGAAGAAGTTTTCCCTAGTCACGAGGTAGGGGACTCCTCCCTTAGGTGATAGTGCGCATGGTCATCAACTCCATCTTCAGATTGTTTTCCGCAGAGGGTGAGTGAATGGAGTAGTAGTAAAGAATAGAGGTCCATGCGCAAGTATGTTTAGTAAAACAGAGAACTACAGCAGTTACAGGTACCCATGGAGGTGGGTGGGCACATGAGATTCTACAGCTCTACATGCCAAGAACAGATGCATACTAGGTAAGTAGCGTTTTCCGTTCGAGGCATGTGAGCTGTAGATCACATGCTTTGCATAGACTATACAGCAGTCTCCCCGAAGCAGTGGCTATCCTGTAACCATTGGAGTTGTCTGAAATAACGTTTTAAGTACTGCTTGACCCACATTAGCTGTTTGGTGAATGTGTGTGGTGTAGACCATGTTGCAGCTTTGCAGATATCAGGAATAGGTATATTCCCTAAGAAAGCGATAGTAGCCTCTAACTTGCAAGTGGAATGTGCTCTAGGGGGTACTGTGAGTGTCCGTTTGGCTATTTGATAACAAATCTGAATACACTTAAAAATCCACCGAGCAATTCCTGATTTGGAGATAGGATAGGATTGCCTTTGTGAGGTGGTTCAAAAGCTACAAAGAGTTGTTTGGTTTTACGAAATGATTTTGTTCTGTCAGTGTAATACAAAGGAGCTCTTTTGACATTAAGGTATGTAAAGCTCGTTCTGCAACAGAGTCAGGTTGAGGGAAGAATACAGGTGATTCAATAGACAGACTGATGTGAAATGCAGCTACAACCTTAGGTAGGAATTTGGGGTTGGTTCAAAGAACTACTTTATCTTTATGTAACTGGAAAAAGGGTTTGTCTATGGTTAGTGCCTGTAGTTCACCCACTCTCCTCAATGAAGTGATTGCAATGAGGAAAACTGTTTTCCAAGTAAGGAACTGTAGTTCACATTTGTGCATGGGTTCAAATGGCAGACCCATTAGCCTTGTGAGGACTATGTTAAGATTCCATACTGGGGCAGGTGGAAGTCTTGGTGGAATTACCCTTTTTAGCCCTTCCATGAATGCTTTGATGACAAGCACTCGAAATAGCGACAAGGGTTGCCTATTTTGAAGGTAAGCTGCTATAGCAGCAAGATGCAGTCTGATGGATGTATAGGCCAATGCTGACTGCTGCAAATGTAGTAGGTAGCACAGTATGTTCTGTATGGAAGCATCAAGAGGGTTGATGTGATTGTTATTGCAATAGATAACAAAACGCTTCCATTTGGCTGCGTAGCAGGCTCTTGTGGAAGGGTTTCTGGCCTCTTTAATAATGTTCATACAGTCTGGTGGAAGGTTGAGATAACCAAACTCAATGACTTCCGGAGCCAGATCGCAAGGTTCAGCTGTTTGGGATCTGGGGATTTGATTTCTCCATGGCTCTCTGTGAGGAGACTGGGAGTTAAATGTCATTTTTGGTGTGGTACTAGAGAGATTTCCAACAGGGTTGTGAACCAGGGTTGACGTGTCCATGTTGGAGCTACTAGTATTAGCGTGAGTGATGTTTATCTGAGTTATCGAACCGCAGATGCAATGAGTGGGAGACGCGGAAAAGCGTAGGCAAATAATCCTGACCAGATCATCCATAGAGTTGGACAAAAAGTGCGGATACCTAGAGGCGAAGATTTGTCATTTTGCGTTTTCGGGTGTTGCGAACAGGTTTATGTGAGGGACTCCCTAGGCTTGGAAGTATGGGTGGAGAACTTGAGGGTGAAGTTCCCACTCGTGTATCTGATAGCTTTGCCTGCTGATGAGATTCACAATCTGATTGTTGACTCCTGGGAGATATTCTGCTAGGAGATAAATGTTGTGGTGTATCGCCCACCTCCAGATGTCTTGGGCTAAGTGCGACAGTTGTAAAGAGTGTGTTCCCCCCTGCTTCTGTATGTAATACATAACTGTCATGTTGTTGGGTCGGACTAGTACAGCTTTGCCAGAGATGTGATCTTGAAAGGCTTTGAGAACTAGAAAGATTGCCATGAGTTCTAAATGATTGATGTGAAGCAACCTTTGCTGTAGGCTTCAACACCCTTGTTGTTGAAGATGAGCTCCCCAGCCAGTAAGGGATGCGTCCGCTGTTAACACTCTGTTGAATGGGGTCTATGAATGGCTGCCCTTTTGACAGGTTTTGTATGTTCCACCACTGCAGAGAGCGATGAATACGGCCGCTTACCAACCCTAAATCGGTTAATAGACCCTGTGACTAGTTCCACTGACTGGCTAAACACTCTTGGAGTGGACACGTGTAACCTGGCATGGGAAACTATCATGATGCAAGATGCCATAATTCCCAGCAGTTGCATAAACACTTGAGCAGGAAATGACTGAGTGGGTTGAAATTTGATAAGGAGAGCCTGAATGTTTCAAATCCTGACTGCATTGGGATACACTAGAGCCTTTTGAGTATCGACAGTGGCTCCTAGGTAATCCTGAACTTTGTTTGGCTGAAGATGTGATTTTAACACATTGACTGAGAACCCAAGCTGTTGAAGCAGCTGAATGGTTACTGAAGTGTGGTTGCGACATTGCTGATATGTGCTGGCCTTGATGAGCCAGTTGTCCATATAGGGAAAGACATGTATGCTTTGTCTTCTGAGATGAGCAGCTACTATTGACAGACATTTTGTGAAGATTTCGGGGGCAGTGGTGACTCCAAATGGGAGCACCTTGAATTGGCAGTGTTGACCTGCTACCACAAACCTGAGAAATTTGCAGTGAGCCGGATGGATTGGGATATGAAAGTAGGCGTCCTTTAAATCTAGAGTAGAAAGAAAATCGCCCTTTTGCAAAAGAGGCAGTATTTGTTGCAGTGTTACCATGTGGAAGTGGTCTGACTGTATATAAAGGTTGAGTTCTCGGAGAACCAATAAGGGTCTGAGAGAGCCGTCCTTTTTTGAAATTAGAAAGTAAAAGGAGTACACGCCCAACCATTGATGTTGAGATGGTACGGGCTCTATGGCTTGTTTTAGTAGCAGGGATTGTACTTCCTGTTTGAGAAGGTCTAGGTGATCCGGTGAAAGTCTGTGCTACTTTGGGATAATGCCTGGAGGAGTGTTGATGAACACCAGGCAGTAACCAGAATGGATAATTTGGAGAACCCATTTGTCTGTTGTTATTGACTGCCACTTTGGTAGAAATTGTGACAGTAGTCCCCCTACAGGAGTTAAGTGGTCAGAGGAACTATGGGCAATTAACTGTTTTGTATTGGATGGCGAAGTTCGTGTATTGGAACCTCTACCTCTGCCCTTGCCATTGTTTCCTCTGTAATTGCCTCGAAAGAAACCCTTGGAACCTGAGGGTTTATTATTGCCCTTATAGGTGGACGCAGTGTCTGAGGAAGTAGTTTTAGATCCTGCTCAATAAAAGGAGCGACAAAAGGAACCACGCCCTTGTGGATACTGGAGAGCTCCCATGAATTTAGCCACTTCGGTATCTTTCTTCATTTTATCGAGTGAAGTGTCTACCACCGCCCTAAAAAGGTGTCCTTATCAAAAGGTGTGTTTAATATTGAGTTCTGAATCTCTGGTTTAAACCCGGATATGTGCAGCCAGGCAGGTCTTCTTAAAAGAACACTAGTGTTTACCACACTGGCCAATGGATCAGCAGCATCTAGGGAACATCTTATTATTAGAAATTAACTGTCCCTCCCGAACCAGGTCTTGCACTTTGGATTTGTGTTCTTGAGGAAGAAATTGGAGGAGTTGTTCCATTTCATCCCAGTGTGCGCGGTCATAGCGTGCCAGCAACGCCTGTGTATTTGAAATATGCCAGAAGTTAGCAGCCTGGGAGGCTATCCTTTTCCAAGAAGCATCAAGGGGTGTAGACTCTTTATCTGGTGGTGGTGCATCGCCAATAGTCTGGGAGTTTGCCCTTTTCCGTGCATTAGAAACTACTAGTGAATCTAAGGTAGTTGACCTTTTATGTAGACTGAATCTGATGGGCCAGGGTTGTATTTTTTATCAACCCTCGGAGTAAGGATACGTGCTCCAACAGGATACTTAAAAATGTCGTCTACATGTCTGGTCATGTCTTTTAACATGGGCAACATGTGTGTAGACTTTTGTGTAGTGTCTCGAAAAGGAAGTCCTCTTCAAGGGATTCTCTACGTAGAGGGACTCTACATAATAAGTAGCAGCTCTACTTAAATCGACAAATCCTACACTGTCATCTGGTGGAGAGGGCCTGGTAGGATATATGTCCGGGTCATTGTCAGTGGGAGAATCAGTATTATAGTCATCCCACATGTCTCCAGGCTGATCGTCATCATTATTATTATTCCCATCCCCATCACCCTGATTGTCAGGTGTGTGTGGTGGCAAGTGCTCAGGGGAAGTTGGCACAGGTATTGTCTGGGGTAGAGAAGGTGAAGGAAGAGGAGGAGGAGGAGTGGAAGGATGTGTTCCGACAGTTCTCTTCTTCAATGGTATGTGGTATTCCTCTTCTGTAGTAGAACCTCTTTTTAAAGTCACTTTAGTGTTGATATGTCCAGTCATTGGGTGTATAACCAGAATTTTTTGTTTCGGTTCCAGTTGGTTGCGTAGATCACTGAAAAAACATGTTTTGTTGGTGAATTCGGTGTCTCCGTGTGTTTTGGCTCCGAATGTTTCAGCGCTGATGATTTCTTGGCCAGAGTTTTTGGATCCCAAGTTTATTGCGTGGCCGACGGAGGATGTTCGGTGCCAGACTTTTTCTTCAGCTCCGAAGACTTTGGCTCGTTGCCCGATTAGGCATGGGGCTTTTTACTATGCTTCGTTGCTGAGCCCGAAGGCGGGGCTACAGAAGCTTGTTCTTGACGCCCACCGGGGCACGAGGACGCAGGTTGGCCCGGAGCCTTTTTCTTCGATGGAAGTGGAAGGTGGGGCGAGGTAGGGACTGTACTCACGGTACTTTGTCATTGTAGGATGTCTTCATCCTAATCGGAGCTCTCTTCGGAAACAAAGATGTCTTCCTGTTCCTCATCGGCTCGGATCGGCCCGCCGCCTTCCTCCTCGTCCGATTGAGGTCCGAATGGAACCGGTTTGTTGTCTCTGCATGTTGCATTGTTGGGCCCAACGATCGCGAAGTGTCTTTTTGGAGCGGAAAGCTTGACACGCGTCGCAGTGGTATTCTCGGTGGTTCGGGTGACGCACACAAATTGCACACCTCATGTGAGTCGGTGCGCGGGTATTTCGCAAAGCACCTAGGACAGAACTTGAAAGGAGTTTGTTCCATCGACCGAGTCGAACCAGGGGTTAGGCCCGACGGCCTACCACGAGCTCTCCGATCAGAATTTTCGTTAGGAATCCCGATCCGCGAAGAAATGGGAACGTGTACGAAACAATATCGTCTAGTGTGAATGTGATATGCGCAGAGAAGGACCAAAGGATTGACATCGAACCGGAGTGCAGCGAGTTACACCTGTACCCGATGGCGGAAAAAAACAATCTGAAGATGGAGTCGATGACCATGCGCACTATCACCTAAGGGAGGAGTCCCCTACCTCGTGACTAGGGAAAACTTCTTCCTGAAAAACAAAGGGCAAACATCCGGACTCAACACTAGATGGCGATCTTATGCAAAGCATGTGATCAACAGCTCACATGCCTCTAACTGTAGTGTTCTCTGGCAGATAATATCCATAAGAGTATTCTCAGATTAGTCTATCATGGCCGCGCAACAGTAAAAAACCTTTCAAGGACTAGCTCAAGAATTTGAACTTTTGGGGTTGCAAGCCTTGCTAGTGCAGCAAAGTGAGTTCCTCACCGAAGGTCAATTTTATCTTGATACATGGAGATATTTCAGGAATCTGACGGAGATATTTATTTGCAACATCAACAGGGTTTGACTCCTGAGATTTTAGAAGGAAAAACCTGACCACATGAAAAATTCTGTTAAAACCAAAAGAAGAGCTCTGGAGCCATGCCAGTAAGTGTAGAAAAAACAGAAACAGAGGCAAGCATGTCAGATGGTGGCCCCATATAAGGAGACCAGTGCTGTCGCTTCCTGGGAGGGAAGAAGTGTGACTTGTGTGGTGCCACATGGCGGCACTGGACAGCCTAAGCCAGAGGAAAAACCTTTGTGATCCAATCTAGCACCTTGGGGATAGTGATAAAGAAACGAATCTCTGGAGTAGCCAAAAGAAATACATTATAAATGGTTATGTACAACCACGAAAATTTGCTGATGTAGTGAAATCAAACCATGCATGAATAGTACACATTAACATACACATTCCAATGCTGTTATAAGGACGTTACCGTTCTAAATATGGCTTAAACATTACCTTGAATTTATTTCTGCACCAGCAGTAAGGAGAACCTTGATTATGTTGACATATCCTCCTGATGCAGCAAGGCTAAGGGGAGTGTAGTCTGAGACATTCCTATGCTCTTTATTTGCACCTCTTAGTAAGAGTAGCTCCACTACCTAAAATGCACAGACAATCAAAATAAATGCTTGTTACTAAATATCAAGCTGGAAGAAGAAAATGCATTTCTCAGAACGTGTTTAACAGACATTTTCAGTACATTGTAGACTTCAAAATGTATTTAGAAATAAGTGAATTTAAAATAACCCTCAATTTTCACTTGTTTCCTTGCCCCACTACCTTCAGACTAATAGGAAAATTATAAAGCACTCTTACCTGATCAAGAGGACATCAACCCACATAAACTTGAAAATAGATCATGGATTTTAGAGAGGCAAGGCTTGTCTCCATGTATTTTACGGCTTGATTTTTCTATGTATTAATTTACCTACAGCGTGAAGAATGCTTTTGCAGCTAGTTTTTCATTTTATTTAATTCTAGGATTTTAACTGTAATTTCTCTTCTTTTAATCCCTTCTAGAAGCCTCACTGTTGGAGAGAAAAGGGCTCCGTATTATCATCAGGTTTCCAGCAACAATATTTGATTTGCTCTGCTGCCACCGTACGGACTGGCAATGGGAATGTGCAGGGTGGGTCAACATAACTGGGGAGCCTTACTGTGGGAGTTGGTACCAACACTGTGGAGGGATATATTTCAGACTCTAGAAGAGGGGGTAGCCGACTCCCACACTCACATAGAAGATGCCCATGTGCAGAGGTTTGGTCTCACACTTGAAGAGCACCCAGAGGGCTGGGTAAAAGGCAATACCGTTCACTACTGACAATGGTCTATAAAATCTGATCATATAGCAGCACATCTTGAGTAACTAACATTCAGAGTTATACAAACATCTAATGGATTCCAAAACGGTCTGATACCAGACAGCTTGGAAAATAATCGGACATGTGGTGTGCACTAGGGTGCCCCTGGGGGTGATCACTAAAATGGAGGTTCAGTCACCCCTCCGAAGAAAGAGGGTAGCTACAGGAGTCCTGTGTCTATTCCAAACACAAATGGGGATGGTATAAGGAGAAGAAACCTTCTGATGCCGTGAAGGCTGTGTTGCGCCTGGACTGTCAAAAGCCAGGATATAAAAAGGGATACTGTTGATTCCAAGTAGCACCCTCCCCCCCCCAAAGAGGTGGGCAGACCCAAGGGATTGTAAGAGCAGGAACTGGGATGGACATTTGCACAGGTGAAACCAGAGGTTTTAGTGAAGATGCCTTAGTTTCTATGGGCGGGGTGGATGTTGAAGCCCTCCTTACCCCTCAGCATGGTCAGGAAATGAGCAATCATCAACAGGAACCAAGGTAGAGGTTCTGAGGGATACAGGAGCTAGCATCACCACAGTGGTGGACTGGCTGGTTTCCCCAGATGTTAACCCTAGGATAGTCAACATTGACAATGAGGTGAAATTTCCTACCAGAGAAATGGTCACCTTTGAGTAGGTAGGTGTTACAGACCACAAGAAGGGAGGTGTGAGCCCTGCCTGATGAAAGGAGGTGGGGGGGGGGGGGGGAAAGAGAGCACGCAAGAGAGAGCGCGCGAGAGAGCGCGCGCAACAAAGCGCGTGAGAGCGCGCGCGCGAGAGAGCGCGCGAGAGAGCGAGAGAGAGAGAGAGCGCGAGAGAGCGCGAGAGAGAGAGAGCGCGAGAGAGAGAGAGCGCCCGAGAGAGAGCGCCCGAGAGAGAGCGCCCGAGAGAGAGCGCCCGAGAGAGAGCGCCCGAGAGAGAGCGCCCGAGAGAGAGCGCCCGAGAGAGAGCGCCCGAGAGAGAGCGCCCGAGAGAGAGAGCGCGAGAGAGAGCGCGAGAGAGAGCGCGAGAGAGAGCGAGAGAGAGAGCGAGAGAGAGAGCGAGAGAGAGAGCGAGAGAGAGAGCGAGAGAGAGAGCGAGAGAGAGAGCGAGAGAGAGAGCGAGAGAGAGAGCGAGAGAGAGAGCGAGAGAGAGAATACATACATATATATACACATACATACACATTATACACCCCCACCCACCCATCAGGGAAGTCAAAGTAGCTGTAGGCTGGAGCAATGGCCCAGATGAAGGTCAAAAGGGATGAGAAATCAACCTTAAAACTGCCCATGCCACAGAAGGCACCTGACTCACAGCAAGATGATCTGGAGCTTAAAAGGGAAGAAAATAAGTTACTTACCTGTAACCGTAGTTCTCCAGTATTGGATCTTTCATATATTCATGTGCTTGAATCATTCCCTGTCGTCAAGATGGGAATCTCACAGTACATCATAATAGCAATGCAAAGTTAGACATGGACCAGAAAGGCCCTAGGCCCTTTAGTTTATCATATCAATCATTGTTAAAAAAAGAGACCAAAAATAGGTTTGAACCAATCAGGTTGCCCTGCCCTCTTGAATACTCCTGAGAGAAATTCCAGTCCCTCAGAATTTTAAAGCACAAGTGTACTAGATACAACCAGATAAAAAGAGGGAAAGGTGAATTTCTCTGGGGAGGAGGGTGGGTCGCATGTCAATCTATGAAAGATTCCAATACTGGAGAAGTAAATATATAGATATACAAATACATACAATAGGAATGAGTAGAAAGAAAAAATGTGCATAGCCTCAAAAAAGGATGGAGGGGTGAAGGAGGAATCTCACAGTCAAGGTAAATATGTCGCAGTACTGTTTGACCCATTGTTGTTTCATTGCGAACTGCAAAATCCAAGTAGTAATGCCCAGCAAAGGTGTGTGCATTCTTCCAAGTAGCTGCACAGCAGATGTCCTGGATTGGCACACCAGCAAACAGCGCCGTTGAGGCTGAAACAGTTCTGGTAGAGGTAGTGTGTACAGATGTCTGTAACAGCTTGCCTGCCGCTTGATAGCCATTGCGAATGGTGCTAGAAATCCAACAAGCGATACTCTGTTTGGAAAGAGGACAACCTTTTCCAGGAGCCCTGTAGGCCACAAAGTGTCGATTAGAAATGTGGAAGCGGCTAGTCCTTTGCAAATTGAACTTCAAGCATATGTTGACATCAACGACTAGAGGGCTCTGTCCGCTGGAGTGGAAGGATCTGGGAAGAATGTCTTGGCAATGACAGGCTTATTTGAATGAAAGTCAGAAGAGACTTTAAGAATGAACTTAGGGTTCGTCCCGAAGACCACTCTTTCGTTTCTGAATTGCAGGAAAGGCTAATGAATGGTTAGAGCTTGAATTTCACTCACTTGCCTAGCAGATGTCAATGCTACGGGTAGAGGTACCTTCCACAAAATCAATTTCAGATCCGCTCTGTGAATGGGTTTGAATGGGTGCTTCATAAGCTGTGAGAGACCTATACTGAGCTGCCAGAGTGGAGGGGAGGTCTGACAGGTGGCAGACCCAAAATAGTCCCTTGAGGAATTGCATAACAATTCTAGATGACCATAAGGAAGATAAGGCAGACCTCCTAAAGCATGAGATAGCTGCTATGTGGACCTTGATAGAGACGTGAGCAATCCTGATTTTGCGAAGTGCAGGAGCTAAAGGAGAATCTACTGAGAAGAGAAAGGATGCACATTAGCTTGCGGGCACCAAATCAATCAGGGGCTTGTAAAGCATGGCTACGCACCCATGAGGGTCTCAAGGCACTGGGGGTCGGGCTGCTGGTTGGACTGGGTGGAGGATCATTCGAAGAGCCAGGTCTTGAGATCCTTCCTGAACTGGGTCAGTGATGCGGATTGCCTGAGGTGCAGGGGCAGGGAGTTCCATGTCTTGGCGGCAAAAGAGGAGAATGATATACCTCCAGTTCTGGTCTTGTGGATCCTGGGGATAGAGGCGAGGGAGAGTTGGGAGGATCGGAGTTGTCTGGTGGATATGTGGAATGTGAGGCAGTGGTTCAGGTACACTGTTCCTTTGTTGTGTAGGGCTTTGTAAGCGTGACTGAGGAGCTTGAAAGTAACTCTCTTGTTGACTGGGAGCCAGTGTAGTTGCCGGAGGTGTTACATGATGTGGCTGCGGCGGGGGATGTCAAGGACCAGTCTGGTGGTGGCGTTTTGGATGTACTGTAGTTTATTGAGCTGGGTCTGGTTGACGCAGGCATAGAGTGCGTTGCAGTGGACGGGTCTGCTGGTGAGGAGTGCAAAAACATTTCCACTTCAGCCGATAGGTCTGGTTAGTACTGCCTCATGAACGCTGGACAGTATTTCCCTGCATTCTGAGGATAGACTCAAATGGGAAAACATTGTGCTCAGGAGCCAAGCGAATAAATGAAGTGATTTGAGATCTGGATGCAGAACTTGGCTCAGGGACATAGTTAAGAGAGATGGAATTAGTTTCAAGAGAATGTGATATCTCTCCGAGAGTAGTAGGAGTTCAATAAACCAATGTTGGCACAGCCAGCAGGGAGCAATGAGGATCACCCTGCAGGGCTCTGCTTCATCTTCATAAGCAGCCTTGGTAGGATAGGAAAAGCGTAGGCAAAGATGCCCGACCATGCCATCAAAAATGCATTCCCCCATGATCCTTGATGGTGATGCCAGCTTGCGAAGAACAGACATTCCTTGTTCGGGGGAGGAGTGTGGGAGAGGGGGTCGCAAAAAGATTGAGATTCGGCTTGCCCCATTGGAGGAAGATGCTGTAGTGTGGCGTGATCCAATTCCCATCCGTGACACAAAGACTTTAGTCTGGTTAGACTGTCTGCTGTTGTGTTCTGGTTGCAGGGAAAGATGTTCTGTCCTTAGGGACACTTGGTTGCAAATTGCCCATTCTCAGATACCCTGCGCCTCTTGGAATTGGAGGCGTGATCTTTTGCCACCCTCTTTGCTGATGTAGTGCATCGGGGTGGTGGTGTCTTTCCAAAAGAGTACCGCTGAGTTATTTATTCTTGGCAGGAATGCTTGTAAGACCAGATGAACAACTTTGAGCTCCAAAAAGTTGATGTGAAGGAGGCGATGCAGAATTTGCCACTTGCCACTGACATGTAAGTCTTGAAGGAAAGCTCCCCATCCATAAATGGAGGCATTGGTAGTGAGGACCAAATGAGATGGCAGGACTAGAAAGGAGATAGCGACTGAAATATTCTTTTGATGTGCCCACCATGAAACGGCTTTGACCATGGGTGGGGTTATGGTGAGTAGATCATCGAAAGATACCATTTTCTTGAAGCCACAGCTTGTTTATTTCCTCTTGGAGAGAACGCATCCTTAACCGACAGAATGGAACTAGAGGGATGCAGGAAGACATCATCCCTAGGAGGTATTTAAAACTGTGAATTGAAAGACTTTTTTTGTGTGAGTTCTGGCACAAGGAAGGTAATAGTCTTTGAAGTGTGCAACATTCACTTTTCTGGATTCAGGGTAAGGCCTAGTTCCCTGAACAGTATTGTGTGCGGCTGCTTGTCCAACCAATCTTCCAAATACAGAAACACTTGGTGTCTGTTTCTTGAGAAAGGCTGCCACTGGAGCTAAGAACTTTGCGGATATTCGTGGGCAGATTTAAGGCCAAAAGAGAGGACTCAATTGATAATGGCTCCTGACTTGTGAATGGAAGGAATTTCGTATGAGATGGGTAAATGGGAAAATGAAAGTACGTGTCCTGGAGATTGAGCATGGACATGTAATCTCTTGGGTTCAAGAGCAACAGAATCTCCTGCAAAGAGACCATGCAGAAGGACTATTTATTCAGGTAGGCGTTGAGATTTCTCAAGCCCAGAATAGGTCTCTAGAGCCTGAACATTTAGTGGACCAAAAAGAAACCGGAATAGAACCCCTTCGCTCATTGTGATGCAGGAACTGGTTATACTGCTCCCTTCTCCAAAATTGCAAGAATCTCTAAACGGTAGTGAAGTAGATGTTTTGAAACGGATGGTTGAGGTGTAGTGGGAGGTGGAATTTGAAGAAATTCTAGAGTAGGAGCAAACTGAATAAGGTTGAGAATCCACTGGTCCGTAGTTATAGCCTGCCAGTGATGAAGGTATGCACATATTGTGCCCCCTAACTTGATTTGTGAGGAATGAGGAATAGCCAGATCCTGAAGGTGGTCATTATTGACTAGGTGAATTCTTTGTCTGACGTCCTGCTCTACCTTTTGCAGAAGACCGGTTGTAAGCCACTGGAGGTGGCTGAGGTTGGGTGTACTGGGGACGATAGGGCTGAGATGAAGAGGAGTAAGCGGGGTACCAATACTGCTCGTACCCTCCCCTTTAAGATGGAAGGATTCTCTCTCTGGCGCCTTGAAAGGCCACCTTACGAAACTACCAACCAAAGACTTAGCCCTGTCGGTATCAGTCTTTATAGCTTGTAGTTCCTCACCAACGTGATTCTTGTTTTTGACCTCAGGGTGGAAGGAAGTAGCTTTAAGTCAGCCCTGGTGGCGTAAAACTGCTGCATCTACCAGCAGTCTAAGGGTAATTTAGCAATGTCCATTGCACAGTCTTTGACTTCCGATGATGTGCGATCTCCTTCCTGGAGAATCTTTGTGGCCACTGATTTACTCTTGTTGGATAGCTGATCAATGAAAGGGGCAAGATTGGATGGCATCCGACGATCGTATCTGCCAAGAACTGCGAGAGAATTTGCTGCCCGACATGAAAGAAATCCTCTCACCAACATTGTCAAGGCGCCTGCCTTCCTTGCCTGCAGGTGCTGTGATTGGTGCCGACGGGTTTTTGACCTGCCTTGTGCTGCCTGAGAGAGGACTGAATTAGGCTTCGGGGGACCAGTGACAAGCAGGAGCATCCTCTGGAGCCTTGTACTTTTTCTCCAGACGGGGGAGGAAAGCAGTAACTGTGGCCGGAGTCTTCATGACTTTCAAACCCTCCTCCCAGATGTATCTTACAATAGGCATAGCTCTTATGGTTTTCCAGAATGGTTCCTTAAAATCGAAAAGGAAGAAGTTTGTTTGCGTAGAAGGCATAGCTAAGTCGAATGGCTTGTCAGCTCGCTCTAGTCAATTGTGGAACCCACCAATATCCTCGAGTGGAGAATCAACAGGGATTGGAATGGGAGATGGTGTGGGATTGAGGGAATCATCCCATTCTTGATGTGGATCTCGGGTCTCATCCTCCTGATGATCATCATCATAAGTCGCCGAATCATGAAGCAAAACAGTTTGCGGAGAATGGTGAATAGAAGTAGGTAGCAAGAGTGTATTTTGCCATGGAGTAGATTGAGGAATGGACGCCATTGGCGGTGGTGGAGTGGCTGGCGCTGCGGAAGCAGAAGATGGAGGTAAACGCTTCCTATAGTCTGACAACATGTATTGCAAGTCAGTGAGGAGTGCGGAGGGCGTGCAAACCATCTCCTCCCGTTACTGCGGTTGATATTGGTCCTGAGGGACGCAAGTTGTGACCCTCATACTCTTCCTCATTATAATCGTCATCTTGGAACTTTATGCACAGTCTGATGGGCTGTGTGCATATCATCATCAGAGGCTTGTTCTTCCGGCATGTGTGAGGGAAGCAACAGTGACCCCTTACTAGGAGAGGGGTGTCCAGGGGTCAAATGCCTCAGTCTGTGCTGTTTCTTAAATTTTCAGCTTTTTCGAACATAGACGGTGTGTTCGGTTGAGTTGGGGATGGAGACGTGACCAACGCCGTCAAAACCATGGTGGTCGTCAATAGAGGGGACGTAGACTACGCAGGCAGTAGGGGAATCGTCAATGAAGGTTCTATATTAGACAACTATACTGACGGCACCTTTGGCGTCGTTGGTTGGATTCGATGGACCATCAACATGGATGACATGGAATCTTGCATGGAAGAATGGAAGAATCGCAGATGGCAGCAATGATCTACGACTGTGCTGATCTCGTCTAGGACAATGATTTTGTCAATGGTAAGTCTTTTGTTGGCAGTCTGTCAGGGGGGGGAGCTGAAGAGGGTATCTTAACGGAATGCCTCACCTGCTGAGGTAGTGTAGGCGGCTCAGATCTGTTTTTTTTAGGCCTACTTGAGTTACTATTTCGCTCTTTTATCTCCTTTCGCTCTTTGCAAGGAGATTTTGATGGTCTGCGCCTGTAAGACCGCTGAGAGGTCTTTTTAGAGGTTTTATGGAGGTCGCTCAAGGGAAGAGCGAGAGTGAGATCCCTTTTATGAGATAATTTGGAGGATTTAGATGATGCCTCCTCACGGTCATCATTGGACACCGTTTCCTTCCTAGCTTTAAGCTTTGCAACCATAAGAGCCGACAACTCACTGTACTTCAAAGTTTTACAGGAGAAAGTGCAACATACCTTGCATTTTTTGGCCATATGGTCAGGATAAAGGCAATAAATGCAGTCCTTGTGGGGGTCATCAGTGTGGTGGCGTTTCTAGGAACAGGTACCACAGGTTCTGAAAAGGCGTTTCTTCTCCTTGTCAGACATGTTTGAGAAAAAAAGACTAATACAGACTCAAGATGAAGAGAGTATTAGTCTATCAGTATAAATTAGTCAGAAAAAAAGCATTTAAATGCTAAAATAAGCTTTTGAATGAAGAAAACTTCCTAGCACGACTTGTGGTTGAAAATCTGAGGGACTGGAGCTTCTCTCATGAGTGTTCTAGAGGGCAGGGCAACCCGATTGGTTCAAAGCTATTTTTGGTCTCTTTTTTAACAATGCCTATGATATGCCATAAAACTGAAGGGCCTAGGGACTTTCTGGTCTATGTTTAGCTTAGCATTGCTATTGTAATGTACCGTGGGACTCCCATCTCGACGACGGGGAATGATACAAGGAGGTTCCAAATGGGAGTAAGAACAGCCTACCCTGACAGACCTGACAGAACTCTGATTAGCATGGTACAGGAGGACACCCTACAGGGAGGAATTCTGTGCAGCGTAGACAGAGGGCCCAACTACTGAAAACCTTCAGCACCAGGCAGAAGTTCAGGAGCAGAGGAAAACCAGTGGAACTCACAAGATCTGGTAAAAGCATGTCTTCTACAGCGATACTACGGACCCAGACCCTGAAGCAACCAAACGACTGGTGGTCCCCAGCAGTAGAGGTCATTCCTCTTTACTTAGCCCATGATATCCCATAGGCTGAGCATTTGGAACAGTCCACGGTGCTCAATGATAGTTCAGTGACTTTCTTTAAAAGCAAGACAACTAACCTATAGTATATGGTACAAAGTGAATCCAGGGCCTGCAAATTAAATGTTACTAGTGGACTGCAGTACGCACTGTCCCACCACTAATGCGACAGTGCAAAACAGGACTGCAGGTCTACTACTGTAGGCTGTCTGCAGTTTTAAAAATGTAATTTCAACCTGATAAAATAACCCCTTTGACATACCTAAACCCTCTTTTTAAATATTAAGAAGTCACCCCTGGGTAGGCCTTAAATGCCAATAGGGCAGGGTACATAGTATTTGAAAGTATGGAATGTAAAGGTCTAATGCAAAACATGTTTACAGTGACAAAAGCCCAAAAGATATTATCCCTTTAGCAGACTTATCTGTTCAATAGGAATGCATTGTGATATAATATTAAAATCAAATCATGTTATCTCAACTTAAGAAAATTTGGTAGAAAGTTAATTTTTGGGCTTTTAAAAAAACCATTACAAGCCCAATTCATTGGTTAAGTCAGATTAGTACTAAACATTTTACAAAAGCTACTTTTAAAGTGTCACCATTTACCTGTATAAAACCTCTATAAGTCCATTTGCATGATCCTCTGTCGTTCAGGAGCCAAATAACCCCTTGATGAGGTGTGAACTTGCTTCCGTAGGAGAGACAAGGCCTTGGGTGTGGGGAAGAGTTCTGTTCCTCTGATAGGACGACCATATGGGAACTTAATACATTTTAAAAAGGCATACCTTGTCACAGATAGATATAAGTAACACTTGGTCTTGCCCCATGCTTTGTCCCCTAGACAGCCAGGTACAAATCCAAGTGGGTGAGAAGCTGTCCCCAGGACCGGTTTTGAGTGACCACAGAGGTGAGTTTGTCATTTCCCTGGTCACACCTCTAGGGTGGGCACAAAAGCACTGTACAAGGTAAGATAGGTTCTGCCATGTTGGATTTAGGGAGACAGGGGCACTGTGGGATTGTTTGCAGTAGGGACTACTACAAAGTGGGTAGGGTTACCCTTTTCGAACTTTTCCCCTATTGGTGAGGGAGGAGCAGGACTCACCCATGCCCATAGACTAGTGCCAGGCATATACGTGGCACCCCTGGGTACCATCTACAGAATACTACTCAACATGTGGAAGACAGAGGGACTGCACTTGCTGTTGAAGCCTGTGAGGAGACCTAAAAGGCTAGGCCTGCTCTCACTTGTACCCATTACAAAGACGTGGACTTCAAGGGTCAGCTGGCTTCCTGTTTAGCTACAGGGACACAACAATCTGCTTGAAGTACTTTTCCTGTAGAGCCAAGCTAACCAGTTCCAACTGGACCTGCTTGGACCCTGCTGGCATCTTCGCTTGAGTGAATCTTGACCCACAAGTGCTATTCCTGAGGTCCTGGAAACCAAGGTTGTGTCAAAGTGTACTCTTTCTAACATCCTGAAAAACGTTTTGGCTCCAAAGACCTCCAGAGTATCAGGACAAACCCACCAAGTCAATCAGATCAAGGTGCGCAGCTGCTGGGCCAAAGATTCAGGCTGCTCCCACTCACAGCTTTTCTGCAGTGGCAAATCAGCTTTTGCAGGACTATGTGGAGAGGGTAGTCAGTCTCGTGCAGTCCTTTCCAGCTACAGCTTTTAGCCTTGCCCTGCTGGAGGAATCTGAGCTAAAAAAAAGTGACTACGTCCGAATGTCACCTGGTGAAGGCGCCAAAAGTATCCCGCCGGTGAGGGACCTTTCTTGGGAGCATATTTTGAATTTCTACCGCTCATAGCATTCCGCCAATAGTCAACAGTTTCATTGAACTTCACCAGATCACAATCCAGCCTTTTGGAGCACATCTTGGCCAAAGCCCGCTGCCTTTACACACTAAGGATTTCTTGACTTCCATTTCAGAAGGTAAAACGTCTGGCCAATACTAATCTGCTTTCTCTATTCGACCTGTGCTCCATCACGATCAGCCTAAAATTACACCTAGGTACTGGTCAAGTGCACCCAGATAACCACAGCAGGCGATTAATGCTTTTTGGCACAATTTTTCCTTACATCTTTTAAAATTCATATATTCGGTTCCCCTTATTAGATTTTTGTTGTCTCTGTGTTTTTTTCAGTAAATTATTCTATATTTTTATAAATTGGAGTTGGATTTTTATTGTGTTGTATTTTTGTATTTTTAACTGTTTTGGCAGTTCTAATTGCCTCACATTTTCTTAAGTAAAGCCTGTCTGTTCTGTGTCATAACTCCCAGGGGTTGGGCTCAGGTTTAAATTATTGAAACCTTTACTGGACCTAACAATAGTAGTGATATTATTACTTGTGGTGGACTGCTATTACCTCAGATAATAATCCACTTTCTCACAGTGGGCATATGACCAGTGCATAGAGACAGTGCAACTTTACAATCATAATCACTCACTCACACAAAAGCAGAGAGAGACTCTCTGGGTTGACAAACAAGTAAACAGAATATGGTGATGTTGATACTTGGCACACCGTAACCACTACGGAAGTCTCCTCCCTTTCCACCGCGCATGGTGCTGTGGACGTAGAGGTTACATCTTAGCACCAGCATGGGGGCACGGAGGGGAACGCTGCAATTCCACTACTCGGTACTACTACCCCATGAAACCTCCACATTTAATTGATCTTCACTGCCACCCCAACATCCGAATCACCAAGATCATGAGTTCAGTGAGAACAAGGTGCACTGTAGTCATGAAATGAGCCTGTGACATGGTGAAAGTCATTTGATTTCAGTGCGTCTCCAAGCAAGAACTCTTAAGAGAAAGTACTGCTCAGCAACCCACAGAGAGAACAGGAAAGGCGAGGACGGGGTAAAAATCATCAGGAGACCACTGGTTTTTCTTTTTATGCAGATGCTCACGGTCCCTAAGGAGTAATGCTTTTGGCCATTGTTTCCTCCACCCTCCCTCACTGCTTTTGTGGACCACAGGTTTCAAACATGCTTCAATCCGTATGCATGTGGACTAACACTATATAACTTTTAAGCAGCTCTGCCCGTTCCTGAAAGCTGGGTAGAGGGAGATCTTTGCAAAAGCCAACATGTTGATGCCAATTTCAGAAGATTTCTAGCACAACAATTCTTCCCAAATTTCTTTTAAAGGCTATAATTTGTGGCTAAAAGTTATGAAGGCTTAAGAGCGAACTGTCCCATCAAAGATTTTAAAAAGTGCAGTGCAGCAGGAAGTAAACAACTAGCAGTAAAGAGCTTTTTAGAATGAGAACCAAAGGAGTGTACCTGGATTCCCCCCTAAAGGAAAAGGTCACATGACATGCACTTCTTAACAGAAAATATAACATCCATTCTAAATATAGTTTATAGTACTATACAACAATTAAGTACAAAGGTAAATGTGTACCTCTTGACGTCCACCTGAACATGCAAGCGAAAGTGGAGTATCTTTTGTCCGTTCTGACTGTGCTTCTATATCGCCACCTTTATCTAAAAGGATTTCCACTACTCCAACATGTCCAGCAGTAGCAGCCAAAATAAGTGGTGTAAAACCTAATACAAAAGGTTATTGACAATTACTTGCACGCTCTCAAAACCCTTGTGTCAACAAGAAAGCAATACTATACAATTAACACAAGTTTTTCAAGTGAGGGAAGAAGATCAGTTAATGACATACTTCTTTTCAAGTAGAAATCTAAGCACCAAAACGTTTTCTATATTTTCTTATGGGAACTGTAAAGAAAGACATGTTTATATAGTTCTCTGAACATGATTGTTTTTGCTACCAACAACTAACACCACCTAAAAGCACATCATTAAATAAATACTCAAAAAAATACATACTATATTCATTGTCATCTACACATTAGTGTTAATGGTAAAGTCATATGTAAGGTGATCAATTAAGATTATTTATACGATTGTCTCCATCACATGAAGGGGAAGGTCATAAGCATTGCATGATGTGATACAGTGGACTCACAACCTTAGCACTACTGGTAAATACACATATAAAACAAGATAGTAATTTTCAGACTAAACTAAATAATGTTTTCAATTACCTATTCTTTCTGTGTTAGCAATACAACAAAACATTGTGCAATTCCACCGACAACTGTCGTGAGGTTATATGTCCTGTGCAAAAACACTTCCATTTTACATGTTCACGTTTAAAGTTTACATCTTTATAAATGGTGACTTTTAACACACATTTGCATGCGTGCCCATATTAGATAATGTACTCAGAAAAGATTTTCTTACAATTGCATTTCCTCGTAGGTACATTATCACACTTTAGAACATTCTGTCCAAGGACTGGATATACTGCACAAATTAGCTTTGTTGTTGTCTGTTCAGCGACAGCTCTGGGTGGGTAAAATTAACAGGACATCTGGACCAGTAGTCAGGCACAGTATGAATGGGTCCAGTATTATTATATGAACTGCACCAAGCCTTTGTTAAAACAGTAGCATTTCAATGATTTTTGCCATCGCCCCATGCCTATATTCTAGCCAAGCTGAACATCATCACTGTCCTGAGAGAGACAGCGGACTGCTCTACACCAAGACAGGCTAACAGATGACACATGCACACAGGTAAATGGGGAGTTAGACCACTCCAAGGTATTCCGGCAGACCCGGACACCTTATGCTTTCTAGGAGTAGGTAGCGTAATGCAGGAGTACAATTATATGTATTCATATAATCAATGTAAGTGTACAATTGTTGAATTGTTTATCTTTTTCACTATTCTCGTAATGCTGGTTACTATGCTCTGCTTTATTCTACTCATTACTGCAGCACACATGTTTTGCATAAGAATCCAATTGCTTCAATAAATGTTTGGAATGCCACATCTTGGATCTCCCTTTGGGCATGCCAGAGTTAACAATGAAAGGGTAGATCTGCTCCATGACTTCCTTGGGGAAATCAGGTTTGTCATGTTCGGAGGTTGCAGACACCATATGGTACCTTGTATGGTTAGGTGTCCAGATGGCGCACTGTGAGCTGGCCAGGAACTAGGTCAACATATTCTGGGGGTATGAGTGGACTCAGCCCCCCATATTTTTGCCGATTATGTTAACCAAATGCACAGTCTTACTGAATTAGTAGGAATCGTATGTACAACACAACTTGACATTTCCCATAATATAGTGATAGTGCAGTAACAAAACACTAGGAGTGGAAAGAGTGAATACTCTGGGACCAAAAGAGCAAGTTACTTATCTTTGGTAATGCTCTTTCTGGTAGAGACTAATTGCAGATTCCTCACCTTTTGACTGTTCCCCAGGCATCAGACTGGATCCAGAAATCATTTTTTAGTAATACCTCTGTGCGCTGGTAGGTGGCGTTGTGTGGCTCCTCACTGATGCCATTCCAGTCCAAAATGATGAGCACATCCTTTATAGATAGCCTTCACTCCTGCGTGCAGTAGCTTTCGAAGTTAACTGCGCCCTCAGATGCAAAGCCTCAATAGGAAATTGGTTGTGACCAGTATGCATATTCCCAGACTTGGGATCTTATTAATGTATAGAGTTCAAATCTCAGAACAGGGAGGATCGGTTAGGAATATGCAGTTAGATGGAGTCACTACCGAACGCAAGTAACTTTTCTTCTGATAGAGACATCCAACTACAGATTCTTCACCTTCAGAATAGATACAAAAGCAATAACTATTTAAAGGCATTTCTGTAAATAGACTCATACCAGAAAGTCCTGGTAGGACTGAGAAAGTGAATTGCTCCTCTCAGAGAACTTGACCATCCCGACAGTACTGCTACGTGAACGTAAGGAGGGACACCCACACAGCTGCCTGGCAGATCTCTAGGACAGGATATCCATGTGACAACACAGTGGTAGCAGTTTTGGCCATAATGAAATGGGCCCGCACTCCTTCCTGGATGCTGCTTCTTCGTCAATATATAGCAGATCTTAATGCAGAGCACGATCTGACGGAATCAAGCGGATTGTCCACCTTGACATGCTCTCTGATTCGATCGATGTAACAATTCCGGGCTCTTTTGGGATCCAAATGATGTCTCTCATCCCCCACTGAGGGGAGAAGGAGAGAATAGAACGCCAGTAGGGTGATGATTAGGCCTACACGGAACACCATCACAACTTTTGGATGGAACGATACTCGCATCAGCAGAACCAGGTTGTTTGGGAAGAAAGTAGTGTGCGGTGGGTTGACATAGCTTGAAGCTCACTTACCCCTCCCTGCTGATGTTATGGCTATGAGGAACGCGGTCTTCAGTGTGTGAGCCACAGGGAACAGTAGACATCAATTATGTGAGCACCAAGTGAAAAAGTGAGAAAGTGAAAGGGAGAGAGAGGAAACAGATGTTGCAAACCTATCACAAAATTGGCCACACACAGGTGATGTGAATAATGAGGACTAGTACGGAACCTTAAAAATGCAGAAAGTGCCAAAAGGTACCCTTTAACTGCCTTGCCGGGCGATGGACAAAAAAACAACAAAACGTCAGATAACTTTGCCTGGAGAATCTTTGTTTGCTGCATGCAATACCAAGCCACAAATCGGTCCCAACAGTTGTTTACAGTTCTTGTCGAGGGATACCTGGCTGCCAAGACGACATCAATCACCTCTGGAGGAAGGTCAAAGGTGTTCAGCTGTCATCACTTAATTTCCAAGCATGAAGGTGGAGACTTCAAAGGACATGCGTGCAGAACCCTGCCCCGTTGCTGCAACAGCAGATCCTCCTGGAGGGAAATTCTGATCAGACGACAAATGCTCACACCCAGGAGCTCTTGAGCCATACTCTCTCTGTCGATCCTGGGACACTTGGATAACTTGGGCCCGGTCGGTTCTGATGATATTCAGTACTCAGGGAAGAAGACCTATCGGCAAGAAGGCATATAGGTATCACGAGTATCACCATAGGTAGTACGCATCTATTAGCGAGAGATGCCTTGGAAAATACAAAGCGATACCAAAGGGGATGATGGACGGCGCGTTTGAGCAAATCAAACACTCACCCCCAGTCAACTGATCTGGGTTTAATACATCATTCTTTAGCTCACTCCACCACCCCAGTTCAGACATGGCCATATGCAAATCAGTCTGACCCTGTGCCTCATGGCAACAGTCCAGCCCGAACTGCCAAGCCATGTCTTCCCTGGACCGGAAACAAGCATCCTGGGACCGGTTTCGGGTTCATAACCCTCCTCAGCCAGGCTATCTTGAATCCAGTGGTAAAGTGAGCAAGGGACCCACGTCTGGGCATACCCTGCCAACTTAGGGCAAACAAAGCGATACCAAAGGGGATGATGGACGGAACATTTGAGCAAATCAAACACTCACCCCCCAGTCAACTGATCTGGGTTTAATCCATCATCATTCTTTAGCCCACTCCACCACCCCAGTTCAGACAGGGCCATATGCAAATCAGTCTGACCCTGTGCCTCATGGGAACAGTCCAGCCCGAACTGCCAAGCCATG
This sequence comes from Triturus cristatus, assembly GCF_964204655.1. Lineage (NCBI taxonomy): Eukaryota > Metazoa > Chordata > Amphibia > Caudata > Salamandridae > Triturus > Triturus cristatus. The sequence continues at coordinate 937,760,667 of NC_140590.1, read as the reverse complement.
TCTTCACTGGACCGGAAACAAGCATCCTGGGACCGGTTTCGGGTTCATAACCCTCGCCAGCCAGGCTATCTTGAATCCAGTGGTAAAGTGAGCAAGGGACCCACGTCTGGGCATACCCTGCCAACTTAGGGCGAACAAAGCGATGCCAAAGGGGATGATGGACGGAGCGTTTGAGCAAATCAAACACTCACCCCCAGTCAACTGATCTGGGTTTAATCCATCATCATTCTTTAGCTCACTCCACCACCCCAGTTCAGACAGGGCCATATGCAAATCAGTCTGACCCTGTGCCTCATGGGAACAGTCCAGCCCGAACTGCCAAGCCATGTCTTCACTGGACCGGAAACAAGCATCCTGGGACCGGTTTCGGGTTCATAACCCTCGCCAGCCAGGCTATCTTGAATCCAGTGAAAAAGTGAGCAAGGGACCCACGTCTGGGCATACCCTGCCAACTGGAAAATACAGAAGCACAAAACTGCTGACAAGTCGCATTCTTGGTGCTGTCGAATAGGTAGCACCAAGGTTCATCCACCCTCAATTAAAGGATCCTGCCAGGTAGTTCTCCACCAGGAATATTCCTCGATAGTCCAGCCATTTCCAGGGGCGCAGTGCCTCCTGGTAGGGTAGGGAGAAGGGTCTGCCACTGACCCAACTGCAGTCCAGTAGCCATCACTACAGATCTTTTTCAATCCGCATATTTTTCAAAATCTGGATGTGGCCAGAGAGGTACTTTTACTCTTGTGCCCACTGAGACTTCAGATCCACTGCAGAACTCTTCGTGGGCCACCTGGCATGCTTGACCAGCAGATCAATCAAGCAGGAGTTTGTTAAGCGTGACTACTCACCCGTAAGGGTCTCAAGGCGCTGGGGGTTGCAGGTTCCAATCCATCAAGGAGGGGGTCTGTCGAAGAGCCTGGTTTCTTGCGAAGATGGGGAGCGATGTGGTCTCTCTGAGGTGGAGCGGAAGGGCGTTCCAGGCATGAGGAAGAAGGAGCGGCCTCCCGATCTGGTCTTTCTGGTGCGGGGACCATGGCGTAGGAGAACTGGGCTGATCGTAGGGTCCTTTAGGGTGCATGGAATTTGAGTCAGCTGTTCAGGTATGCTGGTCCGGTGTCGGGGAGGGGCCTGTGTGCGTGGGTGAGCATCTTGACGGGGACTCTAGCCTCGATGGGGAGCCAGTGGAGTGTGCGCAGGTGCTGGGAGATGTGGCAGTGTCTTGGCAGGTTGAGGATCAGTCTTGCAGTGGCTGGATGTTCTGTAGCTTGCGGGTGAGGTTTTTGTTTATTCCAGCGTAGAGTGCGTTGCCGTAGTCGAGTCTGCTAGTGACGAGGGCGTGAGTGACGGTCTTTCTTTGTTCAAGGGGGATCCATTTGAAGGTCTTGCGTAAGAGGCGGAGGGTGTGGAAGCAGGAGGAAGAGACGGAGTTGATCTGGCGGTCTATTTTGAGCTTGGGGTCCAGGACGATTCCCAGGTTGTGTGCGTGGTCTGCGGGGGTGGGCGGGCTTCCGAGGACAGGGGGCCACCAGGTGTACATGAGGCCAGCAATCCCAGCAGCCTGTGTATACCTAACTGAAATCCAAGACGGAGGCTAAAAGATCAGGATCAGAGCCTGAATGTCCCGAGCTCTCCTTTCCAGAGGAAAGGCATGAAACAGAAGGGTGTCTACAATGGTTCAGATGAAGGAGAGCGTCTGAGCAACTTTGGCATGTTGCTTTTTAACTCAATGATGACAGGAGGTTCGCCATATTCTGGAAGTGGTGGATCATTGCTTGGGGCGCGCCCGCTTCAAAAGCCAGTTGTTGAGGTGGGGGAATACTGGAACCCCTAACCTCCAAAGGTGTGCTGCTACCACCGCCATCACTCATGCACACTATGGGGGCGCTGATCAGACCAAAAGGGAGCAACACAAACTGAAAATGCTCCTGTTCCACCATGAACTACAGGTAGCGATGAGGGGCCTTTGGGACGGGGATATTGAAAGAGCGCTACTGCAGATCCACCGCTACCAACCAGTCTCCTGGGTGGAAGGCAAGAGAGACCTGGGCCAGGGTGAGCATTCTGAATTTGTCCTTCTGGAGGAAGGCCTTGAGAGGGCACAAGTCTATTATAGGACAAAGGCCTCCATCCTTTTGTGGCCAAGAACATAACTGGAATAATCACGGCAAGCTTTTGGCACAGGTATTCTTTTGATAGCTCCTTTGGCCAAAAGGGCTCTCACTTCCTGCCTCTAAGATGGTCCTCTGTCTGTTGGTTCAGGGGAAGATGCAGCGAAGTGGCTATGAGGGGTAAGGTGCATCCCTTCCAGACAATCTGCAGGACCCACCTGTTACGGCCTGCCAATGCAGCAAGAACTGTTGGATCCGGCCTACAAATGGGTCGCTGTGCTTCACTAAGAGCATGCTAAAGGGGTTTGGCAGGTGGGGCCCTTCAGGGGCATGGGTGTTTAAAGGGGGGGGGCGTGGAGGAAGGCTGACTTCATCGCTGACCCCGACCCCTGTGGGTGCCACGGCCTCATCCGCAAAACTGCTGGGCACCTTGCGGAGGCTGAAGTAGCCACCGGTTTAGGGGTGCCTCTGCCAAAACTGCGGCGCAGATAGGCCCAGGGATAGTGCTGTGGCTGTGCTCGCTTGAAAAGGTTCCAGAACTGAATCTACAGTGTTTACTAAGATGAGAGCCCTGTCAAAAAAGTCATGTCCATAAGGGACGACTGACGCCAGACATGGCAACGAAAGGTGCAAGAAAGGGCTCCTCTTTGACATGGTCATCCCCAATTCTTGCCTGGTTAATTATGCGATTTCAACTGAAACTGCACTGGGTTCCTGCTACCCCGGGCACCAGTGCCGAAGCTCTTTCCCAAAAACTGTACAATTGTTCCCCCACGTCCCTAGTAAATGGAACCATGGTACCTAGGGCCAGGGGGACTAAAGAGTCCCTAAGGGCTGCAGCACAAATGGTGCCACTCTAAGGGAACCTTCACCAAATGTAGGAAGCGGCTCTGTATATACTATCCCAAAGTAAGGTATAGTGTGCAAAGTGTCCAGTGGAACCACAAAGGTAGGCAGAGATAAAAGTAGATAGCAGTAAGGTATAGTGTGCACAGTGTCCAGTGGAACCCCAAAGGTAGGCAGAGATAAAAGTAGATAGCACCTTACGCTCGATTTGTGGTAGTGTGATCGAGCAGTAAGGCTTTATCAGATGGTGGTGTTAAGCATTTGTCGTACACACTCAGGCCAGAAATGTCACACACTCAAAGACTGAACTCAGACCAATTTGTTTATTTCAAAAATATTATTTAGGTATTTTATTTCTAGAACCAAGCCAAGTCTGGTGCAGGTAAGTGTACTTTGCAAGTTTTGATGCAGTGAATTACAGTTGAATGCAGGTTCAAATGCAGTTAGTTGAGTTACAGCTAAGTCAACTGATTACTGTGCACGTTACTTATTGGATTACTTTTCAAGTTACTTTTGTTAATCAGTGTGATATGCCTAGATATTACACGGAGACATTTCCTAGTCAAAAGTAATTCAGTTTTTACACATACGCAGTTTTTCAATGTTTCATTCAAACCAATTCCACAAGAAGAAGAATTTTCAAGAAAAAGCAATCAATGCAATCCTGTGGGAGGAAATGAAGTTAACGGTTTACAGGTCAGTACTTATTTGTGGGAGTTGGTATTCTGGGGTTAGAACCAGGGTCGAGGATGCACACTAAGAATACACTCAACCGCACTAGGGCAGTTGGTTGCAGTTGGGTGCAGAGTGCTGAGACCCAATTTTATCCAATTGAAGACAGGGGGCCTCCGGTTGGTGGCTGCTCGTGAGCAGCCCACAAGGTTGTGGGAGCAAAGCTCCTAGTGTTATGCTCAGGATAAAGGGAGATCAGAGTTAGCACCCAAAGTACACCCGCAGAGGCACAGGGGTGGCTGGGTGCATGGTGCTGTTTTGGCCGTCGGGTGCCCTGTTGATTTCAATGGGGATTCTCTGGTTGCAACAAACACTGCAGGCTTGGGTGGAAGATCTTCTGGAGGGGACCACTGGTTGGCGAGGTAAGTTAGGATGCCTGGGGATGCTGGGACACAATCGGTTGGGCCACCCAAGGCTGTGGGATGCTGGGTGCAGGGGTGTTTTTAGGGGTCAGGTTTTTTTTTACCAGCTCCGGTCGCAGTCGGGGATCCTCCAGAAAGGGGCTGCAGGCGTCTATTGGAGATTCTAGGCAGATCAGAGATCACCAGATCTTAGGTCCGTATTGCCGGGGAGACCTCCTCGTGGTGTTGGGCCACTCGAACTTGGGCCATGGACATCAGGTGCAAAGGGGTGCAGGCTTGAGGATTTGGTCGGAGCCACAGTTTGTGGGTGAGCAAATTTAGTGCCCACGGGAGTCAACGTCTTGGTTTTGGAAAGCAGGGCAGGTCCTTCGGGTTCGTGAGGGCTACTGGCTGCAGGACCCACAAGGATTTCGCTGGAGCATGTTCGAGGTGTGGACAGGCTGGTAGGGCTGGGACCAAGTCAGTGGGCATCCTCCTCTTCTTAGTCCAGCACGGCTTCTTCGGTCCCTCTTCTCTTCTTCTGGTCGGTTCTTGTTTGAGGAAGCAAGGTTCAGGGTTGCCCCTAAATACTAGATTTAGGGGCCTTAAAGGTAAGTAAAGGTCGGGACCAATGGGTCCCTTTGTTGGGGTGGGAGCACCCCCTATTATGCCACCCTCCAGTAGGAGGGGACATATGCCTCTCTCTGGTTGGCTGGGTACCTCCATCTGCAAGATGGAGGAGACAGAGTTGTGCTTCACCTCGCCTCCCCCACCTGAGGGATGGAGTTGGAAAAGGTGGGCACACCTCCCTTCCTCACTTGGTTTTTCCCGCCAATTCTCCCGCCCAAAGTGTGGGTCAGAACCAGCGGTGGCCAGTTGCTGGAAGCAGCAAATGGCTGGGGTAGCTCACAAAGGCGGCAAAGCCTTTGAAGCTTCCCCTTCGTGGACCCTGCCCATACTGGGGGAGGAGGCTTGGCACCTCGTCCCAGGATGAGCATTGTTCAGACCACCGAGAGCAGCAGTCTCTGGACGCAGGGGTCCAGAAACATGTCTTGTAGCTGGCGAGCAGCCACTCATCCAGGACACTGGAGTTAGGTCGTTTTTCAGGGGGCATCTCTAAGATGCCCTCTGAGTGCATTTTTCATTAAATCCCACACTAGCATCAGTGTGGGTTTAATGTGCTGAGAAATTTGAGACCAAACGTCCCAGTTTTCCGTAAAGCCATTATGGTGTTAAGGAGTTCATAATGACAAACTCTCAGCACCATATACTCTTAATTGCATTACTGCACTTAAAATGTCTAAGAGTTGACTTAGACACTGTAGAGGCACAGGGCTCATGCTCCTGTACCCTCACCACTCGTATAGCGCACACAGCTAGAGGGGTGGCTGACCTATGCCAAAGCAGTGGGACGTAGGCATGGCACACAGAGATGTGTGCCATGTCGACTCTTCACTTTGTTCTGCACCAAAACACCCAGCCTACAATGGCAGTGTGTGTGTGTAAAGGTACAGGGCTTCGATTGGTGGCACAGTAAGTGCTGCAGCACTTAGAGGCCTTCCCTGGCCACAGTGCCCTTGGTACCTAGGGTACCTTTTACAAGGGACTGACAACCATGCAAAAAGAGGGTGATTTCTTACACCAAGCTCATGCAAGACTGTCATTACAGGCTGTGTGACTTTGTGCAGACAAAGGTGAAAACAACACATGACACATCATATTGTGCCATGTCCTCTACCACTGCAAGTGATACTTGTAAGTAACCCCTAAGGCAGGGTGCTTAGTACTACATGTGAGGGCATACCTCCATGAGCAAAGATGTCCCAGTGCTGGTCAGTTCCATTACTGACAGTGCAGGTGACCAGGGAAGCCATTTTAAAACAGTTGCTGGACACTGTTGAAAACGAGTTCCCCAGCTACATGATGGCTTCAATGAAAATAGAGATGTTTGGTATCAAACATCTCATATTGGTAAATCCACACTGATGCCAGTGTTGGATGTACAAATATGTGCACCCAGAAGGCACCTCAGAGGTGCTCCCTAGAGGCATAACAGCGTCTGGTGTGCTTGCGGATTGGTTTCTACCAGACTGCCACCCGAGACGCTGTTTTGACCACCTAAGGTGAGAGCATTTGCTCTCTGGAGACCCAGAACAAAAGCCTGTCCAGAAAGAGGATGTAAAACCCCCTCCCACAGGATGACCAGCTGATTAGCCTCTTTGTGATAGCATACTTAGGAATTCTGGCGACAGGGTTATGCCCACCACCCACGGGAAGTGGTTATATAGGGGGCATAGTGAATCCAAGTGTCATTAGCCCATTGGCTACTACCGTACACTCCCCTAATGGCCCTTAATTTAGCATTTAGGGGGGTCCTTGGCACCATATCCTGACAACCTACGAAGAAGAAAGACACAAAGAGAGCCCCTGACTTGACCACAGCCCTGCTGTCCTGTCTGCCGCCCTGTGCCAAAGACGACTCATCTGCAGCTGTGTACCTCCAAAACCTGAGAGGACTACTGCTTTTCAACAAATACTGAGACCTCCCAAAGAACAGCGGAACTGTTCTCTGTATCCAACAAGACTCCAACAGAGAAGAGTCAGAGGCCTCCGGAACTGCCAACACCCAAAGCCACCACTGCACCCGTTGCCTCCGGCCAGAGTAGAAATGGGCCACTGGTACCAACAAGGTTCCCCAAAGCTGAAATCCATCGTGGTCTCACCCCTCATGGATTTCTCGACCTTGCATGCAGCCTCTGCACGCAGGCCCTCTCGACAGAGACTGCTCCCGGTAAGAAAAACCAGACGCCTAACATCTCGGCATCTGTCACCCCCAGGCAGTGGAGAAGAGGACCCCAGGTGCCTCTACGTCCCTGAGCGTCACAGGACTTGAACCCCCCCACCCCCCTCCCCCATGGGTTCACCCCAACTGGCCTCCTAGCTAGAACTTGCAGCCTCTTTTTACAGAGATCGATCCCCATTGAAACCTATTGGGCTCCTGATAGTTTTGCACCCTGCCACCCCGTGCTGCTGGTGGTGTACTGTTGGTTCTGCCTTGGACCTTGGACCTTGGACCTTGCCCAACACTCACCTTAACTCCTGGAGATCGGTGCTGTAAGTCTATTTATTGTATAAGTTTGCAGAACTTGGTCTTCCTTCCAAAGGATAACATTGCAGAACTCAAAAATTGCACTGCATCCACTTTTTGAACTGAAAATAATTTATATTTAAAAAACTTACTTACCCAAACTATTTTTCTCTAATGTCGAAACATATATAAAGATTTTTGATATTTGTATAAATTGGTGTGGATCTCCTTTAGTCGTGTTGTCGTTTATTAATCATTGTGTGTAGTTGCAAATGTCTTGCACTCCTGTGTGTTAAATCTAAGGCTGCTCGACCACACTAACCCTAAGAGAGCCCTTTGGGATTGCAGAACAAGCCCCTGTTCACTCATAAGGAAACCCCTAGACTCTATACATGGTATATCACCTTCTGGATTTATCACATAAAGAGCCAGCTTCCTACAAATGGCAGAACTGGTGCCAGATGCTCCCCTTATGTAATCAGTTGTATTTATGCCACAACGTATTGTGAATGTAGCTGCGTTACAACTGTCCTGAATAGCTTGGGTTAGGACCGGTTGGAGGTCTTCTAGGACAGCTGGGAGCACTTCAGCCATCGAATCCTAAACAGCGTATGTATAGCAGCCCAGCAGGCCACTGGCACTGACGGGCCAAATCAAGCAAAAGAAAATACCATCTTCTCAAAGGCCTCCACTGTTTTGGACTCCCTATCGGGGATGGTGGTCAACAGCCAGAAAGGCATTTGGAGTTTTCCAACTGGTAGACTCCTGCACCACTAAGCTCTCAGGAGAGGGGTGGTGAAACAAACGCATGGTCGCCCGGAGCAGGTCTGTGGTGTCTTGACTATTTACTGGGAGTCCAGGAGTATCCGTGTGCTCCTCGATAAAAGGTAGTAGGGGCTAAGTAGAAGTTTTCCCCAGCTGGAGCACTTCTGGAAAGACATTATTTTTGCCCTCTAAAGTGGGGAGCTGGAGATAGATTGCTTCAGCCCCCCTCCGCATGACCACTGCGAAAGAAGCACCCTCTTCAGTGGCAGGACCCACGGGGCATGAGTAGGCCATAACAAAGACATGTGTTCAGGCCACTGGCCTCTTGGCCAATCCTCTTCATACCAATTATCTTCGTGCTAGGGTTAGCCAGTTTCCTCACCTGCGTCGTAATTGTCGGAATCCATACAAAACAAGGAATGCAATATATGGGATCTTCATTGTACAGGTGGGAAGGCAAGCAGTGGAGGTTGTGGTTCGATGGAAACATAGCGCAGCCTAGGTCGTAGTGACACCAACTCGGAGACTGAGAGCCAAATGGGTCACCTCAACTGAATCAGCATTAATGCACTGGGCACCAGCATTGAGTCAGAGGCAGAGTCGGTACAAGAGGCCCAGAGGTGGATTTGGAGAGTCCAACTGGCGCTGAACGTGAACCCAATAGCAGTATCCCCCAGATGGAAGTCTTGCAACTCCTTAAGGACTACACGCATGCCAAAGGGAGTCAGAATGGATCCAAAGAGTCGGAGCATGGCCTCACAGAACTCTTGGATCTGCCTCAGTGTCGCAGATGGCCCACGACACTTGGGTTGTGCTGGGAAAAGTTGCATTATTGGATTTGAAGTTTACAAATTTCGGGAGCGAGATAGACTGGCATGGTGACACCCTTGAACCTTCTCGGGAGCACAAGATCAGCTGAAAGGGATAGAGTAACGCTTAGGTTTTTAATTATTTTTTTCTTCAACTTATCCGAAGATTTAGAGTGCGACAATAATTGACCTCGGGATTGACTCCTTCAACTTTGCCTTTGGAACAGAACAGAGAAAGAAATCGACCTTTGGACCGATCTCAACGATGAGACTTCTGGCTCTTGGCTGCGAGTTTAGCCTTGCAGTCCCATATGCCCCTTTGGCTTCATCAACGCATAGTTACTACAGTCCTTAAAGACATGACTTCACCAGAGGAAAAACTGATGAGAATCAATCACAGACATTTGATTGAAACAGTTCTTACAGGGTAAAAAACCTGTCATCTTGGGAGGTTACATTTCCCTTGCACACTGTAAAATTTGGAAGTAAAGAAGGTCTCAAAAAGACAAAAGGGAGGTTCGGATTCGTCGGACATCAGCCCGGTGGAGTTGCGTCTATATAGGCTGCACCGGTGATTACTGAAGCGGAACGGCATCAGTACAGAGCCAGACAGCGCTGCTAAGGGTTCGCAGAGGTACTGCTGAAGAATATTTCTGGATCCAGGTGGACAACTGTAGACTGATATAAAGTTGAGACATCTGCGGTTAGAAGTCTCTATCAGAATGGTTATTATGCCTGCATGCGAATAAAGCAAAATAAAAGTGGTAATTAAGTTCAGAGGGGTTGCTGGAAAACAGAAGGTAAAAAATGCAACTGGATTGATTTAAACAATTAAGTTTTCATTTAATATGCATACAGTACGCGTTACAAGTGTTTGGACAAAAGGTGTAAGCAACAGTTTAAAAAAAAAAAACTTCGAGAAAGTAAGAGCATAATTCTGTATATTGCGACTTTGACTTTTAAAAAATAAATAACTGTAAAAGCTTACCTTTTTTGTCCCTATGCTCAATATTAGCACCACGACCAATTAATACAGATACCAATTCTTCATGGCCACCTGCACACGCCAGGGTCAAAGCAGTGTCATGATTGCTTTCAGTCTAGACAATTTAAAAAACACGCGGCATTCAGTTATTTTTTAGCAAGCTAAAAACATTCAAAGAATGAGCAATGGATCATATACCAGTAAATAATTACTTACATGTGCTTCTATATCAACTGTAGGATAAGCAGGAGGCACAGGCTGATTTGCCACACTGCATGCAGTTTGTGCACCAAGGTCTGGAACAGGGGACGTTGCAGAGTGTGGGGAATGATTTGATATGCTGGGCACTCTGTTATTTACCGCTAAAAAAAAAAAAAAACACATTTATTCAATTGTTAATCCTTTCAAATATTATCTGCAGTAAACAGAAACTGGTTAAAAATGAGACTCTTGGTGGTTAATAATGTCTATCTGTATTGGGTACCTTGAGAAATTAATATTCATCTATATTTACTTTTGATTTTTGTAGGTTTAACCACATACAAAACCTTTGCAGCCCACAGAAATCTAAGATGTCATGCATCTAATGATCCATCTACAGATTTTAGCGCGCTGTTGTAAAAATCCACCTTAAAGGCTCTTTGGTTTTAACCTGTGTTTTTCACAATAAATATTTCAGGACTACTGTGTTTGTGGTATCTTTTCATAATAAGCAGATCAGACCTATGGCATCTGATATAACTTTTCCAAATAAACAATCAGGCCTATAACCTTGCTTGCTGGCTTGTCACTATACCGAATCAGGCCTGCAGTACTGAGCATGAGCTTTCGCAAAAGCAAACTTTGTGTTCATTTGCAGTGGAAGCAGACCCCTTCTGACCAATCACAACTATGCAGAGGGGAAAACATGTGGGTAGAGTCCATGCCCCTTTCTCAGTGCTGGTTATTAAAGCTCTGCCCTATCACAGTCAAACCAAAAAGCAGCCAGAACACTCCACAATTTTCAATCTCACCCAAACCTCAAACTATTCTTCTGGGCAGCAGGTTGTAGTTACATAAAGCTAAAGAAAAAAACAGCAGCCCCACAATTAAAAACTTTATTTTTAAAGAACACCTGTTGGCCAATAACTAATCAAAATTGAGAACTGGCTTCGGCATAGAAGCAGCAACATTAAAAGATGCTGTATTATGTACTGCATTTACCTAACAAAATAGATTTCTGCTTTAATGTTCTGCAAGCCCTTTAAGCAGCCTTGAATTCTATTAAACAGAGTAGACAACTACTAAAACTGCATATACTTCAGAGACCAGATACGATGCTCGTTTTAAACATTCCCGACTTCTAGTATCTCAAACAGTGGAGATCATACTTCCACCAATGCCAAAATGTTATGTGCTGTTTTCCGGATTCTATACTACTCAAATTATTCATTCTTGACATGGAGGTACTAAGCTTGAGCCTAAATAATGCTGATGACAATCAAATGTACCTAAAAATGACGACTGATTATATTCACATCTTAAAAAACTACCAAGCCAAGCTACAAACATGGATGCAAGAGAATCTTCCTCTTCAAATGCACACAAAAATGGAATTACCTCTCCACTTAAATTTGCCCTAGGGCATAATTGGCTACATTCCTTTTAGACTCCTTAAAACGTGGAGGTTCCTCACCAGCACTACCTGCCACATCATTAGGCATGACTCTAGAAACATCTCTTGCACTTGTTCCATATCTCAGTAAGGTGGTTAAATCCGCTCATTTTCATCTCCACATCTCAAAGACAACTATTCACATCATCTGCCCAGATTATCTAAAACCATCCCTTTACTTACCAATCATCTAAATTAGTGAAAGCAATTACTACGCTAATCCACTGTGATCAAAAAGGTTACACGACAGGTCGTTGACTAAGAGAATCAGAGAACAGTCCAGCTCGTCATGAAGTGGGTCAACACCCTATCAGGGCTTGCTGCAATCATTCTTCTCGATTTTGAGAAGGATTTCATCATATCTGGGGCAATTAATTTGACATCACATCCTGAAGACATACAATTAGGGCTATTTTTCAAAGATAAGTCAACATTTTATAAAGGAACAACACTGCACAGATATGGGTCAATGGGATAAAGTCATCCTTAACCCCTGTTGAAAGAGGCGCATGTCAGGGGTGTCCATTGTCTCCATTCCTGTTTGTCACAGTTGCTGAACCCATGGCAAAATGGATTTGTTAAGGGTGGGCTGTTGGGATGAGAAAGACTGATTATCCCTGTATGTTGAAAACTTGTTACTGTATTTAAAATATTCTAGAGGTCAGGCAAAAGCAGGTATCTCCAACTTTTTCTATAGTGGGAGCTACGTCTGATCATTGAGAATCATTGTGAACCACTAAAGGACAAGCAACTTGTGCATTGTTACCAGACATCCCCATGCACAGCTTCACTTTAAGTATAATGTTCATAGACCAGGAGATTATGGTTTGAACAAAATACTTTGAATAGGGGCACAGGGCTGCAATACATGTCAGTGAGAGCGTGGTCTGTGGAGATTGATGAACATGTGAGTGTATATACATCGCATACATTTGCATTGGTGACTGGGAGCCTATGTCATATGTACTTGTGGCAGAGGAAACCATATGTGGCACAGTTACATGTAAAACTGTTCTGCAAAAATGCTCATAATAGGTTAAATTTTTCTGCACTTTAAATTTCTCCCATAAAAAAAAAATAAAAAAATAAAAAAAAAGGAACGGCTGTATTTTTCAGTTATTAATGTGGCACAGTGTCTACCAGCCACTGGGAGCAAGATGCCTTCTGTCTGTAAATGAAACACTTTAAAATGAGAGAAAATTAAACTGAGGAGTTAACTTTGTCAATATGGATTCCATGATTCTAGGCATTTTCATTTTCTCACATTTCGAAGTGCTACATTTACAAAAATCAGGCATTTTGTTCCCAGTGCCTGTAGAGACTGCAATATTTATAACAAAAAATAACAGCCATTTGTGTAAATGGGAGGAATTTAAAGTGAAGAAACGTGCTTCATAAAATATTAAGACAAAATTGGCTTAATTGAGGAGTAAAACAATAAGACTTATTGTTTCATAGAAACATTTTCTTCACTTAAAATTTCTCCTATTCAAAAAAATGACGATTTTTCAGTTATAAATATGGCACTGTTTGAGGACGGGCAGCTTCGACCCTTCCACAATCTGGTGGAGGACTAGGACCTGCCTCCAGGGCAGTTCCTGCTTCACCGTCAACTACTAGATAGCTACCGGCCATATCACGACTTCGCAAGGGGGGAACCGCGTGTACATCCAGTCCTCCACACGATTCTATACATGGGAGCGGGTCGCCATTTAACTACATGGCTCTATAAAGCCATACGGGAGTTAACCATCAGACCACTAGAGACCTTGCAGGCTACATGGGAAACTGAAATTGGGCGCGTGCTTCACGAGAAGGAGTGGGAGAGGGCTCTGGAGTACCCCAAGAAGGTATCTAGAAACGCACGCTTTAAAAACATTCAATACTACATACTCCATAGAGCTTACTTAGCCAGCGCGCCTCCAACGTTACTACCCTGACACACAGTTCCTTTGTCCCAGATGCAGCGCACAGGACGCAGATTTCCGACACATGTTTTGGAGTTGCTGCATCATTCGAGCGTTCTGGCAGCGCATTCACGCTGCTCTAAGTGACCTTACAGGGATTACTTCTATGAACACGTGGGAGGCCAGCGCCCTAGGGATCTTCAGAGTACGTAAGCAACATAAGGTGCAGACTCGTTTTCTCTCCCTCGCGATGCTATTGGCCAAACGCAGCATCGCCATGTACTGGCGATCCCCCACCGGCAGCTTGGGTGGGAGCGACACATAAATGGGCGGCGGCAGGGGAGGAGGAGGTGAGAGGGGTCCGCAAGAACCCTATATCAATGGAATGGGCCATGTTACTATTTCGATTCAAGCAATGGACCCCTGGCGAGGACCCTACAGATGACACATTCACACTATTAGCTCCGATAGAGCAGTCTCACATAGCCTGATAGTGCACACTATTACCGCTGCCGGTCGACCCTAAGAGGAGGTTTAAGCGCGATTCTTCGAGGCGTTACACCCACACGACAGCTTGTACACTCGGTTACGCAGTCCGGAGGTGAATTTCCATGCCCTTCCCCTAGTTTAAACCTGTGTTACTCCCCTGTTCACGTGACATATTATTCATTCGTATCCTTGGGATACACACACGGGCTCGTACTTGATCATATAATTTTTCTGATGAATCTACGTCAGGATATACAGATGGTGTGTGATACCGCATACTGTACTTTATGCCATAATTGCTGGAAAGTTGTGAATGATGTACGGTATATTAAATCTGAAAATGTCAATAAAAATATGTTACAAAAAAAATAAATATGGCACTGTGTCTACTGACCACTGGGAGCAAGATGTCAGCTGTGCGCAAATGCAACACTCATTCAGAAATGGAATATGCTACTTACCAGTATGCATCTGTTCTTGGCATGTAGAGCTACAGAGCCACACACTTAGGATAGTAGATCGCCATCTGGTGTTGGGCTTGGATGCTTGCAGGTTGTTGTGGTCTTCGGAAGAAGTCTTTGGTCACGAGATAGGCGACTCCTCCCTTGGACTACAGTGCGCATGGGCATCAACTCCATCCTCAGATTGTTTTTCGCCATGATGGGAAATGATGGAGTTTGTAGAAAAGAGAGAGATGTCCATGTGTAATGTCTAAGTAAGACGCTGCTGGAACAGATACAGGTCCCGGGGAGGTGGGTGGGCGTGTGTGGCTCTGCAGCTCTACCTGCCAAGAACAGATGCATACTGGTAAGTAGCATATTTCGTTTGAGGCATATGAGCTGCAGATCACACACTTAGGATAGACTATATAGCAGTGTCTCCCCTAGCGGTGGTCATCTGTATCGGTTGCAGCAGTTTGAAATAAAGTTTTAAGGACAGCCTGACCCACAGAAGCTTGTTGCTTTGCTTGCACGTCAACACAATAGTGTTTAGTGAAGGTGTGTGTTGTAGACCATGTGGCTGCCTTACAAATATCTTCTAAGGGAAGGTTTCCTAAGAATGCCATGGAAGCCCCTATTTTGCGTGTGGAATGAAATCTAGGGGGAACTGATAGTGTGCATTTAGCCTTGTGGTAGCAGATTTGGATACATTTAACTATCCACCTGGCTATCCCGGATTTGGAAATGGGGTTGCCTTTATGTGGTGGAGAGAAAGCAACAAATAATTGTTTGGTTTTGCGGAATGATTTGGTTCTGTCAATGTAGTAAAGCAGGGCTCTTTTAACGTCTAAGGTATGAAGAGCTCTTTCAGCTACAGAGTCCGGATTTGGGAAGAACACTGGTAGCTCAACTGATTGGTTAAGATGGAACGGAGATATTACTTTTGGCAGGAATTTGGGATTTGTCCTAAGAACCACTTTGCTGCGGTGTAATTGTAGGAATGGTTCTTGTATGGTTAAAGCCTGGATTTCACTTACCCTTCTAAGGGATGTGATAGCAATAAGGAAAGCCACTTTCCATGTGAGGAACTGCAGTTCGCATTTATGAATAGGTTCAAATGGGGGTCCCATGATCCTTGTAAGAACAATGTTTAGATTCCACACTGGGGAAGGTGGTAATCTGGACGGAATAATTCTCTTAAGGCCTTCCATGAAGGCTTTAATTGCAGGTACTCTAAATAGTGACAAGTGTTGTCGATTTTGTAAGTAGGCTTTTAATGCTGCTAGGTGGAGACGTATGGATGAGTACGCTAAATTACATCTTTGCAAGTGTAGTAAGTAGCAAATGATGTACTGGATGGATGCATCCAGTGGGCGTATATCATTGTTAGTGCTGTAAATGGCAAATCTTTTCCATTTTGCAGCGTAGCAGGGTCTAGTGGTAGGTCGTCTGGCCTCTTCTATAATATTCATGCAGTCTGATGGTAGGTTGAGATAACCGAACTCTAGGACTTCAGGAGCCAGATCGCTAGATTCAGTTGAACTGGAAATGGGTGTCTGATTTCTCCATGGTTCTGGGTTAATAAGGACGGGGAGAGGCGCAGTTTTTGGTGTGGAACTAGAGAGTTCCAGTAGCGTTGTGAACCAGGGCTGGTGTGCCCATGTGGGAGCTACTAGGATCAGTTTGAGAGACTGTTGCCAGAGCTTGCGTACCACGAATGGAATGAGTGGGAGAGGCGGAAAAGCGTACGCAAATCTGCCTGACCTGTTCATCCATATCGCATTGCCCTTCGACTGTGGGTGGGGAAACCTGGCGGAGAAGGTTGGGCATTTTGCGTTTTGGCCCCATTGTTGGAAAAAGGGGAGTAGGACTTGTGGGTGTAATTCCCATTCGTGGATCTGTTGAGTCTGACGACTTAAGAGGTCGGCAATCTGATTGTGAAACCCTGGAAGGTGTTCTGCAAGTAGGTATATGTTCTGGGGAACAGCCGATCTCCAAATGTTTTGTGCGAGCTGGGACAGCTGGAGAGAATGTGTGCCTCCTTGTTTTTGTATGCAATACATGGCTGTCATGTTGTCCGTACCGATGAGGACAGTCTTGTTGTGGAGATGTATTTGGAATGATTTTAGTGCTAGGAATATTGCCAGTAGTTCCAGGTAATTGATATGGAGCACTTTCTGTTGAGTGGTCCATTTGCCCTGAGTGGTGTGTCCTAGGAGATGGGCTCCCCATCCCGTGAGTGATGCGTCCGTTGTTAGCACTATTTGTGGACGAGGCTCGAGGAACGGCCGCCCTTTGGACAGGTTTATTGTGTGCCACCATTTTAGAGAGCGATGTGAGCGGCTGTCCACCAACACCAGATCTGTTAGTTGTCCGTGAGCCTGATTCCACGGATGTGCTAGACACTCTTGCAAGGGACGCACTTGTAGTCTTGCATAAGGCACAATGAAGATGCATGACGCCATCATGCCTATGAGTTGCATGAACACTCTTGCTGGAAGAGAGTGTTGGGTTTGAAATTTTGCGATCAGAGCTTGTATATTGGCTATCCTGGCTGGGCTGGGATATGCCAGGGTTTTGAAGGTATTTATGGTAGCTCCCAGATATCGATGTATGTGGAGGGTTGGAGATGAGATTTGGGATAGTTTATTGTGAATCCCAAGCTGTGTAAGAGTTGAATAGTTTGGTGAGTGTGTAGAACGCATTTGTTGAATGAGTTGGCTTTTATTAGCCAATCGTCTAGATACGGGAAGACATGAATTTGTTGTCTTCTGAGATGCGCTTCTACAACTGCTAGACATTTGGTGAAAACTCTGGGCGCAGTTGTCACCCCGAATGGAAGGACTGTAAACTGATAGTGTTGTCCGTCCACCATAAACCGTAGGTACTTCCTGTGAGCAGGATGTATGGGAATGAGAAAGTAAGCGTCCTTGAGATCTAGTGTGGCAAGGAAATCGCCTTGTTGCAGTAGTGGGAGCACTTGTTGGAGTGATCATATGGAAATGATCTGAGTTTATATACAGATTTAGGGGCCTGAGGTCGAGTATTGGTCTTAGAGTCCCGTCCTTTTTGGGGATTAGGAAGTACAGTGAGTATACCCCTGTACCCTGATGTTGTAAGGGAACTGGTTCTATTGCGTGTTTTTGAAGCAATGAGAGAACCTCTTGTTTGAGGAGCGTGAGATGGTCTGGTGACATGGAACGCTGCTTGGGTGGTATGTGTGTGGGGGGGGGTAGTGGTGAGTTCCAGGCAGTAACCATACTGGATAATTTGTCTTACCCACTTGTCTGTTGTGATGGAGTTCCAGACAGGTAGGAACTGTTTGAGTCAACCCCCGACTGGTGTGGAATGGTCTGGGGGGAGTGGAGGAAAGTCACTGTTTTGTGGCGGGGGAGGTACGAGTGTTGGTATTGCCTCGACCTCGTCCCTTGGTGTTGTTTCCTCTATATCCTCCTCTAAAATATCCTCTGCTGGGGGATGTGTGTTGAGAGGTTTTGAAGGTAGAGGAGGTGTCTGCTCCCATATTCTTGGAGGCTCCTCTGTAGAAGGAGCGCCGAAAGGAGCCGCGTGGTTGTGGAGACTGCAATGCTCCCATGGACTTAGCAGCCTCGGTGTCTTTTTTCATCTTTGAGTGCAGTGTCTACTGCTGGCCCAAATAACTGTTCTTGGTTAAATGGTTGGCTGAGTATGGTACTTTGTACTTCTGGCTTAAAGCCTGAAATGCGTAGCCAGGCATGGCGTCTGAGGAGTACACTTGTGTTTATTGCTCTAGAAGCGATGTCTGCGGCGTCAAGTTCATATTTAATTGACGCATTTGAGATGAGTTTTCCCTCTTGTATAAGGTCATTTGCCTGGGTCTTGTATTGGTCTGGCAGGTGTTGTAGCAGATTCTACAACTGATCGTAGTGAGCCCTATCATAGCGTGCTAGTAGGGCTTGGGTGTTGGCAATACGCCAATGATTAGCAGCCTGTGCTGCTACTCGTTTGCCCGAGGCTTCTAATAATTTAGATTCTTTGTCAGGAGGTGGTGTATCTCCCGTGGTTTGGGAGTTGGCGCGTTTCCTTGCGTTGGAAACAACCAAAGAATCTAGAGGGAGCTGTCCTTTGATGTAACAAGGATCTTCTGGGGCAGGTCTATATTTTTTCCCAATTCTTGGGTTAAGCACCCTGGCACGGACGGGGTCTTTAAATACTTCTGTGGCGTGTTTTGTGACACCTTTAATCATAGGTAGAATTTGTACTGTTTTCTGAGACTGTTCAAACGTGTCTAAGAGGAAATCTTCCTCGGGTGCATCGGAGTGCATGGTGACGCCATGGTAGAGTGCTGCCCTGTTTACTAGTTGTCCAAACCCCAGGTGGTCATCTGGAGGTGATGGTTTGGAGGGATATGGTGTAGGGTCAGGCATATCTGGTAGAGGGTATGCCCAATCATCCAATTGTGCGGTATCTGGATCTGTGAACGGATCATTAGGATCACCCCCTCCCCCTAGGTCATCATCACCATCTTGTGGAGGTGGTGTATGTGATGGAGATGGTAGAGGTAAGGGTGGTGTAGGCAGAGGGGGTGGGGTAGAAGGTCGTATGGGAGAGGAAGGAGGAATAGGTGATGTTGCAGAGTCCTTCTTTCTTATAGGAACTGGGGCTGGTGTGTCCAGTTTCCATTTATTATATGGCACTGCAGTGACATGTCCAGTCTTTGGATTAATGTAGATCCTTTTTTGTGTTGGATCTGGATGGAAAAGTTCTTGTTCTTCAGGAACAGATTTTGGCGTCGATTTTTTCGGTTCCGATCGAGGTTTTGGTTGATCGGTCGAGTCTTTGGCTTTAGGAGGTGTATTATAGTCCTTAACCGGTAGTTTTGGTGCCAATAAAGGTTTCGGTGCCGATGAAGGTTTCGGTGCCGAAGTTAAGTCTTTCGGCTTGGGAAGTTTCGGTGCCGGTTTATCTATGGGCCTCGATGTTTTCGGTGCCGAGGGTGGCGGATCCGATTTTGGTGCCGAGGGTTCTTTTGTCTTCGGTGCCGAAGGTACATGCGGTTTGCTCGGGCCCGAGCCACCGGAAGGCTTATGTTTCTTCGGAGCCGAGCCCGGAGGCGGGGCTTCCGAAGGGTGTTTTCAGATTCGACTGAGGCCAGTTGGCGAAGTCTTGACCAATGCCTTTGGTTTTAGAGGAGTTGGGGCAGGGGCAGTGGTACTCACGCGTTGCCCAGGAGTAATGGGGTCGTCTGAGTCGTCTGCTTCTGAGATGAATTGAAGTTCCTCAGAATCTTCTTCCGGCACATCGTGACCCTCATCAAAGATGTTTTCTGGTTCCGGGGCTGGTTTGTGTGCCATGATATGGTGTCGAGCTCTTCGATCCCGAATGGTCTTTTTTGGATCAAAATGCTGCGCAGGCTGGACAGTGTATTTGAGATTTTCAACCGGAGTGGAAAAGTTACAACCGAACCAAATGGCGGAAAAAAATAATCTGAGGATGGAGTTGATGCCCATGCGCACTGTAGTCCAAGAGAGGAGTCACCTATCTCGTTACCAAAGACTTCTTCCGAAGACAACAACCTGCAAGCATCCGAGCCCAACACCAGATGGCGATCTACTATCCTAAGTGTGTGATCTGCAGCTCATGTGCCTTGAACATTTTGTTATCACCACCAATATTGAGTTAACAACTTTTAATTAAGAGTTAAATATCTCAGTGCTTCAGTTCTTCACCCTTGCGTCTCTGCCTTGGTCATAAAGCGGAGTCATGCACTGCTCATTATCAGGCTCTGCTTTCAGCAGCTTGATAATGTAAAATAAAAACCTAGCCTTCTATTAACTTTTAAATAGAAACACTACACTTATGTTTTGACCTAGTGCATATTTAAAAAATGAAGTCAAGGCTACGAGCTACTCTGAAAGTGCCTGACAGCTACTGGTAGCTTGCGATTGACAAGTTGGAGAAACCTGGGTTAGAGACTGATGGAGGTACTGGATAACCTTGGCACATTATCTGGCTGAACAGTAAGCTGGGACAAGTCTGTAATTTATCTGCTACAAGAGGAAAAGCATGCAACTAATTGGCAGTTCTACTTAAAAGTTGAGGAGGAAAGCTTTACACTTTCTTGGGATATAGATTATGAGGCATCCAGTCTTTCCCTAGGAGCTTACTCACACCCCCATCCGAGAAGCGACATGCTCAAATCTGACACACAAACACATTGCCTATCTCAATAGCAGGCAGAGTAGTCTAATTTAACATGGTCTCCATTTCCAGATTACTATACATCCTTCAAAGCTACCAAATACAAAATCCATCAGAGTTTTGTTCATAGAATAAGGGAACACTGTAGGAAAGTGTCCCTTTTTGATGTGGTCAACCCCACTTTTTACCTGGTAATTGATACAATTTTGACAGAAGTGCACTGGGTTCCTGCTATCCAGATCCCTAGTGCCAGATCTCTTACCCTAAAACTGCACAATTATTCCCCCAATTGACAATACCTTTAGTACCCATGTAATTCCCTAGTAAATTGTACCCCTGGTACTGAAGGCATTGGTACTAACAAGCATTGGCATAGCCAATAGATCTCGTGTTTGGGACCTTGTAAGTGTTTAGCCAGAGATATAGGGAATGTTTTTAAGGTACTGAATGAAAGAGATGGAAGGTGAATGAAGGGTACAGGGGAGGGAAGGGAAAAGGGAGAAAAGGGAAAAGTAGGGATGAGATGGGTTAAGGAGCGGATGAAAAGGGATGAAGGTGAGCGGATAGAAGAGGTTTGGAAGAAAGGAATGGAATGAAAACTAATGAGGGAGAGGAGAGTTTGGAAAGAGGGGAAGGGAATAAAAAAAAGGAAAGGAAAAGGGGTGGAAGGGAAAGGAAAGGGAATGGAAGGGTAAAGGAATGGAAAGGAAAGGGAAGAAATTAACAGAAAGGGATGGAATAGATGGGAAGGAAAGGGCAAGAGTTGGGGAATGAAGAGTAGAAGTGAGGGCTGGTGAGATAGGGGAGGAAAGGGAGGCATTGGATACCACAGTTTAGCTAACTAGATTGGAGCTCCTGTCTTTGTGAATGGAAGCAGAGTTAACCATGGAACCCACCTTGAACGTAAAAGTGTTAATTGGTGTGTGGAGTTTCTGCTAAAGGACCAGTGGTCCTTTACCAAATATTATTTTGGGAGCTATGCACACTGCTTTAAAGGTGATCTTTCTACTTGGAGGAAGACCGTGTAAGGTCATCAGGCCAGGCGTGATGCGAGTCCTCTTAGCAATTTTAAGAGCCTGTCTGGTGGCCACACATATCCATCGATCAATTGCTTGTAGGCTTTTCCCAATGCTAAGAGTCAAGAGAAGACATACCTGCCTGCAATCAATTTCATTACGCAATTTAAAATCAAGAAGTCTGTAGGAATGTGGTGAATAAAAAAACGGGTTGCAGTTCAAACTTAATACTTCAATCCCATCACGAAGCTAGCCAGAGATAGCATAGAGTCCCTCACTAACTTGGGCTTAAAGCAGGAACTAGACAATTTTCAGTATCTTAAGATGTGAGTGACATATACAGCCGAGAAACAATTTGAGTATAACCTGCGAGTGCTTTCTGGCCTGAAGGCCTCGGTGGCCTTTTGGAATAAACTCCTGTTGTCTGTCACAGGCAGGATTGCAGTGGCAAAGATGGTGCTCCTGCCCAGATGCGTCCATGTTCTTCAAAACACCCAATATCCATTAGACCGGTGTACATTTAAATGCATTGATAGTTTACTAACTACACTCGTATTGGTAGACAAGGGCAGTAGAGTTGAGCTGAAAACGCTAAAGCTTGACACAGAAATGAGAGGTCTCGACCTACCAAACATGGAACTATATTATATATAGGCACAATTACAACATGCTGCCAAGTGGTGCGCGGATGGGCCCAATTTGGGACAAATGATTACTGGCTGGAACACAGGGTTTAGACCATCTGCCCTAATGTCTTATGGAGGGCGCCCGCCTGAGCGACAGCTGACCCTACATAACGAGGCAGGTGGCACGAACATGGTGATTAAGGCCATATACTCCGAAACCTGTTCTCTAAAAACCTACCGATATGGTGGCCAGCAGTGGCCGCCACTAGAGAGGGGGGGGGGCAGGGCACTGCCCACCTAGATTTCACAGTTAAGTGGATGGTAATTGCCAAGAGCAATTACCATCTACATAAAGTTGCTTTTTAATCAACTAAGGGCTTTAAGCTCATGCTGTGTGTTGCCCTTAGTGCCTGGCTGCCTCTGGTCCTTGCGGAGATTAGAGTCAGGCAGCCAGGCACTCTCAAGAGGGACACATGCTCTAGTGAGCATGTGCCTGACAGACAGCTTTTTTTTTTTCAATTCCTAAGCAGACTAAGGGCAGACTTACCGCCAGCCAAGGCCTGAAAATTTCAGGGTCTGAAAAGATCTCCCATGCATGACACGCAGCAGTGTCATATTAATAAGCAGTTAGGGACGTCTAAGGCACAAGCCCTGTATTCCTGGGGCTGACTGTCAATCACTTCACAGGCTGCAAGCAATACCCCTGTGACGAGTTGGGAATGGGCGTTGCTCGCACCCTCTGAATGAACTGATAGCATGTGACCTGAGGTCACACATGTACAGCTCAGACATGCAGGGATCATGAGAAGAGAATCAGAAGGAGGACGAATTATATGAAAGCCATGTCACACCTACCAAGCAGGCAATTTAAAAAGCAAACCATAAGTTTAAATGCATGTCACTGGAACATAACTTATGTTAATGTATACTCTGACAGCAGATGAAGAAATTTAACAGGGGGAGCGAAAGCGAACTTGCTGTGCCCCAGGACACTACTCAAAATTAACTTTTCTTTCCCTTGGACTCATGTTAGGCCATACATTTGTGTGGTTTGCTTATTTGGTATGGCATCTGGTGCCCGTGTTGCTCTTGCTCACTGTGAGAAATACGTTTCAGATGTATTAAATTTCAAGACAGTGCAGGACTTCACTCAGGATTTAGTTTTAGGTGCATGGAATATTCATTTGGCACAGGTAAGTCATTATGAAACAGTCCTAGAATATATTAGTTTAGTCATAAGTTGTTATATTTAAAAAAAAAAAAAAAAAAAAATCAAAAATGGCTGATTTGGGGCTGTTTCTGCCTGTTCCGGCCAATTTTGACCTTTCAGCATGATTAGCGTGCTAGTGAGAAACATTAATTGAGCACTGTGCCCGACACCCAGAATTTGCTGTAAAAGGTGCCGGAGTTCGCAACTCATATTTTTCATTAGACTCATCTCTGACAAAATTAAAACCACTTAGAAGCAGGTTGAAAATGGGGTTTAATCACCGTAGACACACAAGTGAGCGCGCATACTTTGTGATCGTTAATGAAAACCCCTTGCAGGACACCTATTGTCAGCGCTCTAATTGGAAATATAAGTGTGCTAGGTCTCGCTGTCCAGAGTACCTGTCCGTTCTTGAGAAGTGTTGGTACGCTCCATTTAAATGTATTGAAGTATCGAGAAGTGCAGGTTCTCAGGGCACCTAATGCACATTTAAATGACTCCGCTCCAAGGCTGACAATGGAGAAAAGGAAGCAGCTGGGACCAGCGGGGTGTATGAGCTTTTCTCTGTGTTTAACATGTGTAGAACGTGTTCTGCCCCAAGTTGCGAGTGCACACAGAGCCTGATCGCCTCCTAGTGCCTTGTCTCTGTAAAGTATAGCACGCTGTGCCTGAACCCTGAGATGTGTGTGTGCACGTCTCCCATGGTGCTTGCTGATTGCGGCTGGCCTGGTTTGCAGTTTTAAGAGCAGGGCATTCAGTACATCAACTTCGTTTAATTTTGAGGAGTGGGACATGGCAGACAGTGCGCTGACAATGCATGTGATCAGGAAATGCACATAAAAAATACAATACCTCTTGCCTTACTAATACAGCATAGTAAGACTTAGATTTGATTTACGAATTTAATATGCATTCAAAAGCGGTCTGAGGCGCTCTCAGCGTCACAACAAAAACAAGCGCTGAAAGACAAGCGCGGCCCCGAAAGTTAAAGCGACGTGCAGTAATTACCTTACGGGAGCGAGCAGCGGTGGGCACGATAATTGCAAACAGATGATGCCGCTGCTCGCTCCCGCAAGGTAAATGCCATACATGCATGAGGGTTCATTGGAAACAGTGCAGAACATGCACGAGTTTCCACAAAAGCCTGGAGTGATTCCAAGGGGTCACTCCAAAGCCGCGCTTGCGCGTTGCGTAGGCGAGACCTTAAAAGGGTCCCTAAGGGCTGCATCATGTATTGTGCCACCCTAAGGAACCCCTAACCACACTCATGAAAATTGCCACTGTCGGCTGGGTGACAAGGTGCAGACAAAAAAGAAGACACAACATAGTACGTCTCCTGTGTGCCTTGTCTGCCGACACTGCATGCAATATATCTAATTCACCCCTACAGCAAGCCTCAATGCCCCAAGGCAGGGTGTATTGTAGTACGTGACAACCTTTCTGAAGGAGAAGATATGCCCCAGCGATATCCAAGTCGATTCTTGGACATTACCAGGTAACAGGAAAGCCATCTTGAGTATATGTACTGGGCACAGGCGATTAAGAGTTCGCCAGCAACATGATGGCTTCACTGAAACCAAAGATGTCTGATATCAAACATCTCGTATTAATTAACCCACACTGATTCCAGTGATGGATTTATTGATGCATGCACCCAGAGGGTACCTTAGAGGTACCCCCTTAAATCTACTCGTCCACCGGTGTGCTGGCTGGTCCAGTCCAGCCTGCCAACACAGACATGTTTCTGGACCCCTAGAAGGTGAGAGTCCCACTCTGTGGTCAGGAACAATGCCCGCTCTGGCAGGTGTTTACACCTCCTCCAAACAGGACAGCTAGCAATCAGCATATCACTGCCGGAGGCTTCAAAGCCATGCCGCCTTTGATATGCGGCCCCAACATTCCCCAGACTTGAGAAATGCCACACCCTTCCGTGAAGCCCATTTGGTAACAGGACATGCAGGAAATTAGTATACGACGTTCACATTCTGTTCTTTTCCTGGGATTTAGTCTGAGCACCAACGACAAGGTCTGCCGGTAATCCTAGAGATCGTTCATATAATCATTTAGCTTTAGTAGCAGGGGATGGGGGTTAGGTCACTCTGTCCTATAAAATGACAGCGCTTTTCATGGTATATGGATTATTAACCATGCTTACAGTATTTTTATTATGCATCTGTTTTCCAATCGTGGCACGTATACTGCATTTCAGAGCACGGTAGTTTGAATAAATATTCCAAACTTTCTTCATGTCTCCTAGTTATCTCATTGTGTACAAGAACGTGAGAGAGCAAAAGGGTGTGTCCTGTTACCACGATCCCTGAGAGGGTTGTGTTCTGGGGGTAGCAATTCATTTGTTTCTCTGGCAAGGTTAAGAGGGCAAGTGAGGCACCATAGCTAGTCGGACCCAGATTCAAGGACACTGAGGTGGTATGGCGACAATCCCTGCATACTGATGTTCTATTGTTTCCAGGATAGTTCTGTTCTAGAGCTGAATCCCTGCAACAATATAGGGGGCCCTAACGTCCTTAAATGTAGTATTTAGGAGTTCCTTGAATCCCGAACTTCAATTTCCACAGACTGAAAAGAGGGAGAGGACACTGAAAAGCCATCCCCACAAGAACTGATGACTGCTGTGGACTTATTTGATGCCAAACCCTGCCTGCAGCAGAGAGATTCAAAAATTGCGAAGAGTTGATTCATCCTGCAGCTGTGAATCCTCCACAAGCCTTGGAGGGTTGCCAGCACTTTGCCCAGCAGCCAGCATCTCCCTTGGAGTAGAGGAGATATTCCCATGCAACCACTGACCAAGAAGCCTGGTTTAAAGAAGCTGCACCGATCAGTAGCCGCCCAGGAGAAGGTCAGTGCACTCAAGGAGGTCAGATCTGTTTTCTTCTCAAGCCTAAAGACGCTAGGACCTCCACGGGCCACCCTGCACCAATACCCGGGGTGCTGGTCCCTTGCCATGACAAAAGTTTGTTGAAAGTTCAGTCATGACTCCAACCACAGCACCGATGGCCATCCAACGAGAGATGTCAGCACCACAGAGGCCAGCACCGAGAGTGGCCCAGCTCTCCTGTTTTTGTCCCTCTTGTTGGCCCTGACTGACACACAAGAGCCAGCCAACCAACATACTCTGCACCCAAGCCACCCGGCCCAGGGCTAAAGAAACCGACTGCTCCCCTGTGTTTCCAGGACCTTCATAATCCTGACAACCGTTGGGAGATACTGGACTTGTCCCCCCTGGCAGCCTATTTACAGGTGGTCCCCCTTCCTTTCTACAGTGTAGCGTGCAATGCTACCAACCCGTCCAGCACCTCTGCACCCGGACACACCAGGGCAGATACGACCGATCTGCTGCGAGAACTTTGGTCCTCGTCCTTCTACCACTTCACAGTCGAAACGGGTCCCACGGAAACGCTCTGCAAGTATATGAATGCAGTAGATTTTCTTTCTCCAATAGGAAAGCATTATACGTAAAAACACACTGTTGGTTAACATTGCTAAAACTACAAAAAGTCTATTATGAAAAAGTATTTACCTGATAAAGAAGTTCTTGGATTCAAAGCACATATAAAGATTCCTATTATTCTTCCAAGTTGGTGTGGATCTTTTTGAGTGTGTGCATCATTTATTGACTGTGTGTGTGCCACAAATGTCTAACATTCCTTTCGGAAAAGCTTAAGGCTGCTCAACCACACTACCCTAGGTAGAGCACCTTGGTATTGCTAGAGCAAGCCCCTTTCCACTAATAAGGGCTAGCAGGACTCTTTACAGAACATAGCTATTTTTGGTATACTATATAAATACTCTATAAAGAGCCAGCTTCATCTTGTTCATTTATATGGGCTAATAAGAAGCAGAGTATGGTATTTAATAAATGTGTTCAGTCATGATGCAATGGTGGCCTCACAATGGCAGATGAGCAGCTATCTTCCTGGGCAGCGCAGTTCTCACTCCTAAATGTGTTGCTGTTTGGATCACGCGAGGTCCTGACAGTTTGGGTGGAGGTGCCAGAGTTGAAGGAACCAATAGTGCTAAGTGCAGTGTATCAAGGCCCAATATTGGACACCCTGACTTCTGCAACAAAAATGGTACTGAGCTATTTGAATAAAACAATAAAAAGGATGGAATGAAAAAAAAAGTTTAACAACTAAACCTCACTCTGGCATAGAAAATCCCTCAAGAGGCCCTAGGCGAAAGAATTTTTTAGATTGCGTTTATATCGGTATCACCAGGGTGGAAGACGTTTGAAATAATAATATCAATTCTGTCTCTGCTGGAAAAGAAATCTTCAAGATAAATAAAACCCATGCGAATTATGGTGACAAAACTTTTGGTTTTGGTCAAGCTAATAATATGCAACATAGATGCATGATAAATCATTAAGGGAACATTCTCACATTCTCAAAAATGTCATGTGTTGTGATGAAACAACTATTTATAATAGGTTAGAGAAACCTTGTTTACTTCTTTATAGCCCCTCTTGCTTAGCAGGTTTAATTCAAGAAGCATGAAGTTACATTTTAACTGTTCCAAAGACACCCAATTCAAAGCAGAATACATTCAGAAATACTGGTTATTTTGTTTCTCACCTGCAATTATATCATCAAGTGTGTCAGTAAGAGTCTGTGCTGGCTTTGCAACCATTAATCCATCTGTAACTTCAGTCAGCAGATCCTGATCATGTGCATCAAAACATTCTTGATCAACCATCTGCTGTGTATTTAATATTTTCTGAAGCTCAAGGCAGCTTGACTGTTTGCACTCTAAATTACTGGATACATTTAAAAGTGAAGGCGAGAAAGACTCAATTGAGCTAAATCCCAATTGTGCATCTGCTGGTTGCTGATGAGGCGGCTGTTGATCTTTAGGCAACAGTCCCTCCACAAGATGAGCATTGGAGAAATTTCCCTCATGTAAACAGTGCTCGGTTTCCAACTGCGGAGAAACATCTTTGTGTGGACATTGCTGCACATTAAGCAGCACCTCTTTCTGACCATTAGTCTCCAAATATTCTTTGGTAAATTGCTGCTGAGTTTTCATCTGCAATTGTCTTTCCACTTTCTGAAGTTCCTTCAATATTTTCTTTTTCTTCTGCACCTGTTCTTCTCTATTCTTTTTCAATTCTTCAATTTTATCTTTGTTTAAAGGTTCTCCTTGTATTAATTCCAAAGATTTCAGTTGTGCTTTTTCAATAGCGCTAATTCTCTGACCCAGTTCATTCAATTTCCCTTCAGTTTCCTCTACTATACATTCCAGCGGTTGATATGTGTTGAACGGAGTTAACAAGTCCTGATCCGCAACCTGAAGAGAGCCAGGCTCCTGCTTGCATGCACCTAAGTACAAAAAAAAGTATTTCAAATTGACACCAAAATCATCTACCAATAAAGTGACACCCAGCGCATAAAAACAGGCTACAATCAACAAACTCATAGCTAATAAAGGATGCATAAAGCTGTCCTTACAAACTGTGAGATCAACTAGTCACATTTCTAAGAGAAATAAAAGACAAGAATGAGTTAATAAACTAAATGCTAATTATAATACCTATATTCTTTTAACAAAAAAGATCACTTTGGGTCTACACATGAAAGCACTTTGGAATACTACCCTAATAGATAGGAAAAAAAGCAGTGGCAAAGCCGATCGGTTTCACCTATGCGAACACTATTGGCTTAGTTAATGTTTTTTTATATGCTGCACAGCAATACGAGATGCTGTGCAACATGGCTTAAAAGAAGAAAAATTAAAAGCACTATGAAACCGACAGCATAGGCCATGTCACAGCACTTTTCTACTTTAAGCCATGTTGCACAGCAGCCCATAATGCTGTGCAACATGAAAAAAAAATACCACGGGTGTTTGGGGGAGGGTTAAGAAACACGCGGGAGGAGGGCGGGAAGCACATTGGAGAGCGAGAGAGCAGGGTGGGGGAAACAGGGGGATGGGTTAAAAACAACAAAGCAGCAGAAGGGCAAGGGGTTTAGCAACAATGAAAACGGGTAGGTTAGAAACAGAGGAGAGCAGAGGAGGGTGGCGTGGCGAAAAAGCAGTGGGGGTTAAAAACAAGGGCGGGGACGAAGGAGAGGTACTTTAGACACATGCCCTCTCCAAGAGTGCATGTGAAAAATTACCTGTGGCCGGTGGAAGGACACTGGCCACAGGAAGCAGTACCTGGTCCATGCTCCACGGCATGCATAAACACTGCAAAGCCGGAGGACGCTGACCAACAGGAGGCAAGGAAACGAAAGCTACGTGGGAACTAACCAATTGTAAGCAATAGATGGCCTCTTAAGATTTTTCTTTTTTTTTTTTTTTAATTACATGAGATTTCGCGAGCACAGCGCAAGTGCTGTGCAGACGAAGTTTAATGATTGGGACAAAAAGTGCAAAGAACAAGTTACTTACCTTTGGCAAAGTTCTTTCTGGTGGATACTATATCTAACTGCAGATTCCTCACCTTGCAATTTTACCCAGGTGATAGACAGGATATGGAAAACATCTTCCATAGCAATGCTCCCAAACATCACAGGGTGGCATCATGCAACTTCATGCTTACTTCACACTTTTGTAAAAGTAATAAGCGCCACGCTGAGTGCTGAAGTCAGTTTCTTATTAACTATTTCCGCACCCTCGGATGCGAAGAGTGAACAATTGTGCAAAACAGTGTGTTGAGTAAAAACTTGGGACCTTTTTTGATGCTACAGAGAGGCCACTGCACAGAACAGGAAGGAGGGAGGGAGGAAAGTGAGGAAACTGTGCTTAGAGCAGAGTTCTTCAAACTGTGGGGCGCGCCCCCCCTGGGGGGCCGCAACACCATCCTAGGGGGGGCGCGCACTCCACTCTAATCTTACCTTTGTTCCCTGCGTGCAAGTCTTCTTGGAAAACTCCGGTATGGCTGGAGGGGGAGGGAGGGAGGGGACATCGATGGGGCACGACCTGCCCATGCTTTTGTTATGTTAACTGGCACAAGAGGGGGTTAATTCACGGAGCTGAAATGCTTCAGCTGCAGTTAGAGGCAGGAAGTCTCCTCTGCTAAAACGGAAAGCAAAGGAACAGACAGTCCTGTTCCTTCGGGTTCGTAGCAGAGGAGACTCCTTGCCTTCCACTGCGGCCGAAGTACTTCAACTCTATGAATTAACTCCCCCCTGGAGGGTTAGCTCTTCCCAGAAAGGAGACAAGTTTATTTTAAACTTGGCGCGCAAAAATGCCAGCCAGCCATGTGTAGTTTAAACAGCCTCCAAATTGCTTGTCTTGACACTAAAATATGGTTATATAAATAAAGAAGCATGTATTAATTTGTGATGTGACTTTTCCGTCTTTGTTTCCTTTTATTACAGTCATCCCCACCGAGACCAGGAAGACCGTCACCCAGGCCCTCGTCACCAGCCGACTGGACTACGGCAACGCCCTCTACGCCGGTACCACCGCCAAGCTCCAGAAGAGACTCCAGCGGATCCAGAACGCCTCAGCCAGACTCATCCTCGACATCCCACGAACCAGCCACATCTCCGGACATCTGAGAGACCTTCACTGGCTCCCCGTCAACAAAAGAATCACCTTCCGCCTCCTCACCCACGCACACAAAGCCCTACACGACCAAGGCCCGAGCTACCTCAACAGCCGAGTCAACTTCCACGCTCCCAAACGCCACCTCCGTTCAGCCAACCACGCCCTCGCCGCCGTCCCCCGCATCCGAAGAGCGACTACAGGAGGAAGGTCCTTCTCCTACCTGGCCGCCAAGACCTGGAACTCCCTCCCTACCGACCTGCGCCTGACCCAAGACCACCTCTCCTTCAGGAAGAAGCTGAAGACCTGGCTGTTCGAGCAGTAGCGGCACCCCCCCCTCCCCCCCCCCCCAGCGCCTTGAGACCCTACGGGTATGTAGCGCGCTTTACAAGTGTCACTGATTGATTGATGGATTATTCAGGCAAACCCTAGAACACAAGTAAAAGTTATTTCTATTTTTATTTGCTGTTCAAAGTATGCACAGACAAGTACTGACAATACAGCTTTTGGTGACGTTTTATTTTTGTACCACCTGGGACATCAAAATAATGAGCTGGGAACCCTAATCACAAGACTGGAAGTTTGTCGCAAGATCAGCACATTATTTATTTCCTCCAGCCTGATCCCTGGTTACTGGCATAATAGCAATAGTTTAACACGTTTGAAACCCTACGCTGCCGTCAATAACATTCTGAGTCACTTAAAGTGTCTGGGAACGCACCCTGCATTCAGACAACTCGCTCCTCATTCTCGCCCTTCACTTTCAGCTCACCCTGCACTCACAACGATCACAATGCGCTCACACTGATCCCGATGCACTCACACCATTCACCCACTTACCCTGCACTCACAGTGATCACTCTGCATTCACAATGCACTTGCGCTGTTCACCCTGTACCTCACCCTGCAGTCACACAAGCACACTACTCCTTCACTCACTTGTCCCCCTCACTGCTCAATCTGTAATCTCACTCAAATAAGCCCACCACTAACCATACATTCATTAGTCCCACTCTGCACTTACATCCACACCCATATTCATATGGTCACTTCAGTCACTCCTCTTACCCTACTCTCACAGTCGCTTGGCTCACCGTGCACTCATATGAGCACTCCTGCCACCCACACAGTGCAGGGGTTTAATGTGCCTGCTACAAAGAACGTGTACCAAGCAGATCACTGAACTGAGTGTTAGTAAACCATGAGTAGAGCTATAAAAAAATGAAATGTTTGCCAGAAAGGTGCTATAGTGAGATGAGGTGGCTAGTTGGTGAGTAGTAGTGAGGAAATTCATGAAGGAGGAAATGTGGAAGGGGGCACCAAAAGAGACTGTTGCACTGTGTGCAACAAGTGCTAGAGCCAGCCCTGTCTGGGAGTGTTAGCCCCCACCCGAAGCTCAGGTCTAGTTGCGCCCCTGTACACGAGTATGGGCATGCCATGCCCCATCAAGGTTTTCGACCTAAATTACAAAAGGACACATTTACATGCACTTCACAATCCAGCCTTCCAGGGGGCCCCTTGATAGAGACAGCTCTGTTTTTGCCCTGATGGCCTGGAATAATTCCTAAACAGATTCTTGTAAATACCGTTTTGTTTCATTTCTTTTTAATGTGATTGATGTAAGGAGTCTATTACTATTTGCAGAGAAATGTGTTTGTGTCATGCAACAACCATAACAAAGTTTATTTTAGATCCAAGCGGGTCCTCATATATGAAAAATTGGAGGATATCACAGATATTATTCTCTGTAAAATTAGTGGGCTGCTGCTTTGACACATCACTATCTCTGAATATTAGATGTAAACGCTTTTAGAATTTCGACCATAGTGCCTGTGCACCGTTAGTAGCCTGGCTAAAGAGGGTATGGCAGAGCTGAAAGTAAATCATTTAAGCTCAAACCTGTACTGAACAGGGGTCCCCAAATTAGATTTTGCCCAGGGCACCCAAATCCTAAACATGTCCCTGCCACCACAAAGTCTGTCAAACATTGCTCTGAAGTAAAATAGACAACATCATTCATTCATTGTTAGTTCTCTTTTTCTTTAAACATAAGTCCGGCGTGTCCTTAACCCCCACTGCTTCGGTCAAGCAACTTATCATACCACTAAGGAATTCTCAATTAGGTGTTCGTTCAACGGCCTCTCTGTGGACTTTCAACTTTGTCTTCGGGTCCGTAACAGGTTGGTGGGCAATTATCCCATTATAATGCTGCCTAAAACGTTTGTTAATGATTTCTAGAGAAGATTTCTTTCTCGTGTACCAGCTCTGAGCTAGGGAGTGCTCGAAAAATCTGACAACACTGTCTCCCTTACAGTCCCTGTTTTGGCTGAAAATGTCTGCAGAATATTCAGCTTTGAGACAAACTTATCAAAACTCTCTTGCCTTTCAGCTTGTCCTATTTATGTCAGCACTTGCGGTACTAAAGACTAAGTACCGTTCAAGACGGGATGTGGAGCACAACCTGAGGATGGCAGTAGCAAAAATCTATCCACAGATTGACCATCACTGTGGTGAAAAACAGGCACACCCGACACATTAATGTTGGTGGTGTTATTATCAATCTATGTCATATGTAAAAGAAAGCATCCTAGTAAAAACAATTTGCGCACATTTTATCTTGGAAAATGGTGTTTGAGCTGTGTAATAAGCCTCTGTCATTTCACCACACCCAATAACAAACCTGCACTTTACTAAACACTCTTATTGTGTTGTAAATTATTTGCTGGATAAGGCCCGGAATATGCGTGTGGCGGTCGCTTATGTAGTGTACTAGATTACAGAAATTTCTGTCAGATGGTGGGGGGGCCCAACATCTGAAAAAATTGAGCTGGGGGGGCTCAACCTACAAAAGTTTGAAGACCTCTGGCTTAGAGTATCCACTTTACAGTAGTATCCCTGAAGTTATGTTCTTATGATGGATACTTCTAACCGGAGATTCTTTTTAGGTTCTGTGGAGTGAACTCAGCACAAAAAGGCTTGCAGGGCTTTGCGGGCAAAATGTCCTTCCAACTGAACCAGGCGTCCAGGCAAGAGTGCTCCATGAGTGCATGCACAGACGCCTGCGTCGTAGCCTGGTAACGTTCAAGGACAAACACTCCATGCGCCAACAGTTGTAGTAGCATTAACCTTAGTGGAATTAACTTTTAGATCTTCTGAAGGCTGCCTCTTGGCAAGTGTGTAGCAGATTTTAATGCAAAGGTCTATCTACTTCGACAAAGTCCTCTTCTGCCCAGTCTTCCTATTCTTCACTCCAGAGAACCTGACAAAAAATTGATTGTCCATGCTGTAGGCCCTGGTACGATCAATGCAGAAGCTTTAAGCCCTTTTGGGGTTCAACCGATGGAGCCTCTCCGACTCTTTCGAGGGGTTAGTGAGAGCAAATAACGTTGGCAAAGGGATGGATTGCCTAATATGAAAACGTTTTGTAAAGAAAGTCGCCAGAGTCCTCAGCACCAACATGAATAAAGGTGGTGTTGGGCGGTTGCCATGGAAGTTCACTCACACGATGAGCTGACAATCACAATTAGGAAGATGGCCTTTAAGGTTCGGAAATGCAATACGTAGCTATGCACAGGTTTAAAGGGCCTTTACATGAATAATATCAAGACCAAAAATGATCCCACTGAGGCATCAAAAAAGAGTTTGGAAGAAACGTGTATCAAACCTTTAATAAATCTCAACACAACAGGTGATTTACACAAGGATAGCGGGTCTGGCAAACTTAGAAAGGCCTGGCAAATAACCTTTAATTCCCCACTGTAAGTCCTTACTGAGCCAAGATTAAACAAACAAAAAGAACAACCCTGAGATTTGCATACAAGGGTCATTCCTGCAAATCCTACACATGGTGTAGGAAACTGTTTGTTTTTGTTGTCCCCCCCCACTTTTTGCCCCTTTTTACTGGATGCTTGTTTTCAACTCTGACAGGTCAATGAGGCCTGCAAACCAGACCTCCATGCCAGTGCGCTTTCCTTAAAACAAGGTGTTGTCTAATTGTAACACAACTGGCTAAAGACTTTAGCACCCCTCTAGGTCCCTAGTAAATGGTACCCCCGGTACCTACGGCATGGGTACTAAAGATGGTCCCTAAGTGTTGCAGCATATCTTATGCCACCCTAAGGGACCCAGACACAAATTCCACACGGATTGCCATTGCAGGTTGTGCGACAAGGTGCAAACCACAAGTGAAAACATGACATGGCGCACTCCTATGTGTCATGCCAAAGTTACTGCATCTAATCTATGTAAGTCACCCCTACAGCAGGCCAAGGAGCCCTAAGGCAGGGTGCATTATATTTTATGTGAGGACATATCTGCATGAGCAGTTATGTCCCTGTGATGTCTAGTTCTATTAGATATTACAACTGAACAGGGAAGCCATCTTAAGGTATGTACTGGGCACTGGTCAAAATTATTTAACCAGCTACATAATGGCTTCACTGAAATACATGGTGTTTGGTATCAAACACCTCGTATTAATAAACCCACACTGTATCCAGTGATGCATTTATTAATACATGCTCCCAGAGGTTACCATAGAGGTACCCCTGAACCCTACTAGTCCTCTAGTGTGCTGGATGACTGGTCCTGTCCAGCCTGCCACCACACACAAGAGTTTCTGAACACCCCCCCCCCCTCAGGAGGTGAGAGATGCGCTCTAAGGTGAGAAACCATGCCTGCTCTGGCAGGAAGGCTAGTAAATTAGCATCTCAAGGCAGTGAGCTTCAAAGAGCATACCGACCTTTGATATGAGAGCCTGGCTTCCCCCACGCCTGGAGGATGCCACCCCCTTCCCTGAGGCCCATTTGGCACAAGGACAGTTGGGAAATTAGCTATGCGGGGAGGCATGATACACTACCAAGCAGGACACACCTCTAGGGTGGGCAGCCTGAAGTGAACACGAAAAAAGGATTACACCATCATGGTGGAATTAGAAACTCTGGAACAGGGTGGTGCTCACTCCCCACAGGGCGTGGTCATCTACGGGGTAGTGACCCCAGGGGTAAGTAGCCCATTGGCTACTACCCTTCACTCCCCTAAATTGAGTATTTAGGAAGCCCCCTGACACCAGGAAATCAGATTAAACTACTGAGAAAAGAGGAAGAAAGAAGGACCAAAGAGCAAGAACTGAAGATCTGCACCAAAGACTGCAGCAAAACTCTGCCAGGCAACTTACACTGCGCCTATCGCTGGGAAAGATGTCACCAAAAGCTGGACATCCTCCCCAAACCCTTGGAGGACTGTCCAGCACCTCAACAACCGGAAAAGAGCTCCCTTGGAGTAAGGGAGCTGCTCTCCTATGCCGGCAGCCACACCAAATCATCTGCAGGACCACAGTGTTGCTAGCCATGCAGCTCACCGAAGAAGCAGCGCGACAGGAGAAAGATCTTCGTGCTCCAGGAGGTCACATCTGTCTCGTTGCCACCTTTGTAGATTGCAGGACCCCCCCATACCCATTCCACCCTAGCCAACACCTACCCTGGGTACAAGACCTGTTGCAGCAACCAAGGCTTATTGGTGATCCAGTCCGCACTGCAACAGCACAAAGCACAACCTACCATCGAGGGACGTCAGGATCCACCAGGCGGCCCGAGATGGGCCCTGCTGCCGTGTCCCCCCCCCCCCCTTCAACAGGTCAACAAGACACAGAGTTATCCTCTGACCGACAGCGACCCAATGCCTCAAAGCACCCCTGCACCCGCGCTCCTTAGCCTTAGTTCGAAGGAGGCAACGATGCAAACGTAGTCCTGAGACCCTCAGGAGCTAAGCCCACCCTTGGGTTTGTCCAGACTGGTCCCCCAGCCGCCGCCTGAAGCCTCTTTCGGCAGGAACCGAGCACCACGAGTGTCTCTAGCCAGAAAAAGCACCACTGCACACGATCTGCCCCAGAGAGAGTTTGAGTGGACCGACTGTGCTCCTTCTAGCCCAAGACCCTCAAGACCTGAGCCCCCCGCGTTCAAATGGACTGGGCCCCCAGTCCCTGATTGCAGCCTCTTTTCAACAGGACAGTTTCCCATTGGCTTTAACGGGGCATCTGACGCCGAAAACCATCTCTGCACCCGGATGTACCCAAGCCGACTGAGTTGACCTGTTGGTGCCATTTTGGACCTTGCCCCCTACTTACCTTAAGTCTAGAAGAACAGTCCTGTAAGTTGTCTCAAAGTACTTACCGGATTACGACAATCTTGCTGTCTAAATTCATATAAAAGTCTATGGTTTTATATATTGGTGTCGGATTTCTACCACAAAAGAGAGCATTTGGAATGATTATTTTTAGCCCCTGTAAAGCAGAAAGGGTCGCCTGGACTCACTGCACAGTGTGCCTCATTTTGGTACACTCTATAGAGAGCCAGCTTCTTAAAGCTGGTCACAAATTTATTCCAGTGCTCAGCATAAATGGAGGTCGTTGAACGCTCCTGGTGACAAGGACTACATCCATAACTACAGGAGGCAAACCAATAAAGCTAAGTGCCACTGCTCAATCTCCAAGTTCGGAGATGTAGATTGCATACATTCAGATTAAGCATTGTGCGTAAAAGCGGAGACTGCAGGTCCTTGTGAAGTGGCTGGCTGATTAGAGGAAAGATGCTTAGACCCAGAAGATCCAGGTACCATGGTCTTCTGGCCAAATCTGGAGGCATTACGATGACTTGGGCTAGGCTGTTCATGATCTTTTTCAGAATCGGAGGCAGGAACGGGAAGGAATACAGAGGCCCCATGTTCCATTCCAGCCGCAATTTATGAGCTAACTAGTACTCTTGCAGAAAAAGCAAAGCATAAAATGATCAACACATGTTCTCAGCATTGGAAAAACATCTTTTCAGGGTTCTCTCTATTGTTGGAAGATGCCCTGTTCCACCTTTGGAAGTCAATGCCACTCGTGATCTGCCAGACGCCACATACTCTATTAGTCCATGCAGTCATTCAGTGACTCTGCTAGGCGGTTCGAGATAAGAAAAACATCCTGGCACTCCACCCACCTCCTGGTGCACAAGGCCAAAAAGGCTCAGAACTGCTCTCTCTATGGTCAAGGTGAACTTGGAATGGCACTGTCGTTGACGGGGTTCTTGAGGTGAGAGACGGAGCGCCACATGAGGAGAACAGTCAAGAGGAGCTCATTCTTTGATGAACGTTTAGTACAGAAGAAAAAACAGGATCAAGCATCCGCTGCAGTGAGTTTTTGTGTCAGGTCAAGAGATCGAGTGGGCCCGGTGGTAAGCTTGGTTGGGCAACAAACGAGGAGCCCGAGCAGTACACATCCAAACCAGATGGTGAGAAAAAAATAAACTATGCAACACTGGACCAGGTGCCCGAGTATTGCAAACTAATAGAGAAGTTACTATTAGCTTGTGACTCAAAAGTCTTAATTGAAGGAAAAAAAAGTTTAAAAAGTCAAAGCCATGTGTATCTACAGCCACACATGCTGCACCCAATATGGTCTGTCACAAAACTGAAAATACGTTCTCCTGATGTCTAAAGAGTTTGAGTGAAGACCTTAAAGCGAGGCTTTGGGAAGTTGTTGACAAAACAAAATCAAAATGAGTTCGCTCTCTGGTCCAGGATCCACTGACCAGTAACCAGAAAAAAAAAAACGAAAACAGGCTTACCATCTTGTGGGCTATTGGCAGCTCTTCAGATACCTTTAATGACTCTCTTGTATGCAGCCCAGCCTACTAAATTCAAAGTTTTTGCTTGGATGAATTAATATATTTAAACAAAAACTGCAAAGTGCATTTTCAGTACTCATAAGCGGATGTTTGGAGAAAAACAGTTGAATTTTCAAAATATTAGTTTAAACCGGATATTTGAGTGATAAATGATGTGACATTGCGAGACTTTTTACTATTTTAATGATTAACTTGAGCAACTATGGCTGTTATGTATTAACTATACTGAGAGATTCCATAGTGATAAAACATTTTTTACATTACTGCTGGCAACTATGCCCGATGCATGGAGGTGACCACTGCTGGTAAATATGCACTGGATGGCCACTAATTTAATTTTGTTGGATGTTGTCACTTTTACAACACTAATAATATTATTACCTCAGAGTGATTTTCAATAAACATAAGTAGATATTATTACAGAAAAGGTCGTAGACCCCTGAACTAGAACAGGTAATAAAGGAATCATCTAGCTACATGCCACATTTTTCTCAATTCTCTTTTTAAAAAAAAGTTTCTGAAAAAGTTAGTTTGTCACTATTTAGTGACTTTTAAAATTAAAATTTGCTGCTTTGCGGAGTAAAAAAT
The DNA here is from genome assembly GCF_964204655.1 of Triturus cristatus. NCBI lineage: Eukaryota > Metazoa > Chordata > Amphibia > Caudata > Salamandridae > Triturus > Triturus cristatus. The sequence goes on along the minus strand of NC_140590.1, from coordinate 937,721,710 downwards.
GGCTGAGAGAAATGTATACATTTATATTATGTAAAGTGTTTGTGTTGTGGCAATTCAGTGCTTAAGATTATCAATAGAGAGATAGTGAAGGAGAACAGATTTTGCTTTCCCCTTTACACTGGATGGATACTTTAAAGCTGGCATGAAGTAAATCTTACCAGTAGAAGACTTAAAATGTTACATTTGATGGTTTAAAGCAACTTTCTCCCCTAACTATATAGAAGTAAAAGCATTTTGCAGTATGTAAAGTAGTACTCCTGTGGTATGCTTTTACATACTCTAACATGCCGTTTTAAATTGGCACCCAAAAGCATCAAAAATGGGGAAACAATAGGAATGTTTAGGGAATGTCCATATACAATTAGTACAAAGAGAAAGTACTGTGCCCTCATTGCACTTTTACTAATAGGCAGTTGGCCATTTTGGGGCCGATTTACAAAGGCATGTAAGAGTACATAAATGAGTAGTGCTACTTCCCATATTTACAAATGATTTTGTGAATGAATGAATTAATGAATATTAAACTTATAGAGCGCTAACTTAGCCCAAGGGCATCTAGGTGCTATAGCAGGACAAGAGTGCAGACATAAAATGGCACGTTCAGACTGAAGGCTGTGTAAAAAGCCAGGTCTTCAAGACCCTACGGAAGAGAGTGTGAGGCCTGGCCATAGCGATCTTCGGTAAGGGAGTTTCACAGCTTAGCGGCAGCAATAGAGAAAGCTCTGCCTCCCCATTTCGCCTTTTTAAACCTCTGCACTGTTAAAAGATTCTTATTTGAGGACCGGAGTTGCCTAGTAGGGACATAACGCTGAAATTTTGCTTTAATACCGTCAGGGCCCAGGCCATAGTAGGCATTATGAGTCAGGCCATGGGTTTTAAAAAGAATTTTATGGTCCAGAGGAAGCCAGTGCATCGTAATGAGACCCATAGGTCAACTAATTAAACAGCAGTTAAATAACTTGAAATGGGGGAGGGAGATGGGCTAAAGCTCCTCTCAATCACTTTGCGAAAAGGATCTGCAGGTGATAAAATCTCAAACAGCTTACTGTAGTGAGAGACAAAAGATATGTACAGTCACACAGCGATTCCTACCCTGAGAACGGGCTAGATCAAGCTATAAAAGTTAGTTAATTTTAAATACAACTGGTCCTTCAACACGGTTAGAAAAAATTGCTTTATCAGCTATGCAAATTTTCAGATGCTTTGATCAAGTTCTCAACTTAGATCTTAAAAAAACACAATAGTGTAGCTTATTTTTAGATCAAGGAGGTTTCTAGAGTTCTTTTCCACTTTTTCCCGACCCGGTACCAGTTTGTTTCTCGAACCTACTAACACAATTTGTTTTAAAAAGCAGATGGCATGAGAAGGTAAAGCTTGGGAATCTATAGGAGTCATACTCAAACCAATTTATTCATCAATACTCGCAAAAAAATTAAAGATGCCTGTTATGGTCTTGGTTATGAAGGTGTGAATAATTTGCAATTATTTCTTGAAATATAAAATATTAAAAACACCTATTACAAACTGGTGTGCTCTAATAGCTAGCTTTATCTAATACATGAAATCGGGCACAATTAGAGGGAGCCTTTCAATTTTTCAACATTTCATCAAAGGGCTTATGACTTAAAATTAATAAGGAGATGACCCAACATTTCATGAAAAATCTAGATTGTAAAATGCACTGTAAAAAGTTCCACCAGCATATGCTTGAATAAAAGGAACATTAATTTGGTGGACTTATAAAAGTATGTGTATGACTGCACTAATCACTTCATACTAACCATTTTCCACTTCCAAAAATAAAGGTGCTTCATCTTGTGGAGCTTTGTCGGGTTCTTGTGGGGGAACAACCATGGCAAGTGCATGCATTGGAACACGTGGAACCTAAAAATGATTAAGGTTTAAAATAAAAAAAACAAATATTCAAACATGATGCTATGAAAGCATTTAAATTCAAAGGAAATTAATTAGAAGTTTAAATTGGTTATTGACAAAGGGCAATAAAGCTAAAGTGGTTCAATGTTCTTCACAGATATGCGCCATTTGTCTACAAATTATTTGATTTTCCAAGAGGCATTACACACAAAAGACATTAATTATATCGAAAAAGTTTGCAATCAATATGATTTTCAAAGAAAACAAATGCATTATAAAGTTTTTTTACCAGCAAATAACAGTCAATTTAAAAAATGTAATTCAAAATAGATTCTGAAAACATTTAAGTTGGAAATTATTTAGCAACTTTTCTTGTGCAATATTACAAACCACTAATGTTAATTAAAACATGCATCATCACTACCTGAGATTGATCAGAAGATGGGGTGATCTGAGATAAGTCTGATGCTGAAACTGGCAGAATATTATTGGGATAATCCAGCAAATAGGAAACAACATTAGTGTGACCACCCTTTGCGGCCTCTATCAGCATTGTGGAACCGTCCTGTTGCAAAAAAAAAAAAAAAATACGCTATAAACATTTCACCCTATAGTCATACATGCCTCAAAGCAAGATTTAAGACAAAACACAGTTTCTTTGAACCATGTCTAAACAAAAAAGAAACAAACTTAGAGGGTTATTACCTTTAGCCTGTGGGTAGGGTCTGCACCATGTGCCAAAAGAAGCTCCACAACTGCAAGATGACCTCCTGCACATGCCAGTGACACAACTGTGTGATCATTATTCGCAGTTGATCTATTCATATTTGCACCTTGACAATAAAAATATTTTCATAAAATATCAAAACTTAGTTTGTCATTTCATTTCCAATCTACTATCAAATTAGTGCCTGCCAATTATGTATTGCTTCTTAAAGATGTGATGAGGCAGTTCTGTTGCACAAAGATGCAATAACTGGCCTTTTGAGTGAAACTGCCAATTAAAGGGTTGAATACTGGATATTATGATGCTCTACATTATTAGAATTAAGTTACTATGATAGGCCACAGTAGAAAGTAGAAACTGCACGCAATGGGTTTTTTTTCCAATGAGGAGTCCTGATAAACATGAAATAGACACCAAGAGCAAAGCTAGCCAACTTTGTACCACTCAACAGCCAGAAAGGAAAAACGTTCCCGGTGTTCCTTTACCCATGTGCAATTTTATGTTGTGTATGGGCCGCTTACCCATCCCACTATCATAAACAGTCTTTGTGCTTCTCTTATACAAAGAACTAAACATTAACTGAAGGAGATATGCTCCTGGGTCCAGTGTGAATAAGTCTGAAAATCTTTTAGGCAATTCAAATGTTTACATAGGACAAGGTATTTGAATCACAGTCAAGAAGTTGCTGCCATACAGCACTAATAGTACAGCTCCAATAGTGATATTTGTATGGAGGCAACATTTTCTGATTCCAATTAGATGAATGTGGCACCTCTATGCATTGACTGAAGTAGACTACTGCAATGCTAATCTTCTTTCAGAGTGAAATTGACTGCTGAGTACTTGAGCAACAAGAGGAAACCTTCAAGAAATGTGTACAGGCCCCTCAACATAGTTCTAGAAATGCTATACATACTTATCAGTTTAATGATAATTTTCTGAATCTATAAGGAAATTCCTTGCCCTTCAGAAAGATAGGTAGAAGAAGCAATTCAAGAGGATAAAAAAACAACGCTGACCGAGGTGATAAAGTGAGCTGTCTATACTATAAAGGGCATGTCAGGATAGTCACCCCCTTGTTCACAGAACAAAGCCTAGGAGTATAAAACTGACTGAGATGTGAAAAAAAAAGGATCTGTTGCAAAGATTTGAATGCTGCAGCAAACAACTAAATGTTTTATCATGTCATTGAAAGAATGGTGACAAGCATGGCAATCAACTCAGCAGATATGATGAGAATACTTGTATGGATTCCCACAGTTCACCATGGGTAACAGAAAGATATGATACATGCCACTGTATACATTGGGGCCAATAAAACAGACAAAGGTTGATTAAGTCTGAAGATTCTTCCTTCTAGAGAGAACCAGTATGCACACATGGAATGACAAACTGCACTGATCACATCACATTCAACATACATACAATTAACTACTTAAACCCTACAAACTCTTCACTTTACAGTACTGGTTCTACACATCGCTGTTCTGTATCTATTGTAAAAAATAAACCACCCAATTCATATTCAACCACCAGGCAATGAGAATAATAGTATATATGCAGAAAAATGTAGCATTTCTAAACATAAAATATAGGAGTCCAAACGAACATTTTAAATACACCTCAAAAGCAAATTATGTAACTAAGAGCAAGGAATTTTACAAATTACCTTTGCTAATGAGAAACTGAACAGTGCACAAATGGCCTGCTCTTGCAGCCTTCATTAAAGGTGTCCGTCCTCCTTCAGACTCGTGTTCCTGTTTGAATGTAAATAGTGTAATAGTGAAAGTCTCATGAAAAGAGCTCAGGTGGGAAATATACATTAGTATTTTATATTTGATTATCTACTATTTCTTTAAGAAAAATCTGTAAAAGCAGACTTCTCAGTAAACAGCTAGTAAAATATAAATGAAGCTATCAAATTCGGGTGATTGGCACCCACTACTTTGACTGTTTAAGCAAAGGCAATGTCAATAGTTCCGGCCTTAAAAGACTGTTGTATGGGAAGGTGAAACATTACAAGTAAACAACATGGGAATTAAAACGTACCTGTGTAGAAGCAAAGAATTATAAAATATTAGTGTAGGTTAAAATATCAAGTGAAATTTGCATTGTCAAGCCAAACCTAAAAAAACATTTAGGTTAGTGACTGCCCCTCTCTTCCGAGCTGCTGCTAAAGAAAAACAACAGAAATGATCTAGATATCGAAGACACTTTAATAACATTATGATGTCACGTGTGTGCCCCAGAAAGTTTAACCTCAGGTAGATGAATATACAAAATCACAGCTGTGTGGAGGGCAAACACGTTTTTGGAAGCACTCAAGTTCTGCCCAACCAAAACGTGCTCTTGGCGTCAACATGTGGGAGTAGACAAAGTTCCTCTCTAGTAATGCTCACATAACTGTCTGGTGACAGCTATGCTGTCAAGCCAGACTTTAACAAGCATTGTCTATGCCAATAGGTCTGGCTTTAAAAGAATGTTGCATAGTAACATGAAGCATTACAAGTAGATCGCATGGGAATGGATATGTATTTGTGCGGAACAAAGAACTGTAGAGTTATATTGGTGTAGGTGAAAAGGTAAGTTGCCAGTTGCACTGCCAACACAGAACTAAAACTCCATGTAGGTTAATGACTGTACTCCTCTCATCTGTACTGCTGCAGAAAAACACCATAAACTGTCTAGTTATCCAAGACACTTTAATAGCATTACAATGTCATGTGTGCCCCTGAAAGTTCAACTTCAGGTGGCAGAATAAAAAAAACAAAAAAGTATAGCATCTTTGTGGAGGTCAAGCATTTTTGTGTGGAAGCAAACTGCTTCTGCCCAATCAAAACATACTCCTGGCTCCCAACATGTGGATGGAGCCAAAGCCCAGCGCCTCTTACATAATTGTCTGAAGACAGCTACTCTCAAGCCAGATCATAATAAGAAACACCAGCAATGGAAGACAGAAAACTAGACTAAAAGGGGCAAGAATTTAGAGTGCTTTACCTTTGTCTTTTCAACACACAAGCTGAGCGCCCACTTAAGTGTCAGCTCATGTTACTCTCGCTGAGCACAAGCTATGGGTGATATTAAGATTATTAGTAAGGATACATCTGTTGTGAGACAACTCATATGACCTCTGCATGAACCAAGGTGCTGTTAGCAAGAGACCACTGGGCTAGAAACCAGTCATATCTTGCAAAATGTGCAATCATAACTGGCTAAAAATCACTATCACTTCCCTTTGCATATTCCTAGTAAAGTACAAATTGTGTCAGCCCCAAGGAGTGTGGGGAGTGCATGCAATTAACACTTGTCATGTGTGTTCCGCTAATGCAATGGATCTAGACATGAAGCATATTTGGTTTGCGAAAGTGCATTTGGAACAAAGTCATGTGTTCAGTGCATGCGTCAGAAACTTCAAAATACCTATATAGATCCTATTGCACCAGAGGATCCATAAAAGTGTAGTAGTACATAGTGCCAAATTGCCTTCTGCAGCATCTATGACAACCATGAATTTAAGAAGAAAAGAATGCATCTCAGTGATCTGCCCCATAACAAATGTAATTTCTCCCCATTAATGGGAATACAAATATTTTGTGGATCCCGGCTAACACATACAAGTATTTCTGTAGATGACAAAACTGCATGAACATTATCAATTTGAAAGTATTGTGACAAAAAAGTATACCCTCAACACATACAATGAAATATTAATCAACTTACTAAATCTGCCCCAGTTTGAAGCAACACATCTGCAACATCAGTGTGTCCATTTTCACAGGCATAGGTCAATGCTGTGTCTCCGGATGCTGTTATAGCGTGAACATTAGCTCCTGTTAGAAACCAACAGCAAAGTTCAATTATAGAAACACTGTTGATCAATCCAGCAAGCAGACAATTAAAATGAGATTAAAACATGAGGTGGTGTAGGGGACACACTCGTGTGAGGTAGGAATAAGGACTTAGTACACAGCTGGGGGGAATTGAGATGTCTGACAGGGGTATTTGGGAGGGGGTTGGATTGGGCAAATGGACAAAGTATTAGGGATTGGGCAGATGGACAAAGTATTAGGGAAGTGTTTTAAGGAGTGTGCCCATGTATCATTAGGACCATGTTTTTTATTTAAGGTATTATATACTGAACCCCCAAAGATGACACTTCTTTACATACCGTAACAAGTGTAATGAAGACAAATATGGGAATTGGCATTGATTCATCAGGACAGTCAATATTAAACTAAATCTCTCTGGAAGAGAAGTTATTCATGAACAAATGGTTTCAAGTGAAAAAGATGCTAATATTTTGACCTTGTTAACTATTCACACCATATAATATTTTTAAAAACCGCAATGTAGTGAACTGGGGTTCTTCCACAAATATATTTCCTCCCATAGAGGAGACTTTAAAGGTACATTTCTAAAGCAATTTCGGTCAAATAAAGTTGTAAAATTGTTACGTAGTACAGCCATAAATGAGATGACACGTTGAAAAAATACAACATCCATGAAGACAATTATAGATCAAGAATCATGGCTACTATCTCAGCACAGAGGAATGGTGAGATTGGCCAAAACCCACTCAAGTCCGAGCAGATGCTGAGGGGCTAACTGGGAAGTGAAGATTTACTTACCAGTTGTCCGTGTTCTTACATGTTGGCATTCTCTCTGAATCCATAAAAAGTAGAATGATTGCCATACTCTTACTGTAGGCACACCTCCCTAGGGGAAGGTCTTATTCTATGGCTCACAGCTATTTCACACAATGGGGTAGGATAAAAATAAACTACACTTTGACAGTTTGTCCATCATGGGAACAAATGCAATGCTGTCACAGAAAATGTAAATCAGTCTTCCAAATCCACAGACTTCCTAGATTCTCCAGACAATCCAAGTATTCAAATGTGTAGTCTACCATGAGGAACTATGGTTATGCATGAAGCCATCAATCAAAGGAATAAAGATTATACATTGTGCGTTGTGAGAAAGTGCCCTCTTTCTGCACGGTACGCCCCCACTTTTTGCTGAATTGCTGATGTTCTTTGACTGAGTGTGCCCTGGAGTCCTGCTAATCAGGTACCCAGAGCCTATGTTCCTTCCCTAAAATTGCATTGAAGCCTAAAACCCAATTGGCATCCCTGACCACAAGTAGGGCCATGTAAATTGTACCACTGGCTGCTTAAGCTGCCATCCGCAGACATGTTTCTGGACCCCTGGGTCGACAGCCTGCTGCCCTCGGGGGCCTGAAACAATGCACATCCTGGGACGAGGTGCCAAGCCTCCTCCCCCAGGATGAGCAGGGTCACGAAGGGGAAGCTTCAAAAAGGCATGCCGCCTTTGTGAGCTTCCCCAGACCGCTTGCTGCTTTCAGCAACTGGTCCCCACTAATTCTGCCCCCCACTTTAGGCAAGAGAACTGTCAGGAAAAATAAATGAGGGAGAGAGGTGTGCCCACCTCTGGCAACGCCACCCCTCAGGTGGGGGAGGCGAGGTGAAGCACAATGCAGAGTCCCCGCCATCTTGAGGATAAAGGGGACCAAATAACCAGAGACAGGCTCCTGCCCCCCTTCCATGGGAGGGTGGCACATTAGGGGGTGTACCCCACCCCAGGGATGGGGACCCATTGGTCCCTGCCCCCTACCTACCTGTAACGCTCCTAAACCTAGTATTTAGGGGCCCCCTGAACCTTGCTTCCTCAGATCCAGAAACAACAAGAAAGAAAATAAGAAGGACCGAAGAGCCATGCAGAGATAACAAGAGGACGACGCCCACTGACTTGGCCCCAGCCCTACAGGCCTATCTCCCTTCGAACCTGCTCCTGCGAAACCCCGGTGTGTCCTGCAGCCAGCAACCTCAAAAACTCCGGTGGACCTGCCTGCCTTCACTTCCAAAGACTCCTTATCCCGTGAACACCGGATTTGTTCAACTGCAACCTCTGGCAGCAGCCGGAGACCGCAAATCCAGCCCACTTTGCACCTGCCGAACCCAGCCCGAGCTAGAGTTGAAAAATACTACGAGGAGGTCTCCCCGGCGATTGTGACCCAAGATCCGGAGATCCCAGACCAGCTTCAAGACCCCAGCCAACGCCTGCAGCCTCAATACAGAGGACCCCCTCTACCACTACCAAGAGCGGTTAAGACTTTCCGTCGCCAAAAGGCACCCCTGCACCAGACGCTGAGATTGTAACAAGAGTGCATCACTGACCCTGGGGGGCCTCTGAGTCTAACCCCGGAACCTTAACTCCCAGGGGGTGTAAGAAAGAATGCCGAATTTTTTTTGGGGGGGGGGGGGGGGGATTTTGGGCAACCCCTACCCCTAAAAACAAAACTACTGCCCCCATCTGCTTACAAGGGGGGGGGGGGGGGGGGCTAGAAAGACTGGAATTTTGCAGGGGTGTAGGCAATGGCCCATCTCGGGCAGCCCCCACCCCTAAATCCAATTAAAATAAAATCCCTGGCATCTAGGGCCACTGCCCCCATCTGAGGCAGAAAGACTAATTTCCCCAAAATTATTCTGTGAGCAAAGGCCCTTGGGCAGCAAGACTAATTTTGTGGGGAGGGGGGTGGAGGGATTGTCATGCCCATCTTGGGCAGCTCCCACCCCTAAATTCCACAAAATAAAAATCCCTGGTATCTAGTGGGCTTTCTGCCCCTCCCCCCCCAGGGGGTAGATTGGGGGCCATTGCCCCCATCTGACCCACAGGGGGGCCAGAAAAACTAATTTCCCCAAAATTATTCTGGGGGGAGCAAAGGGCCTTGGCCAAGGGGCCGCTACCCCCTACCTAGTGGCTAGTGGGTGGATCCCTGCTTGGGAGTAGTACCATTGTAAGTTATCGGCTCATTTCAGTTTCGGTTTGTGTGCAATGACGTCAGTGCGACGTGCGCGCTGATCATCATTGCACAGAAACCAGGGGAACAGCCTTGGGAGCTGGGGGAAGCTCTTCCCCAGCTCACAAAGCTGTTGGGAGGGAAAGGGAATCCCTCTGGTGCTCGAACAAGGGGGATTCTCTGTGCCATGTGATCGGACTGCAAGGGGTCGTCCGACGCACATGAGCACCGGTGCGTCAAGACGGCCCCAGGCCGTCCGACGCACCAAAAGGGTTAAAGTATAGTTAAGACAGTTTTCTGCTTAATTAAATCCGATTTAAATAATTTACATTTTTAAAGTAAGTGTTCCGGGGGAAAGAGAACTTTTCTATAGAAGTGGTCGTGATACAAGTGATTAAGGATGCTGAAGGAAGCTGTGGATGAGATGCAGCAGACTGTGGTCTTGCTGCGACACCTCCTCGGCCCACGAATGGCGTTAGTTAGATGATCATGGTCACAGGGTAGACATCCGTCAAACTCCACTCAGTGCCGGCAGAAGTCCAGCCACCAATGGACTACCAGTCGCCCGAATCTTATTCACCGGTCAATCCTTCGTAGGTCGATAACTCATCCTTTGGGGGTCCGGCGGCACTTCTGGACCCAGCGAACTCCGGTGCAACTTTGTGTATCGGGTCCTGGATCCTGGTGCTGCATGGCTGCGGCTGGCTATGGATTAAAGACTTTGACCTACCAGCTTGCGCCAGCAGGCTTCTTCAGCTGTTGTGCCCCTGTGCTGCAAACAGAAGGCCAGTCAGGAGGCTCTTGGAGTTTCTTGGCTTTGGCTGGGCTCTGGAGATAACTTCTACTTGAGAAGGACACAGCAGGCACAGTCTCTCTCCTTTAATAGCCACTAGGGGCACTCCATGACGGTGCTGCCTCTCTTTGCCGGTTCCAAGGTGCAGCAGGGCAGTCCTTCATCAGTCCTTCTTCCAGTCCAATCGAGAAAATATCTGAGCTCGTGGTAAGTCTACTCAGAAAAAGTCTTCGGGGCAGGATGCGGTTGGTAGCTTCTCACCGGATGACCACTTCTTGCAAAGCGTGGTTGCTGGGCATACGTGGATGCACAATTCTGCCCACTTTCAATATGGCAGGACACCCCTCCAAGCATGTGGAGCTCCGTAGCACAAACCCAGAGGTCTGGCTTCCAAAGGGGCTACACGCCGCAGGAAAACCAGTTTTCCAACTGGTTTCCTCTCTCCTGTCCCTAGTGCTAGCCTGTCTGCCTGAACAATGGAGCAGCTCCTGTCCCAAGTGTTACCCATTTGCCCTTCAAAGGCACGTTCTCCTTTAAAGCTAGCCTTTTGGGGCGACACCTGTGTGGCTTCCTGAAGGAAGGAGGTGAAACCTTCCAGAGAAAGTCCCTATTGTATCTTTTCATGGGTGTTAGCATGTTTCCCCAGGAGGGCAGAAAGCTGTCTCAGTGACAGAACCCCATGTGTAACAGGTATGTCCATAGGGGATTGAAGGCAACAAAGTTGCAACTTTGTTAAAGCTCAAGAAGTTTTACCCTATCTTTATGAAGCTGAAAGGGTTCATCTAAGGTTAATGCCTGAAGCTCATCAACTCTCCTTAATGAAGTTACTGCAATGAGGAAGGCAACCTTCCACGAAAGGAACTGTAAAGGACAATTGTGAAATGGGTCAAAGGGTGGACCTATCAGTCTTGTAAGTACAATGTTGAGATTCCATACCGGTGCCAGAGGTATTCTGGGTGGTATTACTCTTTTTAAGCCTTCCATAAAGACTTTAATCACAGGGACATTGAACAAAGATAAATGCTGTCTCTTTTGCAAATATACAGCTAATGCTGCAAGGAGAGATCGAATAGATGTGCAAGCTAAAATAGTTTGTTGCAGGTGCAGAAGGTAAACAATGTTTTGGACAGAGATTAATGTTGTTATTACAATAGATAACAAATAGTTTCAATTTTGCTGCATAACAAGCTCGGGTAGTGGGCTTTCTGGCCTCTTTTAGAATAGTCATAAGGTTTGGTTACAAATTTAAGTGTCCAAACTCTATGACTTCAAGACTCAAATCAGCAAGTTGAGCTTCTTGGGGTTTGGATTTCTGATTTCTCCATGGTTCTGATTGAGATGGCTGGAATTGAGGTACAGCTTTTGATGCGGAACTACTGAGAGTTCCAAAAGTGTGGTGTACCTTGGTTGACAGGCCCATGTGGGAGTTAACCAAAATCAGTGTGAGCAATGTTTGCCTGAGCTTTCGAACCAGAATGGAAGGAGTGGGAGAGGCGAAAAAGCGTAGGCAAATAACTTTGACCAATTGATCCATAGGGCATTGCATTTGGAGCGAGGGTGTGGGAAGCTGGAGGCAAAGTTTGGACATTTTGTGTTGTCCACTGCGGCGAACCGATCTATTTGTGGGAGTCCCCTTTGTTGAAAGTATGGAAGGAGAACTTTGGGATGAAGTTCCCATTCGTGTATTTGTTGCCTCCTTCTGCTGAGGAGGTCAGCAATTTGATTGTTGACTCCTGGAAGATGTTCTGCCGGAAGATGAATTTTGTGATGAGTGTGAGAGAGTGAGTGAGTGTGAGAGAGAGTGAGTGAGTGAGTGAGTGAGTGAGTGTGTGTGTGAGAGAGAGAGAGAGAGAGAGAGAGAGAGAGAGAGTGTGTGTGAGAGAGAGAGAGAGTGAGTGCGAGTGTGAGTGTGACCTTGTTTTAAATCAAAAAAGGCCAGAGAGTCAGAATTGACCCCAGGACGCAGATGTGCACAACAGTTGATTGATTTACTTTCATTTCAATTAACTGTTGTGCGCAGCTGCATCCTGGGGTCAGTTCTGACCCTCTGGCCTTTTTTTTTATTTATATTTGGTGTGAACAGGTACACACTGTCAGGTGCAGCACACGGATCAATTTAGTTGTTTCATTATGGAGTATAGTGTTAAATGAGGAGTGCACAGTCCACATTCGTTTATTAATTTCCCCCTTGTTTTAGTACACAGTAGATGGCTGTCATGTTGTCCGTACAGACAAGGACAACTTTGCCTATGAGATGAGACTGAAAAGCTTTCAGCACTAGAAATATAGCTAGAAGCTCTAGATCGTTTTTTTTTTTATAAAACTTTTTATTAATCAGCATAACAATCACATTACAGAGGAGAAATAAAAGAATCACATGTTGACGACAGAGTACATCAAGTAGTGCAAGAATACAAGTCATATGGAACGTCTAGGGCGAGGGGGGATCCTCCTCCATGGGGGAGAGAGGTGGCAGACACATATCCCCACGATATGAATTCCACATGCCCCACACACGTGACCACTTCTTAGGGCAGCCACGGGCTATATACACAGTTTTTTCTCTGAACATTGACCAGTCTAGATCCTTCTCCCACTGGCCCACCTCCGGAGGCCGAGATGCCCCCCACAGAAGCTCTAGATAGTTGATGTGGAAACTTTGTGCTTGTTGTCCCAGAGACCCTGAATTGTTTAATTGTGGAGATGGACACCCCAAGATGTGAGAGAGGAGTCTGCTGTTAGCACGATCTGTGGAACAGGGTTGATAAAGGGCCGCCCTTCTGATCAATTTGGTGGGTTCCACCACTGCAGAGAGATGGATGCGGCTGTCCACCAACACTAGATCTGTTAATTGACCCTGTGACTGATTCCACTGATGTGCTAAGCATTCCTGTAGAGGACGCATGTGTAGTCTTGCGTTAGGCACTATTGCAATGCATGACACCATCATTCCTAATAGTTGGATGAAAGTCCTGACTGCTCAGTATTGGTTGGCCTGAAACTGTTGTAGGAGAGTAGGGTCTGCTTTCTATGTTCACCCCCACTTTTTGCTTTTGCTTTACTGGTTTTCGACTTAGATGTGGCTGTGGGCCTGCTAATCAAACCCACAGCCCTGCTGTTCTCTCTCTAAATTAATACTATGTACTTTAGGTGCATAACCCATTTGGATAGGATCACCTTATTGGCCCCTGTACAGTGTACCCTAGGTACCCAGGGCATAGGTGTACCCTAGGCCTACCAGGGGCTGCAGCATGCATTATGCCACCCCTGGCCTGGCCTTCCATTTTGACACAACTGGCTGATCACTCAGCTGGGGCAAGGTCGTGTAATCACCCCTTGCTTAGGTGAGTATTCCTATACCTAGCTTACATATAGACACATGTGTACCTATCAGTCACTCCTATGGCAGGCCTTAACAATCCGGGAGGCAGAGTGCTTGGTAACATGTGAGATGGTGCTCTAGCATGAGCTGAGCCTGTCTGCAGCTTTCGGAACCATGTCCTTATAGCTGTTCTATGATATAGCCTACCATATACTCTTAAAGTACCTTATAATCTTAAACGGTTATGGTAACTATGGTTTGGCTTTATCGAAACATGTCGTGTAAGGTGTCTAACACTTTGGAATAATACCCCCATACCATTTCTGGACATGAGGATATTATTCCCCCCTTCTAGAGGGAAAGACATGTTAAAATCATACTTCACTGTTAGCCTCTGACCAAAGCCTCAGCATCACAAAATGGATGCTGCTGTCACGACACAAGTCTGACCTCCTGCTGCTGGGAGTGATCCCAGCCAGGGAGGCCTGGACAATAGGTTTCCTGCTTGGGGAGGTGCTAGCACCTCCCCAGACAGCCTTTAGTGTATTGGGGCAGGGTGGGCTGAAAGGAATGAGACATGCCTGGGGCACACAAGGTGTACCTTGCATAGTCCAGTTCAAACCGGCGCTGGGGCACTCCAGCCCCAGCACGAAACTGGACAAAGGGAAGTGGGTGTAACCACCCCCTCCCAGGTCCCACTCATAAGGCGTGACCTAGCAGGTATCCCAGCCCCCCAGATTAGTATAAGAGTGGGAGTTGGGCCTCAAGACTTTAGATTATCCTGAACCTGCAAACTTGAACAGAAACTCTGGACCTTCGACATTCGACGAAAGAAGAAGACTGAAGAATCTCCCTTGTGGCCAAGGAGTGGCTACCCTGTGCAAACAGGCACCATCAAGAGACTACCCTTTGCTTTGCCCAAGTTCTACGAGGGACCGACTGCAGAGCCCGACCAGAGCCTTGACTTCCAGACTTCTCCAACCCTGATCCACATCCACAGCCGTGCTGAGATCCGTGGAGGCGACGAGAGACGTGGGACCGGCTACCTGGGAAAAGTGGCTAGTATCTTCAAGCGCAGCTTCTGAGGCACCCTCGAAGTTGTGCACCGGGGATTGAGAAGCCCCAACCCCAAGCACCATCTGCACCGAAGATCAGCCCCCAAGCACCATCTGCACCGAAGATCAGCCCCCCACACTCCACGAGTCCTGCGTGGGGCCCTTCTGCATTTTCCTGCTTGCCGCGTCTGTCCGGTTGCTTGCCCGCTGGCTAGTGGCCTTTGAGACGACGCACCCTGAAATCTTCAGCGCTGGTTTGGCTCCTCCAGACTGGCTCCCGCTTCTCTGCAAAGAAGAAGCACCCCAGATCTTCCTGGTCTGCACCAGAAGCAAGTCCTCCGTTCTTCGTGGGTTCCGCTTGCCAAGGCTTGGTGAGTCCTAGTCCAACTTCGACGCCGCCGACAGCAAGAGCCTTCGTGGGACAGCTCGCCTCCTGGTCCTGGTCGTCCTCGACGCTTCCTGGTCCTCGTGGCTGCAGCGACAAGCTTCACCTTCACCTGCAATCTTCACGACATCGCCTGGTTCCTTCCTGGTTCCACGTGGTCACTGGCCACCTGCTTGCAGGTCTCCTCTCTTCTTGATCCCCGCCTTGGGATCCACCGGACACTCTTCACTGACTGCCTGTCAGCATCTTTCTTCAGGCATCCATAGGAGTCGACGACGAAACCAGACGCAACTTCACCCCTATGCACCCGCAGCCTGTGGGCTAGGTAACTTGGGTACTCCGGTGCTCATCAGGATAGTGACTATCCTAGTGTCTAGTTTTCCAGTCTCGACTTCCTAGCTACTCCGGAAGGGTCCTAAATCTATCTATTTCTAAACTGTACTATTGCAACTGACTTTTACGCATTACGCGTGAGTGTTTCCACTCTGCACCTGAATCCCGTGGGCCTCCCACTTCCTAACCTTTGGTAGTATAGTGTAGCCCCAGCGATGGCCTAGGCCTATCCTATTTCCGTGACAGTGGTCCTTATACCACTTACTTAGTATATGGTTTGCGTGGCCCCTAGGGCCTAACTGTATTACTTACCTGTGTGACTTAATGTATGCATAAATAAGACTGTGTTGTACTTACCTCTAATCTCATAAAGAGTGCTGAGGGTTTGTCTAGAATAAATACACTTTATTTTGATATATATCTGTTGTGGTGTCCTTTCATTTGGTATTCAAGGGATTATATATGGTATCACAGCTGGCTTCACATGCCATTCAGAGTTTAGCCTAAGACTGCTCTTGTCCATGCTACCACTAGGATAGCTGGTCTATAAGGTTGACTTTACAACCAATCACCATAAGGGTATTTGGACAGATATAAGGTGTACACTAGAACTAGTGACATCATACATCAGGCCAACTTCTCACAACTGTAATAAGAGTTTGCATATTGCGAATTCTGGCTGCACTGGGCGAGGCTAGAGCCGTGTGAGTATTGAGAGTCGCTCCCAGATAAGATTGTGCTTGTAAAGTAAAGGGTGTAGATGAGACTTTTGCACATTGACTGTGAAGCCTAATTGTTGAAGTAAGTTTAGCGTGGTATGAGTGTATTTTAGACACTTCTGGTGTGTGCTGGCTTTGATGAGCCAGTCGGCCAAGTACGGGAAGACGTGAATTTGTTGTGGACGCCCTGAATATTGACCCCTTCTCGGAAAGAGAGGTTCATAGTGCTATCCAGTCCATTATCCCGCAGAAAGCAGCTGGCCCGGACGGCATTCCTGGTGATGTCCTTAAGCTTGATCCATCTAACTGGGGGAAGCTACTTTCTACCCTTATTAATGCCATCTTAAATGGCGCCCCGGTCCCCGAATCTTGGAAGGGGGCCGAGGTCGTTCCCATTTTCAAAAAGGGTGCCCGTGACGATCCAGCTAATTACCGGCCAATTAGCCTGATCGACTCCTCCCAGAAGGTCATCGGGAAAGTGATATTGGAGAGGATACTAACTTGGGTGGATGATAATGGCATCCTCTCTGATTATCAAGCAGGCTTTAGGGCCGGAACAGGCACTATAGAACAGGTCTTTAGATTGTTTCTTATCTATTGGAAGGTCGTCCTTCTCGGAAAGGGCAGTCTCTATCTAGCCTTCATAGATTTAAAAACAGCATTTGACCTTGTTCCCCGAGATAATCTTTGGCGTGTCCTGACTAATATGAACATCCCTTCTTATCTGTTGGCCCTGTTAGTAAAACTCCATGATGGTAACTATGCCCAAGTACGTTGGGGTCCCCAGGGTCAGAAAACGGAGAGAATCCCAGTAAACAGGGGCGTCCGCCAGGGATGTGTTCTTGCTCCCACCCTTTTCTCACTTTATGTGAATGGGGTGGTGGATCACCTGCGGGAAGTTCCGGCTGATGCACCTTCCCTGGCGGGCGAACGTGTTCCAACTCTCCTGTTTGCTGACGATACTCTCCTTTTGTCTAAGACACCTATGGGCTTGCAAACTCTTCTTGACAGTTTTCAATCTTTCTGCAACGACAGAGGCCTTATTATTAATACCACCAAAACAAAATACCTAATTTTGAATCCTCCGAAGAAATTAGGTCGGCCTCCAGTCTTAAATGCAGTTCCTCTCGAAAGGGTCAAAGAGTTTGATTATTTGGGTATCCGCATCACAGATACCATGCGCTGGACATCTCATGTACAAAAGATGCTCTTAACCCATAAGAGGGTGACTGGTGCCCTTCTCAGAGAGCATCGTTCCTCCTCAACTAAGCCAATAGCTCCAGCACTGGATATATACAAGGCAAAGGGCGTGAGCTCGGCACTTTATGGTGCTGAACTATGGGGCTCAAGTAATATTGAGGAACTTGCTAAATCCGATTCCAGCTTCTATAAGGAACTGATGGCACTTCCACAGAGTACACCTATAGTGCCTTTATTGTCGGACTTAGGGTGCCATGCGCTGATAGACCTGGCAAAAGCACGCCCTCTACTTCTCTGGGCACGGCTCTGGCGGACCCCGGAGCTAACTAAGTATGCGGAGGGCCTGTCCGAAATACTTTCTATGCCTTCTTGGAATAAAATTAAATGGCTGAAAGATGTTAAGACCCTTCTCTACGATCTTGGTCTTAAAGATGCTTGGATAAACAGAACTTCGCCCCCGAAAGCTGAGTTGAAGAAAATCTACTGGAGTTGGGTTATAGGTAAAAGGAATTCTAGTTCCCAATTAGGTAGATGCACCACTGAGTTCCTTCTTCTCAAAGATGTAGTTCGCTTTGAGCCTTACCTCGATATTATTCAGAAGCCATATGACCGTGCCCTCTATTTTAAATTTAGGGTTGGCACTCTCCCGGTGCGCGAGCTGACTGCTCGCTGGAAATTTCCCTCCCAAACTTCACCTTTTTGTCCTTTCTGTGAAACCAAAATTGAATCTATTGCACACGTGCTTTTCGCATGCCCAGAATATAAATTCCCAAGATCATATTGGCTCAAACCTCTATGCAGAACCTTGGGCACACGTGACCACCTTATAGCGCTGCGTATTCTTAAATCAGACACGCGATCTATGTACGCTTGCGCTCTATCAAAATTTCTAAGGTGGGCCTGGCTCTTAAGAACTAAAGCTCTTGCAGTTCTTGGCTAAGCAGCCAGGCTGTTTCTTTTACTTGCCTGCGCATGTTTTTTTATATTGTCCTATTTATAATGTTTACATGTTTTTTATAGAAAACCTTGTAGATCTTGGGAATATGATGAGCTTATATTTATATGATCCTTATATTGGTGCCACATGTTTGTACATTTTATATTTGTATGTGCTTTTTAAGATATTTTTTATCGAAATAAAGCTTATTTCAAAGTCAAAGAATTTGTTGTCTTCTGAGATGAGCTACCTCTACTGCTAGGCATTTGGTAAACACTCTGGGAGCAGTAGTTACTTCGAATGAGAGTACTTTGAACTGATAGTGTTTGCCTGCTATCACAAATCTGAGATATTTGCGGTGAGCTGGATGGACCGGAATGTGAAAATATGCATCTTTTAAGTTTAGTGTGGACATAAAATCACCTTGTTGTAGATGTGGAAGCACTTGTTGGAGCGTTACCATATGGAAGTGTTCTGACAGTATAGCAGTCCTTTTTGGGGACTAGGAAGTAGAGAGTACACCCCTGAACCTTGGTACTGTAATGGAACTGGCTCTATGGCTTCCTTTTGTAGGAGAGATTGCACTTCCTGTTTCAGTAACTGTAAGTGGTCTGACAACAGTTTGTGAGCGCGAGGTGGAATTTTAGGAGGATTGGTGGTAAGCTCCAGGCAACAACCATGTTGGATAAAATCGATCACCTATTTGTCGAATGTTATGGATTGCCAAATGGGGAGAAACTGTTGAAGCATTCCCCCAACAGGTGTTAAATAATCGGGGGGTGGGGGGGGGGGAGAAGTGGGAGAACGTTGGCAAGTCACTGTTTGTTGGGAGCAGGGGAGTTACGTGCTATGGCACCTCTTCCACTTCCTTTGGAATTGTTTCCTCTATATCCTCCTCTATAAAAACCTCTAGAGGGAGAGGACAGAGTGTTGCCTTTATACGAGGAAGCATTTGGGTCTGAAGATGTGGTTTTGGAACCTATTCTATTTGACGGAGACTGGAGTGCTCCCATGGACTTTGCTACCTCGGTGTCCTTTTTAAATTTTTTCTGAAGCCTGATCCACTTCAGGACCAAAGAGCTGTTGCTTGTCAAAAGGGTTGTTTAAAATGGATTGCTGACCCTTGGTTTAATCCCCAAAATCCTAAGCCATGCATGCCTTCTGAGGAGAAAGCTGGTATTTATCTCCCTAGCTGCGGTGTCAGTGGCATCTAGAGCACATCCGATAGAAGAGTTAGAAATTAAGTTTGCCCTCCTGAACTAACTCTGGTGCCTTGCTTTTGTGTTCGTCTGGGATATATTAGAGCAGTGTGCCCTGTCATACTTAGTCAGAAGGCCCTGTGCGTTTGCGATGCGCCAGTGGTTAGCGGCCTGAGCAGCCACTCATTTCCCCGAAGCAGCTATAAGCTTAGATTCCTTGTCTGGGGGGAGGTGCTTCACCAGATGTTTGTGAATTAGCCCTTTTGCAAGCACTGGACACCACTAGGAAATCAACAGGTAATTGTCCTTTGATGAACACAGGATCAGATGGACAATGTTTATATTTCTTATGGACTCTGGGAGTTAAAATAAGTGTTCGCACAGGGTCTTTGAAGAGGTCATCTGAATGCCTCATCATGCCCTTTAGCATAGGGAGTGTTTGACTTGACCTGTGTTTGGACCCAAGAGTTTCAAATAAAAAGTCTTCCTCTAAGGACTTTTTATGTAATGCCACCCCATGGTATTCTGCTGATTTAGCAAGAAGTTCTTGATAAGCCGTATTATCATCCGGTGGTGATGGCTTTGCAGGGTAAAGGTCTGGGTCAGTATCTAATGGAGGGTCAATGGTGTAGTCACGGCATGGGTCTATAGGCAAATGAGTGTCTTCTTCATCAATATCATCCTCTTCAGGCTGTGTATGTGGAGATCCCTGAGGTGTTATGTGTAAGGGATTCTGTTGTAAATGTGGAGAAAATGGTGGCGGTGGAGGAGATTGTGGGGCAGGATAAGCAGGGCTGGTGGCTATGTCCTTTTTCTTCTTCAGAGTGATTTTATCTGCAGGGTCCTCTGAAGTATGTTTAAGTTTGACTGGTATTTTGGCAGAAATATGTCCTGAATCCGGATGGCTATACATTTTCTTCTGTTTAGGATCCAATTTAGCCTTGAGAACTTCTAAAATTGGTTCGGGAGGCTCAGAGAGGCTGTCTTTTGATTTCGGCGCCAAAATAGTTTTGCTTTTGGGAGCAGTAGGTTTCGGCTTCGAAGCATGTTTTTGTTTCGGAGCGGAGGGTTTCGGCTCCGAACCAGATTTGTCCTTCTAACCGGAAAGTTTCGGATCTGAAGAAGATTACGGCCGACTCGGTCCTGAGCCGGAAGGCTTGACGATTTGTTTTGTTGCCGAATCCAGAAGGCGGGGCGTCTGAAACGTTGTCTGGGTGCTGACATTGGCCAGAAGGCAGAGGTGGTACCGTAGCCTTATGTTTTTGGGAAAATTTTTTGGGGGGCAAGGGGACTTCGTACTCAAGTCTATCTTGCGTTCAGAATCAGACTATGGGAAGGAGATTGCCTCCTCTTCTTCTACCGCCGACGCCTCGACCTCTTCATGCTCCGAATCTTCGCTGAAGATGTCCGGATTGTATTGAATGCTTTGGTATTGCATTTCACATAGTCAAGCCCGACGATCACAGAGTTTTCTTCGACTGAAACGACTTATAGGTGTCTCGGTCTTCCTCCTTGTGCTCCGGTGATAGGCATAAGTTACAAACTTGATGTAGGTCGGTGCGATGGTACTTGGCGTGGAACAGAGGACAGAATTGGAATGGAACAGCGGAAGTTTGTCCGACACGGATATGCCCGAGGGCTTCCCCCGATGCTTCCGATTGAAGATAGAGAGTTTCCCGAACGATTCGATAACCGGAGAACAGGAAACGCCTTCGAGAACAATACCGTCTATGGTAGAGTGGATTGCGCACCGCGGGGAACCCAAAGAACGGCTCCGAACCAGAGTGCAGCAATACACGTCTGAACCCGATGGCGGAAAAAAACAATCTAACAATGGAGTCAATGCCCATGTGCACTATCACCGGAAGGAGGAGTCACCTTATCTCGTGACTGGAAAGACTTCTAAGAAAAACAACTTGCAAACATCTGGACCCAACACTAGATGGCAGAAGTATGCAAAGCATGTGTATCTAAAGCACACATGGGTCGAACTATATGGTCTGCTTGTGAGATATGGTGCACCCTGCCTTAGGACTAAATAGGCCCACCATAGGGGTAGCTTACACATATACCACGGGGAAAGTCTGGCTTTGCCATTATTTTAAATGGCAAAGGCGGGCCAGCAGTTTAAACTGTTCTTCCATCCTGCAAAAGACGAGCTGGGAGTCAAGTTTTACTTGTGTTACACCCAGGTCTTTGAGGGCAGAAACAATGACTGCCCTGGCCGGAGGTGTTGTCACCTTTCAAGCAGGATGCCTAAGTGATCAGCATATCAAGGTAGGAGGCTTCAAAGGTCTCTGCCGCCTTTGATATGTGATCCCAGGCTTCCCAGACGGGGGAAATGCAACCCCCCTTCCTAGCTCATTTGGCACCAGGACAGGCAGAAAAACTAGCTAGTCAGGAGGCGTGTCTCTCATAAGGAAGCACTGCTGCGTAAAGACATGTAGGTGAAATATTTACTTACCTGTGAAATTCAATATTTAAAAAAGTACTTACCTGATGAAAAAGTTCTTGATATCAAAATTTATATAAAAACATAAGTTTGTTTTCTAAATTGGTCTTGGATTTATTGTTGTATGTGTGTCTTATTTATTGCCTCTGTAAGTACACAAATGCTTATCACTACCCTCTGATAAGCCTGAAGTGCTCACCCACACTAACACAAAAGAGACAATTTAGTGTTATCATTTTTGACTCTGTAAAACAATAAGGGTTCCCTAGACTCTTTACATAGTGTTCCTCCTTTTGGTCCGCTATATAAATAGCCAGCTTCCTACAGCGTAAATGTGTTGGCTTTGCCAAGGCTTGTTCGCGAATGAGTGAAATTGTTCCGATTTATTACTGCCTGTAAAATCTTTATCTCCAAAAGCCTCCGGTGGATCTTTTTCGTTCTAGTGTCTAAATTATAAAAATGCAATCTCTTTTTATGAATTGGTGTCAGATTTCTTGAGTGCCATGCCAATGTCTTCAATTGTTTTTGTGCTATTTAAATGTCTTATACTTGTTCCTCTGTGTAAAGCCTTGCTGCTCAGTGCTACAGTTACCCAGGGTTGAGCTGAGAGTTTGACAGACGAAACCTTGGGGTTGGTGAGTGTATTACTTGGTGAGGTTTCAAATTCAACTACAAGGGCTGGTCTAGCAACCATAAAAAGGCTGAAAGGTACCCTTTAACAGTTCCCAAAACAAGGCCTTGCTGGGCTAGGGACAAAACTTCCCACTGTGAAGGGCCACCATGAGTCATTCCATGTTGAGGGTGAGAGTCCTAGGGTGAGTGTGAGAAAGTGGCTCTGTATATACTGTTCCTTAATAGGTACAGGGTGTACAGAGTCCACAGTCCCCAAGGGTTTGACAGAGGCTAAAGTTAGATATAACCTTACTCTCTAAAGTGGTAGCTTGGTCGAGCAGTAAGGCAGTATCAGAGGACAGTGTAAAGCATTTGTTGTACACACTCAGTCAGCAAATGGTCTCACACACTCAATAACTGAACTCTAGGCCAATGGTTTATATATAAAAAAAATATATGCTTGTTTTATTTTAGAACCAACAATTGGATTTAAAATATACTTTCTCAGAATGGGGGACCTACGAATACTCTGTGTGCCTGGCGCTTACCTGGGGGCCAAGTGGAGACGCGCTGGTTGCTGACAGAGCGGGCAGACGGGACGCTTGTGTCCGGGCTCGTTGTTTCTCGCCGCCGCTGCCGCCACAGGAGTCCTTGCGGTAGCTAAGCGGACTTCATCTCCCACAATTACCGGCGAGGTCACCGCCCCCTGACAACACCCGCTTCCACGCCCGGAGGCACTTAAATCGAGGAGGCTTCCTCCGCGTCGCGGGACGGGCGCGGGCGGCGCCGGGCTAAGCCCGGGCAAAGGGCGGGCCCTCTGTGGCCCTCAGAGGCCAGAGGAGGCTGGGCCGGGCCTTAGACTCTGTCCTAATTAAGCTGCCGGACTAAACGTAGCCGTGCACAGTGAGACTCCTCCTTCTATATTGTGTTTGAACTAAGTTTATTGTTTTGTATTTGTTTGTTTTTAAATTTGCTATCTCACCAGTTGATGGTGTGTAATAAGTAGCATAATTCTGTAAGCTTTATTCTGGATTATTATATCCTTACTACCCTACCATGTCGAAACTGAAGGCCCCTTCTGGGCCGCGTACCATAGATAATTATTTGGTGCAAGTGGTGAGCAAAATAAATACTGATAGGCGGCAGTCACTATGGATAAGCACATCTCCACCGCCGGCAACCCCTACCCAGTTCCCGTTAGTCCTTTCACTACTGGATGATAATAGTTGTATTAATGCTACTAATTTGGAGGTTTCTGCAAGGGAACTGTCCTAGTTTGAGCAGGTTTCCCCCCATTTTAGTGGATATAGATGATCATACCGACAAGGTAGTACAATGCTCTCCGACACCAGTAACGCGGCTAGTTAGAGCATGTAGAAAAACCCAAAATAAAAGGGGGGGGGGAACACGTACTGTAAGGAAACGAGTAGCCTCACCATTAAAACACTCTGAAATAGACGAGGCTGCCAAGTCTAACGAAGCCAGATTAGGTGCCGATTTGATGAAGAACTTAGCGGATATTATCGACTTAAAGATCAGAGGTATCATACACCCACTTGTGTCAAAAATTGAACAACTTACTGCAGAAGTTGTTAGACTGGGCGGACTTCTTAAAAAGGCCATCGAAGAACCAGGAAGAGTAACTACTGCCACAACCAACAGTAAATGTAATACCCAGGACGTTCACTCTACGAAGATTATAGACAGTAGGGAGAATGTTATAGCTAACTCCATAGCCCCCCAAGTGCCAATTCGTAGTGACAGTCAGACAGCCACTATTACTAAAAATAGCGAGGGCTGGAAAGAAATAAGTAAAGGGCACGTTACTAACCTCCCGCCCGAATGTGCACCATACGTGGTAGTACTAACGAATGTACCGCCACTAGAAAGTGGGAGTCACCAAGAAACACATGACTCTTTAAAGAATAAAAGTATATCCTGGTTGAATAGGCAATGCGGTTTCCCGTTAAATTTTTCTGACCAAGTCTTGACTACCAGGAGAGTTAAATGGATAGGGAATTCTAGGAAAAGCTCAAAGGGGGATTGTGTGATTATAAACTTTAAACATCCACAACATGTTGTCACTGTCCTCCTAAGAGCTGCGTCTCTCCCGACCTCTGATGCTAATGTTTGTGCTCGATCGTTCGGTTTCTTTTACAGTCACTTTAATATTAATCACTGTGAGACTAAAGGAAACATTACCTATCCGGCTACCTATAGACCTCACCTTGGTATTCCAACTCAAAATAGATTTCATGCCCTTAGCTCTCTGGACTCTAATGATTGACTTATACAGGGGGGAGAGTTGAACTCAGAGAAGGCTAAAGGTATTGGCGTAGATGATTGTGTTAACTAAACTATAGCCTTGGCCACACGACCTATATCTTTTTTGACAAAGGTAGAGACTGTTGTTGAGGATCATGAGGATCTGTGTAATATAGGTCAGCCTATTGGGGGGGCCTCTGTTACTGGACCTGTAACTACGAATGCTACTAGAAGAGGCACATGTACTAGATTGGTCTGTTGGAATGTGGCCGGTTTAAAATCCAAGGGTAGTGACCCAGGCTGGAAAACTTTTATTTGCAAGTATGACATTTTATGTTTTCAGGAAACCTGGTGCAAAGGGGATGTTAATTATGAGGGATTTGTGTCCTATAATTTACCTGCACGGGGAGAGGGACCTGGTAGAGCCAAAGGAGGTTTACTTATACTTATATCAGTCCATCGCCAGATAGTGGTAAAAAAGCATATACCAGTAGGTGATCTTGTACAGATGCTTTGGATCTCTGAATGTAAAGGCCGCAATATCCTTTTGATTAACTATTACAATAATATTTTTGACGGCACCAGGAGTAAAATAGTAACAGACCTGGCCAATACCATTGATACTCTGAGCTTGGAATCTAACGTTGCATTTGATATTATCTGGTGTGGGGACTTTAATACTACGTTATGTGAACTGTCACCGTTAAAGGTTTGTGGGGTTACTAATAATGCTGGATGTGAAGTACTGCACTTTGGTCATGATGCCTATGGGGAAACCTTGCATAAATTAATGGGTTGTCATGACCTGGAAATATTGGAATGCTGTAAAGATGGAAATGGCCTGCCTTTCCCAACATTCAAAAACTGGCGTACTGATTCAGTGATTGATCATGTGATAGTATCTTCCAGTATTATAGATTGCTTTGCCCCACCGGAAATTGAAATATCAGCTATAAGTGACCACAATTGTATAATTATGGCCACCACTTTGTGGGAGGATAGTGAGGAGAGGTGGGGATTACAATTGATAATGTAGAAGCTCATAGGGTTAACGGGGTAAGGCTTAGATGGGTAGGGGAAAAAGCCTCAGAACTGATTACATCTATAATAAAGGGGAATTTGGTAGACATTGTTTTTATCTTGGAAAACAGATTCGACCATGAGCGGGTCTTATCTTCTTTAAGGGAATCAACACTGCCATTGATGCAAAGTTTACTGGTGGTAACAGGGGTCGTTCAAGGATTGGACCTGGTTGGTTTGACCACTCCTGTTCGACAGCTCTAACTAGCCTCAAGCAGGCCTTAGTAATGAAGCCCAGGGATAAAAACTTAGTAATAAATTTAAGGACAAATTATAAAAATGCTCTTAAAAATAGGAAGGGGGATTTACAGCAGCAAGCTTGGGATTCACTTAACCAAGCTGCAGAACTATCTAACTGCACACTGTTTTGGGCGACGGTTAACTCACCATTTCTTAAAGAGGCCAATGTACCAGACTTAACAGCAAATGTTCCTAGCGAAGGGTGGATTACCCACTTTTCGATTATTTTTGACTCTGGTAAAATTACTGATGCTTGTTCATCAAATTGGCCTATTTTGCCACTTGATATCTGTTAGGGAGGTCGAAAATGGCATCCGGGCGAGTAAGGGCGGGAAAGCCCAAGGCCCTGATGGGGTCCCGATTGACGTTTATAAAGCTGCACCTGAAGTCTGGGGACCCCTGTTGGCCGTCGTTTTTAATGCTGCTGTTTGTACTGAGTCCCCTCCAACCTGGGGTGAGTCTATTATTGTCCCAATTTATAAAAAAGGAAGTAGGTCTGATGCAAAGAATTATCGTCCTGTCTCTCTATTGGATTCCTCTATAAAGGTTATGAGTAGAGTTATGCTCGTAAGACTGGAGGAATGGGTGGAACAGGATTGCATTCTGGCTGACAGTCAGTACGGATTTAGGAAAGGCAGGGGTACGCTTGATCAATGTGTTAATTTAGAATTGTTGATCGGGAAGTACACCGATACAAAACCAGGCCTTATGTACCTATGCTTCGCAGACTTAAGTAGCGCTTTCGACATGGTGGACCACTCGATTTTGTGGCCAACCTTGTTGAAAATGGGAGTACCAGAGGGTATAATATTCTTTCTTGCCAGGATGTACGAGAAATTAAAAACCTGTGTGCGTTTCGGGAGTAAGGGAGAATGTACCCCAAACTTTAGCGTCAAACGTGGTATAAGACAGGCTTGTGTTTTAGCTCCTCTTTTATTTATTTTATTTATTAATGGAATTGATGCTATTTTAACCCCTTCGATGCTGCGCAGATTCCGCCGCTGTGCTGACGGAATCTTGCGCGGGCGTGGTCATGACGGAATGGTTCCGTCATGAGCACAGCTCAACCGTGGGTCATGACGGAACCATTCCGTCATGAGCACCGAAGGGGTTAAAGGAAGTTGACGCAGATGCTCCCATAATCAATGGTGTTTCAGTGCCGGTGTTATTATACGCCGATGACGCTGTTTTGTTATCTAGAACTTCTGTGGGACTGCAGCGGTTGATGGATAGTTTTGCGTCCTTTATAAAAGATAAGAAACTAGTTATTAACAAAGGAAACACGCACACCATGATCTGTGGTTCAAAGAATTCAAAACATACTATTAAAGGATACTTTATTGATAATGTAAAGGTGCAACAGGTGGATACATTTTGTTACCTAGGTATTACCTTTCCTGTGATAAGAAGTGGATTTATGAATTTAATAATATACGTAATAAAATGGCTAGAAATGCCCACGACATTTTTAGATTTGCCGCCAAAATTGGGGACCGTAGGACCGGGGACCTGCTGAAAATTTACCAGGCCAGATGTGTAACTATTGCACTATATGGGGCAGGAATTTGGGGTTACTGCTGTGCCCATAATTTGCAGCTGGAAGAAAATCTTTTTCTTAAAAAACTTTTATGCTTGCCCACCTCGGCCTCTAACGTTCTGAGTCACCAGGAATTATCTGTCAACTACCTACTCGACTTTTTATCCCTTAGGCCTTTGATGATCTGGCGGTCTATCTGGCTGAAGGATGAGAAGTCCTTTACTAGGTCTATTATCCAGGACTGTTTGCGATTAGACATATTTGTAGCAATACCCTGGATCAAATACATTGTATGTTTTTCAGATATTTTTAACCTGAATATTGTAAAAGATCCCGAAGCAGTTCTATTGATCCCCAAAACGGAGTTGATCAGGGCTTTTCTGGATTTTGCAGAGAGAAAGAGGGCAGTTGCTGCCGGAACTTTGTCAACTGTCGTGTTTTAGAATAGGTATCTATCAACGGAAGGATTTCCTGTCTATCTAACCTTGGTCACTAGGCCCTCGCATAAATTTGTGTTAACAAGACTCAGATTTGGAATGGTACACCATTTGGTGGCCCATCCGACAGCAAATAAACATCCATTTGGGCCTTGTAGATGCGATGGGACTTCAATACAAAGAACACTGCACTTTATCTTGTTCTGTAAACTGTACTCTAATTTTCGTATTGCTTTCCTTAAACCAATGTTTTTTAAATATGGAATACGTACAGTTGAGCATGCAATGAAATTAATATTTAATTTGCCATCTGCGGACATTTGTTTTTACACTGCAACTTTTTTAAACAAATGCATCAATTCCAGGAAAAGTATGTGTTTTTAACAGTGTGTAATTGTGTTTTAACATTTTAATCAGTTTTTTTTTTATTAATTTATTGTGATTCTTAATGTATTGTCAATGTTTACTGTAATTTGCCCTTTGTATTTTTTAAGTCTGTCCCGTGTGCTTTTATGGTCATTAATTTGTACCGAATAAAGCTTAATTGAATTGAATTGAGATGTTTTATATAAATACTTTTGCAATATGCAATTGCATCTATCATCAATCTAATCCTTTCCAGAGACACCTCCGTCTCTGGAAGAGATATATAGACAATGTTCTATGTATATGGTCTGGAGAAGAACAGGTCCTTTTGGAGTTTTTGAACTGCCTTAATATACAAGATGCCAGTTTACGATTTACATGGGTCTACAGTAGACATATTGTGTTGTATTTGGATCTGGACATCAGTGTGGAAAATAACACGCTGTGCACTGGTGTACATCATAAATCGACTGAAAAGAACTTTCTTGCATTACCAGTCCTATCATCCAAGAGCATTGCTGGACAATCTCCCAGTCGGACAGTTTCTGCGTTACCGTAGAAACTGTTCCACTACCTCGGCGTATCTTGAACAATCGACTGACTTGTGTGAAAAGCTGAGTCAGAGGAGCTATCCCCGGAGGATTGTTAATCAGGCACGGAAGAGAGCATTGAATACTCCACAGAGTGCATTGTTGGAAAAGGTCTCAAAGGAGAAGAACGACTGTCTCCCGGTTGTGATGACTTGATCCATTGGCTACCCAGATTCGTCAGTTGACAAGGAAACATTGGTCTATATTGTCAACAGCAGACTTCCGAATGCCACCTCCGAGATTTGCTTTTAAGAGGTCTAGCAATCTTAAGGATAAATTGGTGCATTCACGTACTAAATTACATCAGAAAGAAACCACTGTTCCCCCCTGGGCATTTTCCGTGTGGAATGTGTTCAGTGTGTAGTCTTACGACAAAGACTTTGAGTGTTATTCTGACCTCTGGTAAAGTTTGGTATCTGAATCGGTTCAGTAACTGTAATACGACTAATGTCGTTTACAGGCTGACCGGTCTATGTGGCATACAATATATAGGTCTCACCACACGTAAGGTGAAGATTAGAATACAAGAACATCTCAGTACTATAAGAGTGGGCAAACTGTCTACGAAACTGGTACAACACTGCTAGGAACAAAAACAAACATTTAACTGGGTTGTACTGGAGAAAGTGATGGGGGACCCTCAGAATATAGATTTGATTTTGGCCACTAAGGAGGCACGATGGATTTTCCAAGAGAGGTGTGATCAGACAGGACTGAATGATTTTATAGAGTGGAATAAGATCAGTATCTGAACATACTATGTCCTGTAATGTATAGAGTGGTTGACCATGTGATTACACGAATCATGTTCTTGACATCTGCGGGTTTGGTAAACCTTGTGATTGCAGGTCATGTTACATACATATTAGTAACTCTGAGAAGCCTTTTTTACATAGCAATTGAACCCAGGGGTGCCTGACGCGATAGCTTACTCGGTGTATTTTGCAGAATGAGGCATCGAAGCTATTGGCTATAGGGGAGTATATTGAAAGGGCATAGACGCTGTTGTATAAAATACAACTGTGTTTACACTTGATGAAGAATAAAAGAAGAAAAAGAAGGAGGTTTGAGAGGTTGAGATACACATTTTCAGAAATTAAGACGTAGAGAGAAATTGTCTGTGGCTTTGATTATGTTGAAGGCACCTCTATGGAGATTGTGTCTTCCTCACCGATCCATGATGGCCGACATGGAGGGATTATGGCCATAGAATGGGAGGGATGCGTGGTGCCCCTTTCGTGTAGATGGTAGATTCCCCATGTAGAACTCAAGACGAAAGAGGTTGGAAAATGAACAGTTATCTATATGTGTATAAGTTACTTCTTTGTGAAAAGATCGATGTAAATGGAACCATTACAAGATGGCCGCCACGTAGAAGAAGGTCACGTGACATGATGACGCTGGAAATAGTATTTGTAGATGGTGAAATCAGTATGCCGTGGGCGAGGGACGAGTTAACACGCTTCGGTGTAAAAGAGGTGGTAAGATGTTGAAACACCACATTTCCTGAAGTCAGTAAGTGTTGTGTATGAAGTGTGGGTTATGGATTTAACGTGAGGACCTTAATTGAGTCAGCGGCATAAGATTCAGAGATGCCGTTTTGACGGTTGACGAGGCATATGTGCATACCGGCGTGTGACGGTTTATTTAAAGCGGCACAAATGAGAAGGACTAATACGATTGATTTGTCTTTTTGTAATTTTAGAATGAGCATCATATTAGCGTATGCACCGAGGAGAGGGTCTCATGTTTGGAGTTTCCCTCTTTGACGAAGTGGAGGACTGGTACGAATGAGTTAGTCGCCACATAGTAATGCCCGTAAACAAGCATAATGATATATGCCAGTTGGCAGTGAATCTCTGAGTGAGATTAAAGGGGTGTTTTGACTTGGCGTTGTTGTTTTTATTTATCCTCGATAGTCACGTGTGTATATATATATATCAGTGTCCCTGAATGGTGATTTAAAGACCCTTCAGTCCTGACGAAATTGCAGAGAATTGTGAGTGGCAATGAAACATGTCGACATAAAAGTTTGCTATTAGGCAACCAGTTTTTATTTTGATTAAGTGCACATAGAATTAATAAAGTAGGCAATTGTGACACTTATTTCAATTTTACAATCACGGGGTCTTGTTTTCTTGCAAATACACCAGAGTAGTTAATACTCTTGCACTGTTTTTTGGGACGCACTTTCTCCTTTTTTGTTTGGCAAGATGGCTACCTATTATGATATCAGTGGGCATAGCTGGTGAGTACCAATCAGCAAGCTCCTTTGGTGGTGCGCACGTGAGATGCCATCTTGTTGTTTCCTTTTTTCCCCCCCTTTCTTCACGTGTATTGAAGGAACTGTGCTGCTGATTTGGTATATATCCCTTTATGTATCTGGGATTAAGATGCTGTGACTGTCAAGTGTATAAATATAAATAAAGTTTTTTTATATATAAAAAAAAATGTTAGTAGCAAATTTTCAGGCAGTAAAGTGTGAGGATACTACCTCGATGGAAAGTGAGGAGTAGTATAAGGAAAATTGTGAAGGAACCCCTTCCTCGGCTTATATGTCTAACCTCTAGAGGAGGAGCCTATTAATGAACAGGTCTTGTGTTTATTTATTTACAGGTGAACCTTCGTCAGCCCATCTTAGGAAGGTGACAGATAAGGCAGAGTTTCAAGAAATGGAAAGGTGTAAACCTTCTGAACAATTTGCAAGACCACTTGTCCAAAGTGAATAACTTCCACTCAGCAGAAAATGTCAGATCCTGCCTCAGACAGGGTGCCTTTGTGCCATCAAGGGCACAGTAAAGAGGCTTGGGGGCTGCAGTAGCTGGCCAAATGGAAGACTGACCCACGCGCTGCCCTTGTTGTTCACACGCTTGGAAAGTACTGCAGCCACAGCAAGATTAGAGATTATAACACAGCTGGACTGGTTAGCAATACCAAACGTCTTTACCATGGCCTTGGAGAGGACAACACTGTTGAAGCGGCTAGTTTGGAGGAGCCGAAATGCCCAAGGAGCACACTCTGACCCTGCTGCCTGCAAAGCGCTTCAGGGACGAATCTGCTTTGTCCCCAAAAATACGGGAACTATCGAATGGCATGTCCATAAGACTGGCCTGAAAGTCTACTAAAAAGCCTGTGGACCGCATCCAGGCATAATTACAAAGTGCCACACTGGAGCCCATGCCTCTAACAAGTGAGTCAGTGGTGTCCGGCCTGCAGCGGATTGTAAACTTGCCCCATCACAACCATCCTGCATAGCCTGAGAGAGGATAGGACAAGCTTCTTCTGGAACCATGAGCTACTGAGTCGCACAGGGCTTGAGTTGCAACCATGATGGCAGGTAGCTGGTAAACAACAGAGCAAAGGGCCAAACCTGTGGATAAAAATAGCCGCTTTCAAAAAGTCTCGATCCTCTTTGATTCCCTATCCAGGGGAATAGTGACAAATTTATTTAGGTTACCTTTACCAGCCAAAGTCTGTATCACAAAGCTCTCAGGACCAGGGTCCCAGGTGATAAAGTCTGGGTCACCCAGAGCACGGCAATGGCACCCAGTAACCTTCCGATTGACACGGTAACCTAAACATGACTTGGCTTTAGTCCCCAAAAGCGTGTCTGGTAGTGCCTCATTAAAAGGCAAAAGAAGTCCAGAAGTTGCTAGGCTGACACCTCTGTTAAGACCATATTTATTTCCTTGGCAGGAAACTGAGGATCAAAAACCTCTGCCACCCTCAGCACAACCATGGCGAAAGAAGCTCTCTCCCACATGGCAGGACCCGGAGCCAAAACCAGTTTGGTGCCAGGGGAGGTATCCATTATGCTCCTGATTCGCTGGGGAAACTCGTCCCCAGAATCATAACCACCATTGTCAGAATTTGTGTTAAACAATTAAAGTTGGACACGATCTCTTGTAGTGGGGAAAGGTAGTGTATAAATGAGAAGGGTGGCTAAACCGCTGCGGCGCAGTTAAAGCAGCATGTGTCAATTGGTAGAGGTGGCGCAGTCTTGGTGTTGAACTGTACTATAGGATAGGCATCGTCGGCAAGAGCGGATGGCGTTGGGATCAGCGTGCGGTGTTCAGGCACAAGTTGGGGCACCAGAAAGGGAACCGGAACAGAGATCTGTCTGGAACCAGGAACGAACACAGAGGGCACAGCTGGCACAGAGAACATGCCTGCAGGAGAAGTCTAGTTGAGGCCTCTCAGCTCCTTGATGTCTGCACACAGCCCAGAGGAAGCAGGTAACCTGACAAAAAGATACAGCATAGCTTCACAGAATTCCTTAATCTGATGCAGTGTCACCCACAACCTCGGAAATTCAAGTTGCTGCGGGACAAGGGTCAGAATCCGTTCCGAAGTTGAATGACTTTGGGAGCGGGACCTACAGGCATGATGATACCCTTGTGCCTTCTCAGGAAATCAAGAGCAGCAGGACAGGATCGAGTCCCACTAGGACTTCTTGATTTGTTTCCCTTTGATTTGACCAAGGATTTGAACTGAAACAATGATTGTTGCCTTGGCCTTGGCATGACTGGCCTTTGAAGTGGGGACTCGCCTTGGACATCAACTGGTCATGTTGTGGTTTCTTGGCTTTAAACAGCTTGTCTTCTGAATCTCAAATGGTCTTAGGGGGTATGAAGATGCAGTCAGAGCTGGCTTTAGAGTTGTGTTCTGGCCCCAGGCAAACTACATGATATATTTTTGCGACATTCCCCACACTGTTTGAACCCGGTCAATTTGGGAGGTGGCATTTTCTCTGCATACTGCAGAATTGTTTGGGAAAAAATTGTCTCAATGAGATGAGGGATGTAGAAAGCTGGCTCTGTATATACTATAACTAAGTAAGGTATAGTGTTCACAGAGTCCAGTGGTTCCCCAGAGGTTAAAGTAGATAATACCTTACTCTCTTTGGGGTAGTGTGGTTGAGCAGTAAGGCTTATCAGAGGGCTGTGTTAAGCATTTGTTGCACACACTCAGGCAAGAAATGATTACACACACTCAAAGACTGAATCAAAGACGGTTTTGTTTGAAAAAATATGCTTTGTTACTTTCATTTCTAGAACCAAGAGAACTCTGTTGCAGGTCAGTACCAATTATAAAATAATACTTTTCAGATACAGTAACGTGTTTGCAAAAGCAGTAAATAGGTTACAGTATACAGAAAACACTTAGTGATGTCAAATCAACAGTTCTAGAATTTAGCAATTGTAACAGGTAGACATTTAGTGTAACATGAAGAAATGCAATGAAATCATATGGAAGGAAAACAGTTTTGCACACTTATGG
Source organism: Triturus cristatus (assembly GCF_964204655.1). Taxonomy (NCBI): domain Eukaryota; kingdom Metazoa; phylum Chordata; class Amphibia; order Caudata; family Salamandridae; genus Triturus; species Triturus cristatus. The sequence goes on along the minus strand of NC_140590.1, from coordinate 937,687,486 downwards.
GTAAGTACTTGTCCCACACATCCAGTCTTGGGGGGGTTTAGACCAACACTGATCAAGGTAAGTACTGCACCACCAGCAGCACTGAGGCGGCCGGGTGCAGAGGTCAATGTGCCCAATTTTAGTCAAAGAAGACTGGGGACACCCACAAGAGGTGTGGATTACAGGTATATACCTGCGTTTTCAGGGCACAGGCACCGGGGGTTAAAGCAAGCACAGGAAGGCCACAAGGCAGCACCAACCATACACCACCAGCGGCACAGGGGCAGCTGGATGCAAATCAGAGTCAGGAACCAAATGCAAATAAATGGGAATCTCTGTTGCACAAAGAGGCTGCAGGCTCCGACCAGGAGGAGACACGAAGGTGACCACCAGCTAGGCAGGTAACTTGGCACATCGATGGAGACCTGGGCACCATCAGCTGGGCTCCCCAAATTCAGGGGGCTGAGGATGCTGGGGTGCCTTGAGGTGTCGGATTTTCTTCACCAGAGCCGATCGCATTCAGGGGGACCCTTCGAGATGAGGCTGCAGGCATCTTCGTGGGGTCCAGGAGAGGTCAGCCAATGATGGATTCGAGGTCAATTTCACTGGGGAGACTTCACTGGACAGTTGAGCCACTCAGACTCGGCCCGGGGGCGTCGGGTGCAGAGTGAGCAGGCGTACCGGTACCAGCTGGCTCCAGAGTCCTGGGAGAGTTGTTTTCTTGTGGACAGGGCTGCAGTCTTCGTGAGATCTGGTCTTTGTTGAAGAGCAGGCAGTTTTCTTTGGGTTTCTGGAAGTCGCTGGCTGCAGAACAGTCTTCGTCTTCTTTGCAGGGTATTTAAGTGGGAGATAGGCTAGAAAGGCAAACTCAGTTGGCGTCGTCTTCCTTCTGCGTAGGTTGCAGGAATCTGAGGATCAAGGTTCAGGGCTGCCCCTAAACACTGAATTTTGGGGCATTACAGGTACTGGCAGGTACCAGTCAATGGGCTCCTAGCCTTTACGTTGACTACATCCTTTGTAGGGGGCAGACCTTCTTTGGGGAGGGGGCATCCCTAACCTGATTGGCTAAAATCCTTCCGTCCAACAGGGGGGATTTTCTAAGAAGGGGGTCACTTCAGCTCAGGACACCTTAGGGGTGGTCCTGTCTGAGAGGGGACACACCTCTCCTGACTACTAATTTTCCCATCAACCTTGACGCCAAAAGTGGGGCTTGGTCTGGGGCAGGCATCTACATTAGCTGTAGAGGCCCTGGCTAGCATATCAAGCAGGAGGCTTTTGAGGCTCATCTGCCTGATTGCTGTTCCTGTAGGTGATAAGCACCTCCACCCCAAGCAGGCTTGGTTCCTGACCCACGAGAGCACAAGGGCTCCCACCTCAGGGCTCAGAAACATGTCTGCGTGTGGCAGGCTGGTGCAGACCAGTCAGCTGTACACTGGCGAGTTAGTCGTTTTTTCAGGGGGCAACTCTAAGATACCCTCTGAGTGCATTTTAACAACTTCTTAGCATTCAGTAATGACAATCTCCCAGCCCATGTACTCAATATAGCTTTACTCCACTTATAATGTCTAAGAATTAACTTATACACTGTAGGGGCATATTGTTCATGCAGCTATGTCCTCACCTGTGGTATAGTGCACCCTGACTTAGGGCAGTGAGGCCTGCTAGAGGGGTGACTTACCTATCTCACATGTAGTGTTAGGTAGGCATGGCACCCAGGGAAGGGGAGTGGTTTTACAAAAAAGGGGCACTTTCTTACAAGGGGTAGCTCCGAGACGCATCCGCTGGTGAGGAAAGAGGAACAGAGTTCAGTGCGAATGGGTAGTGCCTACATAACCCCAAGCACGTCACTTCCGGTGAGAAATGAAGTGGATGTAGAGCCACTGGCGATACTTGTCTGCACACAGGGGTGCTGCTGAGGAGTTTCTGGATCCGGTCTGACAAATAGGGAATATTCAAAAGGTGAGGAATCTGCGGTTAAAAGTCTATCAGAAATGATTTGCCTACATGTAACTTCAAAGTTAGCATCTTGCACATGCTTGAATCATTCCCTGCCATTAGGCTGGTACTCCGGGGTATATTTAAATAGCAGTAAACAGTGTTAAAATGGCCATAGGCGTCAACAACTGTGTTTGTATAGTAGCACATCCACCTCATTTGAAGCAACCCGAAATTTCAGGGAATGAGGTGGAAGTGGCAGCCTTCGTATTCACCCTCAAGACTTCCACCCCCTAGGCCTCCAAGAACCCAACCTGCAAATACATTAACACCGACGCTGGTGCCACCAACACCAGCAAATTACCTTATGATGAAGGTCCAGACGAATGGCAAGACTTAGTGACACTTAAAGTAGATAAGTTCCCTGTTTTTACAGATTCTCCTCTGGACAAGATAGCTTGTGTCCATGCACTAATGAATAGCAATTAAAAAATCAACCTGGAAATGACCTCCATGGAACAACCATGTTTCCTAAATGATATTAAGGAACAACTACACATAAAGCTATACAGCCTAATCCTATTCTAGACTATCTGGTCAGGAGGTCTGAAGTTAATGAAATGATTGGCTGCAATACCAGCAGTAGAGCCTGGTTTGGAAAAGAAATACAAGGTTCTAGCCTTCCTCGAGGGCTCTCCAAAGCCAGACTGTCATAGCCTCTGCGGTTTAGAGAAGGTGGAAAAAACTAATCATGCCATAGAGATGGTTCCATGGCAACTATGTCAACTGTAATAAACTGGGCTTTTGTTGCAGTTATCTCCCCATTGTTTGCCTCCTTTTTAGCTACTATATGCTGATTTCCAACTCTGACAGTGCACTGAGGCCTGCTAAATAGATCTCAGTGCCAGTGCGCTTTCCCCAAAACAAGGTGTTGTCTAATTGTGCTACAATTGGATTAGAACTTTAGCACCCCTGTAAGATCCTAGTAAATGGTACCCCAGGTAACTAGGGCATGAGTGCTAATGAGGATCCTTAAGGGCGGCAGCATATCTTATGCGACCTTAAGAGACCCACACACAAATTCCACACAGACTGCCACTGCAGGTTGCACTACATGGTGCAAACCACGATTGAAAACACGACATGGCTCACTCCTGTATGTCATGCCACAGGTTCTGCATCTATATATGTAAGTCACCCTACAGCAGGCCTTTGCCCCCAAAGGCAGGGTGCCTTATATTTTATTTGAGGACATATCTGCATGAGCAAGTATGCCTCGTGATGTCCAGTTCTATTACTGAATAATGAAAGTCAGCAGGGAAGCTGTCTTAAGGTATGTAACATATGGTGTTTGGAACCAAAACCTCGTATTAATAAATCCACACTGATTCCAATGATGGATTAAGTAATGCATGCACGCAGAGGGTACCTTAGAGATACCCCTCTGAAACCTACCAGCCCTATAGTAAGCTGGTTGACTGATCCAGTTCAGTCTGCCACTACATAAGAGTTTCTGACCCCCAGGGGCGAGAGTCCACACTCTCAGGAGGCCAAGGACGTCACCGTTCTATTGATATTTTGAATAAGCTCAGTATGTTTACATTTCTAAGTTTATAGAAAAAAGTGCAATTCTAACTGCATCCTAAAATTCTTTACTGATAAGTTGGAAAATAACATGAGGTCGTGATTTATGAGCAAAGCAGGCAATAAATGAATAAGTTGTAAAGGTCATCCAAATAGGTTTGCCATAATGTCCAAACAATTAAATTACCTCTTAATATTCCTCTAGGTAGAGGACACTAAATAGAGCATAAATAGAGCAATTTCTTTGTCTGGGTGCAGGACAAGGGGAAGAAGATCTACTTTTCCAAGCAGATTTTAGTCTATACACAAAGGTGAACTGAGTTCTCAGAGGTGAGTCTGATCACACAATATGTATATCTGAGGTCTGATTGCCTCTGGGAAACTTGAGATAAGATGTGTCCAGTGCAATGTATTGGTTTGCATGAATGCATTTCTTACACAGCTTCTGAATCAGGGATTCCCAATCAGATGATGGTGAATAATTCAGCCATGTGAATCGATGAAAGATATAAAACTGGACAAGACCGCATTCTGGCTAATAAAACAGTAATATTTTCCATGAATAACTTTACCATGCATACTTACTGTACTGTGATATTTCAAAAGCAATACCCACTATTAAAAAGGCAAAAATATAATTAAATTAATTATAAGAACTGATGCCCACTGTCATCCCAACTTTGGTAAAGAAAGGGCAATTGAGGTTACTATAATAAGCCTCAAATGGCAGCTGCAGATTTTCCTAAAATGTCAGCTGTAAGCAGCATTTTGGTGGGTTAAACATACTGAGTATATTACTCTCTTTAGGACTAAATGTTAGAACAGTGCATCCAATGTTTAAATAAACAAATGTAATTTAAATGTTCAATACAGAAGGGAAACTTTTTGGGGTCATACCTGCAGCCAATAAATATTTAACCAATTCAAGGTGCCCTTCTTGTGCCGCTTCCATTAGGGGTGTAGAGCAGCCAAGTTCCACGTCTGCGCCAGTCTTGATGAGGAAGTCAGCTACTTCTGAAAAGCCTCCACAGCATGCTAGCGTAAGTGCAGTTTCTTGTGTTTCCTCAGTCTGTGCATTTATATTGGCACCTAAAGAAGACATAGCTAATTAGTCAATCTTGGGTAATTACACACTTTTACAAATTAATGTCAATTTAATGCCAAATGACGTGGCGTGCCAAAGCAATTGTATTTAAGTATTAATAATGATTGTATGGGTATTTAAATAGCACAAACCTACCCACTAAACTAGGTTTACTTTCTGGCTGGTTTTGGACTAAGTTTTTACTTCGAAAAACATTCACAGCAACTGCAGGAGCATCAGTTGACAACAAACTGCTACATTTAGAACTTCAGAATAACTCGTTGGTATACATGTTTATGTTTCCCCCAAACATAACTTAGTATGCATACATAACTTAATCAAATGCTGGATATATTTAATAAGTGTTGACAGCAAATCTACACTCATCTGGCAAATGAAGATGGACAGATGGGGCTGTGGCTACAGGGAGTTGAAGACTGATTTATCAAGTCCTATGCTGGAACTCAGCTTTTTCATTCCACTGCAATGTACAATAGCAATCCAAAGCTAGAGACCAGGTGAAGAGGAGACTCTAGAAGGATTATGTTACTTACCCGATAAGCATTTGTTCTTGGCATATAGTGCTGTAGATTCACATGCTTTGCATAAGTCCTCCTCGGATGATTACAAGTTGTTTTTGTTCAGAAACGTTTTCTTCGAATCAGGAGACTGTGTGACTCTTCCACTTCGTGATACTGCGCATGGTCATCGACTCCATTTCCAGATTGTTTTGCCGTAGATAGGTGAGATAGGAGTAGCAATATGTATCAGTAATGTGATGCCCAGGCAGTAATAGGACGCAAGTACGCAAAGTATATAAACTGTAACCTACCCAGGGTTTTTGGAGAGGAGGGATGAAGCATGTGGATCTACAGCACTACATGCCAAGAACAGATGCTTACAGGGTAACAATTCATTCGAGGCATGTGTGCTGTAGATAAACGAGCTTTGCATAGACAGTCCATCTCCCTAAGAAGTGGTTAACCTGTGGGGGTTGCTGTTGTTTGCAAAAGAGTTCTTAGAAGAGCTTGGCCAATATTGGTTTGTTGACGTGCAAAGACATCCACACAATGTTTTGTGAATGTGTGTGGAGTGCACCTTGTTGCTGCTTCGCAAATATCAGCAATAGAAGGGTTCCCTTAAAAAGCCATAGAACCTCCTATTTTCCTAGTGGAGTGAGCTTTAGGTGGAACAGGTAAAAGCCTTTTAGTTTTAGCATACAAGTTTGGATGCATTTGACTATCCATCCTGAAATTCCAGATTTAGAAATTACCTTTCCTATGTGAGGAGGTGTGAAGGCAATAAATAACTGCTTCATCTTTCTGAATGTTTTGGTCCTGGCAATATAATGCTTTAGAGCTCATTTAACATCTAAAGTATGTAAAGCTCTCTCTGCAACTGCATCTGGTTGCGGAAAGAAAACCGGTAATTCTATTGATTGATTAATATGAAAGTTGGAAACCACTTGTGGAAGAAATGTAGAGCTTGTTCAAAGTACTACCTTGTCCCTAGGGAGTAGGAAGAAAGGTTACTCTAGGGCTATAGCCGGAATTTCACTGACTCTACGTGAAGTAATAGCAATTAAAAAGGCGAGTTTCCAGGATAAATATTGCAATTGGCAAGAGTGGAGTGGTTCAAATGGAAGTCCATAAGTATTGTAAGTACGATGTTTAAGTGGTGAAGGTTGAAATCTGGGAGTTATGATTATTTTAAGTCCGTCCATAAAGGCTTTGATAAAGGTATTCTAATGCAATAGCCGCCAGGAGTAATCAAATTGAGGTATAGGCCAACAATGTGGTTTGCAAATGCAATAAATTACTATTGTCTGTACTTTTGCATTAAGGGGGTTTATGTTTTGTTTGACAGTATGGAACAAATCTTTTCCATTTAGCCACATAACATTGCATTGTGGTAGGTTTGCAAAGCTTCTTTAAGAATGTCCATACATTGCTGTGGTAAGTTTAAGTAACCAAATTCTAAGACTTCAGAAGCCATATTGCAAGGTTAATTTCCTTGGGATTGGGGTGTCTTACTGTTCATTTGCTCTGTGTGAGAAGGTCCGGGTTGAGGTAAAGCGTCTCGTATGGGACTAGGGAGAGCTCAAACAGTGTTGAAAACCATCGTTGGCGAGCCCATGTTGGTGCTATAAGTATCATTGTAAGAGATGTTTGTCTGAGTTTCCGAACCACTAATGGAAGTAGTGCATGAGGAGGAAAAGAATATGCAAATATCCCTGACCAGTTCCTCCATGGTGCGTTGCCCTTGGACTGTTGGTGTGGGTACCCGCGTGTACAGTTTGGGCATTTTGTATTTTCAGGGGTTGCGAACATATCTATTTGTGGAAACCCCTATCTTTGAAAGTATGGTAGAAGGGTTATGGGGTGAGTTCCCATTTATGGACTTGTTGCTGCACCCTGTTTAGAAAGTCTGCTACTTGATTACTTGTCCCTTGGACAAGTTCTGCTAGGAGATGAATGCTGTGATGTAATGCAATGCTCCATATTTTCTGTACTAACAGATAATTGGAGTGTGTATCTCCCCTGTTTTTATATGCAATACATAGTTGTCATATTGTATGCTTGAATTAGGACAACTGTGTGCCTCAGGTGTTATATGAAGGCTTCCAGCATTAGGTAAACAGCTTGTAACTCTAGGTGATTGATATGGAGATCCCTGCATTTGGAGTCCCATAAACCCAAAATGTGAGGTTTAGGAGATGAGATCTCCAACAAATCAGAGAAGCATTAGTTGTGAAACTAGGTCTTGAAACGGCAGCCCCTTGGATAAATACTGTGGATTCCACCATTGCAGAGTGTAGTGTGAGTCTGTCTACCAACACTAAATCGAGAAGTTGGCCCAGTGACTGTCTATTGATGGGAGAGACATTCCTGGAGAGGTCTCATGTGTAGTCTGGTATGTGCGACTATTGAAATTCAAGATGCCACCATGCCTAGAAGTCATAGAAATGTTTTGGCTTAGATTTGAGTCAAAGTTGAAACTGCTGAATCAATGTTACTATGTTTATTCGGTCTGTATTTGTACATGTCAACGCTGATTGCGTGTTGAGCATGTCTCCTACATATTGCTGTATTCTAGCTGGTTGTAGATGTGACTTTTATAGTTTGATGTAACCCCAATTGATGTAGTAAGGTTAGGGTTTGTTGAGTATGTTGTTTGAAAGGCAGAGGCTGTTTGCGGTTATTACCAGTCATCTAAATATGGAACAACATGGATGTTTGTCTGCGGAGATGTGTTGCTACTACCGCTAAACATGGTGCGGTGGTAATTCTATGTCAGGACTGGAGGCGAGGATTATGCCTTCTTTCTTCACTTTATTAATACAGCAGCGTTGAAAGAAAACTAACAAAACTATGTTTCCCATGAAACATAGGGAAAATAGTAGTCATTCACAATGTGATAACAACCAATCAAAGATAGAGACAACGTCCAATCAGGGCCTGTCAGGCTCCACATAGTCCTTTGTTAGTATCCTGTCCTCCTCTTTCTTCGCTGCTGCGCAGCCAGTTAAGTCCCCTCAGATTCTTATTTGGTTTGGGGGGCTTTGATGCTAATGATTTTCAATATTTCTGATGTTTGAAGCGCGTTTATTATTTAAAGCAGAGCTGCCGCTTATTGTGAGTGCCGCGATTATCTGTCAGTTTTGATTATGAGTAATGTGTTTCTCTGTTATTTTTTCTTGTGACGCGCTATTTTTTCTTTTAGAAGGTAACGCTCATTGCGTTTGTTGTTTCCCGTTTTCGTCGCAGGAGCGAGGGGTATCCCTCACTCCTACGCGGCAATTAGCTGGTGTTCAGGCTCCGGTCCTCCTGCCGCCGGGGAGCGCGGGAGGCTGTGGCAAGCGCGGCGCGTGTCTGGGGTTCTGTCTTTCCAGAGACGCGCGCGCGTTTGATTCAGTCAGGGGCCCTGGTGCACGCCGGTAACGGTCTGTATTCGGCTCGCAAGCCATACTCTTCGCTCGCGGCCGTTTCTTTTTGTTTACGCTAGTTTCCCTGCTTGATTAAGCGCTAAAAGGATTTGAGTCTTGTACTGCCGACATTGCGCTGACGCCTCCCTGGGAGGCCTTGTACCGGCCATTAGGCCTTCTGTTATAGGGGACATTGCCAGCCCAGATTTCACTACCGTTTGGTATTTAAATTTAATTTTGACCAGCTATTGTCCCCATAGGGCCAGTCACCCTGTGCAATTGTGGTTAAAAGAGACACAAATAATTATAAGCTGACACCCAGCTCTTTAAAATTTGCTGTTGTGGCACAAAGTCTTAATATAACTCTTCCTAGCTCGTAATGGAGTATTACGAGGAATACCAAGAGGAGGAAGAGGACCCCTTGGCGGACATGCCTTGGGGTGACGCTTTTTATGAGGCTGTTGACACCTCTATCTATAGGGCAGTGGACCAAGCCATTTCTCCCTTAGAGGACAGGCTAACAAGAAAAATAGAACAAGCGTTCTTGCGCCAAGAGTGTAGATCTGCTCCTCAACCTGCCCAGTCTTCTACTTCTCAGGATAACCCTGATCCTCCCCCAGCTAAACGCCCTTGTGCACCGGGGGTAGACGTGGACGCTTTTGAGCGCCTGAAGCAGGCTTTTATGGATAGCCAACCTGTCAGAGGTTCTGGGGACTCCCTGTCACCAACTCCCGCCCTTTCACCAGGGTTGCCAGGTCCTTCAGGGGACCCTGATTCCAGCCGTCCGGATCTTGGCTTCCGTCCCGGCCCTCCCAGGTTCCTCAGGTTCCTTCAGTGCCCTCTGACTCGCAACCACCTCCAACGCCTTCAGACATGTTGGACCCTAACGACATTGTACATCCCCGCTCTTCGGACTGGGTTCCAACCGAAAAAGTAGCGACGTATGTCGCAGAACATATTAGACGTCCTCTCGAGAAGGAGGCTCGCAATTGTCTTCGAGCTGAATGTCCACGCCCTTCCCTAGAGGGAAAAGTGACGCTTACCCCGGAGATTGACCCTAGAATGTCCACCTTTTTACAAAAGTGTATTAGGGATCCCAAAAAGGGCATTGACAGATCTTGGAGAGCGTGCCAAGATAAACTCTTGGACGTCCTCGGGCCCGCCACGAAGATTCTGGACATGGCTGAGGAAGCCAAAGCTTCGGGCTCCATGATTCCACCCGAGACGATATCCGGCTGGGCTCAGCGGGTAGTGATATTTCTGGGCAATGCTAACTGCGCCCTGTCCACCGAACGGCGTAGGTCCCTCCTTATCAAAATAGACCCGAAACTCGGAGACCTGGCAGATTCGGAGGCGGGCGCCATTGCCCAAGGAGGACTGTTTGGAGAACCCTTCATTAAAGAACTGGGTACATTTGTCAACACCTTTACCTCATTAGACAGGGCCCAGTCCACTATCAAGAAGTATTTCCTCGTGTTTTTTGAGGGGCCTGTCGGCAGAACCATCAAGCCAACCAGAGAGGCCCTGGACAGTATCAAGACCAGTCCAAATTTGGTAATTTCTACCCCACAAGAGGACGCCGAGGCAAAGGCAGAGGATTCAGGGGAGGAGCATCCAACACAAACTCTGGTGAGTGTTCTCCCTTTTTCCCCACAAAACCCCACAAAACATAGGGGGGCAACTAGCCAATTGTTACGAGGCATAGTTATCCATCACGCACGACGCTTGGGTGCTTCAGACAGTGAGGGGGTTCCATATAGAATTCTTCGGGAACCCAGCGCAGCATGTCCCTCCACGGCCCATTCAGTTTTCACTACACAACGCAAATCTGGTGGACGAGGAAGTGTCTTCCCTTCTCCACAAAGGCGCCATCTCGCTTACATCGCTCCACCCGCGCGGTTTTCTCAGCAACATCTTTTTGGTCTACAAGACCGACGGAGGCAAGCGCCCTGTTATAAATTTAAGCGAGTTCAACAGGTGGTTGATATACCACCATTTCAAAATGGAGGGGATTCACCTCCTGCGAGATGTCCTCCGCCCTCAAGATTGGATGGAAAGACGCGTATCTGGTGATCCGAATTTTTCAACCGCATCGCCGTTTACTTCAGTTTACCTGGTGTCATCAGGTTTACAAATTCACTGCTCTCCCTTTCGGGCTCTCTTCAGCACCCTGGTGCTTCACACCAAGGTGCTCAAGCCGGTGGTGGAGTTTGAGGGCTCAAGGCATCAGATTGATTGTTTATCTAGACTACCTTCTCTTGATGGCGTCCTGTCCGCGTCTTTTGACGGATCAACTTCAGATGACCGTGACTACTTCAGGATCTCGGCTTTGTGATCAATGGGAAAAAATAAATCCCTCCTTCAACCGGCACAGTCCGTTACCTTCTTGGGGTTCGTCATCGACTCAATCTCCTCCTCTCTAAGTCTGCCAGCCAAAAAGCTTGCAAAGATTCGCCACGAGTTGCGACAGGTTCTGGCCAAACAGCGGGTGTCCCTTCGTCAGTTGGCTTGAGTAGTGGGGCTCCTCTCAGCTTCTATTCAAGCTATCTTTCCTGGGTCCGCTCCACTACAGGGCCCTTCAACGCCTCAAGGCGTATTTTCTTCGCAAAGAGTATCCGTACTCTCACAAGGTCAAATTGTCAGACGAAGCGCGGAGCGAAATCCAATGGTGGTTAACACACATGGAGGCATGGAACGGAAGAGCAATCTTCGGGTCGGTTCCAGATCTGGTTATCTAATCAGACGCCAGCAGACTCTGTTGGGGCGCACGTTGCGGAGACCTTTCCACGGGGGGCTTGTGGTCTCCCGAAGAACAGAGATTGCATATAAATTGTCTTGAGCTCCTGGCGGGCTCATTTGCCGTAAGATGTTGGACGAGAGATTCAGTGCAGTCGTGTGTACTCCTCAAAATGGACGTTTCGGCAGTCTGTTACATCAACCATTTAGGAGGCACCAAGTCGAAAGCTCTCTCGGACCTAGCGGCGAGTTTCTGGCAATATTGCCTGGACAGTCAGGTGTCTGTCACAGCGGAGTATCTACCGGGCCGCGACAATGTGGAGGCAGATTTCCAGTCACGCCACTTGCACAATTCCAGTCTCTGGAAGCTGGACCGCTCGGTCTTTGCTTCCCTCAACTACCTTTGGGGTCCTTTCTCGGTGGAGCTATTTACGTCCCATCTAGACCACCAGCTCCCAAGGTTTTTCAGCTGGAGGCCCGATCCCCGGGCAACGGCCACGGATGCGTTTCTCCAAAATTGGAGCAAAGAACTGGGCTATGCGTTCCCTCCTTTCGTGATGATCACCCGGTCAACGGCTCAGGTCCGCAGGCAGCAAGCGGATTTAGTCCTAATCACCCCTCTTTGGAGGTCTCAAGTGTGGTTTCCAGTTCTTCTGGAACTTTCATTGGATTTTCCAATCCTACTCCCCCGGTTTCCAGCTCTTCTCATGAGCCCGGACGGCACTCCTCATCCTCTGATATCCACGAACTCGCTGTGGCTCATTGCGTGGAGGATTTCAGGGTAGATGGCAAACCCCGGGACTTCCGCGAGCGGCTGAGGAGCTCATCTCCAAAGCCTGGGCGGATAGTACAGTTAAAGTACGGTTAAAAGATACAAGTCCGCGTGGGGCAGATGGTCCCGTTGGTGTTTGCGAAGGGGTTTCGATCCCTTGGTCACTGACGTGGTCCACGTCGTGAATTTCTTGGCGCGCCTTGCGTCAGACGGAATGGCCTATCGTTCTATTAACACTTTCAGGTCGGCCATTTCCTCGGGCCATGTCCCGGTTGGTGGCTCTCCTTTGGGGGAGCACCCTTTGGTTTGCAGACTCTTAGGGGGTATTCGACTCTCCTTGCCGCCGGAACCGAGGTATTTGGCATTATGGGATGTTAATCAGGTCTTGAACCTTTTCCTTTCATGGCAACCTAATAGGTTTCTATCCCGTAAAGAGTTGTCAGCAAAACTCGCAATGCTCTTGTGCCTGGTGTCTTGCAGTTGGGTGTCCGATGTCCGTGCCCTGGATATCTCTAGACGGATGTTCACTCCGGATGGGGTGACGTTTACCCTTTTACGCCGTACCAAGTGCCACACGAGAGTCATCTCTTACCCAGAATTCCCGGATTCTCCAAAACTTTGTGTGGTTCGCTGTCTCAAGGCATATGAGGAAATGACGGAGGAATACCGTCCTCCGGGAGAACGTTAACTTCTCATTGCGCTTCGGAAGCCCTTTAAGGCGGTTTCCTCACCCACCATTGCCAGATGGGTTCGTTGGGTGATGCAAGAAGTGGGCATTAGCCTCAGCCACTTTGGTGCGCATTCTGCAAGGGGAGCCATGGCATCCAAGGCGTTCAGCCTGGGTGCCCGCTTGGAGGATATCCTCAATGCGGCAGACTGGTCCTCAGATTCTACCTTCAAGCGTTTTTACTTCAAGCCAATTCTAAATATGGCTCATCTGTTGTGGGCAAGCTTTAAACAGGCATAAGCCTCGCCTCCAGTCCCGACATAGAATGAAACATTTCCTAGCTATCGTAACGGAAAGTTTCAATTCTATTAAGGACTCGGAGGCGAGGATTATCCTGCCTTATGCTCTTGGAAGAGATCCCTCCCCGTATGGAAGTAGGTATATTTTATCTTCTTTTGATCCCTATGTGGGAAGATATTGTGGTTTGCTGTTCTCATGAATTGATGGAAATGATGAACTATGCTGTATTATTTCCTTATATGAATGACTTCTAGGGTGGTCGTTTCCTCTGGTAATGCTTCCTCGTTTGTTGCAGGTTCGGATACCCACAAACAGGATTCCTAAAGACGATGGTTGGGCTGTCTTCGCACTCCGAAAGAGGAGGACAGGATACTAACAAAGGACTATGTGGAGACTGACAGGCCCTGATTGGACGTTGTCTCTTTCTTTGATTGGTTGTTATCACATTGTGAATGACTACTATTTTCCCTATGGTTCATGGGAAACGTATTCATAAAGTGAAGAAAGAAGGCATAATCCTCGCCTCCGAGTCCTTAATAGAATTGAAACTTTCCGTTACGATAGCTAGGAAATGTTTCATTCTAAAGGTAAGAACTTTGAATTGATAATGGTTTCCATGGAACTGAAACCTTTGATATTTTCTGTGTGCGAGATGGATAGATATATGGAAGTAGTTGTCCTTTAAGTCTAAGGCAGTCATGAAATCTCCTTTTTGTAGCAAAGGAATGGTTTCCTGAAGAGTGACCATATGGAAGTGTTCCAATATTATGTAATGATTCAGTGGTCTGAGGTCGAGACTAGGTTGTAGCGACCCATCTTTTTGGGGAATAAGGAAGTATAGAGAGTATACTTCTGTTCCCGGATACGGTTTTTGAACTGGTGCTATTGCTTCTTTTTGTAATAGAGCTGTTATTAACTGTTGTAGGAGATTTTGATGTTGTATTGATAGTTTGTGTTTGCGAGGTGGAATATTTGGAGGAATTTAATGAGCTCACGGCAGTAATCATGTTGGATAATATCCAACACCCATGGATCTGTTGTGATTGATTTCCATGTTAGGAAAAAGGTTTAAAGACGACCCCCAACAGGTGTTAAATGGTCTGGGGGAATGGTAAGGAAGTCATTATTTGGCATTGTTGTTTGAGGTACAGGTATTATTTCCGTGATCACTTGCTTTAAAATGGTTTCCTCTGTGGGAATCCCTGTAGGATGTTTAAGAGTAGAGGTTTGTCCCTGTTTTTTAAATGCTACCCTGTGTGGTCTGAGGTGGCAGATCTTGAACCTTGCTTATAGCTGGGCAACGAACTGAACTGAGGTAAGTGCTGGTTTGGAGAGCCCCCATTGATTTTGCGACCGCTGTCATTTTCTCAAGGGCTGTGTCCACTTGAGGGCTAAAAAGATGTTCTTTATCAAATGGGAGGTTAAGAATTGCCTGTTGCACCTCAGGCTTAAATCCTGAGACACGAAGGCATGCATGCCTACGTAATAAGAGGCTAGCATTTATACCTCTAGCAGCTGTGTCAGCTGCGTCTAGTGCACATTTTATAGAATTGTTGGTAATGAGCTTTCCTTCATTAACAATTTCCTACCCCCATTTGATGTGTTCCACTGAGAGGTGTTGGAGGAGCCCCTCCATTTCGTCCCATTGGGCTTTATCATATCTAGCTAATAGAGCCTGGCTGTTGGCTATTCACCAATGGTTATCTTAAAGTGCGGCCTAACGATTTCCAGATGCATCAATTAGTTTAGATTCTTTATCTGGGGGTGGTGCATCTCCTGATGTTTGTGAGTATGCCTTTTTTCTTGCATTTGACACTACTAGAGAGTCTGGGGTTAGCTGAACTCTAATATTTATAGGATCCGAGGGTGCAGCTTTATACTTTGTCAATGCGTTGTTTTATGATTCTAGTCTTGACAGTGTCTTTAGAAATGTCCTCTGCATGACGTACCATGCCTTCAAGGAGTGGTAGATACTATGCTCACCTTTGAACGTTAGATAAGATTTCAAAAAGGAAATCCTGCTCTATTGTGCCCGTATGTAAAGGTACTTGATGGAAAGCTGCTGCTCTTGCGATTAAATCCTGATAGGCAGAGGCATCATCAGGTGGTGATGGTCGTGTGGGATAGAGATCAGGGTCTGTATGCCCTTCTGGGTCCATATCATAGTCATCCCAAGCATTCTCAGGCCATGTCTTCTGTGGTATATCATCATCCTCTACTATGAGTGGGTGAGGAGATAGGTGACCTGACTCAGATCGTTCTGGTGAGTGAGTTCTGTACATGACTTGCCGCACCAGAAATGCATAGCCATGCAAGACACTGACCATTGGTGCACAAAACTAGGGCCCTGAAAGGATGTCCTTAACCCTGGAAATAAGTTCGCAGAACGGGGAGGACGGGAGGGGCAGTAAGGAATCAAACTAACATATGTTTCTTACACATATATCGTTACCGAAGGTAAGTAAGTTGTTCATCTGAAAGAGACCATTAGTTATAGATTCCTTACCTTAGAACAGCTACCCCAGCAATACCAACCCAGGAGGTGGGTCTGCGAACCAAGTTCTCACATAAAAGTCCTGGAGAACAGAAAGGCCCAAGAAGGAGTCTCTCTGGACTTGGCTGTCCAGGCACTAGTGTTTGGTCAACGTGTGCAGCCATGCCCACAGAGCTGCCTGACAGATGTCATTTAGGGGGACTCCCCATCCCAAAGCAGTAGTAGCTGCTGTCGCCCTGGTGGAATAGGCGAGCAGCCCCACTGGAGGCTCATTCTTAGCCAAAGAATAAAAGGTTTTGACCCACCTGGAGATGGTCCGTTTGTGCACAGCCCAAACTTTCCTAGTGTCCACGTAACCAACAAAGAGTAGTTCGTCCACCCGGAATTGTTTTGTGCGATCCAAAGAGAAGAAGGAGAGCGCACGTTTTGGATCAGGATGGTGGAGCCGTTCTTCCTCTTTTGAAGGATGCGGAAAGAAGGTGGGCAAAGTGATGGTTTGGCCAGAATGAAAAGAAGTGACCACCTTTAGAAGAAAGGAAGTTCAAGTTCTGAGGACGACCTTGTCTGGATGAACAGCCAGAAAAGGAGGCTTGGAAGACAGAGCTTGTAGCTCACTCACCCTGCGCGCAGAGGTGATGGTCACCAGAAAAACAGTTTTCAGAGTGAGGAGTCTGAGAGGACAGTTATGTAGCGGCTCAAAGGGAGCGAACATCAGATAAGTAAGAACCAAGTTCAAGTCCCACTGAGCCATCACAAAGGGAACAGGAGGAAAAAGATGAGTAATGCCCTTAAGAAATCTATTTACAACAGGGGACTCGAAAAGAGAAGGCTGATCAGGAAGCCTGAAGAAGGCTGAAATGGCCGAGAGGTAGCCCTTAAGAGTGCCCAGAGCAGAGCCCTGCTGGGCCAAAGACAGGAGGAACAAAAGAACTTCAGAAAGAGGGGCAGAAAGGGGATCCACAGCCTTTGCTGGGCACCATGCCAAAAATGTGTTCCATCTGCAGGCGTATACCATCTTAGTGGAGGGACGCCTGGCTGCCAAGATTACATCACAAACTTCGCGAGGCAAGTCAAATGACGTCAACTGCCGCCACTCAAATTCCACGCAAGGAGGTGGAGGCTGGACAGGTTCGGGTGAAGGAACGTTCCCTGCTGTTGCGACAGAAGATCCTCCGAAGAGGCAGTCAGATCGGAGGATCGATGGCCATATTAAGCAGCTCAGGATACCAGACTCTTCGTGCCCAATCTGGAGGCATAAGAATGACTTGGGCCCCAGTCGCGCTTGATCTTCTTCAGCACTCTGGGCAGAAGTGGTATAGGCGGAAAGGCGTATAGAAGACCGCAACTCCACTCGCAATGAAAAGCGTCGCCTAGCGAGTGCCGCCTTGGAAATTCCAACGCGCATAACTTCTGACACTGCGCATTCTCTTCGGTGGCGAATAGATCTAACCAAGGCCCTACCCACTGCTGAAAGAGACCTTGCACCACCTCAGAGTGAAGACACCATTCGTGATCCATCATGCACCTGCAGCTGAGTTCGTACACCCTGGCATTCAGTGAACCTGCCAGGTGTTGAACCACCAGGGATATGCCCTGATGTTCCAGCCATGTACAGAGGAGCAGGGCCTCCTGACATAGGGTCCACAACCCCACCCCGCCCTGTTTGTTGCAGTACCACATGGCTGTGGTGGTGTCCTGGAACACCTGAACTACTCTTCCCTGGACAGAGGGAAGGAATGCCTTTAATGCAAGACGGATCTCCCAAAGCTCCAGAAGGTTGATGTAGAGCTCGGACTCCACCGGAGACCAGAGGGATCTGCCGTTGACCCAATCCTGGTTTGTGAGCCACCACTCCAATGGTCGTGCAGTGCCCTCCGAGATCTGGACGCAATCAGACAGATTCTCCTGATGCTGCGCCCACTGGAACTTCAGGTCCCACTGCAGAGCCCGCATATGCCACCTGGCATGATCGACCAGCATGAGGCCATGAGGCCCAGCAGCCTCAGGGTCATCCTGACCGAAACCTGGGATAGAGGCTGAAAGATCGGAATCATAGCCCGAATATCCCAGACTCGCTGTTCGGGAGGATAAACCCAAAACTGCGTCTTGTCCAGAACTGCTCCGATGAAAAAGAGCTTCTGAGAGGGAAACTGGTGCGACTTCATCACGTTGATGGAGAACCCCAGCAAATGCAGGAGGTCAGCCATAGTCTGGAGGTGGGAGAAGACTGCCTGGGGCAACCCCACCTTCAACAACCAGTCGCCGAGATGGGGAAGACTGGAACCCCTGATCTACGCAGATGAGTTGTGACCACTGCCATCACTTTCGTGAACACACAAGGGACGCTGGTAAGGCAAAAGGGGAGCATGGTAAACAAAGTGCAAGTGGCATTACGGTGGGCGGGCAGGACGTGATTGTGAAAATAAGTGTCCTGCAAGTCCAACGCTACCATCCAGTCTCCAGGGCAGACAGGACATGAGCCAGAGTCAACATTTTGAACTTCTTCTTCCAGAGGAAGCAGTTGACAATCCTGAGATCCAAGATAGGACGCAGGCCCTTGTCCTTCTTGGGCACCAGAAAGTAGTGGGAATAGCAACCACGACCTACTTCTGGGGCAGGTACGCGCTCAATGGCCCCCTTGGCCAAGAGGGACGAAACTTCCTGTTGAAGGACCAGGTGATCCTCCGTTATGCGATGGTACTAAGGTGGCATGGAGGAAAGGGTAGTCTTGAAGGGGAGGGAGTAGCCCCTTCGGACTATCTGCAGAACCCACCTGTCCGATGTGATGGTGCGCCAGTGGGGGGGATGTGATGGCGGATCCTGCCGCCCTCTAGCGTTTGGTGGCCCTGGAAGGTTCGGACTAGGAGGGTTTGGAGGCTGATGCAGAGGGGGCAGTGGTGGACTGGCCTGCTCGCTGGCCCCCAGAACCACGCCGGTGGTTCCCACGTACCCGGTGCAGTGGGGCTAAACAGCCTGCGCCGGCCTGTGGCTCTAGGCGGGACGTAGTGGGGGCACCCCTTCCATAGCCACGAAAGGGGCAAAAGGCTGACTGCGCAGGGCGGGTGGTGGAGAAGCCCCTGGACTGGGCCGTAGCCCGAGACTCTTTAAAACGCTCTAGCGCGTTGTCTGCCTTGTTCGCGAAAAGGCGACGACCATCAAAGGGCATGTCCATAAGTGTGGATTGGACATCCCCGAAAAACCAGTAGAACGCAACCAGGAGTAGCGCCAAAGGACTACTGATGTGGCAATCTTCCTGCCAAGTGCGTCACGGTATCCAGCCCACAGCGGATGGTAAACATCGCTGCGTCTCTACTCTCGGTGACTGCACAGGAGAGCACGGCCCAGGCCTCCTCTGGGCACTGAGGCAGCACTTGTGCCACCGTATCCCACACAGAGTGGGAATAACAGCCCAACAGACATGCAGTGTTTACAGAACGCAGTCCTAAGCTGGAGGAAAAAAACATCTTCCAGCTTCTTTGATTCCCTACCAACCAGGTGGAGTTGTAGGGATGGCGCACTTGGACGTAGAGGCTTGGACCACCGAGCGCTCAGGGATAGGGTGTTGGGAGAGGAAAGTCGGGTCGCCCGGGGCCGGGCGGTGGCGTTGGGCAACCATCCTATCCACAGGAGCCCCTGTGTTGGGTCTGGACCAGGTGCCCAAAAGGATGTCTGTTAGGGCTTCACAGAACAGCAGCAGGGGCTCAGATGCCGGCTGAAGCACCTCTGTCAGGAGGTCAGTCCCGACTGCCACCGTAGGAAGCTCGAGGTGGAGAGCCTCGGCCGCCCTACGCAACACCACTGCGTATGACGCTCCCTCCTCCGTAGCCACGGTAGGAGGAGACAACATACCTAGGTCTGGGGAGGTATCAAGGCACTGGCATCCCCCAGTTCCTCTCTCCAGTACGGCTCGTACTCCAGCTGGTCTGTCAAAGGATCACCAGACCCCTCCTAGTCTCCATCACCCTCCTCTGGCTGCCAATCTGGCTGAAAATGGCCAGGGTGGAACACAGGGACAAAAGTACCCATCGGCGCCGTTGGAGGTGTAATGAGGTCGACTGGCGCAGATTCGGATCCAAGCCTGGATCCAAGGGGGCCCTGTGGTGTCGTGGCCGGAGCCACCAGCGTCTAAGGACTAGGGCCCCCAGCCGAATCCGTGGGGCTCGAAGGCGCGCCGGCAGAGTCGGGCTACCCACAGATGGCATACATCGCTTCGTAAAATTGACGAAGCTGGGCGGTGGTCTCTCTCGGTCCCAGGAAGGCCAGTCTCGACCCTGAAGGCTCCGCACTCGGAGGTGCACCACCCACACCCTGCGTCGCGTCGGCCAATGGACGAGGGGAAGTCGAAGAGCGATGATGCTTCTTTGACCTACCTGACCCTGAGTGCGAAGACTTAGACGACGAGTGGTGGTGATGGCTCCGCAATCGGTCCCGCAACATCCATCGCGACCGGGACCTTGCGCGATGCGGAGCAGACTGCTGGGCCTTGAGGAGCTTTCGGGACAGCTCCCTGTCAAGAATTCCTGTCATGCGAGGGGAGGAAAACGGTAACCAGCGTAAACGGACTACATCTCCCAGGATGCTTAGCGGTTGAGAGGTTATGTAAACAGGAGAGCTGTTACATAACTCAAGGAAAACACGCCCTTATGTAAACAGGAGAGCTGTTACATAACTCAAGGAAAAACACGCCCTTATGTAAACAGGAGAGCTGTTACATAACTCAAGGAAAACACGCCCTATAAAAGGGAGGAACCGGGAGGTACAACGCTGTCGGATATTGTGTTTACACCGACGTACCTGCTTCGTGAAGAGCAGTGTTCCGGAGTGGTGCTCCAGTAAGGCAAGAACGGAGGTAGGTCGAGTCGTTACTCCCTGGGCCGTGTCTTGCCCCATCGTCACCTGTGAAGGACCCGGAAGCTCTACCGGTCAACCATTGAACTTCGCTTTTTGACTCGGCTGAGTCAAAGCGCAGTGGCGCTTTTGCTGGTTGGAGTCGTAACTCCCAGCCCGACCAGAGATACAGGGACTGCCAGCTGTAACGCACACCAGGAGGTGTTTGCCGCGTTACAGACTCGGAAGTCCACAGGATCGATCGAGCGGCTGCTCTCGGTTCAGTCTTCTGGCTTTTGATTGGGGTATCGGTGACGCATCACCAGGAGGTGACTCCGCGTCCCGGTGCAGTCTGAGGAAGAGGTTGAGCGGCTGCTCCCTTCAGGTAGAGACCCCGGCTGGGTGTTTCCCTGACTCCTCGATTCTCCCCAACACTCTTCGTGCCCCTCACAGCCTACTGATTGGCATTGTCGGCCATTTCATTTCTGCCTTCTGTTGGCATACGCCGGGATCGGCGTATATGCAGAGGACGGTTAGGACCATCCGTGCTGTGGGCTGGTAACGTACTTAGCCTGGAGGATTCCAGTGACTATAACTTTTGTTTATTCGTTGTATTGTTTTTGCCTTCATTAAAATAACTAACCCTTCACAAGTGGTTGCGTCCTCATTATCGTGTCTGTTAAACGATCCTGAGACGTTCAGGGCGTTACACTCCCACAAAGACTTCGGGCCATGGTTCGGCAGTCGGAGCACGACTTGGAGTGGTGGTCACGCTCCAGGCAGTAGAGGCACACGCAGTGCAGATCCGTTACAGACATCAGTTGGGTACAGGAACCGCAGGCCTTGAAACCAGGCATCCCTCGAGCACCAGGAGTCTAAGATTCAAAAACGAAGTCTACAAAAGTGACTGGGGGTACCGCTCTCTCCAGATCTGCGCTTGCTGGTGCGGAAAATGACAGAACTGATGTCAGCACACGAGTGCGGCGTCCAAGTAACTTCCACGGCGTCATCCTGGCGACCACGACGACGGACGCAGAGTCGACCGACGCCACCTTCTGACACGCAGGGGTACTGCTGACGAAAAACTTTCCAGATCCAGTCTAAGGCCTGGGGGTAATTCTAAGGTAAGGAATCTATAATGAACTGTTTCTTTCAGATATATACATCAAATATACACACATATATATATATATATATGCACCACCAAATAGGCTAAAAATAGGCTAAAAATGCCAAAATTGCTTTGTATTTTTCATTTTAAATAATACATATTTATTCAACATTTCTGTGACATAGAAACATGTACTCTTCACTAGTTTTAACATAGCCTTTATTTTCAATGGAAAAAGGCAAGGTAATAGCAGGCAGTTAGCCCAGAGGCTGCACATAGAAACACAACAGATTAAAACTGGTGCCGTGCCTTAAAGACCTCCAAGCCCCAATCATGCCTCACAGGAGACAGTTAGGTCAGGTCTATTATCCGGCGTGTTACACTGTGGAGTGATAATAAGGAGAGAGTGCTGTTATAGATGGTATTTGTCCAGGGAGGTGGCAGGGTTGCTAATGGCTATTGAGGAGTATACCCCTGGAAGAGAACTAGGATTACAGATAAGTAACTTATCCTTCTCTTCCAGGGGATACTTGTCAATAGTTTTAAGCACTGAATAAAGTAGCAAGCCCAACCCCAAAATCCTGTGGAAGAACACCAGTATAGCTAGCACACTCTTAACAATAGGTTAACCAAACAAATTCGTCAAGGAAGCTTGCCCAAACTGAGAATTCCCCCCCCGAGTATCAAAATCTAAGCAGTAGTGGCGTGCAAAGGTATGTACCGATCGCCATGTAGCAGCCTTACATATCTCTTGAATGGACACATTTCTGAGAAGGGCCGAATTGGAGGCCATCCCTCTAGTGGAATGAGCCTTTGGTCTGCCAGGGAGTTGCTTGTTCGCTAACTGATAAGATAATATAGGACACTATCCATCGGGAGATGGATTGCTTAGAAGAAGAGAGACGAGTGCGCATCCGACCATAATTCACAAAGAGACAATCCGACTTTATGCTCAAAGTTTTATCCAGATAGAATTTTAGAACCCTTCTTAGGTCAAGAGAATGCAACGTCCTCACAGCTGGGGTGGTAGGGTTCAGAAATAAAGTGGGAAGAGTAGTTGACTAATTAATATGAAAATCCGAGACAACCTTAGGCAGGAAACTAGGGTGGGTTCTCAGAACCACTCTGTTAGCATAGAAAATGAGATAAGGATCTTTAGAACATAGCACCTGGATCTAGCTCACTCTGCAAGCCGAGGTAATTGCAACTAAGAAAGCGCCCTTCCACATCAGATGCTGCAATGATGCTCTGTGAATGGGCTCGAAGGGAGGACCCATTAATTTAGAAAGGAGTACATTAAGTTCCCAGTAAGGAGAAGACCACCTTTTTCAGCCCTTCCAGGAAGTTCCTACCTACTGGCATTTGAAGTGTACTTTAATAGAAGTAAACTGTAGATCTGATTTAGCCAAGTACAAAAGGTATGGGAGAAGAACATGTTCCTATCCTAGAATGGGATTTTGGCTATTGGCTGTACACCACAGGTAGAAGTGCTTCCATTTGAAAGCGTATGATTGCCTCGTAGAAGGTCTCCTCGCCTCTTTCAGAATATGCATACAGTCTGGAGAGACCTAGATGTCTCTATTGGAGGAACTCAGGAGCCATGCTGTTAATCTCAGAGATGGAAGGTTGGGATGGAACACCTTCCCTCCGAACTTGGTTAGAAGATCCGAACGGCATGGTAACCTCCTGTGTGGTGTCTTAAAAAGGTGAAGAAGGTTCGTATACCACCACTGGCGAGGCCACTCTGGTGCAATCAGGATAATCTTGGTTCTGGATCTGTAGAGCTTGTTGATCACCAGTGGTATGAGCGGAATTGGTGGAAAGGCCTAGATTAATGTCTCTGACCAGTATATCAAAAGCGCATTCCCTCAGGAGCCTGGTTGGGGGTAGCTGGTTGCAAAGGCCCTCCATTTCGTTTGTTGCATCCGCAACGAGATCGATGTCTGGAGAACCACATCTTTGGAAAATGTCTTGTGCTACCTCAACACTTCGCACCAAGTCATGCGCTTCAACGTCCGCGTGCATGTTGAGTGCACCTGGGAGGTTAATCGCCGATATGGTCAGCTTCCTCGCCAGTAGCCACTTCCAAATCATTTGATCCTCCTGTGACAGAGGTCCTGATCTGGTTCCACCCGGTTTGTTCAGGTAGTACATAGTTGTGGTATTGTCCGTTTAAACCAACAGGGAGCGTGCCTTTATAGAGGGAAAAAACGCTCTGAGCGCCAGGTGTACAGCTCTTAGTTCCAACATTTTGATGTGGTAACTTCTCTCACTTTCTGACAACATCCCCTCTATCTGTAGAGGGCCCATGCGGGCTCCCCATCCTTGGAGGGACGAGTCTGTGACAAGTGCTTATTTGGGAAGTTCCTGGTGGAACGGGACTCCTTTCAACAAATGAGGACTCTGCATCTACCATCTCAGGGAGTCTGTCTGATGAAGAAGTATGGTGTCCTCCAAGTGGTTGGAGATCTGACACCACTGAACCTCTAATGCCTGCAGCAACGGTCTCATTTGCAGTCTGGCATTGGGAGCGATGAAGATGTAGGAGACCATCAAGCCGTGCAGAGAGGATACTTGTCTGGCCGTGGGATGAGGTGTGCAGAGGAGAGTGTGACATTTGCAGATGATGGAGAATAACCTCTCCTCCGAAGGACACACTCTTGCGTTTGCGGAGTCTAGAGTCGCAACTAGGGTATTGAATTCTCTGAGTTGAATTGAGAATGTACTTTTTGATTTAAAACTTGAATGCAGGATTTCAGGTGTGCCTGCAGAAGACTTGGAGACGCACTCTTGAGCAGCCAGTCGTCTAGGTATGGTAAGACTAAATTTTTTTGCTTTCGTAGAAAAGCCGCTACCACCACCATGCATTTTGAGACTGTGCGGAGGCTGACTTGAGCATGAAACGAAGGACTTAGTAATGGAAATGTTCCGACGCTACCTGGAACAGTAGACATTTCCGGTATTTTCGGGGAATCTGGATATGAAAGTAAGCGTTGTGAAGGTCTATGGAGCACATCCAATCTCCTTGATGAATCGGAGCAACAATTTGGTGTAGTGACAACATCCTGAATCTTTCTTTGAAGATAAGATAGAGTATAGGCCTGTACTCCTTGTTTGGGCCTTTCTTTAGGAAGCAACAGGCGAAATAGGTGAAAGTAGTACAGCTTTTACTAAAAGACATTGAGTGACGCTAAAAAATTCAACTTCAAAATATCAATTAATGATAACGTCAATAACTGACGAGCTCAATGCTCCAGGATCCTCACAGAAGGAGCCAGAAAAAAGAACTGACCTGTGAGGCATGACGGGAGCCTGGGGGTCTTAAAGGCAAGGCCCAGTTTTAATCTGTTGTGTTTCCATATGCAGCCTCTGGGCTAACTACCTATTACCTTAACTTTTCCCATGAAAATAAAGGCTATGTTTAAACAAGTGAAGAGTATACGTTTCTATGTCCGAGAAATATTGAATAGATATGTATTTTAAATTAAAAATACAATGCAATTTTGGCATCTTTGGTGGAGATATATATATATATATATATATATATATAAATTTTAAACTTCTGTCTCTCTCATACACACATATAACAGGGGGAAAATATATGATAGTGATCAAGGATACTGTGTTATCCGAAACACGTCTGACAAGCTGAACTTCAATAAAGATCTGCTTTTGCCACGAGAATTTGGTGTCCGTATCCCTCTCTTCGTACATTTGCCGGCTGGGTAGAGGGTAGAGGGTAGTCGATAGAGATATAGTAGAGTTGCCTGCTATAGGAAAGGACCACCATCAGGTAAGATTATGCCTTGATTTTATTGCAGGAAGCGATGCGGGGGACAACCAGACCTGCTATATATCATACAGCCCTCCCAACGCGTTTCGCGATGTCTCGCTTCTTCAGGGGCTCAGGCTCGAACATGGAGTCAGCGACAATGTTCTCGGCATCATCGTTCTTGTCAAATACTCCGCCTCTTAAGGGCGTGGCCACCCCAGTGGCCTATGGTACTTATGGTGCGTTGGTATTCTCAAGTGAGCTGCCATTGAGTCCTGCTCATTAAAATAAAGTTTTAGCCAAGTGGATTGCAGTGTGCAGTTGTCTTAAACCGCACCAACTGCTTACTCCTCCAATACAGCACCCAACGTCCTTCCAAGGCACGCGGTTGGCGTACCTCCAGGACTGCTGAAACAGCAGCAGCCGGTCACTTTCCCGCGGCTCAAGCAAGCCGCAAAATACAATCCAACAGAGTTGCCTGCTATAGGAAAGGACCACCATCCGGTAAGATTATGCCTTGATTTTATTGCAGGAAGCGATGCGGGGGACAACCAGACCTGCTATATATCACACAGCCCTCCCAACCCGTTTAGCGATGTCTCGCTTCTTCAGGGGCTCAGGCTCGAACATGGAGCCAGCGGCAATGTTCTCGTATCATCGTGGTTTTCAAATACTCCGCCTCTTAAGGGTGCAGCCACCCCAGTGGCCTATGGTACTTGTGGTGCGTTGGTATTCTCAAGTGAGCTGCAGTTGAGTCCTGCTCATTAAAATAAAGTTTTATCCAAGTGGATTGCGGTGTGCAGTTGTCTTAAACTGCTTACTCCTCCAATACAGCACCCAACATCCTTCCAAGGTTCGAGCCTGAGACCCTGAAGAAGCGAGACATCGCAAAACGCGTTGGGAGGGGTGTGTGATATATAGCGGGTCTGGTTATCCCCCGCATCGCTTCTTGCAATAAAATCAAGGCATAATCGTACCTGATGGTGGTCCTTTCCTATAGCAGGCAACTCTGTTGGAATATGGAATATGCTACTTACCAGTATGCATCTGTTCTTGGCATGTAGAGCTGCAGATCTACACACTTGTGCATAGATCGCCATCTGGTGTTGGGCCCGGATGTTTGCAGTTGTTTTTCCTCCTTTGGATCGTATTGCGCATGGGCTTCGGCTCCATCCCCAGATTGTTTTTCGCCAGCAGGGAAATGATGGAGCGTAGTAATAAACAGTGAAGATGCCCATGTGTGTTGTATCTAAATAAGATAAACTGGAACAGATAAGGGTAGTCGGGGAGACGGGTGGGCGTGTGTAGATCTGCAGCTCTACATGCCAAGAACAGATGCATACTGGTAAGTAGCATATTCCATTCGAGGCATATGAGCTGCAGATTACACACTTGTGCGTAGATTATATAGCAGTACCCACCCTTAGCGGCGACCACCCGTATCTGTTGCAGTGGTTTGAAATAATGTTTTGAGTACAGCCTGGCCCACACTAGCCTGTTGCTTAGTTTGCACATCTACACAATAGTGTTTAGTGAAAGTGTGCGGTGTTGACCATGTAGCTGCTCTGCAGATATCATCTAATGGGATGTTCCCTAAAAATGCCATTGAAGCCCCTATTTTGCGTGTAGAGTGGGCTTTAGGGGGAACAGATAGCGTTCGTTTTGCTTTGTGGTAGCAAATCTGAATGCATTTGACAATCCACCTAGCTATTCCCGACTTGGAGATGGGGTTGCCCTAGTGTGGTGGAGAGAAAGAGACAAACAGCTGTTTGGTCTTGCGGAAAGGTTGTGTTCTCTGTATGTAGTAGAGTAAGGCTCTTGACATCTAGTGTGTGAAGAGCTCTTTCTGCAACGGTTTGTGGTTGCGAGAAGAAAACTGGTAGTTCTACCGCTTGGTTTATGTGAAAGGGAGAAATGACTTTAGGGAGGAATTTTGGGTTGGTACGGAGAACAACCTTGTTATGGTGCATTTGCAGAAAAGGTTCTTGAATGGTAAGTGCTTTTATTTCACTGACCCTTCTGAGGGAAGTGATGGCTACAAGAAAAGTGGTTTTCCATGTTAGGAATTGGAGTTCACATTTGTGCAGAGGTTCGAAGGGAGGCCCCATTAGCCTGGTGAGAACAATGTTTAGGTTCCACACAGGTGAGGGTGGCAGTCTAGGTGGAATTATCCTTTTAAGGCCTTCCATGAAGGCTTTAATGGCAGGTACTCTAAAAAGTGATAGATGTTGCCTGTTTTGTAGATTAGCTGCTATGGCTGTAAGGTGCAGTCTAATAGACGTATAGGCTAGATTGCATCTTTGCAGGTGAAGTAAATAGCCTATGATGTGTTGAATGGACACATCTAGGGGATTGATGGTATTGTTGTGACAGTAGACAAAACGTTTCCACTTGGTGGCGTAGCACGCTCTAGTGGTGGGTCGCCTAGCTTCTTTGATGACGTTCATACAGTCAGGGGGAAGATTGCGATAACCGAATTCTAGGATTTTAGGAGCCAGATCGCTAGGTTGAGCTGAGCTGGGTCCGGGTGTCTGATGGTTCTGGGTTAGGAGGTGTGGCGAGAGGTGTAACTTTTGGTGCGGTACTACCGATAATTCCAGCAGTGTGGTGTACCACGGTTGTCTGGCCCAAGTTGGAGCTACTAGTATGAGAGTGAGGGAGTGTTGTAGTTTGCGCACCACTAATGGAATGAGTGGGAGAGGTGGAAAAGCGTACGCAAATTTGCCTGACCAGTTCATCCATATCGCATTGCCTTTGGACAATGGGTGTGGATATCTGGTGGCGAAGCTTGGGCATTTGGCGTTTTCGTGGGTGGCAAAGAGGTCTATTTGTGGATGCTTCCACAGTTGAATGTACGGGTGAAGAACTTGTGGATGTAGTTCCCACTCGTGGATCTGTTGTGCCTGTCTGCTGAGTAGATCGACCATAGTGTTTTGGACTCCTGGGACATGTTGGGCCAGGAGAAAGATTTTCTGGGGTATGGCCCATCTCCATATACTCTGCGCTAGCTGAGAGAGCTGTGGATAGTGTTCGCCGCCTTGTTTTTGAATGTAGTACATGGCTGTCATGTTGTCTGTGCGGACTAGGACTGCCTTGCCTGAAATCTGTGTCTGGAAGGATTTCAGGGCTAAGAATATTGCTAGTAGCTCCAGATGGTTGATGTGGAGTAACTTTTGTTGAGGTGTCCATCTGCCCTGCATTGTGGGATGTAACAGGTGAGCTCCCCAGCCGGAGAGCGATGCGTCCGTTGTCAGCATTATCTGAGGAGCCGGGTCCAGGAACGGTCGCTCTTTGGAAAGATTTTTGGTGGTCCAACACTGAAGAGAGCGATGGGTACGACCATCTACCAACACCAGATCTGATCTTGGGCCTGGTTCCATTGGCGCGCTAAGCACTCTTGGAGAGGACGCATCTGGAATCTTGCGTGAGGTACTATGAATATGCAAGAGGCCATCATCCCGATTAGTTGCATAAACACTCGAGCTGGAAGGGAGTGTTGTGCTATAAATTTTGCGCATAGAGCCTGAATGCTTGTGATCCTGGCCGGACTGGGGTAGGCTAGCGCTTTCGAAGTGTCTATAGTGGCACCAAGGTATTGTTTTATGTGGAACGGTTGCAGATGGGACTTTGCGAGGTTTACTGTGAAGCCCAGTTGGTGAAGTAGTTGGATCGTGGCATGCGTGTGTTGTACACACTGTATGAGCTGGCTTTTATTAGCCAGTCGTCTAGGTATGGGAAGACATGGATGTGTTGTCCCCTGAGGTGTGCTGCCACGACTGCTAGGAACTTGGTGAATACCTGTGGTGCTGTTGTGACTCCGAATGGGCGTACCTTGAATTGGTAGTGTTGGTTGTCCACTACGAATCTGGGGAAGTTCCTGTGAGCGTGGTGTACAGGAATGTGGAAGTAAGCGTCCTTTAGGTCTAAAGTGGCCAGGAAGTAGTTGTTAGAGAGCAGGGGTAAGTACCTGTTGAAGTGTTACCATGTGAAAATGGTCCGAGTGTATGTATGCGTTTAGGGGCCGGAGGTCTAGGATGGGCCATAGAGTCTCGTCCCTTTTTGGTATAAGAAAATATAGGGAGTAAACCCCCAAATTTCGTTGGTTGGCAGGAACGTGTTCTATCGCCCCTTTTTGTAGGAGGGAGATTACCTCCTGCTTTAGTAATGCTAGATGTTCCTGTGACATTGGGCGTTGTCTGGGTGGAATGTTTGGGGGGGGTAGACATTAGCTCTAGGCAGTAGCCTGACCTAATTATTTGTGTCACCCATTTGTCCAAGGTGATGGTAGCCCAGACATGTAGGAACTTTTGGAGTCTGCCCCCGACCGGAGTGGGATGGTCTGGGGGAGTGGAGGGAAGTCATTGGGCAGGTGTGGGGGCAGAGCGGGCGGTGTTTGTTTTGCCTCTGCCTTTATTATTGTTGCCCCTGTAGCCGCCTCTTTGGTAACCCCTTGTGAAGGTGGATTGGGAAGGAGCTTTGTATGACGTGGAAGCGGTATCAGAGGATTAGCCTCTGGATGTGCTCCGAAAGGAGGAACGGCGAAAGGAACGCCTGGGAGGGTGTGATTGTAAGGCTCCCATAGATGTGTCCGTGTCGGTGTCTTTTTTCATTTTTTCTAGGGCCTCATCAACTTTTGGGCCCAACAGATGTTCCTGGTCAAATGGATGGTTCAGGATGGAAGCTTGCACTTCTGGTTTAAATCCTGAGATCCTGAGCCAGGCATGGCGGCGGCGGCGGACGCTAGTATTGATGGCCCTGGAGGCGGTGTCTGCTGCATCTAGGGCACAACGGATGGAGGTATTAGTGATGATTTTACCCTCCTGAATTAACTCGTTTGCCCTGTTTTTGTATTTGTCAGGGAGGTGTTGCATTATGGCTTCTAAATCGTCATAATGGGCCCTGTCATATCTAGCCAGTAACGCTTGTGTATTGGCGATACGCCTTATGTTGGCAGCTTGTGATGCAGTGCGCTTGCCGGATGCATCCAAGAGTTTTGACTCTTTGTCCAGTGGTGGTGCATCGCCTGACGTCTGGGAGTTGGCCCTCTTCCGTGCTGTGGATACTACCAGGGAATCTAGGGGTGCTGGCCCTCTGATGTAGGAGGAATCTGTAGGGGCGGCTTTGTATTTTTTGTCAATGCGCGGGATAATAACCCTGGCTCTGACTGGGTCTTTAAAGACCTCTGGCGCATGTTTTACAACTCCTTTGAGCATGGGCAGTATGGAGGTGGCGCTATGCGTGGTGTCGAAAGTATCGA
Source organism: Triturus cristatus (assembly GCF_964204655.1). Lineage (NCBI taxonomy): Eukaryota > Metazoa > Chordata > Amphibia > Caudata > Salamandridae > Triturus > Triturus cristatus. Next base: position 937,657,043 of record NC_140590.1, on the reverse strand, counting down.
GGAGGAAATCCTCCTCCACGGGGTTGGTATGGAGATCTACCCCGTGATAGTGTGCCGCCCTGTGGAGTAAATGGTTGAACCCCAATGATTCTTCAGGTGGGGATGGTCTCGAGGGATAGAGATCCTCTTGTGGGACGTTAGGGATGTCGGGGTGGTTATAATCGTCCCATGGGTCTGGGGAGCCTGTGGGAGTGGGGTCTCCTGTAGGTAAATCATGGGGCACGTCCACCATGTCATCATATGTATCGTCATGATCATCATCATCATCATCATCATCATCATCCGGAGGGGGTGTTGGGGAATGATGAGGAGGGGGTGGAGAAGTTGGAGGGGGAGAAGGTGGAAGGGGTGGGGAAGGCATTCTGAAAGGTGATGTAGCAGAGTCCTTCCTCTTTGGATGTGGAGCTGGGGTAGGTTTTTCTAGCTGTCTCTTTTTGATACTGAGCATCAAATGTCCGGTTTTGGGATCCTTGGTCAATGTCTTTTGTAAGGGATCTGGTGTAAATTGTTTTTCTGAAGGTGTTTTATCCGTCGGGGCCGTTGGTTTTCTTGCTTTAATGTCCTGTTTGGATGTATGCGGCTTGGAAATGGCTTTTTGTTTGGTCGGTGCCGAGATGTGTTTCGGCTTCGAGATCTCGGTGCCGGTGGCTTTGTGTACTTTTGTTGGTTCCGAAGATGGAGTCGGTACCGAGGAGGTGAAAGTGGGTTTCGGCACCAAGTGTTTCGGTATGGGGCTCGGTGCGGAAGAGGAGGCCATTTTCTTTTTCGGTGTCGGTGCGGAGGAGTGCTTGTCGGCACCGACGGTGGGCTGGCTCGATCCCGAGCCGCCGCTGGGCTGGCTCGATCCCGAGCCGCCGAAAGGCTTAATCGGCTTCTTCACCGGTCCCGAAGGTGCAGTGTGGGAAGCAGTGTCTTTGGTCTTACCTAGGCCCGGAGGCGAAGGCTTGACCGAAGCTTTTTTCGGTGCCGGAGAGGGTGTGGGAGGGGGCAAATTGGTACTCACGACCCTCTGTGCCGGAGTGATGTCCTCCACATCTGAATCGTCGGCTTCGGAGGCGCTGACGAGGCCCTCGTCGGTGTGGTGCTCTTCCGGAGCGTCAACGCCCTCTCCGAAGATGTCATCTGGAATCGCCGTCGACGAGTGCGCCATGGTCCTTCTTGCTCTTCGGTCCCGAATATTTTTCTAGGACCGGAAGGACTTGCACGCCGGGCAGTCTCGAGCCTCGTGTTCAGGGGAGAGGCAGAGATTACATACATGGAGATCGGTGTGGGGGAATTTGGAGCCACATCGAGGGCACTTCTTGAAGGGAGTCCTTTCCATGAGCCAGGACCGGAGCTTGGGTAGGCCCGAAGGCCGGTGTCGACGACTGGAAACGAAGGTGTTGATCAAAGAGAGCCCTGTCGAGTGTGGAGATCGCGATCGAAACAATACTGTGAGGATTGCGCGTCAATTGAACTGGAAACCTGTTCGGAACCGGAGCGCGAAGATCACATCCGAGCCCGATGGCGGAAAAAAAAGAAATCTGAGGATGGAGCCGAAGCCCATGCGCAATACGATCCAAAGGAGGAGTCACCGACCTCGTGACTTCCAAAGACTTTCCAAGAGGAAAAACAACTGCAAACATCCGGGCCCAACACCAGATGGCAATCTATGCACAAGTGTGTAATCTGCAGCTCATATGCCTCGAACATATATATATATATGCTGTGTGATATATAGCGGGTCTGGTTGTCCCCCGCATCGCTTCCTGCAATAAAATCAAGGCATAATCTTACCTGATGGTGGTCCTTTCCTATAGCAGGCAACTCTGTTGATATATAGATATATATATATATATATATATATATATATATATATATATATATATATCTCAGGCGCGCAACACCCATTGGACTCAAAGGGCTTCCCCCCCCAACCAGTCGTGTGTGGCGCCCGGGATGAGACAGCTTCCCGGGCACACACTCAGCCGCACCCGAGCACTTCACAGGTCTTTAAAAGACCATTTGCATGTTAATGAGGCCTTGCTGTTGCTTCACCCCTTCTAAGATCCCCTGCAGCTCCACTCTGCCTATCGCTTAAAGATTCAGCCCCCCCCCCGAAATTTGGCTCTAGTTGCGCCTCTGATGTGTGTATATATATTAACATTGCACTGAATTGAAATCTGTTTTTATTTATTAACAGAATCATGGACTGGATAGGACCTAAACGTTTGGGCACTTGCCCGAGATTTCTTTGCAAATGGACAGTGTGACCGACATGATGAAAAATTGATATGTTGATTCATAGTAATAAGTGATTGATATTTAAATTGTTTGTTATCCAGAGAGCATATCAGGAAACCGCAATTATTAGTGGGAATTAAATTGAAGGCGACACAATGTCATTGTAATCATGTGAAACTAAGAATAATTCTTCCCAATGAATCAACATCTAGAGCATGTACAGAGTTTTTAACATATATAATATGATATTTTTTAAATACTATATATGTAAATCTATTAGTGATTTTAACTAATGGAGTAAGGGAGGAGAAAAAAAAGTCGGTCTAATGTATAGTGATGATGGTGTTTCACTTATGTAGTCTGTTCACTATATCGATTTGACAAACCTGTCATGTGACCTTCACTATGTGTTTAAAAACGGTGTTCTTTTAGTGACTTCCCAGTGTGGAAAAGGCAAGTGTGCCGAAACGCGTCAAGCAAAGAAAATAAACTGAAGCTGGATGGTAAAGCTCACCCAAGTGTCGGAGTTCGGAAGTGAAATTGGAGGATATATATATATATATATATATATATATATATATATATATATATATATATATATATATGCATCGCTATAGCAGGCAACTCTGTTGGAATATATATAAATGTTTTTTTTTGTTTTGTTGAGTATTTCCACCCTCAAATACTGGGTCACAAATTTTTAAATCTCAGTTTTGTTAGGGAAGTAATGGCAACTAGTCATCACCTATATGGCAAAGACCCAGTCGCCTCTAGGTACCGGCCTATTCTTAAAACATACAACGGGTAAACTTTGAACGACAGAACTAAGAGCAAGAAATGAAAACAACTACCAAATAGAGTTTTAGGGACCAGGACACAGATTCGGTAAGAATCCCGATAAAAATGCGGGGAGACGGGGTGTGAAGGATAACAGGGTTTAAAGGGGGATCAAGTTTAAATAAAAAAATAACCAGGCAGTTGAGGAACTACAGGGAGAGCAAAGGGCAGGGGAACAAAGAGGACAAAACAACTTTTTATTTTTTATTTTTTTATTTACAAACAGGGTGACTGAATCCTTGTAGAGCATGTTGGGATGTTAAAGATGTGGGAAATGGACAGGAGGTAACATAGGAAAAGGGTTGGTACTAATGTCCACCTTCAATGTTGTTATAAAGGCAATGGATTATTGAAAATAAATGTAATTTGTCATCCTGCTAACTGTGTCAGTTTCGTTATTGAATAAGAAAAGGGAATTTTAATTTGAATCTTTCTCAGCTGATTAATTACTTTTCCTCGGTCTAATACTGCACATCCCTACTCCCATGGGGACATTAAATCATATCACCTAATCTCTCCCAATTTCCTCCAATACAAGGGACAGTCTTTTACTTAAGTTTTTTCTTTTACCAAGGGGAACTCAATCACTCTTTCCCCCCTCTTTTCCCCCCTTTTCAAGAGGTCACATGTCCAAAAAGAGTGAGGAAACCTCTGAAGCAGAAAGCAGAGCATCAGGTATCCTTCCTAACATCAAGCTGCCTTTCCCCTTATAGCCGGTCTGTGGTCTTTATATAGTTCCTGAAAAGGATAGCCCTATCCTTCTTTAGGATGTCCGGATTTGTTACAGGCTACAGAAGAGAGAATCCATACCCTACTAGTTCTAATGGCTTTTCTATTGAAACCACAAGGTCCCTTCTTTCTGAAAGTCCACCCAACCCTTTTAAAATCTGTATCCTCCTCATTCCTCCTTTCTTAATGGTTGGCTCCTTTTCCATATGGTCTTACAGATTACAGTAGTAGGTACAATCCTCTGCTGCCAACAGATGTGTATGCACTCTTCACTGTGATCGCATCTCCTGGCAATAAGAATTCCAAGTTTGGTGAGTAACTTTTATTAACATCCTGAGTTTTGTTACTCATTGCATCCTTCTTTCTCTCTTTTCACTGACATCAACTGGTTAAAATCTGTGGGCATAACAATCATGACATCAATGTCAGATCTCTGAAGAAAGATGTTTGTAGAAACTGTGAGGTGTAACACCATGTGACTTCACTGATGATTTTAGAAATCAGTACACACTTCGGGAATGCCATGGACCTGGCTCTGGAGGAATGGGATAAGGCCTACACAGTTAACAAGAGAAATGAAAAACAATCCATCTGGTAAATAATACGATTTATGCTATGCTGCAAAGTGTAACGCCACCAAGTGCAACATCATGAGAGCTCACAAACAAAATTAGTCTGGATTGTATTTCAACAGTGTTCACTAGCAAAACAATTGTATTGCTTCTGCAGAGAGATGCACTCAAAGATTCCTTCATCAGAATACTATAATTAAAGGTAAGTCACTGTTTCTGATATTCATGAAGTCACAACAGAAGGGCACTCTTACCCTATTTACTTTAGTAATAAACATGTATGCCAGACGTGGGCTCCTGTTGCTGCGTTTCCTCTGGTTCAATTGAGTACATATACCTTTTATTCACTTACTTACTTTGGATTTCATATGACAGAGGAGACAACTGAGCCAGCTATGGTCTTCATGGATGTAGCCATGTATGTACAGATGTGATCATAATTATTAAATAGCAGGTTATGTAAATGGATTTAGGTTGTGCTTCCAAAATGGTATAAAATTCCTCAACAAGACTGGGAGTACATGCACTCTTCCGAATCAGCTCCTTTCTCACAGGTTGCACACAGTCATACACCAATCTGATCTGTGGCATTCCTCAAGGCTCCTCGCCCAACCCCATGCTCTTCAATGCCTAAATAGCCCTGCTAGCTAACATCTTGCGAGCTCACAAAATCAAAATCTCATACACCAACAATCACCCAGCTCATGCTCTCCCTTTCAGATGAAAACTCCAACATCAAGACTAAATTCATCAATCGCATGTCCGAAGGCGCAAACTGGATGAAGACCAGCTACTTAATCTCAACTCTGACAACACAGAAGTGGCTCTCGTTAGCAAAGATATTCCTCTCGTCTTTGGCCTTGTGGCCCCCAGAATTAGGACCTACACTCACTCTGTTGGACCAAGTCAGAAAGCACTGAGGCATTCAAGACTGAGGTCTGTTAAGGACTTTTGCTATAGCTGCTACTTGTACTTTTATGGGAGGAATTTGTGGGGCAGACAATGATTTAAACAGTAACATCTTGAAAGCTCTGTGCATGAAACAAAATCTTATTATATGGGATAAAGTACCCCTAACTGCATCTTGTTAGGATAGTGAGAGTTGTGAACATACAGAGGCACGAGAACACATTCAGAGTGCCTTTGGGAGGTGAAAGAACTCCAAGACACTTTGCAATACCCTTTTGAAAATGATCTGCAACATCCTTTACCACTACTGATTATTATTTGCAGTACATGCATGTCACGTGGCACCGGGGCGGCCTGTTAATTCTTCCCATTAAACAGATGCAGGAAGTCAGTTTTGTCATCACCACAGTAATGTGGCACTTATCCAACAAAATGGTCTACAGTAAACTAAGTCATAGGTATACTTGAAGCCTCTGTGAGATGCCATTTTGTGAGCCACAACCCTACTTTAACTTCTCGCCAAGAAATCTTTGATCTTAAAAGGAATGCCCTTGGCTTCCCGCAAAACAGATAGTACCTCGGGCCCAAATCGGCTCCCCAAAGGATCAATGTACCTTAGCCTTTGTTCCTACTCACCATAGATTACTATACCACATGACCTTTGCAACTCATCTGAAAGTGCTTCTTGACCCCTGAAAGCACCCAAACACATCCACTCCTCAGCACACAAACATTTCAACTCCTCTCAGCTCTAAGTCAGAGGTCCCTCTTAAGGTAAGCCAAGCTGTTGAGTGATGGAGTGTTAACAGCAGGGTGATCTGTAAAAACTGTCAGGGCGTTTTGCATTGAGAAAGTCTCAATTTTCCTCAAAGCAGAATACTTTTGTTTGAATGCTATTTGTGTGTAAACAACTGTTACCTGTATCATGTATTTAAGGGCACTGATTATGAAGATCATTATTAAACGGGACAAGATCTTTACAGCTGCTGAGATCGCATGGAGATAAAATCCTATCATTCTTTCATCTTGCCTACACTCCCAGAGAAAACGCTCTGAAATGATGAAAAGTGCTAGACTTAAGTTGCAAAAGATCCACCAGTTGACAGAGAAAAAAATACTGAGGCAGCAATGTTGAGCCATTTATAGTTCATCTGTAGTGACTCACAAAAGAAAGGTAAAATAAATGACCAATACGAAAACATTCCTGAATAACCAAGAGTTTAATAATGGATTCGTAATAATGCAGCGCTGGATGTACCAGCTTTCATAATTACTGATTAACAGTTAAAGCCATTTTAAACAAATGATGAGAACGTAGAATCCTGGGATATTTGTTGACGTGTTGGTCTTAATGCACTAGAAAGCACCTGGACAGTCAAGAAAGCAAATTGTTAAGACTGTCCAATCTCATAGTACTACGGTACTGAAAAAATGAGCTCACAAAAAGTGAGTACTATACTCAGACAGGAATAAAGTTAGTACAATGAGATACAGAAAGCTTTCGTACCTTGTGCTAGAAGAAGAGCAACCATTTCTTCATGTCCTTCTCGAGCAGCCTCCATCAAAGGTGTATAGCCTTCATCATTAACCTCTTCTAGATTTGCTCCTCTTTCTATGAGCAGGGCTGCCAATTCTACATGCCCACCACAGGCAGCCAAGGTAAGTGGAGATTCAAAGGAATCTGCGGGCATATTGACCTGGGCACCACTATCCAAAAGCAACCGGGCTACTTCAACATGCCCATCCTAGGTATTTTCAATAATAATAATGCAAATAACAAAAAAAAACAACTGCGTTAATTCATATACATGATCAATGAAAAACATTCATTTTAATTTGGCATGTTACTTTAAAATTATTAATGAAAGATCTTCATCAAGAAAGAACAAAAATTATTTACGCTGTACCATTTTTTGAAATCTGCACTTAACATCACCATTAAGCATCAACTATGGTTCAGGTCTATTAAGGAGCACTCACGGTGCTCCTACATTTGAAATCTGTACTTCAATTATAAATTACCTGAAATGGGTATGTCTTTTATGATGCTCTTGGTTTACACAATCAGCAACAAGACATTATCCAAGAACCGAGAATATAACGGTCTATCTCGGAAGGAGCTGGAGGAAGTGAATGCATACGTTTTGGTCTTCTACAACGTAGTTGGGAAACAGAATGCTTAACCTCAATGCAGGAGGAAAATAGTTTGGGAGAAGATTACGTACATTTCATGATTACATTTGTAAGTCATGGGGAGATTAAATGATTTGTCCGTATGGTTCAATTTGAGGTCTTGTGCACAAGTAGGGAGAAGAAAATAAGTTACTTTCCTGTAACTGCAGTTATCCAGTATATGTATCCTTCATAGACTCACATGCTTGAAACATTCCCGTCATCAAAGTGAGAGCCCCACAGTATCATAATCAAACAGTAGTAAACAAACGATTATAGGCTATAATGACAGTAGGCCATGAGTTTACTAGCCTATCTAAATCCTTTTTTAAAAAGGACCAACCTTCAACTATAACCAATCAGCTGCTAGCACCCTCTGGAACTGTAGTATGGACGGTGGGTTCATTGTCCACATTGGTAAGTTAGCATGAGCTTCGGTGTCATGAGGCTGCTTTTGCGCACGACACTACACGCCTTTATTTTGCAAGACTTTGTTCGTGCCCTTTTCACATGAGAACTGTCTGCTTTTCGCGTTCTCTGCTGTGCTCTGAGGTTTAGTCTGCATACGATGTACAAGGTCGAAAAACAGTGCCCCTTGTTATTCTGTTCCCTGTCAGTCCCTCGCACCTAGACATAACATGACACACAGCTGCACTACTGAAAGTCGTGTGCTTTAATATTGCAAGCGAAGCATGTTCACGCACTTGGAGAGAGACCTTTCCAGAGAGAAGAGCTGTGCTCGTCCTCAGATGTAAACCTTTCATCTAGGCCTTAAGGTATGGGGTCTGCTGACAAAGCCCAGAGGTCGTCTTTTCTATGATAAACTATATGTTGGCACGGGGAGGGTGGTTAGGCACTGTAGCCATGTTCCACTGTCTTTATAAAATGATATCCCCGTTTGTATTCTATGAAATTGTGACAATGCGGACAATATTGTTTTTATGCCTTTTGCTGCTAGTAAAGGCACGTGTACTGTACCATAGAGCGAGTTAGTTAAAATAAACATTTTAAACTATATTGTGACTCTGAATACTCTTATTGTGGACAAGTATGAGTGAGTGAGCGAAAGAGTTGTCTCGATTCCACAATTCCTTGGAGAGTTGGGAGTGTAGTGTAATGGGTTGTCCAATCATTGGTAGCTTCGCTGTTAGTCGGAAAACGAACGAGACACTATTGCTAGTCTGGTTTGGGGCACCGAGGTGATAGGTTGGTACACTACTAACTACCGAGGTCCTGGTTTCCTGAGCATAGTTCTGCATATGTGCAGAATCCCTGTAACAGAACCTTCCCAATAGAGGCTGAGTCCCTCAGATTTTCCAGCACAAGTGGGAAAAATACCCAAGGCATAAGGGGAGACTCTACGGGGAGGAGGGAGTCTCGCATGTGAATCTATGAAAGATACCAACTATGAATAACTGCAGTTACAGGTAAGGAATATATTTTCTTAATCAGTATTGGGTTATCTTTCATAGATTCACATGCTTGAATCGGTATAGCAAGCAGTAGCAAGATTAATGTAAGTACCCTTAGTGGATTGTGGGTAACATTAATATACATTTGCAAGTAATGTCTTAAAAGGGTGTAAAGATAGAAAAACTCATCTACATATGTAAACATCTTCATTATGTACAATGAGATGCTAAGCATGTAACAGTAAACAAATGTTTTTTTGTTTTTAAATAAGCACATTTTAGAGCAAGGTTAAGTAATCACATATAAACATTAAGAATGTGTCACCTTTGAACATAAAGAAAATCACCTCTACTTAAAGAGGCTCACATTATTGGAATAGATGGCGCAATACCGCCTGGCCAATGGCTGCGTCACCACACTGCGTTGATTCCAGGGCATTAGTGCTGCCTGAACCTGTGGGAGCTCTTCAATGTGGCAGTATCACAAATCTCCTCCAGGGGAATGCCTGTAAACAGAGCAGCAGAAGTGGCGATTGCTTTCGTAGAATGGGGTTTAGCTTTCTTCGCCAAAGGTTTGGCAAAATTTAATTGTCGCTGAGATCCATCTTGCGATGGTTGGTTTTGTTTCCGCTGAGCATCAGCAAACTTGACTACAGGCTACAAATAACTAGTCAGTTTTGCGTATGTTCTTAGTTCTCGGCAAATAAAATTTGAGGCATCATTTTCTGTCCTAAGTGTGAAGAGCCTGTTCAGCCAGTGTGGCAGAGTTAGGGAAAAATGTCCAAAAAATGACAGGCTCGTTGAAGTGAAACTGAGAAGGAACCTTTGGGATGAACTTCAGGTTTGTTCTAAGAAGCAAAAACACATCCGTGAAGCAAATAAAGGGTTCTTGAGTGGTAAAGTCCTGTATCCCAAGGACCCTTCAGGTAGATGTGAGCGCAAGGAGAAGAGCTAATTTCCATGTGAGAAACTTTAATTCAGCCTGATCTGTGAAAGAACCACATTTAGATGCCATTCCAGGGGAGGAGGACGCACCAGAGGGAAAGTTCTGAAGAGTCCGTTCATGAATTGCTTTACGAGCCTTGTGGAACAGAGATAATGTCTGAAGATAGTCTGTACCTTGAGATTGCCGCAAGTTGAATTTTCACCGATGCATATACCAGGTCTGACTTCGCCAGGGAGAGAAGGAGACACGTGGAATGGGTGTAAATTATTTTACTGACGCCACCGACAGAATATCCTCAACCTTGACCTACAAGTCTTGTTGGTACCTTCCTCTTTACATTTGGAGAGAATATCCTTGCATTTTGCGTGATTCTCAGATTCCGACGTTCGTAGTACTCAGGAGCAATTAACCTTCCGGAATGATTGCTTTCAGTGGAATTTGTTGATTTTCCCGAGATCTAGGATCAGTTTCCATTCCCATGATTTCTTTAAGATGAGGGAAAAAAGGGAGTAGAATCGTTTTTCCCTCTGCGCTGTTGGACCTTCTCTATTGCCCCTTTTAAGAGCATTAAGAGATCATCATTCTGCAATAAGTGAAGATGAGGGGGAGAGGCTCCCTTTGGCAGAGCAGTTGGTGGACTTTCAGTAAACTCAAGGGTATGGCCATAGGTGAGAAGGTCCAATACCCATCTGTCTGAGGTGATTGCTTGCCAATGCGGGAGGTAATGGGATATTATCGTACCAACTGGATGAGATGTCACCTGGAGAAGGTCACTGTTTGCAACCGGTGTCACGGCTCTGAGGAATCGGTCGCCTGCAAAGCCCTTGCTTAGATAAACCAGCTGTAGAGGATTGTCGATAGGACTGTTGGTATGCTGTCCTGTACTGTTGATAGTATGACTTGTATAGTTGTGTGTGGTGGTATCCACCCCTATAAGAGGATAAACCACTCCCTGCGCCCCTCTGAAAGGTACCTCACGGTATTGGAGAGTGCCTAGAGATTTCGCAGTATTGTCGTCTTTTTTTATTGGCAAGGAGAGAATCGTGGATGTGCTTGCCAAATAGCAGGTCACCGTCATAAGCCATGTCCCGTATTTTTGACTGGACCTCAGGACGAAATGAGGTCGCCTTTAGCCATCCCTGGTGTTGTAAAAAAGCTGCGCTGGCTAGCTGATGGAAGCCTGTGGAGGTGATGTCCAAGGCACTGGCTATAATTTCAGACAATGTCCACTCACCCTCCAGCAAGGTTTTCCTAGCTTCCATTCGTTTGTCCTCAGGAATATGATATCCCAGATATCAGACCACATCTGGCGGTCATAGCAGCCTAGAATGGCAAGGGAGTTGGCCGCCGGCACCGTTATTGCAGACATAGTCAAAACCCTTTTTCTGATGTTCTCTAGACGGTGTCCCTGCTTATCAAGTGGTGTGGAAATAGGAATAGACTAGTTTTTCGATCTCCGTTGCACCGTCTGGGAGATCACAGTCAGGCCTGGGGTGTCCTGTCAAGCATGACGGTGAGTCCTCAAGCGGCGCTCTGTACTTCTTGTCTATATGTGAAAGGACAGTTTGTACAGTGGCTGCGTTTTTCATAATATTTATTCTCTCTTGCCAAATGAAGTCCACTACCAGTATAGAGCTTACCAATATCCTGGCCTACTCTTTGAAATAGTAGAGGAAGCAGTCCGAATGCTTCACCGACATTGGAAGGTGAAATCTGGTTGTGGATCTCCCCATAAGGTTATGAAAACCTTCGATATTCTCTGGAGGTGAATCGTTCTGGCGAGGTGGAGCTGGAGTTCGAATCCCATTCATCTAAAAGTTGTTGATCTTCCGGAATTTCACCCTCCTCTCTCCTCATCAGAGGAAGAAGGATCCTCTCTGGGTGGGACTGTTACATGGGACGCAGGTGTCATCCTAGGTGTAGCTGGCAGAGGAAGTCGTGGAGGGAAAGCAGGTGGTGGTGATCTAGCAGGCTGCTCTTCAGGGGGCTGAATACACAGAGCATGGCCCGGCGATCCTGAAACAAGGAAGCAGGAAGATGTGAAGTGTCCTACTTAGGTGCTTGGGTGGAGGGTCATAACAGTATCCTCGTGGCTCATAATACCTTGGAGGTGGAGGACAATACTGTTGAAAATATTGTCCTTCATCTTCCTCCTGGCATTTCACATTCAGCTCTGAAGGACTGTGAGCTGCGCCAAAGAGGCCACCGTCATCAGCCGACTCCTCAATGTCCAGAAGGCAGGTAGGAGGCAGGGTTGAGACCTTGCTAGGTGTTGTAACCTCAGAGAAGAGGGAGATCCTGGAGAACTTTCTCATCATTGAAGTAGGTGTCAATGGTACAGTCGCTGGAGGAATTACCATGGTCGACGTCGACGGGGCCATCGTTGATGGGATGGTTGTCAACTGAAGCATCGTCGGAACCATCGTCAACAGCAGTGACATAGACAGAACTTAGTGGATGTTTGAATCTTCGTCGACAAGATGGGCACGCCGATGGAACTTCAAAAGATGGTAGTGGTGGTGGTCGAACATCTTGGTTTGAATGGAGAGGTCTTCAATGGGGATTTTAAGCGGAATTATGCCTCATAAAAGGGTCGGTAGAGAAGGCACAAGGGCAGTCTGTCAGGTGTTGATGGACCAGGTAACGAGGTCTCTGAGGAGAAATGGTTTTGTTTCTCCTTTTTCTTGGTGCTGTGAGGTAGATGGTAAGTCTTGATAGGTTTTCTTGACTGCTCGGAAGCTCCTTCAAGAGATCTAGCCCTCTTGTGAGACCCAGCAGAGGAATCACTGTCCTCCTCAGAAGATGTTTTTTGAGACTTGGACTTCTGAAGTCATAGGAGTATGTTCCCTTCCCTGTCCCTCAAAGTTTTTGAGAAAAAAGTGTGGCAAATCTTGCACTCTTACCTCATGCTTGGGGTGGAGGCAGTCCTTATGTGGGTCATACACATGTGTTGCAGGGACGGAAAAGGCCTTTGCTATCAGACACATTGGAAATATCCAAGTTGAATAAAGCTTTTTAAATGAGAATACTGAGTAGAACCCATGGAGACTCCCTTCACATGTGACGTGTGGCGAAAATCTGAGGGACTTAGCCTCTCTTGGGAAGATTCCAGAGGGTGACAGCAACTGATTGGTGTAGAAGCTGGGTTTCTGTAGCAGTACCCCCCCCCCCCCCCCCCCCCCCCCAGATTTCTGATGCACTTTGACCTGGATGTGCCCGGGGTCCCTGCCAATCAGGCTCCCAGGGCCTGTGTTCTTTCCCAAAACCATACCTTTGTAGACCCAATTGGCACCTCTCTGGCCACATGCAAGTCCCTTGTAAAAGATACCAAGGGCACTGTGACCAGGGAAGGCCTCTAAGGGCTGCAGCCCTTATTGTGTCACCCTTAATGGTCCTGTACCTTAACACTCACTGTCCTTGCAGGCTGCGTGTTTTGGTGCAGAGAACAGTGAAGAGTTGACATGGCACACATACCTGCGAGCCATGCCTGCAACCCACTGCCTATGGTATAGGTAAGACACCCCTCTAGCTGGGTGCAATATACTACTGGTGAGGGTACCGTTGCATGAGCCCTGTACCCCTACAGTGTCTATGTCCATTCTTGGACATTGTCAGTGCAATAAAGCCATAAAGAGTATATGGTCTAGAAGTTTGTCATTACGAACTCCACAGCACCATAACGGCTTTACTGAATTCTGGGAAGTTTGTTAGCAAACGTCACAGCATAATAAACACTGATGCCAGTGTGGGATTTATTTTACAATACACTCAGAGGGCATCTGAGAGATGCCCCCTGAAAAATACAAACCTCTGGTGGGTTCCCCGACTGGTAAACACCAGCCTGCCACCACAAGACAGGTTTCTGGACCCTTGGGGTGGGAGCCTTCGCTCCCTGAGCCCAGAAACAAAGCCTTTCTTGGGTTGAGGTGGTCACACCTCCCCCAGTTCAGGAAGAGCCATCCGTGGCAGGGGGGGCTTCAAATGCCTTCCTGCCATTTAAACGCAACCCCAAGCCTCTCCTGCTATCAAGCACAGGCCCCCTTCCGGTCTCCCCTCTTTTTCGGTTGGAAGACAGATGGGAAAATTTAGAACAGCCCAGAAGGTGTGCCCACCTCTGCCAACCCCATCCTTTAGGTGGGGGAGGCGAGGTGAATTCCACTCTTCAGTGCCCGCCATCTTGCAGATGCAGACACTCTCCAATCAGTGTCAAGGATTGTGCCCACTCACCCACGTGGGGTGAGCACACCAAGGGTGTAGCCACCCTAAAGTCAGTAGCCCATTGGCAACTACCTCGATATCCCTCAGAAGCCCCTTAAATATAGTATTTAGGTGGCATCCCTGAACCCAGAAGGCCGATTCCCGCAACCTACGAAGAAGGACGAAAGAAGACGCCCAGCAGAGGATACTGCAGAAAAGAACTGACTTGGCCCCAGCCCTACAGGCCCGTCTGCAGTTTCCATAGACCATGTGCCAAAAGTCACCTTGTCCTGCAGCCAGCAACCTCTAGAACCCCTGGGAAGAATGACTGCCTTCAACAAAGACCGGATCTCCTGTGACCAGCAGCTCTGTTCAAAAGAAGCTCCAAAGCAAGACTCCGAGCCTGCTGAAGACAAAGAAATCAGACGCCTGGAATCACCACTGTACCAGTCACCTCTGGCCCAGGTCGAAGTAGCCTACCGGTCCCAGAGAGGTCCCTCAGCGTTCCAGAGCCAGAGTCCACCGTGGGTTGACCCCTCCAGGATTCCACGACGTCACCTGCAGCCTCTGCATGGTGACCCCCTCCACCTGCGAGTGACCCCGTAAGGTGAAATATGACCTCAAAAGGTACCCCTGCATCCGGCCACATTGCACCCTGGAGAAGAGGACCTGAGGTGGACCTATGAACCCAACCCCTCCAACTTCCTTGCCCAGCTGTTGGTTCCTCCCAGAAGACTTCCTGGATTGAGCCTGCAGCCAAAATCCAAAACCGGCAACTCCCATTGAAAACAACAGGGAACACAACGCCACAACAGCATCCTGCACCCGGCTGCCCCTGTGCTGCTGTGGGTGCTAACTTTAATCCCCTCTTTGCCCTGAGCTTAAGTCCAGGAGCTTTGCTCCCTCAACCTTGTGGCCTGCTTGTGAGTAGCCACCACCCGGAGGTCCCCTATCTCCCACTGGATGACAATGGGCCTCAGCACTCTGCACCCCCTGCCCTAGTGCCACTGAGGGTGCTTTGAAAGTGCATCCTTGACCCTGGGGGAACCCTTGCTCTAATCCCAGAAATTCAAGACCGTGTACTTACTTGTAAAACGATAACCCTATTCCTCCTTAGGATTGCATTGACTGTTTTCCTCTGAAAAACTTTTAAGTGTGGAGGGTGTTTTGTATGGGAACTTAAACTGCATTTCGAGAAAAACAGTTTTACTTACCTTTTATCAGTCACAACATACTTTAGATACAAAGTGGATTACAAAGAAAGGAGAAAAAAATAAGACTCCCTGTGCCATCAGATCACCATGTTTCATTGCATGAATGGCTTCACTTTGCTACGAATGATCCATCTTCTTTAAGTGTGCTTAAATGAAAACAGTTTAGGCTTTGATCTTTCATCATGGAGCACATTGTTACATAATCTTTGACAGCTTTAGAGTTTCTGGTAAAGCCAGCTTTATCTTCAGTCATCAATTTTACTAAATGCACAATTGATGTCAGTCTCACATGAAGTAGATTTCAATGTATCAAATGGTTTCAAAAGTACAATGTATCAAAAAGAAGAGGTCTGGACAAACTCCTGCATGATTACTTCGAAACATAGTCTCTGTTTTCTCTGGCCACTTTTAAAATAGCATTAGTGTTCCAGTAAACCTGAATCTTGGCCTCAAGTGGTCTTGGGTGGCCTTCGGGTGCTGGTCTTAAAAAGCACCACTTGAAATACTTTCCATTTCAATATTAGGGACATTTTCTCAAGAACAGAATGTCAATGCAAGATTCCAGTCGCCTGACCTCTCTAGTTTTGCCAACAAGCACAATATTCACATATCATTACACCTTGCTCTAGCTTTTTGATTTCCAAGTCTCCCTTTTATTTCTTAAAGCAACTTAGCATATCCTTCCAGTTCCTTGTCATATGCTTTCCTATATGTCTGACTCTTCCACTGACTAAATCCAAAAGCTTAATCACATCTAATATAAAGCAAAAATATGTTACCTGGCAAAAAAGTCCATAATTTCTCTTATTTTCAACACAGCCAACAATTCAGATTTAGTATGCCGCTTTACATTATCTTACTTGTGTCTGTAAACAGTTATGTTGGCCAGAATTGGTTGTTTACAGCTTTTGCAGTAGGCTGCTAGATTTAGCTGCGACAAACTACTTCCTGTGTCTTAGCAGAAAAAATTACAGGTCTTTGCCAGAGATTTCCCAGCCAAAATGTTTACTTTAAGTTTGATCCAGACTACAAATTTAGTTAAAGTACCTCGGAGGTTAGTCAAAACGCCAGCATCCAAGTGAAGTATTATCCCATTATGACAAAAAAAGCATGAAGCAAAAAGAAAACTTTCATTAACCTACCTTGCTTCTGTATATGGCAAAAGGACAGTATTTAATATTAAATCAATATATAACAGAAATCAAATTTACCATGCATGCTTCCATAAGAGCGGTGTGCATCTCATCGGTCTTGTGCTCCTGGTCAGCTCCAGCTTCCAATAAGAAACGAACCATGTCCAAGTGGCCTAAAACCAAACAAGTAATAAAAAATACACGTTATTCATCCAGTTGACTATTGTACTAATGACACAAAGAACTGCAGCATCACGATTTGTCCAGGACTGGTATGTAAAAACGGAAGCACAATTTTTCAGAAGTATAGAAATGGTTAACTGCACACCGTCTGGGTGTCACGGACCAAGCTCAGAAGACAACATATTGAACCTCTGCGGCCGTTGACATCACAATAGCTTTAAAGATCAAGGTGGGGTGAGAAGGGCTATTAAGGACTACTGCCCAATACAAGTATTGGTACAGTGAATAGTCTGTACTTCTTTGTAAGCTCACTTCCACCCATCCTCGAGACAAAAGGCAATATTTTCAGTAGGATCTACACCTTTTAGCTTGGGAGCAACAGGATTGAGGAGGTGCAGTCAAACATTTTCATCAAAGCCCGATTAACTGCATAGCTCTACTTGAGACAAGATTCATGGCACTGCGTTTGTAAAAAAAAAGGTGCAGCACGTCAAGTTTTATGTTGAAATTCAAAGCCCGCTCAACATCCAGGCAGTGGCAAACCCTCGCCACACACTAACAGAAATATATAGATAATACATGAGAAAAAAGCTGTTTAAAGAGGTAGTCTAGCAAACTCTTTGGGGTCCTTGGATAGGATTAGTGCATAAACTGAATATACATCTGCAGAGAAGAGAGAGAAACTTTCCTAGCCATTTTACAAAGTAAACTATCAGCCAAAAATGCCATGTAGTCAACTGATCGGTTGGATGTACTGATGATCCTGGGTTCAAATGACTCACGTGGTAAAAAAAATTATATTCAGTAAAGATTCTACATCATTTATGGCAAGAGCCACTGCTGATCCAACTCACTGAGCGATCCCTTCTGACAGGTACTTTTCTGAGATTGCGATAGGAAGGGCACTCAAGCGGATCTGCAGTTCACGGACTAGAAACAGGCAAACCAAAGATCACTTGCTGGATCTCAGTAATCCGGTATGTCAAATGTCAAGGTACTTATAGAGCGCACTGTCACCAGACGGCCACCTTGCGGTGTCGCCTTTGCGGTTTCCTGGCGCTGATACTCATACCGCTGTGGAACCCCTCCTGGCTTTCCCTGTGAAGTGTCCACTCCTGGGCACCCCCAGGGTGAAGCCAGGCATCCTTAGCGCTGTTGGGGCCGGTGTGGAGGCTAAGCAAGCTAATGCCCAGAGTTGCAGCATGGGGCCCGTGATTAGAATAGGCACCGAGGCGAGAATAGACAGGTCCGAGGAAATTGAGCCCGAACCCCGCCGAGGCGGGAATCGAACCCTGGTCCCTGGCCAGAACTCTGCTTCAGGGTCTGCCGCTCTAACCATTGAGCCACACTCCTCCAACTAACTTAGCATGGTAGCCTGAGTCCTACAGAAGGTATAGGTAATAGGGTGAACTTTACCTTTGTGACTGAAAGAGAGTGGGTTAAACATGTCAATCACTCATCTGAAGGGTTTCAGGAACGGCGGCCATAATCAGACAGTAGTCAAAGAATAGATTGGAAAAAGGTTACTTAACTGTACACTGTGGTTCTCCAGTATTGTTATCTTTTATAGATTCACATGCTTGAATCTTCCCCATAGTGGGAGTCCCACGGTAACAGTAATAACAGTAGTGCTAAAACATTAGCATTAACTCCATTGAAGACATTAGTATTTAGCAACCCATTTACATTGTTTTAAAACAGCCAAACTTCAGCTATCAGAGCAGAGAACCTGGAGTACCCATCCCCTGCAGAGCCATCAAACCCCAGATTTCGAGTTCTAGTGTAAACCAACAGAGGTAGCAAAAGGTGAAAATGAACAGGGAGGGTTGCATGTGAATCTATCAAAGATATCAATACTGGAGAACCACAGTGTACAGGCAAGTAACTTGTTTTTTCTCCAGTATTGTATCTTTTATAGATTTGCATGATTGAATCAGACTAGTTAGCAGTATACAAAAAAAAGCAGTGGCAGGTAACACAAACCATCCCACCATGAGACTCAACTGTAATACGAGTAGTAGTTGCATACCTTATGCAAAGAGTCACCAGAGAGCAGCCTGACCGACTGATACATCTACTTTACTCCAGCCACAGAGGCAGTAATGCTTAGCAATGTTCACCAATGTCGCTGCCCTGCAGATGTCAGGTAAATATACTTCTGCTAACAGGGCTGAGGAGGCTGCAACCTTCTGAGAGGAATGAGGCTGCAACCTTCTGAGAGGAATGAGGCAGCAACCTTCTGAGTCCTCACCTTTGCAGCTAGTCGACGCCCCACCTTTTCTTGGCAGAAGAGTGTAGCTGAGGAGACCCGGCCAGCAAAACTAGCCCACGTTAAGGCCTGTCCTATTCCATGAACAGAGAAAGAGCTGAGCAACAGAGTTGATTAACAGAAAGTCTTAGTTCTTTGCAAGTACAATTCCAAACAACACTTAATGTACAGCAAGTGCAATGCTCTCCCTGCCGTTGAAGCATTGGATAAGAATGAAGGCAGAATCGCTGGTTCGTTGAGGTGAAAATGTTTAAGGCACCTTGGAAAAGAATGAAAGGTTAGTGCACAGGACTACTCTGTCCTCCAGGAAATGGAGGTGAGGTTCTGCTATGGTGCAAGCTTGAATTTCGCTAATACATCTCGCAGATGTGATGGCTAAGAGAAAAGCCACCTTCCAAGAAAGGAATTTCAGATCGCACTTGTGAATAGGTTCAAATGGAGGCCTCATGAATTGCGCTAAAACAGTGCTGAGCTGCCAAAGCACTAGAGGAGACTTTATGGGTGGGTAAGCGCTGAAGAGATCTTTCAGAAATTCCGTAACAAGACTGTTGGACTACAACGAAAATTGCTCAGGTCACTGCCGTCTGGACCTGGAAATGGGTGTCAAGTGTACCTTTATGGATGAATGGGAAATGCCTGTTTTGGAAAGATGCAGGAGATAAGGTAGAACCTGATCAGGTGTTGAAGTAAAAGGATGATACAACTGAAGCACACCCTGCACAGAACCTCTTCCATTCCGCTGAGTAGCACTTGAGGGTATTAGTAGCTCGAGCTTTTTGAAGTATTGATTTGCATTCGCCATATATTGTAAGAGCTCCGAATTAAGCATGGTGATGAGCCAAGCCCTCAATTATAGAGTGCGAATCATTGGGTAAATCACTTGAACGTGTACATCAAGAGGAGATCCTCCGCTGGATGGGAGAGCACTCTGACAGGCAATACAGCTCGGTGTACCAGTATTGTCTGGCCCACGCCGGGGCTATAAAAATGAAGCGGCAGGTTCTGATTTCATTTTCTGTAGAATCCTTGGGAGGAGCGGGAACGGGGGAAATGCATCAGCGAACACTCATGAGAATTGGATGGCATTTTTTGTTGAGGGATGTAGCAAATAGATCTAAGGTTGCATAACCCCCAAGACTGGAAGACTCTTTGTACTTGCTTGTCGCTGAGCTCCCACTCATGACACTGTTTGGTGTCCAAGCTGAGAGATTTGGCCCACTTATTTTGTACTCCCAGAACATGCTACACTTTCAATGAGATGCCACTGGCTATCAGCCACTCCCATATTTGTTGTGCCTGGGCTGAGAGAACCTGAGATCTCGTCCCACCCTGTACGAGCAGATAGAACATGGTGGTGGTGTTGTCTGGCCTGTCGAGGACCGCATATCCCCGGAACCTTGGAAGGAAGGCTTGATGCCCACGAAACACAGCCTTCAGCTCTAGAATATTTGTGGCACGATGCTTCCTGGTTGGACCAGTTGCAGTAAATATCTAGATCCTGCAGGTGAGCTCCCCATCCTTTTATGGAGGCATCCAAAGTCATCACCATCTGTGGTGTTGTCTGGAGGAAGGAGAGGCCCTGAGAGATGCTGTGCTTTACCATCCACCAGGACATTGCAGAGGTCATATTTGAGGTTATGGAAATTATGTCCTCAAACGAGCCCCCAGATTGAGCTCACTGCGCATCGAACTGTTCCTGCAGAGGCCTCATGCGTAGGCAATTAACAAGATGCAGGATGACATCATCTCTAGCATAGCTTTGTATGCCCTTAGAGAAACTTACTTTTTTTTTTTAAGACAGTAGACGTGTTATCTTTTGTAGACGTGAAATCCTTTCTGCTGTGGAAAAGGCCCTGCAAGCTTTGTATCAAGGATTACTCCTAGAAAAACCAGCAACCTGGAAGGGATGATACATGAATTTGTCATTGAGGCGTAGCCCTAGGGATTGAAATAGTAGCTGACAGGCTTCTGTAGACTTCTTAGCTACCTGGAAGGATGAAGCTTTGATTAGGCAATCATCCAAATAAGGAAATACCTGGTGACCGGAAAGTCGGAGAAAAGCCGCCACCGGGGCCATGCACTTCATGAACACCCTGGATGCTGACTTTAACCTGAAGGGTAGCACCTCAAATTGATAATGGCACCCTGCCACTTCGTACCTGGGAAACCTGCAATACTTGGGAAGCATGGAGATTTGGAAATATGCATCAAGTAGATCGCGGGAGGAAAGATAGTCTCTGCCTCCATGAGAAGCAGGATCTCCTGGAGAGGAAACATCCTGAATCTTTGATTTTTTTTCTGAACTTTTTCAATAACCAGAGGTCCATTATTTGCCTCCATTTCCCGGTCTTCTTCGATGAGGTAGAGGTAGGAGCAGAATCCCAGATGGTTCTGATCGCATGGTACCTCTTCTATTGCATGTTTGGAGGGCAGCAATCAGATTTCCTTTGTGAGAACTTGAAGACAGCAATGTGATGTCTTCCGTGAAGGGAAATCTGGAGGCTGTTAAACAAATTCCAGGAAGTGACTATGCTGAAAAACGTCCAAGACCCATTTGTCAGAAGATATGAACTTCCACTGACCGAAGAATTTGGACAAGGCATGATCAATTGAAGTGGGACTGTGGTGGCAGGGGCCTGCAGCTTCTCATTGTCTCCTGCTGGTATCTTGAGACTTCACAACCGCTGGTGGACGTTGGTATTCTGATGCCCTGGAAAAACATGGCATGGTGCTTGGGCGATAGGCCGGGGCCGAATTTGATTGTCGATAAGCATGTTGGGAATAAGGCAGAAACCACTGCTAAAATTGCAGTCAAGAGAGATATTAGCCTCTGCCTCAAAAGGACTAACATCCAAGCAATTTGGCCATGTCAGTATCGGACTTGATCGACTGCAGTGAATCGATGTGCTTACCAGAAAGACATTCTCCGTTCATGTACAAACTTAGCCTGCACCTCTGGGCGGAAAGTGATGGCCTTACGCCATCACTGGCATCTCAACACCGCCGCTCCAGCCATTTGCATGAAGGCAATGGATGAGAGGACCATGGTGATATCAATCTCAGAAGAGGTCCTTTCCCCTTCCGATAGGCTGTCTCTCGCCTCCTCCTTGTCCTCAGGGAGATACTCCAATAGAGACGAGATGTCTGACCACATCTGGCAGTCTTTTCTCCCTGATGGAAGTGGCCACCAGGGCAGAAAATCTTTTGCCTAGGTTGTCGAGACGGTGACTTCTTTATTCAGAGGGGCCATGCATGGCGAAGAATTCTTGGCTTGTCTCTGTGTGGCCTGCATTATGACAATCTGGCAGAGGGTGGACAATATGACATGTGGGGGAATTTTAAGGGGCCTTATATTTTTTATCGAGCTTTGGTAAGACAGAGGGGATGGATGCTGGTGTCTTCATTCATCAGTTTGAGGCCCTTCTGCCACAAGAACTCTACAATGGGGATAGCCCGAGTGCGTGGAGTCCCAGAAAATACTCAGCTTGCTTAGCTGGCATAGGGGACCCATAACAGATGGATTGTCATCTGCATCATGTTCATCTGACTTGGCATTTGCCCTTCAATTTGGACGGGCAGTACGCAGGGCCAAATAGGCCTTCGAAATCTGACTTCTGAAAATCCAGCAGGTGAGCTAGAGGCAAAGGAGGGATCCTGAAGCAATGGTTTTCGGACTAAAAGGCTTTTCCTCCCGTCGACAAGGCTGACTGCAACACTGATGGCGCGGCGTGAGGAGTCTTCGTCAATGGAGCAGCTATTGGTACAGCTGTCGACGGTGAGGTGGCCGATGAGGAAATCTTCATCGCTGGGGATGGTCTCGTCGCCGTCACCGACAGAGTTAAAGTCCCATCCTTGCTCAACGACGCCATGATAATTGACGTGGTAGCAGTCTGACGAGAAGTTCGACTGTGCACCTAAAACTGCGGCCCTAGCTGTAGATGGCAAATTCTTCGACGAAGGTGCCGTTGCTGGATGGAATGAATGAATGAATAACTTATTTGCATGGTTACTCAAAACCATTACAATAGAAAAGAAAAGCACTACATTTAAAAGAAAACAGTAGAATTAAAATCTAGAGGTCTAAAATCCAAGGTCTAAAAAGAGATAAATATATGTATGCGGCAATTGGTAAAAAAGTTTTACATGCTTCAATTAAACTAGTCAGGTAATAAGAGAGGATAGGCAGCCTCCGCACAAGTGCCTGCCTGATTGCTTAAGGGGCAGTGTCCATCAACTTTGTGAGGGTATATTGTACAAATTTGCCAAACGTAGCCATATGCTTCACTGTGGCCAATGTATAAAGTCGATTGACTGCCTCCTTTGCGGTACGAGTGCCCAATTGTAGCAAGATAGGCCTGAGGTAGATTCTGCGGGCTAAACGCAGAGCCGGGCAGCAAAGTAAGATGTGGACCAAAGACTTGCGTTTATATTTACAAAGCCGGCACGCCATAATCACTGGTCTTGCTGATCCGATAGGGTATAATTCTTTAAGGGGAAGAGGATGTAGTCTGACTGCTAAGATCCTGTGTAGGGCTTGTCTCCCCACTGCCTGCGTGAGATGAAGTTTGAGGTTGTGCTCTGTATGTGAGAGGCTTTGAGACTCATGGAATCCTCTTGTTGACAGGGATTCCATGTCCAAGGTACGGGAGCATAGACGTACTTGTTTTTTTATTGTGCTTTTGATAACAGCATACTTGACTATCCTGGGGTCCCAGTTCTCTATTGCAAGTTGCAAGAGATCTTTGGCGGAGGCGAGACCAGCTGACCAAGGATTGCCGGATTCTAAGAAAATAATTTTTATAGCCGCCTTGTGTTCTCCGGTGCCACCGTTGTTAGGTAGAAGTATTTGCTTAGAGAGGCCATCTCTTCCAGTTTTTGTTGGTTGAGATTGAATTCCAACCGAATCAGATTGTTCCTGGTACAAGCAGGTAGATGAAATAGCTTTTTATAAGCTGTGCAGTGGATTTTTTCTAGATCTTTCACAAATTTCCCTGGGAATGCCTGTTGTGCGTAATTAAGAGATGGTATTAATTTCGCCCTCAGAACTCTTTGAATAGCCGTTATTGTAGGACTATGTAAGGTAGCGTATAGTTTATAGAGGGTGTAGATAATGCTTTTCCCTTTCATCTGCATTTTGTTGAGATGGACTCCTGGGTGGCCTGTTTCACTAAACCAAACCCCCAGGTAGTTATAGTGATGTATGCAGTCCAAAGTCAGCTGACCCAGCCTCCATTTTGCCCTTTTTTTTTTTAGGGTAGTGCCCAAAAATCACTGTTTTGGACTTTGTTGGGTTGGCAACCAACTTGTTTTTGGCATTGAAAGTTCCAAGGGCCATGAGTGCTTTTTGTAAGCCAATTTTGGTGTGATCCAAGAGCACCAGGTCGTCGGCATATTGCATCAGTTGGATCTTGGTACACCCAATCCTGGGTGTGGCTCCAATCAAGGCTTGGCCCATGTCTGCGGTGTAGAGATTAAAAAGCATCAGGCCAGGACGCAGCCTTGCTTTAGCCCGCGGTCCGTGTCAATTTTCTCTGTAGCAAATTCGTTCGAGAGTTTGATTCTTACCCAAGTTCGTGAGTACAGCGATCAGATCGCTTGTAGTAAAGAGTGATTGATGTTCCAGCGTGCCAGCTTCTGCCAGAGGATGGTACGGTCTACCCCCGTCGAAAGCTGCCGAGTAGTCAATAAAACAGGCGAAGAGCGGCAGGCTTTGGTGAGTCACGGCTTGTTGGGCTAGATCTGACAGGGCAATTATGTTGCCCACCGTCGATGCCCCAGGTCTGAACCCTGTTTGAAAAAAGGGCAGAAGGCCTTCAGTGATGGCAGAGTCTGATAGTTCCGCCAGAAGGGTGCTTGTGTAGGCCTTTCCCTCGATATCCAGCAGGGCGATCATACGGTAGTTTTTTGGGTCGGATTTTGGCCCTTTCTTATATATTGGATGCAATAATGATCCTCTCCAGGAGTCTGGAACGTCCCCCAAGAACCTGCATTCGGCAAATAGCTGGGTCAGATTGTCCGTCCAGAAGTCTGTGTCTGCCCTCAAAAGGGAGCCAGGCAGGCCATTGGGACCCGGTGCCCCATTGTGTTGAATCTTTAAGATTGTGAGAAATAAAATTTTACCTGGAGGAGCTGGGTCATCCGATGTTTTCGATGCGGCTGTAGTACTATCTGTTCCTTCCCTTGCAATAAGGGACTTATTTAAAGTAGTTGTACTTTGATCATCTTTATACAAAGTTTTCACGTGGGCAACCCAGGTATCTGCATCAAGTGAATTCTCTCTGATAGTGGCGCCTTAGATTAAATTGTTTAAGTATCGCCAGAACTCTTGGGATTTACATGGTCTCATGCAAGTCGAAGATCTTCAGCAATTTTGCCTCTATGCATTCGCGTTTTGCGGCCCAGACCTGCTTCGACTGGCTTTTTGCAGCTTCTTTGAGTAGCCGTTTGGCAGATGCTGATCCAGTTTTCTGATTAGCCCTGCGCTTGGCATTTAATTGTTTGGCACTTTCCTTGATTGCTGGGACAAGTCCTAAAGTATATGATGAATCTAAGGGGGTTCTGCGTGTTGTATTCCCCCGAAGCAGTGAGGCTAATTTGTTGGCGAACTGATCCCATTCATCTATTATGCCCGTTTGCACCAAATTGCCAACCTGCCCATGTTTTTTTCCAATGTATCGAACTTGTTAATTGGCGTTGGTCCCCATTTAATTCTTCTAAATAGTTTGTGCAATTCTTCTCAGTTTCTGGACGGTCTGTCTGTGTAGAAGGATCCCTGAAAGGGGTGTGAGGAGCAGAAGAAGGTGTTGAACCAGATCTCTGAAGAGAGGTGGAAGGGCTAGCCTTTCTTAGATCTTTTTTCTTCAGATGTCTCTTTATTCTGAGACTTGGATCTTTTAATGTCTCTGTGGGGAGAGGATGATTCGCTCTCTTTTCTTTTCCTAGAGAAGGAATGAGCCTTCTCCACTCACTCAAAGCCTGAGTCAGAGGCTAACTTATTATTCTGCAGCCATAAAAGTAATCTACCCTCTCTGTCCGTAAGGCTTTTGCGGAAAACGTACAGCAGTATTTACATTCTATGCGTTTATGATCCGCATAGACAATACAGACATTACTTAAGAGTATCTCCATAGAAAAGTCTACTTTTTCCACACGTCTTGCAGGTCCTAAACAGCCCTTTTTTAGACTCTGACATTCTGTGAGAAACACAGCAAAACACACTCCACCTGTAACTCAGATGCTGATACAAGATGAAGTGATATCTGGAAGTTGCAGGTCAAAAGGGTAACAAGGAAACACGGTGGCTAAGCAGAGCTCATGGAGACTCCCTAACACGACGTGCTATAAGAAATATGAGCTATAGTGACTCTGCAGGGGATGAGTACCCCAGGGTCTCTGCTCTCACTGGCTGAAGTTTGGATGTTTTAAAACAATGTAAATGGGTTACTAAATACTCATGTTTTCAATGGAGTTAATGCCAATGCTTTAGCACTATTGTAAATAAATAAATTGTTATTAGTGTTATAGTGGGACTACCATCATGACTACATGGAAGATTCAAGCACGTGAATCTATAAAAGATACAATACCGGAGAATAAATCTTTTGCCGACACTTCAGTCATGACCTTAATTAAGACCAATGCGGCTAAATTCAGGCTGAAAGAAGACCAACCCTGTGACACATTTCAGGATGCCAGTGCAGTGCTCAGACAGGAATTGAGGCCTACTTATCAGTGAATAACACTGAACAGAGCAGATCCACCAGTTGTAACAGGATCAGTTACTTTCTTGAAGAATGAATAGGAGTGCCAGGGGCAAGGGGAAACAGATGGAGCAGATAACTGTCGTTTGCTGAAAATAGGCAACTTAGTAGTAGAGTATTGGACTACTCATAAGTGCAACACACGTCAAAATTCACCACGCAATAAAATAATTTCACCATGCATTTGTAAAGGGTAAAGGTTAAACGATGTCAGGATTCCAACAAGACCCTGAGAGAGAAGTAGTGGGTAGTTACGAACAACATCTCCTGACAATAGGTGTCATTTCTCCCCAAAGACACTCACTAAACCTCCAAACTTTCTTTGGAGAACTAAACCCATGGGAAAGCTAATCCCAGTCACCATAAAACAACCTAGCTCTGGCAGGCAAACGTACCAAGGAATGTTTTGAAACAAAGGCAAATTACTGCCACTAATATCAGCCTCTGCCTTACCCAACATAGATCAGACTCATTTCATGAAATCCCATTTTCCCGATCTTTCTTATGGAAAAAATTAAGACAATGGTTTAATCAGAGTCTATTTTATGCCAATTGGCAGTCTGGGTGAAGATGGGGAAAAGCTCACTTGTTTACCCAAGTGAAGCTCCCACACACAAACCCACCAAAGAAAAATAAAGGGAACAATAAATATGCAATCACCTCCTTCCCGATACACACCCCATCACCATAAACTCGCCCCACTAACAAAGTTCCTTCACTTACCCTTCAAGTAGATCAGGTAAGGATTATGTTACTTACCCTGTAAGCATCTGTTCTTGCCATGTAGTGCTATATATGCACACACTTTACATACGTCCGCCTTCTAGTGTTGGGCTCGGATAATTACAAGTTGTTTTTGTTCCAAGAAGTTTTCTTCGAGTCACAAGTCTGTGGGACTCCTCCTCTTGGCAATACTGTGCATGGTCATCTACGCCATCTTCAGATTGTTTTGCCATTTGTAGGTGAGAATGTAATAATGATATGTATCAGCAATGTGATGTCCATGCAGTAATATGATTTAAGTATATGAACTGCAACCTACACAAGGTTTTTTGGGAGGAGGGATGGCACATGTGAATCTACAGCACTACATGCCAAGAACAAATGCTTGCAGGGTAAGTAACAATTCATTTGAGGCATGTGTGCTGTAGATGCACATACTTTCCATAGACTGTAAAGCAGTCCCTCGCTAGCCAGTGGTTAACCTATAAGGGTTGAATTTGTTTGAAAAAGAGTTCTTAGGACCGCTTGGACAACATTGGCTTGATGTTGTGCAAAGACATCAACACAATAATGTTTTGTGAATGTGTGTGGAGTGGTCCATGTTGCTACTTTGCAAACATTAGAAATAGGAACGTTCCCTAAAGAAAAGCCATGGAAGCTCCTATTTTCCTAGTGGAATGATCTTTAGGAGCATAGCAAGTCTGGATGCATTTAACTACCCGTCTTGAAATGTCCGATTTTGAAATTGCCTGTCCCATGTGAGGAGGTGAGAAGGCAATAAACAATTGTTTTATTCATCTGAAACTTTTAGTTCTGTCAATATAATACATTAGTGCTCTTTTGACTCCTAAAGTGTCCAATACCCTTTCAGCAACAGAATCTGGTTGTGGGAAAAAAAACAGGTAAGTCAAAGGATTGATGAATATGAAAACTGGAAACTACCTTCGGGAGGAATTTGGGATTTGTTCTAAGTACTAACTTGTGCTTAAGTAGTTGGAAGAAAGTTTCCACAAGTGCTAATGTCTACATTCCACAGACCTTTCTAACTGAAGTGACAGCGATTAAAAAGGGAAGTTTTTATGATCAGTATTGCAATTGACGAGTGGAGTGGTTCAAAAGGCAGACTCATGAGTCTTGTTAAGAGAATGTTCAAGTTCCATGCTGGTGCAGGAGGAAGCCTGGGAAGAATGATACTTTTAAGGCTCTCCATAAAAGCTTTAACAGGAATTTTAAATAATGACAAGTGCTGTCTATTTTGCAAGTAGGCTGCAACAGCTACAAGGTGTAAGCATATAGAAGTGTATGCCAACCCCGTGGTCTGTAAATCCAATAAGTAAGTTATTATTGTCTGTACTTTTGCATTAAGAGGGTTGATGTTTTGTCCCTGACAGTATATAACAAAACGTTTCCATTTAGCTGCATAACATTGCCTTGTGGTAGGTTTGCGAGCTTCTTTAAGAATGTCCATACATTCTTGTGTAAGTTTAAGAATCCAAATTCTAAGACTCCACGAGCCAAATTGCTAAATTCATTTCCTTGGGATTGGGGTGTCTTACTGTTCCTTTGTTCTGTGTGAGAAGGTCCGGGTTCAAGTGAAGCTTCGTCTGGAACTATGGATAGCTCCAACAGTGTTGTCAAGTCAAATGGTCTTTATTCGGATAAAAATATCCATAAAAGTACAAGTCATCACCGCCAATAGGATAAAAATACAGCATAAAAAGGTAAAAACATGATTAATTACATGGTGATGGTGTTGAAACATAGGCAGAAAGTGCAGGGTGACAATAGAATGCAAGTAAATTCACTTATATAAACAAGCATCTCATCAATGTCATAAAAGTTGTGCAAACTAGCAATAAAGTGCTCACAATTTCAGTATGCACACTATGCATACGGCAGCCAAACTGTAACCATGTTCAAATGAGCAAGCTGTAAGCAAAAAATGACAGGAAAAACAGGAATAATACAACTATGAGGTTTCCATTGTTTTCCGTGAGCGAACCGCAGAATATAAAAAAGAACTTACTCTAAAAATCATCAAGTCACTTCCTAACCGTAATATTTCATTATATGCCGTTTTATGGTCAGTGATAGCAAGTGACTTAAAATAAGGGATAAAATACGGTTTAGTATAACTATTGTAAAAGTTACAGAAGAGAAGGAAGTGTAGAGTTGTTTGTTTTTGGCCGTTCCCACAAGGGCAGAGTGAATGCTCTAAGTTTTTAGTAAAGCCAAGAGGGAAACAAAGGGAATATTTTATGCTTCCATCCCTAAGGCGGAAGAGCAGGCTCCTATTCCATCTTCCGATATTCTTTTTAAGATATTCTTGTAGTGTGTCTTTCTTGTAACCTAAAGTAGGCAAGAAAGAAGTGTATCTGATTATTGAAGGTTTAGGAAGCTCTGAACGTTCTCTTTCCCTTCGGTATAAGTCAAATAATGCCTCTCTCAGTGCCTTAATACTCATGCCCTCTGTGTTCGAACGGTCAGAAAAGATATGTTCCAACCCCACACTAGCTAAACTTTCCTTCACAGCGTTAAACAGTGTTGTAAACCATGGTTGGCAAGCCCATGTTGGTGCTATAAGTATAATTGTAAGAGATGTTTGTCTGAGTTTCCCGACCACTAATAGAAGTAGTGGAAGAGTAGGAAAAGCGTATGCAAATATTCCAGACCAGTTCATCCATCGAGCATTGCCCTTGGATTGTTGGTGTGGTTACCTGCTTGCGAAGCTTGGGCATTTTGTATTTTGTTCGGTTGCAAACAGATCTTTTTGTAGGAACCTCCAGTATGGTAAAAGGACCATGGGGTGCAGTTCCCATTTGTGGACTTGTTGCTGAGTCCAACTCAGAAAGCCTGTAATTTGATTGCTTGTCCCCAGAACATGTGCTAGGAGGTGAATGTTGTGATGTTTTGCTACTCTCCATATTTTCTGTGCTAACCAAGACAATTGGAGAGTGCATACCCCCTGTTTTTGGATAGAATACATAGCGGTCATATTGTCTGCTCGAATTAGAACAACTTTGTGTTGTAGGTGAGGTAGACCGGCTTTCGCTGCTAGGTGAACAGCTTGCAGCTTTAGGGGATGATATGGAGATCCTTGTGTTTGGAGTCCGATACCCCCTGAATTGTGAGGTCTTGGAGAAGTGCACCGCAACCAATTAGGGAAGAATCTGCTGTGAAAATCATTAGTGGAACTGGATCTTGAAATGGACGCCCCGTGGATAAATTCTGTGGATTCCACCATTGCAGAAAGTGATGTGTGCGGCTGTCTACAACTCTAAATTGTGAAGTTGACCCAGTGACCCATTGATAAAATATATTCCTGGAGAGGTCTCATGTGTACCCTGGTATGTGAAACTATTGAAATACAAGATGCCATCATGCCTAGAAGTCGTAGAAATGTTTTGGCTGGGATTTGATTCCCTGTTTGAAACTGTTGAATTAATGTTACTATGCTGTGTATGTCTGTCTGTATTTGGGTATGCCAATGCTGAATGTGTGTTGAACATGGCTCCTACGTTTGACTGTATGGTAGCTGGCTGTAGATGTGACTTCTGGAGGTTGATGGTGAACCCCAATTGATGTAGTAAGGTTAGGGTTTGTTGAGTATTTTGTCTGCAAAGGCTGAGGCAGTTTGCTTTTATTAACCAATCATTTAAATATGGAAAGTCATGTATGTTTTGTCTGAATAAATGTGGCGTCACTACTGCTAGACATTTTGTGAATACCCTTGGTATTTCCAAATTGAAGAGCCTTGAATTGATAATGGTTTCCTACCAATTGAAACCTCAGAAACTGTGTGAGCTGGATGAATAGGTATATGGAAGTAGGGCTCCTTTATGTCAAAGGCAGCCATGAAATTTCCTTTCTGTAGCAAAGGAATTATCTCCTGAAGCGTAACCATATGAAAGTGTTATGATATGACGTAATGCTTTAGTGGTCTGAGATCGAGAAAGGGTCATAGCACCCCATCTTTTTTGGGAATAAGGAAGTATAGGGAGTATACTCATGTTCCCTGAAACAGTTTTTGAACTGGTTCTATTGCTAATTTTTGTAGTAGAGCTGTTAGCTCTTGTTGTAGGAGATTTTGATGTTGAATTGATAATTTGTGTTTGCCAGGTGGGATATTTGGAGGAGTTGTAATGAGCTTCAGACAGTAACCATGTTGGATAATATCCAACACCCAATAATCTGTTGTGATTGATTTACAAATACGTAGAAAACTTTGAAGACTACCCTCAACAGGTGTTAAATGGTCTGGGGGAATGGTAAGGAAGTCATGGTTTGGTATTGTTGTTTGAGGGAGGGGTATTATTCCTTTAAAATGGTTTCCTCTGTAGGAATCTTTGAAGCATGTTTTTTGCATAGAGGTTTCTCCCTGGTTTTTGTATGCTTATCCAGTGTTATCTGAAGGTAGATCTTACGCCTCGCGTATAAGCTAGGCCTACAAAAGGAACCACAGTAGCCATCTAGGCCACCCAGACCATGGATTGTGTTTCCTTAACTTCCCAAGGCTGACTTGTTTTCAGCGCAGCAGCCTCCAGCACTTGAGGGTTCCTGTCCCTAAGATGGCGCTGCCAGTCCTTATGTGAACTACATACACTTAACGTAACTGGTCACGATTCTTGGCGAATCCGAACGGATCATAACTGGGTTACCTCACCGTACCCAGTGTATCCCAGACGGCACATAATAGACTTATCACCCAGGAGTAAGAGTCTTGGAGCGACCACTCACCCACAAAATGGTGGCGGTGCTCCCCACAGCTCGCTTCGGAACCGCCAGCTCTTCTTCTGATCCCCCGCTTCTCCGGTACCGCTACTATCTGTGACCAGCAATTAAGGTCTACCAAATGAACAAGTTACTTACCTTCGGTAACGATGTATCTGTAAGAAACATTAGTTAGTTAGATTCCTCACCTTAGAATATCCCCAGGCGTCAGGCTGGATCCGGAAAGATTTTTCGTCAGCAATACCCCTTGCGCGTCGCTAGGCGTCGTCTGCGGCTCCGCGTCAGTCGTCGGCGTCGTGCGCCGGAATGACGTCGGAGTACTTAGACGCCGCCCTCGCGGGCTGACGTCAGTTCTTGTACATAGCTTTCCACGCCAGGAACACAGAGCCATGCAAGAGACCGACACTGGTGCCAAAAAATCTAGGGCCCTACAAAGGATAGCCTTAACCCTAGATGTCGGTTCGCAGAACGGGGAGGATGGGTGGGTCGGTGAGGAATCTAACTAATGTTTCTTACAGATACATCGTTACAGAAGGTAAGTAACTTGTTCATCTGAAAGAAACACGTTAGTTAGATTCCTCACCTTAGAATAGATACCCCAGCAATACCAACCCCGGTGCAGGGTCTGCGAACCAAGATCACACCAGAAAGTCCTGGAGAACAGAACAGCCAAAGAAGCCATCTCTCCGGACGTGGAGTGTGCAGGGAGGCTCACGTCGCCGCCTGACAGATGTCCTGCAAGGGAACTCCCCGTCCCAGGGCAGTAGTCGCCGCTGTGGCCCGGGTGGAATGGGCTCTCAGCCCAACAGGAGGGTCCTTTTTCGCCAAGGAGTAAGAAACCTTTATACACAAGACGACCCACCGTGAGATGGTCTGCTTGTGTACAGCCCTCCCCTTCTTAGCACCTACGTATCCAACAAAAAGTTGGTCGTCCACCCGGAACGGTCTGGTGCGGTCCAAATAAAAGGACAGCGCACGTTTGGGGTCCAGACGGTGGAGCCTCTCTTCCTCTTTCGAAGGATGCGGAGGCGAAAAGAAGGTGGGCAATGTGACAGATTGCCTGATGTGAAAGGGGGTCACCACTTTCGGAAGAAAAGAAGGACGAGTCCGGGGGACAACCTTGTCCAGATGAACAGAAAGAAAGGGAGGCTTAGATGAGAGCCTGGAGCTGACTCACCCGTCTAGCCGAGGTGATAGCTACCAGGAAAGCAGTCTTAAGAGTCAGAAGACGAAGGAAACAATTGTGAAGAGGCTAAAAGGGAGCACACATCAGAAAGGTCAAGACAAGATTCAAATCCCACTGAGGCATTACAAAGGGGACAGGAGGAAACATGTGAGTAATGCCTTTAAGAAAACGTGAAACAGGGGACTTGAAAAGAGAAGGCTGATTAGGAAGCCGTAAGAAAGCAGAGATTGCAGAAAGATAACCTTTCAAGGTGCCCAGAGCAGAGCCCTGCGGGGCCAAAGAAAGAAGAAAGAGTAGAACCTCAGAAAGAGGGGCGGAAAGGGCATCCACAGCCTTTGCTGTGCACCATGCCACAAATTTGTTCCACCTGCAGGCGTATACCGTTTTAGTGGAGGGACGCCTGGCTGCCAGAATAACGTCACAGACTTCAGGAGGCAAGTCAAATGGCATCAACTGTCGCCGCTCAATCTCCACGCATGGAGGTGGAGACTGGACAGGTTCGGGTGAAGGACCGTCCCCTGCTGATGCGACAGAAGGTCCTCCCGAAGAGGCAGTCGTGTCGGAGGGTCGATTGACAGACTGAGTAGCTCGGGATACCAGTACCTTCGTGCCCAATCCGGAGCCACCAAGATGACTTGGGCCCGGTCGCGCCTGATCATCTTCAGCACTCTGGGCAGAAGTGGTATAGGCGGAAAGGCGTACAGCAGACCGTTACTCCACTCGTGACGAAAGGCGTACCCGAGCGAGTGCCGCCTTGGAAACTCCAACTGCTGACATTGCGCGTTCTCTTCGTTGGCGAATAGATCTAACCAAGGCTCTCACCACTGTCGAAAGAGGCCTTGCGCCACGTCCGAGTTTAGACGCCATTCGTGATCCATCATGCACCGGCGGCTGAGTTCGTCTGCTCTGGCGTTCAGAGAGCCCGCCAGATGTTGAACCACCAGGGTGATGCCCTGGTGTTCCAGCCATGTCCAGAGGCGCAGAGCCTCCTGACAAAGGGTCCACGGCCCCACCCCGCCCTGATTGTTGCAATACCAGACGGACGCGGCTCCAACGGAGACGGACGCGGCTCCAACGGAGACGGACGCGGCTCCAACGGAGACGGACGCGGCTCCAACGGAGCCGCGGTGGTGGGACCACCCTGGCCCTCGACCAAGTCGCGCGACCGGCGAGGGGAGTCCGAAGGGCAGTGTCGCCTCTTGGACTTCTTCGAGCGCTTCGACTTACCCGAAGACTTCGAGCCCGACGAGCGATGATGGTGGCTGCGGCTCCGCGACCAGTCCTTGGACCTCCTCCTGGACCGGGACCGTGAACGGCGTGGAGCCATGTGCCGAAGCTCGAGAAGCTTACGGGACCGCTCCCGCCTAGCCTTCGAGGTCAAGCCCTGACAGTCGACACACGACTCCGCATCGTGGTCGGGCCCCAGGCAGTAAAGGCACCGGCGATGGTGGTCCGTCACCGACATCAGTCGATGACAGGAGTCACAGGCCTTAAAACCAGGCATCCTACCGGCACCAGAGTAGAGTCGACAGAAGACCAAAAAGAGTCAAAAAAGTTTAGTCAAAAAGTGACTGAGGGGTAAGCTCTTCCCGGATCGGCGCTGTCTGGCGTGGAAAAAAGAAGAACTGACGTCAGCGCGCGAGGGCGGCGTCTAAGTACTCCGACGACGTCATTCCGGCGCACGACGCCGACGACGGACGCGGAGACGCAGACGACGCCTAGCGACGCGCAAGGGGAATTGCTGACGAAAAATCTTTCCGGATCCAGCCTGACGCCTGGGATTATTCTAAGGTGAGGAATCTAACTAACGTGTTTCTTTCAGATCTATCATTCAAAGTGTTGGCCCCCTATACTGTTAAACTTACAACCTGACTTGTTATCGGCGCAGCAGTTCTGGCCTGTCCCTAAGATGGCAGCTCACCTCAGGGTACAGATCTTAATCCTATTCTTTGGTCGATGTCATAAATTTGTAGCGCAAGCGGCCCTCACCTAAACATTCCACACCTGGCTGAGCCTACTTTGCCAATGCGCTAGCAGATTCATAGAAGATCCCACGATTCAACAAGCCAGTGTGTGTGCCTTACCTCAAAATGGTGCCTGCCTGGTTCTATTAGTCAGCGTGGTGTCCATAATCTGGTAGCTCTAGCCTGCCCCAGCAACCTCAGCCTGCCTACCAGCCAGTTGTTCAGCCTGCCTGCCAGCCTGCCTTCCTTCCTTCCTTCCTTCCTTCCTGCCAGCCAATAGCCTCAGTCTGTAGCCAGCCTCTTAGAATACCTGTCAGCACTCCACATGGGCAGCGATAGGCAGAGAGGGACTGCGGGTTCCCCCAACACTGATTAACACCTACCAGATCGCCGATAGGTACTGCGTGCAGGCTGAGTGCTGCGTGTCCTTCCAACACTGCTCACCATAATACTCAATAAGTACTAGTGGTCGCTGAAGAAAAACAACACCCACCAACCTACCTTCTGACCGTAGTGATTCTTGTTCAGCAGTTACATGCACACGCTCCTCCACTAATCCGCCAACCCGCTGCCCACTACAAACGTGTGAAGATTGTAGGAGAGTAGGGTCTGCTTTCTATGTTCACCCCCACTTTTTGCTTTTGCTTCACTGGTTTTCGACTTAGATGTGGCTGTGGGCCTGCTAATCAGACCCACAACCCAGCTGTTCTCTCTCTAAATTCATACTATGTACTTTAGGTACATAACCCAATTGGTAAGGATCACCTTATAGGTCCCTGTACAGTGTACCTTAGGTACCCAGGGCCTAGGTGTACCCTTGGCCTACCAGGGGTTGCAGCATGTATTATGCCACCCCTGGCTGGCCTTCCATTATGACAACTGGCTGATCACTCAGCTGGGGGCAAGGTCGTGTAATAGTATTCCTATGCCTACCCTATATATAGACACATGTGTAACCTATCAGTCACTCCTATGGCAGGCCTTAACAATCCTGAAGGCAGAGTGCTTGGTAACAAGTGAGATGGTGCTCTAGCATGAGCTGAGCCTGTCTGCAGCTTTCGGAACTATGTCCTTATAGCTGTTCTATGATATCGCCTACCATATACTCTTAAAGTGCCTTATAATCCTCCCGGTTATGGTAACTATGGTTTGGCTTTATCGAAACATGTTGTGTAAGGTGTCTAACACTGTGG
This sequence comes from Triturus cristatus, assembly GCF_964204655.1. Lineage (NCBI taxonomy): Eukaryota > Metazoa > Chordata > Amphibia > Caudata > Salamandridae > Triturus > Triturus cristatus. The sequence continues at coordinate 937,620,690 of NC_140590.1, read as the reverse complement.
AATACTACCCCCACACCATTTCTGGTGGTGAGTATAGTATTCCCCCCTTCTAGAGGGAGAAGACATGTTAAAATCTTACTACCCGGTTAAAGTTAACCAGAGCCCCAGCATCCAAAAATGGATGCTGCTGCCACAGACACAAGTCTGACCTCCTGCTGCTGGGAGTCCTTCCAGTGAGGGAGGCTTGGACAATAGGTTTCCTGCCTTGGGAGGTGCTAGCACCACCCTAGACAGGACTTAGTGTATTGGGGCAGGGAGGGATGAATGAAACGAGACACTGCCTTGGGCACACAAGGTGTCCCATGCATAGTCCGGTTCAAACCTGTGCTGGGGCACTCCAGCCCCAGTCATGGCGCGAAACTGGACAAAGGGAAGGGGGTGTAACCACCCCCCTCCCTGGTCCCACCCATAGGAGGGACCTAGCAGGTAACCCAGCCCCCCAGATTAGTATAAGAGTGGGAGCGGAGTCCCTAGGACTTTGGATTATCCTGATAACTGAAACTTGAACAGAAACTCTGGACCTTCGACATTCGACTACGGAAGAAGACTGAAGAATCTCCCTTGTGGCCAAGGAGTGACCACCCTGTGCAAACAGGCACCATCAAGCGACCTGCCGTTTGCTTTGCCCAACGAGGAACCGACTGCAGAGCCCGGCCCGCGCCTTGACTTCCAGACTTCTCCGACCCTGATCCATATCCACAGCAAAGCTGAGATCCGTGGAGGCGACGAGAGACGTGGGACCGGCTACCTGGGAAAATTGGCTACTTGCTTCCAGCGCAGCTTCTGAGGCATCCTCGAAGTTGTGCTCTGGGGATTGAGACGCCCCAACCCCGAGCACCATCTGCACCGAAGATCAGCCCTCCACACTCCACGAGTTCTGCGTGGGGCCCTTCTGCATTTTCCTGCTCGATGAGTCTGTCCGGTTGCTTGCCCGTTGCGACGACGAACCTTTGACTTTCCACCGCTGGTTTGGCTCCTCCAGACTGGCCCTTGCTTCCCTGTGAAAGAGAAGCACCTCAGGCCTTCCTGGTCTGCAACAGAAGCGAATCCTTCATTCTGCGTGGGTTGCGCTTGCCAAGGCTTGTTGTGTACCAACTCGACATAGACGCCGCCGACAGCAAGAGCCCTCGGGGGACAGATCGCCTCCTGGTTCTGGTCGTCCTCGACGCCTCCTGGTACCCGTGGCTGCTGCGACAAGCTTCACCTCTTCACCTGCATCTTCATGACATCGCCTAGTTCCTTCCTGGTTCCTTCCCGGCTCCTGGCTGGTGACCTAGACTCTGTCCCCTCTACTTGCAGGTATCCTCCTTCTTGATTCCATCCTTGGAATCCACCGGACACTCTTCACTGACTGCCTGTCAGCATCTTTTCTTCAAGCATCCATAGGAGTCGACGACGAAACCCAACGCAAGTTCACACCTATGCACCCGCAGTCCGTGGGCTAGGTAACTTGAGTACTCCGGTGCTCACAAGGGTATTGACTATCCTAGTGTCTAGTTTCCAAGTCTCTAACTCCTAGTTCCTTCCGAAGTGTCCTAAAACTCTTAATTTCTAAACATTACTAATTCTATCGACTTTAACGCATTACGCGTGAGTGTTTCCACTCTGCACCTGAATCCCGTGGGCCTCCCACTGCCTAGCAACTGATAGGATAGTGTAGCCCCAGCGATTCCCTAGGCCTAACCTGTGTTCATGACAGTGGTTCTTATACCACTTACTTAGTATATGGTTTGCGTGGCCCCTAGGGCCTAACTGTATTACTTACCTGTGTGACTTATGTATGCTTAAATAAGACTGTGTTGTACTTACCTCGAATCTCATAAAGAGTGCTGAGGGTATTTTGACTAGAATAAATACATTCTATTTTTATAATATATCTATCTGTTGTGGTGTCCTTTCATTTGGTATTCAAGAGATTGCAAATGGTATAACAGCTGGCTTCACATGCCATACAGAGTTTAGCCTAAGACTGCTCTTGTCCATGCTACCACTAGGATAGCTGGTCTATAAGGTTGACTTTACAACCAATCACCAGAAGGGTTGTTTGGACTGATACAAGGTGTACACTAGAACTAGTGACATCATATATCAGGCCAACTTCTCACAAAGATAATTCGGCGATTATTAGCTCAGTTAATCAACTCTGTGTGCATAGCTCTACTGGCACTCGAAAGATCATGTTTGAAAAGGAAGCCAAGTCACATTTCAAGGGCTCAAAGGCCGAACTGCCCTCACCAGACTCTCCAATTCAGGCTAAGGCAGACAAAGAGCATTATGGAGATAATTCTGAAAAAACTAGCAGATGTACACCATCTGGCAAAGTCAACAAAACAAAATACGGATGCCATGCAGCTGGAGATGACCGACATCAGAGCTGATATCAATACAATCAATTCAAAAATTGCTGTGGCTGAACAAAGGATAAGTGATATAACAGTCCACTACTCGCTCCAACAAAGACATAACATCCATACTGTATTACACCAAACACATGAAGAGAGCTTGCTGAGCTCAAAGATCGCAAAGGACGTGGGAATATTAGAATCTTTGGCATTTCGGAGGGGTCAGAAGGTCCAAAGAATGTGGCCAGTTCCTGCATTTCCTGCCTTAAAAATGGGTCCCTCAAATGACATGAATTTATTTTCACAAAGAACTTGAGCTGGAACGGGCCCATAGGGTCCCATCCTATATACCTGCCTCACAGAACATGACAAGACCAATCGTTTGTAAATCACTGAGGTACCAACATGCTGAAGCTATACTCAACTATGCCCGCAAAAAACGCCAAATCACTTGGAACTTCCATAAAATAATAGTCACACAGGATTATTCAAAACCTACAGTGGAAACCAGGAAGGGCTTTCTGTCCCTCAGAGGCAAACTCCGTGATATGAACATTCAATTCGCCTTCTCAGGTCCAGCCAAGTTTAGAATCACGGCAAAAGGAAAATACATCTTCTCAGACCAGTCTGACCTCTCAAACTTCATAGATGATATGGCCTTGCATGAGATGGAACACTAACTTGTTTTCGAACAAAAGGAAGTCATAGTGCCACATCAACAGACCTCCTCGTCATTGAGCCACATAACTAGACCACCACATGCTTCAGCATCTCTAATCGCCTCCAACAAGTTTGTCCTAAATTATCTAAATGTTATCAGTTGTAAGCCTCTTATCAAGCTTCTCTCTCGCTTGTGCATTTTACCCATATTCTCTCTGTGAGTGGGGTTTGTATTCCTAATGTTATGTATGGTAACCAATCACTTGCTAGCCATTTTTGTTTCTGATGACTTGCAGCAGACAGCTGGGCACTCCTTATAGGTGTCCTTATATATGTCGTTATGTTTTGATTAGCCACCTAGGGTTTGTCTTGATTAGCCACCTAGGGTTTGCTCCGTGTTGGCAGATGGACAATCCTGTCGTCGAATCTCCTGTTTTCAATTTCTCTGGGATTGGGAGGGACAGGGGGTTGGGGAGGCATTGTTATTGCTTTTGTAGTTGTATTTGTTTATGCCTTTTCTTTTGCACCTACAGTGAATTTTGCCTTTATTTTCGCTCTTATTTCAGCTTGGTGACTACCCAATGGCTTATGGTCATCTCACGTTCAGGTCTTCTACTCCTCCTCTCACTACTCAATAGAATCTTCTACCTACTTCCTCCTTTTGTAGTTACACCACTATGTTCTTAGCACTCATTAAACAGAAACTGTTTGGGGCAAAAAAGAGAGTAGAGGAAACTTGTATGCATACAGATTTACTCCGTATAAGACCTCTGGGTCGGACAGATGGGACCTCTTAAATTATGACCCAAACGCTATCCACCACTTATACCCCAATGATAACCACCAAATCTTTCTGAGAATCTCAACATCATCTCTTTTAATGTGAAAGTTAAATCACCCAGTCAAACGACACAAAATCATGGATTATTTAGCAAAAACAAGAGGAGACGTTATCCTCCTCCAAGAAACCAAATTTAGTGAGACAGACGCAGGTTTTATTAAAAACAATTGGATCTCAAGTGTCTTGCTCCCCAGCAATTCATAAGAAAAACTGAGTAATAACCCTAATCTCAAAAAACTCCATTATCTCTCTCGTGTCAACTACCCCTAATATTGAGGGTAGAATGCCAATAATAAACTTACGTAGAGGTGATGACTCATTTCAGGCAGTAAATATATATGGCCCAAATTCGGACAATACCTCTTTCTGGGATCATGTATCCAATAAGATTGGCCATCTCCCCCAAGACGATATCATAGTAGGCAGTGATTTCAATCTTCCCTTGACACAACCTTGGACCGTCAATACACCTGTAGATACCGTCCAGCGAAATCTCTCAGCCTACTACAAAAGATATGCTCAAAGTACAACCTTAAAATTTGTTGGCGCTTACAACACCCTGATAGCAGGGAATACACCTTTTATACAGCCCCTGACAACTCGTACACACAAATCGATTACATTCTCATCTTGGGAACTTCCACCTACATGATCGACCAGACCAATATATTCCAGAAACGTATTTACGATCATTCCTGCATCAACACCCTCCTTAGTGGTGGCCACGTAAAATCCTCTACTAAACTTTGGCTCTTCAATATTGACATACTATCTAACCCTGAAGACAAGCGAAAAATAGAAAAAGAAAAAAGTATATTTAAAAAAAAGGAATGCGATCAAGAACTACCTTAAAGACAATGACCTCCCAGACATTAATATATATATATATATATATATATACATATATATATATATATATACATATACATATACATATACATACATATACATATACATACATACCTTATGGGATGCTCTTAAAGTAACTCAGAGGGGTACTGATGGAAATTAAAATCAAATTCAACAAAGCAAATAATGCTACACTGCTATCGTTAGAACAAGAAATTAAAAAAATTGGAACTCGCTATATAATAACACTCTCCCAACTTACGCAGAAAACATATGAATACAATAAGATTCTGAGCGATAGAGCAGGTGTTTGGATAAATAAGTTCAAAGGTCTTAAACTATGCAACGCTAATAAAGCTGGGAAGATGCTAGCCTCCTACATCAAACACAAACAAAACCAAAACAGAATCACATCAATTCAAGATTTAAAACACAACCCATTCTAATCCAAGGAAGATACTTTATACTTTCAAGAGTTTTTATGAATCTCCATATCGTAAAGATCAATCCTTTGATCCGGTGAAATGTAAACCTTACCTCAAAAAAAACTAAACTTCCAACTGTCAGAGGAAGGTAAACTAGCTCTAGGTGAACCAATTTCTGAACATCAAAGTATCCAAAGCAATTAGTAATTTAAAAGACAATAAAGCCCCCACAGCCCAGATGGCTTTACAACAAAATTCTACAAGTCGTTCTCTGATCTGTTACAACCTACACTTCTGTTCCTATTCAACCATATTGCTGGTTCAGGTGTGGTCATAGGCACGATGTCTGAAGCCAACATAATCGTGATTCCTAAAGAGGGGAAAGACCCTACCCTTCCAAAAGATTTTAGACCGATCTCCTTAATAAACCTAGACTGCAAAATATACACTAAAATCCTAGCCACTAGACTTAACGTATACCTCCCCAGACTATAAGCAACTCCCAAGTAGGCTTTCTCAAACACTGTATATCAAAAGACAATACACGTCTCTTATGCAACGTTACAGATAAAGCAAATAAATCCCCCTCCCCCTCAGTCGCCATAACACTCGACACAGAGAAAGTGTTTGACAGAGTTTCTTGGGCTTTCCCTCACCAATGCATGGAATTTTTTAATCTGGGCGCTAGCTTCATCAATATGGTCATGGCTCTCTATAAAAATCCAACCGCTCGCATCTCAACTAAAGGATCACTTTCACAACCACTCACGCTGCAACAGGGTACGAGACAAGGTTGCCCCTTTCCCCTCACTATTTCTTTTTGCTCTAGAACCCCTGCTAACAGACATAAAACAAAACCCTGCAATCAAGGGAGTGGGATTTAAGGAAAAATACATCAAACTGGCTGCATACGTCGATAATATCCTGATAATGACAGAGGACCCTGATCCCTTTATACAAGCCCTCATATGTACCACAGATCCCTACTCCTTACACATAGGATACAAACTTACCAGAGATAAATCAGAGGTGAAACCCCTAAATCTTCACTATACCAAACAGGCGCAAGGCTCATCTGGTCTATCCTGGCAAACTGGTTATATAAAATATCTGTGCATTGAATTCGAATCGGACCCGATTGACACCATTAAACACAATGAATCTATTACTCTCAGCAAGACTAATAAACTACTAGCTGCATGGTCCCCCAAATTCATCACTTGGTGGGGCAGAATAGAAACCATAAAAATTATGATCACCCCTATAATCAATTACCTCATCAGCATGCTTCCCCTGCTACTCTCAGAGGACTTTCACAACACAACAAACTAGATAAACAGATCTCTAAATTCATTTGGCAGGACAAAAAAGCCAGAATAGCCTTGAAAAAACTCAGACTACACAACTCGTGGGGGGCGGGGGGGGGGGGGGGGGGGGCGTCAACCTAGCCAATTTCAGGGACTATCAATCCGCCTTTTGGCAAAACAGGGCTCATATTGGATCCACCCCCTGTGAAACTACACCCCAGTTTGGCTGGAAATACAACTTCTCCTCCTAAACAACCATAATCTGCTAAACACTAGAAACGACTAACACCAAACCCATCGACAGACTCCAAACATATTTTCCGAAACACAAAGTTCCCTATTAAGAATAGATAAAAATCTATCAGTTGGAATAAAAAACTTTCCAATTTTGCCTCACTTTGGAACAACCCTCACAATAAATATAACGGCAATACGCTGTACCACCAAACATGGATTGACCAGGGCATCTTCTTCCCCACCAGCTAGGATCCACCGCACAACCCCTTACCTTCGCCGAGCTACAAGCAGAATACCATCTCAAACCAATAGGGTTCTACTACTTCCTTAAAATCAAAGAGGCCATGACGAATTCTAAGGTTCATAAAAACACCATCCCTACCTAATCTTATTCTGAAAATTAACAAATCTGTATGCTTTGTACTTTATTGTATTATTGTGTTATTTCATACTTGTATCTTAATTTGAAACCAAATAAACGTTTATGAAAATAAGAACTGTTAGTAATTAGCTTTCCCTCAAACAATATCCTATCCCCTTATTTCTGTGTTCCTCTGGGAAGTGTTGGAGGAGTCCCTCCATTTTGTTCCAGTGGGCTTGGTCAGATCTAGCTAATAGAGCCTTGCTGTTGGCCAAGTGCCAATGGTTAGCTGCTTGTACAGCTACACGTTTTCCCAGAAGCATCCATTAGTTTAGACTCTTTCTCTGGAAATGGTGCATCTACAGATGTTTGGGTGTTAGCCCTCTTTCTCGCATTAGACACTACCAGAGAGTCTGGGGTTAACTGACCTCTAACATATATATAGGATCTGATGGTGCAGCCTTATATTTTTTGTCAATGAGCAGTGTTATGACTAGCTTTGACAGGGTCTTCAAAAATGTCCTGTGCCTTTGAGGAGTGGTAGGTATTGTGCCCCCCTCTGAGCATCAGATAAAGTTTCAAAAATAAAATCCTTCTCTATTATGTCCTTATGTAATGGGACCAAATGGAAAGCTGCTGCCTTTGCTATTAAAAACTGATATGTCTTAGCATCATCAGGAGGTGATGGTTGTGTGGGATAGAGATCAGGGTCTGTATCCTCTTGTGGTTCGACATCATAGTCATCCGAAGCATCTCCAGGGTTTATGTTTAGTGATCTATCCTCGTCATCCTCTATCATGGGTCAATGAGGAGACATGTCACCTGCCTCAGATAATTGTTTTGAGTGAGGTGGTGGTGGTGTTTGTGGGTTAGGTGAAGCTGGAATTGCGATGTGTAATGGGACAGTGGCATATCCTTTTCTGGAGGCTGTAGAGGAACGGCCAAAGACTCTTGAAAAGTTAACTGGGTTTTGGTTTTTTTTCGTTTTTTTTTTAGTGAGTGAGGTTTTGATGGTTGAAGCACTATTTTCTTAGTTCCGGGCTGAATCTGGACCGTTTTTTGCATTCAGTCGAGCCATTCCTGCATTACATCAAGGATCGGCTCCGGTGGATATTTTGGTCTGAAAATGAAGCATTTTGGTGGAGGAAGGACAAGTTACTTACCCTGGGTAACGCCTTATCTGGTAAAGACATGATCTAGCCGCAGATTCCTTACCTTAGAACCTCCAGGCATCATGCTCGATCCAGAAGGCTTTTGATAGCAGTACCCATGGGTGCAGATAAGTGGCGTTGGTCAACATAGTAGGCATCTGGTTCGTTGTCGTGACGTCCATGTTGTCTATATAGGCGCCACCCAAGCATGCTGACATCAGTACTTTTCACACCAGAAGTGCGGTGCCATCAAGTGACTGATCATGGTGTTTTAAAAAATAACTAGGGCCCTGAGGGGGAACAGCCCGGACAATAAAAACTGATCCACAGTGCAGGGAGGATGGGTGAGTCGGTAAGGAATCTGCGGCTAGGTCATGTCTCTACCAGATAAGGCGTTACCGAAGGTAAGTAACTTGTCCATCTGACAGACATCTAGCCGCAGTTTCCTTACCTTAGAACAGATACCCAAGCAATACCGTACTCAGAGGAGGGACTGCGGAAAGGTTTCAGACCATAAAGTCCTGTAGGACTGAATGGCTAAAGACGCCTTTCCTACAGACTGGATTGTCCAGACAATAATGTTTGGAAAACGTGTGCAGAGATGCCCACATAGCCGCCTGGCAGATGTCAGGGACTGGAACACCATGCTGAAGAGCAGTGGTGGCTGCCATGAATGAGCTCTGAGACCTTCAGGAAGCTGTTTCATTGCCAAAGCGCAACATATTTTAATACAGAGGATAACCCAATGTGAGTTGGTTCTCTTCTGCACAACACGTCCCTTCTTTGTTCCAACGCACCCTATAAAGAGAGTTGTCATCCACCCAGAAGTCTTTAGTGCGATCAAGGAACAACGATTACGCTATTTTTAGGTCCAGACGGCGGAGACATTCTTCCTTAGAAGGATGCGGAGGAGCATAGAAGGTGGGAAAGGTGACAGATTGCCCTAGGTGGAAAGGTGTCACTACCTAAGGCAAAAAAGAAGCCCTAGTGGGGAGCACTACTTTGTCCAGAAAGACGGTTAGGTAAGGAGGCAGAGATGATAGTGCCCCTGTGCTGGGCTTGGACCAGGTGCCCAGAACATCCATCAAGGACTCATTAAATGGAAGCAAGGGTTCTGAGGTGGTGACACCAGGCTGCAGGACCTCTGTCAAGATACTGATCTTGACCGCCAGCTGCAGGTCCAAGATCTCCACAGCCCTATGCACCACCATTGCAAAGGAAGCCCCCCTCCTCCGTAGCCAGGTTAGGAGGAGACAGCATGCCAGGCTCTGGGTAGGTGTCCAACTCGCTGGCATTACCCAGGTCTTTCTTCCAGTCCATTTCCTCGTTGACAAGCGGTGTTTCTAAACGATCTTGATGCCGCTCCCAATCTTCATCCAGTCCTAGCCCTTTAGAGTAATGTACAGGACGCAACATGCAGCCCAACGGCTCCGTTGGCACAGGGAGACACCCAGCCAGATCCATGTTGTCCAGAGACCGATGATCGAGGAACTGTAGACAGAGGTCGAGGAGGTGGCGGCCCCTGCTGCAGGCTAAACTTCCAGAGCAGAGCCGGAGGGCAGGGTTTCAGAGTCTGTTTTTTGGCGAGCGCCATGGCCTTTTTGCAGTGGCAGACCGTAAGCAGTTTTTTCGTTTGGAGCTGATGTTTTGGGCTTTGGATCAGGGGTACAAGTACTCACTGTCCAATGCTTCTGTGCGGGCTGAAGGGTGGCTAAGTCCCGGTTGGATTGGGTCTCCGATTCCTCTTGTGCTGCTGAAGCTTCCTCCTGTTGTCGACCGAAGATGTCCGGTACATCGTCTGCTTGCCTACACTGCATTTCTTGGCGTCGAGCACGTCGGTCTCGAAGAGTCTTTTTTAACTACATGACTTGCAGGCCTCCCAGCTTTCCTCTCTATGATCGGGCGAGAGGCATTAGTTGCAAATGGAGTGTTGGTCTGTTGGGGTTACTTAGAGTAACAATTCAGTACAGAAGCAGAAAGGAGTTCGTCCATTAGCAGGTCATTCTCCGAAGGACGTTGGAAGTGGAAAAAAGGGAGGCCCAGCCGGGCATGGCCCGTGAAGCAGAGGAAGCGAGCTATAGACCCGCTACGCAGAAGAGTGATCGGTCGGACGCAATGAAACACAATCAAGACAATACCGTTGAGTTGAGCTCTACTAGATGACCGAAGGGAGCCCGATGAGTCTCGAACCGGAGCGCACGAGATTACATACTAAACTGTCAGCAGAAAAACACTATCTGAAGATGGTATCTATGACCATGCGCAGTATTACCAAGAGGAGGAGTCACACAGCCTGGTGACTTGAAGAAAACTTCTTGGAACAAAAACAACTTGCAATCATCCGAACCCAACACTAGATGGCGGACTTATACAAAGCATGTACATCTACAGCACACATGCCTCAAAATTATAGTTCCCCACAAAGAGAAACAGGAAGTAAGGGTCTGTGTCAAAGTCTACCGCCACATTCCTCCACTAAGGCTCCTTCTAATATATTAGAAGCAGTCACCCATCCTTCAAATGCCTCAAGCAATTTATTTTCAAAGACAATTCATGGACGACTAGGTCAGAGTGAACTCTAGCTCATGGCCTCCCATCACCCCAACCCCAAATTTACCATCTAGGCACGCTAAAGTTTCTTTGGGATGTAGAGCCCTTTACCAAGCCCTTCACCCCATCCAAACACACACACATCTATTTATTTGGGTTCCTGAGGTATCCGAGCATAACATGACCCACCACGTAAGGGGTAACACACTGAGCACTGCCCTTCTGGCACTGATGCTTCTTTTCCTAGACAGTGGTGGGGCAATTATGGGTGATGCTAGGAGTGTTTCCTCACAGGCAAGTAGGCTTATGAGGTGGATTAGTCTAATCACCAAGATGGTATAGTGCAGCATTATGCCTGCAAAGTCTTGGAGATTATTGCTGAAGTCCTCAAGCCGTTTAGGCAACTGTGTTCCTGGCATTAACACTGCTGCTCATATCCACCCATTATCCTCTTTGCCCTACCTGCCTACATGAACAGCCATAAGATAGCCAGGAATTGTCACATTAGTTGTCTTTGAGGACATTCGCCAAAAACTCAGGTAACTTAAGTTGAAGCCTTCATCTAGAGGGTAGGAATGGGGTGTCGCCAACTGGTAAAACGTAGTTGCATGACAACTCATTAACAAAACATTAAGCACCTGAAAGTCAGTACTTCACATTCAAAACATTTCTAAATACCACAATTAGAATTTCATTCGTTATAAATTGTACCTTTATAACAGGCCAACGTAAGTGCACTTTCTTTGAATTCATTGGAATGAGTATTGATGCCTGCACCATGTTCCAGTAGTACACGTGCAACCTCAACATGACCAGCACTGGCTGCTTCCATTAAAGGAGTGTGTCCATTTTCATTATGATCTTCAATATTTGCTTCAGCTTTTAGTAATACTTTGATTACATCTACAAATCCACCAGCACAGGCGTACGTTAGAGCTGTGTTTCCTTACAGAAAAGAAAAAAACATTAATCAGACTTAATTAAATTTCCAATAACTACTAGGTTAAATGCCAAGAAGTGTACAAGTTTCTTAATTTCGTCAGACTCGACAACCTCTGTATTAATAAATTAGATACTTTAACACTGCGGCACATTTCTCAGCATAACATATCAATAATGGAAGATTGTGTGACAATGTGTGTGCCTAGACCCATCCACACCTCCAAATTCAACAGGCCCCAACTTTGACATTGAATCTCTTATCTCCATCTATATCAACATATCATCAAAGATCTACAAGGGGAGATCACCTAGAGGATTTGTAGAGTTAACAAAATGTACAATCACCCCTTCCTCCAAACATTAAGAATTTTTTTTAAACACCCAGCAGGGTGCAGTTAGGAAGAGTGGGGATGAGAACGGTTACAGAAACATCATGCCATGCATTACGGAGTACACATTAGACAAACCACCAAAGGGTGCCACCACAACACAATAAGGATGCTCAACACTAATCAGTCCATGCCCACTTCTCATTCCAGAGCACTGGATGTAAACAGTACTGGATGTAAATAACTTAGTACGCCTTACCATCTATAGAAGGACCCATTTATTTAATCCTTATGCAGTTATTCACTATTGCACAGCAAAAGAAAAATACAGCCCGTCCTATGCTGTCCCTGGAATCTAGTCAACAAGGTGTAACATGGTCTGACTGACCTAAACATCTGACCTGTAGCCCCCATACATACTACCCATCAACTGCTTGTGTGGGAATCTACGTGGCAGCCTGCAGATTAACTGCAGTGGCATGTGGTACAGAAAAGCCATGGGAGCACTTACATCAGCAGCATGATCATCAAATGAAGACATGGTTTCCTTAAACATGAACACTCTGGAATACAAAAGATAATTAGGCATGCGACGCAAGCCTTCAATACCAGTATGTTAGAATTAGGCCCATCTAAAGGCCTGTTAGGCTCGGACTGCTTTCATCTGGTCCAGATACAAGTTAGGAACCTCTCAATCAGAAATGTTGTGAATGATTACTTGAAAGGAACATAGAAACAAATCACTTCAGAAAAAACTTCTGTGTAATAAAATAAAAATTAATTCCATCACTGGGTGGCACCTTCAATCTGAACAAAATAAAGGGAGTAGCCCATCAAAATATCATTCCTGTTGAAACCTTTTGGTGCAAAAAAAGATCCCCATGACTTAACCATAGTACCAGTTCTGACCAGGAGGGAGACAAAAGATAGCACAAACTTCAAAAATAAAATTTGAAGATTTATCTATTTTACAAAAATCCAATGGAATATATAAACCACTAACTTTCATATAGCTTAAAATGAAAAATGTCAACATAATGAAGGTGTGTAGGTGTTAGGCATCCAAACCATAGCACCAGATGGCAATTAAGAACATTTGTCAAGTGAGGGTGGAAATGGGAGGGTGGGGGTGTTTCAACTGGCCCAAATGATGGTCGTGGTTTAGAGAAGTTCCAGCCCTGCACCTTAGTAATAAAAAATATCGTGAGGCAGGCTCCAGCAAACAGAAACGGAACACCTCTCAGAGGCAACTGCTCATGTTACCAACATCACACATCATGTGGGTGTTTGGGGCTGCCCCACTGTTGCTGGAGAGCCTGGTCTATTCCCCACCCTTGCCTGGCCTTCCACACCAGATAGCAGTGTGGGCATCAAGATATAGGGCCTTACCATCAGTCCTAGACCTAAACAATGTGCTATGTGACAATTATGTACGAGGCGACAGATCATCTAACAAGTGATGATCTGTGATGGGATGCAACTAAGCAGCCTTCTGTCTGGACCAGGAGACCTTCTGGAGGACGCTGGCTTGAGGCCGGGTAGGAAGTGGGCCAACATCTCTGCATGGGCATGCGCTAAGGCTACGTCTAGTTCAACTGCACTGCAACTGGTGGAAATGGTAGTGACGGAGTCACTGACCATTTTAGGAGTGGGTGGTCTCAAGGGGTGAATGCCTAGCTCATGTGCTAAGGCCAGCCTGCACTTTTTGGGGATTTGGATAAAAGTCATAGAGCTGGGGGCTTGGTAAGGCTTTTGCCCGTGTCTGGATAAATACAACTTTCTTCTATTTTGCACTGAGGATCTAAGACAGTTTTTCGAACACCAACCCCTCGTGATGTCTGATCTCAGAGCGAGGTGGTCATTGGTTTTGATGCCAGTGGTGTAACCAGAGCAGCTTTTGGCATCAACTTTGATGCCCAAAAAGTCACACTCTGAGCCAAAGTGCTGTTCAAACGCAGCGCAGCTTGGTGCCGCTGGATGGGACTTTGACTGGCATCGACCCATTCTTTCGAGTTGGAAGAGCCAAACCCAAAACATTCTGCCATTTCCACCTCGAGTTGAGACTCAAAGCCTCACTCTCGCTGGAGAAGTGCTCTGCCTGAGAACATTGAGGCTCAAGACTGACCATGTGGTGCTTGCAAGGCATGGTAAGTTGGCCTGGGCTTCAGGCCAGGGGCTGTCTTTTTTATACCGCAGGCTCTTTGAACTACTCCCCTTCAATGTCGGAAGCTATTGAGAAGAAGGCCTCAAGACTCTTCTCCTTGACCTGCTGGAATGCCAGCGGACCAGGCTTCTTCTTCCTTGACAGCAGGCAGGTCTTCGCACCCAAAGATGTTTGCTGCTTTTGAAGGGGCTTGCTGCTACACTTTGTACAAGAGGATCTTCTTACAGCGCAATGTACAGCATGCATCACAGACGGTCTCCTAGTCTTCTGGTGAGAGAGGACAAACTGCATGAACCATGTTGTTCATTCCAGGAATATGTGATGTTAAACCTAGGGCAGAATTGAAAGAAAGTACATTCCATTCCCTGGAGGCATGCTACAAATACAGTCCGAGACCATTTGAGATTCGCCGAGCACTGGAGTCAGGAGCACGATGCACTGAAGGCTAACCGTTGGTGACCATCGGGCCGAAGCCCCGATGTTGTGTATCTCAGCTACGTAGGAATGGTGTTTGTCACAGTGTTCAAAGGGCGAGTAGCTGGAACTGTGAAATCTGTGTGGACCATGTCACTCACTGAACTCGTGCCCAAATGTTCAAAACATAACACTTTCAAAATATTGACAAATAAGTTATGAGAGGGAGGTTTTTACAGCTTTCACAGCACTACCTTTAACACACTACAGTGCAGTGCCCTTTAACCTGCATATTTAACTTTTTAAACTGCATTTCATCGATGTTGAGCAAAGTGTTCAGAATGTCTGTGCATTACATTGCAATAAGATAGACTAGCAGCCCAAAAGACATCTAGCATTTATATTTATAACCAATATATTTTTATTTACTGCCACTTTATTGTCTTACACCCATGTCTGTACAGTGGCCAGGGCAGTAATTTTTTTTGACATTGTGCAAAAGTCTGGTTTACATTATCTGGTCAGAAACTGACCACTTACCTGTTGAAGACTGAGCATTGACGTCAGCAGAGTGTACTAATAACAGTTTGACGATGTCTACATAGCCCCCACTGGAAGCTGCCATTAACGGGGTTATATCTCCTTTATTTCCCCGGTCTTCCACATTGGCATGCATTGCAAGCAACACCTTTATTGGAAAAACATTTATGAACAGTTAAGTCTTTTGAACGATTAAATGGCATTTAAAAAACAATTTTCAATGAATAAGAGGAAAAACAACAAACTTTTTCCGGTAAGACCTTTACTTTACGCTACATATCATCTCTTAAATACAGCAATAGTGTGCAATAATAAGCAGCTTAAAACTATTTAATGAAGACGTTTGCTCAACAGACGGAAAAGCAAATCACAGGAGTAACTATGATACTCTCAAATATTCAGCATATACAGCATCCATGCCACTTGACCGTATTTGAGCATGTTGAGCACACCCAGCACTTACCCACCACCGCATTCGCTGCTCCTTTGGCTTCGATTTTTCTACACCACTGCCAATTTTTATGACCAATCCAGGGGTTGATGGGCAGGTTATACGGCAAAAGAATTAAGAGCACTGTACAGCAAACTTACCCTAGTATGATATATTCAAGTAGTCCTGACCCGACTAACCTTCAGCAATTGAATGAAATGAAAATCCAATATGTAGTGTTTGTAGAAGCATATGGAGTAGCCTGCGTGGCCGATTTGCTGATGCCAGAATTGTACCTCTAAAGTGTCTCTGGTGCTGCATTGCTACTTAAAGTACCATCCTTACACATTGATGAAAAACATACATTCTGACATCAAAGACACAAGGCTTAAGCCAAGAAAGATGCCCTATTACTGGTACAGGGTTAAACACACTCTCAGTAGATTAACAAATCATGCAAGATAGGGTCTAATTTTAAATTCCGGTCCAGTGGCTCACAGCAATCCCAGGGACAGACCCGGCAAATCTGTGAAGCTGGACGCAGTCATACACTCCACATGTCCATTGGGAGATATCTGCCCCCAATGTAAAAGCAGGATATTCCCCTGTAATAAAAGATTGATCGGTCCGTCTTAAAGTGCTACACTGTTTATAGTGCAGGCCCATGTTTGCATTTTCACTGGGCAAGCACATTTTTTTATGATGCATAGCCCCTGCCTGTGACCGGTGCACAAATGAGGCAGAGCCCGGAGCAGGCCAGGACTGTGAATCATATTAAGGTAACACAGCTCCAGTTTTTCCAACTCACTTTATTAATATTTTGGTAAAGTGTTCCGAACTATAACACAGAACCAACATCTAAGTCCTGAATTAAATGAAACATTCTTGATGAGGAGGGAAACAAACTGAGGTTGTTGATGACTTCTTTAATGCATCATCGCAGTAAAGTTTTACACAAATCCACCTCAATACCCGAAATCTAAACTTGAAACCAAGAGTACAAAAAGACATGGCAAAAAAGTGTGTTCTTTTTTACAAGAACTTGACCATAGAATTGGCAAATGTGTCTAGACAAAGGTTACCTAGCCATACGTTTTTAATTCATGAAAGTCGGATTCCAATATATTTTCCTCATTACACAACTGGCCAAGTTTGCTTCATGTTTTTCTGAAAATCATACTTCCTATATAACACATAATCCAGTACAAGAAAATTCTGGATTTACTACCGCCATCAAGTGCAAAACAGTATACATAAAGGAAGGGAAACTAAATCAATGAAGAATGGGTCCATTCCACTACAGTTATATTTTCAAAAGCAAAAGGAATAAAGGGGGCGTTTCTTTTCTAATACATAAAAAAAAACCTTAATCTGCTCTACTACTGAACAAATAATTAGGAAGATGAGTGATCACCATACAGATGACATAAAAAATGCAACCTATTGCAAAATTAACATGCCCGCATAATTGTCTGGAGACTGTAGATGTTGGTAAGAAATAAAAAAACCTCCCAAGAAACATACTGCCGAAGCCCCCATTTAATGCAGTATCTTGGTAACTCTATTAATGATTTGCAAATTGGAATTCAGATATATCCAAAATTGCAAAGACATTCAGAAGACTGACAGATTGATAACAGAGGAATACATTAGCTCAACCAAAAGGAATACACTTTTTTTCTACCCACATAACTCCCATTCAAGTACCTACTATATATTAATCAACCGAAAACAGCTGAACAACCCGTACGTTTTTCTAGTGGTCTGAGCATGCTATGTGATCATGTTTCAATTAAAATGAACTATGAACTTATTCAGAAAATAACACCACAAATTAGATTCAATGCATTACTTTTGAATAACCCAGTACTTTCAAATCAAAGAGCTCATTAAAGACATTGAGTAACCGGAACTAAGCACACAATGATTGCCTGCTAAACATCACTCCACAGTGATAAGAAATAGATAACTCCAGCAAAAAACAGAAATTGAAGGTAATCGCACTCAAGAACGCCTAGCCAAAATAAGGGTTCCAAACACTCCATGAAGCCCTTTGTAAAACAAAAGACTGAATGCAACAAAACATGTACTTAAGCAGCAGAATATATTTTATTAACGATCAAAGACAAGTATTGTACTGCTGGTAATGGAAGCTGTAAATATCTGGCTAACTAAATCAAGACAAAAGGTTACACTTCAATGGGAGACTGCCTTCGTATGAACTAAAAACATTAATGGAAATACACTCATCACTCTCTAATGAGGACAAAATCTCTGTAGATCCAGACATTTTTCAAAAAGAAATGATCTTGGCAGTAGAAAGAATAGTCTGGAAAGTATCTGGCCCTGGCCAACCACCCTAGACATTTACCAACAATTTATGGAAAACTTGGCTCTAATATATGCCAATTTAGAGAACTACTTTTCTAACAACAAATCAATGCAAGGATCCTTCAAAGAAGAACAATTAGCAGAATACCCAAATAAATAAATGATTTACAAAATACCAACAATTACAGACCTTTATCACTAATGAACACAGACAGCAACATCTTTGAAAGATACTGCCACGACATCTAGAATGCATTTTTCCCCACCTGCTTGAAGGATAGGAAAGAGGCTTCTGGGAAGAATATCTGCCTTCAATACAGGATTCATTCACTAATATTTCCTTCACAGAAAACAAATCATAAGGACATATATATGGAGTCACTAGATGCCGAAAAGGCTTGTAACCATGGTGAATGATAATACTCATTTAAGGCACTCACCTGGAACAACTTCCCGAAGTGGCATGCTAAACCAAAATCAAATGTGTTGGTCAATGGATCAATTTCACAAACTTTCAGTTTGAAAAGAGGTAGGATACATTATTCTTGCTATTTACTATTTTGCTACTCTCTAGTCTCAACTTGTAACCATTATTAGAGAAAATAAGAGACAAGAGTATAAAATAGATTAGCAAACAAAATGAATACAAAATAGCCGTTTATGCAGGTAACACCCTTCTATTTGTCAACAAGATGCTGGAAACAAGGATCCAACACCTGCTGCTATATAGCTCTGCATATGCCACAGTATCCGTTACAAATTAAATTAAAATAGGTCTAAATCTTGGTTTGGGAAGGCAGGGTAGGTCCTCCGAGTTCTTGGGGGCTGCTGGCTGCAGAACACGCCAGGATTTCACTGGAGCAGCTTCGAGGTGGAGACAGGACGGTAGGGCTGGGTGTCCTCCTCTTAGTTCAGCATGGCTTCTTCGGTCCTTCTCTCTTTTGTCTGAGGCGGCAAGGTTCAGGGTTGCTCTTAAATACTACATTTTGGTCATTACAAGTAGGTACAGGTCTGGACCAATGGGTCTCTTCCTTGGGGTAGGTACAGCCCCTATGCCACCCTCCAGTGGGAGGGGGGCATATGCCTCACTCTGGTTGACTGGGTCCCAACATCTGCAAGATGGCAGGGACACAGTAGTGCTTCACCTCCCCTTCCCCACCTGAGGGGTGGGGTTGGCAAAGGTGGGCACACCTCTCCTTCTAACTTGGTTTTACCACCGATTCTCCTGCCCAGAGTGGGGGTCGGGACCGGTGGGGGGCAGTTGCTGGTAGCAGCAAATGGTTGCGTTAGCTCACAAAGGCGCCAAGCCTTTGAAGCTTCCGTTCGTGGACCCTGCCCATCCTGGGGGAGGAGGCTCAGCACCTTGTCCCAGAAAGAGCATTGTTTTAGGACCCAGAGAGTGGCAGGCTCTCGAACCAGGGGTCACACTCTGTCTCTCTCTCTGTCTCGGTCTCTCTCCGTCTCTCTCACAATAACTGCTGCAGCCCTTCGATGCTTTCCCTGGCCACAGCACCCTTGGTACCTTTTACAGGGGACTTACAAGTGGCCAGAGAGATGCCAATTGAGTTTTGCAACAGTACAATTTAGGGAAACAACATAGGCCCTGGGTAGCTGGTTGGCAGGAACCCAGGGCACACTCAGTCAAAGTACATCAACAGTTTGGCAAAAAGTGGGGGCAACCATGTAAAAAGGGGCACATTCCTACAGTCACTCACCAATATAGCCACTCACATAGACACTCACTCTTCAATACAGCCACCCACAACCAATTAATTAACCAAACAACCACTCAGTCACCCACACAGCAACTTACAGTCACCCACCCACTTACAAATATATCCACTCACACTCAATCAATAGACACTGACACACTCGCTCTCATCCATAGAGCCACACACACACACATATATATATATATATTTATTTCGCTTCAAAGTACAAAAGTGCCATATATATATATAAGAAAACTCCACCTTTGCTTCTGTAACCTCTGCAAGAATCGGAGCACGGACCACAAGTTGGTGTAGCATCAAAATTGTATTTCTCCAGTTTGTACACCATCAGCATGACGCGTTTCGACCCCGGAGGGCCTTGATCACATGACACGCAACACGGTAGGTTGTTTCCTTAAATACCCTTTTTTCTCATGTTTTTTTCAAAAGTGACATGTGCCAATATTTTGTAAGGTAAACAGAAACAGATTTAAGGTTTACATGGACGTAGGTTTCTGGTTTAACAGGGAAATGCTTAAATGTTTTGTTTCAACCTCAAAACCATAGTTCCTATAGAACCATAAAATGTTAAAAGCAAAATAAACCTTTATACATTCTGCAAGATTTTCTAGCTGTTGCTGTTTAACAAAAGACATCAGGGTTTAAATACCAAGATTTATAATTCATCCTTTTTAGTTAAGTTAAACAGATTGAAAGCGCTAGTGCAAATACAGAACTCTTGAATGTAAACATATGACTTGTAAACCTTACTACTATATAAAACATGTGCTTGTGCAAAAATATTAAAAATTGGTATGTGCAAATCCTCCTCGTGTTTTATTTGTAAAACCCACCTAAACCCAGTGTAAAAATTCTAAGATGCAGGGCTTTAGGCGGTTTTCAGTTTAAACCCTATGGTTGCATATTAAATGTTTGATGGTATTTGGCTCCCCTCTCTGAGCATCTTATTCAATCTCTCTTTTGGGTCCCATCTCAATTTAGAGGCATGTATACAAGTCCTCTAAGTCCGGCGAGCCCGGTCTGTGCCTGAGTGAACAAAGACCACAAGGACGTCCCCCCGGCAACTGTGACCAAGAATCCAGCACCCAAGGACCCTCCTCGACGCTCTTGATGACGCCTGCAGCCTCAATACCAGAGACCCCCCCCAACCACGACCAACAGAGAGAAATATGCTACTTACCAGTATGCATCTGTTCTTGGCATGTAGAGCTGCAGATCTACACACTTTTGCATAGATCGCAATCTGGTGTTGGGCCCGGATGTTTGCAGTTTGTTTTTTCTCTTGGAAAGTCTTTGGAAGTCACAAGGTCGGTGACTCCTCCTTTGGTTCGTATTGCGCATGGGCTTCGGCTCCATCCTCAGATTGTTTTTCGCCAGCAGGGAAAGATGGAGCGTAGTAATAATAGTAAAGAAACCCATGTGTGTTGTATCTAAATAAGATAGACTGGAACAGATACAGGTAGCCGGGTGGGCGTGTGTAGATCTGCAGCTCTACATGCCAAGAACAGATGCATACTGGTAAGTAGCATATTCCGTTCGAGGCACATGAGCTGCAGATTACACACTTTTGCATAGACTATATAGCAGTACCCAACCCTAGCGGCGACCACCGGTATCCGTTGCAGTGGTTTCGAACAGTGTTTTTAGTACAGCCTGGCCCACACTAGCTTGTTGCTTGGTTTGCACATCTACACAGTAATGTTTTGTGAAAGTGTGCGGTGTTGACCATGTCGCTGCTTTGCAGATGTCATCTAATGGTATGTTCCCTAGAAAAGCCATAGAAGCCCCTATCTTCCTTGTAGGGTGGGCTTTAGGGGGAACAGATAGCGTTTGTTTTGCTTTGTGGTAGCAAATCTGTATGCATTTTACAATCCACCTAGCTATCCCTGATTTAGAGATGGAGTTGCCTTTATGTGGTGGAGAGAAAGAGACCAATAGCTGTTTGGTCTTTCTGAAAGGTTGTGTTCTTTGGATATAGTAAAGTAAGGCCCTTTTAACATCCAGTGTGTGTAGAGCCCTTTCTGCAACAGTTTGAGGTTGTGAGAAAAAACCCGGTAACTCTACCGATTGGTTCAGATGGAAGGGGGAAATGACTTTGGGTAGGAATTTTGGGTTGGTGCGGAGTACAACCTTGTTCTGATGCATTTGGAGAAAAGGTTCCTGTATAGTGAGTGCTTGTATTTCAATGACCCTTCTAAGGGAAGTGATGGCCACCAGAAAAGCGGTTTTCCATGTGAGAAATTGCAGCTCACATTCATGCAAAGGCTAGAAAGGCGGCCCCATTAGCCTTGTGAGAACTATATTTAAGTTCCACACAGGTGAGGGTGGTACTCTGGGTGGGATTACTCTTTTGAGGCCTTCCATGAAGGCTTTGATGGCAGGCACCCTGAAAAGTGATAGGTGCTGTCTGTTCTGTAGGTAAGCAGCAATTGCTGCGAGGTGTAACCGAATGGATGTATATGCTAGGTTACACCTTTGTAGATGGAGCAAGGAACATATGATGTGCTGTATGGATATCTAGAGGGTTGATTGTGTTGTTATGGCAGTAAACAACACATCTTTTCCACTTTGCGGTATAGTAGGGCGTCTAGCTTCTCTGATAATCTTCATGCAATCAGGGGGAAGGTTAAGGTATCCGAATTCTAGGATCTCAGGAGCCAGATCGCAAGGTTGAGCTGAGCTGGGTCCGGGTGCCTGATCTCTCCATGGTTCTGGGTTAGGAGGCATGGTGAGAGGTGTAACTTTTGGTGTGGCACTACCGAGAGTTCCAGCAGCGTGGTGTACCACGGTTGTCTGGCCCATGTTGGAGCTACCAGGATGAGCGTGAGGGAATGCTGTTGTAGCTTTCGCACCACTAATGGAATTAGTGGGAGCGGTGGAAAACCGTACGCAAATTTGCCTGACCAGTTCATCCATATCGCATTGCCTTCGGACAATGGGTGTGGGTATCTGGCAGCGAAGCTTGGGCATTTTTTGTTTTCGTGGGTGGCGAAGAGGTCTATCTGAGGATGCCCCCACTTCTGAAAGAACGGGTGAAGAACCTGTGGGTGAAGTTCCCATTCGTGAATCTGTTGCGTTTGTCTGCTGAGCAGATCTGCCATGGTGTTTTGGACTCCTGGGGCGTGTTGGGCCAGGAGAAAGATTTTTTGCGGAATTGCCCATCTCCATATGCTCAGTGCTAGTTGAGCGAGCTGTGGAGAGTGTGTGCCCCCCTGTTTTTGAATGTAGTACATGGCAGTCATGTTGTCTGTGCGAATGAGGACTGCCTTGCCTGAAATCTGCGTCTGAAAGGATTTTAGGGCTAGAAAGATTGCCAGTAACTCCAGATGGTTTATGTGGAGTAACTTTTGTTGTGGCGTCCATGTGCCCTGCACTGTGAGGTGTAACAGATGAGCTCCCCAGCCGGAGAGCGATGCGTCTGTTAGGATTATTTGTGGAGCGATGGGTGCGGCCGTCTACCAACACCAGATCTGTCAGTTGCTCCTGGGCCTGGTTCCACTGGCGTGCTAAGCACTCCTGGAGTGGACGCATATGGAGTCTTGCGTGAGGCACTATGAAAATGCAAGAGGCCATCATCCCTATGAGTTGCATAAACACTCTTGCTGGGAGAGAGTGTTGAAGTATGAATTTTTGACGCAAAGCCTGGATGCTTGAAATCCTGGCAGGATTGGGATAGGCTATGGCTTTTGAGGTGTCTATGGTGGCACTGAGGTATTGCTTTGTGTGGGGTGGTATCAGCTGGGACTTTTGGTGGTTTACCGTGAAACCTAGCTGGTGAAGTAGTTGGATTGTAGTGGCGGTGTGGTGTACACATTGGTTGTAGGACGTGGCTTTTATTAGCCAGTCATCCAAATATGGGAAGACGTGAATGTGCTGTCTTCTGAGGTGTGCCATCACTACTGCTAGGCACTTGGTGAATACCCTTGGTGCTGTTGTGACCCCGAACGGGAGCACTTTGAACTGGTAGTGTTGCCCGTCCACTACAAATCTGAGGTACTTTCTGTGAGCATGGTGTACCGGAATGTGAAAGTATGCGTCTTTCAAGTCCAGTGTGGTGAGAAAGTCGTTCTGGGAGAGGAGCGGAAGAACCTCTTGAAGGGTTACCATGTGAAAATGGTCTGAATGTATGTAAGTGTTTAGAGGCCTGAGATCTAGAATAGGTCGTAGAGTCTAGTCTCTTTTTGGTATCAGAAAGTACAGGGAGTAGACCGCTAAATTTTGCTGATTGATGGGGACTTGCTCTATGGCTTGTTTTTGCAGGAGGGAGATTACCTCCTGTTTTAGTAACGTGGCATGTTCTTGTGACATTGGGCGTTGCCTGGGTGGAATGTTTGGGGGGGTAGATGTTAATTCTAGGCAGTACCCTGAACGAATAATTTGGGTCACCCATCTGTCTGAGGTGATGGTATCCCAGACGTGAAGGAAATTTTGTAGCCTGCCCCCGACCGGAGTGGGATGGTCTGGAGGGAGCAGGGGGAAGTCATTGGGTAGGCGGTGTGGCAGAGCGGGCAGTATTTTTTTTGCCTCTGCCTTTATTATTATTGCCTCTATAGCCGCCTCTTTGATAACCCCTTGTGAAGGTGGACTGAGGAGGGGATTTGTAGGACGTGGAGGCGCTATCTGAGGAGTAGCCTCTGCCCGTGCCCCGAAAGGAAGAGCGGCGAAAGGAGCGCCTAGGAGGGTGTGACTGTAGGGCTCCCATAGATTTCGCCGTATCTGTGTCTTTCTTCATCTTCGAGGGCCTCATCTACCTTTGGACCAAATAAATGTTGTTGATCAAATGGGTGGTTTAATATGGAGGCTTGTACCTCAGGTTTAAAGCCTGTAACTCTTAGCCAGGCGTGGCGATGGAGGAGGACACTAGTGTTTATGGCCCTGGAGGCTGTGTCTGCCGCGTCTAGGGCACAGCGTATAGAGGTATTAGTTATGGTTTTTCCCTCTTGAATCAATTCATTAGCCCTATTTTTGTATTTTTCTGGGAGATGGTGCATGATGGTTTCTAGCTCATCATAATGCGCTCTGTCGTATCTAGTCAATAGCGCTTGAGTGTTGGCGATACGCCATATATTGGCAGCCTGTGACGCAGTGCGCTTTCCTGACGCGTCCAGTAGCTTTGACTCTTTGTCAGGTGGTGGTGCTTCGCCTGACGCCTGAGAATTTGATCTCTTCCTAGCTGTGGATACCACTAGGGAATCCAGTGGTGCAGGTCCTTTGATGTAGGCAGGATCTGTAGGGGCAGCTTTATATTTTTTCTCTATGCGTGGGTTTAGGACCCTGACTGGGTCTTTAAAAACCACTGGCGCAGGTTTGATTACCCCTTTGAGCATAGGTAGTATAGCAGTAGACCTATGTGCAGTATCGAAGGTGTCTAGGAGGAAATCTTCCATTACTGGGTCAGTATGTAGCTCTACCCCGTGATAATGTGCCGCCCTCTGGAGTAGGTGGTGAAAACCTAACGAGTCTTCTGGTGGGGATGGCCTGGATAGATAAAGGTCATCCTGTGGGACATCTGGGATGTCTGGATTGTTATAATCATCCCATGGGTCTGGGGATCCAGTAGGGGTGGGGTCTTGTGGCACATCTGCTGGATCGTAGTATGGGTCCCCTTGATCATCATGGTCTGGAGACGGGGTCGGAGAGCGATGAGGCAGGGGTGGAGAAGGTGGAGGGGGCAGAGGTGGAGAGGGTGAAGGAGGTGGGGAAGGCACTCTGAAAGGGGAGGTAGCACAGTCCTTCCTCTGTGGAGGTGGAGCTGGTTTGTCCAAATGTCTTTTTTGAAGACAGTGCCACATGTCCAGTTTTTGGATCCTTGGTAAGTGTCTTTTGCAAAGGATTCGGTGTGAATAGTTCTTGCGACACTGGTTGTTCGGTCGGCGCCGACGGCTTTCTAGGCTTGTCTGTGCCGTGCTCTTTTGGAACCTCCGATTTTTTGTTCTGTGCCGAGACAGGCTTCGGCACGGGAGTGTCGGTGCCGAGGGCCTTATGATGTTTGGTCGGCACCGAGAGGCCGGGTTTCGACACCGAGGGCTTTGGTGCGGAGCTCGGTGTGGAGGTGGAGGCCGATCTCTTCTTCAGTGCCGAAGGATGTTTTTCGGCACCGCTGGCAGGCTGGCTCGAGCCCGAGCCGCCTGAAGGCTTATTAGGCTTCTTCACCGGGCCCGAAGGTGGGGTGTTAGAAGCAGTGTCTTTGGTCTTGCCTAGGCTCGGAGGCGAAGGCGTGACTGAAGCCTTTTTGGGTGTCGGCGCGGGTGTGGGAGGGGGTATAGTACTCACGACCCTCTGCGCCGGGGTGATGTCCTCCACATCTGAGTCGTCGGCTTCGGAAGCACTGACGAGGTCGTCTTCTTCTTCGGTGTGCTGCTGTCCCGGAGCTTCGACGTCGTCCCCGAAGATGTCGACTGGAGCGGAGGTCGAGGAGTGCGCCATGTTGCATCTGGCCCTTCGATCTCGAATAGTCTTTTTCGATCTAAAAGACTTGCAGGCGGGACCGTCTCGAGCCTCGTGTTCAGGGGAGAGGCAGAGGTTGCACACCTCATGAAGATCGGTGTGGGGGAATTTGGACCCACATTGAGGGCACTTCTTGAAGGGAGTTCTTTCCATCAGCCGAGACCAAAGCCGGGATAGGCCCGAAGGCTGCCGTCGACGACTGGAATCGAAGAAGCATCGAAGAGAAGGTGATTAAGAAGATTTGTATCTGAAAAATCCCGATGAACGAGGATTTTGCGTCGATCGTTGAACTGGAAAAGTTCGGAACCGGAGCGCGAAGTATTACATCCGAGCCCGATGGCGGAAAAAAACAATCGGAGGATGGAGCCGAAGCACATGCGCAAAACGAACCAAAGGAGGAGTCACCGACCTCGTGACTTCCAAAGACTTTCCAAGAGGAAAAACAAACTGCAAACATCCGGGCCCAACACCAGATGGCGATCTATGCAAAAGTGTGTAATCTGCAGCTCATATGCCTCGAACATAAGATTTCCCGATGCCAAAAGACACCCCCGCACCCGGTGGCCTCCGGCACCCTGTGCCAAACTCCTGGGTGCCTACCTAACCTACAGCTTCCCAACTTACATCTTGAAGTGGTGGTCGCACCTGAAGAATCTCCATCCCAGAGTTTGCAGCCTTTGTTCATCTTGCAGCTTCTCCATTTAAATACATTGAGCACCCGAAGGCTCAAAAGCACCCTGCACCCAGCCACCTGAGTGCCCCTGGAAGTGCAGCAACTATCCTATTCTACTTCCCATCTTGCCCTGTGTAAATGACCAGGAGCCCAGCTCACACAGCCGCGTGGCCTGCCTGCTAGCAGCCACCAACCAACGGCCCCCTGCCCGCCATAGGCTAACATTAGGCCTACTCTCTCTGCACCCAGCTGTCACTGTGTCGCTGAGGGTACTTACCTGACCCTGGGAGACCCCTGAGTCTAACCCCAGAACCTTAACTCTGTCAGTAGAGTACTTACCTGAAAAGCCGATAACTCACATTTTCTTCATAGGGTAACATTGACTGATTTTCACTTAGAAGAATTTCCAAGTGTCGAGTTTTGAAACATACAAATATTCCTTACAAATCGCCTGTGTAACAAACTATTTCTTTCAACTGTTTACAGGAGATGCACCAGGGCTGAATCCAGGATCCAGCCCTGAGTAAGAAAAACCTATGCAAAGTAATTGATATTGCATTTACTAAAAGATTCCCATTGAGCTCAATCTTCTAATTGTGTTTACCTTGTGGTGCCTATTGCAACAACTGTAACTACTGCATTTAAAAGTCTATTGCTTATTGAAAGTATATAACTAGAGCATCTTATTCTAAGAAAGTATTTTGATACCTACTTGTGGTTCCAAAATAAAACTATATATTTTTATATACAAAACCATTGGCCTAGAGTGAAGTTCTTGAGTGCGTGAGACCATTTGCTGACTGAGTGTGTAC
Organism: Triturus cristatus; assembly: GCF_964204655.1. NCBI lineage: Eukaryota > Metazoa > Chordata > Amphibia > Caudata > Salamandridae > Triturus > Triturus cristatus. Next base: position 937,593,152 of record NC_140590.1, on the reverse strand, counting down.
AACAAATGCTTTACACTGTCCTCTGATACTGCCTTACTGCTCGACCAAGCTAGCACTTTAGAGAGTAAGGTTATATCTAACTTTAACCTCTGCCAAACCTCTGGGGACAATTGGACTCTGTACACACTGTACCTTACATTGGTGCAGGATATACAGAGCCACTTTCTTACTACGGGCCACTGGATAGGTTTGGTCCGGGTTTTTGATTGCCCTAATGTGCTGGAGTACCCTCTTGTGCCCCTGCAGTATTGTACTTCCTACATATCTTAGGCCGCAAGGGCACTCCAGCACACATGGTCTGATTTGCAAGACAGGGCCTTGGTGATTGGCCAATCGTGTTCCCCGAAAGGTGACTTGTATGCTGCTGTGCTGATTCCAAACTGGCATGCCTTGCATATCTTAAATTTGTGTAATCCCTTTCTTTGGGTGAGCCACATGTCCTTGGATTGACCTGCAGGGTAATTTTGGACTAAAGCGTCTTTCATGGAGAGCGCTCTGCTGTATGTAATAGCTGCCCTATTCGGTAGTAGGTGGCCAATAACTTGGTCGCCAAGGATTAGGGGCCAATTCCTCCTTATGATGTTTTTTAATAGCTTTTCCCAGTTTGTTAAAACCCAGGATGAACCTAAGTGTTTCTGCTTTTTCATCTTGAGGGGTCTGTCTCACTGGGTTTGTTTAAAAGAGTCTCTTTCCTGACACGATTGCTTTTTTTGATGGCATTATTGATGCACTGTGTGGTGTAGCCTCTTGCTAGAAACCTGTTCTTGCTGGCTAGCTGGGCTTCCTTTAGGTCCTCTTCACATCTGCATGTGCGCTTGAGCCTGAGCATCTCCCCATAAGGAATGCTGTGAATTAAATGTTTTGCGTGAGAGCTCCCGGCATGCAGCACTGAGTTGCCTGCTGTAGATTTTCTATGCAACTTGGTTTGAAGTTTACCTTCCCTGACATATACCAGGACATCTAGGAAGTTTACCATCTCAGTGCGGATTGATGCCGTAAAATGAAGGTTGAGGTAGTTTACATTGAGACCTTCTATGAATTTTTCAGCCTATGACCTAGTACCCTGCCAGTTTAGAAAAAGGTCATCTATGTACCTCAACCATATTTTGATGTTGTTTGCGACATATGTTCTGTGTTCCTTGTGCAAGACCAGCTCCTCTCATCACCCCATATGCAGGCAGGCGTAGCTGGGGGAGAAGCTGGCCCCCATAGCTACGCCTCGCTGATGTTGGTATAGAGCATTTTGAAACAAATATATTGTTACTCAGACAAAAAAAATCAACCATATTGATTAACATAGTGCTATGTTGCACAAACTGTTTTGCTCTCTGTGCAAGAAAATGTTGTAGTGCCCTGAGACCATCCTGATGGTGGATTGATGTATATGACGTTACATCTAAAGTGATAAGTAAATAGTTATCCTGTCAATTAAAATCTTGCATTTTGAAAACAAAGTCCCCAGTATCCCTGAAGTAGGAGGGTAATTGTTGCACATGATCTTGCAAATAAAAGTCTACATATTGTGAAGTTCTTTCAAGTAGACTGTTGCGGGCCGATACGGTTGGCCTTCCTGGGGGCCTTGTAATGTTTTTGTGTATTTTTGGTATAAAATACAAGATAGGCATTACTGTATTGTCATTTCGTAGGAATATATATATATATTTTTTTTTTTTTTTTTTTACACAAAAAACCATAAGTTTCAGGGGTGTTCTAGTTAGCTGGACATGTCACTCGTGCCAAACCATAGAAATTCCTCCGTTACAGTTAGTTCAGCTAACTATAACTCGCACCCCCGCAATGCACTGCTGATGACGTCACATATTACATCACTCATGACATGGTCAGTGACATCACTGATGACTAAGCAGGCCTAGGGGATCAGGGTGTTTCTACCCTGCCCCCTTTTTGCATTCTGCGCATTTTTTCTTCTGTTTTCTTGTGCCTCGGTAGAAGTGTTGACAGCCAATTAGCATACAGCTCGTGCTTGGCAGGGTGCACAGATCCACCGCGCCCATAGATATATATATTTTACTTCTGATTTTCTCAGGAACTACTGAACGGATTTACACCATTTAAACAAAAGGCACGAGTGTGAACCAAGGGCTACCTTTTTGCCTAATTTGGTGTAATTCCGTCCAGCAGTTAGGGCTGTAGCTGCGATGAACGGTTCCTATGAAAAATTGCATGGGGAAAACACGTTTTGGGACTCCCCTTTTTTCTCAGCCCCCGCTTGACGAATCACCCCCGAGACTTTCAGGATAGGAGCAGACCGGAGCGCCCCGCCAGTTTTGAAAATTTCGCCAAGATTCGTCAACCGGCGCCAAAGTTATTCCAAATAGAATGTTATGGATTTCCTATGGATAATAGGTCCTAACTATAACTACCTACTGGCGACTGCCAGTAGGTAATATATATATATATATCCACTCACTCACCAATGCAGCCAGTCACACTGCCACTCCCACACACATCCAGTTACTCACCCCCACTTATTCACCCATACAGGTATTCACACACCCACTTATTTACCCATCCAGCCACCCACTCTCCACCTATACAGCCACTTGGACATCCACTCAAACACAGATACACAGTCACACAGCCACTCACATAATATATTTTATAAATAGTATCAATCAGTAGTACACAAAGTATAATAATTTAACTTTAGTAGTACCTTAATATACATGTTTAAAACTCTAAACATTTAAAAAATACACTCACTAGATGTCATGAGTGATGTCATGATTGATATCACTTACCATGTCATGAGAGATGCAATATGTGAGGTTATAAGCAGTGCAATGCGGGGGCGTAAGTTATAGTTAGCTTAGGTAACTAGACCTGTTAAATTTCACTGGTTTTATACAGTTGAAATCTTACCCAAACTATAATGTCCCTGTAACCTTTGGGTTTCTCAATGAAATTATAAGGTTTTTTTCAACGTTAAGTAAGATACCCATGGGGGCGTGGCGTGGCGGTCGCGTGAGCCCATAGCTCCGAGCCGGCCCATACAATCATCCCGCTGAAACACCGCCCTAGCCCGTGCCACCCAGGACTAAAACAGGGGCGCAAGTGGGGGAAAGCCTGCTGCCCCCACTGAGATGCACTGTGCGGAGGAGAGAAGCTAAGAGTCTTAGCCGCGAGGCTGCTACTATCCCAGAGCCCCGGGTCGCAAAATGGCAGCCATGACTGGCATATGAAGAACTGCGGCACTCCCTCTCATCTAGTGTAGAGAAGCTATGACTTGCTGTGGCCCGCTGGCTGCCTGATGCCTGTGACCTGCACCCCTTGCAGAGGATCGGGCCATGCAGCAGGAGACTCCGATCAGGACACACACCCAGAATTAGGTGAGCAGTGGAGGGCTGCGGTTGGCCGCTGGGAGGTGCCCTCGGGCCCGCGACGGGAAGGGGGGGGGGGGGGGGGGGGAGGGTTAAAGAGTGCTTGACGATCCCGCTTGGCTCCCGAGTCTACCCCGACGGCGGTGCTCTCGGGAGACGGAGCTGCGCCTGGGGGAGCTGCACGGCGGAAAGCAGCCTGGGCCCTTATTGTCCGCACCGGCTGGGGGAGAGGCCTCAGCCAAGCAGGCTCTCAACTGTGGGAGGCATCGAGATTGACTGGCTGATATTGGGGGCTGTGCGTCTTGCAGCTGATGACCTGGCCCAGGCGAAAGGAGGCAGACCCTCAAAGCCTAAAGCGCACCCAGGAAACCGTGAGGTACTGGGGCCTGCACATTTTAAGATTCATCGGGCGCCATTGGTGGAGGGCTGCAGGGTAATTCACTGTTTAAATGCAGGCACTGGAATGTGAGCGTGCCCATCAGTTCATGTACGGGCCGGGAAGAAAAGGCCTATGCTGCCTGCACTGCTTGATCTAGATCCCCATCATGATACACACACTACACAGAACTAGAGGGGCTCAAAGGTTAGAGAACTAGTTGGTGCTACAGACCCTTTACCCTACAGCTGATAACCTGGCCCAGGCGAATAGGAGGCAGGCCCTGGAGGCCAAAAGTGATCTCAGTGCAGTGTGAAATATTGGGGCCTATACACCGGCCGCACCACCAGGCGCCATTAGTGGGGGACTGCGGGGATATATATTGTCCCATACAAGTGCCGGATTGGGTGTGAGTTTATCTGCCCACGTGTGGGCGAGGAGGAGAGGGCCCACACTGTCTACACTGCTCGACCGGGGACCCGACTGGGGTGCCAGCTACGCTGAGAGTGGGAAGTAGGGGTCTGAGGCCTGCAGCAAGGATACGTCATTGAACTCTAGGTGGGAAGAAGTGAAGGGCCCAGCTGGTCAGACTGGCCTTCGTAGTGTCATCGGGGGCTGAGTGCCAAGGTGTAGCGAAGTGTCCTGCACTGCTTACTTAGCAGGGGCCTGATCTATGAGGGGCCTGGATTGGTTTGGGGTCACCTACCAGGCGAGTGGCCGAGGTCTGCACGACACCCCGCGTGGTATTATCATTGGGGGGGGATGGTGCTGGCCCAGAGACGGATAGGTGACTCCTATACTTGGCTGGGACGGCGCTCTAAGGAGTGACTGTAAACCACATACGACATACCTTGGAATCATCGGAAAGGGTCTGCAGCTCGTAGCTGTCAAGAGTTGGGACTGGGTTCTCCCTCTGTATCTCTGCCTGAAACGATGGGAAAGCTGTGGGGGAAAAAAGTGGGGGACTACCCCTGACCATTAGGGGGACCAGTCGGAGCGGCCTTGGGGTAGCCCTGAGCCCCAGACAAGGCCAGATCCCATTCAACTACAGCTCGCCCAGATACTGGAATCCATCTCGGACACGAAAACCACTCTAGACCAGGACATAAGCATGGTGTTGAGGCCTTGGCCTCCTTCGAGCTTAACACCAGAAGCTCAATGAGAGGGTGAAAGCGGTGGAAACTGGTTATGAGGAGCTAAAACTGGGCCACAAAGCCTTATCCCAACAGGTGGCGGAAATAACGGACAGGGTCCTGATCTAGGAGTGAAGAGCAGAAGATGGAGAGGGTCGTAACGGCCACAATAACCTGCGTATTCTTGGCCTGCCGGAAGGGATCGAAAAGGACATGGTGGCGTACCTGGAGTCGTGGCTTCAGGAGGTGGGAACTCTGGGAGAGCGAACGCAATTCTTCACGCTGGGAAGAGCACACTGGGTGCCTGCTCGACCGCTGACACCTGCCTGCCCCCGAGGGTGGCCAGGTTGCTGCATTACAGGGACAGGGACATCATAATACAGAGAGCCCGTACAAGCAACCCCTTTGTGGTCAATAACGCCAAGGTCTCCATGTTTCTGGATTACACACTGGAGGTGCAGCGGAAACGGGCCTCTTACTATGAAGTCTAAAAGGCACTTCGTTAAGAAGGAATCCAGTATTCGCTTATGTTTCCGACCAAGCTTCGTATTGTGGTAGACAGCAAGACTCACTTTTGTGACACCCCCCAGAGGGCCTGGGACTGGCTTGAAGTTTATCGTACTAGAAGTCCGGCCCGGCACCGAATCCGCAGCAGACAACGAGGGACCGCAGATCAGGGAAAAGATCCCGGAAAAGGTCAGAATGTATCGGGGTGAAGAACAAGTTACTTACCTTCGGTAACAATGTACCTGTAAGAAACATTAGTTAGTTAGATTCCTCACCTTAGAACATCCCCAGGCGTCAGGCTGGATCTGGAAAGATTTTTGTAGCAATACCCCTTGCGCACCGGTAGGCGTCGTCTGCGGCTCCGCGTCAGTCGTCGGCGTCGTGCGCCGGTATGACGTCGGAGTACTTAGGCGCCGCCCTCGCGCGCTGACGTCAGTTCTTATACATATCTTTCCGCGCCAGGGTCGATGAGCCATGCAAGAGACCGACACTGGTGCCAAAAAATCTAGGGCCCTGAAAGGGAGAACCTCAACCCTAGATGTCGGATCGCAGAACGGGGAGGCTGGGTGGGTCGGTGAGGAATCTAACTAACTAATGTTTCTTACAGATACATCGTTACCGAAGGTAAGCAACTTGTTCATCTGAAAGAAACAAGTTAGTTAGATTCCTCACCTTAGAATAGATACCCCAGCAATACCAACCCCGGTGGTGGGTCTGCGAACCAACATCACAACAGAAAGTCCTGGAGAACAGAACGGCCAAAGTGGCCATCTCTCCGGACTTGGCTGTCCAGGCAATAGTGCTTGGCAAACGTGTGCAGTGAAGCCCACGTTGCCGCCTGACAGATGTCCTGCAAGGGGACTCCCCGTCCCAGGGCAGTTGTCGCCGCTGTGGCCCGAGTGGAATGGGCTCTCAGCCCAACAGGAGGGACCTTTTTCGCCAAGGAATAGCAGATCTTAATACACAACACGACCCATCGCGAGATGGTCCGCTTGTGCACAGGTTTACCCTTCTTAGCACCTACATATCCAACAAAAAGTTGGTCGTCCACCCTGAACTGTTGTGTGCGGTCCAAATAAAAGGACAGCGCACGTTTTGGGTCCAGACGGTGGAGCCTCTCCATCTTTTGAAGGATGCGGAAAGAAGGTGGGCAACGTGACAGATTGCCCGATGTGAAAGGGAGTCACGACTTTAGGAAGGAAAGAAGGACGGGTCCGGAGGACAACCTTATCCGGATTAACCGAAAGGAAGGGAGGCTTAGCTGACAGAGCCTGGAGCTCACTCACCCGCCTAGCGGAGGTGATAGCCACCAGGAAGGCAGTTTTCAGAGTCAGTAGACGAAGTGGACAGTTGTGAAGGGGCTCAAAGGGAGCGTACATCAGAAAAGTGAGAACAAGATTCAAGTCCCACTGAGGCATTACGAATGGTACAGGAGGGAACATATTAGTAATGCCCTTCAGAAAACGGGAGACAACAGGGGACTTGAAAAGAGAAGGCTGATCAGGAAGCCTTAAGAAAGCAGAGATTGCAGCAAGATAACCCTTCAAGGTGCCCAGAGCAGAGCCCTGCTGGGCCAAAGAAAGAAGAAAGAGAAGAACCTCAGAAAGAGGGGCGGAAAGAGGATCCACAGCCTTTGCTGTGCACCATGCCACAAATGTGTTCCACCGGCAGGCGTATACAGTCTTTGTGGAGGGACGCCTGGCTGCCAGAATGACATCACAGACTTCAGGAGGCAAGTCAAATGGCATCAACTGTCGCCGCTCAATCTCCATGCATGGAGGTGGAGGCTGGACAGGTTCGGGTGTAGGACCGACCCCTGCTGCTGCGACAGAAGGTCCTCCTGAAGAGGCAGACGTATCGGAGGATCGGTCAACATACTGAGTAGCTCGGGATACCAGTACCTTCGTGCCCAATCCGGAGCCACCAAGATGACTTGGGCCCGGTCGCGCCTGATCTTCTTCAGCACTCTGGGCAGAAGTGGTATAGGCGGAAAGGCGTACAACAGATCGCAACTCCACTCGCGACGAAAAGCGTCTCCGAGCGAGTGCCGCCTTGGAAATTCCAACGCGCAGAACTGCTGACATTGCACGTTCTCTTCGGTGGCGAATAGATCTAACCAAGGCTCTCCCCACTGCAGAAAGAGACCTTGCGCCACGTCAGAGTTCAGACGCCATTCGTGATCCATCATGCACCGGCGGCTGAGTTAGTCTGCTCTGGCGTTCAGAGAGCCCGCCAGATGTTGAACAACCAGGGTGATGCCCTGATGTTCCAGCCATGTCCAGAGACGCAGAGCCTCTTGACAAAGGGTCCAGGACCCCACCCCGCCCTGTTTGTTGCAATACCACATGGCGGTGGTGTTGACCGTGAACACCTGGACGACACTTCCACGGACAGAGGGAAGGAAGGCTTTTAGTGCAAGTCGGATCGCCCTCAGCTCCAAGGGGTTGATATGGAGCCGAGTCTCTGCCGGAGTCAGAGGCCTCTGATCTCCGCCTCTCCCATGTGGCCCCCCCATCCCAGGAGGGACGCATCCGTCACTACGACATGCTCCGGTTGGGGTAGGGAGAGGGATCTGCCGCTGACCCATTCGCGAGCCACCACTGCAGCTGGTTTGCAGTGCCCTCCGAGATCAAGACGTGGTCGGACAGGTTGCCTCGATGCTGGGCCCACTGAAAATTCAGGTCCCACTGCAGAGCCCGCATCCGCCACCTGGCGTGAGGTACCAACAGGATGCAGGAGGCCATCAGCCCCAGATGCCGCAGCACCAACCTGACCGAAACCCAGGACAGAGGCCGGAAGATGGAAATCAGGGCCTGAATGTCCCGGACCCGCTGTTCCGGGCGGATAGACCAGGAAATGCGCCGAATCGAGAACCGCCCTAATGAAAAGGAGCTTTTGGGAGGGACTCAAGTGCGACTTCGGCACATTGATGGAGAACCCCAGCGAGTGCAGGAGGTCGGCCGTAGTCTGGAGGTGGGAGACGACTTGCTGGGGCGAGTCCGCCTTCAACAGCCAGTCGTTGAGCTAGGGGAAGACTGGGACCCATGATCTGCACAGATGAGCTGCGACCACCGCCATCACCTTCGTGAACACCCGAGGGGCACTGGTGAGGCCGAAGGGGAGCACGGTGAACTGAAAGTGCTCCTGACCCACCGTGAACTGCAGGTAACGCAGGTGGGCCGGCAGGACGGGGATGTGGAAATAAGCGTCCTGCAAGTCCAACGCTACCATCCAGTCTCCAGGGTCTAGGGCAGCAGGAACCTGAGCTAAGGTGAGCATCTTGAAACGGTCCTTCGGGAGGAAGGCGTTGACGCTCCTGAGATCCAAGATCGGGCGTAGGCCCCCTTTGCCCTTCTTGGGAACCAGAAAGTAGTGGGAATAGCAACCACGACCTGCTTCCGGCCCAGGAACGCGCTCGACGGCCTCTTTGGCCAAGAGGATCGAAACTTCCTCTCGTAGAAGATGCAAATGATCCCCTGACATACGCTGGTTCAGCGGTGGCATGGCTGGAGGGGTCGTCTCGAAGGGGAGGGAGTAGCCCCTTCGGACGATTTGCAGCACCCACCTGTCCGACGTGATGGTGCGCCAGTGAAGCAGGTGATGGCGAACTCTGCCGCCCACTGGCGAGGAATGGGCCTGAAAGCTCGGACTAGGAGGGCTTTGAGGCGGATGGTGCCGGGGTGGATGTGGACTGACCGGCACGTTGACCTCCAGTACCGCCTCGGCGTAATCCACGTCCGCGACCGCGTGCAGGTTGGTTCTGCGGCCGGTGGCTGGGCAGACGTGAGGAGGCGCCCCTTCCTTGGCCACGAAAGGGACGAATGGCGGACGTTTGCGGCCGCGGGGCCGAAAGACCCAAGGACTTGGCTGTGGCCCGGGAGTCCTTGAACCGAGCCAGCGCACTGTCCGCCTTCTCACCAAAAAGGCAAGTGCCATCAAAGGCCATGTCCATGAGGGAACTCTGGACATCCCCCGAAATGGACGTGGACCTCAGCCAGGCGTGACGCCGAAGCGCCACCGTGGTGGAAATCGCCCTACCCAGCGAGTCCGTGGTGTCAAGTCCACACCGTATGGCATGTCGTGCTGCATCTCGCCCGTTAGCAAGTGCCTGGGAGAGACGTGTCCGGGCCTCCTCCGGACACAGGGGCAGCACGTCCTCCACCGCATCCCACAGAGAGTGGGAGTAACGGTCCAAGATGCAAGCGGTGTTCAAAGACCGCAGCCCCAGGCTCAGGGACGAGAACAGTTTCGTCCCGAACTGTTCCAACCTCTTGGATTCCCTGTCCGGAGGAGCAGACGGGAAGGAGGATTGGGACGTAGAGGCCTGGATAACCAGACTCTCAGGGGTGGGGTGTTGGGGCAGGAAACTGGGGTCGCCCGGAGCAGGGCGGTGGCGCCGGGCTACGTTCCGATCCACAGGAGGTACTGTGGAGGGCGTGGACCAAGTGCCCTGGAGAACGTCGACGAGGGCCTCATTAAACTGCAGCAGAGGCTCTGTGGAGCTTGCTGTCGGTTGAAGCACCTCAGTGAGGATGTTAGTCCTCACGGCCACAGCAGGCAAGTCTAGCCCAAGGGCTTCGGCCGCCTTGCGCAGCACCACTGAAAAAGCTGCACCTTCCTCCGATGCCACAGTCGGAGGAGAGAGGAAACCAGCGTCCGGGGAGGTGTCCAGACGACTGGCATCCCTCAGTTCGTCTGCCCAGTCCTGAGAAAGATAGACCTGTCTGGCCAGAGGATCCTCAGATCCCTCCCAGTCACCCCCGTCATCCGAGTCCTGATACACAGGAGGAAGGGACGGAGCCGGACGGTAGATGACTTGCTCATCCAGCGGAGCTGGCGTCGGGTCCGGAATTGGGGTAAACAGGGGAACGGCGTCGTCCGGGGATGACGCCAGCGGTGGAACCGGGGTCGGCGCCGGCGGAGGAGGCGTGACGAGGTCGACCGGCACCGACAGAGATCCAGGCCTGGATCCCTCGGGGACCTGCGACGTCAGGGCCAGGGGCGTCGACGGCGGAGCCAGACCTCTCATGGCCGAGAGGAAGGCACTGTTCTACGCCAGCGTCGCGTCAGTCCCAGGGATCGGAGGGTATGGGGACGGACGCGGCGCCTGCGGCTCCGGCGGAGCCACGGGGGTGGAACCACCTTGACCCTCGGCCGAGTCGCGTGACCGGCGAGGGGAGCCCGAAGAGCGATGTCGCTTCTTGGACTTCTTGGAGTGCTTCGACTTACCCGAAGAGCCCGACGAGAGATGTCCATGGACCTCCTCCTGGACCGGGACCTGGAGCAGCGCGGAGCAGAGTGGTGAAGCTCGAGAAGCTTGCGGGACCGCTCCCGCCTAGCCTTGGATGTCAAGGCCTGACAGTCAGGGCACGAGTCCGCGTCGTGGTCGGCCCCCAGGCAGAAGAGGCACCGGCGATGTTGATCTGTCACCGACATCAGTCGATGACAGGCGTCACAGGCTTTAAAACCAGGCATCCTACCGGCACCAACAGTCTACCAAAAAAGTCAAAAAAGTTAGTCAAAAATTGACTAGGGGTAAGCTCTTCCCGGATCAGCGCTTACTGGCGCGAAAAAAAAGAAGAACGGACGTCAGCGCGCGAGGGCGGCGTCTAAGTACTCAGACGACGTCATTCCGGCGCACGACGACGGACGCGGAGCCGCAGACGACGCCTACCGACGCGCAAGGGGTATTGCTACAAAAATCTTTCCGGATCCAGCCTGACGGCTGGGGATATTCTAAGGTGAGGAATCTAACTAACGTGTTTCTTTCAGATGATACCGATCTCCTCCCCGATGGAGTTGGAACGAACGGCGGCGCTGCAGGCTGTAGCCGAAATAGCTTGCAAAGGAAACTCCCCATCAGACCAAGGGTCAAGGTCTACAAAGGGAACGGGAGGCTCAGAGTCTGACTCTTCGGGTAAGGATAGCCTGGAGCTCCCGATGGTGACCCCACACACGTCATCTAACATGGGCGGCGGCAGGAATGCTTTGAGATTGCCGGGTAACAAGCACCACTGTTCACAGTGTCTTGTTTGCTACAACTTGCGATGCACCTGTCTGGGTAGTCCAGCAGTCATGTCTCCCATGCGGGTGTTGATGCACTAGTAGTAGTTCTGGGGTCTGGGGGTGTTGTTACGGGACCGAACAGCCATGGCTTACAGTGAGGTGAAGATACTTACTTGGAACATTAGGGGTATGGGTTCCATGGCTAAGCGATATAATAGTTATAACTACTTAATGCGCCAGGTGGGCCGGTTGAAGAGACGATGGAGGGGGCAGGTTTGTGCTACTGGATACTCTACATTGGCCTGGGGGGTGTTGGTGTGGCTACGCCCCGGGGTCCCCGTCGAAATGACCCGTACTTTGACGGATGCTGAAGGAGGGTATGTGCTAGTGGCGGGACGACTACTAGGCCTGGAAATTACCATATGTTGCGGTTATTCCCCCAATAATGATCAAGTGGCTTACCTGACATCCCTTTCAGCACACATAGCGGATATAGTGGTGGGGCAGTTGGTGGTGGGAGGTGATTTTAACTGTCTAGCAGACGTATATTTGGACCAATCTCACCCCCCCCCCCGCCGTCCCCCCACCCCTGGTGGGAGCACAGGCACACGGGGCTGCATGAGTGGATGTCACATTGGGACTTGCATGATATATGGCGCTTACAACGCGGTGGAGACAGGGAGTATTCTTACTATTCACACTTACACCGCCTCCATAATCGGATTGATGCCTTTTGGTGCTCGCAAACACTCTGAGCCCTCACCCACTCATCTGAGTACATGGGCCGCACATATTCGGATCATAACCCCTTTTGACACTCTGCCCTCGGCGGTATAGGCACCCAATACCTGCGTGGCGACTCAATCCTGTGGCCCTGGACGATGTGCCATTTGCAGAAACACTGCGTACCACAATAGACACATACTCACCGAGAATGCAGGCACAGCTTTCCTGGTTGAATGGGAGGCTTTTAAGGTGGTGGTGTGGGGCTCTGAACAGGCTCCGAACCCACGATTACAGAGCATATATGGATAGGGTGCAGAGCGAGTAGGGGAAAGCGGGGCGGCTCCTGGCGTGGCTTATTAGACCAGAGTCACGGGGATCCCCTATTACCCAGATCAATGTGACAGGGGATAGGACAGAGTATGACCCAAATAAGATTAACGGTGTCTTTCAGGCGTATTATGAGATACTGTACTTGGCGTCGCCAGGCCCATCACCAGAAGAGCTTGCCGCATTCCTGGCTCCCTTGGCTCTGACGGAGGTTAACAGCGACATTGAGGACCAACTGGGGGGCCCGATTACCCTTCAGGGGGTCAGAGGAGCCATGGCTCTGCTGGCAGGGGGTAAAACACCTGGCTCAGACGGCCTGCCTGCCGAGTTTTATACAAAGTACGGTACGGAGCTGACCCCTCGTCAGGTAATCATGTATAACTAAGCCCTTCAGTTGGGCCGTCTACCGCAATCGACATGCTCCGCTACTGTGATACCACTCCCCAAGGTAGAACGCTTGGAGGCCAGAGTGCGGGACTTTAGGTTGTTATCCATGCTTAATACTGACTGTAAGTTTCTCAGTAAAGTACGTCATTTAATTTGCGACGGTTATACTCGGTCCTGTACCATGCTGAAGCGAAAGAATTGCCTTGAGTAGCAGTTCTCTCAGTTGATCTAGAGAAAGCGCTCAACGCGGTCAACTGGGATTCTTTTGTTGGAGGTAATGCAGAAGATGGGGCTAGGTACGGGCTGGTTGAAGTGGGTTCAGCTGTTGTACACATCCCCAACGACGCAGGTCAAGACTGGTGGCATCATCTCCCCGGAATATGCAATAACCCCCAGGACCCGTCAGGGGTGCCCGTGTCCCCGCTGCTGTTCGCGCTGGCAGTGGAACCATTAGCGGCACTTTTTCGTGCAGGAGGTGTGGGACTCGGAATGCTATTGAGTGGGAGAATGTACACGATCTCCCTGTATGCAGATGATTTATTGATTTACCTTAAAGATGCGGCCAGGGGGGCGGAATCTGCTTGTGTGTTACTGGAGAGGTTTAGCAGCCTGTCCGGCTTACAGGTGAATCAAAGTAAGACATTTGTTCCCAGTGACCAGCCCCTCCCCTAGGCCGAGGACCTCTCTGACAAGCACAACTGGACATCAGCTTCCTTTCGGTATCGGGGTATCCAGATCTTCCACTCCCTGGAAGATATGAGGGAGGGTAAGTTGGGGGATGCACTGCGCTCCAGTTTGGCTTTTTGGAGTACGCTGCGGTTGTCCTTGATGGTTAGGATCTCCCTAACAAAAATGGTCATGTTGCCTCGCCTACTGTATTTCTTTGCCAATCTACCAGTCTTGATGCCTGCAGGCTGGTTTAAGTCATTGGACACGCTGGTGCGGGGCCTTATCTGGGCAGATGGGAGATGCAGGGTCGCACTGCGGACGCTGCAACGCCCTATGTGGGAGGAGTACTGGAGGTGCCACATTTTTAACTATACCAGCTGGAGTCACAGTTGCAGTGGCTAGAAGGGGGTAACCAGGAGGGCACATACTTAGCGGAAACAGGGCAACACCCTCGTCTATTATTGGACAAACTACTAAACCCGGCCACGAAGGTACCATATACGTTGACTCTACAAACCACCACTTTACGATGCTGGAGGAGGTGCATGAGCAGACACCAGACGGGTCCAAGATACATGCCAGTGTTGCCATTGATAGGGCTCCCACAGGGAGGACCCCAGGGGATCTTTGGGGCAGAGCAACTGTCAGCTTGAACTGAGGCAGTGTAAGACACAACCGGAGATTTTTTCAGGACGAATGCCTGCTCCATTTGGCAGAGCTGGAGGAGGGATAGTGATTGCCTCCCGGCTAGTTTCTCTTGTCTGAGACGCTGATGAGGACGTTTGAACACTTGTGGGGCACATGGCGGGAGGAGCCGGCATCACATGGGGTTCTTCACTCAATGGTCACATTGGGCATGGCCGGGCACCAAATGAAGTGGTTTTATGCATCGTTATTGGAGGCATCCCTGTCACCGTTGTTAGATCTACGAGAGAGATGGGAGAGATGGGGGCATGTATTAAGTTCTCCCGTAATTCACGCCTCAAATATTTACAATTTAATTATGTTCATATGACACATATGACCCCGCATCACATACAGGCGGCATTTGGCGGTGAGCCCAGGGAGTGTCCGCGATGTAGACAAATAGATGCGAATTTTCTCCACATGACGTGGAGCTGTACGATTACACAACAGCTTTGGGAATAGTGGTGCGTAAACTTACTGACACAGTGGGTCGTGCACTGACTCAATCGATTGAGGTTTGCCTCCTGGGGCTGTATCCAAGACCACCTAAACGTAAGGTGGTGAGTCGATTTATCGACCTCGCACTGGCCTTGGCCAAGAGACGATCGCGGTCACCTGGAAATCTGCGGTTGGATCACAGTATTAGACTTGGGACTCGGTGGTCCTGCGTTGGGCAGAGGGCACGGCACTCCATAAGGAAGATCAGAAGGGCTTGCGTAGGTCCACTATCGCCGAAGCTTAGAGAGAGGTATTATTCAACTGGGAACATCCGAGCTGTCCAAATAGCGAGGAGGAGGAGAGTGGGACAACACCGACCCAGTGAACCTAGATGGGAGAACGTACAGAGGGGAGGTGGGGGACTGTGGGGGAAGAGACGCACTGACTTCAAACCTAGACATGTGCTGACATCCCCACTCGCTTTGCCCGAGTGACTCTCGCTTCTTGTGGGGGCACCCTCTGGTTGCTCTCTCACCCCCCCCTGCTGCCCACCCCACCCTAGATGTAGATAGATATTATTCGAGAATGGGCCGGACTACGACAGTAGATGGGCGATTCCACTTGGCTGGGCCAGTTCCTGCACTGTCCCCTTGCCCGCTGCCTTCCGTTTTCCATGTGAACATCCCTATCCCCTCCCCTTCTGCCTTGTCTGATCTGTTGTTGTGCCCCTGCCCCCTCCCTCCTGCCCTTAATGGTTGGTTATGCTGCAACTGTCCCTCCTGTTTGTCCGGTATGGTCTGCTTGCTGCCCTTGCCACTTTCCCCTTTGCTCTATGCTGTCCATGTGCATGGCCCTCTCCCCTCCCTATTGCTTTCCATGGTCCATTATGCTGCACCGCTGTCCCGCTTGCCCTGTGTGGTGTATTGTGCTGCTGCAACCCCCCCAATGCCTGCCCTGTAAGGTCAGCATGGTGCCCCAGTCCATAACCCTCCTTCCTTCTGTTATCAGAGTCCATGTTCCTGCCTCTTTCCTCAGGCCCTCCGTGATCCAAGGTACCTTATTTGCCAACATTCTGAATTTGGTAAAAGAGAGATCTTGAATACAAAACCTGGGGAATTGATGTTCCTCATTGATTACACTGAAAAAGAGGAGAGTTTAGGAAGGAGATAGATAAAATAAAGCCCTTTTGGGCTTAAAAACATTAGGAATTTCATCCCTGAATGGGCTCTTCCTTCTGCCCTCAATGGCCTTTTATACTGCCACAGCCTCTTGCCTGTACTGCATGGTTGGTTTGTTGTCCCTGCCCCCCTTTCCCCTGCCCTCCATGGTGCATTGTGCTGTCACTGCCCCTCCCACCTGCCCAGCGTGGTCAACTTGTTGCCTCTGCACCCTCCTCCATGAAAGGGTCTTATTCCTATAGAAATTACGATCTGATAGAGACATTTAGATGCAGATTCCTTACCTTAGAATTTCCCAGATGTCTGACTGGATCTGGAAGATTTTTCTTTGAGCCATATCCCTGCGTCCCAGTAGGTGGTGTCAGTCGGGTCCGTGTGAAGTCGTCAGCGTTGTCTGTGCCGTTGTGACGTCCACATCACCTATTTAGTCACCACTTCGGCATGCTGATGTCAGTTCTTTTCTTTCCACGCCACCTAGCGCAGATCCGTGAAGAGCTACCCTCGGTCATTTTTTGACAGGCAATTTTCACCGTTTTGTCGACTTTTTGGTGTAAAATGTTTTTTCCTATTGTCAAAGAAGACTTCTGGTTCCAAGCCGTGCGGCGCCTGTCA
Source organism: Triturus cristatus (assembly GCF_964204655.1). Taxonomy (NCBI): domain Eukaryota; kingdom Metazoa; phylum Chordata; class Amphibia; order Caudata; family Salamandridae; genus Triturus; species Triturus cristatus. The sequence continues at coordinate 937,576,765 of NC_140590.1, read as the reverse complement.
CTGCACCATGTTGGTGATGGACCCACACCTGGTTTGTCTCTGGTGCCTGGAGCACACCCACAACTCGAAGTCATGGTCCGACTGCCGGGACATGGCTCCAAAAGCTTTGAGGTAGTGGTCCCTAAAACTGCTAGCAGCCCAGCGCTCGGGCCTAGTACTTCTACCCAGAGGTCTCATTTGTGGTCCCGGTTGAGAGGCAGGTCCGGGCACAGCTCCGAAAGTCCCAAGTCTTCGTCCTCCCACTTGAAGTCATTGAGTCGGGTCAGGTAAAAAGCACAAAAAACAACAGTCGTCGAATCGTGCTTCGACCTCTCCCCGTCCATCTGCCAATGCGATTGAGAAGTCTTGGCGCTCTAGGCCTCGTTCCTCGGAACCTGCGCCTGGGTAGGCTCCACACGTCCCAGGAGTCAGAGTGACCCCACACCCAGCTCTAGGAATTTTATGATGCAGTGTGCCTCATATTTGGGCAGCCTGACCTCACCAGTGCCCCTTCAGGCCCCATAGGCTCAGAGGGGAATCCATCGGGTTCCATGACCACCACCCCCCATGGATCCAGCAATGAATCTGGACCGATGCCGGTCGTACCACTGTGACTTTCGCCGGTGCCGGTCTCGACGCCGAGACTCCCTACGCCGCCAACGCGCACCAGCAGCACCAGCTCAAATCTTAGCCCTGGCAACCTTGAGATGGATTGGCACCTACCACCACCAACAGAACCCTTAGTTTCAGGGTCGCTTCCTCAGCACTATTGTGAAAGGTTAGGAATGGAGGAAGATTGGGAGTGGTCGCTGGTCCTAAAAAATGGACTGGTATGAGGAATTGGACAGGCCAGCTGACTGGATACCTATACAGATTCAGGCCTGTTTTCTTCCCCTACCGTGGCAACGGAGAAGCAAGCATCATACGCTATGGTGGAGAGCTGAGGTCCTGGTCCATCAGCTCCCTTCCATAGAAGTCAAGCAGATTATCTCGACAAAGGTCCTTCAGCCTGGGTTCTCCTCCGCGGAACCCTTGCTGCCTTTCAACAAGGCCTTTACTGATGTCCTACTGGGAACCTGGGCCAAGCCCAGTGCAGTTCCTTTGACTAGGCAGGGCTAAAAAAAAAAAAAAAAAAAAACTTGCATTGTTGAGCAAGATTTAATAAGGACAAGCTATTTTTAGGAACTACTGGCCCTTTCTGGCAAGCTGAAATTCCTCTAACTTCAGCCACAGAAAAAAAGTAAATGTAGGTAAATAAACTGACATTTGACCTCTGTCTCTGAAAGGGAGCAAATAGGACAAGATAACAAGATTTAAAGGCATCTTTATTGCTCAAAGTGAAAGAGCATGTGCAAAGCATGTGAAATGAAAGGCTGTAACAGATCAGGCTTTTTTCTAACAACACTGAAATAGCCAAGTGAACTGTCAAAATAATTCAAATATATTTCACTAGTTTTTGTAATTCTGTGGTGGAAAAAATATTTTTATAGAACAAAAACAAATTATAACTCTTTACTTGGTGATGTGCAAACATTAAATACTTTTGCTGAAACCCAATTTCCAAACATTGTTTATGCGCTATTACAGTAAAACTACATGTTAGTGAGAAAGTTTTGTGGACATTTGAAAGGAAAAAATGCAATCTTTAAATGACAGTGCACTACCACATCATGTTTTTGTAATATATTTATGAAAAGTGAGTATGAACTGTGAATTATTACTGCTCCTGCCAATGCTATTAGTGAACTAAGAGGCAAGACAGGAACCATATGAACCCTATATATGGGCTTGATTCTTGTTATACATGGAGCAAACATTTAGTCTATTAAATAAAAAGTTTTTTTGTACAGCAGAAATAGTGAATTTACATATTTGGAGGTGCTCTCTTATGTGATGATAAAGACAAACGCAGAGCTGCACAAGACAAAAGAAATGCGTTACTTACCTGTAACAGCAGTTATCCAGTATTGGTGTCTTTCATAGATTCACATGCCTGAATCTTTCCCCGTCGTCGAGACGGGAGCCTCCGGTACATAAAAAAGTAATGTCCTATAGACATACATAGAGAAAAATAGGCCTAAGGGCCTCCCCTTAGCCGCCTATCTTAGTCCTTATGTAAAAAGGACCAAACTCTTAGAGTCAGCCAATCAGCTATCACCTCCCTCTAGAACCTTCCTGGCAGGAGCCTCAGTCCCTCAGATTTTCGTACGCACCAAGCTAGGTAGGCGTAATACAGTTAGAGAGAGACGCGAGTCCTTCCAGGGGAGGCGGGAGGGTTGCATGTGAATCTATGAAAGACACCAATACTGGATAACTGCTGTTACAGGTAAGTAACGCGTTTCTTATCCAGTATTAGGGGTGTCTTTCATAGATTCACATGCCTGAATCAGAGTAGTTAGCAATACATTATGCACATTTCTGATGTAACATGCCATATAGTTATTTTAGATAATACACATATTACCATAACAGTTTGAAACATTGGCATACAGCAAACAGTAAAACAGTAAAGAATGTGCATACCAGGAAGGCGGGTTGTTGGAAGGCTCACCTCACTGGAACAGATGGCGGAGCACCGCCTGGCCCACTGCCGCATCCTTCGTAAGTTCGGCATCCAGGCAGTAGTGTCTGGAGAAGGTATGCGGTGACTTCCACGTCGCCGCTCTACAGATGTCCAAAATCGGCACTCCAGCGAACAGCGCTGCTGATGTGGACATCGCTCTGGTGGAGTGTGCTTCCACCCTGTCTCGCAACGGCCGTCCGGCCCCTTCATGGCAGAACGCTATTGCAGAAGAGATCCACCTTGAAATGCTCTGTTTTGTTAGGGGCATACCCAGCCTTGGTCTGCTGTAGGCCACAAATAACTGCGAAGGCTTTCGGAAGGTTTTTGTCTTGTCTATATAAAACTTAAGACACCGTTTGAGATCCAGAGAATGGAGCGTCCTTTCTGCTGCCGTGGTAGGGTTTGCAAAGAAGGAGCGTAGGACCACCGGCTTGTTGAGGTGAAAGTCTGAAGGCACTTTCGGTATGAACTTGGGATTAGTCCTCAGCACCACCCTGTCCTGTTTGAACTGCATGAAGGGCTCCTGAATGGAGAGAGCTTGCAACTCGCTGACTCTCCTGGCAGATGTTAGAGCGAGTAATAGAGCCGTTTTCCATGAGATGTACTTGATGGAAGCTCGGTGGATGGGCTCAAAGGGGTGCTTCATGAGTTGGTTAAGGACCAAGTTGAGGTGCCATGTCGGTGGGACCCGTCGAGGTCTTGGAAAGGACCTATAAAGACCCTTAAGGAACTGTTTAACAAGTCTACTGGACCAGAGAGACGGGCCTTTGAAAGTCCTGGTAAAACGTGAAATTGCCGCCAGATGCACCTTTATGGATGCATGCGCTAATCCGGACTGTGCCAAGAGCAAGAGATATGACAATATCTGTTCGGGCGTGATATGAAGTGGTATCAGGCCCTTCTCCGAGCACCAAACGCAGAAGCGTTTCCATTTGAGAGAGTAGGTTTTGTTGGTACTGTCCGCCCTCGCTTTTGCTAGCACGTCCCTGCATTCCTGCGGGATGTTCAAATGGCAGAACTCTCTGTGCTCAGGAGCCAGGCCGATAACCTGAGCGATTGGAGGTTCGGGTATTGCACCTGCCCGTTGGACATGGTCAGCAGGTTCGGGTGCTGTGTTAGACGAATCGGTGTTCTGATGGAGAGGCGATGAAGGTCCGAGAACCAGTGCTGCCTCGGCCAGTACGGGGCGATCAGAATTAGGGTACAGGGCTCCGCCTTCATCTTCCTGAGGACCCTGGGAATCATCGGGAACGGTGGAAAAGCGTACGCAAATACGCTGAACCAGCCTATGGAAAAGGCATTTCCGAGCGACTCCGGTTGGGGATGCCAACTTGCGTAGCTTGGGCATTTGGCGTTCTCCGTGGTGGCGAACAGGTCGATTCCTGGAACCCCCCACTCCGAGAATACGTGTGTTAGTGCACTCTCGTTGAGCTCCCATTCGTGGGAGAGGGATTTCTGCCGGCTTAGGGCGTCCGCAATGGTGTTGTCCTTTCCCGGGACGTAGTCCGCCCTGAGGGTGATCCCATGGAGAACAAGCCAGTTCCAGATCTTCTGCGATTCGCGCGATAGAGAGAGCGAACGCGTTCCTCCCTGCTTGTTCAGATAATGCATCGTCGTGGTGTTGTCCGTTCTGACGAGCACCTGGGAGTTCTGGATGCGTGGTAAAAAGGCCTGCAGCGCTAGATATACAGCCCTCAACTCCAGCAGATTGATATGGAGGCGTTGCTCCCGATCCGACCATTTGCCACTTACTCTGAGGTCCTGAAGGACAGCTCCCCAGCCCGCTAGAGATGCATCTGTGGTGATCACCAATGGCGCTGCTGGAAGCAGGAACGGTAGTCCTCTCGAGAGGTTTCTGGAATCCTTCCACCACTCGAGACTCTTGGATATTTGCGGTGTTATGCTTATAATGTCTTCGAACGAACCTGTACTCTGAGTCCACTGGTTCGAGAGAGCCTCCTGCAGTGGACGCATCCGCAGCCTGCAGTGAGGGATGAGTAGTATACAAGAAGACATCATTCCCAGGAGTGACTTGAAGGTGCGAACCCTCAGGGATTTCCTTGATGCCACCGTCTTGGCCAGCGATATGATCCTGTGTTTTCTTTCGTCTGAAGGAAATGCTCTCGCGCATTCCGTATTTAAGGTAGCCCCGAGGAAGGTGATGCTTCTCGTTGGGGACAGATGTGATTTCTGAAGATTGATTGTCAGTCCTAGATGTTGGAAAAGATTGATACAAGCGTTGGAGGATTTGGTTGCGCCTACGGCCGTGGGCGCCTTGACCAGCCAGTCGTCTAGGTAGGGGAAAACTTGGTGACCCATTTGACGTAGGAAAGCTGCCACAGGAGAAAGGCACTTGGTGAAAATCCGCGGAGCGGATTTGAGGCCAAACGGAAGGACCTTGAACTGGTAGTGCTGTCCTGCCACTTCGAAACGTAGAAACTTTCTGTGCCCCCTGAGAATCGGGATGTGATAGTAAGCATCCTGAAGATCCAAGGATGTCATGAAATCTCCTTCCTCCAGAATGCCCAGGATTTCTTGGAGCGTCACCATCCTGAACGACTGACTCTTCAGGAAAGAGTTGAGTGCTCTGAGGTCCAAGATAGGCCTCCACTTCTTTTCTTTCTTTCGTATCAGAAAGAAACGGGAGTAGAATCCTTTCTCCATCTGAGCTGATGGCACTCGCTCGATTGCTCCCTTGCGTAACATCTCCGATATTTCCCGGAGCAGCAGCCGCAGATGTCTGTGTGGAAACCTGCGGGGAGGGGTTGCAGGCGGGATGGCGGTAAATTCTAGGGAATGGCCGAATCTGAGGAGTTGGAGCACCCAACGATCTGAGGTGATGATGCGCCAATTTTTTAGGAAATGGGTCAATTTTCCTCCAATTTGTGAAGAAGAAGATGGTAGCTGGACTGGCTGGAGTAAGCGGTCACTGGCGTCCGCCGGTGCCCCTCTTCTGGTTCTTACCCTTGAAATTAGATCTTCCGTAAGATGACTGTCGACCCTGTTGATGCTTTTGCTGGTACTGGGTCTTATTCTGGAAAGAATATGAGGACTTATTCTGGAAGGATCCTCTGTAGGAGGACTGACCTTTAGATTTGTTGCCCCGAAAGGACTGGTTCCTTGCCTGCAGGGTTCCAAGCGCCCTAGCCGTGTCCGTGTCCTTTTTAATGGCTTGTAGCGCCTCGTCAATTTTATCTCCAAATAGATGTTGTCCGTCGAAGGGCATATCTAGCACCTTCGTCTGCACTTCCTGCCGGAACGATGTCGCCTTGAGCCATCCTTGACGGCGCAGGACTGCAGCCCCAGCCAGTTGACGAAAGCCTGTCATGGCTACATCTATGGCGCAGTCGATAATCTCGGCCGCAGAAGTCTGGCCTTCGGAAAGTAGTGCCTTAACCTCATCATGAACCGCACTCGGAAGTTCTGCTAAATATGGGGCAATATCCTCCCAAAGTTGGCGGTTAGAACGCCCTAAAAGGGCTATGGAATTGGCCACCTTGATGGTCATTGCCGAAGTGGTCGAAAACCTTTTGCCTATTGTGTCTAATTTTCTGCCCTCCTTGTCCGGTGGTGCTGACAGAGGCGAGGAGGGATTCCGAGAATTTTTCTGGGCTGCTTGGGTCACGACAGAATCCGGCTTCGGGTGGCCAGTCAGGCAAGCTGGTGCCGTGGACGGTGCCTTATACTTCTTATCCAGGCGCGGAACAACCGCAGGAACTGAGGCTGGCGTCAGCATCAACTTCTTTCCCTGGTCCCAGAGGAAGTCGAGGATAGGGATTGATTTGGTCGTCTTCTTCGTCTGCTCTTTAAAGTCATGGAGGAAGCATTCCATCTCCGCCGACTCCATGACCATATGGAACAGCGTTGCAGCCCGTTCAACGAGCTTGTGAAAACCACCAATATCCACAGGTGGTGAATCCGCCTGGCGCGGTTGTGGGGAAGGTGGTGAAGATGCTACATACTCCTCCTCCTCATCCTGGTCTGATTGGTCTCCCTGGACCTCTCCCTCTTCCATCTCCTCAGCCTCCTCATCCGATGACCATCACCTGAGGTGGCGGCTCGTGGCAGACCTGCGTAACCGGCCGTGATTGCCTTGGGGCTGTCGTTGGGGGGTTTGTAGTTGGCACTGGGACCCCTGTATCCAGCCTTGGTGGTTCTGGGAAACGTTGTTTGTAATCTCTGATAAGGAACTTGAGGTCCTTAACTATTGCCAGAGGGAGGCAGACCATTGGAGTGACCTCCGTGCGGACCTGTTCCTGGACGGGGCGCTCCTGCGCGCTTGAATCTTCCTGCTCCTCGTCCGTGCTTTGGCATTTGACAAACAGCTCGGAAGGGGAAGTAGCTTGCTGAAAGAGCTCCTCCTCGGACTCTTCGCTCTGCAGAATCTCCAGAGGTAAATTGGTTTGGACCTTGCTTGGAGATGTTTCCGGGGTAATCTGTGGTCTGGAAAGTTTGCCAGCAGATCCTTGCACAGAAACCTCCGTGGTTTTCCGTCCCATGGACGACGACGACGTTCCCGTCGATGGCTCCGTCGTCGACGGTATGGCTGTCACCAACGGCGTCCCCATCGTCGATAATTTCCTCGTCGACGAAGTCTTCGTCGACGATGCGGTCGTAGACGATTCAGTCGCCGTCGATGCCTTCGTCGTCGACGCTTTCGTCGATGATGCCTTGGTAGTCGACGATGCCTTGGTCGTCGACATCTTCGTCGACATCTTCGTCGACGATGCCTTCGTCGTCGACGCGCTCGTCATTGATATCCTCGTCGTCGACTCTTCCGTCGACGGAGGGCTCCTCATCGACGAGGTCCTCGACGGGACTATCTTCGTCGTCGACGATGATTTAGACGACGGTTTTAAGAGTATAATAGACGAGATAGGGGTACCTGCAGACGATGATGAAGGGGTCGTCGTCGATGAGCGGACCGCCGCCGCTGTGGATGTGGACACGGTCGTCGTTGCTGTGGAGACATGTCCTGATGGCCTTTTTTGCGCAGAGGATGGTGTCGCAAGTTTTGTGGCCGACAGAGTAGGCTTCTTGAAAGTGAGAGAGACCTTGTCAGACGCTGAAGATTTCGAAGATCTTGCCTCTGAAGACGTCTTGTGTGTCTTCTTAGGAGGAGCGTCTGAGGGGCCAGGAGATGTCACTCTCGGCCTCTTCAGGGAGACTTCAGAGGTTCCGGAAAAGCTCGCCTCTGAGGACACCACACTGTCTTTGTCCTTGAGCCTGTCCAGCCAGATAAGCAGGCGGCCCTCCCTGTCTCTCAAGGTCTTATGTGGAAAAGACCTACATATTTTACAGTCCTTAGGGACGTGGTCCGGATAAAGGCAATACAAGCATAGTTCATGCTTGTCGTCCACATGCAGCCTCTTCTTCCCACATGAAGAACAAGCCCTGAAAAGGGCTTTCTTCTGGGATTCAGACATGCCAGGAGTTGTAGATGCAATAAACACTCACTGCAGCAATAAGAGGCCTGAAGTAGTCAGCGTTGAAATCCTGAAGAAGAAAGTCACCAAAAAACGTGAATAATCTGGCTTGAAAGAGATCCTGAGGAGAACTCAGGCTGGAGACTCCCCAGCACAACGTGCGGTAGAAAATCTGAGGGACTGAGGCTCCTGCCAGGAAGGTTCTAGAGGGAGGTGATAGCTGATTGGCTGACTCTAAGAGTTTGGTCCTTTTTACATAAGGACTAAGATAGGCGGCTAAGGGGAGGCCCTTAAGCCTATTTTTCTCTATGTATGTCTATAGGACATTACTTTTTTATGTACCGGAGGCTCCCGTCTCGACGACGGGGAAAGATTCAGGCATGTGAATCTATGAAAGACACCCCTAATACTGGATAATATTGGCCTAGGATCACTCAATTTGAGACTGTTGGGACAGGTTGAGACTGCCCCAACCAGTCCCTGGTTGGGACAACTGACACAACCAGGACAATTGGCCGCCATCGCCGTGCCCCGGGTGACCCTAATTTTCTCACCAACCTCCCTACCCCCGAGACCTTGGTGGTCCAAGCCTCTACCTCCCAAGGTGTGTTCCCTTCCGCACCCCAGACAGGGAAACCAAGATCTTGATAGTTGGGCTAAGAAAATACTTTCTTCCGCCAGCCTTGCATTGTGTTTGGTGAACACCACATGCTTATTTGGTCGCTATTCCCACTCTTTGTGGAAAAAGGTTGCGCAAGTGCAGCCACAAGTCCCCGAGAAGGCCCGGGCCATTCACTCCAGAGCAGTATCAGATGGGGAAAAATGCAGCAAGCGGTCGGATCAGTTCACCACCCCCCTGCAACCTCAGCCTCCAAAACTTCCTAGTCTGACCCTTCAAGATCATGATTAGTGGCAGGATCAGCCATCCCCTCCACCACTGGCAGAACATCACATCGGACAGGAGGGTTCTCCAGATAGTCCAAAGGAGCCACTTCCTCCCCTTCAAGACAACCCTTCCCTTCATAGTTCCAACTTACAACTGGCTTACGAAGGATCATCTCATTTGCTGCAGGAAGAACTCATGAATCTCTTGGCCAAGGGAGCCATAGAGAGGGTTCCGGTGCCAGCAGTAGGCTGTGGTTGTTCCCGCTTTCTGATCCCAAAGAAGGAAAAGAGCCTGCACCCTATCCTAGATCTGCCAGACCTCAACTACTTCCTCAAAAAGGAAAAGCTCAAGATGCTCACTCTAGCTCAGGTTTTGTCTGCACTGGACCCAGGAGACTGGATGGTAGCATTGGACTAGGAGGATGCCTATTTTGACATTCCTGTCCTGCTTGCTCATTTGCGCTACCTGCAGTTTACGTTAGGCCACGAGCACTTTCAGTTCACTGTGCTCCCCTTTGGCCTTACCAGACCCCTCGGGTGCTCACCAAGGAGATGGCGATGGTCGCAGGTCATCTGCGCAGATCAGGGGTGCCAGTCTTCTCCTATACCGACGACTAGATGCTGAAGGCGAGCCCGTCAGAGGCTGTCGTCTCCCACCTCCAGACTACAACGAACCTTCTGCATTGGCTGCTGTTCACTATCAACTTGCCGAAGTCACACCAGATTCCCACTCGGGTGCTCCCTTTTATCTGAACTGTTCTAGACACAGTGCAGTTTCGGGCCTATGCTCCCGAATGGCAAGTCCCAGATATTCAGGCTATAATACCGATGTTTCAGCCTCTATCCTGGATTTCGATGAGTATGACTGAGGCTGCTGGCCTTCTAGGTCTCCTGCATCCTGCTAGTGACGAATTTCATATGGCATATGCGGGCTTTGCAGTGGGACTTTAAGTTCTAGTGGGCGTAGATTTCGGATAGAACTGCACAGGACCTGTAGTGGTGGCTAACCGACCGCGAGACAGTCAGAGGCAGACCCCTCTCACTTCCCCAACCAGACCACACAATAGTAACAGATGCGCCACTTCTGGGATGGGGCAGCCGTTTGGGAGAGGTGGAAGTCAGTGGAGACTGGTCTCCAGCGAAATCCAGACTCCACATCAACTTGCTAGAGCACCAAGTGATTCGCTTGCCATTGAAAGCCTTTCTTCCTTCAATCAAGTGAAAACTGGTTCACGTGTTAATGGACAACACTGCCGCCATGTCGTACTGCAACAAAGGCAGGGTGGCATCGTGGACTCTTTGTCAAGAGGCCCTGCGTTTCTGGACATTGCTGGAACAAAACGGCATATCGCTGGTAGTTCAACACCTGGCAGATTCTCCGAACGCCAAGGCAGACAAACTCAGCCGTAGATGCCTAGCAGATGACGAATGGTGTCTCCATCTTGAGGTGACGCAAGGTCTCTTTCAACAGTGGGGACAGCCTTGGTTAGATCGGTTTGCCTCTGCCGAGAACATGCAACGTCAGCAGTTTTGCATGCTGGAGTTTCCAAGGCAGCACTCGCTTATACGCTTTTAGTCTCAAGTGGAACTCAGGCCTCCTATATGCCTTTCCTCCATTACCACTCCTGTCCAGAGTGCTCAAAAAGATCAGGAGCAACCGGGCCCAAGTCATCCTTGTGGCTCCGGACAGGGTATGGAGAGTCTAGTATCCCAAGCTTCCCCAACTGAGCATCGATCCTCTGATTAGGATGCCCCTTTGAAAGGATCTCCTTTCGCCACAGTAGGGGAAGGATCTCCACCCGAACCTATCAACTCTACACATTCTTGCATGGAGATTGAGCGGTGGCAGTTAATAGCATTTGACTTTCCTATCAAAGTCTGCAATGTTATTTTGCCAGCCAGGCGTCCCTCTACCAAGACCAAGTATGCCTATCGGTGGCAAAAGTTTGTAAAATATTGTACAGAAAGGTCTATTGATCCTCGTTCTGCTTCCCTTTCTCACATTTTGCTTGGTTTTTTTTACCCTTGCCCAGCAGGGCTCTCAACTGGGCACCTTTCGGTCCTGTCTGCCTTCCTGAGGCTGCCAGACAACCCTCATTATTCAAATCTCCCATTGTAAATAGATTACTCAAAGGACTTGTACATATGTTCCCACCTTCTCCTTTCATTATACCTCAGTGGGACCTTAATTTGGTTTTCATCTTTCTAATGTTTGCTCCATTTCAATCTCTGTACAATTGCCCCCTCCAGCTGCTTAGTATCAAAACAGCCTTGTTAGTGGCAATTACATTTACCAGGTGGGTGAGCAAATTGCAGGCACTGTCATCCAAGCCTCCTTACCTGACAATCTTCCCTGATAGGTTAGTGCTACACACTAGGGCCTCTTTCTTACTGAAAATTGTAACACCATTCTCTGTGGGGCAATATGTTACCCTTGCTCACTTCCTCCACACCCCTCTAAAGAAGAAGAGGATCGACTCCTCCATCTAGACCAAAAAGAGCACTGTTGTTCCTGACCGCACTAAAGAGTTACTGGTAGACAATCAACTCTTCGCGAGGTGCGCTGGATCAAAGAAAGCTCGTGCAGTGCAGAAGAGGACTATCTCGCTTCATTTGCATCAAAATCTGTTACGCTCGGGCCAAAAAGCAGCTTAAGGGGTCATACTACCAGAGCTAAGGCTGCTACTACAGCGTTGCAATGTAGGGTTCCAGTCTTCGACATTTGTCACGCAGCATCGTGGGCACCCCCGCACGCATTTACCAAGCACTACTGCCTGGACAGTCAAGTCTGCAGGGACGGCCTTTTTAGCAGGACTTCCTGGGCTAAACTTGTCCACAGTCCCTCCATCGGGAATGGTATTGCTTGGGTATCTATTCAAAGGTAAGGAATCTGCAGCTAAAGGTCTATCAGATGGACAAGTTAATTATCTTCGGTAACGGCTTATCTGGTAGAGTCATGATCTAGCTGCAGATTCCTTACTGACCCACCCTTCCTCCCCACATGGCGGGCAGGTTTTTAGGGTCAGGGCTGATCACTTTCAGGGCCCTAGCTGCTCAAAACACACCAATGTCAGTGCACTTTATAGCTCTGCGGTTCTGCAGTGGAATGTCATGAAAAGTAAATGACGTCAGCGCGCCGAGGTGGTGCCTATATAGGGGATGCAGACGGCAAAAAAAGGCACTGCTGACGTAATGCGGAGCAGACCCACACCACCTACCAGCACGCAAGGGTATTGCTCGAAGACAAATCTTCCGGATCTAGTCTGACGCCTGGGAAATTCAAATGTAAGGAATCTGCAGCTTGATCATGCCTCTACCAGATAAGGCAAAACCGAAGGAAATTAACTTGTCCATTAGTGATCTAAACAACTAAAATGAGAACATATTTTCTTGAGTTCTCAAACAGTGACAAAGCACTTTCAAATAATTTGCTATCTTAATGGGTATTTTTATCCAGTTGATCGCTTGATTATAGGTTACACTTGAGGGAGAGGATGTGGTGTTCTGGCCAGAGCTGCAGACTTTGCAACTGGGGAGCCAGGTTTGAGTTTCGGCGTCAGCTCGAAATCCTGGATTCTGGGCAAATCACATAATCTCCCCATGCCTAAAACCAAAATATATGTGTTTTTGCGTAATTTAACTGATGCTCATGTAAAACACTTCAATACCTTCGGGTGAAGTCTGCGCTAAAAAAAACTTCAAAAACCTAAAAAATGAAATGTTTTGCACACTGTCATTAGGCTATACTTGGGCTACATTTGGATAATGTTTAGGATACATTTGTGCTCTTTTTTTTCTGGTGGCAATCTTGGGAGACTTGTTTGTTACGACGCTCCCTAATTTCCTCATTTACTGCAGTATCTTCAGTGGAAAATGCCCTCAGTTTTCTATTTCGATTCAGTCAAGATGGCGTTCAAAAGTTGGAAGAAGTTGGCTCCGTATATACTATACTCAGCTGAAGGTAAGTAACAGTTTTAAGAGTAGTAATACCTTTCAAATTCAGTGGGAATTGTTATGTAAGGCAGTAAATATGCTTTCCAGTAATAGAAATACTTTTATATTGTCAACCAAAGACCGTAGCAAACTTAGCAGTTGAAAAAGATACAGTAAAATGTAATAGGAGAAAAGCAATGCAATCCTTTGAGAGGAAAACAGGTATGCATGAACAGGTAAGTACACAACTTACTATTCCAGTTTTAAGGGGTTTGGGTCAATACTGGATCACAAGCAGCGCTGGGGAAGCCCAGTGGTGCAGAGGTCACTAGGCCCCAATGTTAGTCATTGGAGACTGGCAGCACCCACAAGAGATGCTGGTTGCAGGTAAGTACCTGCGGTTTTAGGGCACAGGGGTTAAAATGATCACAAGGCAGCACCAAAGCTACAACATTATCGGCACAGGGGCGGCCGGGTGCAGGGTGCAAATCGGCATCGGGCACACAAAGAGGCTCAGGCCAGGAGGATGGATGAAGGAGAACACCGGCTGGACATGTAATTTGGGTTGCAAGTTAAGGCTTGGGAACCATCGGCTGGGCTTCCCAAGGTCGGGGCGGAGGATGGGATCGGATTTTAGTTATCACAGCCAGTCATGGTCAGGTGGACCGTTCACGTTGAGGCTGCATTAGACTTCATGGGGTCCAAGAGAGGTCAGCCACCGATGGAGTCGTGGACTGGGGAGAAGTCACTGGACATGGAAGCTACTCAAACTAGGGCCGTGGGAGTCAAGTGCAGAGTGGACTTACAGGAGGTACCAGGAGGGCTACTTGGCCGCCAAAGTCCCTCAGGAGTAAAGTGGACTTAATTCCCCAACCAGTACTGTGCCAAGAGGCACGTTTGCAGAGTGGTGGAGAAAAGAGAGCATGGCCTCCGAAGACCTCTTAGCATTCCCACTGTGTGGGTCTTACTGGAGGTAACAGGAGGGGTAGTTGGCCCCCAAGGTCAACCTTGGGAGCCAACTACCCCTCCTATTACCTCCAGTAAGTCCCACACAGCGGGATTACCAAGTTCTCATAGCAGGCCACACCCCCTTTCCCCACCACTCTGCAAACGCACTTCCTGGCACGCTCTTGGATGGGGATTTAAGTCCCCTTCGCTGCTGGGGTCCTTAGGGGCCAACTAGCCTACCTGATACCTCCAATATGCCCCAGATAGTGGGATTGCTGACAGGTGGACACAGGCCACTCCCCCTTTTCCAACACTCTGCAAACGTGCCTCCTGGCGCGTTGTGGGTTGGGAGATTAAGTCCCCTTGAATCCTAAGAGTCCCCTAGGGCCAACTAGCCCACCAGGTACCTCCAAGTAAGCCCCACACAGCTGGATTGCTGAGAGTGGTCCTAGGCCACGCCCCTTTTTACACCACTCTGCAAACATGCCTCCTGGCGCACTGCTACTCGGGGGATGAAGTCCACCTTACTCCTGAGGTCCTCAGGACAAAAGAGGACCTCATCGCCCCACCAGCAATGAGGCCAGAGCATGGTGTCTTCATACCAAGAACAAGCATTGAAAATGCAACAGGTCTCGCCTTTGATTAAGTTAAAGCCATTTGCTTTGCTAATTGTATGGCAAAGCAAATGGCTTTAACTTAATGAAAGTCAAGTCCTATTGCATTTTTAATGATTGTTTTAACCTGAGAATAATGAAAAATTTACAAGCGTGACACAAGAAAACAACAGACAAGTACACTCTGAGACATTAACTCCCATGTAGAAAAAAAATAACCATGAAAACATTTATTCAATGTCACCTTCTTTTTCTGCTGCGCTAGTTGCTCATAGAGTGTTATTAGATGAATGGTCGTTTTCACCTAAACTGTGATTTTTGCGTTCAGTGACCTTATGGCTGGTATGTTAGAGAGTTGTTTTCAGGTTTTTTGCTCATTGCTGCACTTTTTAGAGGTATTCTCCAGTTATACCTTAAAGAAAAAAGCTGCTGCTAAAAGCTACAAGTACACTAGATAGTGTACAGTTTTGTCATTTGTGCTGACTGAACTTACCTATTTCAACAGTTTAAACAAGCCAAGGTATTTAAGTAGTGTTTGTTGTTAAAATAGAGGTGAAGATACTTGCCCTACACAAGAGTCTTGCAACATTTTCAGATTGAGTGCCTTGTGAAAATAGGAACGGGTTTGGGGAAACAGAGACTTTCTATCGAGTGGCTTGATTAAAGTCTACATTGCAGATGGCTTGAAGACTTCTGGAGATAAGATACCACAAGGGGAGGGTTACCGGATTGGTTGCTGTGCTCGGGTGTGGCATCCGCCGGAGAGTACTAACGGCTGAGCATTGTTTTCACTTAGTAGAGAAGCAGTGTGGTGCGCTGGGTAAGGGTGTGGAAGACTGCTTTGAGCTCTTGCTGTGTCGTGGCACCGAAGTCTGGCCCGGAGCACGGCAATCTGAAAGAATATGCACCCGTAAAATGGAGCAGTGTGGTGAGCTGGGTGAGGGGAATGGAAGAGTGCTCCGAGCTCTCACCATGCTGTGCCAGAAGTGTAGCGCAAAAGAGAAAGCATGCGTGAAGACACAAAAACTAAGGTGGGGGCATGCAAATGAAAATTTAAAATAAATACTGTCATTTGTAACAGGTGAACGGTAGTAACAGCTGAGCGACAGAAGATAAAGCGCTTTGCTCATGAATTGGGCGCTGCGCTGAGAGTTAAAGTATAGTTAGACTTTTTTTTTTTTTTTTTTTTAAATGGAGGCAGGTGAGTTGCGCCGTGCAGAACAAACTGCTCGGCCACCACAAAAAAAGATACACCATGTGAAATGTAAGGAGGAACAACATGGTAATCTTAACACGTTTACACTTATTATTTATAAATGACATGAGCATGAAGGGAGGGGGGACCGGAGAGTGCCAACGGCTGAGCGTTTCTTTTCACTTAGCTGGGTGCAGTGTGGTGCGCCGGGTGAGGGGGCGGAAGACTGCTCTGAGCTCTCAACGTGCTGTGCCACCGAAATCTGGCCGGAGCATGGCATGCTGAAAGATTAGACGACAGTAAAGCTTGCGCCATACCGTTGGAGTCTCTGCATCATGATAAAAACTAACAAGCTGTCGCAATTGCCCTAGTCTGGAGCCGGGAGGAATAAAGTGCCAGAAGCTAAACATTAGCGAGATGCGTCCCTGTGCAGTAGAAGCAAGTAAACGTACACAATCAGGCGCCATTGGCCAAATGAGTGAATAAAAGTGCACACAGAGTCATTAAAATAAAGCGTGTAACGCCGCGAGTAAAACAGCCAGTCCCGGGGGGCGGGGACAAAAGTGGACAGGATGGTAACCAGGAGGGGCTAAAAAGCCTCCCTTACAATTATCACACTCGGTTTACCATAAGTTATAACGCGAACCAACCAAAATCACGGGCGGAGACGAAAGCCCACTTCTGAATCTGTATGGATTCCATGAGGCCCTCGCATGGCGAGTGCAACGCATGCGCACTGCTAACGCCAGACGAGACCTAAAAACAGTACAGCGGCTCCAATGTGAGCAAAGCGTGTTTATTACGTGATCAAGAAGCGGAAGGCTCTGAAACGCGTTGGGTCCTCGTTGCTGTTGTTTTTCTAGGTATGAAGACCCCATGTTCTGGCCTCGATAACAGGATTTATGTTGGATATATACACATACACATACGTATATACATGCATATATATATATATATAGCCAAACAACTTCCCAAGGTTCAACCACGCCGGGTATCACACAGGCACAGACTCCAATGAAGATGAAAGCAGGATTCTTTATTGAAACATCATGCCCAAAGACTATTTTCGGCTGCCGGAACGCTGCCTTGATCACATGCCATTATATATGGATGATTCAGTGGCTGCATGACTGACTGCGTAATTAGGCATCTCAGGGATTGTACAAGTGAGTGACTGGTTGTGTGAATGTCTGTATCAGTCAGTTTGTTGGTGTCAAAGTGGCTGCATTGGTATGTGGTGGCGGTAGGTAAAAAACTGGGTATGTGAAAAGCGGTACAGGTGAGTGATGGCGTTTATGAGTGCCTGTATGGGTGAGTGAGAGAATGTGACAGTGGCTGTATAGGTGTGAGTGTGCTTGTGTAACTGACAGGCTCCCGCCAAGGCATAGCAAACTGCAATGTCCCAGGGCTGGGCACCCCGGGTCATTGCTGGAGCGGGCCCGGGGGTTGCAGTCCCCAGGGCCATCTACAGCTTCTTTGTTCTAATTTGCCCTGGGGACCCACTGCATATTGATTTGAGCCCCGGGGAGGTGGGGGTCCCCAGGGCTGTCGGGAGAGGGGGGAGAGGGGGGGGGACGTGCCCCCCCACATTTCATTTGGAAATTGCCCCAGGAAGGTGACGGTCCCTGGGCTGCGGGGGGGGGGGGGGGGATTTCTGTTAGACATTGCACTGCTCCAGGGAGGTGGTGGCGGTCCCCGCATTTCTGTTACACATTGCCCCGGGGAGGTCACACCCCCCCCCCCCACATTAATACATTAGCCCCAGGAAGGTGGCGGTCCCTGGGGCTGCGCAGGAGACCATAAGGGCCTCCCTCGTTTTCATTTTAATCAATAGCCCCGGAGAGGTGGCGGTCCACAGGGCTGCGGAGAGCCATGCAGGCCCCCGCATCATTTTACATATGTTTTCCCCAGGGAGGTGGCGGTCCCTGGTGCACCGCATGGGCTTCCCCCGCATTACTATAAACACTGTCCCTGGGCTTTGGCCCACCCTGTGGCTTAAACAAAAGGAGGGCCATGGATACACCCGCAATGTACAGCAAAATTCAATTTTAAAAAAAAGCTTTTAATCCCCAGCGGGCTCCGTGTGGGCCACCCCACCACCATATCTGGGGTCAGGGCATTCCTACCCTGCCAGCCCCCCCTAATTCTTTGTGGGATTCAGCTTCAAGCTGAGTCCTAAAATGGCTATCAATACTTCCTGGTTTAAGTGTTGGCAGCCAATCAAATTTTAGTAGGATCCGCGAGCCCACAACAAGGACTGGTTTCCCCCAGATAACTATATTTTTAAACTTAAATACCTCAAACACTACTGATCGGATTTACACCAAATCACAAAAAAGCACGCTTTCTGGACCAAAATCTAGCCTTTTGCCAAACTTGGTGTAATTCCGTTCAGTGTTTCGGGCTGTAGTTGTGTTCAAAAACGGAAAAATCCCCACAGACATAACATGGAGAACCCCACGCACACTTTTTCTCGGCCCCAACTGGACGGTACACCCCAAAACTTTCAACAAAGCAGCTGAATCAAAAAGGGGAAGTTTATTTTTAAATTTCGTTAAGATTCATCAATTGGCGCCAAAGTTATTGGTGATACAAAAACGTTTTTTCTATGGGAACTGGAATATTCAGTGCTTATGACTATTGATAAGGATCCCCTGGAAGAGAATGATATTTCTGTGAAATTAGAACCACTCCAGAATCTTAAACTAAGCTTAAGCTGACCAAAGACAAATTCAGAACATAATGCTTTACAACAAATTGAAAATTACTGATACAGATGAATATGACAGATGTGTATAATTGCAGTGTAAACTTGCCTGTGCCAATTCATAGTACCCAGCTGAACAGGCCAGGCAAAGAAGACTTTCTCCCTCTTCTGTATGCTCGTTCACACTTCTTCCTTCGTCTAAGAGTTTACGGACAGCATTTACATCTCCATCTGAGCAAGCTTCTGCTAAACTGCGACTAACAAAAAATACATAATCTAGTATTAGTTGCACACACTCCTAATCAACATCAAGGGTTCTCAAGATACAGTTTTCATAACCAGGGAAGGCTAAAGTGTGATTGGATTGTTGTGTTGTAAATAAGCTGGGATAACAGGTGTGACTTTTTGACGAGCAAAAATTTCTAATGAGAAGCAGGGATAATAGATGGAACAACTGACAGCACTATTGTGCATAGGGTTGCATAGGATGTAGACTGTTGTCACAGAAGAGAGGAAAGCATGTGGGTTGCAAAGATTGTGATATTAGTGAAGGAACATAAAGTATAGGCTGGGAGACGGACTAGAAGACTTGCTCGTCTTGGGACAAGTGTGTTTAGGAATGAGGTAGGTAAAGATGATGGCCAGTGAATTTCTCAGAGACTGAAAAACTGGAATTTAGCTACAGGCGACATGGAGAATTAATATATACTATATACTATTGATTCTGTGAAGCAACACTGAGCAAAACAATTCCCATATATCCCACAGCAAGCAACAATTTTAGGACACAGTGCTTAGATTAGTAGTGTTATGCATTCTGAGGGAATTTTTAGGCAACCAAAGTCTATGACCTCAAGTGCCATATCCTCAAGATGAGTGAGTGGAAACTCCGCTATATCACAGACCCTACTTGTTGGCAGAGTATGTTAAGGGAGGAGTGATATAGGAAAAGCACACACAATAATCCAAGCTTGACAGATGGGTAAGGGTTGTCGTGGTGGGGAATTGGGGGACACTGGGTGCAAATATGCACAAAGCTGACGTATAGCTGTCTTGTTACATATAAAACAATCTTAAAAAAATAATAATCCAAGTCTTAAATATCTACGCCATATTCCACTG
Organism: Triturus cristatus; assembly: GCF_964204655.1. Classification (NCBI taxonomy): domain Eukaryota; kingdom Metazoa; phylum Chordata; class Amphibia; order Caudata; family Salamandridae; genus Triturus; species Triturus cristatus. The sequence continues at coordinate 937,557,393 of NC_140590.1, read as the reverse complement.
AGGCTGTGGATATCTGCATGCAAAGCTTTGCTATTTTGTATTTTCATTTGATACAAACCAATATGTTCCAGAAAGTAAAATCTGTAGGAGCTGTTAATCCAATTTGGCACTCGAGTCTCCTGGCGATCTCTGGTTAATCTGCCAGATCACACTCCATGCCAGGGTGGTGTGTTCTGACAGGATATGTATGTGCTTTTTACAATCTTGAACTATTTTTATGAGTGTGCCACCCCCATTATTTCTGTAATTAGTACATAGTTGCTAGTCTGTTCTAATCAGAATGACATCAAATTGAGACTGTAATGCTTCTAAGCCTTATCCTAGTACTTTCAATTTCACCACACTGATCTATACATTTGCTTCTTCACAAGAACTTGCCTTTCATCTGGAAGCTGTCCATGCACAAAGCAACATGCCGGTGATTCAGCTGGAATAATGGCCACATGTAGACAAGTGCCTAAGACTTCAGCAAGGACAGAGATCATCATGCCAAACATACACAAGAACTTTTCCCATTGGTGACCATTATCTGGGAAAGAGGAATCCCCTTCAGAAAGTTCTAAAGGGCATATTTTGTGGTGAAGGCCTTTGATGTCTACAAATTCACAGTTCAATACTCAAAAATAGGACATTTGCACACTGACATTGAGGGAAACATTACTTCGCTCTGGTGGATACTATACCTTCATGGATACTGTTCACCTTATTACATTTCTCAGGCTACAGATCCGATCTGCAAAACATTTCTCAAGCAATAGCTCTGCAGTGCTGCCAAGGGGCTTCAAGCAACTACCGTCGCAGTTCTGACATCAGCCTATATATGGCATTAGCACTGCCTGGGGGGAGGTGGGTAACAGTTTTGTATACTTTTCTGAACCCAAGGGAATAGGACAATGGTGAAAAAGATTAATGACAGCATAAATTCAAGAACACTAACTATATTCATCCTGGGGACCCTTATTATGAACGGCACCAACTCAGAAGCAGAGAAGAGAGGAGAGGATGGTGAGGATTATGCAGGAAGCTATAGTATACACAAAAAGAGCAAATAACTTACCTTTGGAAAAACTCTTTCTGGTGGATACTCTTTCTACCCACGGATTCCTCACCTAGTGAACACCCCAGGCTCCAGATTGTCACTCAACTCAAAAATCAATGCTCCTGTGTACCACTAGCTGGCACTGTGCGGCTCTGCACCAATATTGTTCTGTTTTGGAAGTGACTAACGAAGCCTCATGCAAGTACCACACATTCAAGTAGACGTCAGTTTCTTTTTTTTATGCGACTGTTAGCACCCTCAGACACAGAGACCAACAGTAGATTGTAAGAACCAAGTTGCAGTTTCCTAAACTGAAACCTTATTAGTCAGAAAAGCAGACCATTCCACAAAACGGGGAGATGAGAGGTCGGTGAGAAATCTGCTTAAGGTATCCACCAAAAGGAGTGTTATGGAAGGTAAGTAACTTGTTCTTTTGATGGATACTTCTAACCCCAGATTCCTCACCTGGTGAATAGATACTAAAGCAGTACCTCCCAACGTAGTGGGTCTGTGGAATGACTTAGATCAAAAAGTCCAGCACGACTGAATGAGCAAAATGTCGTTCCCGTTGGACCAGGCTGTCAAGGAAGCAGTGTTTTATAAACATGTGCGTTAATGTCCACGTAGCGGCTTGACAGGCATCTAGGATAGGCACGCCGTGTGCCCAAACAGTGGTAGTAGCCTTAGCTCACGTGCAATAAACCCTCGGGTCTCTGGAGGCAGCCTGATAGCCAATGTGTATCAGATCTTAATACAGAGAACGGTCTATAGGGACTTGCACTAGGCCCCAACAAATAGCTGATCGTCCACCCAATGTTCCTTGGTACAAACAGTGCTCTCTTGGGGTTCAAGAAATGACCTGTCTTTCTCTTTCCGAGGAACAGGTGGCGCAAAGAAGGTCAGAACAGTGATCACTTGCTTGACATGAAAAGGCATCACCTCTTTCGGTAGAAACACTGCTTGCATCTATAACATCACTGTCTGGAAAAAAGCTGTGTAAGGAGGATTGATCGAGAGGGCCTGAAGCTCATTCATATGCCATGCCAATGTTATCGCAGCCAGAGAGATAGTCTTCAAGGTGAAGAGTAAAGGACAATTGTGCAGTAGGACAACTATGCAATGGCATAAAAACGGAAAACATTAGAAAATATGAACAATGATATCTGGCCCGGTACATGTAAAAAGGCTGACAAGTAATCTTTAACAGAGCCAACAGGAAGACCTTGCCAGGCTAAAGACAGAACAAACAGAAATACATAGGATAGTTTGGCTGCACCGGATCTATATGGCAGGTGCCGCACCAAGACACAAACTTATTCTATCATCCAGCATACACAGATATCGTAGACTGACATCTGGCAACCAAAATCAAATCAACAGCTTTGGGAAGAAGCTTGAAGAAGATCAACTGCTGCTGCTCAACTTCCAGGCGTGGAGATGCAGCTTGCACAGGCCCGCGTGCAAGATACCTCCCTGTTGCTGTCACAGAAGATCCTACCGAAGCTGCAGCTTGATCGGAGGACAGATAATCATGCCTAAATGTTCCAAGTACCACACTCTGGCCCAATCTGGAGCCATTCGGATGACACTGGACGAGTCGTTCCATATCTCCTTCAGAACTCTGGGCAGGAGAGGTAGCGGTGGAAAGCTATACAGGAGTCCTGTTCTCTGCATGAGGAATGAGTCTCTGAAGAAGAGCCTTTTAGGGAATTAGTGGAAAATGTTAGGAGGATTGATGTACTGGTGCCGAAAGACCCAAGAAACCTGTTGGGGCTCCACTCTCCTTAAAACGCTCTAGGGCAGAGTCCAAACAAAGGAACCGTTGAAAGGCATGTCTCTTAAAGACTCCTGGATGCTCTGAGAAGTCTGAGGATCTCCTGCGTTTGTGGCACCTGAGCACCATGCTTGTTCCATGAGCCCTTCATAAACAATCGGAGGTGTCTAGCAAAAGACTGATGACTACTATCTCTGCCACATCCTAGCCATCCTGAATGATTTGAGCCAAGGGAGCCCATAGGTTTTCTGGGACCGCTAGTAAGATCTCACCAACCATGTTCCAAATTGCGAGGGTGGAAAGATTCAAGAAGGTAACTGCTGTTGATCATCCTCAAGGCAAGACTGGCTGCCAACATTCTTATGCCAAACGTTTTCATACGTATGGATTGTGACAAGTGTCGTAGTTGGAATGGTGTTCAGGTTGACTCAACTGATGAACGTCGCTTGGAACTGGTCTATGGCAACGGGCAATCTGTTGATTGACGGGAGGAACACAACACAGTTTTGCCCAAGTGCCCATTAGCATGTTCAGGCCTTGTAAGGGCAGAAGAGGTTCCGTTGGTGCCAGACCATGCTAAAGAACTTCAGCAATCCTCTAAAACACAGTGACTAAAGTTGTACTTTCTTCCGCATCTGGTGTGGCACGGGTGAGATATCAAATCTACTGGCATCCTGAAGATCCATGCACCAATTGTCTTCATCATAAGTCTTGTTCTGGTGAGAGTGAGCCAAAAAGCTATTGCATTGTCTGTGATGAATACTGTTGGAGTCTGAGGGATTGAATACTGGCCGCACTACATCAGGATCTGGACGTGGCCTTGGTTAAGATTAATTTTGCTTGGAGTTGGAGACCATGATGGGTTGCGACTCCTCTATCATTGTCAGCAGCGTTGGAAGACGACTGGAAGCCTCTGTGGATCCTTGGGGTCGAGGCACACCAGAAGGTGCAGAAGTGTGCCAAAGATGCGCAGCATGGTCTCTCACAAGGCTTGGACCTGCTGCAATGTAATGACGGACCAGGAGCTTGGAGTGTATCGGTACCGAAGACTGAACTGGCTAATCAGCGGAATGGAGTGAGACCTAGAGGTACAGTTACACACTCACACCTTCTCCAGACAATAAGAATGGCAGAGTCTAATTGTTCCCATTTGGACCTAACCGAAGACTTTAACCACAAAGATGATCTGTAGCGGGAACTACTTTGAGAGCAGATCCATGGTCTTGACTTAGAACCTGAGCGGGACCTCCATGGAGTCTTGCAATGCTTTGCCATGTAAAGCTTTGCGTTCATTGATGGCCTTAGGTTTGGTATATTTGTAAAGCGCACAAAATGAAAGCACAGTGACACCCTTGCACCTTCTCCAGGAATAACAGTGTCAGGAAGGGGCTGAGTCTAATATTTCTGTTTGAACTTACCTGAAGACTTAAACCACGAAAATGATCTGTTGCGGAAGCTACTTCGGGACCAGATTCATGGTCTTGACCGGACCCTTCGGCTCCGTGGGGCCTTGCAGTGCTTTGCCATGGTGAGGGGGGGGGGGGGGGGGGGGGGGGGACATGATTGTACTGGGAGATGGAGCTTGACATTCTACTTATAGATGATCAGTGGTGATAACTGCTGTGTTCAAACGGGACAGGTTGCTCCTAGTAGAACGCTTCACATTATACCAGGGCTCTAAAAATCCGAAAAATAGTACTAGTCCTGCAGGTCTAGTCCCTTGGAAATCCCCTCGACCTCACTGCACCCTACTTGACCTCCGTCTCTGAAAACGGAGCAAAAGTGACAAGATAACAAGATTTAAAGGCATCTTTATTGCTCATTCCCTTTGTGAGCAATAAAAATACCTTTAAATCTTGTTATCTTGTCACTTTTGCTCCGTTTTTAAAGACAGAGGACAAAAGTTAGTTTGTCTTCCTACTCGGCAGAAAGGGCGAGTAGGACCTAAAAATAGCTCGCCCTTATCAATTCACCCTCGCAAATGCGAGCGGGCGAGTGGATTAGTCGAGCCCTGTATACACTATAAATTCATACACAGGCTGTACTACACTCTGGCTAGATTACATTGTTATCTGCTCTGGCATGACGATGTGTGTGTGAGATAGATGCAGGATGGCTGGGGTGGACTTCCTTCACTTGGTCTGGTCCTGTGGGTTGGTGCAGGCCTTCTGGCATGAAGAGGGCGATGCACTGAAAGTCATGATCTGGCAACCTCCAACACTCTCCCCACTCCTTGTACTCTTAGGATATAAGGGTGTGTTTAAGGCAGGCTATAGGAAATCTGTGGCATTGACTCCGTTGTTGGCTAAAAGGAGAGTTGCCTGCCATTGGGGGAAGGGGAGGGCAGCGAAATTCAAGGAATGGATGAAGGATTTAATTTATTGCAATGATCAATTGTCAGTGTATGCTTTACTGCTACCTCCCAAGTGCAGGCCAAAAGATATGAACACAAGTTGGTCGCACACTGCTCGTCACACCAGCAAGTTGCCCCATGAGATATTTGGGATCCACTGAGTACTTACCTGCTCTCGCACACACCTTCATTGGACTCTGGGGACACTGTTGCTGCAGAGAACTGAGGTAATGCCCTCTACGGTATTGTAGGTCCACAGTGCTTCTCTTTTCCCTCTTTTTCCTTTCCCCTTGGTCCTTTTGCAACTCAGATGCAATTTTTTAATTGGGCAATGTGGAATTGATTAGAGACATTGTACACTTTCACTCATATTTAATAAGATTATTGATTCACATGACTGTTAAGAAAGGCTATGCTGATTTATTTGGGTAGGAGGGGGGAATCTGAGACTTGCTCCTAGCGCTGTGCATTGTTTTGGTTCTTGTATTCTATTGATAATGAAACTCATTAAATAAATGTTTTGATTTATAAAAAACGCTTTGCTTTTATTGAGGGCCTGGTTACATTATGTGTATTTGTAAAGCACACTATCACCCATAATGATTTCACATGGTGCAGGCCAGGTGTGTGTGCCTAGACCTGCCTATGGTTGGTTGGTTGGTTAATTGAAAGGCCAGGTCTTCAGCTCTTACAGAATTCAAGAAGAGAGGAGGAGGCTGTGTTGTGGAGTGGGAGGCCGTATGTTGAGTGGGAGGCCGTTCAACGCTTTCGGAGCGAAGTAAAAGAATGCACGTCCTGATCTGGTATGCAAGTAGGAGTCTTGCAGAGAGGAGGTGTTTAGGTGGTGGATGGAAGGAGAGAAGACTGTTCAAGGCAGTGCGGCCTAAGTTGTGTTGTGCCTTGAATGGGTGTATGAGTAGTTTAAAATGAGTACCAGTTCAGCTCCCGAGGTATAATTTGATAAGACGTCTGGGGGAGAGGTTGAGGATTAGTTTGGCTGCTGAGTTCTGGATGGTTTGTATTCTTCAAGTGAGTTGCTTGGTGATCCATGAGTAGAGTGTTCCCGTAATCCAACTTCCTAGCTGGTGCGAGTGACAGGTTTTCTAGTGTTGCTGGGGAGCAATTTGAAGATCTTCCTCACCATCCTCAACGTGTGGAAGCAGGATGTAGTGAAGGTGTTCACTTGTGCGTTCATCTCCAGTTTGCAGTTAATGATTATTCTGAGGTTCCTGGCATAGGTGTGGATCCGGAGAAGTGTTCTTGTAGGTGTTGAGCATGAGACAGCTGGCTTTCATCCAGTTAGCAACTTCGATCATGCAGGCGGTGAACTTGTTTCTTGTGTTCGGGGCATTATCTGAGAGAAGACTATGAGCTGCGTATCATCCGCGTAGGAGAGGAGGACATTGGCCAAAGGAATCATTTATGCATTGAAGAGGGTAGGGCTAAGTGACAAACCTTAAAGCACTCCACAGATGAGTTTACGGGCTTCCAAGGAGCAAGAGGTCAGGCTGAGAGCTTGTGTTCTATCCATTAAGGAGCAGATCCAGTGGAGAGCGGGTCCTTCGATGGCAATCTTGTGCAGGTGCCTCATGAGGATGGGATGTGAGATGGTGTCAAATGCTGCAGAGAGGTCCAGGAGAACAAGGGCTGAAGTGTCTCATCTGTTAAGGGTCAAGCAGATGTTATCTGTGGAAGATATGAGTGCTGTTTTTGTACAGTGGTTGGGCCTGAATCTGGACTGGTGGTTGCTGAGGTGGTTGGCGAGGCATCCATTGATTAGCGTCTCTAAGACCTTTATTGGGTGTGGTAGGAGGGAGATTGGCCTGTTAGTTGAAAAGCATGGCTGGGTCAGCGGATGGTTTCTTTAGCAGAGGGGGCATGTTTACAGGTGGGCAGGAATGTGGCTGAGTCAATGCAGGTGTTGAGGATGGATGTTAGTGCTTCGCTGATCGGTAGGAGTCCTTTGATGAAGGCGAGGTGGGGGCAAGGGTCAAAAGGGGCATCTCGAATGGATAGTCTTCATGTCAGCAGCGTTTTAAAGGTGGTGAAGGCGGGCCAAGAGGTTAGGGTTTCATTCTTCACCCATGATGAAAAGTTGAGTTGTGATGGTGAAGGGGTCCGATTGAGTGTCGGAGATGTTGTACATAGAAGTTATTTAGTTATAGAAGAACTCAGAGTGCTTGTTGCAAAGCTCCAGTTACCAGCAGTGATGTTTTTGTCAGTCTGAGTTTTTCTGTGTACCAACTGACCGCTGATTAGGCTCTGCCACTGGGTTGCATTTGAGGGGAACCAGGATGGTGGCGCATGCGGTTATCCAGCTGTTGAGGTTCTCGATAGCTTTCAGCAAGTTGCTGGAGTGCTCAGGACACTGAGCAGAAAGGGCAGAAGACAACTCCTCTTCTGTGATGCTTTTCCAGCTGTGGCGGAAGGTTCCCCTGTTTTGACTCTGCCCTGGAGCGTTTTAAGAACAGCCAAGCCGCAGCATGCTCCTTGGGTCTTTTGGCACCAGTCCGGCAACCCTCCCTACAGTTTCAACCAATTCCCTAGAAGGCTCTCCCTCAGAGACTCATTCCTTATGCAGTGGAGCACAGTGCTCCTGTATACCTTTCCACCGCAACCTCTCCTGCCCAGAGTTCTGAAGGAGATGTGGAACGACTAGCCCAAAATCATCGAGTGGTTCCAGATTGGGCTTGAGTGTGGTATTTGACTGTAAGGGACGGATCCAGTGGTGGTAGCTTTGTGGTGTTGAAGGGTGGGTGTGCTAAAACCAAAGAGGGCATGGTCTGTCTAGGTCATAGTTGCTGGCTTGTCAACCATGATGTTGCTGATTGATGAGAACATCAGGTCCAATAGGTGTCCAGCAGTGTGGGTGGGTTTGGTAACGTGCTGAGGCCAGTGTTTGCAAAGTTTTCAAGGAGGACTACAGAGTTTGGGTTGCTTCGGTATTTTAGGTGAAAGTTAAGGTCTCTGAGGAGGACGAAGATGCTGACATTGTTGATGAGGGGTGCGACAAAATCAGTGATATCGCTGGCAAAATTGATACAGGGTCTCAATTGTCTGAATACGAGGGTCTTGCACGGGGAGAAGTTGGCTGTGATGAGTATCTTGAATGGGAGGTGTTCCATGTAGCAAGTGGGAGTGTCCGTGTAGATGTATCTTTGAATATCATGGTGGCTACCTCCAGGATTGTGCTGACAATCATGCCTGGCAATCTTATAGCTGGTGGGTATGGCTGCAGTGATATCCGGTGTAGAGATTGGGCTTAGCCATGTTTCCAAGAGAAAGAGCAGGTTTGGAGCATGGTTGAGCAGTAGGTACCATATCTCCGTGCCCTGTTTGATGCAGGCTTCTCAACAACTGCTTGGTCACCAGAGTGGGGGGTATTGTGTGGGTGGTGTTTAGTCTGTGAGTGGGTGGCAGTTTGTGAGAGTGATAACAGGTGGCGTTCTAGGTGCTGATGGAGCTAGAGTGGTGGGACTGGAGTGAGGGAGAACGCATGAGAACTTGCAGGAGGCATATGTGAAAGCTTCTTCAATGTTGTGTGGTGCAGTATGCTAGCAGTGCAGAAAGCATGGGCCAGGGTTGAGAACGCGGATGGGTGTGGCAGGGTAGCGGTAGATAGGGGAGAATCAGGGTTCCTGGTGCTGATGCACGGTCTAGGCACGGCTGGGCATAGACGGACTGACCTTTGGTACGCCAGCTGAGCACATCCACTGCAAATCCGCATTGCCATCATGTAGGTCAAAGGAAAGGGGAAGAGAGCAGCGTGCCATGGGTGGGAAACAAGTGAGGTCCTGTGCAGATGGATGATGGGAAAACCTGTGATGTCACTTTCTGAGCTGATGGGTGATAAGAAATAAAATACTCTTGCTTGACTTCTTTTAAAGACTGTTTTGTCAGGAAACCAGTGAAGTCACTTGGGGTGGAGATGGGAAATACAAAGGATTCATTTGAGTGCAGTCTTTGCAGGCCTTGGAGTCATGCACCGATAACCAGAGACACACCTCGTGGGGATCTGTCAGAGGCATCTATTTGCAGAAGTCCCTAAAAGGCTACAGCACTGTAGTCTTAAGGTGTGACATGTTTCCATGCACACTGGAAATGTTTTGACATAAAAAACACTTTTATAGAGTCAGAAATAGTGTGACGCTCCAGATCTACGTCAGAAGGGGTGGAAAAAAGAAAGTGACATCAGCACACACAAGAGACACTTGTATGCAGCTCCTTTCGTCCCTTTGGGGAGAAACAACGTTGCTGCAGAGCCGCACAAAACCACTACTTTTTGAGTTTCCGAACCGAGTATGAAGCCTAGGAATATTCTCAAGCTGAAGAATTTGAGTTTAGAAGTATCCATCAGAAACATGGATTCCAAATGCAGGAAAAACTTTACTTATGATGGATACTTCTTACTTCAGATTCCTCAGTTTATTAAAGAGTGACAAAGCATTGTCCTCAGAGAAGCAGAACAGATTAGTGTCAATTAACCAAAAAAAATCATATGACAAAGCCATGATGAAATATCACTCACTCTGAACCTGAGCTGCCACTGCAGATATAAGTTCACTACAGCTCTCACAGATTATGTACAAATGTCAGCCATAGGGTCTTTCATAGCAAAAGGGTAGCAGATCGTAATGCAAAGGATTACCCAATGTGAAATAGCACGCTCAGTCATCACTGTCTTTCTTGGCTCCAGCAAAGAGCTGATCATCCACCTGCTCTGATCTCATCCAATTAACGAAAGACTTACCCATGTGGAAAGTAGACCCCATATGACCAGTTGGCCTTGTTAGAAGACAGTAATTGGTGACTAGACCGACAGAGCCGGCCACTCTCTGAACCCACGGCTCAAAGTAATTGCCTATAAAAAGGCAATCTTAAGGGACAAGAAGACATTGAGAAAGATGGAGCTAAATTCTGCTATGGAAAAATCAAGCTTGCGACCAGAAAAATATAGAACTAACATTTCAAGAAACTTGGTACTTCGGGTGACAACAACAAAAGCATAAGAAGGTAGGAAGCACACCCAAAGATGCCTTTCAGGTAGCAGTTGGAGTAGCACACTCACCAAGTGAGGTCTAAAATAAAACTGCAGAAGAGCTCCACATTAGAAGAGAGATTACGGCCTGCAGGGGCAGCATGGCGGACGCGTTTTGAAATCGCTCAGTCGTCTACCCCCTTAATCCGATACAGTTATTGGATATAGTCGTCACCTGGTTCTGTAGAGCTGTGCCTAATGCTCCAGTGACACTCCCAGGGGCTAGCAGAGGCTGTGCTTTGCAGGCGGGTGCCCAGGCAGCGGAGAGTCAAAGCGTGGTGGGGCTGCCGCAACCATGACTGTTCCAGCAAGGTGCCCGTGATTTGGCCCCAACTTCCCGGGTCTTGCTTTCCGCGAAAGTGGTGCCCTAGCGGAGACGAGACGAGTCGCCGGACGGGAGAGCTTGCCACAGAGACGCCGAGGGTGTTGAAAAGCACACATTGCGAGGCCCTGGAGGGTCTCGCGAGCATCTACGGCAGCTAGGACGGGCATGACTGCTCCGTAGGCAAATCGGCGGTGGTGGTGGTGCGGCATCGTCAGCGGGCCAAGCGGCGGCTGAGACCTGCTGAGAAATAGCTCCGCGGGCCTGAGCTGGGCCGGGAGAGCAAGGTAGGCGTCCCGCCCTGGACAGTGGCTGGCGGCCAGGTTGAAAGAGGACAGCGCCAGTATGGACTGTTTTGGCACACGGCAGCAGCAGTGGGAGGCACATGGAGCGGGCACAGACCAGAGGTGCCGGTGCTTGATTGACTGATACAGGGTGTGGCCCTCACAGAGGACAAGGTGGACTGCAGGCCCAACACGCAGCAAGGGCGCACTTAAGGCCAGTGGAGCAGCGTAACGTCCTGGAGCCCCTCATAAGTATGGGACAAAGTGCAGTCACCACGGGCTGCTATTAGAAGGTGAGCGGTGAGTGATAGCGACAGCCTCACGGGTGCGGCCTAGTGAGAAGCACGCTCGAGGTGGGCCAAGAGGTGAAGTGAAGACCCCTTTGAGACAGAATTCAGGCATCGCTCGCATCGTGGCCAGCGGGAGACAAACGGTACACGGCTTGCGGAGTGGGATGATCTGGGAGCGACAAATGTGAGGTTGGGCCAAAGCTGCAGATCATTGCGGTAGTTAACCCGAGCGAGTGGTCGACTCGAGGGACAGCACACTGGGCAAGTGGAAGCCGGGATAGTTGAGCCTTTGTGAACCGGTGACGCAGCAACGGTGAGGATAGTGATGGTCTATACCCCCACGCTGAACATGCTTGAGCTGACCCCTATGCTTGAAGAGGCGTATTGACTTTGTTAGTTTCAAAGCCCAGGTGGTGCTTTGGGCGCGGCTGAACATGCGAGGGAGCATGGGACGTACCAGGGGTGCTGGATCGAGGGTCTCCTCGCAAGCAGGGTGCGCCAGTGAGGTGGATCTCCCACACCGTCCGGCAAGGCAAGGGGCTCCGGATGACCGCCTGGACATCATCCTACAAACAATTGAGCGCTCTTGTGCATCAATGGAAGCCAAATTAGATTAAGTGGCCTTCGATCTTAACCTATTGCACGCCGACCATCGGAATCTGACAGACCAGGTTACTGCTGTTGAACAGTAGGTTATATCAAACGACAATGTCTCAATGTGGGTTTCATTTAGTGAACAAATACAGTAGGCAAAATTGAGTTGCTAAGGATTAAATCAGCGGAGGGAGAAACACAGGAAGACATATATATGTAGGATTTTCTGTATTTGAAGTCACTTAAAACCTGTGGGACATATTGAACAGCATATGTACAATCACATGGACAGAAAGCACTGCGTTACATTAATGGGAATTGAAACCGATAGGATACGGTGTACAAGTGCTTGTGAAAATTGTGATGGCGCAAGTGACACGTGAAGTGGTATATACAGCGGTGGTGTAGGGCGCGACGAGGAAGAAAGTGGTACAACAAGTATTACATATTTAGGACATCCAGGCAGTCAATGATAAACAAATTACAAAGGACAATGAATAGGATGTCCGTAACATGGGGGCGCCAGAAGTTACGCTGTTGTAGTCGACGGCGTTTCGGCTTGTAGAAATCTAGGTCATCATCAGGACTGGTTACATACAATTTTAGGCAGTTCTAAGGATGAGAGGAAACGTATCTCAAGATGGTGTGGACCATGGAAGGACAGAAGAGAGGTCAAGTCAAAAGGAAGACGCTTATATCTATGGTCGCTCGCGATGGTTCTAAAGGAAGGCAATGACTAGTAGAAAGCGATGAGTGTAATGGTCATGGGTTAAATCTACGGTAGCCCGTGTTGGCAGTGAAGGAGGGCAGTGACTGGTAAAGGCGATGAGTGTCAAGATTTCAGGGCGAGGCCGGGTGTAAAGAGGATGACAGTGGCTGAGGAGCCGTGAGGGGTAGTGACAGCGTACGATAAGGGAACCAATTACAGAGCATGGAGAGGAAACAGGAGTGGATAGTGTGCACACACGGGAAGTGTGTGTGAGCGGGAGGGAAGAAGGAAGGGAGGATGGGTCAAGGTAGTGCCGATGAGAGAGTGGATCGCGGGTGAGGCGGCGTGACGCGCTAATGTACGGGTCGGTAAGGCAGGCTGGCTGAAGAAGACGGAAGGGTAATGGGACTGGGAGGCGAGGAAACACAGGAGGGTGATGAATGAGGAACCGGGTGGCTGGGGAGAAGAGAGGCCAGGGAAGGTGCGAGAGAAGGTTGTCAAGTTGAAAGCAGTGCTGCGGAAAAACAAGGCAGCTGAGTCACAACCGGTGGCCGCAAGGTAGACACGGCATCAGAAATTACTCGGGTCTCGTGTGGGCAGTTTGGAAGCTGGAAAGAAAATAAGGGAGGTGAGGGAAGAAGAGGGGTGATCGGAGGCCAGGGTAGCGGTAAAAGAAACTTACTGCAGTACGGCGGGGGTCCGGAACCCAGTGAATGGGTAATCTGGAGGGGAAAGAGGAGAGTAAAGGTCAGGATCGAGGCCCAGGCGTGGGGAGGAGGCGAATTAATAGGAGTGCTGGGGGTCGCATTGCTGAGGTACTTACGATTAGGATGCAGGAATGAATCGCGGAACGAAGAATCGTGGCGTGCACCGAGCCGGCGTTAGTCCGGCGGGAACTACAAACTACAGGCCAGGGGGTGCAAACATAGTACCGGGTAGGTCACGTGGGGGGAAGGCCCAACGACTAGAGCGCGAGGTGAAAGGCGCCGATAGAGTGGCGAAGGAAAGACTTAAGCGATCGATGCAAATTACAGGAACAGTGAACGAGTGAGAAGAAAAAATTCCAGATATAATAAAATGAAGAATCGATACAGTGACAATTCAATTGACATAACATGAATAAATATTTGAACATTCGGAGATAAAAATGAAAATTGCATATTCTAAATAGATGTACATTAGGACCTTGACAAACCAAAGGGCTTAAAAATGACAGCCAATAATTGACAAGGCAAGGAAGGCTACAGGAAGGGAGAGGGGTGAATGGTACAATTGGAAGGGGGAAGGGGAAAAAAGGGGGAGGGGAAGGGGGAGGAAAGAGACAGTCGGAATGAGAGAACTAAATGGTTGCATGTGGGTGATGCCCAAGAATGGATAGCATCACAGTAAAGTTAGTCTTGGGTAAGCAGGGTAGACAGCTATAATGGATTGGACAGAAATTATGATAGTGTGGAATTCCATTCATCAAGAGTGTTCAAGCCCTGTTCAATGGTGTTACAACGGGCTATCCAGCGACATTCACACCTGTTCAAAAGTCTTTGGAAATTACCACCTCTTATTGGTTTTGACAGTTGATCAATCACCATCCAGGTGAAATCAGATTCATTGTGTTTTTTTTTCTTTAAAATGTGAGACTAAGGGTGCTGTTAGAACCCCACATCTGATGCGGCTCCGATGTTGTGGGATGCGGTCCTTGACCATTTGGGTGGTTTGTCCTAAGTACAGCATGTTGCAACGGCATTTTATAGAGTAAATGACATTCTGAGATCTGCAATTGGTGAAAGTATGTAGATCAAATTTTAGTCCATTGTGTTCAAAGGTTTTGGTGTTTGTAGTAGTGGAACATGCCGAACATCTCTGGCATTTGTAATGTCCCAACAGAGGTGGGAGCTTCCATGAGCTCCGGACAGTTTCATCCCTGGTGGTGGTTTGAGGCCAAGTGATGGCTTGTACCAGGTGGTCAGATATGTTTTTTCCTCTGCGATAGGAAAATAGAGGTGGTTTGTTGAAGATGGCGAGAGGAGCCAGGATGTTCCAGTGCTATTTGATAATTTTGGACAGCTTGTTACTGGAGGGAGAGAAAGTTTAGACAAAAGGGATCCGAGTATTAGGCCGTTTTTCCTTTGGGGTGAGCAAGGTCTCCCGGTGGTTATACCAAGCTTGTTTTCTTGCCCTAGTGACCAATTTCTTGGGATAACCACGGGCGAGGAGTCTGGAGGTTAATATTGCGGCCTCCCTGAAGAAGTCCCTAAGCCATTTACAGTTGCGTCGAATCCGTAGGAATTGGCCAAACGGAAGTCCATCTTGAAGGCCTCGTGGATGGTAGCTAGAATAGAGGAGTAGAGGGTTACGTTCCGTTGGTTTTCTGTAGAGTGTAGTCCCAATTTTTTGGTCTTCAACCCGTAGTGTGAGGTCTAGAAATGGAAGTTACTCTTCTTTGGGGTCAATGGTAAATTTCAGATGTTGTTGGCAGTTGTGTAACCAATCAACAAATCGTAACAGAGGAGCTTTGTCGCCTGTCCAAATGAGCAAGATGTCGTCTATGTATCGACTCCAAAATGTGATGTTATTCCTAAAAGGATTGAGGTTGGTAAGGAATAATGTGCTTTCCAGGTGGTGAACATAAAGAATCGCAAAATTGGGGGCAAAGCACGCGCCCATAGAGACTCCTTTAATCTGTAGATAGTAGGTATCTTTATACAGGAAATAAATGTTCTCTAAGGCAATTTCTAGGAGGGACATCACAAAGTCAGTGGGTATCCTCGTGGGGAGTGGTCGAGTATTGAGGATTCCTCTTATGACTTCAAGACCTTCTCTGCGGGGTATATTGGTGTAAAGGGACTCAATGTCCATACCGACCATCAAATCCATGCCTGGTGTAAAAGTGGCATCTTTGATGAGATTAATCAGATCCATGCTATCCCGGACAAAAGTGTCAGTCAGAGGGACAAACTCTTTAATGATATGGTCGATGTATTTACCGATGGGCTCCAAGATGGAGCCACATCCTGACACAATAGGCCTACCAGGAGGGTTCTGTTGGTTTTTGTGTATCTTGGGCAAGACGTAGAGTACAGGTGTCCGAGGGTTACTGTTGTTGAGAAATATGGCTTCTTTGTTAGATATGATATTATCCAATATGGCCTGGTCGGTGAGGTGTCGTATTTTGGATCTTATTCCCGGCAGTGGGTCAGATACAAGGGCACGGTAGTGTTCTGCATTGTTGAGTTGTCGGAGTATTTCCATATCATACTTAGTTTGATCTTGTATGACAATACCTCCACCTTTGTCAGCGGGCTTGATGATTATGTCCTTGTTCTTACTCAGATGCTGAAGAGCCTGTTTTTCAGATAAAGATAAGTTGTAAGGGACATATTCACGGTGTTGTTGAATGTCTCTTTCAAGTAGGACTCTTCTCTCGAAGGTAAGTACGCCGGCCGGGTGCATGCCACGATTCTTAGTTCCGAGATTCATTCCTGCATCCTAATCGTAAGTACCTCAGCAATGCGAACCCCAAGCACTCCTATTAATTCGCCTCCTCCCCACGCCCGGGCCTCGGTCCTGACCTTTACTCTCCTCTTTCCCCTCCAGATTACCCATTCACTGGGTTCCGGACCCCCCGCCGTACTGCAGTAAGTTTCTTTCACCGCTACCCTGGCCTCCGATCACCCCTCTTCTTCCCTCACCTCCCTTATTTTCTTTCCAGCTTCCAAACTGCCCACACGGGACCCGAGTAATTTCTGATGCCGTGTCTACCTTGCGGCCACCGGTTGAGACTCCGCTGCCGTGTTTCACTGCAGTAAGTTCGGCTTTCAGCTTGACAACCTTCTCTCGTGCCCCCCCCCGGCCCCTCTTCTCCCCAGCCACCCGGTTCCTCATTCATCACCCTCCTGTGTTTCCTCGCCTCCCAGTCCCATTACCCTTCCGTCTTCTTCACCCAGCCCACCTTACCGACCCGTATAATTAGCGCGTCACGCCGCCTCGCCCGCGATCCACTCTCTCATTGGCACTACCTTGACCCATCCACCCTTCCATCTTCCCTCCCGCTCACACACACTTCCTGTGTGTGCACACTGTCAACTCCAGTTTCCTCTCCATGCTCTGTAATTGGTTCCCTTATCGTACGCTGTCACTACCCCGCACGGCTCCTCAACCACTGTCATCCTCTTTACACCCGGCCTCACCCTGCAATCTTGACACTCATCGCCTTTACCAGTCACTGCCCTCCTTCACTGCCACCGCGGGCTACCGTAAAGTTAACCCATGATCATTACACTCATCGCTTTCTACTAGTCATTGCCTTCCTTTAGAACCACCGCGAGCGACCATAGATATAAGAGTCTTCCTTTTGACTTGACCTCTCTTCTGTCCTTCCATGGTCCACACCATCTTGAGATACGTTTCCACTCATCCTTAGCACTGCCTTAAATTGTATGTAACCAGTCCTTATCATGGCCTAGATTTCTACAGGCCGAAACGCAGTCGACTTCAACAGCGTAACTTCTGGCGCCCCCATGTTACGGACATCCTATTCATTGTCCTTTGTAATTTGTTTTATCATTGACTGCCTGGATGTCCTAAATATGTAATACTTGTTGTACCACTTTGTTCCTCGGCACGCCCTACACCACCGCTGTATATACCACTTCACATGTCACTTGCGCCGTCACAATTTTCACGACCACTTGTACACAGTACCCTATCGGTCTCATTTCCATTAATGTAACGCAGTGCTTTCCGTCCATGTGATTGTACATATGCTGTTCAATATGTCCAACATGTTTTAAGTGATTTCAAATACAGAAAATCCTACATATATATGTCTCCCTGTGTTTCCCCCTACGCTGATTTAATCCTTAGCAACTCAACTTTGCCTACTGTATTTGTTCCCTAAATGAAACCCACATTGAGACATTGTCGTTTGATATAATGTACTGCCCCAGTCTCGCTTTGGTTTACGGGCTACCACCTGTGGTCTGATATTGTTGACCAGTAGGTAGCTGAATTGAAACCAGCCAGAGTTCCAAGAAAAGCAGCAAATTGCTCATGAGGCTCGAATCAGGTCCTAGAGGAGCGGGTTGAGAATGCGGAAGGCTGCTCCCGGAGAAAATGTCTGGATGATTGGACTGCCGGAGGGTGCAGAGGGGCAGGACGCGGTCGCCTTCCTAGAACTATGGCTGAGGGTCGCCTTGACGCATACAGAATTTTCCCCATTCGCCAGCTCGCTCATCTTCAAAATGTTACACTTCAGGGATCGAGATGTGATCCTTCGGGAGACGAGGAAACAGTAAAGTTCAATATGAAAACACCAAGGTACTGCTTTTCCCGGACTCTACAATGAAGGTTTGACGTCAACGGGGGTCCTTCTTGCTTGTCAAGCGTCAACTCCGGCAGCTCAACATCTCCTACTCACTCCTGTTCCCAGCTAGACTTCGGGTAGTCTTTGAAGGGAAGTCTAGGTTCTTGGACATGCCTCAGGACACGTGGGACTGGTTGGAGACGTCGGGACAGTACTCTGGCCATGGGCACAGCTGCAATATGGTCTGGGGGAGTGGACGGTCCAGATGACGGCGACCGGGGAGAAGATTCTCTGGGTCATTAGCAGCGCCTGACCCAGACCAAATCTGTAGGGAGCGTCAAGCTGCAGTCCGCATTATGGAATAGATGGCAGACACAGCAGTACTAGAGGATAAAGCAGACGCTTCCCTTCG
Source organism: Triturus cristatus (assembly GCF_964204655.1). Classification (NCBI taxonomy): domain Eukaryota; kingdom Metazoa; phylum Chordata; class Amphibia; order Caudata; family Salamandridae; genus Triturus; species Triturus cristatus. Next base: position 937,539,279 of record NC_140590.1, on the reverse strand, counting down.
GTCATCGGGTGCTGGATACTCCTCGATAGCATACTTGTTGGATAAGGTCTCGCTGAGAATGCCGGTCGTTAAACCTCAGACGGCAGATGGGATGGTATGAAACATGGCTTTCACGGACATTACTTCATAGACCGTGTTAATTGAGTTGCTGTGTAGGACATTACTATGGTTTGTTAGCGATATAGAGGTAGAGTGGAACTGGGCTGATGTGCTAGGAATGCCTCTGTGCTCCTGGGGAGGTTTGGTCTAAGACACATTTTATAACTATGTATTATTGGATGGTTTTTTTTGGGGGGGTGGGAGGTGATTGGGGATGGTACGCCCTGCATGGTTACACAACCCCCTGTTTTTTCCCAGTTGTTTGGGGACACTAGGACAAGTGACAGTGCTGCTGTATTATGTGTTTGGACAACACCTCACTGTTATGGGGGTTGCCCCTAAAAGGTTTGCCCTTTCCCTGGTTGGTTTTCCCCGTTGTCCCTTTAATGCAGGAGTCTTTCAGGGGGACATTCGAGTAGTGGATGTGCATGTCTGACTGCCACGTAGCGGGGTTGGGACGTAACTTCTTGCTTATTCACATCAGCTTTCAAATGGGTTACATGATACTTACTTGGAATGTGCGGGGTCTCTCGACACCTTCCCGTAGGTATGCTGTATACTTAAACGCCATAATGTACACATAGCAATCTTGCAGGAGAAGCATTTAAATGTGGTAGAAAGTACCAGGTTGCAACGTAGATGGAGGGGTAAAATTTACGCCACGGATTACTCTCCGTTTGCCTAGGGAGCTCTTATTTGGATACACCCAGGAACACCTTTTGCCATAGAGGAGGTCCTTACTGATAGAGAGGGGAGGTATGTTATTGTAAAAGGGAGGTTAGATGGATGATACATATTGCCGGGAAATGTATACGCCCCAAATGTGGATCAGGGTCAGTTCTATGCTCAGCTGTCCCTTTCAGTAGTGCTTCGTGCCGTGGCTATTAAGGGGGGTGGACTTCAACATCATCCTAGACGTGGGGATTGATAGATCCTTTCCCTCACTTAAGAGAACGTCCGCCACCGCCAATTCCGTGACACAAAAAGGTTGGGCAAATGGATGTCTGGAGGCATCATAACTTAAGGGATAGAGTACTCTTTCTCAGCACCCCATAATCTGCGTGTCCGTCTCGATAGATTCTTCGGCTCTCCTTTATTGCTTCCATATGTTTCTCGATTGGAGTATTGGGGGCGCACGCACTCTGATCACAACCCACATTGTGTATGGCTGGCCTGGGAAGACGGGATCTCTAGGATTCCTCCGTGGAGACAACAGCCGACGATGCTCGAGGACTCAGTCTTTTGGGCGGTTATTGGGGAGGCTATAGGGGAGTATTTTGAGCTTAACACAGGGACAGCCTCCTCCTCGTTAGTGGAGTGGGATGCCATGAAGGTCACCTTGCAAGGGAAGTGCTTAGGATTGTGGGTTGCGATAACAGGTGACATCGGACTTTCCAGATATAGAAAAACGGCTATTGTTGTCGGAATCCAGGGCGATGGTTGATACGGAGGAAGTGGCACTTGGGAGGCATGCAGAACTGCTCGAACGGCAGTGGTGTCTTAACTTTGCGGCACATTCCACGTCCGCACATGCCAAGGTGGATCGGTCAGGCTCCTTCTTGCCTGGCTAATCACACAACAGCACCTGACCGAGCTGATCACAGCACTTGGATCCTCTGACTGGAGACTTAAATATACGCAGTTAGACATTCACGGTGAGCTGTCCACACATTTTGCGCAACTTTACAGGTCTGTTCATAAGGCCTCCAACGGGGCGATACAGGAGTTCCTAGGTGGACTCCCTTTCCCGACCCTGTTGCAGGAACAGCAAGAGGAGTTGGATGCCCGCTTACATTAGACGAAATCAGAGGCTCGATGAGGGCTCTGCCATATGGGAAGGTGCCAGGTCCCGACGGACATCCGCATGAATTTTACAAGTCATATGCTGACCTCTTGAGTCCAAACAGAAGTTCTTGAAACAGTTGCTCCCACTGCCTCAATGACAGAAGCTACACTGGTCACACTTCCCAAGCCAGGTAGGGATCCCACTTCTATGGGAGCCTAGGATCCTGGAGCTTCTGAATGGAGACTATAAGATTTTAGCGGGCATTGTAGCAAATCGGTTAATACCTAGCATTCCGAAATTGGTCCACCCCGACCAAAATGGATTTGGGCCGGGCCGGAACACGTCACTCAACATACGGCGGTTGTTCCGGATGATGCGTTGTGCTCCGGCGGAATGGCCCTTGGCAGGATGTGTTGGACTTGGAGAAAGCCTTTGACAAGGTTAAATGGCCCTTCATGTTCGCGGTGCCCCAACGATTTGGGTTCGGTCCATACATTTAGAGTCTTATTAAATTACTATACGGAGCCCCTATGGTCAGGGTACGACTGGGGACTCTTTTCTCTGACCCCATATCAATAGAAATAGGAATTCACCAGGGGTGTCCCCTTCTCCCCACTGATATTTGCCATAGTGATAGAACCATTAGCGATGGCCCTACGGAGCTCAGCGCTGGAATGGGAGCTACGTCTTGGAGATGGTATTCATGTGGTTTCGCTGTATGCGGATGACATTTTTCAGTATGTTAAGGATGTTTTGGCGATCCCACGAGTCACCCCTGACACATTGAGGTCCTTTGCGTCCCGGTCTTGGTTGGGCGTTAACTGGGGTAAATCTTGCTTATACCCGTTTACTCCTGGGGTGGAGGATTGGGCAGTAGTGCATTGGCAGCCAGTGGTGTTCAAGTATCTGGGCAAACGTATTTATCATACGGATCGGGAGCTTCTGGAGGGTAACATCACTAGGGCGGTTACGGCGCTCAAGTCCCAGGTCAAATTCTGGAAGACGCTTAACTCTCGGTGATAGTAAGAGTAAAGTTAATAAAAATGGTCATGCTGTCACGTCTCTATTATTTTTCTAATCTCCCGCTGTACCTGCCCGTCTCCTTCTTTCGCTGCCTGCAGGGGATCGTCAGGGATTTTGTTTGGAGCAACTTGCGGTGCAGGGTGGCCTTGACGAAGTTATACATGCCACAATCAAGGGGAGGGTTGGCTTTACCCAACTTAGAGCACTATTTTCTGGCCTCCCAAATATTATGGGTGGAGGAACTGCACCTGTCAGACTCCGCGCAAAGTGCCCACCCGTTCTCTCTGGACAGGATCCTTTGTGTTATTCCACCCTTGTAACAGATTGAATGAGCCGCTTCCTTATGGTGAGGGGGCATTGCGGCAAATCATCATCACGGAAGAGGATGGGGTTCCTCCGGGCAAATTCCTGAATTGTGCCTCCTGGACAACCATGACGAGGCGCTGGTGGGGCGCCATTGCACAGGAACCTCCAACAAATCTCCTTATGCAATATGTACATGTAATGGGTACGGGACTTCACCTGGTGAAGTGGTTTGCGGAGTCCATCCGAAAGCACACTTTAGTGGATTTATCGCCATTGCGAGCTAAATGGGAGGCAGATCCGGGGAGACCCTATAGGGAGAAGGAGTGGTCGGTGGCCTTGGAGAGCCCCAACAGATCCTCAGAAATGCTAGCTTTAGATTGATTCAATTTTACATCATCCATAGGGCATATCTTTCCCCACACAAGATAAATAGGTACTTTCATAGACCGGACGCGTGCTGTCCGTGCTGCAAGCTGGTAGATGCAAAGGTGCTTGGATGGAGGAGGAAGTTTAACCCACGCGGACCTTCAGTATGGAGACTCGAACAGCCCATAGGTGTGCGGTGCCATTTGACTTGACGGGTGCTTAACTTTGGCGTATTGGCACGCAAAGAGTGGGCTGTGCGTTACATATCACCATTAGTGTGTGGCGTACCCGAGAGGCTGGTTGCCATGGGAAAAGTGCCCAGGAGAAAATAACAAAAGGCCACAATGGCTGGGGGTGGAGGCACCCAAACAGACAAAGAGGATGATACCCTGTTCCCAGAGAAGGATGCATCCACCTCGAAGCTCACACTGGTAGATATAATAGAAGCCATTACAGCATCACAAGAAGCACTTGAAACTAAAATAGACACTATGGGCACAGACCTCAATCTTCTAAAGGATGATCACAGCAGGCTGGTGGAAAGGGTCGCAGGCACAGAGAAAGTGCTTGAGGATATCCCAGCGGAGGTTACGAAACTCAAGAAATCCCATTCGGCGGTGGCGGCGAAAGTAAAAATCCTGGAGGTACGCGCAGAAGGTAGTGAGGGGAGATATTGCCGCAAGGCTACAATATAGTACAGTATCTGGAGGACTGGATCAAGAAAGAAGTGGCGACGGAGAGGCTCTTGCAGTTCTATGCAATTGAAAGGGCGCCTAGGGTATCAGCCAAGCCTCACAAGCCAGGGGCACCTCCGAGACCAATTATAGCCCGCCTACTCCATTTCCGTGACAGAGACCATATACTCAAGCAGGCTCGGCAGGCGAAGGACTTACAAACAGGGAATAGCAGGGTGATGATGTTTTTGGATTTTACTAGGGAGGTACAGAGACAAAGATTCACGTTCCTGGCAGTTCCCATATGCAGTGCTATTCCCAGCTAGGTTGCGCATTGTTGGACCTGAAGGCGCACAGTTCTTCCAGACACCACAAGAGGCCTGGTATTGGCTGGATACTATACCGGGACGGAGGTTGGGAGGCAACTCGCCGAGATCAACGGCAGGAGGCGGTGGAACGAGTCGTGGACAACCAAGAGCGCCGACAGAGGCACAAGTGGAACGGAACAAGGTTATCAGGGTGGTGGTGGAACTCTGCCAAACTGGGTCCAGCCCTAGGTCAACGGGGAGTGACAGGGAGGAGGAGGACAGATCCGAGAGTTCTCCAATACAGAGTGTAGCAGAGGACTCGGAAACGGAGATGCCCACTGTGACGCCCCAAACTGCGGGCAAGCTGGGATGAACCGCATGATCCAGAACCTAGGAACTGCAAACTTAGGAGAATTATATCCTTTTTGATAAATATATACCATGGAATATGTAGAAGAGGGGGGTAACTACAAACATTATCCAGGACACAAAAGATGGGGGACTGGGGGCAAACCAATAGATATCAATCGGGGGAGGCCCGGGCTGAGGGGTTTCGAGGCTGGGTGACAGACACTACACCTTCATAATTAACATAGTTAGAAGAGTTTGGATGGGAGGGAAGGGGGTCGCTTCCACCTGTCCTGGGGAAGGGGAGTTGGGTAGTTCAGTTGTTTTGGGAATGTTTAATGGGGACCAGGCGTGTCTGGGGAAACTGTGTAACCAGAGTTAGGACAATATTTTTACAATCGGACCCACTATAGACTACAAGTGTATCTCCTGGAACGTGGGTGGGATGCACCACATGATAAAACTGCATAAAGTACACACATTCCTAGTGCACAGGGGGGTGCAAATAGAATTATTACAAGAGACGCATATCAATGCAAAAGAGGGGGCCGCTTTCAAACGCCGTTGGCGAGGACAATTATTTTATACAAATTACTCTGCATTCGCAAAAGGAGTGTTGATTTGGGTGAGAGCTGGGACCCCCCTTTCAATGTATCAGGGAATTTGTAGACCCAGAGGGGAGATCTATGATGGTAATGGGTAAACTGTACAGGAGGGATAGAACGATCAGAAGCATTTATGCCCCAAATATAGAGCAAGTTTCATTCTTGGCAGGCTTCTCTAGATCACTGGCGCATGCACTGACGGGTTCGACACTCGGGGGGGAGGGGGGGACTACAATTGTGTCGAAGATGTAGGGCTCGAACCATCCCCACCCCCCCTCTTCCTGACTCACCTGCTCATAGGATGGCACGAGCGAGTAGAGACTGGCAACAACAGTGGGGATTAATAGACTTCTGGAGGGCGCAACACCCTAGGGAACAGGACTACTCATTCTTCTCCCCTATGCATGAGTACATGGGTACGTACAGACTAGTGAATACCTAGCGTGCACGGTTTCGGACCACAATTCCTTGCTGGTCTGCCTCAGCTGGTCTAGGGTCAGAACAAATATTCCCAAATGGCGTCTTAAACCAGAGACCTTGGAAGATCAGGTATACCAGGCTGAGATCCGCACAACCATCGAACACTACTTTGAGGTGAACACAGGAACGGCCTCAAGTCTTATGGTAGACTGGGAGGCGTTTAAGGTGGTGCTTGGGCGGCCCTGTTTATCTGGGGCAGTAGGGGTGAAGAGAACTCTAAGTGATACATTAAACGCAGAGCAGAGGTTACGAAACATTGAACACGACAGACCAGAGAATGCAGAAAAACAGCAGGAACTATTGGAGGCTAGGGAGGAGGTGACGGGACATACAGCGAGGCTGCGCTGTTTTGATTATAAGAACTACATGACCAGGGCTCATGCGGAGAGGGATAAACCTGGGGCTTTACTGGCTTGGCTGGCCAATCCGGCCAAGAGGGGATCAGCTATTTTAGAGTTGAGAGATGACCTGGGGGAGGCACAATACCGCCAGCAGGACATTAACCAGCACTTCTGTAACTATTATACTGAACTTTATAAAAGTAAGGCTTTCTCTACAGTTGCTGAGCTTGATGAGTACATGGAAAGTACTGCGTTACCAACAATCAGCGAGGAGGAGACAGAAGAACTAGGAAGGAAGATATAGCTGGGAGAGATTAAAAGGGCTGTTAAGTCCATGGCTAAGAACAAGACACCAGGGACAGACGGCTTCCCCATAGAATTTTACGCTACGTACATAGACCTGTTGGGCCCCCGAGTTGTAGCACTGTATAATCAAGCAAAACAGGGGGGGAAACTACCAGAGACCACTAGAGAGGCACTGATTGTTATAGCCAGGAAAGCAGGCGCATGACAAAACAGCATATAGACCATTATCAATGCTGAACTGAGGGAGCGAAAAAATTGCTGTGGGGTAGCAGGCCTCAAGGTGAATTGGAGAAAGTCATATCTGTTCCAGACGATGCAGGGAAGGGAGAAACCGCAGACGGTGGAGGGGATTGAGTGGGAAGGGAGATGCACCCCATATTTAGGGGTACAAATCTACCATAACCGCATAGACCTCCTGGAGGGAAATGTGGAAAAGTGATACAAGGACCGAAAGCCAATTTCGAATTTTGGGGAACCCTTCCCCTTTCGCTGGCTGGTAGAACATCCTTATTAAAGATGGTGACTCTCCCAAGGCTCCTATACGTCTTCGGAGTACTGCCAATATGGGTCCCAGCGGAGAGGTTCAAGCAGCTCCGAACAATGGTGACTGAATTCTTGTAGGGGACAGGGAGGCGAAGAGTAGTTTTAGCGACCATAATGGGGCCTAAGGCGGAAGAGGGGCTGGCGGTTCCAGATTTTAAATACTATTATATTGCAGCTCAATTGCAGTGGCTGACGAAATGGGTGGCAAGTCAGAGTCGAGAAACAGTGCAGCAGAGAGATGGATGTCCGGCCCCAAACCTATCTAGGATAATACTGAGGCTACCCATATCGGAAAGGGAAATGACTGCGGAATCGTACATGGCCCAGAATTGTTGGGTCAGAAAGTTGCAGAGGGCCAAAGTGAGACGCCCTTATGCGCAGGAGAGAACATTAAAATATTGCATGACATTGCCTCACAGAGCAGATTGGAGGAGGCTAGAGGCATGGGAGGAAGGCCGGAGTACTCACCATGTGGCAACTGTATCAGGACGGCATGCTGTTACCATTTAGTGAGCAAAACGAGCTACAAGGGGCGACTTTCTAATACATGCAGCCTTAACTGCAGAAATACGTAAACATTGGGGGACTGGCCTAACCGAACATGGACTAGATGAAGGATGTCAATATGTGGTATCGGCATCGGGGACGTATAAGGCGGTCACCTGCTTACATAGGAGGCTGAGTCGGGCGACACTCCTTCCACTCAGTGAACTGCAGCACAAAAGGGAAGAGGACCTGGGGGAACCAATGGAGGAAAAAGCATGGGGAGAGCTAACGGAGAGGGTCAATAAGGTCAATAGAAACGCAAGATTTCAACTGGTAAACTTCTATGTATTTCACAGGGCGTACCTTACACAAGGGTGCCTTAATAAATACTTTAGCATGGCCACGGCAGCCTGTCCCAGATGTGGCGAGATAAGAGCGGAGTTCCTCCATATGTTTTGGAGTTGCCCGTAAATAGAGGCGTACTGGAGGGAGGTGATGGAAGTATACACCGAAAAAGAAGTGGACATGACGGCAGCATACTGTTTACTACACAGAATCCCACACACTTCCAAGAACAAGGTAACCAGCTAAGTTCAGGACCTGGGATTAATTCTAGCGAAACAAGACATTACAAGTAATTGGAAGGCAAGGGGAGGACCTAACATCGGAAGATGGAGGAGGGAATTTGTTCGTTGGGCAGGTTGCAAGGGAACGACAGGACTACAAAAAGCGGGACGCAATGGGAGCGAAAAGACGTTGGAAGAAGTTAGGGCATGGGAAGAACTGACGATGCAACTAAAGCACCTTAATGATGTATGAGAAAAAGGAAACCAAAAATGAATACAGACTGATGATTAGACACACACTGAGACGGGTGCAGGGATATAAGGGAAGGATGAGGGGCACCTACTGACTGGAAGTTATAACATGGAACTTGAGGTCTAAGACGAATGGATAGAAGTTTCTGGAAAGGGGCCCGGAGAAGAACGCTTGTAAAGAATAATTCTAGACACGCATGGGGGGGGGGGGGATGGGGAAGGGTGGAGGGAGTTGTGGATGTCATTTAGCAGAGTGCGTAGCGGAATTAATAATTGCATCAATGCTTGACATGTAATTTGAAACTGCCTGATATGAAAGCTCTTAGGACAAATTAAGTGCGTATGGATGCCAATATCGTAACACTGAGTGATATATATGTTAAGAAAATGGTCAGTATTGTCTACACATCCATGCAAATATCTGCAATGTACGAATGCATGCATCGCAAATGCCTAATAAAAGTTTTTTTTTTTTTTACGAAAAAAGAGGGGTTTGCCTTCACGCTAAAAAGAATCTCTGCATCAAAAGACATAGGGAAGCTTGGACATCAAAGAAAATCCTCCGGAGGGCACGATACTATGACTGCATAGGGTGACCGCTGTAGCCACAGACCAGGCCATCATGTTGGACAAGTATTGTCACACTTGGCCATTTGCTTTGAAGCATCTAGGCTGCCTTTCACCAATTACGATAGAAGGAACGTTCTTGTGATCTGGGATGTTAACCACAGCCATCACAACCATTTCGCACAATGCACGATCGTATCCTAGGAGGCACAAGGTGTTAGTGTGGGGAGCCAGACCACCTGAAGTGAAGTCTCTGTACCCCATGGAGTAAAATAGTTTGAACTCATGATACGGTGGTGGCATAGGGATAGTGTTGGCGTTTAATTTTGCATTAGATGCTTGAACCACCAAATGATCCAGAGAATCAACAAGAAGTTTGGATCAGATGCGCAGAAGCCTTTGGTGCTTTATTGATTTATTTGAGGAGCTTTATGTAGCACAAACATGACCCGTCGGGGTATCAGAGCGACATACAAATAGCAGACAAGTAATACATATAGAGTAATAAAGCAATCAGGAATAAGCAAGCCACAAAACAAATGCCATATAACAATCGATTAGGTAGATTCAGGATACGGAGGGGTCTATATGAAAATAGCCCAGCTGAGTTCATCAGGGTTATAATTGAAGGAATTTGTTCATCAGAAGCCCTTTCACTTTAAGGACATGATTATGAGCGGCAGTGCATTCCATATTCTTGGGGTTAAGTCGGAGAAGGAGCGGTTGAGGGTTTCTTTTTGTGAGTGTCTGCGGTTTCAGCAATAGGGAGTTAGCCCATAAGAAACTACTACCAACAGGCAGCTCCAGTTTATTGGTCATGTAAACGTAAGTGTTATGGTGAAGGGCCTTATGTGTAAACATGCTATTTTCACTTGGATCCTTGCTTCATACAGGAGCCAATTTAGAAGTTTGAGGTTTGGACTGATGTGATCAATTTTTCTGGATCCCGTGACAAGCCCAACCGCTGAGTTCAGCACAGACCTTAGCGATGCTAGCTTTGCTTTGGGTAGACCTACAAGAGTAGCACGCCCATAATCTAATCTGTAGAGGACTAGGGATTGGAGTGCCAACTGAAAGTTATCACGGGGCAACAAAGGTTTGTTTGAATTTCCTTAAACTGTTCAGTTGGTAGTTGGCTTCCCTGGTGGTTGCGCTGATACGATCTTGCATATTCAGGTATTTGTCCAAAGTAACCCAGTGATTTAGTACAGTAAATGATGTTTGGGGTGCAATTGAGAGCTAGAAATCGTTTGAGCCATTCTTTTATAGAGACAGAGTAATTGCAGGGGGTGATCAAGAGGAATTCTGTCTTGAGTGTGTTAAGCGTAAGGTGGTTGCAGGTTAACCATTGTTGGGTTTTCAACAGGATGCACTTGAGAGCATGAACATCCTCAGGTGATGAAATGTTCAAGTATAATTGTGTATCATCAGCATACATGTAGTAATGAACATTTAAGTGCTTTATAATTTAGGTGAAAATTTCCATGTACAGATTGAATAGCGTGGGTTCTGAGAGCATGGATCCTAGCGGCACTCCAATCGAGATGGGAGTTATGTCGGAGAGGGTTTCACGGACTTATTCCTTGAGCTCTGCTATGTATGAACGAGGAAAACCAGCTTAAGATTGGCCCAGATAGCCCCATCCTTGACTCCAGAAAGTCAATCAGGCTGTCATGTTTGACCGCATAGTACGCAGAGGAGGGATCAAGCAGTATAAGCAGGCACAATTTGTTCCGATCAAGAATTTGGGGTTCACAGGCAATACACACCTTGAATGTCTCAACACAACAGCTGTGACAGAACCAAATTCCTCAAACGGAGGGCCCAAAGGAGAAGTGATATACCCTTTAGTGGACATGCAAAATAAAAGCCATTGGCATTTAAAAGATCCAAGTAGAACCCAGCCATCTGTATGATAACAATGGAGGAAGTTAACAGCATCCAAATAAGCTTCTTTGAGCAGATAAAATCCTAGCTGTGCATGTTCTGAGTGTCTGAATCTAAGCTTAAGAGTTCTTCAGTGCTTGTGACTGTGTGGGGTGAGCGAAGAGGGTCAGCAACAAGCTGGTCCTCAATGAAAGCTCTCACCTTCTCTCAGGCCATGCAAAAGATTTCCTCGGACTCGGAGGTTAAAGACACTCATACCAGGGAACTTGGATAGGGCTGGCTTTTTTAAGCTCTAACCTGGGGAGATGCAGAGTTGGGCTGCGTCAGTGATGTAGATGCCAGAATGTCTAATCCTGAAGTATTGCTCATCTTTAGGAGCCAGAAAGTTAAGCTTATGAGGAACTGGAATGGACTCCAGGGAAGAAGAACAAGAAGCCAGTATCATCGAATGACACCACGACCTCTCAAAGGACCGCTTTTTAAAATGGTAATTTCTTATTTTTGTAGGAGAATCCTTTGGAGGATTGCTCCCTTTTAGGAAGCTTACCTCAATGGAGTGGGACAGTCTGGAAGTCTGTTTACCAGCTAGTGCCAATAAAAAGTTCAATTCCAGCTCCTTGGTGGCTTTCGTCTGCATAGAGTTGGGGGCAGGGGGCAATTGTGGTCAGTTCACAGGCACCATCACAGGAAGATGTTGTGGGGAATCTGACATAGATATCTTTTTCAGACAACAATGGCAGGTTTTGAACCCGGAGACCTAAGGAGGTAACATCTGCTGAAATAGCCTCGTTAACACAAAGGAATTCAGTTGAAACAGACCGGAAGCTCGGGACTTGCATCTGAAAGGCACAGGAACAGACATCAGCACACCAGATGGTGCCATTTAAAAGCTGATGTGATCACGTCCTAGGTGAGCAGAGCAGCGACCAGAGTTACATGGTAGCACCACGTGGAGCTGGACAGCAATTTTTTTAGGAAAGTTTTCCAGATACAGCCTTGGACCAAGGTGAATAATCTGCAGGAAGAACAGGCCTCGAAAAATCTGAACAATTTTACCAGACCTGCAGGTCTAGTGACTTGAATAATCTACTGGACATAACTAATGAGCTTGACTGAAAAAACGATCTAGAACTGTATGATCCTAGGCAAATATTGTATTGCACAAGGTCACCTTTTTCTTTATTGCCACATATGTGACTACCTTCAAATATGTGAGTTCAACATGTCTGATGTATAAAAAACTGTTTGATTTCATAAGCTAAACATTAGCTCCATGTATAATAAAAATCTAGCCTGAATATATGGTCCACATGACCCCTGACTTGCCTCTTAGTCCACTAAACAGAATTATCATTGGGACCGGGCGGGGGGATTGGATTGTTTTGCAGTTCATATTTTATCTTTTTATAAGTATATCACTAAAGCATTGCATTATGCAGTAGAACACGGTCATTTACAGACAGACATTTTCCAATTAAAAGGCCACAAACATTCCCACTACCATCCAGTTTCACTGATACAAACACCAATGTGTGGAAATCTGGATACAGCAAATATTTATCATTTCAGATCACCAAGTAAAGTATTCGGATTTGTTTTGCTCATATTAAAATCTCTCACTTTAGATTTTCAAAAACTGTGCTTTTCTAGCTAATTAAATATATTTTGAAACATTTGTACTGTTTATTTACAAGCTATTTAAATTCTGTGCACACAGCACAACTGCAAGACAGTGCAGTTTACAAAATCCTCTAACTTTTGCAGTCAGAAAAATAAAAGTAAAAACTCTCCAGCATAAAATAAGCAGTGATTTGTCAATACATAGCTTGAGATTTCACCTGTCTTTAAATACACAGCAAATGTGACCAGATAAAAACAAGATTTAAAGGCATCATTATTGCTCATTCACTTTGTTAATGAGCAGAACACCTGTTTTTTTAGCCAGCTCACCAGTCAGGGCCAGTGGAGCTTAAAAATAGGCCGGCCTGATAAACTCAGGTGTTCTGCTAGTTTACAAAGTGAATGAACAATAAAGATGCCTCTAAATCTTGTTATTATCTAGTCGCATTTGGTGTCTTTAAAGACAGAGAACAAACGTCAGGCTAGGTCTTGACAAATCACTGCTAATTTTATACTGGAAATTGGTTTTTACTTGTTTAATTGGGAGCACCAGTATATTAGTATATAAATAATCCAACTAAATCGACGCATGGAGTCCGGACCATCTTTTAGATTACAACATTTTGGCGATGATCCTGAAGAAGAATCCACGTGTGCCACCTAAAGGAAACTGAAAACTACTTTACAGAAACTTGAATGAAACAGAAAATTGAAGCCTTACGAAGTCACAAGGTAAATGTAAATTTAAAGCATGTATTTAACACTATCTGGCACCTGAACCCCACCAGTGACCCTGCCATCGGTCACCCTATAACCCAAGCGTGCCAGATTCAGTGTTAATCATGGGCAAAGTGCAAGCTTCAGTATTTAAAAAAAAAAATATGTTCGGGGTCAAAGAACCGGCCCCAGTGCTAACTGTTGAAGGATTACACCCCAGCGTGAATCTTTGAAGTGTGTTGATCGGGGGCAAAGATTGGGCCCCAGTGAGAAAAGTTGTCAAGCAACCCCCACCCAGCTCCCACATCACGTGCAGGGACAGGGCCTGCTCATCACTGCTATCGGAGCCCGCACGGGCTCGGGGGCGCGAGCGTCAGCAGGGGCGGCATCCTGACAGGGGGGGGGGGGGGGGGGGGGGGGGGGGGGGGGGTCGCCGCGCACGCGGCCATCTACGTGGGCACCGCGGGCCCGGCGGCGGCAGTGGGGCTTGGGGCCTTCCCGGCGCCGCGGCCGGGCACATCCTCCTTCACAGGCTGCAGTGTCACGCCTGGCCACAACCGCATTTAGACTGCCCAAGCGCGGCTGAGCGAAGATCTGCAGGCCTGGGCTGGCCTGGTGCCTTACCACAGTGATGCACATTGGGGACAAAGAAAACCAAAAACGCTTTGCTGACCCACATAGCCAATATTGTTGTTGGCAGATTGTACAGTCTTCCACGTCTGTTCCCCGTGACAAAGCATCAGGTTGGCTTTACAGATGGCAGGAGACAGGCCTGAGTGCGTCATCTTAGTCTGAAAGCACACTGATCGTCATCTTGCATCGACTGTGCAGCCACGGTGAGGTTCTGGGGCAGCAGGTGCGGGAACCCCTTGCGCAGACAGCGCTCCATAGCCCAACACTGCTCACAGCCCACTACAGCTGGCCTGGTCCTTAAGGACACCGCCTTGCGCCAAGAGACATGCCACACCGGCTCCTAGAGCCCCCCGCTCGCGGCATGGGCCGCAAACATTCCAAGCAGAAAACCCTCTCCTTCGAGAAAATCCCAGACAAAGCACCATTGGAAAACTCTGAAATGGCAGACAACACCCACGTCATGGATCACTCCATGAACGCTGAGGCGACCTCCGCCACTATGCTGCAAGAAATGAGGGCAGGGTTCAAGGCTCTAGACTCCCGTTTTGATTCACTGGACAAGACCATTGCAAGCTTATGGGCTAAAATCCAAGTTCACGATAAACAGTTGGATGTTGCGGAGGCCCGCATTTCCGACATTGAAGATGGGACTGCTCAGTCCCTCAAGAGACTGGAGCGCGTAGCACGTATCCTCAAGGAAGTCGCCATTAAAAACGAAGATTTGGAGGCTCGCAGTCGCCGCAACGTTCATATCCTGGGGGTTCCGGAGACGACAGCCACCGGGCGCATGGACCTTTTCGTAGAAAATCTACTCACCGACCTATTTGGCAAATCTCATTCACTGCCCGTTTCGTAGTGGAGAGGGCCCATAGGTCACTGAGCCCCTATCCTAATCCTGGCCTCTCCCCCCACCACCCCCAAGCCCATAATAGCACGCCTCATGAACTTCCGGGATCGTGACTCTACGTTGAGGAGACTTGGTTTGGCAGGGATCGAAATTATCCTTTTATCCGGACTTCACATCGATGGTTCAGGAGGCCCGGCGTAAATTAATGGGGTGAAGGACACTCTTCGAAATCTCGGACTCAAATATGGCATGCTCTACCCTGCAAGGCTGCGGGTAGATGTAGGTGGCAGGACTCACATATTCGACATGCCAGCAGAGGCTCAGAAATGTTGTCAGACATAAACAATGGAACACTCAGACCTCCGCGGGGGGAGGCCTCCCTCCCCCACCACACAGCGGCTCTGCCGCCAGTGCGGAACTATTTTCAAGCTCAGGCACGAGTTAATACACTTGCACGGTTTCAATCACGCAAATGTGCATAGTCAGGAAAACGTTATTCATCTTGCATTAACACATCATTTGGCTGGATACCGCCCCAGCGTTGGCTGCTCTCCCCTGAATTTACAGACTGGTTACAGACTCGTTCGACACTCTTACAACGCTCCCCAGGACATACTCAGACCACTCCCCGATAGTTTTACACTTGAAACTTCCACATCCGGATGGGTATGAACGACAATGGCGCTTCCCTAGCTGTGCCCTACATGACTAACTTTTTAAGGCTGAAATACGGGAAGCTATTGAAGTCTATTTCGAGATCAACATCGGTTCCCTAGAATCCTGGACGTTACTATGGGAGGGATAAAAAAAAGATATGTTGAACAGGAGCAAGGATTGGGCCCCGGTGTGAAGAACTGGCTACGTGATGGTGATGGCACTGTAACAATTCACACCTTGAAATATGGTGATCGGGGGCAAAGATCGAGCCCCAGTGTGAGGTGCTAACTACATGATTACTGATGGAGTCTCAGATGTGGGCAACGACCATGCCCCGCTGTCTTTTGTTGGTGATGGGCACTTTACTGCTTTGATGCTGGAATGATCCTCGGCGGCAGTCAGTTGGGAGTGGTTCACTTGCTTCCCGTGGGAAGGACGTTGTGGGCGCTACTTCTGTGTAGGTGCCGACTTTATTGTGCAGACTGTGCAGTGTTTGGGGCAACGCCGTGTAATGTTTAGTGCCACGCTAGTTTAAAATTTCCACCTCAAACCGCCAGCTACCTTCAACGGATTCCTTTCCTTCGTTCGGTCGGTGTTGCCAGCGCGAGCTCGATTTCTCCTCGCACAGTGCCCTGCCAATTTCATTCTGTGATGCCTGCCGGCTCAACGTCAAGTATGTGCCGCCATCTTGTGGTTGGATCTAGCCACAACCACCAAAATTGTATTGCGCTTACAAGGCTCATGTCTGTTTCATGTCCAGATACTCAGGTCTTCCTCCTCCGTGTAAGAGAGTTTCCTTCTCAGTTGTGTGTTCCTCATTCGACAGGGTGCACTGCTTTCCAGTGCTGATGAGTGTCGTGTTGTGGGATCATACTTTTGCACCCTCTTCAAATGGATCTAGAAGTAATACAACAGTGTCATCTAGTGGTTATCTAGCACTAATGCACCAGAACAAGGAAAGAAAAGCTGACTTATTAGACATACGGTGAGTTAAGAGCTCCGTGGTACTTTCTTGGAACTGTCTTGTGACATCCATGAGTTACTCAGAACTTAATGGATAAACTGTCATATCAGGTACTGTCAATAAAGCTGACAAAGCTCCATATTGCCGTGAATGTCGCTACGAGGGGATTGAGAAATGTGTAGATATGTTCAGTGCAGTTTCTTCTTGCCAACACCTGCCAACCTCATTACTCTTATTGGCAAAAGCGTTGATTAAAAGCGGATGATTGCCTGGAATATCGCTGCGTGAATATCGGCAGTAGGTTGAGAGCCCAAGAAACCAGAATGGCAACAGTGAGCATTAAAAACAAAATACAAGAGAGAGAAAGGGGCAGAGAGCCCAGAACAAAGACTGATCTCTCAAGTGGGGTCAGAGAGTCCAGACTGGGCCCGGATGAGGGTCATAGAGAGGCCAGAACCGGGACAGTGATTCTAGAATCTAGAGTCCAGAGTGAGCCTGGAATCGGGATAGCGATCCCAGAAGCTGGTCATTGAGCCATAATTGGTAGGGGACAAAGGTCCCAGAATTTGAACCACGATTGATGTGGTGTATGAGGTGGCTGTGTGTTGTTGAAGTCACTCATTACAAGATATTTGTTGTAGAATGACTGTGCGTGAAAAAAGTCACCAACTGTGTTAGTGTTTAGTTTTTTTTGGTGGGTAAGTGAAAATGTCCCAGAATTTGAACCAAGACAGAGAGCCAAGACCTATAATTAGAATTTGGAGGGGACTAAGATCCCAAAATTTGAACCACTATTTATGTTGTGTATGAGGTAGCTGTGAGCAGCTACATCACACCCCATGAGAGACCTGCACTGGCTCCCCGTCAGCAAGAGGATAACCTTCAAGCTCCTCACCCAAGCACACAAGGCACTCCACAACACCGGACCAGTGTACCTCAATGGACGACTCAGCTTCTACACCCCCACCCGCCAGCTATGCTCCGCCGACCTCGCCACAATCCCCCACATCCGAAGAGCAACCTTCTGGCGGCAGATTGTGCTCCCACCTTGCCGCAAAGACCTGGAACACCCTCCTCATCCACCTACAGCAGACCCAAGACCTGCTGACCTTCAGAAGACTTCTCAAGACCTGGCTATCCGTGGCATGTGGGGTTAGTTTGCTTTGTCATGTGGGATAGTGGTTTAAGTGGGGAATAGACGTTATGTCTCTTGTTTAGTTCGCGGTGAGATGTGGTTACGTTTTTTGTTATTGTTTTGAGCGAGATGTGGTGCGACGTCTGGTACAGTGTTGTGGGGGAATGTTTATTACTCATTGGGGAATGAGTGCGATTTTCATGTATCTATTTATGCATAGTTTCTTATGTATGATTACATTGCATTTTTTTTTCTTGGTCTTATAATTAATGCATTACTTCCAATTTCTTGACGATATGTCTATGTTATTTGCTATATTATTATTCTTTCTATTGTTTCATCTAAATTTGTTTCACAATGCATTTGTTCCCTGTAAAGAAGGGAGATATGTTGTACCTGCTGCTCAGCCAGTATGAGTGTGGAGTGTAATGTTGGTGTGGATGGAATGTTGGATGTCTGTGTCAGTTGGGTATGGGCCGAGCAGCACGGTGGCTGCTCCTGGTGGGGTTCCTTGTTTTCACCTTGTAACTACTTAACAAAGAATCCAACCAATCTACGCATGGAGCCCGGACCATCTTTTAGATTACAACAGACAGCTGGGGGGGGGGGGGGAGACTGTCAAGAAAGCAACAATATTAATTTTGACCTAGGCCTGGACTGACCCAGACCATCTGCCTTGTTTGTGCTATGCCTCCCCCATGTGGAGAGCCCTCCGGTCCGAGGGTCTGTCCCCCCTCACCCCCCTGCCTCCCCCTCAACTCCCCCTCGTTGCCCCATGGGATACTCGTGGGCTACCAATACATCCTGAGACTGATGTTGCTCCGACGGCGACTGGCCGATACTACCCAGGTGGGCTTGGGGTAGCGAGCGAGTTCCCCCGAGTGGAGAGTAATGGTATTGAAGATAACGTTTGTGAGGACTGGTTTAATGTTTTCTTTTTTTAAGTTATAGTTTAATGGTTTATTAGAACATTGGAATGTGGAGCACTCCATCAGGATCCGAGAGGCCTTTGTTTTATTTGTTAGAACATTCTGCCCTCTAGTGGCATAAAGTTCTAATAGCCTTATAGCCCTTCGTATCTGGGCTATACCGGCTATTAAAGTCCTGCTCCCTTGTTAACACTGGAGCAGGCCTTTAATAGCTGGTATAGTCCGCTACGCAGGCTATAAGGTAAGGCTATATGTAATGGCATGTGCATTAGACTCCCATTGACAGGGTTTCGTAATGGTTTTTATCTATTGATAACTGTCAGGCCCCAGGGACCATGAGCAGATGAAGTACAGATATGGTCAACTGTTAGAAAGGGTGGGCTGAGTTGCCCACGCATCGGAATGGAATGTATGGGGTAGCGTGAATGTTGGTCCACTGTAAAGATTGAGTTTTTGCATATCCCCATAGGGTACGAACTGTAGCATGTTGAGGGACGATTGTCCGAACCAACAGATATTCGACATACTATAATTGTCAACTATTGCATATTGAAGTTCTCCATGTGAATGTTCTTTTATATGCTTTTAAACGCCCCCAAAAATATTTTCAAAGGAAAATGGTTTTTACTTTTATTTTTCTGACTGCTAAAGTTAGAGGATTTTGTAAATTGCACTGTCTTGCAGTTATGCTGTGCACAGCATGCATTTAAACAGCTTGTAAATAAACAGTACAAATGTTTCAAAATATATTTAATTAGTTAGAAAAACACTGTTTTTGAAATTCTAAAGTGAGATGGATTTTAATATGAGCAAAACAAATCAGAATATTTTATCTGGTGATGTGAAATGATAAATATTTGCTGAAGCCATACTTCCACACATTGGTGTTTGCATCAGTAAAACTAGATGGTAGTGGGATGGTTTGTGGACTTTTAATTGGAAAATGCTGGTCTGTAAATGACAGTGTGCTACTGCGTTATGCTTTAGAGATACACGTATTAAAAGAGAGACTTTTAAAATATGAACTGCGAAACATTTGTCCCCCTCACCCTGAAGATAATTCTATTTAGAAGACTAAGGCAAGTCAGGGGTCGTGTGTACCATATATGCAGGCTAGATGCTTATTATACATGGAGCAAACATTTAGCTTATGAAAACAAACAGAGTTTTTTGTACAGCACACATGCTGAAATCACATTTGAATGTAGTCTCATGTGGCAATGAAGTAAAAGGTGACCCCGTGAAATAAAATATTTGCCTAGGATCATACAGTTAGAGATACGTTTTTGGGGCAAGTACGTTACAGTTAGGTCCAGTAGATTATTCAAGTCATTAGACCTGCAGGTCTGGTAACATTTTTCGGAATTTTCAAGGCCTGGGGTGGGGTGGTGGGGGGGATGTTAGCATGACAAATCCATATAGTGTTGCTCCAGCCAATCAGAGGATGGGGCCAGGTCAACAGGAAGAGGATATTACAAGTTTGTCAACACTGACCATTGCTAATGGGCTCAAGCAGAATATGGAATGAAATAAGATTAAATTATATAGACACTTTCAGCACAAATATTTTCTTCTATTGGCTCCAAATTGCAATCAAAGTTAGGTTTTACTTAGTCACACACAACATAAGAGTCAGCAGTGGAATGCCCATTTGAAATAATAAACATTGTTTTTTCATCTGGCATACAAAAATATTAACTGATGAGTAACACAAAGAGAAAGACCACAGGGACCTGACTGATGCAGTCAAAAAAATACCTCAGATTTGAGAAGAGTGAGATTCGTAGGATCTATAGGAGGTATTTAACAGTGAAGGATTGTATAGGTGCTTTTCCTGTGATAGGAATCGATGTTTAAAATCATTTTTCAATATTAGGCCTCTCGGTCTTCACTTGCCAATAACAAAATATTCAAACACTCATGGTGACATTTAAAGGGAAGGCGTGCGGTTGGTCCAAAAGACAATAAAAACATGAGCTGCTTGCAAAGTGATAACCATGTGTTCAATGTAACTAAATGAATACATACGTGTCTACTTGTCCTGGATTTAAACTGTTCTCAGCTCTCATCCTCGTCAGGGCTGCTGCTGCTTCATCCAACGCACAGCTTACAGAGGAGGTCAATCTACGAAGCACCTCTGGATCTGCGAATGCTTTACCATCGGCAGTAGATAATTTACCAATTCCTTCATTCGCCAATTTGGTTAGTATGAAAAGAAAAATCACACAAAATGCAAAAAAGTATTAAAATTTCAACCACATGCTTGGTTAGTCCATCTATCAGCAAACATGCTTCAAAAACCATGTACAGGACCAATAAATAGTTTTCAATTGTGTAAAGAAAAAAAGACGCATCCATGAACAGCAGTGTAATACATATGCAATGCAGCTAAGAACTGTTACTTACCTGCAACTAGTTTCTCGAGCACAAGTACCTTACCAGGATTCACATCCTTTGAATAGCAACACAAATGTGATAACAGAAGAATCAGAATGAACATATTTAATAAAGCATAGTACATAGCCAATATACCTCACTGTTTTAACTGCGAGGCAGTCCATGTTGTGGAGAGCTCCAAACTCTTATACCTCTACCTCAGAAGCTGCCATAGCTCAGACATTTTAGTACTCTAGCGTGTAAGTAAATAACAGTCATTAAAGAAAAGGCCTAAACTAAGAATCAGAATCTATGAAAAAGGCCAGAAGTGGATCTTTAATATATTGCATGACTTCATTTAACAAGAAGATTAACAAGTAGTACCAAAATAACTCTGAAGTGCCAATGGAGTCTACGTCGTTTTAGTTATTTCTGCGGACAGACCCTGCTCCTTTTTGGAATCGAATTAGCCCTGCATATTGGAGTAGCAGCTTTCCTTGTGTCCATTGTGTCCACTGTTGGTAACAGCATAGACATAGCTGCAAGAGGAAGTTTAACACCCAAAAATCAGTAATACATACTTGGTTAGATGTGCTTTACAGAATTGAGGCTCAAAAGGAAAAAATATTAATTGTTCGTGTCAGTCAATGAATATGGAGAGAGGAAGTGACAAATACTTAGGTGGAGGGAGATCTGGATTTAGGCATCCTGTACAAGGATTGAGAGAGTTATTCGCTGTGTGCTAGAAGGGAAATGAAAGCCGGAATGAAGGCCATTCTTAACTGTCATTACTGAAATATGTGTTCAGTGTAGGTCTAGGATGTGGGGCCGGGGCTATATACTTGAACAGAAGGAGGTTTGTGTAAACCTCTACAATTCTTTGTTGTTTCTAAATCTTCTGAGGCTCCCAGAAAAAGCCTTGCTATTGCCTGTCGACCTTCTGGCAGCTCGGGTACTTGAGAAGTATTTCTTTGTAGGCAACTGAGAGGGATATTTTATTAATCCAAACTTACAACTATACAGCGTAAGGCCTAGCACCTGTTAAAATGTAGAAAAATTATTGGATATTCTGCACTTTAGTGACAAGAAGAAAGCAGGAGACTGGTTGTCATGGTGGACATGTTCTCCTGGTTCGAGCTCGATTTGTGGTCTGGCTCCTAACAATAACTCATGGGCAGGCCTCAATGATTGTGGTCTCAGGTAGTCAAGTTTCTCTTGGTATGCTGAGCCCTGGGAACGGTACAAAAGGGGGTGGTGATGGACGGAGCATCAGAACCAATCAAACACTCACACCCAGTCAACAGATCTGGGTTTGATCCATCACCGTTCTTTAGCCCACTCTGCCACCCCAGTTCAGACATGGCCATATGCAAATCAGTCTGACCCTGTGCCTCATGGGAACAGTCCAGCCCGAACTGCCAAGCCATGCCTTCCCTGGACCGGAAACAAGCTTCCTAGGACCGGTTTCTGGCATTTCAGCCGTCTTCAGCCAGGCTTGCTTGAATCCAGTGGCAAAGTGAGCAAGGGACTCGTGTCTGAGCATACCCTGCCAACTTATGGCGAACAAAGCGGTACAAAAGGGGGTGGTGAGTCCTGGGAACAGCATCTACCAGTCAAGGCTTTAACCGTGAAGCCTTATTAAAAAGGAGAGATCATCCTCACCTCAACGGAAGATTAAGAGCTTACAGGCTCCACCCTTAGGCATGAACCTGCCAGGCTGTTCAAACAATGAGGTGCTTATGCCACATAGCAAGTTAAATTAAATGTGTGCTTGCTCAATTAACACTATTTTAATTATTTCTCCTGGAGACTTCTACCCAGGAAATGAACCAGTTATGTGAATGCTGGAAAAAGTATAGCCAGATCTAAGACAATTGCTTCTTTTATAAAATTGAAGGCCAATCCCTTTTTGGGTTTGCACCTCATGGTTTTAATCCAAGCAACTACGAGATGGTATGTCTGTAACACCACTTTGTCCTTGTCAAAAACAGTATATGGCTACTGGGTAGATTTGGCCTGAACATAGTAAATCCTTGAACTAGATGGTATAAGCACGAGAAAGGCAGAATTCCTTGCCACTGACCTCCTCACACGCCTGATCAAAGGACATTTTGTAATTATTTCATTAATTTATCTTTTGAGTGGTAAGAAAGCCACTAAGCACTGTAACTAGCAACAATCTTCAAGGATATGTCAGCATAGGTTTTGGATGGATAGCATTAGGAGAAATTACTAGGGTTGAAGGATGGTACACAAGACAAAATAAACAAGCGGCTATTTCTCCATATGTACAGCAGAGCAGCATACACTATAAAGAGAGGATGAGAGTGTTTAGAAATTTTTGTGATTCTTGTAAAATTAGTTAATCTAAGAAAGCAGTTTTGAATGAGGAAAGCAATGGAATAGCATGAGGGAAGCAATGGTAGTGCATGAAGATCAGAGGAAGAGAGAGTGCCAGTGGACAAGACCAAGTAGAAAGAAGATCCAGAAATCTTGTATCAGCGGGTTAAAGATTTTACAAAAAGCATAACAGAAGTAGGTAACTCCACATAGGTTTAGCTACCTTTACATTGCACAAATCGCAACAGTAATCAGTAAAACTTTAAAACAAAACAAAAATTAAACACCCACTCAACCAAAACTCCCACTCCCTCCCAACACCTACTCATAGCAACAGACGTTCCAGTGAGTGACCAAAGCCCACCAATCTAAAACCCTTGAGCACAGACAGAGCAGTACCTCAATAACAATATCTATAGTATAAATCCAGAGCCATCACCCATGGTAGCTGTGGAAGGGTAAGCAAAATGTCTGTTCTTGCACGAGTGGGCCCCAGTCCGGCGAAATTTAGCATCCTACTGGTTTATAGTGTAAGAATTTCACAATGCCAGAATCTCCCAGAGATTATGATACCACTGTAGGACAGATGGCGGCGAGGGCATCGTCTTGATCCAAGCATTTTGGCAGTATTCAGTAGTGCTCTATCCAACAGCAACATTCCTATTTCAACCAAAAACCACCACGCTGAGATCTAGATTTCATTCCCTAACAAATTTCATGCATCACAAGTTAGGCTAGTGCTTTCTGATAAGACTTGCATAAGAATTTAACTCAGTCTTGCAAATACATGGCATTTGGCAGGGCTGGAGTGTAAACATTTGCAGAGGAAATTAAATAAGTTATCTGATCACACAGTGCGCTCTCCTGTGCTGATAAGGCAGCCCTTTGTGAAAGTAGTGTCATCCTATGCTCTTACCCTTATTCACTGTTGCACTGGAGACTGGGATGTGCAACCTGCCCCAGCCTCGTTGAGTGTAGAAATACCTCTAGGTTAGTTCTGACACACAGTGTGCTGTATGGCTCATTAGGGTCAAGCACCCAAAATCAGGAAAGCTGAGTGCCAGGATGGCTCCTGAAACCCCCAATCGCTCTCCTCCAAGAGTGTTGAAGTTGTAGTCCTCGCCGGACTGATCCCAATGCCGGATTCAGATTTCTGAACAGGCGGTCAGGGGAGGCTTTTCACAGACCAGATAAGAGCAGCAGCCACTTGTAACCTGCTGTGCAACTGGCATAAGGTGCTGTTCTCCCTAAAATAATTTATTTACATAATTTATAGAGCGCCCAAATCACCCCAACCGGGGTATCTCCGTGCTGTGACTGCCTTTGGCTACCAGGGAAAGAACATTAAAACAATGTCGTTTTCTGCAGCTTTCTGAAGACTAGATAACTGGAGCAAAGCCGTAGATGGGTGGGCAGTTGGTTCCAGTAAAGTGGAGCCAGATAGGAGAAAGCTTTCCCCCCAACCGAGTTTGTTGTATACGGGGCATGAGGAGGAGATCCTTGGACCCAGAAAGAAGGGTCCTGTTTGGTATAGATCTGACCAGCTTATCTGTCAGATATCATGGTCCCAAGTTGTTTAGTGTTTTAAAGACCATGCAGCAAATCTTGAATTTGATCCTTTTGCGGATGGGTAGCCAGTTTTGCTTTTTGTGTAAGGGGAGGGAGGCTGTTCTGGGGGGCGCATTGGTCACTAACTGGGCTGCCGTATTCTGGACTACCTGCAATTTGTTCAAGGAAAATTCATTGGCTGAAATCAACAAAGCATTGCAGTAGTCCAGACTGCTTAGGACCAATGCTTGCATTAGGGTTTTCCGCATGGAGAGTGGTAGACGAGGGAAGACACTAGGGAGGAGGCGAAGTGTGTGGAAGCAGGCCCCAGCTGCTGTGGTGGCATGCTCCTCTAGGGTAAGCTTTTTGTCAATTTGGACACCTAGATTTTTTACCACTCGTTTTAGGGCAGGGGCCGGGCCCAGTTCCTCTGGCCACCATATGGGCGACCACCTTACTTCTGCTTCTCTAAATAACATGATTTCAGTTTTTATCTGCATTCAACTGCAGGAAGTTGTTACTCATCCAATCAGTGATGGCTTTCATGCCTTCCGAGAAGGTGGTCTGGATGTTAGTGTTATTTTTAATCAAAGGAGAGAAGCAGTTTGGTGTCGTCGGCGTAGTAAATCGGAATAAATCCTAGGTTCCTTAGTAAATCAGCTAATGGGGTGACATATACGTTGAATAGGGTAGGGCTGAAACATGAGCCCTAAGGTACGCCCTTGGTTA
Source organism: Triturus cristatus (assembly GCF_964204655.1). Classification (NCBI taxonomy): domain Eukaryota; kingdom Metazoa; phylum Chordata; class Amphibia; order Caudata; family Salamandridae; genus Triturus; species Triturus cristatus. Next base: position 937,513,841 of record NC_140590.1, on the reverse strand, counting down.
CACAAGTGGTCTGGGATCTGAAAGATCCCAGGTTGATGGTCTGGGTTCTCTTAGCTAGAAAATCAGTCATCCATTTTAGCGCGTTCCCCTGGATTCCTATGTCTCCGAGTCTCCTAAGGGTCTGGTGGGAGAAGGTGTTGAATGCTGCAGACAGGTCAAGCAGTAATAGAATCACTGCCTGACCATTGTCTGCTAGCATTCAGATGTTATCTGTGACTGTCACCAATGCAGACTCCGTGCTAGGTTTAGGTCAAAATCCTGATTGTGAGGGGTCAAGGCAGTTGGAGGATTCAATAAATTCCGACAGGTGCTTAATTATGTGCTTCTCAAGAAGGTCACTAAATAAGCGGAGCAAAGAGGACATCTTCTGAGGGGATTTGGGGATTTTTCCAGATAGGAGGAATCTGTGCTGCTTTCCACTCCTTGGGTAGCTTGCCTTCCTTCAAGGAGCAAATAAGCGCTGCAAGTTGCTTGGCAAGCAAGTTGGTGGCCTTGGCTGGAATCAGGTCTAAAGGGGAGCATGACTTAACCGTTTTTAATAATGATTCGGTCTCCTCCAAGAGGAGTGCTGAAATTCCTCTAGTGTAAAAGTGCCTGGAGTAGTAGTGAGGGGTTCTGATATGTGACTCAAACGAGAGCCGTTACCCGCAGTGATCTTGTTGAATATTTTATCTATTTTTAGTGTTAGATGTTCTGCAATATTGGCACAAAAGATCTGGGATGGGGCCTCTTCAGTGTTGCACGCCTTGGGGTTGGTAAATGATTTTAGGATCTGAAATAATACTTTGGGGGAGTTATCTGCCTGTTCGATTTGAAGAGCAATATGCACTTTTCAGGCAGTTTTCAGGTCGCTGTGGTATTTGGAAAAAGCATATTTAAACCTTTCTTTATCAAGCAGGTCATGTGTGCGGAGCCAGCGTCATTCCAATTTTTTGCAATTACTTTTTTTGGACCGAAGATTAGGGGTGTACCAATGTGTCTGAGGGTGTTTTGGGACCAGAGGGGATGTTTTCAAGGGAGCCAGAGTATCGATTGTGGATTGCAATGGTCTTAAAAGCGGTTAAACATTCCTCCACTCTGTCGAAATCCGAGTGCTGGGGCGGAACAAAAGTGTCTTGGAAGAGAGTGGGCGTTAATTTGTGCCATTGTCTGTACCTCCTAATGGGGTTAGTTCTAGGGGCTATGTGTTCCTTAGGGAGGGTAATTCGGAACTCGATCTTAGAGTGGTCTGACCATGTGAGAGGGTAGGTTGTTCCACAAACAAGGTTGGGCGAATTACTAAGGATTAAATCTAGCATGTGCCCTGCCACATGAGAGGGTTCGTTGTTCATTTTGGTCAGCTCAAGATTGGACAGGTCAGTCAAAAATGAGGAAGCATCAGAATTATCGGGATTATCGCTGTGCACATTCAAATCACAGAGAAGCAAAAAATGTTTGTCGCAATGACATAAGGGGAGATAAGGTCCATGAGTTGAGCAGCGGAATTAAGGAGTGGTCCCGGAGGGCGTTATACAAGAGCTCCTTTCCAGCTAAGTTGTGCATGCAGATTAATTCTAAACACCAGAGTTTCTAATTTGTCATTGCTTAATTGATCTAGGATGGAGACTTTCATGGGGTCTTTGTAAATGATATCTACCTCTCCCACTGTCCTGCATGGTCTGTCCAGTTTTTGGATGTGATAACAGTCTGGTAGCGCTAGTGCAATGGCCGGATTGGAGGATGGTTTAGTCCAGGTTTCCATTAAAAACCCGATGTGGGGGAGGGAGGAGGAGAGCATATCCCAAATATTAAACAGCATGTTTGGGGAGTGATCTAATATTTGCGAGAAAAGAATTCCATCCTCCGTATTTGTGGGTGGTATGTGAGGCACATTCTTGATTGTCAGAGCTGTGTGGACAGCTAGTTCCTTAGTCATCTGCTATTATGTTGTTTCTGGGTAGTGTGGATATCGTGCACTGGTGCCACTATCGGTAAAGTAAAGGTGTTGGTGGTAAGCATTTTAGGCAGATGTTGACTGTCTCGGATTCTTACCGAGTCATGGCTGGAATAACAATGACGGTCTCCCGTATTGCTAGCCGGGTCTGTGAGCAGACCGGCAGGGGTTCTGGCTCCTGGCGACATCCAGGCACAGACGGGTGCAGATGGGCTTAAATTCAGTGCGCAAGCGGCTCGCCCCCTGTGCGAGTCTGCTGCGCGTCAGGTCGGGCCTCTGTTTTTATAGCTTCAGGCAGCTGAACTGCTGACCTGAGGTCGGAAATCTGGCAAGAGTGTTTTGCGTCACTTCCTAGTGGTGTCAGCTCCCTCCACTCAAAAGCACCCTACAAAAAACAGGTGAGCGAGAGGGGAGTGAGTGAACAAAATGATTTTAAAATGTTTAACAGTTTTAAAAACAAGGCTGGATTAAAGCGAGCAAGCGCTAATACTTCTAATTCATGGAGCCCTTTCCCATGGAGGGCTATCATGGCAGGGGGTCAGCCTTGAAAAATGTCTGCCCCATCGTTAAGCATTTGAAGTAAGCAGTCAATGTGCAATCATTAACGATTTTTTTAATTACAATCTCCACGCAATTAAATTTTCTTTTGGAGCACTTTTCAAAAAAGAGGCTAATAAAACAGTATAAAAAGCCTTAATAGCAGAAATAATCTTTATTGATCTAGCTCTACTTAGTCACACCATCAAGAGTGGTGTTTGCGACTGCTGTTCTCCCTCACTGCTGTTTGGCCTAATTTCCAGAAAGATTGATTTTTATTTTTTAGCCCCGTCTTCAATTAATGTTAAAAAGCAAAATTAAAAGTAGTTTACTAAAATAATTTTTCGAGACTAAAAATAGAGTATGACAGAAAATGGGGTCTCTTCACGGCGATTCAGGTAGCTTGCGGACCCATCCCAGCACAAACAGCCACGATCGGATTCAACTCCCTGTAGTTCAAGTCAAAAGTAGTCCACATCTCTCATGTGCTACAAAGAGAAAACAAATTAGAGTAGAGTAATAGGAATTAGGTTGCATCATCCAATGATTACCAAAAAAAGCAATTTCAGTAAGAACAATATTTTTCAGAATTTATTTCATTTGACACTAGGAAAAATTATGAAATTATTTATAATGCAAAACAAATACTAGTGCCCATAGTTGCCAAGTGGCCCAGTCTTGGCTTTCTTAAACTTGACCACTTTGTAGTCAGGGAAGTAGGTTAGCAACAGTGCATAAACACTTAAGATGTATTGCAACTGTTTAAGGTCATTACATTTAACAAAAAGAGGTAAATTCATAGGTTAATACTCTGTTCTGCTCAGTACAAAATTATCACTCAAAATGTCACACAGATTACATGTCGTATAACATTTAAGCACACTGAAACCAAGACATGTCACAGACTAGTCAACCGAAAACTTGGCCAACTATGAAACCGCTATTCCAAGATGTTCAGCATCGCCTCAATCATGTCTTTCCAAAACGGTCTTAACCTCACACGTGTTAAAAAGCACCCTCTATCTCAATACATCTCAAACAACTGCCATTATGTTTAGGTCACATGTGTTTAAGTATATGGGGTAATCCAATGGATGTGCGAGTCTGCAGCCTGATATGTCATACTAGGTCATGACAGTTTATTTATTGAAGTATAACTCTCCCTACTGTACCTGGGCAATTAAGATACTTCTAGCTAACCTAGGCCTACCCTCTCCCCCATACATGCTTGGTGATCAACTACAGACCCTTGCAGGCTATACGATGTATGAGACAAAGCCACTAAACTACTCACTTTGCTTGAAAAGAGAGACTTGGACCGCTCATGGGTGTTGAGAGTCCTGGACAGGGAGCGAGTTCTACAAACAACTGGCGAGACGATAGCGGACACATTCGCAACTTAGTATGAGGCACTCTACACCCACTCGAGTACTAGGACAGGATCCGGCTGCGAGGTGTTACTGAGGGATATTTCCTTGCTGACACTTGCGGGTGACGCATTGGATGCCTTGGAAGCAGATTTGACAGAGGACGAACAGGCAGCAGCAATTCGGGGCCTACAATCTTGCAAGGCAGTTGATCCTAACGGCTAGCGGACAAGGTGACTGCGCCTATGTTGGCTATGTTTCAAACGGCATTGAACCAGGGTCAGCTGCCAGATGACCAGCATATGGCCACGATTGTGGTCACACACAAAGGGAAACCCTGAGCCGTTTGCGGTTCAACAACTTTCCTTGTTAAAAGTAGAGGCCAAGCTGTTGGCTAAGACTCTGGTGACGTGTTTAAGTAGGATCATCAATATTGTTCTATACCAGGATCAATATGGCTTTATGCCGCACTGGAGCACTTGCCTTAATTTGAGGAGACTCTATGAAGTGCTTCACATGACTAACCAGCTGGGCTCAAAACAAGCTCTGAAGGATCTAGATGCCAAAATGGCATTTGACAGTATCGAGTGGCCATATTTGTTCGCAGTCTTGGCCAGGTTTTGTTTTGGTCTGAAATTCTATGGGTGGGTGAAAGATTTTTTGTCAGGCCCCCACGGCCAGGGTCAACCAAATTTGTGCAACATTGTTTTTAACTGAATCTTTTTCTATAATATCAATTGTTATTTATGTATAATTGTTAATAAATGTAATGTTTTTGTACAATTGAAAGTACGATTGAAAGTGTGTATGATGGAAACGCAAGCTCTTGTAAGAATGCTATAATGTCTTGTCTTATTTTTTGATGTATAATAAAATTCATTTTGTATTTTTGCTATAATTACTGTTGTCTTTAGTTCTACTTGACAGTATGTATATTAATAATCATTGTGTTGTTTGGTTGCCTTAATTCTGTACAATTATCAGGGTCAAGGGCACAACATCTTGCAGGTTTGAGTTGAGGAAGGGGACCAGACAGGGATGGTCACTCTCGCCCAAGATCTTAGCCATGGTGCTTGAGCCCCTTCTGGTCTGGATCTGATAGGACCAGTTGGTGTGGGGGATTACAACCCCCAGCAGATAGGAGGAACACATCTCAGAATACACTGATGATGTCGTCCTATACATTACAAGACCCTATTTTTCAATGGCCAGGATATTGAACATCTTTGATCCCTTTGGTGGTTACTCCGGGTACCATATTAACTGGTCCAAATCCATCATTTCTCCCCTGTCGGGGCAGTCGCCATTGCTCCCTCCCTAATGCAGAGCCCCAGGGTGACTGCGGGCTTTCAGTACCTCGGGATCTATGTCACGAGAGAGCCTCATATTTTTTCGGCAGAATTTCATTCCCCAGCTGGAGCAGTTCGTAATCATGTGACACATTGGGGCACCTAGTCGCCGTTTCTGATGGACCAGGCTCTATAAAACGAGGACCCTTCCACGCCTTCTATACGTGCGGAAAATACACCCCTCTCGATTGCTGCAGAGTTCTTCCGTAAAATAGACAGAGAACTAGATCTGCTCCTATGGAACGGCAGTGCACCACGCCCAGTAAACTTCACAGAGGGATATATGATGGATGGCTTGCGATCCTGGATGTTAAAAAATACTACTGAGCATCGCAGCTATTAGTGGACGATAAATGTTTTTTTTCTGAGAGACAGGAACCGGTCTACCGAGTAGACAGGGAGGCGATGGTAAGTGGAGGGGGTGAGAGGGGGGGGGGGGTGAGGGGGGCTGACTTAGTATATGGTGCACACTTATTTAAGTGAAGCACCTTGCACTAATCCAGACAACTCTTATGGTGGTTTTAGTGGTCTTCGAAAGCTCTTCATGTGGTAGCTGTGGAGAGCAGCCTTCAGGCTTAGTTCTGAAGGAGTGTTAAACAGCTTGTTTTACCAGATCTAAACGTGTAGTGTAGGTTAAACGAAAAAGAACCAAACAATGTACAAATAAAAATACGTCTCATCATTGTTACACAACACTCACTAACACATTTGTATATCTCCTACCTGAAGATTTAAACACAAATACACACAATACTTCAATTGCAAACAAGAAGGTAAGCACAATACACAGTGGTCTCCTGGGAGAGACCAAACCATATACTAAAAAAGTGAAATGGGAACAGCGACTGAAGTCGGGACTTGGTGAATCAGAATAGCTGTGGACCCAAGGAACCACCCAAAGTAACTATCCAGAAACCCCACGGAGGCTGTGTGCAGCGTGGATACACAGCTGCATACTCAATAGAAGTGGACGGGAAAGTCGCAGTTGCATTTTTGAAGAAGGAGGAGGACCCTTTCCAGTGGACCCTGAAGATCCCACTGGAAGACAGAAGGTTGGAGAGTCACCCCACCCGTGGAAACCCCAGGAACCAGGATACCTACACCAGGGAAGCCAGGTGCATAGGTGCGAAGTGACGTCGGAAACCACCATAGACAACAATGGAGGATTTCAATAAAGATACCACTGGAGAAGATGTGCAAGTCTGGTGGAATCCAAGGGTGTATTCTTGAAGAAAAGAACCTGCAAGAGGAGGGGACAGAGTGTATGTCACTTGGAGGTGACCATGAGGCACGAAAGAGCAATGTCCACAGGTGACGGACGGTCCAAAGGAGTTGACTGTGACCTTGTCGCTGCAGCTGTGAGGGCCAGGTGACGCAGAGGAAGACCAAAAGCTGCGCACGAGCTGTCACAAGTTGGAAGTCAAGATCCTGGGAGGGGGGGGGGGGGGTGGGGTGAGGTGTTGGTGGGCTGTTCTGGGTTTGGCAGGAGCAAGAGGACCTTGAGCAGCTCAAAGATGAAGACCCACGGGGCAGAGGATGCAGTGAGGATGTTGATCTTGGCAGGAGGAGATGCTGGAACTTCTTGTAGCCCGAAGATCTCTGGAGTGCAGAGCCAACATGCTTGGCAACGGCAAGTCGATACGGTGCACAGGGCTTCGGTTCAGACGAGGGATACTGGCCTCAAAATTGCAGGAGGACAGGACAGGCCTCGATGGAGTTGCAGAACCACCACCTGTGTTGCTGAGCCTTTCAAAGTCCATGGGACATCAGGAGCAGCAGACCTGTCAGCTTTGTTACAGTGCCTGCAGATGCAAGAGAGTGACTCCTTCACTCCGAGGGAGATTACTTTGGATGACCTTGATACCCCAAGGTCTGTTGAAGACCCTGGAAGAAGCACAGACGAAGAAGACAGGGAGAACAGCGAGACCAGGAGCAGCAGGAGTCTTACGTAACACCGTTTCAGTTCCAGGTGAAGTCCAAGTGTCCAGACGGTCGAAGATTCACGTGGTTTCAGGCTTGAGTCTTGTCCCATGACAAATATGAGGACCCACACACAGGAAAGCATTTCTATACCCTAAGAAAGGGGTTAGGTCCCTCCCAGAGGAGGGGCTGGACAGAGGGAATATACTCCTGTGTCTTTGGTCCAGTTTTGCTCCAGAACGGGAACCAAGGTCTCCCAGAACGGATTCCAACTGCAGTATGCAACGAGGGCACCAAATGTGCCCTTCAAAGCAGTCTGGTGGTGCTAGCAAGCACCCCCACACCATCCCAATACACTAAGTCCTGCCTGGGAGGTGGTCACTCCTCCCTGTGACAGGAAAACTATTGTTCTACCTTCCCTGCTGATGCTCAGCAGCAGGAGGTCAGTACTGTGTCTGTGGTCAGCAGCAGCACTAGCTTGATGGCAGACACTATAGGGCTGTAACCAGGTGTACTGGGGCTTCCCGGAGGATTCCCCATCCACCAATGCAAGGAATCATACCTCAGACACCAGTAACGGTTTGATACCAAACATGCCCGGGTTTGGCACAGCCATTATATAGTCATTACGTAATGACGGGGGGGGCAGCTACTGGTCGAACAGCCAGGTCTTGAAGGTTAGTAGGTCCTCGGTGTGGCGCAGGGTAGGGTGTTCCAAATCTTTGAGGTGAGGTGGGAGAATGATCTGCCGCCGGTGGTTGTTCGGCGGATGCGTGGGACGGTGGCTCGGGCGAGGCGGCGGAGCAGAGCTGGCGGTTCAAGGTGTAGAAGGACAGTCGTTTGTTGAGGTATGCTGGTTCGGCGTTGTGGAGTGCTTTGTGGGCGTGGGTGAGGAGTTTGAAGGTGATCCTCTTGTTGACCGGGAGCCAATGCAGGTCTCTTAGGTGGGTGGTGATGTGGCTGTGGGAGTCCGAGGATGACGCGTGCAGAGGCGTTCTATATGCGTTGAAGTCTCTTCTGGAGTGTGGTCGTGGTTCCTGCGTAGAGGGCGTTGCCGTAATCCAGCCTGCTGCTGACGAGTGCTTGGGTGACCGTTCTCCAGGTTTCAGAGGAGATCCATCTGTAGAGCTTGCGGAGCATTCAGAGGGTGTTAAAGCAAGCGGAGGAAACAGTGTTGACTTGCTGGGTCATAGAGAGCATTGAGTCCAGAATGAACACCAGGTTGCGTGTGTGGTTTTTGGGTGTCTGGGCTGCTCCCAGCGCAGCCAGCCACTAGGAGTCGTCACATGCTGAGAGGGTGGAGCCGGGGGTGAGGACCTCCATTTTGTCTGAGTTCAGTTTTAATCGGCTGGTTTTTCATCCAATCTGCGACGGCCTTCATTCCCTCGTGGATGATGATTTGGTGATGGCCGCTATATGTATCAAAATGGCTGACCGCTCTTTCAAAGCCACGCGAATCGACTCTGGTGTTTGTAGGGGTGCTCTGCTCATGCACCCACAGACTTATAACCCAGTACACCCTACCTTCAGGATGGAAAGGCCTGCCTTAGGGGGGACTTATAGGTTTTAAGTGTAGTGACCTCAGATCTAAAATAACTTCTAGCGGTCTTAAATGGTGCTAGCACCAGCTTACACAGGCTGCAATTGAAGGCCTGTAGTCACAGTTTAAGTGGTCTCTCATTGGTGGCATAATACATGCTAGAGGCCATGGGAGACCCCTGGTGTACCTACGCTCTGGGTACTTAGTACCATATACTAGAGACTTATAGGGGTACACCAGTAGCCAATTGTGGAGGTACAAAAGTACTTCTATCAAATCAAGGGAGGAAGCACAGTGACCGGGGTCCTGATTAGCAGGATCCCAGTCAGACTAGTCAAAAAAACATACGAACAGCAGCAAAATGTGTGGGGTAACCATGAAAGCAGATCCTACTTTCCTAAAGGAGGCATGAGGCAACCCTCCAAGGACCTGAAAAGCGATTGCCATTGCACACGGCTATGGTAGTCTAGATCTAGAGGGAGACCTTGGGTTGGCGAGACAAGCTAACAGTTATAACTCCGTTACGGCATAGTGACCGGCAACGAGAGGTGGGTACACTGACTGGGTTCTCTCGATGGGCAACAATAGGCATTTAACATTTGGGTGATGTGCGGAGGGATCGGTCATTGATGGGATTTGAGGTCCTCAGACAGAAATACAAGATGACGGAAACTGAACGCTACCGATATCTTCATTTCAGACAAATGCGTTGCGGGTACATATTTTTAAGGGTGACGACTAGTCAGACGCTTCACCTTTAGAGGGCAGTCTGCTCATTGAACCCATGCTCGAAATAGGTATCTCCACTATTTACCGAAAGATAGTCAACAACCCCCCCCAACTTATTGGGAGCCCTGAGATGAGCCTAGACAGAGGACTTGAACGACCACAATGACTGACTGGAGGCTCTTCAGGGGCAGCAATTCGAAATAGCAATTCAAGCCCGGTTTAGGTTGGTCCAACAGAAGATTCTACTTCGGACATATTATTCACGGACCCTCCAACAAAAATTGGGAAAGCGGATACACCATTATGTACAAGCGACTGCACACAGAAGTGTACCTTCTGTCATCCTATGGCACTGCCCGGAGATTCGGCGGTTTTGGTTGAGTGTGGTTGGGGTGAAGTCCCGGTCACAACATTGCAGGTGACCCTGGATGCTAAATGGTTGCTACTAACAGTAGAAGGGGAGGAAAACTGGCCCAGACAGCAGAAAATATGGCTGTCAATGGTGGCCAGTGTCGCAAAACACAACATCACAAGGAAGTGGGGAGTACAAACACCCCCAAATGTTCAGGACTGTGCCATTCTCTGAACTTTTTGTATATTATAAACTCCGGGCCGCATGTCGGTCCTGTCATGACACTTTCCCGAGCCCTCCGCAAGCCTTGCCTGCATTAGAAAACGTGCTCAAAATGGATAAATCTCGCACACTAAACACACGGATCTATATTCACATGCAGACCTCGGCACCCGTAACGCAGCCACGGGCCCTCCTGGCGTGGAATTAAGAACTTCAATGTCCGCTCACGGACGACCAGTGGGCCTACTGTTGTGGTCAACTTACAGCACTGCCCCATAACTATAAACTTCGGGTGATATATTTTACATTTTTACACAGATTTTACAGGACGCCTACAGGGCTGCACCGTATGGGACTGAAAGATGACGACAGCTGTTGGAGATGTGGTTTCACTACAGCAACCTTTCTAAACATGGCATGGAGCTGTCCACGCTGGCGTTGTTCTGGTCCAATGTATTCACTGCTATTCACCAGATAATTGCTACCCCTGCCGATCCCAACCCCTTTCTGAGCCTGCTGGGCTACGTGACGGACACCCCGGTTAAGATCCGTAAATTGTATGCAATGCTCCTTCTATTTGCAAAACGCCAAATTGACATACATTGGGGGCGGAAGGGGGTTCCTTCTCTAAATGAGCAGATCAGAGACGTCACGTATGGCCACACACAACTGTCCACCTTCTGGGAGTTAATGCCCTCCACGTCTCAACCTAGAGACATATGGGAACCATTTGTTGCATGGGCTCGTGAGCGTAGTGAAGAGGGCAGAGATACGCCGACAACCCCCATGGATAAGTGATCTGGGGTGGGCAGCCTGGGTAGAGTGGATGCCCGGAAGGGTGGATGATCGCGAGGGGAGGCTAGTTTGAAGGAAAGGAGATGTGTTTTTTTCCATGTACAAGAACCAAAACGGTATGCGTAACCTTGGAGGAGTGGTTCTGAATTTCCCGACAAGTTGTCACCTGTACTTTTGTTAATGGCTGTGATCATTTGTACTACGATATATTTCATTTCTCTCCTGTATTGTACAGTGGACCGAGCACACGGCAATAACATCTGATACTGACACCATATGCGGTGATGTAGACTTATATGTCATGATTATGTACTGGCAAGTTTTTCTTTTTTTGCAATGTTTGTTGCACTATTTCAAAATGCCAATAAAAAGAAATAAAAAAATAAAAAAGACAAAAATAGACAAAAATCCAATAAAGGGGACCAGAGATATGAATTTATAAACTTTTAAGGGAAAATAGCACCAAAAAGCATAAAGCTCCAATGGTAGTCAACGGTTGTGCGAGACAAGGAACCAAGTGTGATTTCAGGCTAACCGCGATGGAGAGCAGGTCTGATACACCAACCAGGTCAAAGATTTTACCTTCTGATAAAGTCCCAAACAACCCACAGGAGTATATTGGAAAAGCCATCAGAAACTCAGGGGAGGCACTTAGACTAACAGAGTGTCAGGCAGAGGCCAACAACAGCACCCAGACAAGGTCCAGCTGCCACTGATCGGCTAGGTACTTGCCGGAAAAAAAACTCTTTCAGCTGGTTGTCTACCTGTGGGGACACAGGTCAGCCAACTGACCCTTGGAGTCCACTTCTTTGTCTGGGAGTAAAAAGAGCAGGTCCAGTCCTTCTGTGCTCCTCTCAGGGCACAAACAGCAGGGTCAGACCTATGTTTTTTCTCCCGCAAGTCCAGATTGGTTGTGAAGTGGGTGCCTGGAAGTGCCACATTTATGCCTGGTATTATCTACTGAGTGGGAATGATCTCTTGGCATGCCCTAAAAATGGGGTAGAAGTTCCCTGGGGTAACCCTACCCAATTTTGCAGCTGTTCTTGTTCCCTTACTACAAACCGGTCCAAAATGCAATGTGTCAGGGCATTTGCAAGATGCTATTACGTTTTCGTCCACAACCAACATATGGTTATAAGGGTTGGGGGTGTGTGTGGGAAGTGTTATATGGTAATCCTTGTATCCTTTCACATCTAACACTAAAATTCAAATTGAACCAGGCACTGTACCCACAAACCAAGAGAGACACGTCTCAGAGACAAAAGCAGAGTCCCCTGGCAACCAGACAGTGGATACGCATCAATGGTCTTGGGATCCTGTTCTCTCACTTTTAAGTGTGTCTCAAGTGCCACATGTGGGTCAAGAACGAATTGACATATGTGCTGCTAACAGGCTGAATTGTTAACAGCAGTTTTGAAATAGTGGCATATGTACGGAACCCACCGAGGGGGGGTGATTTGAACTACAACTAACAGTATGCCTCACTGGAGAGAGCATATAAAATTGAAAGTGACGGTTGCAGTTCGTTTCGTCATTTGCTGCCTGCCCCATGATGAAGAAGCATGTTGCTTTGAAACGCGTTGGGATTTGTTTTAACACCAGCCTTGATGCACAGCTGCCTTGTTACCCTTTCTCGTGTGGAGTCACGTCCTTGAGATCAGAGGCACCTTGGGTAGATATATATATATATATATATACACACACACACACACATACACATATACACACACATATATATATATATATATATACACACATATATAAAGGCACGGAAAATATGGAAATTCAAAAGAGACCGTGATGACTATGCAAATGGTCAAATCTTCACCTTTTCACAGCGCTAGGATTCCCTGAGAGTAGCTACAGCCAATAAAAGATATGGAGACAAGGGGTCCCAGAAAGAGCACGTGGAACTTTCCTCACCCTCTAGTTCAGCAAGGGAGAGTGAATCTGAAAATGAAGGGGTACGAAACACATCAGGAATCAAGCGGACGGTGGGGGAAGAGCTGGACGTTTTAAAACAAGGAAGAAGGGAGACACTGAGGCCAAGACCTTAAAACATGATGGCACCACAAAATGCCAAAGAAGACGGGCGAGACGTCGGGCAAATAAGCAACGGCGAAATAAGGAAGCGAGGACGCGGTCGCTCCCGAAGATATTAGAAACCGAGGCTGGTGACCATCAGGCTCAGGAACTTAAGACAATCATCAATCTGGGGCAAACTGAACTCACGAAAGCAGAAAATCAATTACTGAGCCTGGGGTTAAGCTATTGCCCAGAAACAAATTTTCATTATACCCGTACTAGGGCAGACGTGTACCTATTTATTAGGAAACTTAAACTCAAAAAATTATATCTGCAGAAGCCAGTATTGGAAATCGACAAAAGGTCAGACAATAGCACCAGCCTTAACAATCTTCAGGTTTCGGATGCAGCATTGTACAATGACATATACCAACTGGCATTGGGCGACCCTGTGGAATCAGGTGAATCAATCTCAGTAAACAATCAAAAGAAGCCCGATACTCCCTTTAAACCAAAATCTAAATTCATCCCTCTATCCTCTCACGACGGGTTGGATACATTTAGTGACCATGTGACAGTTCAACTAAAAAAAAAAAAACTTATGTATACGAGCAATTCAGCAAGGAAAATGAAATATTCCAATCAACAAAGAAAATTCAAACAATTGATTTCGAAACTACAGAAGGCAGACTTAATAATGCGCAATTCGGACAAGGGAGGCAATATTGTACTCTGGCCCACAGCGGATTATCTCAAAGAGGCCCACAGGCAATTGGATGAAGCAGGGTGTTACAGCAAAAGTACACCTTTCAAATACAAAAGTGCACAAGAGACTCTATTCAAAAATTTATTGGCGTGGAAAGGCATGGGTCTCCTCAGCTGGGAAGAATTTAAATTCATTAAAAAAAGAATATCCATTAACACCTTATATGTACTTCATCCCTAAGGTCCATAAAAGTTTGACTCTACCTCCGGGCCGACCAATTATATCTGCTTGTGATGGCCCCTTTGAGAATCTTTCAAAATACATTGATTACTTCCTGCAAGACCATATGAAAAAGTTGGATTTGTATATCCAAGACACAGGTGACTTTCTTAAAAAGATTGACAATTTTAATTGGAAAGAAAATTATCAGTTAGTTACCTTGGATGTATGTTCGTTATACACCAGCATCAAACATCAAGATGGTCTGAGAGCGGCCGAGTTTTATTTGAGTACCAGAACAATTGAATATGCTGATCATACCAAAATGTTACTAAGTATGCTTTCCTTTTGTTTGGAGAACAACTTTTTTTTATTCAATAGTTGTTTTTATCAACAATTGCGAGGAGTAGCGATGGGCGCCAGCTTCTCCCCCAGCTATGTCTGTTTGTTTATGGGCTGGTGGTCAGGCGCAAATATCAGCATGTTTTCGTTTCATTGGTGGTTTCGTTACATTGACCACCTTTTTATCATATGGCAAGGGTCTAAAGAAAGTGTGCTGGAATTTGTAGAGGATATTAATTGTAATGATTTTAATCTTTCTTTTACATCCAATGTGAATAATGAGACAGTGACATTTTGAGATGTACAGGTTTTAGTAAACAACAATATTTTAACTACTATCCTTTTTAGAAAACCTACGGCAGGTAACACACTCCTTCACGCAACTAGCTCGCATCCCCCACACCTTATTAGGAGTATACCCTATGGGGAGATGCTTCGTATCCGGCGTATATGTAGCAACCCTCAGGATATGGAAATAAAACAAAAAGAATGTATGATGAGGTTTCTGGCTAGAGGGTATAGTTTTGAAGTCGTGGAAGCTGCCATGAAAAGATCCCAACTAAAGCCGAGAGAGGAAATTTTGGAATATAGAAAAAAAGATAAAAAGGAGGCATTAAACACCGATAAGGTACCGGTACGCCTCATTTTAACATATTACAAACAAGAAAAAGAATTGAGGAATATTATGAGAAAGCATTGGCATTTTATACGTGAAGACCCAGTGATAGGGGGCTATATGCCACTCAATCCCTCTATTACTTTCCGTAAAGCTAAGAGTATGGGCAATAGGCTGACTGGCAACAGTCAAGATACTTTTAAAAAACAAATGTGTTTGCCTATAAGAAATGTTTTTTTTAAATGCTCTACATGCAAGGCCTGCCAATTTGGTATAAATACCAAAACTTATTGCACGACATTCCCTGGTACACAACGGGAAATTAAACAACATCTTACGTGCAAAATGGACTACTGTGTTTATGTCCTGGAATGTGACTGCTCTTTGAAGTATATCGGCAGCACAAAGCTGGCAGTGCATAAACGCATTTTGCAGCATATTAGAGCCATTAACAATAAGGATCAGAATTATCCCGTGGCCAGGCACTTTGAAAAGGTACACAATAGCGACCCCAAATGCCTCAAATATTTTGCTATCGAATCAGTACCATTGAGGAAACGAGGTGGCAATAGGGAGGCAACACTTCGCCGTTTGGAAACTCAATACATCTTAGAGTTCGATTCCAAATGGCCGGGTGGCCTCAATGCCACGGAGGATCTTTATACTTTTCTTTAAACTTTATATGAATACAGGCAACCACCTTCTTAACTGTTGATATTGCCCCATCTTCCATTTTTACTCTTAACAATATAGGCAATATATACCTTGGGACCTTTTGTGCTGATTTTAATGATTGGTTTTAAGGACATTGCAGGGTAGGATTCAATTTTATATACCCAGTTCTTTTTATTGATCATTTTAATTATGTCACTGGTCCTTTTCTTATATATATTCTCCACCTTTATCTGCCAGTCTCGATGAATATGACTAACTTGCTTTTTTGTCGTATTAAATTTTTTTTTCTCCTTTTATATATTTATATAACAGGATTATTCTGTACCTTTTGTTGTTAGTCTCCATCAACTGACTGCCCATTTTATCTTGCACTAGTACCATTTGTCACTTTAGGTTATCTAGTACTGTTGCATTATGCACTTTATCTGATACTGTATTCAGAATATAGGGTTCTAGAGTTGGACTAGCACTAGTAGCATTTGTCACTTTATGTTATCAAGTACTGTTGCATTATGCACTTTATTCTGATCTTGCATTTAGAACATAGAGTTGGACTATTGTAGTGGTATGATCGCCTCGTTTTTGTATCAAGTAGCACCAGTCACTTTATGTCCTTCTAATATTGTGGCATTTATGCACTTTAATATATTATTCTTTCTTTTAAAAGTTGGACAATCGTGAAAGTTTCTGTAACTTACCTTCATGATGGGTTTTTGTTTAATTTTTATAACACGGTGAGCACTCTATAAAAATAACAATATGGCATATGACATCAGGTTTCTTGACGCTAAGGAAAGAGATACATGTGAAATATTTCCTACTGATAATATCATAGGCATTTAGGCTTTTATTTGTCAGTTACAATGTGATATATGTATGAAATTGCAAAAATTGGATTTCCGTTTTAACGCATTGTTTGTACATGGAATTTCCTGATGTTAAAATATGTTTTCTATGTCTATTGTATATTCGTTTGCACATGCACTTTAAATAGCGGGCCTGCACCAATGCGTGGTCAGGTGATCAAGGCCGCTGTGACGGCCAAAACGCGTCCTGACATCTTCGGTGGGGATAATAAATAAAATAAACTGTTTGGCACTCTAAGAGGTCAGTGCCCGTGATTCCCTTCCAGGGAGCTTCTATTGCGAGTTGTTGAGAAATATATATATATATATATATATATATATATATATATACATACATACATATATATATTTTTTTTTTCACTTAAAAAACCATAGGTTTCACACATGTTATAGTTAGCTGGACATTTCACTCGTGAAAAACCATTGAAATTCCCCCGTTATAGTTAGTGCAGGCAACTATAACTCACGCGACCGCAATCCTCTGCTGATGACGTCAGATATTACATCACTGATGACATATGTGTCTTTCTGGAAAAAAAATATTTGTAATATATGTATAGCTAAAAATTAATGGAAGAAGACATGGGTAAATAAGTGTTTAAATACAGTGATGTAATATCTGACGTCATCAACAGAGGATTGCGGTCGCGTGAGTTATAGTTGCCTGCACTAACTATAACGGGGGAATTTCATTGGTTTTTTACGAGGGAAATGTCCAGCTAACTATAACATGTGTGAAACCTATGGTTTTTTAAGTGAATTTGCAAGGTTTTTTAAATGCTAATTCCCAACTATAACGTGTGTGAAACCTATGGTTTTTTCAGTGAATTTGTACGGTTTTTTAAATGCTAAGTTATGTATTTTTTATTATTTTTTTTTTTTTTTAAGGTTTTTCACCGTGCGCGTACCATACGCGCACGGTGCACTTCGTGCGCTGTGGGCGCGCTTCGCGCACCGCGCTCCCACGTTACGCAGTTCGCGGAATTTTTCCGTTTCTACCGTACGCGCACGCTACGCGTACTCCGCGATTTTTCGCAAAAAAATTAAAAGGAAATTTTGGCCCTTGGGGGTCCTTCTGGGACCCCCTGACAAAGGCTAGGGGGTCAGGAACTGTCCACCCTACCCCCTTTTCACGTTCTCCACCTTTGTTTTTCACCCCCTCAGACTGCGAGAGACAAAATGGCGGCCGACACTTCCTGGTTTCGATCGATTCGAATGTTTACTAAGATCTAACAACCTATCAGAATCGCGCTCGCGCACGGCAGCGTGCGCGTACGGTAAGTTTTACCGTACGCGCACGGTGCACGCTTACAGATATATATATGCTTTTAAATGCTATTTTCTCAGCAAATACTGAACAGATTTACTCCAGACCTGCAAAAGGCACATCCCTGACCTGAGGACTACCTCTCTGCCAAATTTCAAGTAATTCTGTTCAGCCGTTCGGGCTGTAGCTTGCACTAAAGGTCCTATGGAAAAATGCATGGGGAAAACGCATTTTGGGACCCCCCCTTTTTCTCAGCCCCCGCTTGACGAATCCCCCCGAGACTGTCAGGAGCGGAGCGCCCCACCTATTTTGAAAATTTCGCGAGGATTCATCAATCGGCGCCAAAGTTATTCCAAATAGAATGTTGCGGATTTCCTATGGAAACACGATCCTAACTATAACCATCTACTGGCGACCGCCAGTAGAATGAAAATTATATATATATATATATATCTATATATCTATATATCCATATATCCCCTACTGGCGGTTGCCAGTAGGTAGTTATAGTTAGGACCACGTTTCCATAGGAAAACCTCAACATTCTATTTTGAATAACTTTGGCGCCGGTCGACGAATCCTCGCGAATTTCTCAAAATAGGTGGGGCGCTACGCTCCGCTCCTACCCTGAAAGTCTCGGGGGGGATCCGTCAAGCGGGGGCTGAGATAAAAGGGGGGTCCCAAAACGCGTTTTTCCCATGCATTTTTCCATAGGACCTTTAGAACGAGCTACAGCCCGAACGGCTGAACAGAATTACTCAAAATTTGGCAGAGAGGTAGTCCCTAGGTCAAGGAAGTGCCTTTTGTAGGTTTGGTGTAAATCTGTTCAGTAGATTCTGAGAAAATAGCCTTTAAATCAATATATATATCTGAGCCCGCTTACGGTACGCTTACCGTACGCTTACGGTAAGCGTACGGTGGCGTGCGCGAGCGCGATTCTGATTGGCTCTTAGATCTTAGTAAACATTCGAATCGGTCGAAACCAGGAAGCGGCGGCCGCCATTTTGTGTATTTCACTCTGAAAAAAAAGAGTGAAAACAAGAAAAGGGGGCAATGAGGAGAGTTACAGACCCCCTAACATTTGTAAGGGGGTCAAAGAAGGACAGAAAAGTACAAAAAAACCATTTATTGATTTTTAAAAAAATCACGGGGTACGCGTACGGTAAGCGTACGGTAAAAAAAATAAAAAAAAATAAATGAAAAGCAGATTTAAGAGTTTAGATATTAGGGAGCTCTAAAAAGAGCTGTTGTGTTTATGAAGTCATTTTTTTAGTGGTACCTACAAGTAAGTACCGATGCAGAGTCTAAGGTTCAAGAGGAAGACTCTGTTCCCTTCATCATTGAAGTGCACACCATCTCCTCTATAAATGTCTTGCATGTCATAACGCAAGATGTGGTAAATGGCACCCATACCATAGTCACGGAGGAAAGCAGAAACAGATTTGTTGACGTGCTTTCTTGCTTTGTCAATCTGTGGACAGAAATGATTGGACCAGTTCCATTTTTGCCTTTGGCATATGTTGGAAAACACAAAGGCAGTTTTAGGGAAAAGTGTAAACAGTTGTGCAAAGGTGTCCTTCATAAGCATTTCCAGACCTACCCCAGTCAAAGTGCCTAGGTCATTGCCACCACAGTGCACTATTAGGAGGTCAGGGTGTTGGATTTGAATGAAGGATTTCACCAATGGCATCAATTGGTGCCACTTTAACCCTCTCTGACCAATCCATTTAATGTCTACATTTGGCAAAGCAAGGTCTCTCACCATACCTGTTTTCTCTGCAAACTTTTCACTCCAGAAGACATAGCTGTGCCCTACAATCCACACTGTGAACATCTTCAAAGGAGAACTGGATGCACTCAGGAGGTGTCTTTCAGTAGAATGGCAATATGAAAAGAAAGACAGTTTGGAAATGGAGGCATACATATTTTTTTCAAAACAAAAAGAACTGATTGGCTGTTTCATACCATTCTAGAATAAAAACTAGGCTGTATGTGTAAATTAATAGAAGCATGTTTTGTATTGGTAAAAAAAAATGTGTAACCAAAGAACAGTACTATGGATTTGCTGTTAGGTTTGAAAAGTCAAGCACTCTTGCTCTGTGGAATTGAAACATTGTTTGGCGAACTTCTGACCTAACTCAACACAGCAGTGTTCCATGAGCTGTTGCTATGGTAGCAGGCAGAAGTCAAGTTGGGGGAAGGGTACTAGGCAGAAGTCAAGTTGGGGGAAGGGTACTTTTGGAAAAGGGTTGGTTTTCATTTTGCCCGCTGTAAAATGATGAATGCAATTGCTTTCACAATTTATAGTGAAATGCAATATATTCTGAAAACAGCAAAAATAAGGCAAAAATATTTTTGGGAAAAAAATGTAAATATGTGTACTGTATTATAAAATGTTTTAAAAATATTAATACTTTTTTCTTTTTTTCCAGATAGATATAGAAAATTTTCGAAAACTACAAACATTTTTAAAACTATTTTTTTAAAAAACAAATGAATAAATATTTTTTCAGTGAGTATGGTAAGTCAATAATAATAATTGTAGTCTCTCAAGGACAATGTAATGTGATAAATGATTTTTAGTGTTTTTTAAGAAAAAAAAAAAAAAGTACGCGCACCGTACGCGTACGGTAAAAAAAAAATAAAAAAAAGTTTTTAAAAACATATGTAAAAAAAAGATTAAAGATAAGGTTGGCTCTTAAAAGAACCGTTGTGTTCATGCAGGGACAGAGGAAAGGAAGCATGGGAAAATTATTCAAAGCGACAAATGTGCTGATCTATTTTGTTGTTCACTAGGGAAACACTGGTCTCCCTATGGCAAATTAGATCTTTACAAAATGTGCAATGAATATCAACCTTCCGAAATCGAGGGTTCATTTCCAGAGGGCCAGCAAAAGGAGATTCTCCCCCCACAGATGAAGGGCTCACCTGACCTGCAGAAGAAGGAGTCAGCCCTGCAGATGATGGTCCAGGCTGAGCTACTGTGGATGTACTGGCTCGTCTTTCTGAAGAGTTACCTCCAAAAAGATGACCATGTGTCCTTCTGTGTACATCCTGGAGGTGTCTCTTCATGGTGTGATTCCCAAAGGAATACTTCCTGTTAGGATTACCTCTAGAAAGTACACGCTTACACAGCTTACAAGTCACTAAGGGTGCATTTACCTTTTGCTGGCCTTCAGGAAAAGTAAAATAATCCCATACATAAGAGGGCTTTTGTTTCCTCGATCTCTGCCTCAAGACAGTGCTGCTAGTGCTAGCCTCACTCTCAGAAGAGCTCTGCTGTTCTGCCATCGTATCCCAAAGACAAACCAGCTCCTTCTCCCAAGGGATCACAAGCAGAAATGAGGGGAATGGGTGTGGTGTAGGAGAGTTCTAGAACTGAAAGTAGTTTCAACCAATCAAAAGTTGTGTTTCATGATCACATGACCTACCGTACGCTTACGGTACGCTTACGGTACGCTTACGGCAAAAAGTACGCATGCACGTAAAAAAGACACGCGCTTGCGCGCATGCGCATAACAGTCACTACCCGACACTTCCGCGTAACGTGCGCGTGTAGCGTAAGCGCGCACGCGTCCCACGCGCAGTACGCGCGGCTACGCAAAGTGCGTAACTATACGCAAGCAGCGTAGATAGATTACGGACGTTGCGTAAACCGTACGCTTACCGTGAGCTTACGGTACGCGTACTAAAAAAATATTTTTTTTTTTTAAAAAAGTACTGCAAATAAATTTTACGTTTATTTTAAAAAATATATTTAAAAAAACATATTAAAGAATTTTAAAAATTTAATCATAGTCTTTATAAAAGGTAAGATAGTTAAATTAAAAATATGTTAGAAAAAAAAAAAAAAAAATTAGCATTTAAAAAACCTTGCAAATTCACTGAAAAAACCATGGGTTTCACACACGTTATAGTTAGGAATTAGCATTTAAAAAACCTTAGAAATTCAGTGAAAAAACCATAGGTTTCACACATGTTATAGTTAGCTGGACATTTTACTCGTAAAAAACCAATGAAATTGCCCCGTTATAGTTAGTTCAGCTAACTATAACTCGCGCGCCCGCAATGCACTGCTGATGACGTCACATATTACATCACTCATGACATGGTCAGTGACATCACTCATGACATCACTGATGACATCTCAAATGACATCACTGATGACATCACTGATGACATCATCCAGTGAATGTGGGTTTTTCTGAAAATTAAATATGTTTAATATATGTATATCTCAAGGTTGATGGAAGAATAAATGGGTATATAAGTGTCTAAATGGATGATTTGTTTTTGAAAAATTGATTGTTTAACTGACTGATTAAGTGTATCATAGTGAATACATGTTTTAGTGAGTAATGTTTAAATATGTATATATCTGTATCAGTCTCTCACTTTGTGTATAAGTGGCTGCATGGGTTGGTGAGTAGCTACATGGGTGTCTATATAGGTTATTAGTTGGTTTTTGAGTATCAGTCTGAGTGTCTGCATGGTTCGGTGGGGGGTATTACATAGTGCATAGGTGCATGAATGAGTGACTCACTGTTTGTATGTGTTGAACAGACCATGTGTGCAGGACTGCATGGGTGGATGAGTGTGTGTATGGGTGTGTTAGTGAGTGAATGACTGTCTCAATAGTGTCTTTATGAGTAACTACATATGTTTAAAACTAGTATATGTGACTATTGGTGTATATATGTGAGTATATGCAAGGGTGAGAGATTGGAAGAGTTCCTGTATGAATAAGTATGTGTTTCTATAAGTGATTGTTTAAAAGACTAAGTATGTGTAAGTTTCCGTAGAAGTAAGTATGGTGGTGTGTGTATATAACTGTATATGCAAGTAAATGTATGTTTGATTCTTTATTAGTACGAGTGACTATGTGTGTGAGTAACTCTATGGATGAGTGGCATTGTGTAACAGGATGTATAGGTGTATGAGTACATATGATGAGTGAGTACATGTATGAGTGACTGTATTGGACTGTTGGTGAATGAGTGGATGTGTATGTGGATCTTAGAATTACTGAAGAGGTTGTTGTAACTGGTATTGGTATGTCCATTGTTTTGAAAATTTTAGTCTCTATTTTTGAATGTGTGTGTCAAAGGTTATATTAGGGTGAGAGGAGGTCTGCCACTCTATCACAAGGATGATGTCATCAGTGATGTCATTTGAGATGTCATCAGTGATGTCATGAGTGATGTCACTGACCATGTCATGAGTGATGTAATATGTGACGTCATCAGCAGTGCATTGCGGGCGCGCGAGTTATAGTTAGCTGAACTAACTATCACGGGGCAATTTCATTGGTTTTTTACGAGTGAAATGTCCAGCTAACTATAACATGTGTGAAACCTATGGTTTTTTCACTGAATTTCTAAGGTTTTTTAAATGCTAATTCCTAACTATAACGTGTGTGAAACCTATGGTGTTTTCACTGAATATATATATATATATAAATATACACAAACACACATATATATATATAAATATACACAAACACACACATATATATATATATATATATATATATATATATACATATATATATATATACATATATATATATATATATTTATATTTATATTTATTACCTACTGGCGGTCGCCAGTAGGTAGTTATAGTTAGGACCACGTTTCCATAGGAAATCCGCAACATTCTATTTTGAATAACTTTGGCGCCGGTCGACGAATCCTCGCGAATGTTTCAAAATAGGGGGCGCTACGCTCCGCTCCTACCCTGAAAGTCTCGGGGGGATTCGTCAAGCGGGGGCTGAGATAAAAGGGGGGTCCCAAAACGCGTTTTTCCCATGCATTTTTCCATAGGACCTTTAGACACAGCTACAGCCCGAACGGCTGAACAGAATTACTTGAAATTTGGCAGAGAGGTAGTCCTCAGGTCAAGGAAGTGCCTTTTGTAGGTTTGGTGTAAATCTGTTCAGTAGATTCTGAGAAAATAGCCTTTAAACCAATATATATATCTGAGCCAGCTTACGGTGCGCTTACGGTGCGCTTACCGTACGCGTACGGTGGCGTGCGCGATTCTGATTGGCTGTTAGATCTTAGTAAACATTCGAATCGGTCGAAACCAGGAAGCGGCGGCCGCCATTTTCTCTCTCGCTCTCTGAGTTGGGCAGCAAAAACGAAGCCCAAAAATGTGTAAAGAGGCAGTTTCTTGACATCCTAACCACCCAGGATTGATATAGGGGTCCCCAAACAACCCCAAAGCCCAAAAAAAAAAAAAATATTTTTTTTTCGGAAACTCGCCGATTACGCTTACCGTACGCTTACGGTAAAAATTTAAAAAAAAAAAAAAATTATCCACATTCTCCCCACCCAGTGTGCAAATGGTGCCCGCAGGGCACCATTTGTGCATGGACTATCACAACTATGAAATTAACAAAAAATACATTTCACAAAGATGCGCATAATATGTCCCCCATGTGCGCACGGTGCGCGAAGCGCATCGTGCGTACATGGCCCATCCCGCATAACGTGGGACCACCGTGCGTGCACGGCACTAACTGCGTAAAGTGGGCGCGCGGTGCGCAAAGCGCACCGCATGCTCACTGTGCGCGCACGGTGCGCAAAGCGCACTGTGCGCGCACGGAACGAACTGCGTTAACTGGGCGCGCACGCCACGAATGGCGTAAAGTAACTTAGCATTTAAAAAACCGTACAAATTCACTGAAAAAACCATAGGTTTCACACACGTTATAGTTAGGAATTAGCATTTAAAAAACCTTGCAAATTCACTGAAAAAACCATAGGTTTCATACATGTTATAGTTAGCTGTACATTTCACTCGTAAAAAACCAATGAAATTCCCCCGTTATAGTTAGTGCAGGCAACTATAACTCACGCGACCGCAATCTTCTGCTGATGACATATGTGTCTTTATGAAAAAAAAATATTTGTAATATATGTATAGCTAAAATTTAATGGAAGAAGACAGGGGCAAATAAGTGTCTAAATACAGTATTAGCATCAGCAGAGGATTGCGGTCGCGTGAGTTATAGTTGCCTGCACTAACTATAACGGGGGAATTTCATTGGTTTTTTACGAGTGAAATGTACAGCTAACTATAACATGTATGAAATCTATGGTTTTTTCAGTGAATATATATATATATATATATATATATATATATATATATATATATATATATATATATATATATATTGTAATCAATGTGCCTTGCGCATAGGAGGTCACTCGACATTGCCTTAGTGAGATGCAGCCTGCTTACTTAGTCCATCTTTACTGACTTCATGCCGACGCGTTTCAGGATATCAAATCCCTTCCTCATGGGCAGCAGGCAAGTAATGAATCTCACTAAGGCAATGTCGAGTGACCTCCTATGCGCAAGGCACATTGATTACAAGATTTTACACGGCGGCCGGCCGTGGGGAGGAGCACCATCGCAAGCTGGGGAGAAAACAAACCAGCTTGCGAGACTGCAGTTTGGGACTTCCTAAAACTTGAACAGTACAGCGCCATATGCTAATTAAGCCTGTTGTCCTGGTCTCATTACCTACGAAGGTTTTTTATGTTTTTCAGATGCAAGCAAGACTAATGACCTTAACAAAGGATATAATTTGATCGCACCACGGGACTCAATGTCCCAGAAGGCAACTGCACACGCCCACTGGGGGCGTTCATACTAATGATGAATAAAATTAAGGAAAGTGAAACGCGGTGCGCTTCATTACTTGCCTGCTGCCCATGAGGAAGGGATTTGATATCCTGAAACGCGTCGGCATGAAGTCAGTAAAGATGGACTAAGTAAGCAGGCTGCATCTCACTAAGGCAATGTCGAGTGACCTATGCGCAAGGCACATTGATTACAATATATAAATATAAATATATATATATATATATATATATATATATATATATATATATATATATATATATATATATATATATATATATATATATATATATATATATATATATATATATATATATATATATATATATATATATATATATATATATATATATATATATAGTCACTTAAAAAAACCATAGGTTTCACACATGTTATAGTTAGCTGGACATTTCCCTCGTAAAAAAACAATGAAATTCCCCCGTTATAGTTAGTAAAGGGAACTATAACTCACGCGACCACAATCCACTGCTGATGACGTCAGATATTACATCACTGTATTTATTCACTTATTTACCCATTTTTATTTCCTTTAACCTTTAGCTATACATATTTAATAAATATTTATTTTACAGAAAGACACATATGTCATCAGTGATGTAATATCTGACGTCATCAGCAGTGGATTGCGGTCGCGCGAGTTATAGTTAGCTGAACTAACTATAACGGGGGAATTTCATTGGTTTTTTACGAGGGAAATGTCCAGCTAACTATAACATGTGTGAAACCTATGGTTTTTTAAGTGAATTTGTACGGTTTTTTAAATGCTAAGTTATGTATTTATTTTTTAAGGTTTTTCACCGTGCGCGTACCGTGCGCCCACGTTACGCCGTTCGCGTAATTTTCCCGTTTCTACCGTGCGCGCACGGTAAGCGCACTCCGCGATTTTTCGTAAAAATCTTAAAAACATTTATGGCCCTTGGGGGACCCCCTGACAATGGCTAGGGGGTCAGGAACTGTCCACCCTGCCCCCTTTTCATGTTCTCCACCTTTATTTTTCACCTCCCTCGGACTGCGAGAGACAAAATGGTGGCCGACACTTCCTGGTTTCGACCGATTCGAATATTTACTAAGATCTAACAACCAATCAGAATTGCGCTCGCGCACGGCAGGGTGCGCTTACCATACGCGCACGGTGTGCGCCTATAGAGATATATATATATATATATGCTTTTAAATGCTATTTTCTCATAAAATACTGTACAGATTTACACCAGACCTGCAAAAGGCACATCCCTGACCGGAGGACTACCTCTCTGCCAAATGTCAAGGTTTTCTGTTCAGCCGTTCGGGCTGTAGCGCGGACTAAAGGTCCTATGGGAAAATACATGGGGAAAACGCGTTTTGGGACCCCCCCTTTTTATCAGCCCCCGCTTGACGAATTCACCCGAGACTTTCAGGGAAGGAGCGGAGCGCCCAACCTATTTTGAAAATTTCACGAGGATTCGTCAATCGACGCAAAAGTTATTCCAAATAGAATGTTGCGGATTTCCTATGGAAACACGGTCCTAACTATAACTATCTACTGGCGACCGCCAGTAGATAATATATTATCTACTGGCAGTACGCGCACGGTGAAAAACCTTAAAAAAAAAAAAAATACATAACTTAGCATTTAAAAAACCGTACAAATTCACTGAAAAAACCATAGGTTTCACACACGTTATAGATGGGAATTAGCATTTAAAAAACCTTGCAAATTCACTTAAAAAACCATAGGTTTCACACATGTTATAGTTAGCTGGACATTTCCCTCGTAAAAAACCAATGAAATTCCCCCGTTATAGTTAGTAAAGGGAACTATAACTCACGCGACCGCTTTCCACTGCTGATGACGTCAGATATTACATCACTGATGACATATGTGTCTTTCTGTAAAATAAATATTTATTAAATATGTATAGCTAAAGGTTAAAGGAAATAAAAATGGGTAAATAAGTGAATAAATACAGTGATGTAATATCTGACGTCATCAGCAGTGGATTGCGGTCGCGTGAGTTATAGTTCCCTTTACTAACTATAACGGGGGAATTTCATTGGTGTTTTACGAGGGAAATGTCCAGCTAACTATAACATGTGTGAAACCTATGGTTTTTTAAGTGAATATATATATATATATATATATACATACATACATACACACACATCACCCCTAATTGGCCCTTTATTACCCATAGGGCAAGGTGCATGTTAATTAGAAGTAGGATATGTAAAAGTTTAATTCTAAATACATGCTTACAGTGGAAATGTCCTCAAAGCAGGTTGGCCGTTCCATATGAAAAGCACTGGAATCCAATATTAAGGTTAATAAATGTTACCTCTTGCTAGGAAACACAAATGTAACATTTCAAGAAGTCCAAAAATAATTTTAAGGCCAATCACTTGGTCAGATTTGTAACAAATATTTTTGAAAGTGGACTTCTGCACGATTCCTTCTGCTAGTCAGTAGTTAGCATTTCAGTGGATGTGAATGCAGTGTGAGCTTGCTCCCAGGAAAAGGATAAAAGGCCTTAGGTGTGAGGTGGTGGAGATGTGCCCTTGATGGCCTGTCGGCTTTGTCCAAGAACTTGTTGGCCAACTCTCCCTCTCCTGCCCCCTCCCGGTCCTCCCTCCCAAAAAAGCCAGACTGGCCACTTGGGATAATCACAGTGTCAGATGCTACTAAAGAGTCAAGACAGGTTTTACAGGTTGGCTGGGCTTTTCATATACCATGGGGTACACTTCAAAGAAGGGAAACATAATGCCACTGTCCTTCAGCTTAACTAGACTTTCTCGGATTTAACCAGACCTCTGTCTCCGAGTTTGTTGAGTATACAGAGACGACCTAAAACTTAGTGTTAAATGCGGGAGAACACTAAGATTACCCCAGAGCGTGCTCTTCCCCTCCCCCCTCGCCCATGTTTAGATTGGCAAAAGAATGTAGCTACCTTGAAAATGGCAGAAGTAGGTAGGGCTAGGTTAGAGTGTCCCTAGGAGTCGTTCTGACCCACCAGCTTGTTAGTGGCATCTAGTTACACTCATGTCAGAACACTCCTGACCTATGGACTGAACCTGTAGTCTGAGAACTAAGAAGAGACTAGAAGATTGGACCTGTTCTCCCTTTTGTACCCAGGACAAAGAAGTGGACTACAAGGATCAGATGGCTGAACTCCTCTAAAGCTACAGGGACAACAAGATATTAAAAAAGATATTTTCCTGCAACAGACAGCTGACCAGTGGCAACTGGATCAGGACTAGACTTCATCGTGGTCAGCATCAAATTGCCCCAGGTCCTGTTCTACCACGACCAATGAGTATCATTGCCACTTTGTGTCTCTTGGCGATACTTCTACTTAAAAAAAAGTTACAATAATTAATGTCTCGAGTTTCCCTCATTTGGATTTTTGCCATTTTTAATTATATTTATTATTTTGTATGTTGATTTTAATACTGTTTTAGTACTGCCT
The DNA here is from genome assembly GCF_964204655.1 of Triturus cristatus. Lineage (NCBI taxonomy): Eukaryota > Metazoa > Chordata > Amphibia > Caudata > Salamandridae > Triturus > Triturus cristatus. The sequence continues at coordinate 937,485,264 of NC_140590.1, read as the reverse complement.
GCATCCTTTCCATATTGACTGTAATTTAAGCCTGACTGCTATGTGCCATAGCTAAGAGAAGGTTTAGCTCAGCCTATTTAGTGACTTCAGTGGTTCACACAGACAAGGAATATGATTATTTCCCAAGCTGGGTACTCTTACCCCTCTCAACTATTAACCGATTATCACAAAATATGACCAAAATGGGAAAATAGTAATCATGGGAGATTCAAATATACATTTCCAGCAACCTCAATAGACTTTGACTTTACGTTATTTGAAAGTAAACGCTATGCTAAGTGTTAAAGTGATTATATCTAGCACGCTCACCCGAAACGTAAGTACTCAAAATAATTTATACAATTGAAATAGTTTTCTTTCGGCACTAGGCCATGAAGCAATAGAAATTGCAAAAGTACTTACTTCGTACATAAGAGCTAAACATAGATTTTTGAATGAAAGCTAATGCATCACAGCATACATACAACTAGCAGTGCCTGATGAGTCTAAATACATCACATTTGGCCTGTGACTCATAAAATGCAAACCTATATTCAAATCCTGTTTCGAATAAAGTCCATAAAAGAGACAACGTAAAAAGCTAAAATAAATTGTAAAACGTTTTGACTATAATAGATATAAATGTATTCTTGTATGAGAGCAAATGCATCACAGAATACATAGAAATATAAACTTTAATTATGCTAATAATCAAAATAGATCATTGTGGCTCTGTAATTAAAATAACTAAAAAGAAGCAATTCATGGGTTGTACAAACAGCCATAATAGTGAGACATCCTAAAGAAATCCAAGAAAGAGACATAGAAGATAACCATAAGAATAGAAATTGCAGCCAAATCATAGAAATTTAAATATATTACGGGGTGAGAAGCCTAGTTCTTAATAGCCAGAAACGGCCAAGAAACTTGGCAACGGAGCAGGGATCCAACCATAGGGTTCTCAGAGCTGTAGAGCTGCACCGTGTCCCCAGTAGCTTGCAAAGCGGTTTGATCCATCTGTTGTGTAGGCTAGCATAGGCATATCAGTTTGACAAAGAGGTTAATCTGTATAATTTAAACAGATTAACCTCTTTGTCAAACTGAAATGCCAATTGTACTGCCCTGGTCAAATCACTATGCAATTTAATTTGCATGACAGATTGAAAGTAAAATTAACTCTACTAAAAATGTGAACTATTAGGTCTGTACTTGGGGAAAAAAAACAAGTCTGAATTCGCTGGTTATTTGCCTTTCCAATTACTTTACTGGCCTAAATTCCCAGTCAATTCTGATCAAGTGCATTGATACCCTAAAATAGGCCTAGAAATGCTCGAGGCAGCCATACTTTCAATTAAGATTAAAGTTAATAAATGTATTCAGCAGAATGCTTGGTTCACCCCTAAATTAAATAATGATGAGTAATACAAGCAGCCCTTGCCTACCTACAGTTTTCTTATATCGCTAAGGTGCCTTTGAACGAACAAGAACTCTTTAAATACAAATATTTATTTTCTAAGCAAACAAAGGTTTTGGATATATTTATTTACACACGCACGCACACGAGCAGCGCTGCTTTCTATATGAAAATAATAGGTTAAATAACATTTCATTTTTTAGAATACTATATACACATACACACTTTGGGCAGTCAGGAATGAGGACTAAGAGAAATCTTTCAAGAACAGAAGTACATCTGATGAGATATGGCGATTAAAGCAGGGAAAAAGTAAAAATTTGAGTAATGTACCCATTAGGAAGAAATATGAAAATAAATTGTACCCCAAAAATGTTTAGCTACTTTAGCCATGGAAGTCTTATAAATGCAATGAATGGAGGAAAAAGAAGATAAACAGATTTTAAAAGTTTTTAAATAATGCTTTTAGAGAAGTATATAGAAAACTTTGTTCTTTATAGTATAGTCAACTGTATTTAGTACTGGACTATAAAATGATTATCAATATTAAGAATATATTTCCCTTAGAATGAACTTTGTTTAGAGAACTTTAAAGTTATCCCTTTTAATTATCCCTCGGCTCAACTCCAGTGGAAATATTAGGGCTTGAATAACAATGGATAAATTGACACAGTGGCAATCCACTGAGAAATAGAGTTCTTAGGATACCTTTGTTATTCTGCATACCCATTGTTTTTTTTATTCCTTAAATTGTGAATTTGTACGTTGTTTAAATCAGAAATGTCTACTCTCATGTTTTGGGACTTGAGCAGTCTTAATTGTACTATACAATAATTTGAACAATACCGCTTTCTAAAATCAAAAAAGTAACAAGTGTATATATATATATATAATAACCAAGAATACTGAAACGGTTCCAGATAGAACCCAAAAAGCAGGTACGGACCACAGCGTGGAAGTTGAATTTTCTTTATTTGGTGTGCAGATTAAAGTGCATAGTGCAAAATAATTCGCAAGTGCTCAGCCTGACGCATTTCGACTTCCAAGGACGCGAAGTAAAAAAATATATATATATACACATATATATATACAAACAAGAAATGCGTCAAGACCCGGTTCCTGGAAAAAGGTGCTTTATTGCCATTGGCGCAGGCAGTCACATGACAGAGGCACCTGACGCGTTTCAGCAGTTTGCTTTTGTCAAAGGTGTATCCTCATTAAGTGCAATGTCCCAGATGTACCTGATCACATGCCCGTCAGTTGGCCACACTTCAAGTCCCATAATGCACTTTGTGAGACAGTATACTGCATGTGTGATCTTCGTGATGTTACCAACTTCTGTCTCACAATCTTGATAATAACAGCTAAGTATGGCCATACGGGATACAAGGCTGGTGCACTTACACGTTGTTGCCCCAAAATGTCAATTAAGCGCTGGGTCCAGGACCTGTTGAACAGAGGCATCTGCCTCGCTCCACTCCCTTTCTCGTGTCCCGTCACATTGTCGCCGGCAATCCTTAGGCTTGCAACAGGGCGAGCGGGTCATGCCCCCCTATTTTAACATCAAAGGAAGCCTAAGGATTGCCGGCGACAATGTGACGGGACACGAGAAAGGGAGTGGAGCGAGGCAGATGCCTCTGTTCAACAGGTCCTGGACCCAGCACTTAATTGACATTTTGGGGCAACAACGTGTAAGTGCACCAGCCTTATATCCCGTATGGCCATACTTACCTGTTATCAAGATTGTGAGACAGAAGTTGGTAACATCACGAAGATCACACATGCAGTATACTGTCTCACAAAGTGCATTATGGGACTTGAAGTGTGGCCAACTGACGGGCATGTGATCAGGTACATCTGGGACATTGCACTTAGAGGATACACCTTTGATAAAAGCAAACTGCTGAAACGCGTCAGGTGCCTCTGTCATGTGACTGCCTGCGCCAATAGCAATAAAGCACCTTTTTCCAGGAACCGGGTCTTGACGCATTTCTTGTTTGGATTGTTATTGCAGAAATCGCTGTCTTCTGTGTTAGTCAAGACCGCCCTGCAGGGTTGGAGGCCTCCGACGACAGCATCTCTTCCTTTGATAGAGAGATAGATATAGATATATATATATAGATATATATAGATATATATATAGATATATATTATATATATATATATATATATATATATATACACACACACACACACACACACACACACACTATTGCATCAGTGTTTATGTCCAAGTCTACTTTTGTATTTCCACAAAAGGTGAGTTTCCAGTACAACAATTATATCTGCCCCTAGGGGCTCATGGTGCTGGTGAAAACGAAGTACGCTTAGGGGGGGTACTCAGGCCTCACGAATTATAGGAGTAAACTGCAACAATGCCAATTGTCTATAAAATCTTACAGCACCTACTGAGCTTCTCATCTCACTTCCCTTTTGATACCACACAAGCTGTTTTTAAGTAGGATTTTGGCGACTTTGACTGGCTGATTGCAACTTATGTACAGAGCTGATTTGGGTTTCAGAGAGGTAGCTTGGGAAGTAACAATGTATGGCTTTGAAGACCAGGGTTTAACACTTATAAAGGGCTCTGTACTTTTAACTGGTTAACATTATGGCAGTCGCAAAAAGTGGACTGCCGGGGTGTCAGGGGAACATCCTTATCGCAATTAGTACCTAATCCATTGCGAGGAGTGCTAAGGGCTCACTGACATGCTGCTACAATACTCAAGTTTTCTGAAGACCGGTGCAGCGATTATTTAGGTAGATGGAAGAGAATGTCTAGGCGAATTGTGTCTATATTTAGCACTCGACGCATGGCTCCTGTGGACATCGCTGTTGAAAGATCTACCATGGGCAATTTTTTCCACCTTGCATGAACCCACCCAATTTAATAACAAGCATTTTCAATGCAATAGGTTTCGCTTTTGCTAGCGTTTAAGCGATTGGCATTGTAAATGGCAATGCCTTTTATTTATGTGTTTTAAACCCAACACGTATATAAAAGGCATTGTTATTTTTAATAGCTCAAACTCTTGCAAATGCGAGAGCACTTTAATGTTGGCTGCCCCCTTATCTTTAGAAGCTGCTCACCGTATTCAGGATACAGTGAGCAGCATCTAAACATAAGGAGCATGGACAATATTAAAGTGAAAGAGCATGTGGTGCACTTTCACACAAAGCAAGAACAAAATAATTAAGAAACATTTTGCAGCGCGGACACTGAAGTAAAAGTAGCCTTACCTATTAATTAATAAAATTAAAAAATCGCAGCCGCTAAACTAAAAGCGGACTATTAAATAATTGAATAAACACGGCCGCTATAGTTAAAGCGGACCGCTTAGTAATTTAAATAATTACAGTAGTCAAAGCATGTGGCATGCTGCAAAGTCTTGGGTGGAATACAGGAAGAGCATTAAAGAAAATAGTGCTCACCAACTAGTATAGCAGACCATGTACCACCACCAGTAAAAGGTCCTGTCGTTATGGGAGGTAACAATTGCAGACAAGGCGGTACCAAGGAGGGACTAACAAGCCTACTAGCAACTCAGAAGCCAGCGCTTACGAAGAACAATGACTCAAGCCAAAAACAAAATTTGGGCGGAAAGTGAGCGGGGCTTCAAAGCCATACTCCACTACTGCATGCCTCGCAGCAGCGCATGAGATACCCAGGCTCGACCTAAAAAAAGACCATTTTTATCAGTCACATGTTATGGATAGTCAGAAGTATAGTAACTCTTCCTATGAAACAGTCTCAGTAGCTATCCCATTCACTGAAGCAAGTTTCAAGCTCACATCAGACTTCTTAATGAAATGTAACCAAAAATTCTAGTGTAGGTCATGGAATGTCCAGAAGACCTGCTGCAGGTTAATCAACTAAAAATTAAGCAGCATGTTTGCTTGTATGATTAAAGAATCACGGTACTGTAAGAAAGGATCAATTCATTTAAAATCTGCGTCTGTTATTCCAATGGTAAAAAAATACATGACACAGTAGAGTGACCTATAGACAATGGCAGGAATCGAAGGGAGGAAATGGGTTAATGACAAAGAAAATGTATAATAAATAAAAAAATAATGTCAAGGTTTTGTATACACACCCATACAAATATATATATATACACACACACACACACACACCCCACCCCCCAAGGGGGCTATACCCCCTTAAAGGAAAAATAAAGGGAGTTTATCCCCAATTGAAATAAACAATACACGACAGGAACAAAAACATGCAGTTATATTTAAAATAAAAAATATACACAAAAATGTAACTTAAAAACGTAACACCTGCAACCAATAAAAACAAAAATTAAATGGCATAAACTTAAGATACATGTAATAATGTTCAAGAGAAAATAAAGGAATTAAAAAAAATACATTAACCTCAACACACAAAGGAGAAAAAAATACTACTAAATATTAAAATAAAAACATCTCTACACATTTTGAAAAATATATTTATAACCATGTATATAGAATACATGAATATATGAATACAAATATGAATATAACATATGTATATGTATATCTTGCATGTAAAAGGTAATGGGGAGATGACAATATAGGGGAGGGGCAAGATTTGTGTGGATTTGCTTGGAGAACAGAGACTGGGGATAAGTCTAAGAAATGGGAAGAAGTGTGAGAGTATGGTGTAAAGGTGTAAAGGGGGGATAAATGAAGATAAAGTTTATCAGGAGTGTCCATGAAGGCCTGTGACTTTGGGGCACAATAGGCACATAATGGAGGCAGAAGCAAATAATGGTATATCCGTAGAAACATGGTGAGTGAGAAAAGCGAGTTTCAGGTCCACCTAGCACACAACATGAAACAAGGTTGTGCGAATTGCCTGAATCTAAGAGGGAGTTCACAATTTGGTCACTGTCCAGCAGTAGCTGGGTAGCAGGTATATCATTTTCTAAGTATGGGGCAGTAATGATCGTGCATTCTGGAGAGGCAATACTCATTTAACCAGAGGATTTTAATGCAATCAAAATTTACAATACCTTAGGGCGCACACTGATCACTGAAACATGTGGCCATGTATGTCAGCAAGTAATACATTTTAGTGAGCCAAAATTTCAGTCACACAAATAATAGTAAGAGGGGTTACAGTGCAAAGTCAAACAACAATGCTATTTCAGTTGCTGAGGTGGATAAGTAATCAGGCACTAGTCAATCGAGTGTGCAGGGCAACACTAAGCAACACATTTGGGTTCCAAACTATGGGAGGTACAAGAAATAAATTGTCATGTCTCAAGGGTATTTAAGAGATTACAGGGTTTCCATAAAGCTAAAGGGCAGACTAGGAATATTTTACTTACCCTGTAAGCATCTATTCATAGCATGTAGTTCAGTAGATTCATATCCTTAGCATACTCCTGCCATTTCGTGCTGGGCTCGGACATTGCAAGTTGTTTTTGTTCGAGCAGTCTTTTGAGTCACAAGGTATAGCGAGTCCTCTCATAGTCTGTACTGCGCATGGTCATCAGCTCCTTTGTCAGATTGTTTTTGGACCATCGGGTGAGATTAGGAAAGGTACAGGAAATTAGATAGTAAAGATGAACATGCAAGTTATAGTTGAGAAAGAGAAATGTTGAGTAGAATAGTGTTTGTGTCAGTGATTAGCTTCCAGGGAGGAGGGTGGGTGCATATGTATCTATAGCACTACACGTTCCAAATAGATGCTTAGACAGTGATTAACATATTCCATTCGTAACATATGCTGGCCGTAGATGAAACATGCTTCGTATCGAATGTAAGAAGACACACAAATGGGGATCAGGGTCAAGACTGATTAGCATATGGCTGAGTTTAAACTTGAATGGCATGGGGAGCAAATAAACAATGGATTTAGGCCCAGATCTCTGTACTGGGGTGAATGTTTGACATTGTTCAACATTCTGTCCATCAATTGTTCTTTTTGCATTCATCACCACAAGTGGGACGGTTATGCCCAGATGTGGGTCCCGTGCTCTCCATGCCACTGGAGTCAAGCTAGCCTGGCTGATGAGGGGTGAAACCCCTAAACCGGTCTGATTTGCATACGGCTGGGTCTAAACTAGAATGGCGTGGCATGCAGAAAAATGATGGATTTAACTCAGATCTGTGACTGGGGGTGAATGTCAATTGGTTCATCATTTCGTCCATCATCTGTTGTTTTTGAATTTGTCGCCCTAAGTGGGAAAAGTATGCCCAGATGTGGGTCCCTTGCACGCTACGCCACCAAAATCAAGCTAGCCTGACTAATGAGCTGTGATGCCCCGAAACCGGTCCCAGGATGCTCGTTTACGGTCCAGGGACGATCCGGCCCAGCAGTTCAGGCTGGACTGTTCCCATGGGAAGCAGAGTCCAGGTTGATTTGTATATGGCTGGGTTTAAACTGGAATGGCTTGGGAAGCAAAGAAACTATGGTTTTAGGCCCAGAGCTCTGTATTGGGGTGAATGTTTGACACTGTTCAACATTTTGTCCATCAATTGTTCTCTTTGCATAGTATCGAATGTAAAGCAGCGCTCCCAAATGCGGTGGGTAGCTAATGGCTGACGTACATGCTTGAAAAAGAATTTGTATTATAACTTGGCTCACTTTAGCTTGCTGGTTAGCTAAGACATCAACACAATAAAGCTTGGTGAATGTATGTGGGTTCTTTCATGGGCTACTTTACAGATATCCACTAATGTAATGTTGCCTAGGAAAACCATAGAGGCTCGCTTCGTACAGGTGGAATGAGCCCTTGGAGTTCCAGGTAGCACTCATTTAGCTTTGTGGTAGCAGGTGTATGTGTATCTTTCTATCCACCTTGCAATCCCTTATTTTGAGATTGGGAAGCCTTTTGGAGTATTTGAAAACGCAACAAAAAGCTGCTGAGTTTAAAGAAATGGCATTGTCCTCTCTATGTAATACATTACAGCTCTTTTAACAGGGAGTGGGTGTAGAGCTCTTTCCACTACTGAGTCTGGGTTTGGTAAGAAAGCTGGTAGCTTAATGGTCTGATTTAAATGAAAAAAAGAAATTACTTTAGGGAGAAATGTGGGGTTTGTTCTTAGAACAAATATGTCAGGATGGACTTGGAAAAAGGGTTCTTCCAAAGTGAGTGCTTTAAGTTCACTGATCCGTCTATGGGATGTTATAGCTACTAAGAAGGCTACTTTCCATGAGAGAAACTATAGATCACATGAAGGTACTGGTTCGAAGGGTGGACCCATAAGTCTGGTGAGAACTATAGAGAGTCCAGGCTGGTGCAATAGAGGGCGGAATAACTCTTTTTAGGCCCTGCATAAAAGCTATGATGGCTGGAATTTCAAACAAGGACATGTGTTGTCGGTTTTGCATATACGCAGCAAGTATTGCTAAGGGTAACTGAATTGAGGTGTATGCAAGACCTGCTAGTGTTAAATGCAGTAGGTAGCAAATAAGGCGGTATACTGTAGGTGAGTAAATAATAGTGTAGAAACCTTTTCCATTTTGCTGTGTAGCATATCTGTATGGTAGGCTTACAGGCTTGTTTTAGAATGGTCATACATTCTTGTGGAAGTTTTAGGTATCCAAATTCTAGAACTCAGGAGCCAAATCGCTAGATTGAGTTGTTTGGTGTTGGGTTGTCTAACCTTACCCTGCTCTCGCGTCAGAAGGTGTGGCCAGATTGGCAATTCCTCGTATGGCACAACTGATAGATGGAGCAGAGTTGTGAACCATACTTGTCCAGCCCATGTTGAGGCTAATAGAATTAGTGTGAGGGATGTTTGTCTGAGCGTCTGAACTAGGCAAGGAACGAGTGGGAGATGAGGAAAAGCATAGGCAAATATCCCTGACCAGTTGATCCATAGGGCATTGCCCTTGGACTGAGGGTGGGGAAACCTGGAGGCGAAGCTTTGGCATTTTGAGTTTTGTTGTGTGGCAAAGAGATCTTTTTCCAGGTTTCGACACTGTTGAAAGTTAGAGTAGACGTTGTGAAGTATGGCCCAATGCCACATGCGCTATACGAGATTGCTGTATGGAGTACATGCCTCGCTGCTTTTGTATGCAATTCATAGCAGTCATGTTGTAAGTGCGGACCTGAACCACTTTCTGGTGCTGATGTTCTTGAAAATCTTGAGCTAACTGAATCCAAAGAAGCTCTAGGTGATTAATGTGTTGAAACTTTTGTATTGGGGACCACTGCCTTCGTACTGTGAGATGTTGCATATGCACCCCCCAACCATGTACTGATGCGTACGTTGTAATGGTTACTTGCGGAACAGGGGCTTTGAAGGACTGACCCTGCAAAAGTTGCTGTTGAGCCTTTGCGGAGATTGAGCTTAGGGTAGCGCCTAGAAACGGCTGCATTTGTAAGGGTTATATGTGAGATTTTGGAACACGGAGTGTGAACCTCGGGCTGTGCAGAAGGTTGATTACTTTCTGAATGTCCAACAGATGTTGTTTGCTTGCACTCTTGATCAGCCAATCGTATAGATATGGGAACACGTGTTCCCATATCTATACAATTGGCTGACCAAGAGTGCAAGTCTGAGGTGGGATATAGGGTGGAAATGATGGGAGTTCTAGACAATAGCAATATTCTAATATTGACAGGCCAAGCCAGGTCCTAGGATGCTTGTTTCCAGTCCAGGGAGGAACTGGCTTGGCAGTTCGGGCTGGACTGTTCCCATGAGGCACAGGGTCAAGACTGATTTGCATATGGCTGGGTTCAAACTGGAATGGCATGGTGACCCAAAAAAATTGATGGATTTAGGCCCAGATTTCTGTACTGGGGTGAATGTATGACATTGTTCTGCATTCTGTCCATCAACTGTTTTTGCATTTGGCACCCCGAGTGGGACAGGTATGCCCAGACGTGGGTCTCATGCTCTCCATGCCACTGGATTCAAGCTATCTTGGCTGAAGAGGGGTGAAACCCCGAAACCGTTCCGAGGATGCTAGTTTCCAGTCCAGGGAGGACCTGGCTTGGCAGTACAGGCTTGACTGTTCCCATGAGACAGGGTCAAGACTGATTTGCATATGGCTGGGTTCAAACTGGAATGGCGAACAAAAAAACAATGGATTTAGGCTCAGATCTCTGTACTGGGGTGAATGTATGACATTGTTCTGCATTCTGTCCATCAACTGTTGTTTTTGCATGTATCTTGGTTTATGGCAGGAATCCTTTGCTTGACATCGAGCTGTTCTCGTAGCTTGAAAAAAAAAATAGGCTGAACAGGACATTCCTTGGAATCTGTGTGGGATTGCTGTGTTTTCATTACCAAGATTGTTTTAGGCATAGACAAAGACTTAAATGTAGAGAACATTTTTGGAGCCAACCTGTTTTTCGGCGCTTATGGAGACCTGGTGTCCGAAGAGGTTTTCAGACCCAAGGATGTTTGACTGCGGACTCTAGTTTAAGATGCTCTGGGTTGCTCTGGCCCAGTCTTTGGCTTTGAAGGCTTCTTTGGCGTCAATGTATGATTTTAGATGCCAGCTTTTAGACTGGCTTAGACTTGGAAGGAGTTGGTGCCTTAGTCTTTTTGGTTGCAATTAAGGCTTGTTTGGACGGAGGGACGACTGACTGCCTCTTTGCCTTGTGCCAGACACCTCAATGGCCCGAGGGCAGTAGGGTTCTGTGAGCCTGTGCTTGCTCTTTTGTTTCCGTTTGCAAGACTTTCGCCACAGTACTTACATATCCTGTCAAAGAGATATGTTGGGCTTGTTCTATGTCCTGGTCATTGTCGGACCCTTCTCTGCTGCTGGCGAGAAGAATGGGGAACTCCATCGGAGTGCATTGGGCCTCTGCTTGTTTGTTGGTGTCGCGCTCTTCTGGTTGCATTTGTTGGTTCCCAAATATAGTGGGGGCATCTCCCGCTCGCTGTGCCTGCATCATGGTGTGGGCACACTGCCTATTCACGTCGTTCTAAAAGAGTATTTTTCGACCGAAAGGCAAAGTAGGCTTCACAGGACGTTTAGTTGTTCTCTGGAAACAGGCAGAGGTTGCAGACTGGATGGTGATTTTGCCTGGAGTACTTTGTGTGGCTGTGGCACTTGAGGCAGAAGCTGAAAGCGTCCTTTCCATCACGCCGAATGCGTCAAGTGAAGGAAGTCGATGAAGAATGGTAGAAGTTGAGCTGGGGCCAGTCAGGCGGAAAGCTGAAGAAATCAGTAATCTGCCGATTTTCTTGCACGTCTCCAAAAAAGGGTGATGGATATTAGTCACCGAAGGGTCGATGCCACTGTGTTGAAGCTCCCATTCCAGAGCTCCAGGGCAGACGTCCGAATCTAACGGCAGAGAAAAACAATCTAACAAAGGATCTGATGACCATGCATAATAAAGACTACAAGAGGAGTCACTATACCTCTTGACGCGAAAGATTTTTGGAAAAAAAACAACTTGCAACGTTCGAGCCCAACACTAGATGGCAGGATATTCTCATCATATGTATCTACGGCCAACACATGCTATGAACATATACTTAAGAGGGTCTACTTGACGTGCTAACAGTGAAAAACTGAGCCAAATGATCCTCTATAATTTTTGGTGCTTTTGCATCTTGCTAAATTAAACCACCACTAGGTTTTCTCTGTAAATATTCAAAGGTGTATGTACAACTTAAGAAAAACTGGTGTTGTGCACGATGAAGCTAAATGAACCAGTAGGCATCAATGATACTGTGCCATTCATTGGCAAGGAATTAGAAAGAAACCAGACCTTTTTTTTTTTTTTAAATAAATTTTTTATTGAGAATTCATGTTACATTATATCAATACAATATGAAATAAATTTTAACTAAATAAGAAAGCTAAATGAGATATAAACAGATTACAGAAATAGCAAGGAAATATGGATAAAGCTAGAACAAGGCATGTAGAAGTCGGTTGACAAATTACATTTCTAAAATCTAATTGAGATTGGAGGTTGTAAATCATTAAATGGTGTGGCGTAAATATGATATTGAAATGCATATGATAAACATCGTGCCAGCTGCCACAATCAAAGGAGGAAAGAGAGAGAGAAGGAAGGTATAGCTAATGAAGGTATAAATATTAGAGTATAGTCGTAGCCATATTCTGAAGATCAGTAAGGTTACGACAATCTACTAGTGCGCCAAGCGGCCACTGGTGCCCAAATCTTCAACCCCAGTTCTCTTAATTTTTTTCCTTTAAGTTGATACAGAGCCGCCTCCACATTATGTATACCCAGAAATCTGGATAGCCACATTTGAAAGGTTGGGGCCTGTGTATCTTTCCAAGCTGCTGAGATTAAGATTCTAAGTACAGCAGTAGAGATAAAAATTAGGGCTTCAGTCTCAATATTTAATTTCAATTGACTTTGACATCCGATAATCATTAGTGTCGGAGACAAGGTTATCTGGGCATCCAGCAGTCCTGACCAGAATGATTCGATCTCTATTCTAATTGATTCTAAGTTCTTGCACTTGTAAAACATGTGAGTAATGTCGGCTGGGCCTTTACAGCATCTGGGACAATTGCTATTCTCCCTCTTGCCCCAATCGTGAAGTTTAGAGGGGGTGTAATAGAGATTAAATAATGTTTTAAAATGTTGAGCTCTTAAATTAGAGGAGCGTAAGAATCTTCTATCCAATTCAAGAGCTCTATCCAGGTCAATATCCGGATCCTCCAACTTTGCAGCCCAGGCTGCCTCGGTTTTACCGATATCGTCCTGGGATTCCTGCAAAAACAGCCTGTACACACCGTTGATACTAGTATCACCAACCTTCAGATAATCCAATACCTTACACCTCTCCCTTAAGACGATTCGGGGCCTTATTGATCTGATAGTGCTGACCACCTGAGCGTATTAATAATCTTGTATACCCTGAAGGGAGTACCTTAGTCTTAATTCTTCCAGAGTTCTACACTCATCTCTGAGAATTACTTGCCCCAGTGTCAGGATACCTTTTCCTGCCCAGTGTCTCCAGGACCCATCATTGCTTAGATTGGGAAAGAGGCCAGAATTCCAGAGTGGGGTATGGTGATTGTATTTGGAAATTGAAAATACTTTGAGTTGCGGCCCAGACCCCCCATATTCCTTCGAGTGTCTTAAGTCTCGACTTACTATAATATTTCCTTTCAGTTCTTCTTAGTAGGACACCAGTAGCCTCGCTGCCAAGTAATAATTCAAAGATAGATGGAATCGCGTCTTGTCTTCTCGGGAAGTTTGAGCTTCTTCCCACTGGTTCAAATAAGATGGCCATCTGTGTAAGAAGACAAGACCAATGATAGTATCTAACGTTTGGCATTCCCAGACCACCCCTTTCCTGAGGTAGTGACATATGTTTCAAAGATCTTCTGACCTTACCATATTGCCACAGGAAATTCATAAAGATGGATTCTATTTCCTTAATGATTTTCCCCTCTATTTTAAAGGGGATCGACCGAAATTTGTATAACACCTTGGGAAGCATGGTCATTTTGATTACATTGACGCGACCAATTATTGAGAGTTGTAATGTGTCCATTCTTTTCAGATTCTCCTTCATGGATTCCATGAGAGGGATGAAGTTGTCTCTAATTATTAACTCTGGCTGTGCGTTGATCGTTATCCCCAAATAAACCACAGAGTAAACAAATCTGGCGTCTAGCTTATTTATGTTCTTGGAACAGAGTACCTGTGTCTTGCCCACATTTAGACGATAGCCGGATTGTTCGCCGAACTTACTCGTGGTACCCACTACTTCTCGCATAGCTGTTTCGGGATCAGTAGTAATGACAGCAAGATCATCTGCATATGCCAACATTTTTGTTTGAAATCCATTTGTAACTACCGGTTTAATTAATGTGTTGTTGGTTATTTGGCGTATTAGGGGGTCGATGTATAGTGCAAATAGTATGGGTGAGCATGGACAGCCCTGCCTTGTCCCCCCCGTGCTAGATCGTATATGGCTTCCCGTAGCAGAAAGTTACCAAAATACACTAACATTGCCCTTGGGTATGTGGTGGAATTCTTGGCTTGTTTACGTTGTGTTAGGGGGGGGAAGCGATGGACCCGCTGGATTTCTTTATCGAAATCCCAGGATTCTAACTCAGGGAAAGTTTTTTTCAAGAGAGCGAATATATCCCCTAGGATCATTTCTCTCGACGGCTTCCGGAATACCGAGGAACCGGAGGTTGTTTCTTCTTGAACGATTCTCCTGGTATTCGAGCTTAAACATTAAGTCTCGAATAACCCTTTCTTGAGATTTTTCTTTCTTTTGAAGGCAAGCAACATCGTTCTCTAAATACTCGGTACGGGTTTCTAGAGATCCCATCCTTTCCGATATTTCGATACAGGTACTGCCAATTTTGTTGACCGCTCCTTCTAGCTTCTGAATGGCAAAGTGATTCCTCTCACTGTCTTTCTTTATATCCTTATGAAAGTCTCTAATAGTCGTCAAAATATCTTTTAAGGAAGGTTCAGCCAATTTCTCTTTTCTAGTAGCCGAGCCATGTTGTTGCTGGTTATCGTAACCATTTGATTCTTCTCCACTGTGCTGAGCCGGTGTAGCTTCATCGTCATAATTGGTTTTATTCATGTTTTTGATACCTTGCCGGGTCAAACTTCCTTGCTCTAAGCTTTCTTCGAGATTTGACTTATTGTGCCGTAGATTTCGTGTTCGCCTTTTCTCAAATTTTTTCCCGCGTGGGGTGTTAGATTGATCTGGAGCGCTAGCTTTCTTGATGTCTGCAGAGTCCGTGCCTTCAGGTGTTGGATCTCGAGCAGGGTTGATATTATCATCGCTAGTCTCACTTGTTGTAGATAGACCGGTCTCATATATTTCTGCCTCCGAACCCTCGGATTGATTTTCCGCTTCAGATTGTCTCAGCTTCTCGGTAAATGGATACTGTATGGGGCTGGGGGTATCAATATTACCAGGTTGCTTTATAAGAGACTTTGTAGATGGTTCCAAGTTTAGTTCCGGATATAACATTCTATTCTCATCATTCTTAGATAGCTCCACCGATATTGAATGTTCTGGAGGTTTTTTCACCGCTTCCTTGACTATTGGACTAAAAATACTAAATATATTAGGCTGTGGTGTATTGGGTTGGTAAGTAGCGGTAGCTTTAGCATTAGCTTTGAGATTCTTGATAGTTTGTAACCGCTTGGCTTTTTTTGCCATCAATTCTGCGTCATCTGTGGGTACGGTAGAATCTTCCACCTCTTTGTCTCTACGTTGTATTTTCTCTTTTTCAGCGAGGTAATTTTTATTTTTCTCCATGGTTTTTTGATTTTCATTTTCGAATTCTTTATTTCTGCATTTATCTTTATCTGGGACTCTCTCTTTTTCTTGATCTGGGACTTTACGTTTGGGTTTATTTTTGTCTTTATCTTTCTCTCTCCCCTTCCCCTCCTCTCGTAGTTTGCTTTTAATTTCCTTCGCCTTGGCCCCCCGAGTTTCTGGTCCCTTTGTCTCTAATCGTGTATCAAAGTTTTTTTCCTTCGGTTTAAGATAGTCAACTGCATTATCGATTTCAATTTGGGGTGTATAGGCATCTCCCTCTGTGCTTCTAGAAATTAGCGTTGGGTTGCTTGAGACCCTTGACAGTTCACGCTTATTCTCTTTTTTTTTCCCCAGGTTTCCAAGATTAATTTCACAGTGCTTTGTTGGCTCCTTCAATGCTGACGGCGAATCTATTGCTCCATCCCCGGCACCAGCCCCATGGACCTGGTCTTCCATAGCGGTCCGTCTGCTGGATATATTACTGGGTCCAAGAATTGAAATACAAAGCAATTGGGTGCCGAGCGAAGAAAAGGCTGTAGTGGGCACTTCTCCTTGCACCTTAATCTTAATCTTTATCACTTGCTGTGCTTCCTGTATGACTTGAACTCCTTTAGAGAATCCCTTTATCAACTTCACTCGAGCCGGAGACAGTGATCTTGGCAGTATCTTGCACTCACTCATGTAAATGCAGCCTGTCACATTTGTGAAGTGATGGGAGTCCAAGTTTGGTTTGAATAGTTACTTTCAACGATTGCTGCCTGGTCGGGCCAGAGATAAGCTGCGTATGTATGTTTAAGCGTCGAGTTTCCGATAATAATCTCCGTTTTGACTGCCTCTTAAACTGTCCACAATTTTTTTTTTTTTTTCGCTCCTTTCTGACCCTCCTCTCATTGCAAACAGCTAGGAGAGTTTTAGATTCCCCTTAGCCCCTTTCAACTGCAATACTGATTTATCACGCTATCTAGCTATAGGGCCGCCCACTCTCCTCATCACGATGGAGCTCTGCCCATTTCGGATTAACTAGATTGCTCTGCTCAGCTCAGCTCTAGTTCAGTGATTATTCAGTGATTGACATTCGTGGTATGAGGTGCAGATATGTTTTCTTTGCCCCTGTTAATCATGACCAGTTGCAGATGTAACTGAGCTGAAAGCTGTGGAGCCTTAAACAAAGATGAGTAGGCTTTTGCTAGAAAACACAGGGTTTACTTTCTTAATTGAGTAACCTCCAGCTTCCTACAGTCCGATAGTAAAGGCTCCTCCCGCCCCCCCCCCCCCCCCGCAGAGAAGGGAGGCACGTTAAACAAAGGTAAAAAGTGGCCGCTTTAACTAATTAAGGGCATAGGGGCATACTGAGAAGTTCGATAGCTTATGGAAATTCGTATTGAAAGAAAATAAATCTCTCCGTGAATAAGCAAACATCCTGTGTCAATACTCGTGGCTTTTCCTTCTCGGGTCAATTGCTAAGGTGGAGGCACTAGTTTCCCCAATTACGAGCTCAGACAAACATTCGAAGTATGTGCTCCTTGCAGCCTCACCAGCCCCACCTCCTGTCTTTTCTTGCTCTTGACCCCCCGTCACTAGAGCAGCACACTTAGCACCATCGTCCCCGTCGTCTCCGGAAGAAACTGATTGCTATACGGCAGGTCGTTGGATCACAGATCGGAGGGGTCCGTCACCAGTGCGCCGATGCACCAATGCTGCAACCAAAGGAAAACCGGGAACGTAGAGCTAAACAAAGCCAGGCATCGAAGATCTGCGGGCTGGATAGCCGTTACTGCCGTTGCTGCTGCGCTGGTTTCACTCTCTCATCCCTGTAGCTAGCGCCGATGCTTTCTTCCCAGCTTCGCTGCAACGCTGCATCACCGCAACCGCAGTCACTACATCTGTCATCGGCATGTTTTTTCCGATACTCCCGATGCTTCCGATATTGCAGGGCCTTGGGCGTTAGCCACGGTGATTATAATATTCCAATACTCCGACACTCCGAAGCGGGACGCAGAGGTCTATGGAGGCAATGTTGCGGCGTCCTCTCGCTCAGGCGCCATCTTGCCTCTTACAATGTGCCTCCAGACCTATAGGAGATTTTTATTACAGCTGTCAAATCATCTGTTTAACACCCTGTTTTGTGGCTGAGCAGCATATAACATAACATGTGTATTTGTAAAGTGCATGTTCAACCAGAAGGGTATCTTGGCACTGAATAACAGATGTTTATTGTTACCCCAACTCAATGATACTCTTTTCATTCACCTCAGAAGGATGAAAGGCTAAGTGAACCCGCTAGGATTTGAACCTGTGACCATGAAGTCAAACAGTGGCCCCTACAGTGGAAGCATTAGTCCACTACGCCACCAGACCCGGCCATGTTTGGGTACCTATGTATTTATACATCATCATTTAAGCTTAATCAAATCCATGAAACAGTTTAACTACAAATGTTTAAAAACCTAGAAGGAATACTTTCTTACCTGTAACGCCAGTTCTCTCGTAGGGGTATCTATTATAAATTATAAGCCTTTGACGTTGATGTAGTCTGTGACGTACTTCTGGCTGGACACTGATTACTTGTAAGAATGCCTCGAAGTCAATATTGTAGGTTGGCGTTGATAAAGTCGGCGATGTGGATCTCTCAATTATGATTTGACATTGATATGCCTCGACGTCGAAGCGTCTCGACGTCTATAGAGCTGGCGATGTCAACCTGCTGTTATGAATTACTGTGGACTAGTACTCTATGTCGACATGGCTGCACCCTTGACGTCAGAGTTACGCACCTCGATGTTGAATTTGATCTGGACTTCAGTGTGAGCCTTGGTGTAATGTTGACTGGTTCGCCGAATCATCCCTCAACGTCTAGGAAATCCCCATACCTTATCTCGACAGTGCTCCTTTCGACATCGACCGGAAAAATGTTGTTTTGAAGGCTGAAATCACCATTTTTGGACATTCCATGTCCGTCAGAGGTACCTCTCCTCACTCTTCAAAAGTAAACCACAGAACCGTGGTAGAGGACTGACCCTCTCCTCACTGAAGTCTTCTGACAAAGGTTTGTTTTTTTCTGAGAAAATCTTCAGGGAAAATTGTAGATTGTTGCTCCCCTATGCAGGATTCTTAGAAAAATAAGGGAGGTATTTCAGAGACTAAATACCACAATTTTTGGTCAGAAAAAGGCACAAAATGCAAGGGGGAGTTGAAAAATTTTGAATGAAGTGGAAAACCC
The DNA here is from genome assembly GCF_964204655.1 of Triturus cristatus. Lineage (NCBI taxonomy): Eukaryota > Metazoa > Chordata > Amphibia > Caudata > Salamandridae > Triturus > Triturus cristatus. The sequence continues at coordinate 937,466,464 of NC_140590.1, read as the reverse complement.
AAAAACCTTTGAAGAGAAAAAGTCCTAAAAAGGCAGAGCTCAGTGGTTCAAGATCCTGTCATCAGGTGCCAGAAAGAAAAACGAAGGCAACTGCCACCTGCTAAGCATGATGGGGTACTGGTGGTCTCTGGACCCTTAAAGGCACAGGCGCTGTTTAAATTTCACATACAAACAGCCTATGAGGCTACACTGATTTCCTATTGTTCGTCTTCTACTCTTACAAAAAGAGTTGGTGAAAGAGGTTTAAGCTTTCTCATTAAAATTTGGGTGTGGGTGTGTATAATTATATATATATATATATATATATATATATATATATATATATCAACGCTCCAGAGGTTACCACACAGTAGGGAAGCACTCGGACAACAGGTAGGTTCACCTCTTAAACCTTGGGGGGAGTGTCCGCAACTGCACGCTATCCACGCCAAAGCCTCTGATGAAGAGATTTTCGAAACGCGTAAGGCGACGCGTTGGAACTGCTTTATTTTACTTGCTTGCTGAACCCGCCTGTACCAAAGATTAAAGGTTTAAGAGGTGAACCTACCTGTTGTCCGAGTGCTTCCCTACTGTGTGGTAACCTCTGGAGCGTTGATCTATAAGCGGCAGCCCAGCCGCTGGGAAGGCACCACCCCACGATAACTGGGGGCCACTTGGGACTTGGATATACCTGTCCTGTTGTGGGACAGCGGGCTGAGGATTAAGACGGACCGGCAGGTGAGGGGCTCATGCAGAGCCTTTAAGGACAGCAGAAAATACAAGTGCAACGATTTACGGTGAAATAAGAGGACTGTCTTTCCCATAATGCATCATATGTGGATGCGAGCATAACAATGGGGGAGTGTCCGCAACTGCACGCTATCCACGCCAAAGCCTCTGATGAAGAGATTTTCGAAACGCGTAAGGCGACGCGTTGGAACTGCTTTATTTTACTTGCTTGCTGAACCCGCCTGTACCAAAGATTAAAGGTTTAAGAGGTGAACCTACCTGTTGTCCGAGTGCTTCCCTACTGTGTGGTAACCTCTGGAGCGTTTATATATATATATATATTTATATTATCTACTGGCGTTCGCCGGTAGGTAGTTATAGTTAGGACAGAGTTCCCGTAGGCAATCGGAAAATTCTATTTTGAATAACTTTGGCGCCGGTTGACTTATCTTCGTGAAATTTTCAAAACTAATGGGGTGCTCTGCTCAGCTCCTACCCTGAAAGTCTCGGGGTGATTCGTCAAGCGGGGCTGAGAAAAAAGGGGGGTCCCAAAACGCATTTTCCCCATGCATTTTCCCATAGGACCTTTAGTCGAAGGTACAGCCCGAACGGCTGAACAGAATTACTTGAAATTTGGCAAAGAGGTAGTCCTCAGGTCAGGCATGTGCCTTTTGCATATATGGTGTCAATCTGTTCAGTAGTTCCTGAGAAGATTGCAGTTAAAAGTACATAAATATCTATATGCGCGCACCGTGCGCGCACGGTGCGCACACCAAATGTCAGCGAGCGTAATTCTGATTGGTGGTTAGAGGTCAGTCAACATTCTAATCGGTCGGAATCAGGAAATGTCGGACGCCATTTTGTGTGTGACAGTGAAAAAGAAAGGTGGAGAACGTGAAAAGGGGGAAGGGTAGAGAGTCCCTGACCCCCTAGGCCTTCTCAGGGGGACCATGAAAGACCCCCAAGGTCCCCCCAAAAAAAAAAAAAAATTTATAAATAATGCGCGGTGCGCGCACGGCGGCAAAAAATTCATTAAAAAGAAATTGAATTAAAAATCAAGTTTAAGTGTTTAGATGTTGGTTGGCTCTAAAAAGAGCCGTTGTGTTCATTGAGTGTTTTTTTTGTACCTACAAGTAAGTACTCTCCCTCCATCACTCTCCATTACTCACTGCCATTCCCTTACTCATTCACTCTTCTTACCTGTATCCTCTACCCTTAGTCCTTTTGTTGCAGTCAGTCTTTCACTCCCCTTTCATGACTGATCATACTTTCCTTTTCTCACTCATTCTGTATGTCCTTTCCTCCTCTTCACTCAGTCAGTTCAATCAATCATGTATACACTACACGTTCATTCAATAAAATTACAACACAGTATATTAGGAATATGGCTCTTCTTGGAGAAGTGAAGTGAGTTCTGAAAAGAACTGTTTTTTTTGTCTTTTTTGTTATGTATTTTTTTTTTAGTTTAACAATTTTTTTAGAGCACCAAAAAAAACTGGTAATGAAAAACTGTTCAACAGGAACAAAAATAATAAATGAAAACAATTTTGGGCTGAAGCATGTGTGCTGCTGTATTTTGTTTTCGATCAAGTTAATACTGCTCTCACCGTAGCAAAGAACAGCATTGCACACATTACAATGTATGTGCACCTTCTGGAAAAGTGGGCGGACGTCCAGTGACCTGGTACACGGAGAATCTGCGGCCACAGATGATGTGCTCGGCTGAGCAGGTGGAGGGTTGTTTCTTAGGGCTCTAGTTGTCCCTCGAGCATAAGGTACAGGATGCACTGTCTTGAAGTGTCTCAGCATTGAATAAATACTAAACGTGGGATCTCCTCTGGACAACACACTTCCACAAATAGTGCATGTCACCTTCGGGGCATTGACCTTCTTTTGGCCCTCTGGAAAGGTGAAGAATTTCCAGATAAGAGAGTCTTTTTGTTTGGTCTGCCTTGGTGGTACCACAAAGGTCTCCTCCTCACTCCCTGAAGTAGACTGCTGTTCTGCCATTTCCAAGTAAAAATGTGCTAGAATAGCTGTTCAGCTCCTTGTCCCAGGAAATAAGAAGAAATAGTGAGGGGAGTGGGTGTGGTGTTTGAAGATTCTGGAACAGAAACTACTATGAACCAATGAAAAGTGTTGTTTCGTAATCACATGACTGGACGTGCGCGCACGGTGCGCGCACGGTGCACGCAAAAGTGCGCGCACGGTGCTCGCACGTATGCGCGCATGGTGCACGCACGCATCAGAAATGAATTACTTTAACCCGATTTCTAAAACATGAAAAGGAGGCAGGGAAGACATTCCCTGACCCCCTAGACCTTCTCAGGGGGTCCCTAAAGGACCTCGTAAATAAAAAAAAAAAAACATTTTGTTTAATAAAAAAAAAACATTTTAAACTGCTTATAAGTTTATAGAAGATATTAACTATGCTGTTCAACTTTATCCAAATAAAAAAAAAAAAAAGCGGAGCCATTCCATATTACAGGATACAGTCAATCTATAACTATATACATAGGTAGTTTATTGTAAAATAAATATATAAAAAAATATAATAAAACCTTACAAATTCACTAAAAAAAACATAGGTTTCACACATGTTATAGTTAGGAATTAGCATTTAAAAAACCTTGCAAATTCACTATAAAAACCATAGGTTTCACACATGTTATAGTTAGCTGGACATTTCACTCGTAAAAAACCATTGAAAATTCCCCCGTTATAGTTAGTTCAGCTAACTATAACTCGCGCGACCGCAATCCACTGCTGATGACGTCACATATTACATCACTCATGACATGGTCAGTGACATAACTCATGACATCTCAAATGACATCATCCTTGTGATAGAGTGGCGGTCGCGCAAGTTATAGTTAGCTGAACTAACTAGAACGGGGGAATTTCAATGGTTTTTTACGAGTGAAATGTCCAGCTAACTATAACGTGTGAAACCTATGGTTTTTTCAGTGATATATATATATTAATTAGAGAGAAAAACAGCTATTGCTAAGTAACAAATCGAAGAAATTACCAGCTTACTTTCTACAATTATCTTGATGGGGCTATCTCACGTCATGTGAAATTCTCGTTCTAGATTGTATGAAATATTCTGACTAGTTATCCCCTGTGTTAGTGTGGTGAGACTGAGGATGGTTCATGTCTGGCAAGGCAGGCATAGTGTTAGAAGGTTGTCTAAAATGTACTACTGAGTCTACGGTTCTCTGAGCCAACAATGCTGAAAAATACAAGTTTATGTTGTTATAGCTATTCTTTGAGACAAGCTGGTTGAAAGGTAGGTCATATATTTGGTCTAATCTCACATTTGGCTGCCTGCATCACCAATGCATTAGGTGCTGGGTATTTCAAAAAGTAGACTGGACAATTTAAGACTTATTGCTTTCTCAATATATTTAAGATGTTTCTGTGATTTAAGCCGCCTCTCCAGAAAATCTACCAGAGGCTCTTGAAATACATCAGCAATAAGTAGATATAGCGCTTCAAGGCAAAATCCAATATGTAACGCTTAAAATAAATTCTTAACCTGTAAATGTAGCTCTATAACACAGATAAATAGATTCACACCTTGTTCGATTATTCTGAAGCCAGACTGGGAATCATAACCAAATAAGGAAAAGTGAAAATAAACGTTACCTTTGTGACAATTTTATTACTCAGAAAACCGTCTCTCCACTCATTCACATCCTATTAGGAACCGACTGCCTTCTAAAAAGGAATGTTGCCCCTTTCACATATTTCCAGGGCACTGACAGTAAACAAATCTTCCGAACAGAATAGAGCCATACACAACTGTGCATCATCAACTGTCAGACAGTTTCCAGGCGATCTGGGTACCACCACTACTTGCAAGACCAGGGCATTTAGAATCTCTCTCGTCTTGTGTCACTTTATGCTGCAAGACAGTCTTGGAGATCAGCATCATGGGGAGTAGAAAAGGCTTAAATGTGTTTGTAAATTTGTCATACCAGTTAACCGACACGCTACTCACCTTTGGTTATGGGAATCACCATTTTGTACTTTATGTTTTTGTAAAAAAGTGACTGTATTCTCCTCATGCAAAGACAATTTCTTAAAAGACTTTTTTGAAAATGAGTTAATGTTGTCCACTGTAGTGTTTTGCAGAGCTAGTAGAGCGAATGTCTGCACTTCCCTCTAGAGGCATCTTGATCTGAGCTCTCCTAATCCTAGAGAGTCAGACTTACTCCATATTTTTAGGACAGCCATACAAGCTTACATTACAGTCAGGTATTATAAATCGAAATCACTTAAAGTTATGACAACTGCAAGGAAAGGACAAAGAAACAGATGTCTGTGCTGAGGAGAACCAGCATATAAATAACTGAGGTCCACTCACAATTTCGTGAAGGTCTGAAAACAAAACAGATTTGACCTCCTGGATGCTATCAGAACTAAGCAACAATCTGTACTCCAGCTTCTAATTTACTTTGTGGGTGTGCTAGACAGGAAAAAAGGTAAATAAGAACTTTATACCCTTTTTACCCCCGTCAATCTCTGCAACTTAATCCATTAGTTATTCTTGCAGATCCAGGCTGCAAACCAGAGATATTACACCCTTAATGGAGATGAGAGTCAGACTACACTAGAGATACTGCCTTCAACTACTACTTCCTGAGCAAGGTTCTAGAGCTTCTATGCGCAAGTTAAGCATGTCAACATGGTCATAACATCTGCAATCGCTGCAGGTAAATGGCACAATTAATTTGGGAGATGTCTCTTTTCCGCAGACCCCATTATCAACTTCAATACTTAAATGGAAACAAGTCTCCTATATGTGTCAAAGTAAATTATTGTAGTGGTAGTCTCGCTGCATAACAAGACTTTCTACTCTTCACTAACGAAAGATTTGGTCCTCCTTGTACTGAGGATTATTAACATGAAGTAGTGCCAGCTAGGCACAACCTATGCTCTTATAAGTTTGAGGTGATAAAACACATGGGTCCAAACTAGAAAGGCCTGAAACATCCAAGCTGCAATTTGGTTGCAGAGGCCCAAAATTCTGTTCCTCTTTCACTACGTAGGGTAGTAGAAATACGGATCATTTTCCTTGACAACCATGTAGGGAAAGGAGAAGATAAAAGGTGTGCACAGGGAATTGCCGATGCACAGGACGCTCTATTAGTCCAGGGACAATGGTGAGCTGGGCTGGCTAAGCCCTCAAATAAAAAGTAGTACCTCACCATGCTGTAGTCCCTTCTGGCAGAGGAAAACCCTTCGCCCAGTGAAGTAAATTGTTGGGGAAAAAACTGAAGTCTTTTGTGTCATTGTTGGACAGTCCAAGATCATTTAACAATATAATCTGCGTAGTGTTCAGGACCTCCTTTAGAGGAAAAAGGTCACTGCCACTTACCCCCACCATGAATAAATAAGGGATTATCTAAGGCGATAATTATAAAACATTAGAAACTTTGTTCAGAAAATATCTTGTGTATCATGGATACTGATGACAAACGTGTATATATTCACACATTGGTTACCTCCAAGTGTACCCACACTGCAAGAATGGCAACAAGGAATGGATAGTAGTGCAAACCAAAACATAGGACCCATGGCTTAATATGTTGGCCTTGCGATTTTAACACAAGTTATTGGAGGTGTCTAAATGATAGGGAACGCCTCCTTCTCTATTGTAGGTGAAATAGGACTTGCGTACAAGGTGTTGTGCAGCTTCCATATACACATTGTTGTACTGTTTAACAAAATGAAATCAATTTTTTTAAAGGATATTAAACAAATAAATAAAGCTTCAGGGCCCAGGATGATAGAATTAAGGTTCTACAGCCTTCGGTTGTAATAGTTTTTAAACTCCAAGAAGGATATTGGCACATACTGAGTGCTAAGATGGAGAAACAGTTATAACAAAATAGCACAACGTAAGGGCCTTGTGTAAGGTTTATCAAAGCTCTTTGAAAGAAGGAAACTCTCACTGACCACACACACCAGAGAGGAATGATCTTGGACGTCTGGAGAAGAAGTAGGGAAGGGGCATTCGTCGATCTGTACTATATCAATCATGGTCCCTCCAGGTTATAGACTATTATGAAACTGTAACTCCATAATCACTAGTCTGATCTTTCTACCATTGAGATTTGGGGTGGTTGAAAAGAAATTAAACAAGGGGATTTTGCAGTCACATACCTTCTTCTGCACAGAGTTAGGACAAAAGATGTACCCATAAATATTAGGCTGAAGATTGTCTTCTTAACATCAGGTGTAAGGTAGACGGAGCAATGCTATGCTCTGCTCTACACCTTAGCACTATGTTGCTATAACAGGTGTGTCCAAGAGTTTGAAAGGGAGGTGCAAGAGGAACATGACCACAATCTTAGTATATGCCAACTATTCTGTATATTGTTTTTCAGCTCTAGCAAATATGATTGCTGCTATAAATGAAGCCTATGTTTAGATTGGTTCACTTCAAATAACAGAATGGGTTCCGACAGAAGCGTCCCCACCACTAGGCACTATCCTCTTCTGACAGTTGCAAAAACATTAAGACAAACATAATAGGTGAAGAAAATTAAGGTTTCATTAGTAGTAGTCCCTATGTAGGCTGTTTGTTTTTTTTTACTTCAAATATAGATGAACACTGGTTTCTGCTTCATGCTTGAACAAAATCAGAAGAACATCTTTCTTAAAGGCCTAGAGGGAAGATTTGGCAAGCCCACTATTTTAAGTGAATGAGAGCTACCAAAACTGTGAGTCTAAGGAGACTATTGCAATTTCCAGTGAGTGTGGAAAATTTCCCTTTTAACAACGTAATGCGCCTGTGCTGGTTATTCCAATTTGTCATTAGTTTAAGAAATGGCCTCCGGAGTAGGAAGTGGAAGGAGAAACGTATCAAAGTGAACATAGATGCCTGCAAAGGACCTACTTCAGGACGCAACGGTGGCACAGCAGAAGCTATTTGAGAAGCTGGAGATTAAATGTGAAACACAAACCATTATTTGCAAATACACCCAACACGCAGCTGTGAGGACCGCTTCTACTTGCCCGAGTAGGCATACAAGAGGTAGCTTCTGGAACCAACTCCAGTGTAAGCAGCATAATCACTCCAGGCCACAAACTAGCAGCAATTTAAGATGTATAACCCAATCTGGGAACCAAAAGCAGCCTTGACAAAAACGTTCAAACCAGCCTCACTCTTTCCTCACTCTTGTGTTCGCTCTCTACGCATACCCCAATGCACCAGCTGCAACAAACCCAGGGAACTGGTGAGTGGCAGTGGAACATGTGGGGCTTTCTATGTCCCCCAGTCCAGTCAAGAAAATGCCTGGTAAGATCAATGGCCAGTCTGTCTTTGTGTGTTGTGTTCGGTGCAACAAATCACCTTTCGAATACAAAGAGTCTCTCACCTGCTTCGCAAGGTCTGTCAGAGGAAAAATAAACATCACTGGGGAACTAGACCTTTATTAAAAATGGTCATTGTGTAGCTTCTACTTCTAAGCAATACAATATGAACAAGCCTGTTCAGCACAAATCCCAAAGTGCTCTTCTCCACACAAATGATCAGGCGTTCGAATGTTTTAACTGAAATGGAATAACCCAAAAAACTATGTGCCCACAACAGTTAGGTCCCAGCACTCTACGATAAATCTGAACAACGTTAAGTAAGATCTGTATTCCTTATAACCTTTGTCTTGCAGAGTAAGCAGCAAAAAAGGATCAGCAAGGAAGCAGACAAGCATTTGTGATTTACTAGCTACCCAAGAAAGTAACCAGATAATTATGTAAGGAACAAGTGGGTCCAAACATATAGTGTAAACATACATACACAGAATATATATACACATATACACACACCTATGTTGTGGGGTGCTCTACACAGGAGCTGCTCTCCACCTAAACGCGGGAACTACCTAGAGTTCGCTGTATCTTTTTTGCATAATTTATGCTGCATTTTAAGCCTGAAAGGGTATTGTTTTGACTTAGACTGGGTGCTCACAAGCGCACAATTGGAGCTGGTGGTTTCCTGTGCTTGGCACCAGCACTTAATTGTCAGCACCAACACTTATGACTGTCTGCCACACGGTGGCACTGTCAATCAAATTTAGAGGAATACAAAAGCAGTTTATTAATTCAATACACAATACAAATTACTAGTACATACAACTCAGGTGGTTTTCATAGCTTTCGGGGCCTGGACTTGTCACACTTAAGAGTATGATGATTAGTAGTGTGTTGGTGCTGTCATTGGCAGTTCTGGAAGGGGTAACGGCCAGTGTATGCTGCAGTGACCTTCTAAAGATGGGAGGTACTTGGCACTTATGTTGGTTTTTTTTGGTGGTTTTTTTAAACAAATCAAGCACTGGTGCTCCCTTGTGTCTGGACAAAGCTAAGGAGGGTGTAAATATTCGTCAGAGACTGCTTTTATTGTCTTCCGGTTGGCTTGGATGGCATTTTACCAATCCAAAGTTATAATACTGTGCATGGAGTGGTAAAAGACTTTTGCAATATTACAGCTCTGCATGAATTGCACAGTGCTAACCCTATGTTTTAAGACTTTGCTGTAGAAATGGCAAAAGACTGTCAGTTTCTAGCTCGGTGTGGATGGCACTATGCTAATCCTATGCTTATAAACTTTTCTAGAAAACCAGAAATTTGGGGTGAGCAGATTCAGAGTGTTGCAAGGAGCTGTATACAGGAGCTGCTCTCCAACTAAACTTGGGAATTACCCAGAGCTCTCAGCTTCATATAATTTTATTACCTACTGGCGGTCGCCAGTAGGTAGTTATAGATAGGAACTTGTTTCTCGGTTTACACAGCCCTATCCCAAACTGCTGTACGAAATTACACCAAATTTGGCAAAAATGTAACTCTTGCTCCAGAGTGCACTCTTTTTGTTAAATGGTGTATATCTGTTCAGTAGTTCTTAGGAAATGTAAACATTTCTCAGATATACAAATATGGCCGCGGAGGATCCGCGAACCCTCCCGATCTCGTGCCAGAGATCTGATTGGATACAAACACTTCAAACCAGGAAGTGTTGGAAGCAATCTTCTGAGTCACAAGGAAAAAGGTTATAAAAAAAAAAAAGTTTAAAAATTAAGAAAAGGTGGCAGAGTAGAAACACCCTGACCCCGAGGCCTGCTCAGGGGGTCCCACAGGGACCCCCAGGGCCCAAAAAAACATTCTTTGTTGTTAAAAGTTTTGGCAGGATTTGCGTTCGATCCGCGAATCCGTCCAAAATATTTTTTTTAAAACAAAGCGCGGGCTCCCAGGATTTGTTTCCTTGAAGCCCCAGGGTGGGCCAGGTCCTGGGGCAATTTAAAAATGAGATGATGGGGCCCGCACGGCCCGCCGCAGACCCCGGGGACCCCCACCTCCCAAGGCCTTAAATTGAGTGAAGGGGGGCTATGCGGCCCCCCCGCAGCCCCGAGGACCACCACCTCCCCGAGCTTTAAACATTAAACAAAATGTGTGGGGGGGGCACCTGCCCCCCCCCCACGCAGACCCAGGGACTACCACCTCCCTAGGTCTATTTTTAAAAGATGCTTGACCCCCCCACACATAGCCCAAGGGACCACCACATCCACAGGGTTATATGGCCCCATGAAGAGAAGCAGAGTTGCTTTTGGGCAGAGGGCGCTGCATGTTAGCAGCTTCATTTGCCCAAAAGCAATGCCAGCTCCTGCAGAAGGGGAACAGGCAGGGACTGCGGGGGACTTGAGGCTCCCCCCGTGGTGCCCAGGACATGGCCATGCCCCGTGGGATGGGGTTTCTGGGGACGAAAATGGCCCAGGAAGAGGGGGCCACGCAGGCCCCCCTACCCGCTTTTTAAAAAAAAAAAAATTAAAGGATGTGGCCATGCCCCGGGGGATGGGTTCCCCAGGTTAATAACAGCCTTGGAAAGAGGGGCCATGTGCCCCCCTTCCTTAAAAATAAAAAAGAAAAAAAATATATGGATCAGGCCCCAGGGGTGGGGTCCCCAGGGCCCAAAAGCATCAAGGGAAGGGGGGCCACACAGCCCCTCCTTCCTAGAATCCAAAAAAAAAAAAAAAAAAAAAAAGAACTGAAGATCGGAACTTGCCGAGGCTCCCCCCCCCTTCCTCCACTTCACTGCAAACACACCTTCTGGCACGTTCTTGGTTGGGGGATTAAGTCCCCTTCGTTGCTGAGGGTCCTTAGGGGCCCAACTAGCCCACCTGTTACCTCCATTAAGCCCCCTACACCTGCATTGCTGAGAGGTGGTCGGAGGCCATGCCCCTTTTTTCACCACTCTGCAAACGTGCCTCTCGGCACACTGCTGGCGGAGCAAGGAGGTCTCCTTGTGTCCTGGGGGCCTCAAGAGTAAAGTAAACTTCATCCCCCAAGCAGCAGTGCGCAGAGAGGCACGTTTGCAGAATGGTGGAGAAAAGGGTCATGGCCTCGGACCACCTCTCAGCAATCCAGCTGTGCAGGGCTTACTAGAGGTAACAGTAGGGCTAGTTGGCCCCCATCGACCCTCAAGAGGCAAGGGGACTTCATCCCCCAACCAAGAGCGCCAGGAGGCGCCTTTACAGAGTGGTGGAGAAAGGGGGCATGGCCTGTAACCACCTCTTAGCAAACTCACTTTGTGTGGCTCCTTGGAGGTAACAGGTAGGCTAGTTGGCCCCCAAGGACCCCCGGCAGTGAAGGAGACTTCATCCCCAACAAAGAACGCCAGGAGGCGCGTTTGCATACTGGTGGACAAAGGGGGACGTGGCCTCCGAAGATTCTTAGCAGTCCCGCTGTTTGGGACTTACTGGAGGTAGCAGGAGGGGTAGATGGCCCACAGACGTCCTTGGGGCCAACTACCCCTCTTGTTACCTCCAGTAAGTCCCAAACAGCGGGACTGCTAAGAACCTTCGGAGGCCACGTCCCCCTTTCGCCACCACTCTGTAAACGCACCTCCTGGCACACTACTGAGTGGGGGATGAAGTCCACTTTACCTCTGATGAACCTTGGGGGCCAAGAAGCCCTCCTGTAAGTCAAACACAACGGAACTCTTGATAGATGGTCGGAGGCCCAGCACACTTTCTCCATCAGTCTGCAAATGCGACTACTACTTAAAAAAAAAAAACAAAGATAACAGTAATGTTATAGTTCGGAATTAGCATTTTTAAAACCTTAGAAATTCACTGAAAAAAAAAAACACAGGTTTCAGGGATAGTTAGGCTGAAATTTCACTCGAACAAAACTAGAGAAATTAAGTTGTTATAGTTAGCTGAGCTAACCATAACTTGTGTCCCCGCAATGCACTGCTTATGATCTCACATATTACATCACTCATTACATTATATTCTATACACATATATATACATATATACACACAAACACATACATGCATATATATACACATATACACACATACACATTATTCAACAATAATTGTTCCCAAGGAAGACACCGCACACCGAGAATTTGAGTGTTCCCAATTTTTATTGCAAACGTGCAATTGTCACCAACGAACCACCACCAGGTGGTGGTTTTTTAGTGACAATTGCACGTTTGCAATAAAAATTGAGAACACTCAAATTCTCGGTGTGCGGCGTCTTCCTTGGAAACAATTATTGTTGAATAATTAAATGCGAGGAATGGTCCATCCTCGACACCGGCATCCACTGTGTAATAGTGCGCTTTCCTTGGGACCAATTTGGTGGTGAAGGGATTGTAAAGGAGAGGCACCCGACATCGGAACATTTTGGGAGTAACCGCAACCTTTCAAAGCATGGTGGATATCACAATGTGTCCGTGCAATGCAATAAAGAGGAAGCAAGGTGAAGCAACAGGACTCGCCTTGTGAGCAGGAAGAAAAGTTGTGTGAGGCCCCAGCATGTAAACGTGGATTGAATTACACGGCGAGAGAAAGAAAGTAAACTAACAGATTAACCTCCGGGACGGAGAGGGTCGGCTGAGCGGAGCCAGAGGACGCCGAGCAGCTGACACGCCGTTCAGCTAGGAGACATCGGGAGTTTAACAGAATTGCATGATGTCGCAGTTGAGCACGATTTGGCAGATATAACCAATGTGAGTTGCTCGAGTTTTTGAGTTAAGAGTGCACACCATATCGGAACAGAAACCACCGAATGGGAGGAGTGAACGGACATTTTTTTACAATTATCTGGGATCTTTTGAACACATCAGTATATTAAACATGGAGGCGAGAGCAGCATAACGTCTGCAAAAAGCAGAAACTATGTTCCAAAAAGGGACATCTATGTCAAAAAATGATGATACAGTCCAAACAGGCACAAAGAACTTGAAACAACTTTTCAAACAATTGGAGAAATGCCTTGAAAAAGGAAATTACAAAAAGCTGGGAGGTGATCAAACTGGAAAAATACATAGAATGCGATTGCATTCCCAGGGACTTCCTAACCACCCTGACACGAGGCCTGAAATGTTAGAAGTGTGGGGTAGAAATAGCATGCAGTGCTCTAAAAATATGGTATTGATCATCATAAAATATGCCAAAAAGGAAATAGAAGAACTACACATAACGATCGGTGAAATTGAAAAACAAATAAACCTCAAACAGGAGGATGAAAGTAAACAACTAAGGAAAGATATGGAGAAAAATCTAGACAAACATGAAAACGAGGTGGAACAATGGAAACAAAGAAAATTGAGAAGAGATGAACAGGATTACGAGACAGGAGCTATATTAACATTTGCTAAAAGGTTTGCGGTTTTGAAGCAACAACTTGGCAAAACAGGAAGAAGCGATATTACAAATATAGTCACAAGTGAATCTGAATCAGATCTAAGTGAGGAAGAAAGATCAACTAGAACAGGACATACCTCTTTTTTAGACTAAATGAAGCTCATGTATTTTGACCAAAGGACACCAAGAACCCGAGGAATGGGGGGTGGTCGAGGACGAGCAAGGGGCTTTCAATCAACTTCAAGAGAAGGAGTAAGACACGAAGAGGGTGGCGGAATAAACAAAGGCTTATCCGCTGCGAAATTTGTTAAAAAAGTAATGAATTTCAAAATCAACACACTTCTGGATGTTGAAGAAACAAAAGCAAAATCTGATAATTTATCCAATCACATCTTGAATGATCATGAACGAACTGTACTTAATAAAGGACTAACATTCTGTCCTGAACAGCATCACGATCATGTAGACACTCGAATCCATATCTACAAATTTGTGAGAAAATTAAAATTAGCTAAATTCATCAGTAAATCAGAGCACCCTTCTCCTAGGAGAGGATCTGCAACATCATCAGCCAGGGATCTCACTATTAATGACATGCCAATTCTAAGAACAACATATGAACTAGTGTCAGGCAATGAAGACGACAACACATTGGATTCCCAAGTACTTGATAACTTAAACATTAACACCAATGTTAATCAGAAAACAGGATTTAAGCCAAAATCCAAGTTTTGTCCTATGCTCAGTCTAGCCAATAGAGTGGACGTATTTCATGATTTAGTGGTAAATGATCTGGAAGCAATCAGAAAAACCAATGACCACAAGAAGAAAGAAAACCTAAGTAAAATGGAAAGACTGGCACTGGATAATTTGATCAAGAATGAGAGTCTAATAATAAAGCCTGCGGACAAGGGAGGCAACGTTGTCATTTTAAACAAAAGGGACTATATAGATGAAGCCCTAAGACAACTCAATGATAAAAAGAACTATACTAAATTGACTATAAATCCGATCAACAACTTAACACTGGAACTGAAAATAAAACAATGGCAACAAGAAGGACTTATCAGATGAAGAAGCCTCATTCCTTAAAAATGAAAGTCCAGTCAAGTCCACCATGTACATTTTGCCAAAAGTACATAAGACTTTAATCAATCCTCCAGACAGACCGATCATCTCCAGTTGCAACTCGTAATATGAGAACATTTCAACATACGTAGACTTCATTCTAGCACCTATCGTTATTGATTTGAGTTCATACATACAGGATACGGGAGATTTTTTGAGGATCCTGTTGAACATGGGCTGGCAAAATGGCTTTTACTTAGCCACTATTGATGTGGTCACTTTATATACCTCTATAAATCATGAGCTAGGATTAAAGGCCACCAGTTATTTCTTGAGACAACGGAACATGCAGCAATTGAAACACACTTGAATGCTTCACACTCGTCTAAGGAATAAAGTTTTCATTTTTAAGAACCAGATATATTCTCAAATCTGTGGATGCGCAATGGGAGTGTCATTCTCCCCAAGCTATGCCAACCACACCATGGGTTGGTGGGAGAAACACAGCTTGGAGACATGAAAATGAAGAATACACTGCCAAAACTGAAATTTGGCTACGCTTCATTGATGATCTTTTTCTTATTTGGAGTGGAAGCAAAGAGGAATTCAGTAATGATATGCCCATCTTGAACAATACAGAAGGATTACAATTCACCTACAATATCAGAAAACCTACTTCTACTAACAGTATACTGCATGGAAAGAGCTTTCACCCTCAACTAAGAAAACAGCATCCCATATGGAGAATTCATACGAATGAAATGCAATTGCTCGGATGATGAAGAAATGGAAAGAACATTTCAAGATACCGAAACAAGTTTCTTGCAGAGAGGTTATAGATATCAAGACATCAAACATGGACAGGAACGGGCAAGAGCCATACCAAGAGCAAGGACATTGGAGAGAAAAAACAAGACAACCGAGAACAACAAAATCTGGGTTATACTCACGTATAGTAAAGAGAATTATCAATTTGTGAATATCCTGAACAAATACTGGCATATTCTTAAAAAGATCTGGAACTAATGAACAAAATTATTGAAAGACCAGAAATCTCTTATCGAAAAGCACCATAATTGAGAGACAAATTAGTCCAAAGCCATATGATATCCAACAAAAAAACAGATTGGCTTAAAGAAAAACAAAAGAGATTTGTAAACTGCAACAAATGCAAGGCACGCAAAACCGGGTTGAATATGAAAGCTGTACTAGACTTTATGGGGAACCATTTAACATCATGGAGAGAATTGCATGTGAATCCACCTATGTGGTCTACGTCATCGAATGTCACTGCGGACTCCGCTATATAAGGAGTACAATTTTCCCCCTCAAAAAACGAATTCTCGAACATATAAGAGCAATTCAGAATGGAGACACCAACTATGCTATTGCCAAGCATCTGAAAACTCACAAAGAAAAATCATGGCAAGACATCAAATATTATGGACCGGTAACTGTTCCAAAAAGTGAGGGGGGGGGGGGCAACAGAACTTTGAAACTGCGTAGATTGGAGTCAAGAATGATAATTCGGTTTAAAACAAAGGCCCCATTTGGTCTGAATGGGGACGAGGAACTGTACGTTCGTCTTTAAATAATGATACATAACAACAGCCATATAGCTTTAGAATGGGGCACTTAGCCATTATATAATATCTCTAGAACATCTAGAAAAAGCCGTCTGTACAAATTATTGTGAGGAAAGAACAGAACCCATTGAGCGCATCGATACTAATCAATAAAAGGACACTTGTTCATATCTAGAAACAAGAAGAGAATGAAAAATAATGAATGCCAAATGGCAGCAAGAATGATGGTGAACAATGCTGAAAAACCTCACATCAATGGTGTAATAAAAGAGCTAGGACTGTTGTGTGAATATTCTGTCTCCCAAACAGAATGATCAATAAAGTATCACAATAAGTCGTAAAAGAAGAACAAAAATAATATGGCACCGAGTCATATAATGCACTATGAATATTATACTATAATGATATCTGTGGTGCTGGAGCAAAAACAAAACTCCATGATGAAGGAACAATTGTTTTCTACAAACAAAAATTAGGAAAAAAGACGTGTTAAGACCAGGTAAAACGAGAAACTACATATCCCACATTGCCTCCTAAAGGGCACTAGTGGGAGAACTATAAAAGGCTAACACAAATGACTTGCATAACGTGAACAAGACCCGTGGAGGTTGAAACCCGTGGTGGTGGTTCGTTGGTGACAATTGCACGTTTGCAATAAAAATTGAGAACACTCAAATTCTCGGTGTGCGGTGTCTTCCTTGGGAAGAATTATTGTTGAATAATTAAATGTAAGGAATGGTCCATCCTCGACACCGGCACCCACTGAGAAATAGTGCGCTTTCCTTGGGACCAATTTGGTGGTGAAGGATATATACACATTTTCCACACAGAATTCTCTTCAAAGAAGGACTCAATCTCGTAAGGTAAACCAAGATGGTTTATTCAAGTTGGGTTATGCGTTTCGACAGACAAGCTGTCTTGATCACACAATGTTTCAAAACAGTGAGGAGGCATTACATAGATACTGACACAAAGGACGGACTCAAAATGAGCAAGTGGTTAAAATTACCACGGCGGCCATCTTATAGTATTGATGAGTAACTGTATGAGTGAATGAATGTGTGTGTGTGTATAGCTAGGAATTAGTCAGTGGGTATATAGTAACTGCTATTGATTGGTCTATGGTTTCGAAAATGGTAGTCTGTATTTTAGAGTGGGTGTATCAAAGATTATATATTAGGGTGTGAGGAGGTGATTCAGATTATCACATGGATGATGTCATCAGTGATGTTATTTGAGAGGTCATCAGCGATGTCACTGACCATGTCATGAGTGATGTAATATGTGACGTCATCAGCAGTGCATTGCGGCGGCGCGAGTTACAGTTAGCTCTACTAACTAGAATGTTCGAATGGCCCTGGTTTTGTATGAGTGAAATGTCCAACTAACTATATATTCAAAGGTTTTTTAAATGCTAATTTCGAATTATAATGTTCATTAAAACTATAGTTTTTTCAGTGATTTTAAATCATCATTCCATTCTCAACCTGGTGAAAACAACTAATATCGCCAGTTTTCCAGCAATAGCTTCCGCAAAAAAAAAAAAAAGCCACAAATGAGAGCAACAACTAACGCTAATAGTATGCAGAGTAGACGTTCCTGTGTAAAAATAACATGAAAACACCACTTCACGATATTTTCAACCAGCAGCCAAATACGCGGTGCGATCTAAAAACAGGCGATAAGCTGCGTTAGCAGTAGGAATTTAACATCTGCCTTTTACTGGTGTAAAGTAGGACGACTACCTACAGTGTGAAAGGGAGCCCAGCCCAGGATCACATCTGAAGACCAACACTGATCATGCACCTTCGACACCCAAGAAGGCCACAAAACCCACTGCCGCCACCCTCAGGACCCCCCACTACCACCGAGGCAGCACACATCAGGACAGCAGAACTTCCAAAAACGCCATGGCCCCTCAGCCACACAATAGCGGAATGTTGCGAGATGTGGCAACCAAACGTGTGAAGGACGCAAGTCACCCACTAATAATAATCCACAAAATACCAAGTGTAGTGGTGATGTGCTGGACAGACCTCACTATGCAGAGCACAAACCTCTCTGTGTGTACATGTACTGCTGGTACTTGTAGTGTTGTGGACAGTGGACGCAACCATGTTACCTCAGGCATATCTAGCTTTGCAAAATGTGGACATTAAATGGACTGGACAAAGAGGATTAAAGGGGCACCAATTGATGCCTTTGGTTAAAACCTTCTTACATCTCCAACCCCCTGACCTCATGATTGTGCACTGTGGTGGCAATGACCTAAGCACATTGACTAGGGTAGCTCTGAAAATGCTAATGAAGGACACCTTTGCAGAATTGATGTTGCTTTTCCCCCAAACTGCCTTTGTATACTCCCAACATATGCCAAAGACAGAAATGGAAGTGGTCCAATCAAATTTGTCCACAGATTGAGAAAGCTAGAAAAAATGGAAATAAAGCGGTTTCTGCTTACCTCAGAGACCATAGTATGGGATCCATATACAAGAATCTGCGTTTCGATATGGAAGACATCTACAGGAGTGATGGTGTGCATTTCACAGATAAGGGAAACAGAGTCCTTCTCAACAACCTAAGGCTCTGCATCGGCACTTACATGTAGCTACAAAGATCTCCCAATAAACACATGGGCTCTTTTTAGAGCCACCAAATAACCCAAAATATAAATTTAGTTTTTGCCAAAATATATTTTATTTTTCTGGCTTGGAGCAGCGCACCCAGCGCGTTCACACGGGGGCCACGCTGAGAGCCGCGCATCCATCGCTTTCACACGGGGTCCGCGCTGAGAACTGCGCTAGTGTCGCTGCAGCTCCCCATGTGGAAAAGCAATCTGCTTTGGATTTTGGAACCGAGAGCAGGTTTCCCTGCTCTCGCTTCCAAAATCCAAAGCAAGTTTGCTATGACAAAGCGGGAGCCGCACGGCTCCCGCCTGTCATGAACAAGACAGCTTGCGCTGTTGAAACGTGTTACCCCTATTAACCTCTTCCATGCTCATGACGTCTCTCGGCCGTCATGAGTCACAATGGGCGTGTGCGGACGACGGTCGGGGGACGTCATGACCACGCCCGCGATTGGAATGTCAGCACTGCGGGAGCGCTGCGGCGGAATTTGCGCCGCAGCGAAGAGGTTAATTAAATTTCTCACTGCATCCAGGAGTGCGGATATCTGTTTTTTCAAGTGTTGGATATATACATATATATACACACATGGTAATATTCTACTTACCAGTTTGCATCTGTTCTTGGCATGTAGAGCTGCACATTATACACTGTGCATAGATCGCCATCTGGTGTTGGGCCCGGATGTTTGCAGTTGTTTTTCCTCTTGGAAAGTCTTTTGAAGTCACGAGGTCGATGACTCCTCCTTTGGATCGTATTGCGCATGGGCTTCGGCTCCATCCTCAGATTGTTTTTCGCCAGCAGGGAAAGATGGAGCGTTGTAATAACAGTGAAGATGCCCATGTGTGTTGTATCTAAATTAGATAAACTGGAACAGAAAAAGGTAGCCGGGGAGGCGGGTGGGCGTGTGTAGATCTGCAGCTCTACATGCCAAGAACAGATGCATACTGGTAAGTAGCATATTCCGTTCGAGGCATATGAGCTGCAGATTACACACTTGTGCATAGATTATATAGCAGTACCCATCCTTAGCGGCGACTACCCGTATCTGTTGCAGTGGTTTGAAATAATGTTCTGAGTACAGCCTGGTCCACACTAGCCTGTTGCTTAGTTTGCACATCTACACAATAGTGTTTAGTGAAAGTGTGCGGTGTTGACCATGGGCTTTAGGGGGAACGGATAGCGTTCGTTTTGCTTTGTGGTAGCAAATCTGAATGCATTGGACAATCCACCTAGCTATCCACGACTTGGAGATGGGGCTGCCTTTGTGTGGTGGTGGGGTTGCCTTTGTGTGGTGGTGAGAAAGAGACAAACAGCTGTTTGGTCTTACGGAAAGGTTGTGTTCTCTCTATGTAGTAGAGTAAGGATCGTTTGACATCTAATGTGTGAAGAGCTCTTTCTGCAACCGTCTGTGGTTGTGAGAAGAATACTGGTAGTTCTACAGATTGGTTTAGGTGAAAGGGAGAAATGACATTAGGGAGGAATTTTGGGTTGGTACGGAGAACAACCTTGTTCTGGTATATTTGGAGAAAAGGTTCTTGAATGGTAAGTGCTTGTATTTCACCGACCCTTCTGAGGGAAGTGATGGCTACAAGAAAAGCGGTTTTCCATGTTAGGAATTGAAGCTCACATTTGTGTAGAGGTTCGAAGGGAGGCCCCATTAGTCTGGTAAGAACAATATTTAAGTTCCATACAGGTGAGGGTGGCACTCTGGGGGGAATTATTATTTTAAGGCCTTCCATGAAGGCTTTGATGGCAGGTACTCTAAAGAGTGATAGATGTTGCCTGTTTTGTAGATAAGCTGCTATGCCTGCAAGGTGCAGTCTAATGGACGTATAGGCTAGATTGCATCTTTGTAGATGTAGTAAATAGCATATGATGTGTTGAATGGACATAGCTAGAGGATTGATGGTATTGTTGTGACAATAGACAACAAAACGTTTCCACTTGGCCGCGTAGCACGCTCTAGTGGTGGGTCGCCTAGCTTCTTTGATGATGTTCATACAGTCAGGGCCATCATCCCTATTAGTTGCATAAACACTCGAGCTGGAAGGGAGTTTTGTGTTATACATTTTGCGCGTAGAGCCTGAATGCTTGTAATCCTGGCCGGACTGGGGTAGGCTAGAGTTCTTGAGGCGTCTATGGTGGCACCGAGGTGTTGTTTTATGTAGGATGGTTGTAGATGGGACTTTGCGTGGTTTACTGTGAAGCCCAGTTCGTGAAGTAGATGGATAGTGGTGTGCATGTGTTGTACACACTGGTTGTATGAGCTGGCTTTCATCAGCCAGTCGTCTAGGCATGGGAAGACATGGATGTGTTGTCTCCGCAGGTGTGCTGCCACTACTGCTAGGCACTTGGTGAATACTCATGGTGCTGTTGTGACTCCAAATGGGAGTACTTTGAATTGGAAGTTTTGGCCATCCACTACAAATCTGAGGAACTTCCTGTGAGCGTTGTGCACAGGAATGTGGAAATAGGCGTCTTTTAGGTCTAAAGTGGTCAGGAAATCGTTGTGGGAAAGCAGTGGAAGTACCTGCTGAAGTGTTACCATGTGAAAGTGGTCTGAGTGTATGTATCTGTTTAGGGGCCTGAGGTCTAGGATGGGCCGTAGAGTCTTGTCCCTTTTTGGTATGAGAAAATATAGGGAGAAGACCCCCATATTTTGTTGGTTGGTAGGAACGTGTTCTATCGCCCCTTTTTGTAGGAGGGAGATTACCTCCTGCTTTAGTAGTGTTAGATGTTCCTGTGACATTGGGCGTTGTCTGGGTGGAATGTTTGAGGGGGTATATATTAGTTCTAGGCAGTAGCCTGACCGAATTATTTGTGTTACCCATTTGTCTGAGGTGATGGTAGTCCAGACAGGAAGGACATTTTGGAGTCTGCCCCCGACCGGAGTGGGATAGTCTGGGGGAGTGGAGGGAAGTCATTGGGTTGGTGCGGAGGCAGAGCAGGCGGCGTTTGTCTTGTCTCTGCCTTTATTATTGTTGCCTCTGTAGCCGCCTCTTTGGTAACCCCTTGTAAAGGTGAATTGGGTAGAGGCCTTATATGGAGTGGAAGCGGTGTCAGAGGAGTAGCCTCTGGATGTGCTACGAAAGGAAGAGCGGCGAAAGGAGCGCCTGGGATGGTGTGATTGTAAGGCTCCCATTGACTTTGCCGTATCAGTGTCTTTTTTCATTTTTTCAAGGGCCTCATCTACTTTTGGGCCGAACAGATGTTCCTGGTCAAAGGGGTGGTTCAGGATGGAAGCTTGCACTTCTGGTTTAAAGCCTGAGATCCTTAGCCGGGCATGGCGACGGAGGAAGATGCTGCTGTTAATGGCCCTGGAGGCAGTGTCAGCTGCATCTAGGGCAAAACGGATGGAGGTATTGGTGATGGTTTTGCCCTGCTGAATTAACTTGTTTTCCCTATTTTTTTATATTGGTCAGGGAGGTGTTGCATTATGGCTTCTAGTTCGTCATAATGGGCCCTGTCGTATCTTGCTAGTAGCGCTTGTGTGTTAGCGATACGCCATATGTTGGCAGCTTGTGATGCAGTGCGCTTGCCGGATGCATCCAAGAGTTTTGACTCTTTGTCAGGTGGTGGTGCTTCGCCCGACGCTTGGGAGTTGGCCCTCTTTCGTGCTGTAGACACTACCAGGGAATCTAGTGATGCTGGCCTTCTGATGTAGGAGGGATCTGTAGGGGCGGCTTTATATTTTTTGTCAATGCGCGGGTTAATGACCCTGGCTCCGACTGGGTCTTTAAAAACCTCCGGCGCGTGTTTAATAACTCGCTTGAGCATGGGCAGTATGGAGGTGGCCCTGTGCGTAGTGTCAAAGGTATAGAGAAGGAAGTCCTTCTCCACGGGGTCGGTATGGAGATCTACCCCGTGATAGTGTTCAGCCCTCTGGAGTAAGTGGTTGAACCCTAATGAGTCTTCTGGTGGGGAGGGTCTCGAAGGGTAGAGATCATCTTGTGGGACTTTAGGAATGTCAGGGATGTTATAGTCGTCCCATGGGTCTGGGGAGCCTGTGGGAATGAGGTCCCCTGTAGGTAGGTCATTGGGTACGTCACCTATGTCATCATAGACATCATCATCATGATCCGGAGATGGTGTTGGAGAATGATGAGGTGGGGGTAGAGAAGGTGGAGGAGGGGACGGTGGAGGAAATGGTGAAGGCATTCTGAAAGAGGAGGTAGCAGAGTCCTTCCTGAGGAGGTGGAGCTGGGGCAGGTTTTTCCAGCTGTCTCTTTTTGATGCTGAGCATCAAGTTACCGGTTTTGGGGTCCTTGATCAATGTCTTTTGCAATGGATCCGGTTCTTCCGAGGTTGCTTTCTCCTTCAGCGCCGAAGGCATGGGGCCGTTGGTTTTCTGGTTTTAGAGTCTGTGCTAGTCCGCTGTTTGGAACTATGCGGTTTGGAAAGGGCTGTTGGTTTACTCGGTGCCGAGATGGTTTTCGGCTTCGAGATATCGGTGTCGATGGCCTTGTGTTTTTTGGTCGGTTCCTGGGATGGTGTCGGTACCCAGGAGCTAGAGCTGGGTTTCGGCGCAGAGTGTTTCGGTATGGAGCTCGGTGCCGAGGAGACGATTTTCTTTTTCTGCGTCGGTGCGGAGGAGTGTTTCTCAGCACAGACGGTGAGCTAGCTCGAGCCCGAGCCGCCGGAAGGCTTAATCGGCTTCTTTACCGGTCCCGAAGGTGCAGTGTGGGAAGCAGTGTCTTTGGTCTTACCTAGGCCCGGAGGCGAAGGCGTGCCCGAAGCCTTTTTCGGTGCCGTCGAGGGTGTGGGGTGGGGGTGGGGGGGGTGGTAGTTCGGTACTCACAACCCTCTGTGCCGGAGTGATGTCCTCCACATCTGAATCGTCGGCTTCGGAGCGCTGACGATGCCCTCGTCGGTGTGGTGTTCTTCTGGGGCGTACGCCTTCTCCGAAGATGTCATCTGGAATCGCCGTCGACGAGTGTGCCATGGTTCTTCGTGCCCTTCGGTCTCAAATGGTTTTCTTGGACCGGAAGGACTTGCACGCTGGACAGTCTCGAGCCTCGTGTTCAGGGGAGAGGCAGAGGTTACATACTTCGTGGAGATCGGTGTGGGGGAATTTGGACCCACATCGAGGGCACTTCTTGAAGGGAGTCCTTTCCATTAGCCAGGACCGGAGCTTGGGTAGGCCCGAAGGCCGTCGTCGACGACTGGAATCGAAGGTCTTGATCGATGAGAGCCGTGCCGAGTGTGGAGATCGCGATCAAAACAATACCGCGAATTAGGGTGAGGATTGCGCGTCGATTGGAGAACTGGAAGCTGTTCGGAACCGGAATGCGAAGATCACATCCGAGCCCGATGGCAGAAAAACAACAATCTGAGGATGGAGCCGAAGCCCATGCGCAATACGATCCAAAGGAAGAGTCACCGACCTCGTGACTTCCAAAGATTTTTCTACTGGCAGTCGCCAGTAGATAGTTAGGACCTATTTTCCATAGGAAATCCGCAACATTCTATTCCCAATAAGTCTGGCGCCGATTAATGAATCTTCGCGAAATGTTCCAAACTTTTGGCCAGCTCCGCTCCTATCCTGAAAGTCTCGGGGTGATTCGTCAAGCGGGGGCCGAGAAAAGAGGGGGGTCCCAAAACGCGTTTTCCCCATGCAATTTCCCATAGGATCTGTTGTCGCAGCTACAGCCCGAATTGCTGAAAGGAATTACACCAAATTTGTCAAAGAGGTAGTCCTCAGTTCAGACTCGTGCCTTTTGCATAAATGGTGTGAATCTGTTCAGTAGTTCCTGAGAAAATTAGGGTAAAAAAGTTAGTGATATCTATGGCCGGGGAGGATCCGCGCACCCTACCCGCACCGTAAGCGCACCCTACCCGAACCGAGCAGGCACCCTGACGATCACGCGCTGAATGCTAATTGGGTGTCGAGTGTCTGTCTACATTCAAAACCAGGAACTGTAGGCGGCCATTTTCTGCCTCGGTAGAAGCGAGGCTGAAGAAGCAAGGGGAATAAGTGTGTAAAACATATAAAGGGGGCAGAGTGGAAATACTCTGACCCTCTAGATATGCTTAGGGGGTTCCAGAAGGACCCCCTGGGGCCCCCTTTTTTTTTTTTTGAAACGGCGAAGTGCGCGCATCCTATCGCATTGGGTGCACGGATTTTCTCGTGTTGGGTGCGCGGTTCCTAGAGCGTTGGGTGCGCGGATCAAAAAACATGGAAAAAAAATATATAAAATAAAGTTTTGA
Organism: Triturus cristatus; assembly: GCF_964204655.1. Taxonomy (NCBI): domain Eukaryota; kingdom Metazoa; phylum Chordata; class Amphibia; order Caudata; family Salamandridae; genus Triturus; species Triturus cristatus. Next base: position 937,441,607 of record NC_140590.1, on the reverse strand, counting down.
ACATATAGTTAAAAAAATATTTTGAAAAATATAAAAAGATATGTTTGAAAAACCCAATTAAAAAAACATTTTTTAATTTTGAAAAGATTTAAATGAAAAAATAGGTTAAAAAAATATAGTGTTAAAAAAGAATTTCAAAAAAACAATCAATGAAATTGACACACTGAAATTGAAAAATATAGACATCCAATGAAAATCATTAAACATGATATCTTTAGAGAAAAGTTATAGATCGGAATTAGCATTTAAAAAACCTTTGAAATTCACTGAAAAAACCATAGGTTTCATGCACGTCATAGTTAGGAATTGGCATTTGAAAAACATTAGAAATTCACTGAAAAAACCATAGGTTTCAGGGGCGTTATAGTTAGCTGGACATTTCCCTCGTACGAAACCCTAGAAATTCCCCTGTTATAGTTAGTTCAGCTAACTATAACTCGCGCCCCCGCAATGCACTGCTGATGACGTAACATATTACATCACTCATGACATGGTCAGTGACATCACTGATGACATCACTGATGACATCTGAAATGACATCACTAATCACATCACTGATGACGTCATCCATGTGATAAATTAGTGCATCTTCTCACACCCTTTGATATACTCAATCAAAATTTCAGACGTCCATTCTCAAAACCTTAGATACTCCAATACCAATAACTACATACCCACACATTGACTCTTAGATCTACACACACATCCACTCACTCACCTGTACAGTCACTCATACTTACAGTCACTCAGTACAGGACTATCATATGCATTTATACACCTACATAGATACTCACACACCACCAATCATCCATAGAGGTACTCTCACACCTAGTCAGTCATGTAAATAATTAATAACACTCCCATTTACTCACCTATGAAGTTATACACACACAAGTTCACTTACTCATAAAAATAGTACCACATTCTTACGCTCTTATACAATCATTGATACAAGCACACACTCATCCATACAGCCACTCTCACAATCACACTCACATATACACACTTATATACTCTTACACCTATATATACTGCCTTTCACATATGTAGTTAGTCACATATGTACCTCTGAGATATACATTTAATCCCTAACACACCCATACATACACTCAACCAACCATACAGTCCATCACAGATGCACTCTTAAAACCATGCACCCATAGAATCACCCACTCACAAATGTATGCACAGTCACACACACCCCACCCACACAAACACTCAGGCACCCATACAGATACTCAGACAACCAATCAATAACCCATAGAGACACTCGTTTAGCTATTCACAAAACCATGCAGCCGCATATACACCAACAGACAGACAGATACAGACATTCACACAGTTTAGTCACTAGTCTGCAGTAAGATAAGTTAAATGACTCACTTATAGAGTCAGTCATGCACCTACTAAATCATCCATTCACACACTTATACACCCACTCATTCTTCCATAGGTTTTTCCCTAGATATATATTACACATATTTAAAATTTACAGAAACACACACTCACTGGATGACGTCAGTGATGTCATTTCAGATGTCATCAGTGATGTCACTGACCATGTCATGAGTGATGTAATATGTGACGTCATCAGCAGTGCATTGCGGGGGCGCAAGTTATAGTTAGCTGAACTAACTAGAACGCGGGAATTTCTAGGGTTTCGTACGAGGGAAATGTCCAGCTAACTATAACGCCCCTGAAACCTATGGTTTTTTCAGTGAATGTATACACACATTCATATATATATACACACACACACACACACACACACACACACACACACACACACACACACACACACACACACACACACACACACACACACACACACACACACACACACACACACACACACACACACACACACACACACACACACACACACACACACACACACACACACACACACACACACACACACACACACACACACACACACACACACACACACACACACACACACACACACACACACACACACACACACTACCTACTGGCGGTCGCCAGTAGGTAGTTCTAGTTAGGAGCAAGTTTCCATAGGAAGAGCATTTTTTGTTTTGGTTATAACTTTGGCGTTGTTTGATGAATCTTCATGAAAGTTTCCAAGCTTATTCTGTGTTCATATCAGCTCCTATGTTGAAAGTTTGGGGGTGATTTGTCATGGGGGGGCCAGAGAAAAAAGAGAGGTCCCAAAACGAGTTTTCTCCATGTTAATTTCCATAGAAAACTTTAGACAAGACTTCAGGTTGAACGGGTGAACAAAATTAACCTAAATTTTGCTGGGAGAATGGTCTTGGCCGAGAAAGCACACTTTTGTTTATTTGGTGTAAATCCATGCAGTAGTTTTGGAGAAATATCGAAACGTACAGATATCGATATTTGGGAATGCTGCCTTCTGATTGGCGTTATGAGCACGAGCTTGCTGCTTATTGGCTGCAAGCGGTGCGAGCAGTTGCAACTAGGAAGTGTTGGCAGCCATTTTGTGATTCCGCTGAAGCGAGTAAGGGGAAAAAAGGGGGAAAAGAGTAGGAAAGAGGAGGGTAGGAGCGCTATGCGGTCTGTGGGGTGGTTAGGGTGTGCTACACAGGGAGTGTGAAGTGATGTATTCACCCTTACCGGTGTGAAAGTGCTGTTTTGCCCAGAGTGAGATGGTGCCGAGGTGAGGTGCCAGTACACTCTGGGATGAAACCATGAGCTGATTGCTGTAAACTGATGTTCTCTGGGCGCTGTAGGATACTGGCTGCTGTAGCATAGCTGTGCAAGTGGTGTTAAGGGTTTAGACTATAGTGGGAGTGTGAAGCAAACTACTCACCCCTACCGGTCTGAAGACTAGAATGGAGTGTTTTAGCAAGCAGTAATTAAGAAATAATTGTGAAGAATATAATGCAGAATGTTGCAATGCCACATAAGACAAATGGTGAAATCAGGTGTGTTTAAAGTGGTTGTGTGGGATAAAGCGATGGAGTCTGCAAGTTATATAAAAAGTGTCTTTATGTAAGTGCCATAAATGGAACCAATGGCGCAAGAGCGAAGACATCCAGCTGAGGCAATCTCCAACTGCTTCTGCTGTATTCAAAGCTAAGCTTCTGCATCAGTCAATTCCACATTACATGTTACAGTTCCATGCGACATAAACAATACCTATTAGACATGAATGACTGTAAATTGTAGAATGAAAATAAAGGTAGGATACGATTACCACATTGTGCCAACCTAAACAATGCCGCGGTTTTTTATCTTGATCGCCAGTTCGTGAGCAGAGGTTGAGGATGAGCTAATTTGTGTGAAAGGGCTACGTGGATAAGAGGCAGGCAGAGAGACGTGTGTACAAAGACTCGATATGGTTTCAAAATGGATGTTGGGTTTAGGCTAATTTAGCAAGTAAATAGCGTATTTGCATAGGCCATACATCATCCATCCCTGGCTAGTGTGGAGAGGTAAGGGCCAGTAATGAAAACAGAGTTCAAATGCCAAAGCATACTTAGAAAGTTATTATATGAAAATAGTTCAATTGAAGTTTATTAAAAAACGTTAATAGGAAAAAGTAAAAAAAAGTTGGTAAAGATCAATCCAAGAATAATGTGAATTTCTTACAAGTCTTGGAGATTGCAGTCCGGAAGTTCTTCAGCAGCTTGAGATGCATAACGTTCCAAGAGGCGATTGTTGAAGCGATCCAATTCATATCCTCGAAGGGACAGTAATGTTCCTCGAATGTTGGAGCAGCAAGTTGAATTGGCAGGCAATCTGCGATGTTGTCAAAGGTCGCACGTTGCAGGAGATCTTTCGCGGCTGCGCAGAAATCCCATTCCGCCAGGATACCTTTTTGCATTGCATCCGCCATTGCTCCACTTTCAACATACTCCATTACCTGCTGGATATCGGGAGCGTTTGCTGGGATGTTGGCAAGGCATAGATCCATTCGCCAGGCGATTGGGCAAGTTTTGCAATAAAAAAAATGGTTGCAAGCAGATTGTATATGTGTAAATAAATGTCATGTTGTAGCTGGCTCCGATAATAGATAGAGGCAGGCAGCCGAAAAGTTGTTCCATTTTTTTCACGGTATTGATGTAGCTTCGCGTAGAGGCGTTTTCTATCGGACATGCTTGTTACCACAGGGAGCGTAGCCATTTTTAACAAGCTAAAATAGTAGTAGGATGGCCGCAAACAGAGCAAGAATTATGGGCACCGTTGCTGTTATTCCAGAGATGATCGAATGAATGAAGTCTGGTATTAGACTAAAAACAGTTTGAGAGCCTGTGAGAAGGCCGGAGGAGACAATGTTAAAGTGTGTCAGACCTTAAATGTCAGATGTGCTGAACATTGTGTAACAATCCACAAAGTGTAATGGGAGGTTCGTATTTAAAAGGGAGTGTATTTTACTTGAAGTTCGTGCTACCTGCAGTCGATAAAATAACTTTTGAAGAAGTGAGGGACACTACTATTTGAAACAAAAGCACTTTCAGTTTGCTCCGTTTAATAAAATCTGTTTTCAAAGTAGGTATTGAAGGCCAAGTTGAACTTTGGGAGTTACTTTGTGTGGGTGGGAATAGAGCTTGCCAGAGGAAGATATCCGGTTTGAAACAGTAAGGACATACGGTATGCCAGCTCACATTGCGTAGCAGTCCATGTTATAAAGAAGCAGATAACTGCCGTTAAGAAAGCTGTGTGAATGTTGGTCTGATTGTGGAAGTTGGCGTGCTTTTAAGAAAGCACGCAAGATTGGGGACCGTAAGCTTAGAAGCGTTGTGCAGTTGGACATTCTTGCATAGTGATGAATGATTGCTATTGTGGTCCCACTTTTCACCTGTGAGAAAAACTTCGGTATCCTCTTTAAGACAGCGATATGTAAATGGGAGAAACCACTGCTCGTGAATAAACGCGCTACCTTGTATAATCACATACATGACAAACAACATGTACACATAGCAGACACTACGTACTGTGGGCCCGTGGCTAGCCATGCACACAAACCAAACATGGCATGGCACCTCTGCCACACAATGAAGGGAGAGATAGGAGCAAAGTATGTGCGAAGGTGGCAAGTGATTCTCGATTATAAAATTCTCGATTATAAAAGTATACAATGCAAAGTGTTGAGGGGATGTGACGGACAGACTTGAGTATGCAGAGCACAGACATTTACATGTCAACATACACTGATGGTCTATTGAGTGAAGTCGACAGTGGACGCAACCATGACAGTGCGGTCAGTAGGGAAGATTACGAAAACATAGCGTGTACGTGCCCCCTCCCCCCAAATCTTTGGCGTAGTGGGCTGGCTCTGTGTACACAAGGGTAGCGTAGGGGTATGAATAAAAGGCACGTTTCTCTGGGTGTGGTTCTCTTCCGGAATGGCGAACATGTCTGTCAGGTCTGCGCAGCTTACACCGCCACGAGGCCGACGCCGTTAGCGAAGGCGGCTGCGGGAATAATGCTCTCAGCCTGCTGCTACCCAGAAACCGTCATGGCCGCTGCGACGCACATATGCCCTACAGTTCACCTTTTGACACTGCTGTATGTGAAAGAGGGCCCACCACGTGCTGGTGGAAGCTCCTGAAGTGAAGTGAAGTGCTCTGTATACTACTAACACAGTAGTCGAAGATGTACCAACAGTGGAACGATGTCTTGATCCCACAATGGACGATGTTAGAAGTGTATCTAAGAGTGGAGATGAGGGTACTCCTTTCGACCAGCTGTAACCAACTCTAGGTCCCAACAGTGGAACGGTGTCTTCATCCCACAATGGACGATGTTAGAACTGTTTCTGAGAGTGGAGATGAAGGTAGTGCCTTCGACCGGGTGCAACCAACTCTAGGTCCTAACAGTGCAACGGTGTCTTGATCCCAAAATGGACGATGTCCGATATTACTTGCTGCTTGGTTTTGACAGAACTCCATCCGTTGAGGTGCATCAGACTCTGTGCTTCCTTAGCTAACTGCTGCCCATGATTATTGGGCTTGGTTGACTGCAGTCAGTGGAGTACACCGTGGTACAGCTGGTCGGAACAGTGAAACGGGGTCTTGATTCTGTGATTGAGGATGTCAGAAGTTAAAGTTTGTGATGATTTGTGTGTACCCCCTCCGATCAGGTGCAACCAACTGCATGCTTCCAAATCCAACGGCACGTGGCTGTGAGGCGTAAATGACCACTGCCTCTGGCCTACACTGCGGTCAGCAGGGCTCACAATTCAAATTGAGAGGTGATTACAGAATCCAGTAGGCAACTAACTACAACGTCTATTGAAATATACACAATATCCTTTTAGTATACTTGCTTCAAGAAGTTTTTAAGATAATTTATAGGTCTAGTAGAGTGACCAAATTCTTCTTGGTAGTGGTAAAGAACACTGAATAACAGTGTAGACAGCAGAGATCGCAATTCAAATTATTTTGGATTTATTTATTGCAGAGTTCTGTGTAATTTATGTTGTTGTATTTTGTGAAGAGGAAGTGAGAAAAAGTATTCATGGAAAACTGTGCTCACTACTGCCTTCAATTTACACTGCAGATAGCAGTGTTCACAAGTCAGATCGAGTCGCTATTGTAGATGACGCAGTCCTGTAGGCAAAAGACATTGCTCCAGTGCGCTCTGTCCGCACCACGCATACGCATCATCACAGTGTGTGCACACGGTTTTTGTTGCTTCGCGTACGGCAAACTGGGCAGCTCAAGTCAACGCCACGTGGCTGTGGGCCCTTGCTGACCGCTCTCTGGCCTAGACAGCAGTGTTTACAATTCTGATCGAATTGGTATTGCAGATGATGTAGTGTTGTAGGCAACAGACATTGCTCCTAGTACGGCCTGCCCGCAGCACGCTACACCACTGGCTGTGCACATGGTAAATGCTTTTGATGTGGCTATCTAAGTGCACTAGACCTGATGGACCCTTTATGATACAATCTTTTTGAGTATTATTTCAGATCTACTGCCTGTATCTCAGTATACCACAAGTTATGGTTCTTTTACGATAGAATCTTTTCTGTATTATTTCACATCTAGTGTCCCTACCTTACTGCAGCACAAACTATTGACCCTTTTATTATTGAATCTCTGTGTGTGATCCAATGATTACTGTTGTAGTTGATGCTAGCAGCAACCATTCCCTGAGGGCTGGTTTACACTCACCCCACACGCATCCAGCACAGACGTCACTGGATATGTGACCCAGGTAATAAAAAGGAGTTGAGCGCACGTGCCCATACCGACTTCCACTTGCCCATACCGACTTCCACTATCTATCTGTGTCCGTGTGTTCATTATGTATGCATGATACTGCCCCTGGGCCGTACCACATTACATTGTGCTGTGGACAGCGTATGCAGCCAGGTTACCTCTGGCAGTGGGGAAAAGTTTTGTTATGTAGCTTTTAGATGCACGGCTATCACAGGTGGAAGGCTGCTTTACAGAGCATGAATATTGATGAAGATGATGGTTGCATGTTGTGTGTACATAGCAAAAAGATTTTTAAAAAGCTCTGTAAGCAGAAGAGGAGTTTCAAACGCTGTAGAGAGAATGGCTAAAATGAGTTTGCTCCTCCAACTGTTACAATGGGAAATGTTATGAACCAATCAAATGCTATTCTTTAAGGTCACATGGCAACCGCGCAGCGAGCGCATAAGGAGGCGCACCCGACGCAATTTTGAAAAGATATTACCATAATATACGTTTATTACAGTTAGAAATATATAAATTTTTAAAATATTTTAGATTATAGCTTGTTCTCATATACACTTTAAACTTATTTAGATATAGTTTTAAAACGAAAAAAAATGAGGGAATGGCGTTCCTGGCGCGACACCATATGTCTATGACGTAACACAGGGCCTGGCAGCGTGCACTCGTCGCATACGCAACGCACAGCGGGCGTGACCCCATACGTACATGACGTAAGGCGCGGCTTTGTTACTGCGTACCCGTCGCATACCAAAGTAGCAGCTGGAGCGACCACATACGTATATGATGTTACGCGGGAAGCGGTGCCACGAACCAGTCGGATACGAAATGCGCATCCTTTACGAGTTTAGCAATATGGCGGATAGGATTCACGTGCTGATGGAGCTTGGTACACTACCGGTACGGGACTTCAGTTTTCTCAAAAAAAGATATATATACTTTTTTTTTTTTAAGATATAAAACATTACACATTTTTCAAATTAAACAAAAAAGGATAATAGAGTTCCAAAATTTTACAAAAAAATTAGAAAAAATATAGGTTTTATAAATATTAAAATATGAAATTAACATATAAAAAAACCTTTGAAATTCACTGAAAAAACCATAGGTTTCAGGTACGTTATAGTTTGTTGGACATTTGACTCATATAAAACCAGAGATATTCGCCCGTTATAGTTAGTTGAGCCAACTATAACTTGCGCGCCCGCAATGCACTGGTGATGACGTCACATATTACATCACTCATGACCTGGTCAGTGACATCACTGGTGACATCTGAGTAACAAGTTCAACCTAAATCTTGTTAGCATGAATCAGTGTGAGCAATTGCTAACAGATATCAATATGGCTCAGTACCAGAAGTTTCCAAGAGAATATACCCACGGACTGAGGGCTTGAATAGTTCCTCTTCATCTCTTAAAGACTTCCTCACTGACGACTTCCACCGCAAAATAGATAACCTGATTAATAAATTCCTATGGAGAGGCAAAAAAAGCGCGTACAAGTATTAAAAAACTAAGGCTAGCCAAAAAACTGGGAGGACTAAACCTAGCAGACTACAGAACCTTTCAAACCACTTTCTTGGCAAAGCAGGGAGCCTACTGGATGTCACCCCCTCAAGGGTAGACGCCAGAATGGCTATTAATCGAGCGAGCCATTCTAAACAACCGAAAGCCACTGATACTACTAACAGCTAATAAACACACACATGCCTCCAGCCCAATATTCAAAAACACAAAAATTTCCCTACTCAAAATAGACAAGAAAACGGAGAACAGTGTAAAGAACTCAAAATGGGATTCTCTGTCGGCCAACAGCAAGATTAAATACAAGGGGAAATGCCTGTCTATAGACGCATGGAAGGCGAAAGGCATCTCCTACCCAGCCCAACTGGAGGAGGAAGGCAATCCCATCACTTTTGCCATGCTAAAAGAGAGACATAGGCTACCAGCCATCGAGTTCTACAATTTCCTAAAAATCAGAACTGCACTAACAAAAGCAAAGCTAGCACAACACAAACCATTAATTATGCAATATTATATGGCGAAACTCAACAGAATAGGCCATCAGGTATCGCATCTTTACAAACTTCTACGCTCAAGCGCCACCAAAATTAATATCCCATCGAACTACTGGGCAAAACAACTCACGTAACAAAATCACCCCAGTACTATCCCAAACAAAATTTTGGCTACTCCACAAGACCTACTGGACTCCGGCTCGGCTAGCCGTGCTAGGCCTCAGGGAAAACGACCTTTGCTGGAACTGCGGCAACAAGAAGGGGGACCTTGCACACCTTATCTTCTACTACCCCAAAATTAAAATGTTCTGGGAAAAAATCTTCGTTTTCATAAAAAAGGAGCTGGGGAGCACACTAAAATCAGAATTATCTACCCTTACCACTGCATTTATGACCACAGGACTAGCTTCACAGCATGACAGGGATCTGCTAGACCTCCTACAGCAGTGAAAATGGTCCTATCCAACTGGAAAGATACAGCTAAGATGTCATACAAAGGCTGGATCAATTGGGTGACGTACCTCAGGGGCGCAGATAGCACCGCATTGCAAAACTCACCCTGGAGACCAGCTACTAGGGGGATGTGGAAATTGCTGGACTAGTATCTGGACCCCTATGAACCCCCGTGAGATCACTTAAGGGAGACGGCAGTCCACAATACAAAACGCTACAAACTCAGACTAGGCCCATTGCTTAAGTACTCTTCTTGTAAACTTTCTCCTCCCTTTCTTTTCTATTCTCTTTCTTTCTCTTTCAGCTGCCCTTAATCTCCTAGCAAGACATTGCTAAAGGGTGCACCCAAACATGTATACCATCTACCTGTAACCATGGCAACACCAACCAAGCTTGGCTGGTACCCTGTAACGGTAAAGCGGATTTACCTGTCTGTAAAATGTAATAAAATACTTTGAAATTAAAAAAAGAAAATATTTAAGGGTCCAAGCCAGGTTAAGATTAGTGAAGGAACAAGAGCATTCAAATATGGTCAGTCTAATTATAATAACAAAAGTCACTTAGATATTTCAACCATAGAAATGACCTATTCAACGTTCACTCAGATCTAACCCATACAGCGACCCATATCAATAGGGGTGCGAAGACCTATTGTGTCACAAAGATAATTAAGGCCAGTTTCCTGATGTACAATATCAGGGCACGACAAATCAACTCACCCACTCACATTTGCGAGGTAGAATTAATGAGGATGAGCTATTTTTAGGTCCTACTCACCCTTTTTGGCGAGTAGGAAAACAAACTATCTTTTGTACACTGTCTTTGAAAATGGAGCAAATGTGACAATATAACAAGATTTAAAGGCATTTTTATTGCTCACAAAGCGAATGAGCAATAAAGATGCCTTTATATCTTGTTATCTTGTCACATTTGTTCTGCTTTCAGAGACGGAGGTCAAGAAGGTTGCAGTTAGGTTGAGGAGATTTTTCAAGGTACTAGACCTGCAGGACTAGTACAATTTTTCTGATTTTTCGAGCCCTAAATATAGGAAGGAATAGACTGAGGAATACTCCAGAGACTCCTGCAAAATTATTTTCGACAAGCTGCAAAGTAGAGCTAGCTGCATGACCCCAAATGTCACAACCATAAGGAACTGTTAACAGTCACTTCACATTATATACTTTCAACAGGACACTTATTGGTTTCGTTGCCAGCCTAGATGAAGAGGCAGAAACCGAGGTGATAGACCTTAATAAAACATTCTTTTTACTTATTAACCCCTTCCATGCTGCGCAGATTCCGCCGCTGTGCTGACGGAATCTTGCGCGGGCGGGGTCATGACGGAACGGTTCCGTCATGAGCACAGCTCAACCGTGGCTCATGACGGAACCGTTCCGTCATGAGCACCGAAGGGGTTAAGAGGGAGGGACAAAGTACTAACACTGTCAAACAAGAATGTGGCAGGGCCTCTTGCGCAAACTCTTCTATTCCCCCACCGCCAAATACAATGAGTCTCTAATTTAGTGCTCCACGGAAGAGGGCTGCCACTATTGCCCACACAAGAAAACTGGCAACATCCAGTCCTGTAGTCAACAGATTAACCTGAGCACCAGCAAATGTATGAAAAGGTGGGTACAATTCTTCTTGTTTTCAGTTAGGTTCATTTCAAACAAAACTTCTTCAAAAGCCACAGCCTATTGTCTTCAGAAGCCACAGAATATTTGGTTTACCACGCCGTCCGGGACTGTTCTAGGAGTACTCTACATTCTACAGGTGAACTAGCATTTATACAGATATTCTTTGATTTGGATAAGAAGATTGAAACTAACAGAAATAACAAATTGACGCTTGGACCATTTTGAGATTGTTATGAGAGCCCTGATGAAATCAGTGATGTATACTCATCAACTCTGAAGAAAAACATGTTGGTTGTGGGTATATGAAGAATATTCTGTGGCTTCTGAAGACGAGAGGCTGTGGCTTCTGAAGACGTTTTGTTGCAAATAAACCTAACTGAAAACAAGAAGAATTGGACACACTTTTTCTTACATTTCCTAGTGCTCAGGATAATCTGTTGACTGTCAAAAAGTATCCCAAGATACAGATAGGAGGTGACCCGGGCAGGTTTGTGACCCTGAATGTGAACGGTGTTCCTAGGACCAGCCACCAAAATTAAGACTTACTGAAATTGGTGGACAATTCTAGTGCATCCATAAAAGCCACAAAACAATCCAATAACTTTTGAAACCCTGTTCTAGCTAGCAAAACCGCGTATAAAATGCAGCTACGGCACAACCCTGGTGAACCCCTCATAACTCGAAATGGGTCCGAACAAAAACCATCATTGGTATAATGACAGACAGCTGACAGTCATATGTAAAACACTCATTACAAAAAGTCTAAACTATTTCGAGGGCTGGTAATCCCCCCCCCCCTTTCCTTCGAGCCTCACCCAAGGCCAGATAATTTTTCAGGGATTCCAGACTCCTCATAGGATAATTCTTCTTCATCTCCTCCCTCAGACATCATGGGTCACAGAAACTGCCAATCAGAAAAACGACTTTCGGCCCAATAGAATCTCTTTTCAGTGTTGAAATTTAACCTCATTCTATTTAAGGGTGAGATAGTTACTGAATATTTAGCTACAAGCCTTCAGTGGCATGTAAAACAAAATGAATGGTTTATGTTATCAAAGACTTTCACTTGCCTTATATTATTTTATAAAGTACAGAAACACTATCACATGTCCCTCCTGGATTTCATAGATGCCTAAAAGATGTATGATGTGCCAAGGCGCCAATCTCATCAATTTCAAACACAAATTGAGGATTATACAAAACATGCAACTCTAAACAATATTCTTGGGGGACACTTTTTTTTGTTATACTTTAAAAGTTCCTTCTGGATTGTCAAGACAGAAATGTGTTTTCTCTGATGTCTGCAGCGAAACTCTATCCAACTACCAGGGCGATTCTGAGCAGAGGATTTCACAATACTGGCCAGGTACGTAAATCTCAGTGCTGCTTACACTCTGAAGACATTGGTTAATTAGAATGTAGTTTTGCACAACTGATGCACTCCCACTTTTTCTCTTATCTTTAAATCACATGCAATGTTCAATCACCATTAAATTACTAGAATTAAAACTGCATTAAGGACATCAGACTCCAAGAATCCAGACATGAAAAAACACAAACAAACCATACCTGCAGCTTCTAGCAAGGCTTCTAATCGTGCTTGGGTCTCTGGATCAACTGTTTTTAAATCTGTTCCTTCCACAGCACTTGACAAAAAAAGTTCCGATGCAGTTTTTAGCATTGGGTTATCCAGATCCTCTTGGTCCAAAATAAATGACTCTACCTAAAGAAAATACAAAATAAAAAAATTAAAAAAAAATCAGATATCCTTTTCGGGCAAAACATACTTTCAGTTATTATTCTCTACAAAGTCACTGTATCTGAACCTTGTGCTCAGTAGATATGTCAGAGGGGAAAAAATCCAACTCCTGTCCATGCTGAGCACACTCGAGAACAGGGTTTCTTACCTGCAGATGGCCAATCAGGAATGCCCTTGTTTTACTCACAACCTACATTTCAGGACAAAAGACTCCATTTTTAAAATGCCGTTTAGTATGGAGTATGCTCTTGCACAATTTCTTTTGACTACTTTATTGGGACCAGCCCCTTGTGTTAACAGCAACCTCATGGAGGTTGTTAAACTAATCAGTATGGATTATGTACCAGCCCACACTCTAGACCATAGCACCACACTAATACTTCAAGGTATTTAAATACTGGCATCTGACAGTCTACTACACGTCCCATCTCTCCAAATTAATCTTAAAGTTCCACAAATGGTAACAGCATTGGAAAAGTTATTAGGTCTGGTGTGGACTGCCAGCATTTTTACTTTGGTAGTGCTTGTATGTTTATCACGGTTTTTGTAAAACCTTACTTTTGATGTGCTGCTAGGCATTCGTCAATATATTTAAAACAAATGAACACAGGTTAAAAGCAAAAATATTTTTGCGTCTCACAGAGCACACTTTGCCATAGCATTCCCTGGTACTGAATGGAACTTATTTTTTATGGATGTGCTCTTTCTGAAAAGAGCAGAATGACCTCACTAACAATGGCTGAATTTGGCTGACCCACTGCTCCATGCTTTAGTAGAGGGACGAACATGTGAATGCCTCCAAGTATTTTAGACAATATATTATTGGAGTAAAATGAAAAGATCGTGAACGTCAGATTTTAAAATACATTTAAAATGTAGCTTGAGAACTTTTAGCAAATGGAAAAATAAAGGAACCCTCCATCAGTCGAACCTTCCCACAATCCTCAACTTCCTGATAAACATATTCCCCGCAATGATCATGCTCAGCTTCAACACCATTATGTCATATTCAGTCCTCATCCTTTCTCTGCTCCATCACAACTTCACAATTTCCAACCTAGACAACCCCACTGCTTGGCTCCATCTGCGATCCTACCCAATTTCCGTTGTTCAATAAGACGGAAATAAAGCATTCTGCACTTACACTTGGATCATTAATAGTTTTTCTATTCATGAGTATGGGGCTCTCAGATGGCATTCCTCCAAAAAACTCATATGCACGCAAAGGAAGGGAAGGCGTTGCAACGCCGCTGGAGGGGTCTGGCTTATTACACCACGTACTCCGCCTTTGCGAGAGGAGTGTTGATATAGATAAGGGCAGGTGTTCCATTCCAATGCACGTCACAACTGATTGACCCAGAGGGCAGGTATGTGGTGGTGTCGGGGAGGCTAGACGGTAGGGACCTCACACTAGGTAGTATTTATGCGCCCAACTCAGACAATCCGTCCGCCTTCTCTCTTCTATCAGGAAAGCTGGCGACCGTCCTCACAGGGTCGATGCTATTGGGGGGCAAAATAATTGCACATCTGACGTTACCTATGACCGCTCTCACCCTCCACTCCCTAATGCACTTGCACACAAACTAGCAGACTCACGCCGTAATTGGCAAAAGCAATGGGGCTCAATCGACACCTGGAGGGCGCAACACCCCATGGCCAGAGATTACTCCTTCTCGGCCCTCCACGAATTACATATTAGACTGGATACCATTCTGTGTTCACCTGATGTCCATGAGGGGGTTACAAATGCAAAAACAACAGTTGATGGCCAGAATGCAGAACAATGTCATACATTTACCCAAGTACAGAGCTCTGGGCCTAATTCAATCGTTTTTTTGCTCACCATGCCATTCCAGTTTGAACCCAGCCATATGCAAATCAGTCTTGACCCTGTGCCTCATGGGAACAGTCCAGCCCGAAATGCCAAGCCAGGTCCTCCCTGGACTGGAAACAAGCATCCTAGGACCGGGTTCGGAGTTTCAACCCTCTTCAGCAAGGATAGCTTGATTCCAGTGGCATGTTGAGCACGGGACCCACGTCTGGGCGTACCCGTCCCACTCGGGGTGACAAATGCAAAAACAGTTGATGGACAGAATGCAGAACAATGTCAGACGTGGGTCCTGGGCTCACTGTGCCACTGGAATCAAGCTATCCTGGCTGAAGAGGGGTGAAACCCCGAAACCAATCCTAGGATGCTTGTTTCCGGTCCAGGGAGGACCTGGCTTGACAGTTCGGGCTGGACTGTTCCCATGAAGCACAGGGTCAAGACTGATTTGCATATGGCCAGGTCTAAACTGGGGTGGCATGGTGATCAAAAGAATGATGGATTTAACCCAGATCTTTTGACTGGGGTGAATATTTTGATTTGTTCTGCATTCCGTCCATCAATTGTGTCTCTTTTGCTTTCTCGTCCATGATGGGGTTGGCTGCAGCGAATACCTCACCAGGACACTCTCAGACCACAAACCTGTCATGGTGCAGTTACAAAGGTCACGCGCGTGCCCGAAAATCCCTGCCTGCCCCCAAAGGCCTTAGACCAAGCTTTCCGCACTACAATAGGAACAGCTATTCCTAACTATTTTCACGACAATGGGGGTACAGCCACATCCTCCCTCGTGGAGTGCGACGCCTGTAAAGCAGTCCTTACGGGGAGGTGAATATCTGAGATGGTTGGAGCTCGGAAGGTTCTACTACAAGATATAAAGAGAGATGACGAGCAGCGCCTGCGTGAATTTATGAATGAATGAAAGAAATCTTATAACGCGCGACTAAGCCCAAAGGCATCAAGGCGCCTAACCAAGAAACAATCAAATAGACCAGGAACCAGATTACGGATATGCCTTGGCAAAGAGCCATGTCTTTAATGCCTTCCTGAACGTCAGGACAGAATGTTGAGTTTTGATTTCAATGGGAAGGGTGTTCCACAGTTTAGGGGCTAAAGACGAAAAAGCCCTTCCTCCCCATTTGACTCTCCGAAATCGGGGCACTGATAACAGGCTCTTTCTCAAAGAGCGGAGGTTTCTGCAAGGGGCATAAGGTACCAACAGATCCTTAACCCCCCCAGCCCCAAAGCCGGATAGCGCCCCGTAAGTCAGGCAAAGGGTCTTAAAGGCAATCCTGGCTTGGATCGGTAGCCAGTGCAGACTCTACCTAGCAGCTTGTGACGGGGCGGAAGAGACAGTGGGAGCACTCACCCCTGACTGGAACTGCTGGTCAAAGGACGCCTCTTTGACCCCTTCTCTCCCCCTGCAGCAACCCGAGGTACCAGAAAAACAGGAAGATTGGTATCCATATCGGACACAGGACTGGCCCGTCGAAACCGGACAGGGCTCCTTTAATTTCGCCTTTCAGGACGATGAGACTCCTCCCAATGATGACGTCACATTGTTAGAATACACAAAAGCCGTAGAAACCCGGAAGGAGACGGACGGCGTTTCCCTGGAGGTTGAAGGCGATTTGGAGTGGAGAAGAAGGCCGGTTCGAAGAGCGCGGAGAAGAGGAAGTAGCAGCACGTTGGAGGAGAGGAAGGAAGGTGACGACCCCGACAAGCCAGGAGGCCAACGATATCACGAAGCGCCCTGCCACGTTCCCAGGGGAGGGGCGTGGCTCGAGCAGGTACGTGGAAGGGTAGCGGGCTGGCTGGGCAAAAGCGCCTCACCCCCTCTGTCATAATACACCCTCGTAGTGCTCTACTTATATCCTGTTACCCTACCCTGTTATCACCCTGAGCACGTGCACCCCTTCACAGCAAAAACGCGAGAGCGCACCGAAGCACTGGGTTTCCTTCACTCCCGGCCCCTTTTTCACCGGGTCTCCCGACCACAGTCCTAATCCCTGGTTTTCTTTCTGTTTCCCTGACCGGAGTGCCATCTCCTCGAGGGATCCATACCACGGACTCGCCAGCACCAAAAGGGGACTGTCCCGAAGACCGGATAGAACCACCACAGACAAACACCTCTCTGCATGCGCAACAGACAGCGAAAAAGGGACAGAGGACCACTGGAAAACCAATTGTTTCACGGGACTGGCTTAAGAAGGATACTGCCTAAAGCTACGAATAAAACCCTAAAACCAAAGTACCCTACTTGTTAGCCATCTCTGTCTCACTGGCCCCGCCACACAGCTGTAGCAGAAAAAAGCCTGGGGGCATCAAGCACAAATTTGGCTGCCGCATTCTGGGCAGTTTGCAAACGTTGCACGAGACCTTTATCTATACCGGCATAGAGAGCGTTGCAATAATCAAGCCGTGAGGCGACCAATGCAACCACAATCTGTTTGCGAGCCTGTGGAGCTAGGTAGTGTTTAATTTTCCTAAGGATCTTAATGATGCCCCAGCAGGTAGCAACCGTCCTATTTACCTGCTGAGCCATGGAGAGAACGGGGTCGATCAAAACTCCCAGGTTACGAGCCGAGTCCGTAGGTATGGGACACGCACCCAAAGAAGGGGGCCACCACTCAGAAGACCAAATGTCCCTCTTTCCACCAAAAACAAGCCCTGGAAAAGGCCAGACCCGAAAACCCAGATAAACAACAGGAGCTACCAGAGGCCAGGGAGGCGGTAGCCAAACAAGTAGAACGCCTGCGTTTCTTTGATTACAAAAACTACATAACTAGAGCAGACTCGGAGGGTGCTAAATCGGGGGCCCTTCTGGCCTGGTTGGCCAACTCGGCCAGACAGGGGTCAGTCATGCTAGAGATCAGGGACCAGAATGAGGTAGCCAGATATGACCAACAAGGGATCAATTACTTATTTTTGGACTATTATACTGAGCTCTATCAAAGTCAGCTGTCTCCAACGGATGAGGAACTGTAGGAGTTCACACAAGGGGTTGATCTACCTGCACTGGATTAGGATACAGCACTCTCGCTAGTACGAGAGATTGAAGTAAGAGAGGTGCATGGAGCTATCAAGAGTATGGCCCGCGATATAACTCCAGGCACTGATGGTCATACATTGACCTATTGGCTCCCAAACTCGTACAATTATATAACGATGCCATGAGACTTGGCAAATTCTCTGTTTCCACTAGGGAAGCGATCATCATCCCTCTGCTAAAGCTGGGCAAGCAGTCGTGGGATAAAACTGCGTACCTCCCCTTATCCATGCTCAATCTCGATTATAAAATACTAAGTAAAATAATAGCCTCCCGTTTGCTCCCTCACATGACCACCCTTATACATAAAAGACCAATCCTGGTTTATCCCCACTAGAAACACAGCGCTCAATATCAGAAGGCTCATGCGCATCGAAAGCGGACACTTACCTTCTGGATGCTGCCACGATATTTGCAGTGGACATAGAAAAAGCCTTCGACAGTCTCGAGCGGGCTTTCCTATTTCATGTGATGCAGAAAATGAGGCTAGGGTCTGGCTTTGTGAACTGGACAGCTCTTTTATATACTGACTGCACTGCCAGAATTAAAACTGGGGGGGCTAATCTCCGACGCTTGCAGGGTGGGGCAGGGCACGCAGCAGGGTTCTCCCCTCTCCTCATTGTTATTTGCGCTGGCGATGGAGCCCTTAGCAGCACATGTCAGATCAAGGAGGGCATACCGGGGGCTCGACGTAAATGGACAGGTTCATCATATTGCATTATATGCCGACAACCTTTTGCTTTTCCTTGCTGACTCAGGAACGGAGCTCTTGAGGGCAAGAAACCTACTCGACGCTCTCAGCAGAGTAGCAGGATTGAAGGTTAACTGGTCGGAATCTTGCCTGTTCCCGGCGCGTGGCAAGAGGGTAGGCGCATAGCACACAGCGGGTGGGAATTGGGAAGACAGATGTCTTCCCTATCTGGGCACACATTTACCACAAACAAGAGGACATTCTTGAGGGTAATATTGGAAAGGCCATCAGAGGGGCAAAAAGCCAACTTCGAATTCTGGGGATCTCTGCCGCTGTCAAGAGCGGGCCGTGTGGCCCTTCTTAAAATGATAACCCTCCCGAGGCTCTTATATTACTTTGGAACCCTACCGATCTGGATCCCGACAGCATATTTCAAGCATCTTCGTTCAATGGTCACAGCCTTCCTTTGGGGCAAGGGCAGACGCAGGGTGGCGCTCAGTACACTAATGCGATCAAGAGCAGAAGGCCTAGCGGTCCCAGATTACGAGACCTATTATTTGGCAGCACAATTTCAATGGCTTATACAGTGGGTAGCAAGGGCCACTAGGGGAGATGAGGAGCACAGGGAAACTTTGGGGCCCCTGTTGTTGCGGTCACGCATTGTACTGTGGCTCCCGGTTAACACCGCGACCATCACCCTGGAACTCACCACGGCACGAAAATGCTGGCACAGATATTTGCGAAGAGCCTCTATTAAATACCCCTATGCACCGGAAATACCATTGATAATGTGCAGGGCCCTGCCACATGGTGGTAATTGGCAGAGATTGGAAGCTTTGGCGGAACAGGGGCGGACTACCATACGGGACCTATATGAGGAGGGTGCCATGATCCAGTTTAATGACCTGTAAACCCGCTTTGACTTACCCGGGGGTGATTTCCTACAGTACCCTCACTGCGGCTATCAGGTAGCACTGGGGTTGGGGACATACAGAACCACCAACTTCCATGGGCTGCCAATGCGCAGTGTTGGCAGCAGGCACTTTCAAAGCAGTGACGTGCCTCTATATAGGCGCATGACGCTGGAATCCTTACTCCCCCTGCCGGTCCTGAAGCGCAAATGGGAGGGAGATACAGTGGGGGGGAGGGGGACATCCTTGATAAGGCGTGGGGAGAGCTAGTGGAGAAAGCTTGGAAGAGAGCGAGGAATGCAAGGTTTCAATTAGTGCATTTCCATATTTTACATAGCGCATACCTTACCCCGGCAAAACTACACGCAAATCTCCAGGCCCAATCAGCAGCCTGCCAGAGATGTAACACAGAAAGCCCAGATATTAAACGCATGTTATGGGGTTACCCTTTCCTAGACAGTTTCTGGGTGTAGGTAACGACAACATTATCAGACCTCACTGACAGAGCTGGATCCAACCATGCCTCATTGTATTTTGCACTGGTCTCCCCACATGTCCAAGAACAAAATTACTAGCAAATTTATAGACCCGGGTCTGCTCCCGGCCAAACGGATCACCACCACCCATTGGAAGGCAAATCAGGGCCCTAGCATAGCAAAGTGGAAAGCAGAATTCCTAAAGTGGTCCGAATTTGAAGGAGTGATTAGGTTACAAATAGCGAAGCGAACAGAGAGTGAAAAGTCCTTGGAGCGGGGGAGAGCTTGGGAAGCGCTCGTTTTGGCACTTAAATCTCCTGAAGCGGAGGGGGATGACGCATCTTTAGGTGACCCTGTGGCAGTTATGGATTTACACATAAGCAGCTCTAAGATCACCTCGATCTGAATCCTCAAATTTAGTAGTGGTGCTCGACAAGCAAGCCAGGTGACACTCAGGGGCAGCAGCCTCCTATATAAATTAGTCGCCCCACGGAGATAACAGTTTCTATTGGCTTCTTACAGCCTGGACTTAAGTGACACGCCTTGGGAAGGATGGGGGGCTAGTTGGGAGATGGGAATTTTCATTGTTTGCAAATACTTAAAGTGATGACCGTATGTTTCAGCTATGTCATAAATGACCTGATTCACACTGTGACTTTGCTACTTATCTAAGGTATGTAACCAGAACCCCTTTTTGGATGTATGGAAAAAATCAATAAAAATTGTTTAAAAAAAAAAAAAAAAGCATTGGCATAGCCAATAGGTCTCACCTTTGGGACCTTCTAAGTATTTATTTATGCAGCACAATATCCTTATTGCAACAACATTAACTGTTGCATGGCTAAACACTTATAAGGTCCCAAAGGCGAGACCTATTGGCTATGCCAATGCTTGTTTTTCCTGTGCAGTGATTGTGGTTGCCATTTTATAACAGGAATAATCTTTTTTCACATGAACCTAAAATCGAAATATATTTCACATTGATTAAGTTGTTTAAAATGGCAACTCATTCTTTAAACTTCACATTGAAGGCATTAATAATTGTTGTGCCTGCGATGCTGTGATTTGATACTACATGAACTCCCTGGTATGAATCGAAATTCCAGGTAAAGATGGCTACAAAAGTCTTTATAAACTGGTTACAGAGGCAGACCTAGAACGCTAACTTACAAATTTCTAACAGAAAATAGCGAACGACAAGCTCCCGGAAAATCAGCACTAGAAAGAAGGTTTATCTATTTGGAAAGTACAATTTATAAACAAAGAGTTATTTTTCAAGCTGGTACCGATTGCAGAAGAGTCCGCAAAACATACTGTTCTATCTTTTAGTTATTTTATTTTTGTGACTTTATATAGCATAGACTGCCCCAAAAGGCACTAGAGCAATTCACAAGACAGAGCAGAAAGTACACAGTTGCCAAGCTTTCACATTTCATATGTGTGCACTGCATTTCCATGGTTTCAGTGTTTCGGTAAAAGTGACATTCTACTACCAAATTTGACACTTTTAGTTATGTTTCTCTCGCTGCAGCATTGAAAGTTTTATGGTTCTTTTAACCAGCAGCGGCAGCATGAACATACAGTTGCCAGCAGGGGGCGAGAGCGAGAAAGAGAGAGGGGGAGAGCGACAGAGAGCGAGAAAGAGAGCGAGAAAGAGAGCGAGAAAGAGAGCGAGAAAGAGAGCGAGAAAGAGAGCGAGAAAGAGAGCGAGAAAGAGAGCGAGAAAGAGAGCGAGAGAGAGCGAGAAAGAGAGCGAGAAAGAGAGAAAGGGTGAGAGGAGCAAGAGAGAGCGCGCGAGAGAGAGCGAGTGCGAGAGAGAACGCGCGAGAGAGCGAGTGCGAGAGAGACACGCGAGAGCGAGCGCGCGAGAGAGAGCGCGCTAGAGAGAGCGCGCTAGAGAGAGCACATGGCGTGCCCCTGCTTGATCCCGCAAGGTGGATGCTGCCCCAAGCACGAGTGTGTTCTTGAAAAATACCCGAGCGACGGCTAAAGGTCCTCCTATGCAGCGCATGCGCGTTGTGTAGGCGAGACCTAAAAAAGAGCGTGGGGCTCGACATAATTCCAAATATTTGCTGATGAATATTGTTCTGATGGCTGATCCAATTGTGCTCTTCGCTACGTCCATTACATATTCACTACTGATCTCTACTGTGGAGGAAGGCAGAATGGGGGAGGTTTAGTAGAGCCTGGGATCCAGATTGTTCAAGTCTAGGATTTAGGAAATAGAGAGGGACATAGCCTAGACTTCTGTGACTACTTCTCATAATATCTCTGACCAGGCACATCAGTGGCGTACCGTGACTGAGGATCCGTGTGCCTTCCCCAGACAGATGGTGACATTTAGCATTAAGCAAGATTATATTCATAGTGCCGACAGTTTTTTTCCAATGCTCTACAGCTTATTTCCTGGGTACTCAGGAAACCACCATGGTCATCTGACCTGTACAGGGCCAGAGGGTGCATGCTATAGTCAAATGAGATAGCCACAACTATGTAGGTTATGAACTCCTTGAGCTTCACAGAAGCAACCAAGCTTGTCAATTAGGTAGATGCATCGATAGATCCCCTTAGCCCTCACACTGGACAGCATGTACGAATCGATTTTAAAACCCAATCACTGGACCATGAACACTCCGCAAACAATATGTACAGATAATCTATATATTCAAAAGCAATCTGAAAATAGCCTGTAGACAAAAGGCTAACAACATTAGAATCTTTTTAAAACACCATCTAAATAAACACAATTTTATAAGTAGGGTTATACGGCTGATTAAACAAAGCACACAAAAAAAAAAAATCTAGGATCGCGAGCTAGTCTCTGACAACTTCAGGTCTCATGTTCTCGTTGAATTAATACCCCACCGATAATAACAGAGAGAGATCTGAGGTAGTCTATTTTTGTCTCTCAGAGACAACAAGATCACCAAGGCCGAGCTGTCCCTCAGCAACAAAAAAAAATCAAATCACCAAGGTCAGATAGTTCATTTTAAACAGAATATTTTTAACAGATTCCGATGGCTGCTAGCAGGCGACTCAATTATAAGTGGACAGGTTGAGAGATAACCTTGTTTAAAATGCGTAAAATTCAACTAGATGCACTTAAACATCCACATTAATCAGATCCACCAATACATTAAGGCCAAAGCGAAACAGGGCAGCAAACCTTCAGAGCTTTCAAAGACTTCTTAGACAACCTCAAGCCCAAACTCTTCTCTCACCCAGAAACACCACGTTGATATCAATTCCCTCCTAAAAGAATTCAATGCATTTCTGGAAAAACCATGTCAACATCCACACTCTAAGCATAAAACAAAACTGCAAACTGAACCCCTCAGCAACAAGGTACTCCAGGGCCTTTATGACAACAAACTCTCCATCATAAGAAAGGAAAATTTAAGAAAAACAGAAGCCCAATGACTTCATGCTAAGAAAGTCTCTCCATGAATCACAGAGACAACTCATCACAACAACCGAAGTCAAGTACTATACCTTTAATCAACCATCAGAAGGTGAACGATCTTCAAAACAATCAACTAACCTTAACCTGCCTGACCCGCCTATACTACACTGGAAAGACCAAATCCAGAAAACACTTCTTCAATGATAGAACAGACAATTTGATTTCCCATCAACAACACCAAGCCTATTTCTTCTCTGAAATAAATACCACCATACTGAATAACAGAATAGTCACCATTCAGGCCCCTGTCTCTCGCAGACCTTGCCAACATAGTCAACTCGCTCAAAGCCACTCGCCCATGAAGCAGATGTCCTACCTTCATCCTTCAGCAAAGCCTACTTTGGAGACGTACCTCTACTCACCATGGTCAATGCTCTCCTCACTCCAAGCATCTTTCCTGAAGCTATCAAGACAGGTAATAACCTCACTCCTGAACCAACTCACATTAGTCCCAGGTGACCTTGCCAACTACTGGCCCATCACTGGCAAGCTCAACAAAAAGCAGTCAATGCACAACTTCAAGATGACATCAATCTCCTGCACGAAGATAGCTACCCAACAAATCACAGATGACTCCCTCCTAACCACAGTCAAAGATGGCTCCGAACCTCTACTATTATTGGGCCTCTCACTTGCCTTAAAATCACCCTGCAATCATCCACACACTGAAGTTTTGAATGGGATTCACTGGAAACACCCTTCACTATTTTTCATTTCACCTAATTAGTTTGTTTACATGGGCACCTCCAAGTCTAAGATGATTCTGATAACCTTCGGATTTCCCCACAAGAACAACAAGCAACAATTAACCCAAACCTTGCTCAACAACATGAACCTGGATGTTTTCAAACCCCAAATTCACCCATTGGCATGTCACTCTGATACGCCCTGGGCACAGTTCTCTCTTTCAAGGAACACATCACAAAGAAAACCAAAACAGCCCAGTATCATGTCCCTCTGGAAAGTGAAAATATTAACACGAGAAAGGGAATTCAGAACGGTTTTTCAAGCTCTCATACTCTTGCATCTGGATTGGGCCAGTGCCCTGCCCCATAGACTGCCAGACTCCGCACTGGCCCATTTTAAGGCATCCTATATGCTGTACCAAGCCTTATCAGCGTCGTGTAGAAATAGATCATTCCCACCCTGAATCACGTGCAATGCGATCACGATTGGCACCCCTGCCTATTTGGCTGACAAGCTCACAACTACCTGTAGCACTGGGCATACCCACAGACAGGACACTTTCAGATTAGCACCCAAAAGCATGATATTGAACAACAGGCCACATGCTCTACTCCACAGCTAGCCAAACTGCCTCAGCAGATCAATTTCATGAAGAAACATAACATGCAATCAACAAATCAGTCCACTATGAAGACAAGCATTGGCAAAGTCAATATGTTTTGCCTTTATGACCAATTGACTTTGCAATGATTTTTAGCCACGATGCACAGCAATCGAGATGCAGTGCAGCAAGTCCAAAGGAAAATAAAATCCTGCATAATGTACACACCTACATAAATGACAAAGTAGCTTTTTTCTCTGTTTAGTTACTGGTTTGATTTTGATTGTTAACTAAAATCAAAATAATTACGCAAATGCTTTTTTTCTAAAGCAGGAGGAGCAGAAGCAACAAACAGTGAGGGGTGAATGGTGAAGTAACACTAGAGAGGAAGGTGCGAACAGCGAGGCAACAGAACAGGAAGCGAAAGCAACAGGGGAGGCTGGAGGGGAACACAACCTATGGGGGAAGAGCAGGTGCGAAATCAACATGGAGGGCCCAGGTGGGGTGAAGCAATGGGGAGAGGTGAAAGAAGTGGGGAGAAGCAATCACAAAACAAAAAGCAACACAGAATGCAGGGGAAGAAACGTACATAAGGGAGACTGCTTGAAAACACACACACACACACACACACACACACACACACACGCACACACATACTAATGAACTATCACATAAAAGAACAAGCATTGGTATAGCCAATAGGTCTCGCCTTTGGGACCTTATAAGTGTTTAGCCATGCAACATTTGAAGTTGTTGCACCGAGGATATTGTACTGCATAATTAAATACTTATAAGGTCCCAAAGGCGAGACCTATTGGCTATGCCAATGCTTGTTGCTCCAGGAGGCGGAGCAGTCTCTTAACAGGTCAAACGTGGTCTGAAGAGTCCTTGCAATGGGGTTGGGGAGTGAGGCAGGAGAGGTGGTTCGGTTGTTAAAGAGGACAAAGCGTGTTGAGGTTGTGAAGAGGAGGGGAGGCGTGGTTAAAGGAGAGGACTGGGTTCAGACAGTTTGTGGAGGTGTGGGAATGATGGAATGGCCCACACCTGCATTTGTTAGAAAGGATTTGGAGGGGGGCAGTTTGAGTTGATGGGGGTGATGAGGTTTAATTGGGTCTGTAGTGCCAGAACAGAGGCAGCAGATCAATGCACTTGAAGAATGCAGGAGGCTTTGGGGGGTGAAAGGGGTGGTAATTAGAGGGTTAGGCAACACATGAACACTGGAGAATTGGTTAACCCCTTCAGTGCCACGCCCTTTCCCCCTCCTGTGCCGGGCGTTGCACTAGTGGGTGGGGTTCATGACGAGATAGTCTCGTCATGGAGCACGGTTGCGCTGTGCTCATGACGAGACTATCTCGTCATGGGCACTGAAGAGGTTAAAGAGGATGAGATTACTTGGTGAAACACTTTCACGACAATCCATCATTTGGGGAACCAGTCGGTTTGTGATTGCCCGACTTGATAGATTCGCCTCTATGACTACAGGCTGTGCTCCTTATTTCTGTCTGTGCTCCTGCTATGTGTGCTATTTACCATATGGGATGTCTCAGGCAGTTGTTTTGAGTAATGTATTAGTGTTTAACAACCAAGCTGGACGGAGTCCGACGAGAATGACGGTGGAACAACACCTAGAGACAGGTAAATGCGTTTTACACTTGTAAATAAGCAATTAAAATGACAATGTATTGAACAAACAAGTCAATATAATAAAATCATGCTGTCTTCCTGTATATGAAAATTAAGTACATATCTGAAGGTGCAATGAGGTTCTAACTGAGAGCAGCTGGACCACGTGTACCAGAATGCACTGGTGATAGGTGAAGCTGGGCGTTGTGTTGCTGCCTGAGAGGTCCTGGTGCTGGGCATCTGCAGGGCACCAGTACCTCCTCGGGCCGTGGATGCTGGCGACAGCGCCCGGGCTGGTGGCCTCCTCTCTTCCCAGTGGAGGGGTTTCTAGGACAACCCATTGGTGGAAGCTGAAGCAGGAAGACCTGGGAGCGGGAGGCAGCACAGCCGGGACAGCGCCTCTCATCGGGAGGACCTGGCGGCTGAGCCGGGAGCATGAGGAGGACTCGACCTCACCTACAGACACAGGAGCCGCCGAGGCAGCCAGCAGGGGAGGAGGAGGCGGGGACCGGCGCAACGGGAGCTAGGCAGGGCGTCAAGGAACGACAGACAGCCAACAGGCAGGTACCGCTCCGTGTGCAGAGAAAGAACATATCACAGGGGAGCAACTGAAGAGCCACGCGGGTACAGCCCTCACTGAGGGTAAATGAGCTGTCAGAGGGAGGGACAGAGGTACACAGACCTTCACAAGAGGCAATACTCCTTCTGGGTCCAAGTGTCACAGAGAGAGAGAGGAGGAAAGACAGACAGACGCAGCGTGAATTCATACTGAGCCAAGAGCAGCAGTGGTATGGGGCAAAGGACAGACAGGAGACTGATCTCGTACTGAATCTCCCCAGCACAGAGGAGAAGCCGGTGGACGGTAACCCCTAGTGAAGCTCACTAGGCAGGGACAGGGGGAGCAGACGGCAATCCGCAGGGGTCAAAACTCCTGCTGGTGTCAAGAGCAGCTGGGATAGGGCAGGAAGGGCAGGCGGGTGAGCCTGGGACAGACTGACGCCGTCACCTGAACTTCCTCCACGAG
This sequence comes from Triturus cristatus, assembly GCF_964204655.1. Lineage (NCBI taxonomy): Eukaryota > Metazoa > Chordata > Amphibia > Caudata > Salamandridae > Triturus > Triturus cristatus. Next base: position 937,414,216 of record NC_140590.1, on the reverse strand, counting down.
CTGGAATTTACCGGAACATCTGTGCTCCATTCCCGCGCCCCTCTCTGCTACAGGAAGAGCAAGTGAGTGTATATTTCTGCTGAGGTGTGTAATATTCCGCTGAGAGTCTGTGACCATGTCTTGAACTCTGCTCAGCCTCCGTTACGCCGTACAGTACCATGAACAAGAGGCTGTAACTATAGTAATATGTTGCCTTTTGTGAACACCGGTTGCTACTGGCGTCAACCCCCAGTGGTGCAACAAAACCTTAGCGCTCCCCCCTGCAAAGAACGGTGATGGGGCCCGCCCAATGCCCATTACCTGGTGGTGCCAACCACCCTGAAGAAGTACTTGACGGTAATTTTTTTATTTTTTATTTAAGATTGAACAAACATGTTGGCGTACACATCTCGCCTACAACCCTGTGGGCCGGCTACTTTGTATATGACAATCACTGCGTGTCTCAGCGTTTCCCACATCCCGGGGGCCGGGTATCGCGGTCTTATACTTACAATAATTCGCCAACTCTGTACGTGAATGCCACCCATCATGTCAATTCGTATAGTCTGTTCCCTAAATGGGAGCACAAAGTTTTCTTCCTGAAAATTCGCCAAACTTATTATCAACACCCTCCCCCCTCCCTCCCTCAACCATCGAAAGATCCTGTCAGTTGCTCCCAAGGGCTCCCCCTCACACTCGATGCCTGTCCTGGTCTTCTCCTCCCATAGATCTGCTTTACCGAACTGGTGCGCCCACAGACCAATTGTGCCCTCCAGCTCTCAATCCGCAGCGTGGAGTGCATGTACCCTTCTATACACAAATAGTAAGAACTCCGCCAGCTGTCATCTAACACCCTTAGCCTGCCTCCGAGTCCGGAGCGAGCGTATACTCCTCCCCAGCGTCAAGACCCGCACCAGCTCCCCCATTCTTGAGATAGTCCGCATACAATCCCCAAAAATTCTTTGGCCTGCTCCTCGGAAGCAGCAGTTCACTAAACGCCTCCGACTGCGTACAGCAATATAGCGCGTCTCGCTTCCATTGCGCTATTGTGGGCAATGGGCCTCGCATCCAGCACAGAGCAACTCTGCGCTTGGCTATTAGCATGCCCATATCCACCAGCTTGCGCGCTGCCTTTGGGAGCCCCCTCGAGTGTCCCAGCAATGCCACCGCGGGATCCGGTACTAGTTCTAAGCCAGCTATCTCTCCGATCTGCCGAAATACAGCTTCCCAATATTTAACCACGCCGGGGCAGCGCCACGCCAAATGAATGAAATCTGCCACGGGGTGTGCACACCTTTCACACGCCGACCCCTCACGCAAGCCATATCTGTGCAGCCTGTCTGGCGTATAATAGACTCCGTTTATAAATTTGAAATGTATAAGTCTATGCTTGCCATGCAGCGATATGCAACGCGTACCCGCACAACAATATGACCACGTGGCATCATCTATCACTGTGTCCAGGTCTCGTTGCCAGGCCAAACGGGCCTTGGTATATTTCTGGGATCTCTGAGACATAGCAATGGAATATAACTTAGATGTCATCCTACGAGGGCTCTTGTGTTTAATAAGGTACGACAATTCAGGGACCTCAGGAGGTTCGACCATATCATCTTCTAGATGCTGTCGCAGTGCGCCTCCAACCCTGTGAAATTGAAACCGCTGCAGCTCTGTGCTGGTCTCCAGTGTCGACGCCACGTCTTCCCACGTTTTGGCAATACCATCCTTAAACAAGTCTCCCACCAGGTGTATGCCTAATCCACTTAGGGACTGCACCACCCCTCGTTCCCCGCATGGTGCCAACCAGACCGCCCACTCCAGCGACATGGCCAGGGAATAGAACAGCGTCCCCGCCGTCCGCTGCAGAATCCAATTCCATGCATGCCTAGTAGTGTTTAATGAATCTAAGAAGCCCGTCCTGTGGCCTGCAGGCTCAAACATGATCGCTGGCAACAGGAGAGGCGCAGCAAACAGTCTCTCGAGTTTTAGATACGGAATCGTGTCATCGCCGTGAACCCAGTTATGCGCCTGTGCAGCTTGCGCTATGCTGTAATATAGTTCCATGTCGGGCGCCCCTAGGCCCCCCATACGGTAGGGTAGCGTCAGGACACTCCAGCTCACGCGGGCCTGCTTCCCGGCCCACACCAGCCGCAATAGGGACCCGGTCAGCCTAACGAAAGAGGTGCGCGGCAGCACCATTGGGATATTGGGAAACAAGAATAAAAAACGGGGAAGTACCACCATCTTGGCGATGGAGAGTCGGCCCATAAGTGACAGGGGAAGTCCGATCCATGTCTCCACATCATCCTCTAGTTGATCAATGGCTCTCCCATAGTTCTCTGTAAAGACAAAGTCAGAATCCCTATGCAGTTGTATCCCAAGGTATCTGATCGAGTCATCCGACCACTGCAGCGGATACTCCATTTCAAACGGGGTGGTGGACGGCGTCAGCGGGAATGCGATGGACTTGTTCCAGTTCACTTTTAGCCCAGATAGTGCCCCAAACTGTACCACCTCCCGCAACACCGGCGCCAAGTTGCTCTCCGGTTCCCTGACATATAGCAAAGTGTCATCTGCGTATGTGGAGACCACAATGCGATATGCTGGGAAGCTCACGCCTCTCAGGCTATGGTATTCACGCAGGGCCCACGCCAATGGTTCCGCCACCAGGGCGTACAATATAGGGGACAGAGGGCAACCCTGGCAAGTCCCCCTAGAGATTGGTATGGCGTCCGTGACCAAGTCGCCTAGGCGGATCCTAGCAGTTGGGCCTCTATACAGCACGCCAATCATTTGTAGAAAGACCGGGCCCAGTCCCATTTTTGTCAGGACCTGTCGCATGTAGGGCCATTCCACCGAGTCGAAGGCCTTTTCCATATCCAGGAAAACTGCAAGAGCCCTTGAGTCCCGTTTAACATGTTGCAATACGCCAAACACCGTCCTGAGGTTATACGCGAGGAACCTGCCCGGCACAAACCCCGCCTGCTCCGGAGCTATCAGTTCTGGCGTGAGCAGCGCCAGGCGCGTAGCGAACACTTTTGCCAATAGTTTATGATCAACATTCAACAAAGACAGCGGCCGATATGAGCTACACTCATCCAGGTCCTTACCTGGTTTGGGGATAGCTACAAGGGTCGCCTCCCGCATAGATGGGAGGCATTTGGCCAGTCACACATATATCATCAAACAGCGTTGATATGTGTGGAAGTAGGAGATCAATAAAGGACCGATAGAAAGCGACCGGGAGTCCGTCCGCTCCAGGGGCGCGGTTTGCTTTCATGCCCGCCAATGCCTCTAGGATTTTGTCCCTCTCTATAGGTAGGGCCAAAAACTCCCTGTGCTCATTGGAAAGGAAGGGTAGCTGAATATGGTCCAAATATTCTTGTATGCTTTCTTCCATATTATTCTGTTGGGAGGCATACAGGCTGGCGTAGTAAGATTTGAAGCACACGGCTATGTCCGCCTCTTCTGTCAGCGTTTCCCCGTTATCAGACCTGACCTTAGTAATCGCTGCTTTGCATCTACGGGCCTTTAGCATATTGGCAAGGACAGAGCTAGGCCTCTCACCCTCCCCATACTTTCTGGCAGTGGCATACTTCCCTAGATGTTGCACTTCCGTATCTGCCTCCCTATGGTATTCTGCCAGCAAAGCCTTTAGCTCTTCCGCAATGTCTTCCGCGGCGTCCGACTGCTGCTTAGACTCTCTTTCCCCTATCCTGCGCTCCAATGTAGCTAAACACTTCCGGATAGAGCGCAGCACCCCGGAATGCTTAGCGATCGCCACCCCTCTAATATAAAACTTTAAATGTTTCCCACACCGTTTGGAAGCTGTCTACGGAGCCAGGTTGGTATCAAAGAACGTTGTGATTGCCTCCGCCGTTTCTTCCTTAAACAAGGGATCAAGGAGTGAGTATGGGGGAAACCGCCATAAAAATGGGGGTATAGTTGTCCTGGGTGTGGCTAATGTAAGCACTATGGGGGAATGATCCGAAAGGGTACGCGGAAGCACCCGACATGCGCGAACCTGAGGTACAAGCGATGACGAGGCCAGACAATAATCTATGCGGGTGTGCAGGTTATGATAAGCGGAGTAGTGCGTAAAGCCCCCCTCCGTAGGGTAAAGTACTCTCCAAACGTCTGAAAGGGCCATACATAACATCTCTCTGAATAGTCTTAGCTGCTGCTGACTGCGACCTGGTCGGGCCTCCCGATCTGTCAAGACCCGGGTTCATAACCATATTGAGTCCCCCCCCCCCCCCCAAAGCATGCATGTAATCCCAGAGTCCTTGACTCTGTTAGCTAGGTCTGCGTAAAACTCAGGGCTGTCATAATTAGGTCCATACACATTAACCAATAACATATCCAGCCCTTTACACTGGTACCGTGAAAGGACGAACCTGCCACCCCCATCCGCATATAGCAGTTGTGTCTTGCTGCTCAACCTAGGGTTAAACCAAGTTAGCACACCTCTGGCATGCGTTGTGAAGCCAGCCGCATGCGAGTTACCCACCAATCCTCTCGCGCGCAGCATCAGACTACGACTGGGGAGATTCGTTTCCTGGAGGAAGGCTATATCTAGGCTACGTCTGTTAAGGTAATGCAACACCTTGCGCAGCTTGCGATGGTCATTCAGACCTCTGACATTCCAGGTCACCGCTCTGATGGAATCATGCAACCCGCTCGCTATATCGGTACTAGCCATGACAGACCCATTCGTAACCATTGTGCTCAATCTCAACATGTCTTATATGTCTGTCGCGGAGAGAGAACCACATCAAAGCGCACTGACAGTTCAACCCCTCAATCACAAAAAGAAAAAACAACGGCCCTGCCCCCTCCCTACACCCACAGCAGACCCACCCCCCCCCTCCCCCCCCCAACTCGGCCTTGCCGCGTTCCATCTAGGAACTACTCACCCCGCCCCCCCCACCCAGCCCCGAACAACTTGACCCCAGCAAAAGGTAAAAGGTGAAATGCACTCGCGGGCGGAGTCCGTAGTATAGGACAACTTATCTCTGTCTATGGGAGCTCAGCCTGCTAGCGCCGCAACTCCATTAGTGCCCCACCGCCCTAACCCAATCTCCTCGCTGTACTCCTCCATATGTCACCCGCAGCGCGTGGCTGCGCGGCCTATGAGCGCGGCCCCCTGACTCCCATCCACAAGGTGAATTGGCCGCCAAGGGCCAGGGCCTTCTGCCCGTCCTCACTCCATTAGCCACGTAAATTACTATGACTAGGCAGCAGCAGCGCCTAACACATGATTGCGTCAATCAAACAGTTATCTCAACAGCGCTGTGCGCCTCGTGCCCTCCCCCGTCCGCCGCCCCCCCACACACACTTTCTATTCCTGCCTGTGCGCATAGTGATAAGGTACCATGCTTGCCAGTTCGCCATTATCAGTCCTGCAACTCCAGCGCGCTCTCCGTCTCCTCACTCTGCAGACTCTTCTCCGGGCTGCCCCGCCGTTCTCTATTCCAATCCTTCAGTGCCTTGTTCAGTGCCTTGGGGTCCAGAAAAAATGTGCGATTTCCCCTGCCTGTTGACACGGAGCTTGGCCGGGTACAACATTGCGTAGTCGAGTCCCATTTCGCGCAGCTGTTTTT